>NC_092472.1:6114122-7364122 GCF_047495875.1 Pithys albifrons albifrons
CCCAAAGAGGCAGAAGGATATGACTACACAGCATAAATGTTGCAATTTCTCAGAGACCTCCAGTTGCAAGATAAGCTTATATCCCTTAAATTTCTGCAGCATACTGCTCTCCTGTAGGTCAGTGTAAGGGCACAGGGAGGTGATTATCCTGCATCCTTCTCACCCACTTGGTCCTAATTTCTTGTCTTTATCCTCTTTCTACACTTGTCAGCACATCTAGTGACACACAAATGCAACTTCCAACTGAATACTGAGGATTATTCCTACCTGCTTTACAAAAGCATAATATGAGGAGGAACATTACAAGGAATATTATCAGGGGGTTTAAGACCTCCATGTTTGGCCAGATTTCTGCTCTGGACTGAATGGAGCTGGAAGAGTGTCCATGTGACATTCATTCAGCAGCTTTTGCAATGAGTCTCTCTCAGAAATTCATACATTTACTCTTTCAAATTTTCTCTCACAAGAAGGTTGTTTGATATGCATTTCAGGCTGCTGAGACCCAAAACCAATTGCCAGTTCCTAGCTGATTTTTGGAGCTTGACTTTAACTGTGTTAGCTCCTGTTTATTAACTTTAAGATATGTATTTTTTATTTTTAAACAGAGCTTTGTAGTTTTTTTTCCATTGCTGGCAATTAATTTGCTCAGTGAAGGAAAAAAGAATACTTTCATGTATTGCTATGTTTTTTAATTCTCTGCTGATGTGTGATTAAGTATTCTCTTTCACACAGAACAAAGAGACTTGTTTCTCTGTTATTTTCTCCTCTTGTTTTAGGAAGTACAGATGAATCCATTTTATCTTAATTTGATATTTCTAGTAAAAATTAAACTGATATTTTACTTTATAGAGTTTTTTTAAAGTGTAATTTTTTTCCCCCAAAGTTAAAGATAAACCCAAAATATGTTTTATTTAAAACATTTTTGCCTGACTGTGATAAATACTGTGAAAGGAAGGTTTTTGTAGAAAGTTTAGACATAAGTTTGATATGAAGGTTTAAGTCTTAATTCCAAACACACTTCATACTGCACAAGGACAGTTCACCTTACATATTTTCCCTCTCAACCTTTTCCAGAAGTCAAAACTATTTTGCAGAAAAGAACCACTTAGTTAAATGACTTCACATTTAGCAAATGAGAACAAGAAAAAGGAGCTGGATCCAGTTTAAATTAGCAAAGATGAAACAGGGTTCTCATCCTGATCCCTCATTTCAAGATATGAAAATTAATAGAAAATTGAAGTTGCAGTACTAAACAGTGATAGATGTCAATTTAAGAAACAGGCTGAAGAAGATCAAGGAACCAGTCATCATGATCTGAATTCAAGGAACCATAAAATAATTGTGGTAACTAGAGATCAGAAGAAATCAAGACTGAAGTAATTTAGATGTAAGGGTATGGACTGGTCTTACAACAAGAAAAGAGAAAAGCAAGGCAGTGTGGAAGGGAAGGCAGCGGCCAAGGGAAGGCAGTGTGGAAGGGAAGGCAGCGGCGAAGGGAAGGCAGTGTGGAAGGGAAGGCAGTGTGGAAGGGAAGGCAGCGGCCAAGGGAAGGCAGCGGCCAAGGGAAGGCAGCGGCCAAGGGAAGGCAGCGGCCAAGGGAAGGCAGCGGGGATGGGAAGGCAGCGGGGATGGGAAGGCAGCAGGGATGGGAAGGCAGCGGCGAAGGGATGGCAGCGGCCAAGGGAAGGCAGCGGCCAAGGGAAGGCAGCGGCCAAGGGATGGCAGCGGCCAAGGGAAGGCAGCGGCCAAGGGAAGGCAGCGGCCAAGGGAAGGCAGCGGCCAAGGGAAGGCAGCGGCCAAGGGAAGGGAAGGCAGTGGCCAAGGGAAGGGAAGGCAGCGGCCAAGGGAAGGCAGCGGCCAAGGGAAGGGAAGGCAGCGGCCAAGGGAAGGCAGCGGCCAAGGGAAGGCAGCGGCCAAGGGAAGGCAGCGGCCAAGGGAAGGCAGCAGGGATGGGAAGGCAGCAGGGATGGGAAGGCAGCGGCGAAGGGATGGCAGCGGCCAAGGGAAGGCAGCGGCCAAGGGAAGGCAGCGGCCAAGGGAAGGCAGCGGCCAAGGGAAGGCAGTGTGGAAGGGAAGGCAGCGGGGATGGGAAGGCAGGAGGGATGGGAAGGCAGGAGGGATGGGAAGGCAGGAGGGATGGGAAGGCAGCGGGGAAGGGAAGGCAGCGGGGAAGGGAAGGCAGCGGGGAAGGGAAGGCAGCGGGGAAGGGAAGGCAGCGGGGAAGGGAAGGCAGCGGGGAAGGGAAGGCAGCGGGGAAGGGAAGGCAGCGCGGAAGGGAAGGCAGCGGGGAAGGGAAGGCAGGAGGGATGGGAAGGCAGGAGGGATGGGAAGGCAGCGGCCAAGGGAAGGCAGCGGGGAAGGGAAGGCAGTGGCGAAGGGAAGGCAGCGGGGATGGGAAGGCAGCGGGGATGGGAAGGCAGCGGGGATGGGAAGGCAGCGGGGATGGGAAGGCAGGAGGGATGGGAAGGCAGCGGGGAAGGGAAGGCAGCGGGGAAGGGAAGGCAGCGGGGATGGAAAGGCAGCGGGGAAGGGAAGGCAGCGGGGAAGGGAAGGCAGCGGGGAAGGGAAGGCAGCGGGGAAGGGAAGGCAGCGGGGATGGGAAGGCAGCGGGGATGGGAAGGCAGCGGGGATGGGAAGGCAGCGGAGAAGGGAAGGCATGCTGTTGCAGGTTAATAAAATGGAAATCAGATATTGAAAAAATGATGTTATTTTTGGCAGCCTTAACATTTACTGCATCCCCAAACCCATATTTATCCAGGCATTTAGGATATTTTACTGCTGGTTTGGGAGGGAGAAAGGTTGTATTTTAAGGAACAAATACTTTCTGGGAGCAAGAACCATTTTATACTGAGTTAAGATGCACATTGGCCAAAAAAGGCTACCAGAATGTCAAACAGGTACATGAGTGGCAAACCTTCAGGGATGAGGATACACAGAATGCATCCTGGGAAGGGTCAGCCCATGAATGATTCCTATAAAATCCTGAAGAAGCAATTCTTCTTAATGCTGGCAATTAGACAGAAACCACTGTAAATGACTGAGAAAATGAGTTTGATGAAATACAATCTAATATAACTTTATAAAGTGAATGTGTATCACTGAATTTATAAAACATCAACATAGCTTTTTTCTAAAAAGCAAAATGTTGTAAAATGCTAATACAGGTAGACAAGTAGATAATTACCCTTTCAGTATCCTTTTATTAATTTGCTTCAACTGTACAAAGAAAATAAGCTTTACTAAAGAAAAATCTATCAACCTACACATCAAGGCAAACCTTCCCCTCACATCTGCATACCTTTAGTTATATTGAATGGTCTCATTGTAAGAAAAGTACTAAATACTCTACAATTCCTACTTTGCTTAATCATTACAACAATAATTTGGTGTAGTGGCAACTGGAAACCTGACTATATTATTCTTCCACTTTAATAAGCTTTACAACTGAAAATCTATTGTGCCTAAACAACCTGGTGGAAAAAAAAAAGAAAAAAGGAAAGAAAAAAAAGAGAAGAAAGAAAAGAAAAAAAAGAGAAGAAAGAAAAGGAAAAAAAGAGAAGAAAGAAAAGGAAAAAAAGAGAAAAAAGGAAAGAAAAAATGAGGCTATTAGAAGAGTTCTCAAAGGCTTTAGAAAACATCTCATAGTGCTTAATTAATTGATTCATTCCCTTTCCATTCCTAAGCCATTGCCTCTGTAATGGAGATGAACAGAGCAGAGGTCTGTAGGACAGACCTGCCCACCCAGAATGCCAGGATGCCTCTGTTTGTTGGGCATCCCAGGACAGGTGGCTCTGCACAGTCTCTTCCATAACTTGTGTGCCAGTGCCAAAAAGCAGTTGCTGTGCAGCCTCAGCATCCCCTCACACCTATGGAAGTGGGCGAGGTATAAGCTCGGAAAAGCCGGTGGTTCAGGGCAAGGAGCCTGCAAAGCTGTCACAATTCCAGGCTTTTCCAGGGCCATCCTCAGCAGACCCTGCAGTGCCCGGCTCGCAGTGCCTGCTGGCCTGACCCGAGGCGAACCCGCAGCCAGCGTGTGCCTGGCAGCCCGAGCAGTCAGCAGAGAGGAAGCCTTGGAGGAAGAGCAGAGGCAAGCAGGGCATCTTCAACGAGAGGAATAGAGATTACAGTGCCCTACGGACACAGGGGCCTGCCTGCCTCCCTCCCTCAGGCTGGGGAGGTGGGGAAGGGATGACACCGCTGGAGGTGTCAGTGATTTAACCGCCAAGTAATTACATGAAGAGGGGACCTCGACCTTTATTTTGCTAACTGTCTATTAGAAGAACTACTCTAATTTTGACTAGGACAAATTAGCAATTTCTAGAAATAGTTCTTGACCTTGAGCACATAAACCTTGAAGGCAACTATCACACAGCAAATAATTAACTAAGTGATATATTACCAGATCATACTACAGCATCCTTTAACAAGATGACATTCTACATATTCAAGCAGCGAATCCCTGTTTTCCAAGTCTGAGTTCTGCACAGATAAAAGCGAACATTAATAAGGGAACAGAAACCAGAGGCTCAAGTATCTGAAGCATGAAGAGAATCATTTAAATTGTTTCAATCTTTTGTTTCTGGCACCATGCCGTCTAGTCACATAAAGCTGTAATTGAAACCATGCGGTGTGTGTAGTGGCTTCATTACAGCCTCTGACTGAGCCATCTCTCTGCTAACCAGGGCCTGATTTTGTGCATCCTTAGCATCAAGAACTCCTCACCTATGTATTTCCTAGCACATCTGGCTTCTTATTCCTTCTAGGAAATTAAAACTATCTAATACTGAAAAGCCACAAATTGATTTTGGAGTCCAGCTCCCATGTGAGATACTAAATGGCATGTCTGAGCATCTGCAAAATAAATCATCTGGGAAGATATTGTATTCATAGACTCAAAATATAACAATGGTTTAAATAATTGATTTGTAATACTTTGCTATATGATAAATACCCAGTTCACTGCAAATCCTTATTTGCTGAGTAATAAATGGCTTTTCACTGCCAAAAAAAAAGCATGAATTTTAGAATGACGTGCCCTGCCTGGAAATAACTGATACATGATTTTAATATTAAGTATATTGTTAATTACTACTGGAGAAGATACCATCTAAGTATCACCTCTAATATGCCCTGAAATGAAATCCATGTATTTTACACAACTCTATAAAATTAAAGCCTGATAATGACAACATTTGCAGAATTTAACACAATCATATCTATTTCATTAGACTTTGTAACAGTTCTAAGCCAATGAGTAAACTTTTATTCAGGAAACGCAGATGAAAAATTCTGTAAGTGTCCAAAACACTCTGTCCTCTAAAGTAAGGTATTGCCAAGTAAGCTGAAGCAACATAAAAATACAAAGATACAGGTCTCTGCAGTGCAAGGTTGCTGTCAATTTTGAGTGCAGAACAGTGAGAGGTTTCAGGACAAGTACTGTGCTTTCAGCCTCTAATGTTACTCTTTTTCAGAAACGTAAACAATAAAAATATTTCACACATTTGATGCATTTACTGCTGCTCTTAAACATTTAAACTTATTTGTTATAGAACAAATTTTGCTCTCTACAGTAAGAATTTCTAATGTTTTCATAAATAGTGCAGAAAAGGAGGATTAAGTCAAGTCATATCATCAAGGTCTGTCCTTACTCCCTTCTTAAAATGTTTTCAATCTTTAATATCAAATGGGCTTGGGTCATCATGCAAATAAATTGAATTTATGCTCAATGCAAGAAGAAAAATGCAAAGGAAACCAAGCCTGCCCTTTTAGTTTTACTAAAGTACCATGAGTTCTTCAAGGTGGAGGGGTGGGGGAGAGAGATCTATAGAAAATGAAGCATTCATAGATTGCTGCTGTTCTATCTCGAGGTCAACATTTGACCTTTCTTCTTTTGGCTGTTCCATCAGCCTATGAAGCCATGAGCACTTACCTTCTATGTTTCAAGCTCTAATAATCCACCTCTGCCCTGGGAATTCCTGGGGGGAGGAAGCTAAACACTTCACCTTAGCAAGCAATACTATTAACATGACATACTTTTATTTATTTGTGGGTTTGACCATGGGCTGTGTTGTGTGTGAAATTAATTTATTTAGCTGGAAATGAAAGTTTGTGCAAGTCTGAACTAAAAATGCATTGTTCTGTCACACTGTACAGGAGCTGATCATGTTCACGCCTGTGCTTGTCTGACCAAGAAGCTCCTCTGATCTAAGCAGAGCTGGTTTCCTATTTATAGGTACAAGTATTCTCATAACAAGTAAAGACTGGAATATTTTAAAGCTAAGATGGTGGCTTTACATAAAGCACCCATTTTATTTACACTAAATAAAAGCCAAGCTCCAGCACCTGATTAGTGCAATATTTAAAAGATTCTGTGCAAACAGTCAGCACCTTGTAGATTCCCTCCGCGTGATCCATTTCCTTCTGTAGCTTAGCAACATTAAGGCTATAACAAACAAAAGTTAATTGTGCCAACGCTAATTTCCATCTGTGATGCTCATCCAAGTGCACTGGAACCATTGCCATTTTAACCTGCAGTGTCCTGTGCACACCTTCCTCCAACAAACCCTTGCAGTGCAGCTCAGGGTGTTGTGCTGAATGAAAGGAGGAGCTCCACCGTGTCCGACTGTCCGTGGGAGCCAGTGCTGCTGAAGCAGATGTTTCATGTTGATAAGCAGAGACTGGAAAAGGAATTTCTAAGCCACTTTTCCTTTTCTCTTCACTTTCTCCACCGTCCCTTGCAATAACTGATCTAGTGCATGTGCTATGTATAGCCCCTGTGCTCGGAGGAGACTTCCCCATCCCTTTCCCTAAACCCAAATTAGCTTTAGTCATGCTAAATCACAAACCTCCTCCTTTCAAAGTTCCTTCTCATTCCTCCATTTGGGAACTCTCTCTTGCCATCAGATAGGGGCATTTAACTTCCTTTTGGTTGTCCTTTCTTAAGGATTTAAGAGGGAAAGGCACAGCCTAAATACTCTGCATTGGTGAGGCCACACCTTGAGTGTTGTGTTCAGTTCTGGGCCCCTCAGTTCAGAAAGGATATTGAGGTGCTGGAGCGGGTCCAGAGAAGAGCAACAAGGCTGGTGAAGGGACTGGAGCACACGTGCTGTGGAGAGAGGCTGAGGAAGCTGGGGTTGTTTAGCCTGGAGAAGAGGAGGCTCAGAGGTGACCTCAGCACTGTCTGGAACTCCCTGAAGGGAAGTTGTGGCCAGGTGGGGGTTGGTCTCTTCTCCCAGGCACTCAGCAATAGGACAAGGGGGCATGGGCTTAAGCTCTGCCAGGGGAAATTTAAGTTGGATATCAGAAAAAAATTCTTTGCAGAGAGAGTGCTCAGGCATTGGAATGGGCTGCCCAGAGAGGGGGTGGATTCACCATCCCTGGAGATTTTCAAACACAGATTGGCCGTGGCGCTGGGTGCCATGATCTGGTAAATGGACTGGAGTTGGACCAAGGGTTGGACTCGATGATCTTGGAGGTCTTTTCCAACCCAATCGATTCTATGATTCTACGATTCTAAATCAACACTATCAACACAGCTACAAAAATTCCTGTACAATGGGAATCTACAATCTTAGGCATGTGTTATCTTATTGCTAAGACATCAGAACTGCAGAATGCAAATTCAGTAGTATTCTATAAAATTGTAATTATAACCTGCCATATCCAGAGCATTTGTTAAATACACCATGGCATGAATCATCAAAGTTAAAAACCAGCACTGCAAGCCAGAACTAAGGTAACTGAAACTTCATTGCAACGCTAAGGGAAACAGGTGGGTTGGTACAAAAGCTAACCTAGATTTATAGAGTAGTTTATACTGGATGACACCTCTGGAGGTCATCCAGTTCAACCCCAGCTCAAAGCAGATCCAGTAAGACCTGGCTGCTCAGCACCCTGCCCAGTCATGTTCCCAATATCTCCAAGGGTGGAGACTCCATATCCTCCCTGAGCACGGTGTTTGACTGTGTTGAACAAAATTTATTCTACATTAATGAAGATGTCTTGAGTTTCCACCTGTCTGTTGCCCCTGGGAGAACAGGCTGGCCTCATCTTCTCTACACCCTTCTTGTAGCTTCCACTCCAAAAAACAACCTAAAAGACAAACTATTTTTTGGGTATCTCTGCAGTTTTCCTCTCCTTCTTCACCAGGAAGTGCCCCATTAGCTGCACCACCCAAATGTTGGGAAGTCAACTGAGCTATGCAGAACTTTAGGAACTGTGTATCAGTCTAAGTTTCCCTTAAAAACAGTTTATAAATTAAGTAACAGTTTACAAGTAGAGAACTACCTTGAAATACTGTCTGGAAAGTGTGAGCACACCACTCCATTTCAATGCAATCCAAGTTACAACAAATAAAAAATGCACAGAAGTCTAACAATAAGATAAATGACACCTTCTTCAGTGGTTAAAATATTTGAAGTAGAAATAATAATAAAAAAACCTATAAAACTTACTCTGGAATTTATTGTCCTTTAAAAGCTCTGTAATATTAGTTGCAATCACATCCCTACAAATTAAATATATATTAGGCTACAGAAATCAATGTAGTTCAAGAAAGTAAATCAAAGGCAAAATGCAGCTTTCTGATCATAGTGAAAAGACCTTGCTAAAAATGTAAGGACTCCTGAAGACTGTGAGACTTTTCAAGACATTTCCTTATCATTAGGCTGCTACTTTTGTGAAGTCAGAAAATATTTAATGTTTATGAAAATTTAGTTGCCGAGTTCTGTCAATATGTAAAATTGTATTTTAAGAAGTCCATTTTATTTAATTAGTCAAATTACTTGAATAAAAATGGCAGAAGTAGGAGAACATCAGAGGCAAATTTTTAACACTAGGTTATACCCTAGGAAAAAAAAAAAACAACTAGCCACAGAATCTACATTGGCAATTTTTTCAAGAGTAATGCAGGTTAAAGGAAGCTGTTCTTTGAAATTTCAGGTGGTCTTCGTAACACAGGTTAAAAAAAGGCTGAGCTAACACAGGGAAGAAGAGCTGCTCACATAGATCCAAACTGCTTTGGACACATTGATTCGGGGAGATATTCCCTGTTTAGGCTGTGCAGGGAAGACACTCTGGAATAATGGTACAGGGTAAGAGAGAGCCCTCGCACAGAGATCTTTCTGGAAAAAAGAAGACTCCAAGGAAATAGATTTATTGAGGCCAGTCACTGCACACAAACAATAAAGTATGGGAAGGAACAGGGTGAGATGCTGTGGAGCACCTACATGACTTGGCAATGTTCATTTTGGAAACAGATCAGTTTTAGTGGGAGTCTGAAATCCCTGTCTGCATCTGATGGAATGTAAAAAAATCTCACTTAGGTCCTGTGAAAATTTTACCTTGACATAAACCAGTAAATCTGAACCAGAAGGTGAGCTTGATTTTGTATCCCCTGGTGCAGTACATTTAAATATATATATACATATTTAGCCTGCTATGGAAGTGGGGAAAAGAACACAACTGGATTTCTTAATTCTTAGATTTAAAACTGTAGCATTATGAAGGCACCCTAGTGCTTGATAAAGATTATTATCTGTATTTTAACTGAGAAAATACAAAATAAAATCAAACCAGACCTCTAGCAATTATGAAGCCCATGAACTTGGTGCTGCCTGTCACACCTGTGCCTGCAGATATAAATTGGGATGTTGCAATAACTTTACAATCATGCATAAAAACGAACTATCTTTCAATCTGGATGTAAATGAATAATTTAAATACCATTATTATTCTAAACTTGGTGATTTCTTTAAACAGAAATAGCTTCTAATCTCCTTTGTCTTCACCCATTCAACCTCTGTGGGGTTTATGACTGGTCAAACATTTAGGTTTGTTTGAATTAACTAATGGCTCGGGGGTTTGTGAAGGTCACCACCCTGGTTTCCACACATGGCTGATTAACATCCAGAGCTAAAAGCATCGGAGATTAAATTTGGAGCTAAGCATCCGTTCTGGCAGGGACTGCAGTCACCACCTGCAGCACTGTCCTCCTTCAGCCCTCACACCACCCAGCCACCCACCCCAGGTCCCCCCTGGAGAGCTCAGCTCCCACACAGCCCACCCTGGGACTCCTTCCACGGAGCAGGAACCCCGTGAGGAGCAGAGCCTGCCAGACACACTCATCTGACAGGGGCCTCTGGTCCTACCCTCACAAAACTGAGAATATAAAAAACCTCCTCAGCATCCATCCAAACCCACCAATATTTCTGAAGCCGCAGGACAGACCTAACACCAGAACTGCTGTTTACTGTCAAAAACCTCCATCAGTATTAACTATACAGTGCTCAGCTTCTGTCTTTTCCCCTGCAACAACCTTGCTGGAGCTGTTGCTCCCACAGCAGGCTGCCAAAATCCTAGAGAGGAGAGAATGACAAGGAGAGAGAAAGAAGAGCACAAACTTAGCCAAAACTTGCTTGGCTTGGGCTCTCAGAAGCGGAAGGCGCCATCTCCCAGAACTACACTTGACTGCAACCCATCACAGAAGGAAAACACAACAGGCAAAGAAGCTGCAGCTGTTGCTGGAAAAGATGTACAAAGAAATGCTGCCAAATTTATTTCCAAAAGTATCACAAACCTGAACATCCCAGGAACACTGAGTGACTGCAATACGGTGCTATGTAAAGCAGATGAGAAATGTCACTCTACATGTTTATCTGCCTGCATGAAACAGAGGAAAATGTAAATATTCATTCTCTTACAGAAAGTAAACAAACAAAAAGCCTGCAACTTTTTATCAATGACCATAAGGCCAAAGGAATAAGGAGCAACAGACCTTGCCTAGGAAGGCTGGCTGTCTTTAGGGACTCTTCTAAGGTGCTGGAAATTGGGTTAACCTTTTATTTCAGAGCTCTCACCAACACCATTTAGGTGTAACATATTAAATGCAAAATAGAAATGCAGAATCATAAAAACACAGGAACATAGCAACAAAAAAATCTTAAGTACAAATTTAATGAGTTAATGCTATTTCAATCACTAATATTTTAATTTTCGCTAATAAAAAATACACAGATAGAAGTTTCTCACAGCACCAGGTCACACCAAGGTACTGTGGGCAGAAGCAGATGCACATTCGCTGTATCTAAAGATTTTTGAAACTTTTCTGCCTAATTCTACTACAAAATGTAAGTTTAAAAAACTCTTTATGATGGCAACCATATTATCCAGGTGCAAGAATATTTTGTCGAGCAGAGAATCACCCAGAATGACAGCACCAAGAGCTGTAAAACACTGCTGTTCATCACAGCCCAGCATTAAACCCAAACCTCTAAATCATGACTCTTTAGCCCTGGACGTTGTTAGCTGCCTCATCTGGCTCCTCAGCTGGTTCACTGCCCCATCTGTTCCTGCACTGTCAGCTTTGGAGGGGAATGCAGCGCTGAGACAGGTGAGAGGTTCAGTCATTTATGGGCAAAAGGAACAAAATTTAAGTCACATTGTTCTCCTTTTCGTCTTCTAAAAAGAACAGTAAGGAAGCTGATGATGAGTTATTTTACCTGTACCACAAGCCTTAACCACTCTCTAATACTAAAAGTCTATCTTGGAGTCTGAGCAGCTGAAGAAAAAAAAATTCACATTATGCAGAATGCTCAAGGAACAAACAACAACATTCATTTTTAGTCATTATTAACCCAACAGACCATCAAATGCAAATACTCCAAAGTATGATTCAATTAATGTTTTAACAATTACAGCTTTTCTTAATAAACACTTCCATGCCTTCTACAGATGATAAAAAGAGAAAGAAGCTCAAGTCTTTCTTTACAAATTTACTGCTGTTTAATAAATTATAATACAGCCAAAACAGAGCTTCAAGTGAGGATGCCTTTGCACAAAGAAACCTTGAAGAAGCAGACACAGTAAAACATGGTTGCAATAATGCCAAGGTCACGAGTTCAATCCCCTGTATGGGCCATTGACTTAAGAGTTGGACTCGATGATCCCTGTGGGTCCCTTCCAACTCAGAACAGTCTGTGGGTTACACATGCTCCTGTCCCTGGGATGGTTAACCCAGTCCCACAGAAGTGCAGCCCAGTGTCCTTTATCACCTCTGCCCCAGAGCAGTGCTGGGGTACCGGTGCTTTCCCTGCCTCCTGCTCACCCTGAGGGCTGTGCTGTCCCTCTCTGCAGAGGGGACACCAAACCTCTCCTGCCCTTACTGCTTTGGGAGCCACCAGGGCAAAGTTGGGTTCGACTTTGTTAATTGATACAACTCTCTTAAAGCAAGCTGGAACTGTGGGGTTGTATAGCAGATACGCATATGTAGGTACCTTTTCTCACTTTGTTCCTAAAGAGTGACTAAAAAACTGTGTCTGGAAATCCACTAAACAAGCTGAGAAATAAAATAGGATTTATTTTTGCTATTTGATGAGTTGGTTGCATACAATGAGTGATGTGAGCAACACAGGCCAGGCAGTGAGGGATAACAAACCCAGGGAGCAGCACCCCCTGAAACGTTCCATCTCTGCCCCTCAGGAGGGCGATGCATTAACTGATGATAAACCAACTCCACAACATTTCAGTTTGTGGAAGGCAATTTAAAATCCTAAAAGGCACAACAGTTAAGACCCTTGAGAAAATTAAACTTTGCTTTGGTTTCAAAAGATTTGGCTTTGATAGCAGCAAAAGGTAATATGGTAAATAAATGGAAAAATATGGAACTATTTTAAGTGCAGCAGCTTCTAGAAAAGGGATTCTTCGCAGAATTGCTCTCTCTGGATGGAAGGCCTAAGCCATAGGCTAAAAAAGGAACAATATTTCACAAGCGAGTAAGGAAAGTCATTGCAAACAGACTGGCTTTTCTCACTGCACCTACCTTATCCTAAACAGAATTTCTAAAATTAATTGAACCCAATCACCCAGCTTTCCATATGAGAAAAAGAAAAATAAAACAAACTCCCCAAAAAACCCAAAACCCAGAAAAACACACACACACACACACACACACACAAAAAAAAAAAACACAGAAAAAGAGGGAAGGAAAAAAAAAGCTAGCAGTGCTGTTGAAATGAAGTTGTAATATTTAATCAGTATTAAAACTGAGTTGGGAGCCAATCAATACCCAATAAATTCATTTTGGTGGGGAACTATTTAAATTACAGGCTATTAAAGGATTTTTTTTTCTCTAATGAATTGATGTCTCAGTTCTGTAGAGAACTTCTGGAGTGTTTTATTTAAAAGCTCAATTAACCCTTTGATGAATGAACAGTAATCTGTTGTACTGTTCTGACACGCAAAGATATTACAGACTTAACTAATATTTATAGCAGATCTATTTTGAAATTCTAAAGAGCTGTCCTTTTAATTTTCTTTTGAGAACCAATCACATTTTATTCCCAGTTTTTACCTCGTGGCACATCAGTGGTGCTGCTGAGGTGAATGAACTTGAGCTGAAGCGGAGGAACATTCCTGAGCCTGTGTAAGATGAGGCTCCTCAGCCCCAAGAGCCTTGAGTTGTCCCTCTCTGCTTTGTGTGTGCAATCCCAGGGACACAGAGCCCAGCTGGGGCAGAGCTGCAGGAATCCAGATTGCTTTGCTGATCCAGATTAGAAAAACAGTTGCTGTTCTCCAAAAGACACTGATCCAACTGGTGTTAGACGGAGAGCAAGAGATGAAATTTCAGGCAGCCATTGATCACTGCCATCTGAGTAATTGTTGCTAAACCTCGGGAGCTTCACAGAATTTTGTATTCAGTAGAGACACTTTATCCTGTGCCAGTGCATTTTTGTTATGATAATTTAAAATTGACAACATTATTCTTCGTGACAGAAACAGTTCATGATATTACAAGAATGTTGTTTCAATAAAATATCTGCATTTTGATGAGATAAACCCCAACATTTTAAAAGTTTTTAAAATAATCTGAATCGAATTTTTTTTCTTAAAATACATTGTACAAAGTTTGCAGTTTATTATAAGTTGTTCTTATAAAATATAAGTTAGTTCCTTATTCTTTCTATTGCCACATCCTACAAATAACAACTCCTGCATGTCGGGTTGTGTGTGAACATCACAGTAAAACTTAACAGAACCAGACAGGGAACGTTTGTCACATATGAAAGGCAGCACCAATAATTATTCAATGAATTTAGAAATCAACTCCAGCAGGGAAGGATATGAGATTCCTGCTGATATTGGTCATCTGAGAAATAATGATTTATTGCTGTTCAGTGCATGCTTACTTATGTGAATACAATTTCCCACTAAGAAATCAAAACAAACTTAGAAGTCCAAACATTAGCACGGTTCCTTCAACAGACTGGGAAATAAATTGAATACTAATAAGTGTGTTTAGCACAGCTGATTTAGTCCATGTCCATGAAGTGTAAAACGTGCAAAAACTCAATGTAGTCAAGTTAACCTTATATATCTTTTTGTTAATGGGTTAAGAAATAAGCACTCTTCTAGAGGGAGACTAACATTCCTTTTTTTCAGATCATTCTTAATGTTTTCTGTTACTTATTTTCACCTCCATTCACAACTTCACCTATTTGAATGCAGCTACTTTTGATTTAGAGCAAGGCAGTCAAACTCTATGTGTGAAATTTTAAATTAACACTGATGGCTTAACAGGACAAAAAAAGAAAAAAAAGCCAAACTTTCAAATCTGGCCTTTCAATTTGTGTGTCCAACTATACACGTATTTGATGGCTGGATCTGCAATGGGAATTAGCATATGGATGAAAAACAGCCAGGTACCAGAGCAATGTAGAACCTAAGAATATGCAGCACTACAGCCCCCAGACTCAGGACTGGAGACCAGACCACTCAAAGAAAAGTGGAATGCCCTAAAAAATGAGGGCTTGGTTTGTTTTTTTGTGGGTTGCTGGAAGACCTACCCAGTCACAGACTTAATTCCACTATGTCTTGCATTATATACAGATTTAAATCACAAGTAGGGGCAAAAATCTTCAAACTCAGCCCCCCAAAATCCAAACCCACACCCCTCACCCCAAACCCCATGGTGCTAAGAACTGAAGGGAGCCTTTCAGAGAACACTGAACCAGTTAAAACCATTGTGGGCAAGAGTTCTGCAGCTCTGTGAGATAAGGGGAAAGCACTGCCAGTGATTCCCTGCAGCAGCTCCCTGGGGGCTGCACCCACGAGGGACGAGAGGAGACACAACTCCTGCTGCCTTTTCTACATGAGCAACACTCTCACCATATCTGCTCTGCTTCACTTGCCCCAAAGCACAGAATCAGCAGCTTTAAGGCTCCTGTTTTAATTACAAAATGCACAGTTGAACCAATAAAGTAAGTTTTCGAGAAAAAAGAAAACCAGTGAGAAATTGTGTTGTTTTCAGTCTATAATGATATTCCAACCCAAAGTTGGTAGAATTAACAATTCTAAAACTGTACAGTAATGCCAGATGCTGCAGCCAGTTGTTGTTGACTCTTAAAAAAAAAAGTCAATTTGAACACATCCTGACAGTATGATGCTCTTTTACAACTCTTTTGTTTCTTACAGGGTTCCAGCTGGGAAATGATAACTGGAAGACATCTGTCCTCATATTCCAAAAAATCTGTAAAGGACAAGCTTTTTATCAGGCTGGTGACAGCTTTTTGTGGAAAATATAATTTCTCAGTTAATCAATTATCTATCCAATTAGATAGCTTTTTGAATAAATCCATCTTTTCAGAAGTGGGAATGACAACTCCTCAGCCTCCCACTAATATCCTACAAATATCCTAATCAGCTTCCTACAGTCATCCATGCTCTGTGAAGCGAAAGCCTGATTGGGGCTCCTTGTAATTGTGAGCCCAACTTCATCTAATAGCTCTTGCTAAGTAATAAGCTTACCAGATATCACAGGGAAATTATGGCACCAAGTTGAATACATACTTTGTGCTGCTCCTGAATGAATATGAATGCCTGTTTAACTTTACTTAGCTCTTGATCCTGATTCCATTCAGCTCAGAGAAGAAAAACAGCCTTGATATTAATGCAGCAGAATGGAGTCGGCAGGCACATAACCCACTCAGTTTCTGCGGAATACTCAGTTAAAGAGTATTTAACTCTAGTTAAATTAATGCCTATGCACTCCTAAGATTGGGTTTAAATATTGGAAATTCAAGAGCCAAATATTGCATGGTGAAAGATCCCTTCATTCTGATCCAGCTCTTGGCCAACTGTTGCAAGTTTGAGTCCAGACAACTGGATTGTTCTGCTCACCGCGGTGTCAAGGACCTTCCTCTGCAGTCACTGCACCGAAGGCAGGATGAAAAAGGGCTTTCTGAGAGACAGTGACCTCTAGATGATCTCCAGCCATTCCTTTCAATCTAAAATATTCTATGGTTCCCTAACACAGACTTAAGCCCAGGCCACCAATTGCTTTTTTTAAATGGATCTAATTAAAAAGGATCTAGAGAGCTCCAGAACGAGCCCACAAAACAGAACTGGCTGTTCAAAAGAATCTTTGAAAGCCAGACTAGAACTGTGCCTTTTGAAATCTGATTTATTTAGGCAGTCCCCATAAAACACAATTCTCTGCAAAGTCCCAGGTGCCTAAAACGTTTACATTTCCTATTGAGATGCAAACAATCAGGCATGGCCTTAATTCTGCTCCCAACTCTAACCCAGGTTAACCACCTTTCCCCCTCCCCAGTTACAACTGTACATGTACTTAAGAGAAATAAGTGAGAGGGCTTTTGATGATCATTTTATCTTTAAAATCCACCAGAAAGTAGCTTTTCTTCTATTTAACTCCCTTCCAAATTTTCCAGACGTTTTTATTGAACAGAACTCCTGCTAAACATCCCAGTCGGATGTCAGACACTTGTACTCCATCAGTGATTTCACTTTCAACGGTCAAACAGCAAAGTCAACCAATTTGCTACTTTGTTTCACTTCCTCCAAACAGATGAAAAAAAAAATATTGCAGTGGTAAGCACAAAACAGAAGCATTTGAATTTTAACTGGAACTAGTAAGGTCAAAATGATCTGTGCTTACAGAGCCAAGCCTGGTAACGTGGGGTATGAAATGACATTGGGCGAGTATTCCAAGAGTTAATGGATACCAAGAGGGACACAAATAAATTTATGTTGATATTTTGATGGAGAATTTGAAAGAGATTAGGTTCGTGGCAAGCTCCTGAGGGAACCATGACCAAGATAAGGAGTATGAGCTATGAGACTTCATTTCTGAGAATTACTTAGAAAAAAATAAATAAGCAGCCACAGAAGTTTTGATGACTGGTGTACAGAGACTTATACCTGGCTTGCAGTCCTTGGGGAAGAGTTAAAAAAAGAGTCCTAGAAATAATGGATTTTCAAGCAAAAATCATGATATATTGAAAACAAGTGAATAGAAAATACAAGGGGAGTGGTGGAAATGAAAGCAGGATGGTTCCAGAGAACCCAGAAAGCTAGAAAATTGTAAATAAGACATTTAAACCATCATAAAGACAGATTCATTCAAGTCCTTGGTATCTAAATGTCATTGTTCTATTTTTAGATGCCTGGTATTTAACACAAAATACGACCTGTAATAATTGATATTTAACTACTGTATTCAATTTGTAAACATGATATACAGGAAAAGACCAGATGAATACTTTATAGACGTTAAGAAGATGGAGCTGCAAGGACAGTGATTAAAATTGGAAGGGTTTAGTTTCCATCCTCGGAGATAGCAAACTGTACACATCAGTCCCTCACGGGCTGGTTCCCTAATTTGCATGAGCGCGATAATTGACAGCTTGTTAACAGCTTATTAGAGACTCGGAAACCCTGTAACAAACACCACAGGCAAAACTACCGAGTGGACAGAGGCTCCAGCCATAAATGCTATTTTAACAATCCCAGCTGAAAACTGCAGATCAACTACTGCCTCTTGATTAGTGCATAAGAAATAATTATGATTGGGGTGGGGCTGGAAAATCAGCAGATACAGGAGGGAGAACGTACAAACAGCCACACAGGTCGGACAAGTGGCCCATCCCTCCTGATTCCTTGTCTCCAGGAGCAGCGAGCTCAGGGCCAGTCCCTGCACACACTCTCAGCCTCAAGCAATCTGCAGCTCTGGGACTGCCTCAGCCAGGAGGGGGGTTCATGTTTAATAGCCACTGATGGATTTTCTTCTTTTATGAATTTCTCTAAATGTATTTTTAACCTCTGTAAAGTTTGGGCACAATTAAATGGTTTTCAATACCTTGCTGCTGCCAATCTTGCTGTAGATATTATCCTAATGCTCATGTGTGAGGGGTAAAATAAACAAACCAATTAATATTTAGTTGCAACTATTATTTCTCTGACTTTCTCAATACAATGTAGTTACGACACGGCATTACCACAGCCCACGGTGGAAAATGTCTATTAGCACGAATTGCAACATATCACATGCAAGACAATAACAGCATCATAAGACACAGAGAAAGCTATTTGTATTTTCTGGTGAGGGAGCACAGAGCTACTGAATGTTGTCCTTACTTATCTTAGGATGAAAGCCTTATTATAAGCTCATTTCAGTTGAACAAATCTCTCTGGGCTCCCTGCTGAGCAAGGCATTTAAACTTTAAAGCTAAAGGCGTTCATTTTGCTTTGCTGACAGTGAAAACCTTCCTGCCCAAGCTCCACGATGCACATGGAAGCTTTTAGATCGCTCAGTGGCAGAATGCATTAAGGCATTTAGCTGCTTACTGCGCCTCTCTGCAGTGCACGGACATCAAAGGCATTCATTTCCATGGGCAGCAAGAGTGGGCTCTTCAGCAGCCCGCTCAGGTTTAAGTGCTCTTTCCATTGCAAATACAGAATACAGTGGCAAAATATTCTGGGCAATATATTTTCAGAGCATCCTGACTCGCTGTTATTTCTGAGGAGTGTTTGGCACAGTGGTCCAGGCACTGGGGAGCTGACAGGCCCTTCTCTGGGTCACAGCACATGATATCCATCAGTGTGGGAAAGATGCACATCACAGAGCCACAGCTTTCTAATTTTCAGTGTTCGTGTTCCCAACAGCTTCTACTAACAAAGCTCCTTTTGCGTCTTTTCGAACAAAATAATCTTTTGCTTATCCCACCCAGCTGGTGCTGCCTGTCCATGAAAAGTTACTGTCAAACCCAAATACTCCACAGCCTGACCACACACTGCGAAAGGGACCGAGCACTTTAGTGAGCAGGATTTTAAAAGCTGCTCTGCCTCTGCATTGGGTGAATCAGAGATCGGGACCGAAGTTTAATCACTTCTGTTCATCCAAGTGTAACAAGACCCCAAATCAAACACCCAGATCATAAAAACTCCCTGCCATAAAAAGCAAGGCAAATAAAACATAAAATCATTTTCATCTGGGTCTCTCTTCAATTTTACCCAGCTTAAATGCTGGCTCTAGCCCTACCCTCACCAGCACTCACTGAAACCAACAGCAGCCTGTGAGGGCAACTTCTGATCATCTATTTGCAGAAGCTGGTTCTGTAGAACACCAAAAAAAGTATTTTAAAATAATGATGCTGAAAATGTGGCAAAAAGAGCACCTGAAATGAAATATTATGCTGTCTGTTATACTTTATGTGTGAGGGGTAGGTGGGGGCTTTTTGTTGGTTGATTAGGGTTTTTTTTTTTAAACACTCAGAGCTTACCGTTGCAAATAAGCATGAGAGTAACTTAGTACTAATTGCTATGCATACATAGATCAGGAAGATTAGGAAATTACTAAATGACTGAAGTGTTTCTTACCCAGGCTGCATGCAGGTAACAATATAGAGCTCACAGAAGTGCAGGAATAAAGCAGGAGACCAAGCAAAAAACTCACTGAAACACAGACTGCATTAATATATAGGACTCAAACACAAGATTTGATATCAATATAAGGATTAAGACAGAAAATTGTAAGCAGAAGGAACAGTCCATTCTTCATTACAAGACAAACAACATAGAGTGGACTTCAACTGTGAAAAAAAGACTCAAACATTAAGAAAAACTTTCTAATGACAAAGAAAGGAAAGGAGAAGAACAGATTAGTGGAATCGAGCAGGTCTTCACCACGTGTATAAACTGATATACCACGTCCATGGAGTAAGTGACCTTTAGAGGTCAGCCTCAGACTGCAGCTAGGAAAATGTTCCTCTAATTAAAATCAGAAAGTGAAATTGTTTTATGAAAATGAAAAAAAATTATTTGCTCCTAAAGCTGAAAACATGCACCAAAGAAACTGCTGGAGCAGACATAAAGCCCAAAGGCAGTTCTGCTACCTGGGTGCCAGGTAGCAAGTACAGCAGCCTGAAAAATCATCTCCAGCACCCACGTACCAGGGAGAGATCCCAGGAGGCATCAAAACTTATATAGTGGTTACCCATAAAATTAAGGATTCCTCTTACATCCTATCATTTAACAACTAAAATTATATTTCATATTTTCCTTTTCTTTACAAGAATTTTCACTGACATAACCAATATTAAGAAAAATTACTTAACACTCCATAAAGCTCAACAAGAATTTTAGTTTGATGTTCAGCAAAGACTGTATATCCATATATACCATTTATTAGGCTCACAAAAAGAATGAGTTAACCAGACAGTCTGCTGTCTTTTGTTTTAGTCTACTTTGTTTTACATGCAGGCTCTGCTTGTAACTACTTTGAAAAGATATTTGTGGAATTGGCTTTAATCATTAAGAGCATTACAGAGAGAGCCAACCCACAATATGGAAAATGTTAAAATGGCAAGATTTTAAATTTAAATTCCATGTGTCCAGCAAGGGCAAGCTGAAAAGAGTGGGAATTGCTACAGCATTGGCCGTGAGTCAATTCTTATATGCTGATTACCTCCTGTGACTACCAGTAATTTTGATGGGGTTTGGCAATCTTTATTTTACTTACAAATATTTGCATAAAGGCAAAATAAGGCATTTTAAATAGCCTCAAATCAGTCATAAGAATAAAACCGAGCTGTATTTACTGCCCTCCTAAAAAGGCCCTGCTGCTGCTGCACCAAAATTTGTGGTGCTCTCTAACTACTGAAATTGAGATTCAAGATTGTATTCACTTTTACCTTACCCTAAGCAGTACTATTTTCTCCAACTGCAAAGGAAACACACTATTATATACTATGCATTATCATATTATAATCTATTTAAAAGAACTGGCACAGCCACAATAAAAATCATCCTTTCCTGGAGCTTGTTCTTTGCAAATCACCCAAATGGTAGCAGTCGAGGAGAGCCTTTGGTTTCTTTTCCCGTTGGCACAGCAAACCCCTCTTGTTCGAGACACACATATCCCTCAACTTCTGTCAAAAGCAAGAACAAATTTCCTAACCAAAACTGAAAAGTCCTTGGCTTTTCAAATGACTATAAATTGCATGGCTAAGTGCATATGGCCACAGGGCTGTCACAGTTACTTTCCCTGACAATTCATCATAGCATACTAATTCTGTAATATCATTACTGTGTCTCTTCTCACTGTACTGATCCAGCCAGTTAATTTAATCAACTAATAATAGATTCAGAAATGGATGCAAAGGGCCCTAGCACTTCAAATTATATTACTAGAGATGCACAGCAGTGAAAACAATGTATTCTGTACTTGCCATTAAATATAACCTCGGTAACTTATACCCTTCTAGTAAGTTGGAAATTTTCGTTTAAAAGGGAAAGAAAAAATATTTATACAAGTTTAGAAAAGGTCTTTTCAAGAAAATTAAACCCCCAGTTTATTTCACACTAAGCATAACTTAAAATTACATTGCATTAATTTGCAGAATAAAATTATAACCAACCACTTAATCAATTCTCAGAATTACTGCAGGTAAGTTTCAAGATAAAAAAAAAACACTGCAGGAAAGAAATACCCATCTGTAGTGGAAGCTAAAGGTGTATGATTAACTGCAAAGTGAGCCATTCAAAAATGGACAATTAATTTTATTAAATTTTAATCTTCTCTGAAAATGTCAATGATGATTAAAACATTATTCTCTAACACCTCAGTCCATTTTGCCTGTCATGAAGACTAATACTTAAACTTTGCAGGGAAAAAAAAAAAGAAACCCAAAATGTAAGCATGACTGGAATGCAGAGTGCATCCAATTTTTGCTTCTGAAGCCCTGACAATCAGCGTGGCACCCTGAGAAATTTCTGACTGTGCTGCACAGGCTTTGATCTGATTTCTGCTCACTTCAGCTACGGAATGTGCACAACCCAAAGGGCACATCCTGCCGAGCACAGGGGAACCACACTGCCCATACCATTCCAACAGATCTGTGTATGTGTGTGTGTTCTCAACTGTATCTCATGCACAGACCTGCATGGCCTAAGAAGTCCCAGTCTTTCCTATCCAGCATGTTTTTGCTCTCCTTTCTCCCAAGCTGAGGAGCAGCTACTGCACAAACCACACTCACTGCACAGGAGGCTGGTCCTGGTCCTGGTCCTGGTCCTGGCAGGGACCAAACTCACCAGAGCTGCTTCACATCCCATTTGCACTACTGGAGCATTAAAAATGACAAGGATGGCACTCTGGGTATGGTGCATGGTGAAGAGACCATGTTTAACAGATCCCATTTCAACCCCCACAGAGAATTTTCTACTTAAGACTAAATCTGGATGAATTGCCAATATTAATCCAATTAATCTTTCGTGGAGCTTAGACTAAAGTCAATGAAAGTCTTCACTTGCTGAGCCAGTTTGTGTATTGTGGCCTAAAACAAGGCAAAAGTGTGTTTCCTAATGTAAATAGAGTTAATTTTGGCAAAACTCAGTGAGAAAGGGTGATAGAGATTTATAGACTTACTCTCTGGCCACGATTCAGGAAGGCAAATGTTTAACATTTTAAAAGCAATTAGAGGCCTCCAAAATGCAATTAATCTTCTGTACCTGTCAAAGTACTCTCCCTGAAATGAGGGTGCCTGAATTCAGCCTTACATTCAGGCCAGACTAAATACATATTTCTCAAACCCATTATGCAGAGCTCCCCGTGTGCTCTCTCTTTACGGTGTCCAACGTCATTTGCCACGAAGCGCGATCCCAATTATGCCGACCTGGTCTCAAAGCAAGGCATCTGCTGGAGCACCATAATCTAACAAAACAAATAATTTTCCTTTCATCAATATACAACAGCTTTGTTCATTACTGGGAAACTTAGGTGGTGAAGTATTGAGTGCTCTGCATTTTACGCTTAAATCAATGTACTGTCTTGCAGTTATGCCACCTAATGTGTTTTTAAGCCATGCGCTACAGAAATCAATGTGGTTCTTATTTGATATTCAGTGTTAAGTTCAGCCTCATAAATTTAGAATTGCACTCTGTTATTTTGATGGTTATGTATTAACCATGTCCTGTAAGTTTTATGATTTTATATTCAGCCGTGCAGTAAATCACACCAGTTATACAGAAATGGCAGGCGGTGGCTTTGCTTTACTGTCCGTTCTGAGCGAGAAACTAAAGGATGATTCATTTGACCTATCGGGGAAGAAAAATACAGTGTATCAGATAAAATTCAGAAGGTGTATCAGTAACAAAATTAGGCTCCATAAAATTTAACTGAGTCTTTTCTGAGACAAACTGATTTGCAGCAGATAAATGTGTTTGATATACTTCATCTTGCCAATATTTTACACTGGAACAGGTACACAAACAGTTGATCATTCTCTGGAACACATCTAGCAGGTGCTATGCTATTGTCTAGAAATCAAATGCCACACTGAAAATATTTTTGGATATTGATATACAGAACAAAAATCAAGCCCTTTTCCAGCAGCTTCTAAAATGTTGTACTAGTGGAAAAAACTTGTCTTAATTTGTTATTGATGTAAGTATTTAAATAAAGTTTTTCTTGTACAAGAAGACAGAAAAACAGTGCTCTGCAAGATTTGGGGGGGGGTAAAGTGGAAATTCTGTTTTTATTTCTATTTTCAATTTAACTCCTTGCCATGAAACACACCACAGGTTCCTAGACCACAGGGCAATATAAAGGTTGTTTAATTAAATAAGGGGAGGCACCGTGATTCCCTCAGTGACTGAGAAGACTTTGTTACCCCAGACCTCCTCTGTTGTCTTCCACCTTCCCAGGTGAAATCCTGAAACTAGAATCCTCTTTCATTTTCCAAGAGCTGTTAAAGAGTGGAAGGGGCATTTAAAATAATGGTGCACAGTACTGTAATCTTTTCTTTTAAAATCACTAAAGTTTAAAAACTAAATGGTTAAGAATCACAGAAAAGGCTGCGGGTTTCTCCCGACAGCAACATGAATCATGGAAAACAATCTGACAGTATCTACAGTGTAGCCGAGGGGAGAAACAAGAAGGCTTTTCTTTAAAAGTAGTGATGTACATTCTGAGCATTTGCATGGATTTCTGTCTCATCAGACCTCTCTAGTTCATTGCTATAGCAGAATAAAAACACGTTAATTTGACATCCCACTGGGCTGGAGTGCCCTGACCCCAGGGCAGGAGGTGCTCACACCTGCCCATGGTTTCCCTTTCTAAGTTTCCTGCACTTTCAGAATTACAAGTGAGATCTGTATCACACCATAAGCTGGCACTTTACAGTTCAGAATTAGCCCCACCACAACAGTAATAAAACCAAAATGTCAATGAGGCATGAAATGTATTAAATGAGGCACTGCCAAACAAGTGCATTTGGCCTTGCACAGCCTCCCACAGGCCAGTGAGCTTGGCTTGTCAGGCCTCACATCTTACACCACTTGCTTTCATTCCTCATCTTATTTTCATGAGTTCTTTTTGATAACAAATACCAGGTCTAATTAGGGTGAGTTAAGAATCACAAACAAAGCCACTTGTACGTGGCCTTGCTAGAGGAAGGCATTGAGAACTTACTCTGTTTCTGCTCTGGGATAACTACAACGTACAAGTCCTGATGCACTGAGTTTTTTCCATACAACTTTTATCAACATCTGATTTTTTTTTGTGCTTCTGGTATTAAACTATCCTCATCTGGTGCTGGGAATTAAGTTCTCATGTGGCAGGATCTATCTCCTCTAAAGATGCATCAGTGCAGAGAGTTCTGGAGTACTGGAAAGCCAAAAAACCTTCCTTTCCTTTCAGAACAGTCATCAAAGACCAGCCAGTGCACATCACACACAGAGAAATAAACCCAATGAGTTTCAAGAAGTACCAGATGACTGATAAGAAAAATAATCATACTCAAATTAACTGTTGTCCACTGGTACTTCTATTCTTTTACAGTATGTTTTCCCACAACACAACAACATGCTGAGAAGCAAAATTAGATGCTCTTATCTTCTGACATTTACTATAATCTTGAGTCCCGATTTTCACTGCACAAACCAGATACAGATTTTGATTCATACAGTGGGAAGTGAGAAATATTTATAGGTAAAGAGAAGGAAAAAGAAGAGAGCATTACAATATATGTTATATAATAATTACCTCTTCCTAAATGGGAAATTTTTTATTCATAATTTCTGTAAAGTTGAAGGAGCTCAGCAATTTATGGAAAGGATTCACCAGAACTGAAGCAACCTTTTGGTTGATTAAAACCCAGAAAACAACATCATGAGGACTGGGACAGTCCTCCTTGGAAGAGAAAAACTAAATTTTCTGTTAACAGCTAAGGTCAGTATCCAGCTAAAATTCATTTCATAGAGACACAGAAAAAAGAGTGTAAGGGGTGGTGGGGGGGAGAGATAGACCATAATACAGAAACACAATTTTATTAAAACCAGTAACCAACAGGGTCCATTTCTCCTGGACTCCTTCAGCAAAAAAATTCTGGGCAGGTTTCACCAACTCACCAATAGCCCATATTTTAACAGCCCAAGGGGAAACATAGAGGCAGCAGATTCTTGAAGGATTAAATGAAAAACAGTGCAATGTGTTTAGAATGTCCTGATACCAGCAGGGGGGAAAAAATCCTTTTCAAAGCATAAACTTTTCTGAAGGACCTAATCCTTGGCAAATCAAGAAGCCAAACTCACTAGGAAAGGGTAGGTCTAGAACAGATCAACAGAGTAACTTTCATGGAGCAGGAAAGTATAGGCCAGACTCCATGGAAGAGTCAAGGGAGATGACTCCTGCACACTCCCACTGGGGTCACCCCTGCCCAGTGTCCAGCAGCAAGAAACAGCTTTTCAGGAATCATCAGGTGACACAGACTTTGCATCCAAAGAGCAGAGGTGGGGAAAATGCAATCAATCAAGGAACACCTCTGGTTGCTAGCAAGGGAGAGTAGGAAGATACTCAGAACACCTTGTTCCACGTATTCTGTTATCATTTTCTCTGAAGAGGGAAAGGAAAAACCCCTCTGGTGCCACCAGACTCTTCCTGCCCCACCTGTGTCTCAGTGTCAGCACCACAGAGCTCAGCAGTCCTGGCATAGGCTGGTACCCTTCACCTACCACAGGATGCCACTTCAACACTTGGGCATTTGTCTACCATGTTCATTTATACATCCAAGGCCACCAAAACTTGCTTCTACTGCACATGGCAATGCATTATATCCACCCTTTTAATCTCTGCTTCTCACTGTGCTTTAAAATCTGCAATGCATTTTTTTCCACCTGCCTACCACAGGGAAAGATTTCCAGCAGCCATTAGCTACAGCCATTTTCACATCTCATTTTAACAAGCTATAAAAGCAGAACAACATGCCAATTACATGAAATAAATAAAATGAGTGGGTACAAGATGGCTAAGAAAACCTCTTGCACTGCATATATTTGTTAGAGAGCGTATTAGGGTTTCACTAATGCATTTATAATCCTGCAGAACAGTCTGGCACATCTGCATCTTCGGTACAACAGAATGGCAAAGATGAGAGAATCCTCAGAGAATTTCTATTTGAAATAATTTTAGATCTGTTTTATGTATACCAAGGAAGCTGCCAGTCAATCTGATCTTCAAACACGCTGAATTCCACAGAGGGAACTTTAGTAAACTGCAGACTGTTCACCTAAATGCATTTATTTCAGCAACATGAAAACTAGTAGTTGCATTTGGCCAATAATATGTTGCACATTTGGAACTTTGTTAAATACCTTAATTGTGTAGCAGAGAATAAGGCAGTTAATTTCCACAAAAGGACACAGAGGTGAATTTTATGTCTACGTCTCTGAACAAAATAAGCAAATTCACTGAACATATGGCTTATTAAATTTAATAGTTCCTTTCCAAGATGATTCTGATTGCCATGTTTTGAAAGATAGGATTTTTTAAAAAATTTCTTTTGGATATTTGCCTTTAAGCAGATATGCCATCTGTCTCCCCAAGCAAAAAGCAACTCAAGACTTTGATTACTATTTTCCTAACCAAGATTTGGGGTAATGTATTTCTAGTACACTGATTAACTAGATCTGACATCACATCTTGGACCTGTTTATTATTCTTTTTCAAAGAACTACCCACATACGTGCACAAATGTACTACATGACATGTGATGAGAGAAGCATAAGGAAGCACCATCACCTCTTGCATCACTTTCCAGCACTGTTGGTGACACCGTGTTATTCAAATAGGCATCTTGTATTTTCACTCAAGTTTTAAGGAGACAGATGTCTAAAGTATAACAGAACACTCCAAACTGGACTGAAGAATTCCTGTTAGAAAATGATCACATAAAAATAAGTTTAAAAAAAAAGAAAGAAAAAGGAAGCCACTCACAAATTTCATTATGAAAATCTATCACAAGACTCTGGACTGAGCAGATCACACAAATTCTGTATATCAAGGGGAAAAGTGTAAGTCTGTCAGGATGCCAAATTCTTGTAATTTGCATCATTTATACTTCAAATCCTCAGAAGTACAACTTATTTTTCCTGTCTAGTTATTTTCTAGGGAAATCTTCTTCACTTGTAGCCTTCGAGCTGACACGAGCAGTAACTCACCTGTGTCTGAACCAAAACGACTCTTTCATTCGCACTGATAAAGGTACAGATTATGCAGCTCCTCCTTAAGTCACTGAGTATCTCTTTCAAATGCGGTGATCGATGGGCTGATGGCCCCAGTCAGGCACAGCACCAGGGGCAGCACAGCCAAGGCTGCCACAGACACACTGTGGGTCGCTCCTGGTTCAGGGGGTCATCACTGCTGCTCACTTAAGTCAGTGAAGCCCCAGGTGTGGCTCTGGGGCATATTATCTTCAGCACTTCTCAACAGAGCTGAGCAACAACAACCTCTATGTATAAGGGAAAGGCATAGTGGAAATCAACAAATAAAATAAATAAATAAATACAAAAAAAGCAAGTTTCATCACCCAAGTCCTATGTATATTATGAGACTGATTTTTGCTACAACACTTCGCTGCTGTATAAATCACAGTATTAATCAAAGCACTTTTGAACAAGGCTTGACTCCTGCCCCACACCCCTCAAACTGGGAGAGCTCCACATGGCACTGCCCCCCATGCCCCTGCTCACCATCACGCAGCACCACAGCAGCTGTGACAGCTCCCTTTTCTGGACACCACCAAGCTTGCAATGATGTAAAATATGCCAGTTTAAAAGTTGTATTTAAGCTATTTTTTTTTAAATTTTCTTCTGTCCTGGGGCAGCACAGCCAGAGCAGAGGTGGCTGTGTCCCTGCCTGCCTTCCCCCAGTCAGGAGCTCTGGGTAACACCTTGCACAACTCACCAATGGCACACGAACACTTAAAACATTCTAACTTTGCAAGAAGCACAACCAGTAATACCACAAAAGCATTTTCTAATACAGTTCAACTAAATACATAGATTATATAACCCCGTGGGGCCAAAAGGACAGTTGTGATCCAGTTGGACAAATGGGTGACGGGAAAACGTGTGAGAAGCAAAATCTGCCAGATCAGAGTAAGAGCTGCAGAACAGGCAGCAAAGGTGTCCAGAGGAACACGGTCAAAAAGAAGATGTGCTGGGAGCAAGTAAGACCCTTTCTGGGGAGGAGGACAAGAAGCAGAACACACGGAGGAAGCGTGAGGACAAACAGGGCAGGTCCAATTCCTCACTGTGGCTCCAGGTCCCCACTCACAGCAGGAACGCTCAGGGCTCGCTGACTCTGCGTCAGTTCTGAATCAGGCACAGGCTGTGAAGGCAGTTCAGGTGCTGCCCTTTATAGTCACTCTGAGAGCACAGATGGGTGACATAACAATCCTCAGGTAACAAAACTACCAGGAGCAGCAAAGATAAGTGTTTTGAGACCATCAGGACACAGAACAAATTACATTAGTTTTGCAACCATTTCCCAGGCTGGTGAATGCTTTTTGGGCACAAATAAAGAAAGCATGGACCACACTGGTACACTCAGCACTGCCAGAGCTGTGCAGGTTTATTCCAGGTTCTGTATCTACAATCATCATATTTTTGCAGCTTTGCTGTAAATTCACAATATCTATGCATGAAACCAGAACTTTCTCTCATTATTGTTGATAAATCATAATAATGAAGTTACTCTCTGAGTTATTCTCAAAATTTTTCTTGCAATACCATTAGTATTATTTAATTAAAGCTTAAATGCACCTGCAGAACAAAGCTTTTAATTTCTAAATCTTGCAGAATTCCTGCAAAAGTTAATATCTACTAAACTTGATTACAACCTGTTCTGCTTACACAAACATCATAACAGCCCACAGAGGTGAAATTCAACCTGCCTTCCATGAATAAGCAAAATAGACCTTGAAAAATTAGATAAACTGCAATGAAGACTATACATCTAATTACAGTGTATCTCTTTTTTGGGGGACAGGCAGGTATGGCTTGTCTGTGAACCTCAGGTTGGAAGTTCCAATACACACTCTCTTTTCCTGCTGCTACCTTTCCTTGTAGCTCCTTTGTTAGAGCAGGTTTTCCTGTATTTCTATTCTAATGCAAAAATATTAACTAACCAAATACATTCACAGTTGCATTTTAAGCATGAATGAGTCACACATGTGCTCACACACAGAATCTGAAACAGAAATTACCATAGTGTGAGGTGTTCTGGTCCAGCATCTGCTTTTGGATACATATGGCTCATTGCTCTGGAAGTCTGTTGGGCTTTTATTGAATAACAATTTTTATTTCCTAGTTAGAGAATTCCTGTCAGAAATACACAACTTCAGTCCATACTGATATATATTAGCTGATTCCTTGCAGCTTTAAGAATCCCTTTGGTTCTTTAGAGGAATTACACTGAGGTGTAGCTGCATTGCCCTCCTTGCCCCGGAGCCCCCACTGCACAGCAGGACCTGAGACACCAAAGGCTTCTGAACAGCCCTTGCATTACTCCTTGTTATTTTATGTCAGGGCATCCTAATGTCTCTGCAAATACAATGAAATGTTTGAGAAAATAGGGTCTTTGTGATCACATCAGTGATTTTTTTCTCATCCTGCTCACCCAACACATTCTGTATTTCTAACAAGTGCATGTGCTGCACGACTGTCTGTTGGTTTACAAGCAATTTCTGACAGTGTCTTTAGGTCTGTGTCTACATTAATTTCAAAGATGCTGTGCTTTTTTTTCCCTTTTCTCTCTCCCTGTGCCAGTTTGCACATCTTTATAATACCTTCTGATTAATTTATCACATGGTAAAGATTTTAAAAAATCATCATCCTTTTGATCTAGAAATCCTTATATTTCATCTTTAATATGTTCTTTTGAGAGGATCTTTCTGGAGAAGTTGCCACATATGCTCAACTCCTCTGAGACGTAGCAGCAAAGCTCAAGAAATGCATCAAATCCCATTTTAAATGGTTTGGAAAGTTTTTGTTTGTTAAAACCTCATTTCTTTCAAGCTAAGAAGAAACCAGAGTATATTGCAGTACATATGGCACAAGAAGACTCACAAAAAGAAAATACATGAAACCAATATTTGAAAGAGTGTCAAAATTTATCACCACAGAAGAGATCTGAAGCATTTTTAACATGCCATTACTTCATGGACTAGACTCAGATAAGAAGGGGCAAAAGTCAAGAAAAGAAAAATATCGATTTCTTCAGATGGTTTTTCTAAGATGATCATTATTTCTGTAAATGGTCTGCTCCTCCATTTGTTTTAAGCCATGCAAAGAATTCATCATACATAGGGAAAGAGAATAACCCTCACTTTGCACATTAATACTGTAACATTCCCTTTATAAAGAGTGCTTTTAAGCCATCAGGTGTCAAACAAAACTGGGAGATTATCTGGAACCACATTAAAGTGTTAAGCTCAAGGCACTATGTTATATTAGGAACAAAATGTAGGAACGTGGAATAAATGAACTTTCAGACAAAGCCCAGCAAATGCCTTAATATTTTTACCAAGACTGAAAATTATGGGGGAAAAAGATGGTGAAAAATATCAGTAAAAATAAAAAGAAGAAATAGCAAAAAAAAAAACCCTTTGGTGTAAAATATGAGAGGACTGACCAAAGCCAGGAAAAGCAAACAGCTGCCTGCTCTACCTTGTTTACTCTTCATCATGTAGAATTATTTATCTTAGTCATGCTGATTGTGAAGTCCTCAGAATTCTGCTCAAATCCTCCCCCTCAACTCCAGCCGTCGAGCTGAAGGGCTGCAGTTCTGATGCTCCTGGAGTGTTTTCTCAAGACCTCTGGCAAAACAGCTGCACTGACAACACCACAGCAAACACTGATTATTAATGTCTGCCCACTGTGGTTATAGGTCTGCCTCCTGAAATTTATCACTGGTCTCTTATTTAGCTTTTGTTAAAATTAAAAAGTAATAATTCATAATTGTAATCAACCAGACTGCCTTCATCTGCCCTGTTATCTGGGGAAGTAAAATGTAATTACTTAATTCAAACCACACAAAAGAAAATCTGAAAACATAAGAGAAATTTAGCTTTAAATTAACAGAAATGTTAAATTAATAGAAACACTCATTTGAAAAGATTAGATGGCATTGTGTCCAGATGCTCCATTACGACCAGAGTGTCCTTAATTCTGTGTAAAGAATTTTAGTTCACAAATAGAGTCTACAGGGGACAGGACAATGAGTCCTGATGGAAACAGAGGACAGGCTTGGAGTGTGAGCCAATCCCGAAATGTAGGACTGAACTGGATATGGGTCCCCATCTCCAGATGCTCTTAGGCAAGTCAAATTATAGGTTAAGAAATAAAGTATCTGAGAGAATTAAATCCGGCTAAGTATCACAACAGAAGTGGTCTTGAAGTAGGCAGTAAATTACCCAGAAAATTAGAGCTGGCAGATGAATCGAGATGATTGAGACTCAAGGAGTCTTTGAGCAGCTGCCCAGGGATGTATTGACAGGACTGGGTACAGAAGGTTTCCTATTTCACTATTTAACACTGAAAAAGTAGAGAGTGCTGCAAAAGAAGAAAAGTAACTGATTTCCATATGTTATTAGCATTAGAAATAATTATTAAAATTAGAAAGAAAATAAAACTCCAATTTTTTATATCCCCTTCACACACCTGTAACACAAGCATTCAATTCCTAGCAAACCTGTGGCACTCACCCACATATTTCCCCTCCAAGGCCAACAGCCTGGAAGGTTTGCTACAGCAAGAGAAGGACTGAAGTGAAAACCAGCCTTTATATACAGATAAAACAATCAGAAGTTATTCTGTGTATTGCTACAGCATGTTTTTGAAAACCAGCACACACCCATGGTTAACAGAATGTTTTTCGACAGCAGTTTCCTACTTCCTTGCACCCAGGTGGTGTTTCATGGGCTGTCCCAAACCAGCAGCCTCCTTGGAAAACTTTTCAGCCCAAGTGTAGTGATGTCTGTTTTACTGAGTAAAAAGAAAGTTTAAATGGAAAAGAAAAAAAAATCTACAAAACCAAACTCCCCTCTGTTAAGTAATTATAGCCATTCCCTTGTTTTGTCCTTATTCACACCGTGTAATGTAGCTTAAGGCTATAGCATTATGTGGGAGATACAAAAATAGCATAGAACCCCTCAAAATAATTCTCCTCTTAAGGAAAACTGGAAAGAGGAGTAACTTCACTGTAATTCATCTCATTTCAAGTTTACTAAATATAAGTGTTCTGTGGAAAACTGATAAACCCACTTATCTAGTACCACTCAAGTTAAAAAAAAAAACCCAAAAAATTCCCCCAGGAATCAAGATTACTCATTTTTACAGCTCAGCATCTGAGGAAACAGAAGCTCTATTTTCACTCTTGAACGCTAATTTGATGTTGAGAAAAGTCCCTTAACCATTTGTGTGAAAAAATCCAACTGCTACCTTTCAATATTTCTGAATGACAGTCATGGCTCCAAGCAAACAAATGATGCTCACATATTGTGCCTTGCCTACAGGCATGTTGCTGCAATTGGATGATATTGTGCCTTCTTACAAGATGGTATCTCAGCTCCAATAGGGCAAACATGCCAAGGAAATTTGGGTTTCCAGAGGAACCTTGAACTTCCAGGCAAATACTATTTCATCAACTCAGTGATGATCTCCATACAAGCAACACATCATTGAAAGGCCTGAGTGCCCTGAACAATCTGCAGCTTCTCAGATAGTTATAACAGCTTCAAACCCAACAAAAGTCATCATTTCCACTGAATAGTTGCTCAGTTGCAAGATCTGACCCAGAGAGATGTTATTTTAAGGACTTCAATAATACCAGCATGATTTTTAATAAGGTAAAAGAAAAAACTTGCCCAAACTAATTCTTCCAGCTCAGCCCACAGGAAAATCAGCTTGCTAAGTTCATATTTTTATTTCATTTACCTGCATTGTGTATTTAGGAGCACAAAGGAAAGACCAAAGGATGGAAAGTATAAATATGAGTTTGTATTGTATCTAAATACAGCCTGACACTCTCTGGGAATGAACTGAGCCTGTGATACATCCCAGGAATGAACTGCCTTTCTTGAGGTCCAGCTTGTGTAAACCTCTCTCAGACCCATCACCTGCCCACAGAAGGGCAACCACTGTGCAACCACAGGCTCCTGGACACAGCACATACAAGCCTAAGGCTCTTGCACATGTTTAACATCAGGGCAGGTGCCTTGAGGAGCCAGCACAGAACATGCAGCAACTTATTTTGTAGCGGCAACACATCCTTCTGCAACTTCACAAATAAAACTGCCTCTTCCCCTGACCCTGATGTTCTGTTGCATAGCACCAAATATCCAGGAATTTGTGGAGATTTCACTGTAAGAAATGAGTTTTTTATACAACTGCAGTGTAAGTGGTGTTAATTAAAAGTATTCATATAACCAACCAAAGCAGATGACAAAGAAACAGCCCCTTTTAGGGCTTGGTTCTTCCAGCTACTGTTTTTATCTCCTCATAACTCTGCTGCCAGTTGTGAAAATTATTCTCGTTAAGGACACTTTCCTTACCGTTGTTTTACACAACTAAAGAAAGAGGTACCTTACAGAAGCAGTGCCTCTTCCCAAAGTCAGTGGGTTTAGCACAAGAATGTGGAAGATCACAGCAATGGCACCCTCTGGTGACAAACAACAACACATAATGAGGTCAATTACTCAGCCGGAAAAAAACATTTAAAGCTACTTCTTCATGTAAATCTGTTACATGGAAAGGATTCCTACTGCAAGCTGCAAAATGTAGGAGGTTAGGTTTGAAAACGATGATAACCAGCCTACAACAGCAGGTAAATTTAAGGAAAAGACAAGTTTCTCAAAGTACTTCCATCTCCACTCTATCATATCTTTATGTCATGGGTTTAGTCTAATCTGATGTTCTTTAACCATCAGATAGACAAACTAGAAACTGAGAAAAGGGTCTTCTACCTTTATCAGAGATAGCATTTCAGGTTCACATGTGGTTAAGATTTCAGCATGGTCTCTAGTGCTACCAACAGCTTTTGAGATGTTGAAGAACACTGATGAGAGGCCTGTGAGCCAAAGACTGAACAGCCAAGTGTTCTGAAAGTGGACAAACAGCTGCTCCTAAAAAAAAATTCTCTCATTTGATTTGAGAGGCAGAGCTTCAGCCTTCCCAAAGCATTGCCAATCATCCCCAGAGCTTCTTACAGGAAGGATGCAGAGAGGCAGCGATTTCTGGTGCTACAGAAAGACTGAACAAACAGATACAAGTACTTCCCTTATCAATGCCAAAGAAGGAGACTGTCATAGAATACATAAAAGCTTAAGTTAAACAGAAAGTTGTTTTTACCCTGTGTGAAATATAATGAAATTAAAAGTGAAGAAAACAGTTCACTTCCAGGTTGCTCTATAGTACCAGACAGAAGCCACACAATTCTGCCAGGAGCTTCTGCAAAAAGTCAAGTCACAGAAAAGCTTTATGGGTCAAAACATAAAAATCAGGCTTATGAATCAGATTTTTCTGTGCTCTGATCTAAAGAATAGAACTTAGGAAACATCTTTTTATTTTACTACTTCAGAACCAAGTAAAAAAAAGTTTGATGATAAAAGCCAGTAAAATAATAATCACCCTCTTGAAACTCATTAGGTATGGGATAATTTAATTTTCAACAAGCTCCATTTATTCTAGGACATACATATTAAACCTTTGGCACCAGAAGAGATAAGGGATCCTTTCCTACCCATTTTCCAGCTGAAGATGAATTCTATCCTACCTGAGCAGAATGTTACACTTCAACACCACGCTAACAATCAGCCCAAAGACAGGGGCTTTGAGAAGCTGACAGATGAGCTGGAAAGAGAAATGTGTGGAGTGTAAACACAAAGCAGAGCCCATGAAATATTTAGAAACAATAACGACACCTCAACAGCGATCTACGTGTGGCAACAGGACATCTCTGCACTGCCAGAGCTGATTGCTCAGGCTCAGGCTGAGCTTCAGAAATGAAGGACTGACCAGAAAAAACGGTGTGTGCCTTCACCCAATTATGCACTAATCACTGAAGTATCTTTGTAATTAGTAACATTATTAATAGTGGGATACAATATGTGAGGAAAGGTGCCAGCCTTTGGCTTGACAAATTTAGAGGGAGAGTTTGGTAAAATTTAACAGCATTTTGGAAGGCAGGACAACATAAATTCAGTGTATGGTTTCCTGTGATCTGTGCTTCAGTTTAGAAGGGAAATGGGAAATACACAGGGTTTTGTTTCATCATAACAAAATTTTGTTAAATGCCACATACAGACAAACCTTCCTGGGGAGGTTTTTATCACTCATCAGGCACTGACAATGCATTTAGTACCTTTTTGGATTGGCTTTATCTGATACACATCTCTGTTATAGAAAAGAATAAAAAGGCATTATTCTAACTCAGCTATGCTTTGAACAAAGGCACTGCCATTTCCTTACCTGGGTGACCTATATCATCCAGGTTTGCTTTTCTAAAACTAATAATTGACAAACTGAATAATGTGCTGCGATAGAGTCCCTGTCAAACATAGTTTCATCATTTCTCTCTACTAGATGGAAAGGCTCATCATTAAAATATTAATTGAAAAAATCTTGTGGTTATTTTGAGAGGTTTTTTTTAAAAAGCTCTCCATGTTGTGACCTTCACACAATGATGTAGCTACAGCTGCAGGCAAAAGCTCTTTCCCTATGAATTCAGGAAAAAGGAAGATCCCAGCTAGCCTCAGCAGTTTATGAACCCAGCTGCTACTTTATTTTTCTGATAGCCTGAATTCACCAGCCCATATTTCCGTTTTCCTCAGTTTTCTGGCTAAATATGAACTTAATCTAGGTCTCGATCCCTGGATGCCTCAGTTCATGCAATTGTGTGTGGGGCATTCATATAATCCAAAAATAAAACCACCATGAAGAGAGAGGCTGCAAAACAGGACCCAGCTTCAGCCAGGCCCTTGTGTGGGATATGGATGAAAAGCCTGATGATGCTCTACCAGAGCACAGCACGGGCTGTGGTTCCAAAGTCAGTGACACCTCAGAAGCAATGGAAGAACTCTGACTGAAATGAATGGGCACGAACACTGTGGACACTCATGGTGTACGACTTCTCCTCACCCTTCCTAAGAGGCTGATTTGGTTTGGGGTTTTTTTGTTGCTGTTGTTTTTGGGGTGGGTTGTTTTTTGTTTTTTTTTTTTTTTTCAGGTATTTTGGTTTGGTTTGGGGTTTTTTGGTTGGTTGGTTTGTGGTGGTTTTTTTATTGATTTTTTTTTTTGTGGGGGTTTTTGCTGTAGTTCTTTAATATTCCATCCATTTCTTCTATATTCATGTGGGTTAAGAAATAAAAGTATCCCTGGGAGGATGAAACCCAAGATCCTGATGTACAGGATCTCCCAAGTCAACACTGAACTGAGTGGAAGGTGCCAAGGTGCTGAATGCCAGACACAAGCAACTGAATGTCAAGATGACGTTTTTTTTCCCCCCTTTTAGGCCACCTAAGCAGAACTGTCACTCTTGTCACATTTCCATCCTCAGTTTCCAGAATATCATCAAACATAATGTTCCAGACAGTATTTATTGAGCTCTTTCAGCACACCAGTGTGTGTAGCACTCCTTCAGTGCATCATCCTGCCTACACCACAGTGTTTCTGGGTTTTGGTAAAATTGTAACAAAGTTTTAAGCTCTTAAATACTGTCATTTCATATTCCTGTCTTCCACAAGGTTTTAAAGTTTACCAGCACTACATATCTATTTTTGTCCTTAACCCCATCATCCAGCCTCCCTCTACACTGAATGCATAAGCCATTTACCTGGACAAAATTGAGTTGATGTGTAGTTAAGTCTTTAAAAGTCATCCCTGCTAGTCAATTCCCTCATTAGGAAACCACTTCCTATCAGAAGTGCCCTCAGGTTTTGAGAGCACATCAAAATTGGATCCACTTAAGCAACTGAGCTTTGATACTGTGCTTAATGACTTTCTAAATTTGTCATTTACAGAGTACTCTGCAAGGCTTCCTCGAGCAGAGCCGGAGCTGCCCGTGCAGAGCGAACCTCCCCGGCTCTGCCACCCGAGGAGCCTCGGCGGCTGTGACGTACGCGCTGCCATTTTCTGAGGAGATGACATTTCAATCTCATCACTTCCTCAGGACCATCTGGCCACTTTCTCAGCTCGGAGCAGATCATACAAGTGTGGCAGCTCTTCCCCTCTTTCCCTCCTGTCATTCCCGAGCTACCTGGGTGGCTCTGGGAGACAAACAGGCACAATGTTCCCAGAGAGCACCACCAGCTGAACTCGGCTCTCCACTGGGACACACAGGGATTCTGCAGCTTCCCTGCTTCTTCCTGCACGAAACATTCCATCTCCAAATTATAAAGCATATTGGATTTTTTACCCCACTTGAAGACTACACAGATCTGCTTCAACTGCACCATAGAATCATAGAATCAGTTGGGTTGAAGAGACCTCTGAGATCAAGTCCAACCCTTGGTCCAACCCCACTGTGATTACCAGATCATGGCACTCAGTGCCACGTCCAGTCTCACCTTAAAAACCTCCAGGGTCAGAGAATCCACCACCTCTCTGGGCAGACCACTCCAATCCCTGATCAGTCTCTGTAAAGAATTTCTTTCTGATATCAAACCTAAACCACCCCTGACAGAGCTTAAGCCTGTGCCCTCTTGTCCTACTGCCTGAGAGAAGAGACCAAACCCAACCTGGCTAAACAGTCTAAACATCCCATTTTAACAAGGAAAGCATTTCCTTTTGGTCAAAGTGAATATTTCTTAGTGGGAAACTTTAGGAAGCAAGCTCAATCTCCCACCTTTTTAACCCAAACAGAATTCTGGGAGCAGGAACATTAAAAACCTTCTACTTTCAAACAGTTCTTACTACTCAGAGACATTTGCATGCATATGACAAACCCAAAATGTTCTCAAGGGTAGAATCACAGTTTCACCATAATCTTTCCTGCAAATTATGAAGTGTGAAACAGAAAGCGGAAAAATATTAAAAATTAATGTAATAAAATATTAAGACCAACATGTCAAAATTACAACAGTAAAAATAAGAAAATAAACTCCTCTGCTGTCGTCTGTCTGGTGTCTTTTTGTAAACGCCTCTGGTGCAACAATATCTTTTATTTTCTATTATAAGTCTAAGTCTGTTAATCAACATCCCAAGAAAAGCCCAGATTATACTGTTCAATAAAATTTGAGCTCAGTTTAAGTTACGAAGTGTTTTGGTTTGAAGATTTACATATTCATTTGAGAAATTACTGTATTAAATGACCATTGAAAACTTCATAGCAGGAAAAAAAAGAGAGAAAGAGAAAATTTAATTTCCCTAATATTTCATAAGATTCAATCAGAAGTACAACACAAACAGTTTTTCATATTTTACCTTATATTTTTCCAACTGAATTTTCTTTATTCATGGCTCTCTTTCATTCAATAATAGTGATATGCACACAAGGTATTGCCTGTGATTCAGACTTTTAATTACTACAACAAAAACCACCACCAAAGTGATGTGCCAAACCAAGAGAATTCATTGTCATTGTTATGTCTAGAATAGCAAATAGTGATGGATATTGAACATGAACACACCAGTGCAGCTCCCCACACCACCTTTCCACATGAGTTGAACCATAACACCCAATGCTGGAGCCAGGCTGGCTCCACTGGAGTGTGGAAAAGCTTCTCCACAAAGCAAAGGAGATGAAGGGAGGGAAGGGAAAATGCACTACTGCATTCAAGGTCAGGATTGTCCAGGTTCATTCCAATAAATCACCACTTTCCCACCCCTCCCAAGGCACAGCTGGGTATCAGCACAGGGGTGGCTCTGCACATGCAGAACTGTTTCCTTCTCACAGGCTTTATCTACAAAGAGCTGCCAAACCCACAGTGTTTTGTTGTGGATTTCTGTAAAACGTGCACAGATTTCCACAGTGATTCCACGACCTTGAACTCTCCCTTGTTCTGCTGGAGCTTGGGATTGCTTTATTCCTCCCCATTCATTCTTGTCTTGCTGCTCAGTTCAGAATCACTACTACTAAGATAAAAGTATTCCTTGATCATCTTTTTTGGCCTGACACTATTTTAATAACATGGTTTCAATCCTGGAAATTCTCCTCCTCTCCCAAGACACACTTTTTTTTTCTTTTGTGACACACAAATGTAAACCAGAAACATCTCAAGCGTTTGATGTTATAATATCATTGGAGAAATTTTATGTTCTGTCACCTTCTACCAGTCATATTGTCTATCCATTATATCCAACAATGGTACTAATACATAAAGTGTCAGGGTGAAAACCTCCAAAAAGAAAAAAAGGTCACCAACACCATTCCAGATGTTTTCTCTTTCACAACAGGAGAATTACCATAATCTAGATTCACATCAAAAGCTCTCCTCCTGGATTGCCTTTGAGCCTACTAGTTCATTTCAGCACTCTGAAATACTACCACGACCTACTCTGAGTCCATGTGTTGCTTTTCCAGTCTCCTTTTCTCTATGTACAACTGTCTTTTCTCTTCTCTTTTGTTGATCTGTTCAGCTTTTCCCTCCCATCTGCCTAATGTCAGTTGAATTTAATCACCTCTCTAACAGCCTGGAACTGGTCATTCAATAATAGTGAAGCCACGAAAAGATGGCAGATCTGCTGCAAAAGGATTCTGTACATAAATGCTCCTTTAATTATGGTTATTCTGTTTTCACAGATTTTTAAATGGAAAGGTGTCTTAATTTACCATGTTTTATATTTTTGAGAAGAACATCATTTTCAGCTCAACTCAGTGTAAAAAAAAAAAAGGAAGAACAACTGTTCTCTCTTTATAAAAAAGACAGCAAAAAAAAAAGCCCTGGAAGCTTGGAAGAGCACTTGCTTCAAGGTCACTACCTAAACATACCCAGCTTTTAAGCTTTACTCTGGAAATAGAAACACTGTAGGCTTAGGAAAGAACATGACAACTGATGGAAAAGCTACTTTTGAAAAGTTTTCCAGGATGTTTTGGAATAAACAGTTACAGGAGTTATTAAAAGAAAAAACAAGCATTCAGGGACTGTGGTATATCCCCTGCATTTCACAGCTGTGGGTTCCGACAGGTAATTCCCTCTACAAAGCTGGCAGAGATGCTCTGCATTTCTAACTGACTTTTTATATTGTATGCATGACAAAAAGATTCATTTACTTCAATAAGCTCAATACTTCATGTTGAATAACAATTTGGTGACGGATTTGTGTTACACAATCACACTGACTTGTCTAAAGAAGAGATGACCAGAGCACAACAGCAGTATGAGCTGTGAGAAACAATAACAATTTAGAGCCTAATCAGACTTCTGAAAATAAAAGGGTTGTTTTGCAAATGTCAATAAGGTGTTTTGTTAGGAGGAATTTTAGTAGACCAAGTAAAACATGGAATTTAATGAGTTTCTATTATTTCAATTTATCTATAACCATTTCAGAGCTGCTAATATTTCAAGGTTCACAGCATTCTAGTTTATGATATAAAATTAAATCATACTAAATCTACAAGCACAGAAAATGGTCACAAGCTTTGTGAATGGATTTGAACGGGAGAAAAAACATATTCTCAGAGCAATTTTTGGAAATGAAGCCTCCTCTGTGCTACTTGGAGATGTGATAAAAATGACAAAATAGATTTCATAATACAAAAAAAAAAGCGGTTGTTTTGTTGGTTTTTTTAAATACAATGGTAGAAATTGCGATAGCATCCCAATATTAAAAAAAATAATCTTTTGGAGTTGAACTACTGTTTCATAACACAACACTTGAACTATATCAGGGGAAAAGCTTTAACAGTACTTTAAATAAATTCCGAGGTCTCTGCATCATGAGTTCCTGCTAACATTGCTGGGGATAAATTGGTAAAGTCTCCTTCGAAGCAATGTCTTGTTTTATGTCGGTATCCTGCAAATCTGAAACCACATCAGAGTGCAAATTTCTCCTGAAATATAGATTCTTGTTACTTCCTCTCCACACAAACACCTCGCAGGTTATTGATCTGCCTCTGAAGGACACGGTGTTTATTATGGAGGAAAGCAGTGCTGGGCACAAGCGTGAGAAATTAATGATGGTTTTCTAAGTGTCCACACTGTGGTGCTGAACCAGTGGGGCAACTGTCAATCTATATGATAATGCATCCCAAAACTTCATAAAATCAGTGATGTGAAAAAGCATTGATTTCTGAGCCAACCAGGATACGTGAGAGAGGAAGGCTAAAAAGTTTACTGAAGTTAACACCTCTGTGTATAGAACTGTTGCTTCAGACTTGCCTGATGTGGTTTTTTTCAAACAACCAAACATACAGAAACCTTGTAAAGTTAAAATGAATTCCACATACTGCCTTGCTGCTTGCTCACTGCTTGATTATAGTCTTCCTTCTCCTTCTAACATCATGGTTAGAAAAAGGACCTACTCAAAATGGATTGACTGCACCATATGTCTAATTACTTAATAAGTCACTCATTGACATGGAAAAAAAAGCAAATATACTATTCTTTTATCAATGTTTGTGACAATATGTCTAAAAGTAGGTCCCAATATTCATACAAAAGGTCCAGCAACCTGGTGCCACCAAAATGGAGACAACAACCACCTTCAGAGAAGTGAATTCCTGCTACAGAACTGAATCCCAATCATTCCATAATGCCAGAATTTTACTGGTCATGTTTCTATTTGAAATTATGCTCTGTAGCCTTATGAAAAGTGTACTAAAATCAATAGAAGTTGCCATATTTTCTGTGGAAATTGTCATTATAAAAAAAAGGAAAAATCAATTAACACGTCACTGGTTCCTTTAAAACATGGGCTTCCTTGTACAAATCATTATTAGTAAATGCACATTCCCTCCTTTGTTTTGATGAAGAAATGTATCCTGCTATGCCTATGAAAAGGAGATACTACTTGAAGGTTCAAATTAAATAATAATAATGTAAAAAGACTGCTGTTACAAACCAAATCAACTGCACTTTTCTGAACTGCTTTCTAGCAATGTATATATAAACTGTAATTTGGGTTTTCCTTGTTTGCTTTGACAAGCAGTTTGTGTTCCCAGTGCCTGGCACACACGCTTTGAGACCAAGACAACTGTCAGTAAGAACAGGGAGGAGCCCAAAATAAACACCTACAAAAATCCTCTTCTGAGGGGCACCCAACATGTATGTAAGTGATTTTACCACAAGAAACGTGTTTAGCAAAGAGCTGCTCCCATGAGCTGTACCAGCTGCTGGAACAGTTGCTCAGAGGGTGTGATGTTGGGGAGGTTCCTCCTCACCCCCTCAGAATGACAAGCATCAGAACCTTTATTTCTATTTTAACTGAGCTGAGTTTGCACCTTCATTGCTCTGTAGGATGGAATGCACATCCATCTAAATCCATTTTTACTATTTTCTCTCTTTAGTCCTTGGAATAAATGTAAGTGCAGAGAATCCCCCAGCTCCAAACTTTCAGGTGATCCCAGTGAAGGACATGGGTCTGGGTTCTGTGCATCTGGGAGCACAGCGGCTCAGCACAGGTCACTGAGACTCTGCCACTGTCAAGCTGTTCTGTCATAGAATCCCAGAATCAGTTGGGTTGGAAGAGACCTCCTAGATCATCCAGTCCAATCCTTGATCCACCTCCACTTTGATTACCAGATCATGGCACTCAGTGCCACGTCCAGTCCCACAGGTGACTGGGGCACTGCCAAAAGTTCATTTCTGTGACCTGAACAAACTACACCAAGCAGAAGTGCCCCAACCTGAGCTGTAGGTTTGCTTTCTAAAAGCCCCCCAGTAAGCAAACAGCAAAGTAATATTTTTACAACTCCAAAACCACGAAAAAAATATAAAATTAAATCTGATTTCACGAATTAGCATCACTGTTACAGCTACCAGCATATTGTGGATTATTAATATTACTTCAAGCTGTGTAGAAAAATCACATATGAGAAACCATTTCTCTTCCGAAATTTCTTTCTGCTTCTCATCATTAAGTTTAATTTAGTGTACTCGGAGCACAAACTTCTGTGAAAGATCATGGTGCGAGAAGTAAATTGTAAGAGCAAACATGATATATATCATATGATGCATCTGTAAGTTTCTTGATACCGATGGAGAAAAGGAAACAACATGTTTAAAAAGCAGATTTAACCAACGTGAGAAAGTGAAAACATCACCTTTAAAAGAGGACTTGTGCATTTTAAAGTATGACCACGTTCTCATAATTAAGAATATATGGAAGAATACATGGAAGGGCCAGGCCTACCGTTCTCCTCATCGGACTTGTTGTCGTTGTCGGAGTCGGTGAGGGTGAGAGCGGAGTTCTCGCGGCTGGACAGCCCCGAGCTGCGCCGGGACTTGATGCCCCTGCCCCAGAGGCGGATGGCGCGCTCCGGGGACATGCCCCCCTCCGTGTCCGAGTCGCCGTCCGAGCCCGCGCTCAGGGAGTAGCCCGGGTGGAGGATCCCGATGTCGGAGCAGTAGCCGCTCCGGTGGGGAGAGGGCTCACAGATCCCCAGCTCTGCAAGAGTGAAGTTGGTTCCTACAAGGGCAACAAAACACATAAAATTCAATCACTTAAAATCTAGAGCATTGAAATAACAGAGCTTTTTAATTTGGCTTCATGATGGTGTATACCAAAGAATTATATGCAGAGATCTCTGGTGCGCTGCTGTGGTAGTTTTGGCTTTAGTTTCAGCTAGGCCTGAGCTAGGCCTCAATTCAGCAGGCCCAAAGGATCAAAGAATCGATTGGGTTGGAAAAGACCTCAGAGATCATCAAGTCCAACCCTTGGGCCAACTCCAGTCCCTTTACCAGATCATGGCACTCAGTGCCACGGCCAAGCTCAGCTGAAAAACTTCCAGGGATGGGGAATCCACCCCCTCTCTGGGCAGCCCATTCCAATGCCTGAGCACTCTCTCCGCAAAGAATTTGTTTCTGATCTCCAACTTCAATTTCCCCTGGCAGAGCTTGAGCCCATCGTGCCCCCTTGTCCTATTGCTGAGTGCCTGGGAGAAGAGACCAACCCCCACCTGGCCACAACTTCCCTTCAGGCAGTTCCAGACAGTGCTGAGGTCACCTTTGAGCCTCCTCTTCTCCAGGCTCAACACCCCCAGCTCCCTCAGCCTCTTCCCACAGCACTTGTGCTCCAGTCCCTTCTCCAGCCTCGTTGCTTTTCTCTGGACCTGCTCCGGATGTGACATAGATCAGATGGGACAAGCATCACCTGACTTAAGCAACCAAAGAGGTATTTCATGTCATCTGACATCATCAAGAAGAGTAAAAAGAGAGGGAGGTGGAGCTTCTGCCTCTTTTGGTCTTTGCCTTAGTCCCAGAAGGATGCACCGTGCCATCCCAGGAGGGACAGGCCTGGCACCAGCTCACCACCAGGTTATCTTAGGGAAGTGAAATGTTTGCTCTTAGTCTTTCTCTCTGCTTGGGTCTGTCTCTGGGAATTGAGTTCTCCAGAGTGCTTTGCAGTTAAAAAGGTGGGATTTGCGATGGGGAATGGGGAGTTATTTTTTTGTCATTTCTAACTTATGTAAGTGTGTGTTATATTGCAGTTTTCTTTTAATTTCCTCTTTTTGGTATCAATATATGTAGTTTAAGTTTAAACCTGTTTTGAAGGTTTTTTTTTTCTTTTCCCCCCTTTCTCAGCTGATACCCTGTACTGGGCAGTTGGCATTTTGTCAGCTCAACTCAAGACAGCTGGTCTAGGAAGACTTAACCTCAAACATATTAAATTCAACTAAAATGGACAAATATACAAACCCCTCTACATTTCAGGTTACTATTTGGGCCACGAGTAACTAATCACTGAGGTGTGTGATTAACCTAAAGCTCGTGACAAGTGTTAATGAGATGACCTGCTTTAGTTTGTATCTAACCTTACATTTGTAGCAGCAGAGCTTTGAAGTTGTGCATTACTGGAAAAGAGCAATTTTTTTCTTCCAAAGCTCATTTTCTCCCACCCAAACCTTCCACAGACAGTGGAAAAAAAAGACAAACCCATCAGCCCTGTCACGTGAAGCCTCATCACAGTTCTGCACTTTTACATTTGGTGCAACTGGTAATTTAATAACTGTATAGAAATCAAGATAGACCTGATAAAACATTGCAACTGTTTTCTACCTTTTCCCACCATATTCAAGAAAAAAGTCTGCATCCATACCGAAATCAGGAGGTCACTGGGTTTGAAGGCAAAACTTTCAGAAACAATGTCAAAACACGTGCCCTTTAGCAGTTAATAACGACTCAGTGGACAGAGGCTCATACATTTTTAAAGCACGTGGAGTCCCCCGGGCTTCTCAGAAAGTACAGACTTGCTGCCTGATTTCTGCTTATCTATTTGTTTCCTACAGTAATGAACAGGGCAGGAAAAAAAATGGAGGGAAATATTCACTGGTCTCGAAGGCTTTCAAAGGTTTTGAAAAGCAAAGTAAATTGAGCTTCATTACATTGGGCTAGAAAGGAAGAACAGACTGAAGTCGCTGGCAGTGTGACTGCCAATTATTTAATTAATTTCTTAATTCACAGGAAAACCAGATCTGTGGTCTGTTTTTCTAAAAGAGTAGGGCTTTTATACAAAATCACTTTATGTTTTTTCCTCTTCCTCTATATATTTGTCAGAATAAAGCTCTACAGTGGAAGTTCATACACTACATAAACCACACAATTAAGTGTTTACTATTAATAAAAAAGTTAACTAGATTTTAAGTATTACAGCTTCTTTCACAGATTAGCCAGTAGAGCTCACACAGTTTTAAATGCCTCTGGTTCATCTTCCTGTATCTGCCCTGTCCAGCCTCACATTCAGCTGCTAAAGCATCTTTTGGATATGGGATGTATGAACACACCTACAGAAAGCAGAGCTGGGCCCCACTTAAGGTTTATTCCTCGAGCTCATCAATTAAAGGAAGGTGATGGGAGAGGGAGGAGAGGTGTCCTCTCTCACCCCCAGATGAATCTATGAACAGGCCAGCAGAGAGTGGTCACAACCTCAGGAAAGAATTATCTCTTCTCAAGAAATGAAGCATTTGGTGGCAGTGTTTAAGAAGAATGTAAGGCTGACATTAAAAAAGTCAGTTTGCTTCCATCAACACCAAATTAACTCAAACTCTCCTAGTTAGGAACATGTTTTACCTGCCTGCTAATATTTAATACAGCAATCAGAAATTTAGTGGTTGAGTCAAGAACAAGGAACTCAACGGTCCTAAAAATGAGCTTCTCAAGTGCACTTCAGTCTAGAGATTCTTTGCCTTTTTTTTTTTTTTAACTAAGTGAAGAGCTGTAGCATGGCACGTGAACCAAAGTTACTTTTAAAGATGTAAATTTTAATCATGTGCAATTTCAGTAGAAGCCATTTAACAAAAACAGTTTGATTGATTATAGAGTTTTGGTTTAGTCCTATTAGCAAACTAACCTTAGACTTATTAAAGAAAAGGTCAAAATCAAACCAAAATAAATATAAAAAATGTATTTATCCGAAGTTTAGTAGCTCCACACTTTCTGACTTACACAAGTGGAGCACATGTTGACATTACATATATGTTAAAATAACTAAACTCAACATGAAAATCAAGTTTTTCAAGTTTTCTTGTTTGCTGGTGGCATAAATGTCTACAAATACACACAAATTACAAATGTATTAGCTTAATTAAGCTGTTTTACATACGTGGCAAAACATTTTAATGATATTCTGTAGATTTTCACCCCCTTACAAGCCCAGCTGATTTCACTCTGATTAGCATCCTGTCTTGACATCCAACTCTGACTGTAACATCCGATGCAGAAAGCAGTTTGCAGAGCAATTCCTACTTTATTTGTCTGAGGAAAAATGGGGAAGGCATTGAAAGTAAAATAACCTATTCATAGAAATCATTCACCCATTTGAGTTTTATTATCTGGGAATTTAGCATCTTCCAGTAACTGAACAAATTTTAAAAATTTGAGAAGTGGATCACATTGACTCAGGAACACAAATGGAATCAGCCCCTGAGACTCTGGGAAAGGATTTTCTCTGCTGCTTCTCAGAAATCTCCTTACAATCTTACAACAGAACATCTCAAGCATCCTGATGGTAGGCATGAAATATTCTAGAAATGTCCCTGCCTAGTAAAGACATGCTCTCTGATAGATTCTAAATTAGATTGTATTTAATAATTTTTGGCATTTGCTTCTGCAAAATATAATTTGTTCTATAAGACAGCTTAACTTGTCCTTGGATACCTCTGGATAACAATTTTTTTCATATCTATACATTTACACATATTTTATACATACATACCTATTAAAAGTCATTGTCAGAGATGTATTTTATATATACATAGGCAAAAATATATTTGTCTCTATATATTATAATTCCTGATATGTTTATAGCCCTTCATGTAACATGTGAGGAAAGGGAGACAGAAACACTACAGTTATATTCTCTAGACCTTTTCTCAATCTGGATTGAGTTCTCCTCCATGTCTTGTTTCTGCCCACATCCCCTGAATAGCATATGAACTGCTGTCACCAATATATTAATCTCTCATTTGCTCAGCCATTACTGCACATTAAGGTATCAATGGCATCAGCAGACCACCCTTGTAAATTCACAGAGAGAATAAATATAATCTGGATGCACAGAAATAATTTATCCCATAATTCACAGCAGAAAGAACCCTACTGTTACTTTGCAGATGAAATACAGTCTCACAAAAGATGAAAAAATACCTGAGTCATTTCACATCCCCTCCCTCTGCCAGGAGGCTCCATGTGGGATCCCAGTGACACAAAGTTCAGCAAGGACAACACAGCCCTCCCTGCCCCAATGCCAGTGCAAACTGCAGCACCTCTGAGCTGGAGGGAGGCAACACACACACAGCATGGCCTGGGGTTAAGAGTTAGTGTCCCCTTCCAGGAGTATCTTCCTTACAGCTGTAACTGATTAGGAGCTCAAGCAAAGCACAGCAGATCCTTGTTGGTGGAAAAGAAAAGCTTATTTCTCTTGAAGAGCACAGCACAAAAAAGAAAATGTCAGAAGGTTTTTCATATGCAACAGAGTTTAGGAGCCTCCATGCCCAGTCCCTTCATCCCCACCTGCAGAAATCCCTTTAATTTTCGTTAAAGAAAAGCAGTTAAAACCAGCTGCTCCCTTAAGGTGTGTGTAATCTCTCCTACAAAACCAGACCAATTGTATACTAGTTTAGAAGTATAATATAATGTTATGTACTTGATCATCATTGCCCATAATCTACATGCTGTGAAAAGTCTCTCAATAGAATAGATGTTTCCCTTTTAATTAGCACATCACTTCTATTATCTCTTTAGCACGCTGCCTTTTACAGAAATTTACTATTTCTGTTATTTAGAGGATAACACTTACTAAAAGTGTGTTGAATCCAGTGATGTACCATTGTACTCATTATCTCCAGAGCCCAGAAATCATCCCCATATAAACAGAGGCTCTTCTCACCTCACCCCTGGGCAAAGGACTCATTTGGGTAATTACAAACTGCATGAGTTGCCCTCGTGAAAATTAATCTCATCCAGCTGTGATCACCACAAATGCCTCAGAGGAAGACACCTGACACCAGGAGTGCACAGAAGTGGTGAATTTGCCTTCAGCACCACATCAGGTTCTGGTCTAAGTTTAAAATCAAAAGGATGACTATCAATTACAGTCTCTGCTACCACAATCAATTACAAGAAGTCAGGATAACAAGAACACATATTTAAGACATTCCATCCTTTCTCAAGTTTCTGTATGTTCAGAGCTGTAATGGTTTTGCTGGCACAAGTACCACAATTTGGCTCCAATCTGTGCTTTATGAAGAGGTCTCTCTTTTTAACAAACTCTGATGCACACTTAATTCTTCTCAATTCTTTATGAATCCAGCCATTACAATGGTAGAACAAGTGATTACAATATCTTTTTTTTCCCACTTAGAAACACATTTTTAACATTGACCCTTTTTCTCATCTTCCTTACACCATAAACAATTGCAACCTCTTCAATATTCCCTTGGATTTCATCCATTTCTATTCTATTCTTTTCCCACTGTTAAGGATCCTGTTCAACAAAATGTTTTACCTAATTTATTTTTCTAATTCCACACCACGAGATGCTCCATTCTGAGACTCCAGACCTATGCTGAAGGATACACTACTGTCTTCCTGTATTTTTTAAGCTTTTCTACTATTGTATTTACAATTAAAATAAAGGGTGAAGACCCTTTTTTAATAACTCTCCCTTTTTGATGCATCACTATAAAACACAGTGTATCTTTCTGGTAGTTTAAGTGTACTTAAATCAGAAGGATCTTTTCTGTGCAACCCACAGGAATCTTACCCACACAATCCCAATGAATGGCCTTTGTGGCAAATTCATTAGCATGAAACATGCCTGGAAATTCTCCCTCTTACCATCATTGATATTACAATGACTGCAATATCCCATTTCTGAAGTCATCACAAATTCAAGAAGAACAGCACAAGGAATAGATAAGGTCCTTTTTCACTGTGAATCCACGAAGAAGAGAAAACACCCCATGATTTGGGAGGCCAAGTGAGGCAGAGGAGGCACTGGCCACTCTAGGCATGAGAATCACCAGCCTCCAGCAGGTTTATGGGCACCATTTCCTCCCCTTTGCAATATCCACAAAAGTTATAACATAAACAGTTTACCTGGGCTCTCCTAACACTCCTATTTCCAAACTCTTCATCCATTTTCCCCTAAATAATAAATAATGAATAACAGCCCTTTGGTAGCTTAAGGGTCAGTGTAACAAACTCCACCCCATCAAACACTAAAAGAGAACAGATTCCTTAGAACATAGAAAATAACAATAATGACCAGTCTATACCTTGTTCTAGGTTTTAAAATTGATAGCTGGGCTTTCACAACAGCAGGGCCTCCTACACACTTCTGTTCCTGCCTGCTCAGAACACTCACAGATGGCATATTTTCATTCAAGATCATTAAATTCCAGGTATTGCTACTCAGGAAAGCTGAACATTTTATAACCAAATTAATATGAACTTTAACCACTTAAGGATGCTAAATCTTACTTTCAGACATATGTGACACAGGCATCAGGAGATGCTTCACAGATGTTGCTGAGAAGTGTGAGAACAGCACAGAGGTGCTGCTGCCCATCTCTGCCTGGCACCCAACCTGCACACACAGACACACCCCCACTTACTGCAGATGGAATTCACATGCACATTGTGCAGTTTTGTTACAAATACAAACTCAGTTCATGCAGTCAGCAATGTTTAAAATTCAAGGGAAACACGGGGGGGGGGTTTCTAGGAAGTGAAACTCTGGCTGCCTTGGTCCCTTCTGTAGTGAACTGAGCAGAAGCAGCAAAGAGTGCACGTTGCAACACATGGTTGGAATGTAAAGTTCATTTCCCAACTTCTCTCATCAGTGGCAGAAAAAGCCTTTAATTGTCATTTTTATACTCTGCTTTGCTTCTCTCTGACTCGGAGATGGCCATGCTGTGCTGGTTTGGGCTGGGATAGTTAATTTTCTTCGCAGTAGCTGAGATGGGGCTGGGGTTTGGATCTGTGCTGGAAACTGCTGGTAACTCCGAGAGGTTTCAGCTATTGCTGAGCAGTTCTCACACCAAGCCAAGGCCTTTTCTGCTCCTCATATCCCTGCATCACCTTATGGTGATGAACTTACTTCTGATGATATGCTGGTTTAGGGAAAAACATGCATTTATTGTTCTCTCTACAAATGCTGATGTTGATTAAAGACAATATCAGATAGGGAGGACAAGAGGACAGAGCTAAGTGTCAGGCATGACTATTATTTATTACCTATCCCACACTGCTCAAGTTAAAATGTAATTCTTCAGGCTAACACTTCACTTTGTTAGCCTATCTTTGATTTACTGTAAGTTTTCCAACTTTTCCAAGCTCTGAGGAATGGCAAAAAGTGTAGAGCTTCATTTATTACTGAGGGCTGTGTTATCCCTACAGGTCTGTCCATTCTGAAACCTGAAGGAGACAGAAGTGTGCAATTCTGTCAGCAATTTCTCTGCTCTCCTCTGTCTCTTCGCCCTCCTGTGCTCTCCCTGGGTGCACTTCTCCTCCTCCTCCTCGCTGATTAAGTGCCAGCAGAAAGCACATTCCAGGCTGAACCTCCCCTATTATTCCCGTGCTGGAGCTCCGCAGTTCAGGGAGCAGAGAGACTGTAAAGTCCTGCCCAGACCTGACCCCATGGGCCTGGGCACACATTTTCTTTCAGCACTTCTGCATCCGACTCCAGTCAATCCATCTTATTTAAGCAGAGATGCATAGACAGATAGCAGGGAAAGATTTCCAGACTTGGGATCTCTGATTCAAAGCATGGAGGTGTTCAGTTCAATCAACACAACAGCATGTGATGTTCCACCACAGGCAAAATGAGGGATTTTCTGTGGCATCAATATCAGAACCAGCCAGACACTCCCTGTCTGGTCTCCAAACAAACCAGCCCTGAGGGACATGGCAAATTTCAACCCAAATAGTTTTATCTATCCAAGTTTTGAGGTGTTATTTTAAGAAATGTGTCTCAACTCAATTATACATAACACAAGTAAGATCTTCCTCAAAGCAGCTTCAGACCTCTCCTCTCTAAAGGAATGTATCATCTATAATTGAAAAAACAATGTCTGTTTTGAGATAAAAATCAAAAATCCCCGAGGTTTTGTGTGCTAAACATGCCCAGTGCACACCTGCATTGGCACAACATGTGAGTGGTGGCTTCCTGGGCACCTTCCAGCAGGAGGGGAAAATAATCTGTCCTTTTTAGGACTACTTAATGTCCAGTGAGACAGTGAGCATGACCCGGAATCTAAACCAACTCTGATCCCGTTTTCTGCACATTTTGTTAAAGTGGTAAGAAAACAGGAGAAATGGCCTAGATTTAAAACTACAACAGCACATTTTTTCCTCTGTGAACAAGACTGAAAATGCTCCTGCAGATGCAAAAAGAGATGTTTTCAGATTCTGAAATGAGTTGTGCCATATCACTCATGCCAAAATATGTTCCCCAATGCACGAGTCATCAGCTGGGCTGTTGGGCAGCACTGGGCACTGGCAGAAACAAACTTCCAGGCTGTGAAAAGGAAGACTGAAAGCAACCCACAAAGCCTGTGACTGAGGGGAAAATTGCACACAAATTGTGTTCTTTTCATCTGTAAAGTGTAGACCACAGCACTGTGATAACACAACTGTCCAAGTGATCTCTCTCTGCAGTGACAGTGCATTTGGGGGGCAAAACAGATACCAATTCACAGCTATGTACTGTGAAACACTCCAACAAGAATGTGGTCAGCTCTGACTCAAATTCAGCTCCTATTACTTTTTCTTTTACAAGTAGCAGAGAAAAAACAGAACATGAAGCCTCACGGTAAGCAATAATGTTCTTGCTGTACATTTCCCAGCTCAGGTCCAAACACCATCAAAGGGTGGGGTTTGGAGGGAGTTGTGGTTGTTATTTTGTTGTGTTTTTTGTTGTGTTTTTTTTTAAATATAGAATATTATGAAAAGGAGTTAGAGTGCATATTTTTTTATTCCCAAAATGGCTCAAACTATGGAATAATTATATTATATGCTTTTTTCTTTTAAACTGATCATGAAAATTCAAATCAAATTCACCACAGAAACCCAAAAATATTAAATGTACTTAAAGTAATTGCTACCATAAAGAACAGAGAAAATTATTTTGAATTTGCCTTTTTATGTTAGCCAAGCTGCTCAACACCTGATTATGGCTCCTGTCACACCATCATAGTATTTTCCTATGAAAGAAACACAACTGCACCTCCATGGAAAATGCAAACTTCAAAGAGGAGTCAGTTTTAGGGACAGTATAAGGAGAGCATGAAGTACAATCCAAAGAGGAAAGAATTACCATTTATTGTCTGTATTGACTACCCATATTTGCAACACACATTGAGGCTCATGTGGCTCAAAGCAGTGAAATAATTAGACCACAGTCCCACAGAATCTGAAATCAAGTTGCCACCACTGAAAAGAGGTTATTTGCATTCTAGTCAAGCTCACAAAGGTGTTGGTGGCCTGTCGTAAAACCATGTTAGTTATGTCAGAGAAGGACAGAGAGTTCTCCTTGTTCTCCAGAAAAACAAACTCTCAGTTGACTATATCTATAGATTAGATACATAGATAGATGATGGATGGATGGATAGACAGACAGACAGACAGACAGGTAGATAGACAAAAAGACAGACAGATAGATGATAGACAGGCAGACAGATACAAGTACTTTTTGGATAAAATCACTGTACAGCTGCTAATCTTCACTGATTCAGTAAACTGAGTTCAATTATTAAGAACAATTTCTATGAAAATGTGTATGAAACAATCAGGGAATAAATTAGCTGTTGATAATGTGCTGAATTAATGAAAAGCTTCTTATTTTTATACTCTTAAATCAAAATTTAAAAAGTGGTAACAAATAAACCACTGTTCTTGACTTGATGAATATGCTGTGCTCTGAAGAAACAGCAGAAGTCCCAGGTAATAAGGTTTTCATACTTCCATAACTGTTTAATTGGGGACTCCTGAAAAACCTGAATCAGCTGTCAACCCAGACAAAACCTTAATTGCTTCTTTCTCCCTTGCTTCACAAGCCAGGAACAGGGATATTCTATATTTTATGAAGGTCCCCAGGCACATGTAAAGATTTCTGAGCACTAGCAGCTGTCAGCTGCTTAGTCACAAGGTGCTTCTTCACTGTAAATACCATGTCACTTAGAAATAATGGTAATGTAAATTGTTACCTGTACAGTAGAAGAAAAGAAGTTCAAACCATTATTTGGCTCAGAACTTGTGTTTATTTTCTGAATGATGTTGCTCATAACAGGTTTTAGAAGTGACAGTAATGCCAGCCTTTAACTCTGCATTTCTCAGCCTACTGGAGGACCATCACTAGACCAACAGGAATGAGTTTGAGGACTGAGAAAGGAATTCACCTAAAATGGAAACAGCTGCCCCGAAAATTCAAACAATTTAAATGGAGCACCATTAAAAAACATGTAAAAATACATATAAACTTCCTGCCAAACTTAGAGAATAATGAAATTAAATCTATTTGAGCAGTACAATTTGGGAGTAAAAGATATAGATCTTATAAGCAGGTATCAAGGAAAACAGATCAAGCTCTTTGAGACAGTTTACCTGCTAAGACACAGACACAATCAGATTTTCTTTTATTTACCATTTGCTTTCTCCTGAGAAGATCAGGAAATGCCTGTATTTATTTGACTGAATTATAAAATGCTTTCAGCTTTTCTTTTATAATCCTAGTAAAATAATTAGTTATTTTCATCATCCAGTCAGTTGTGGTATTATAAAGGGAACAGTTGGCACCAATTCAGATTACTGTTGGTCCTGAACTTTGCTACAGCTGAAATACACACCCTTAATACAGGATTTCTTGCATCTCCCAATGATTATAATTTGTACACTGCACATACAGTCCCAGGCACAGACAGGGAGTGCACCTGGCCTTGCTGGCACCCACAGCACCAGCCCAGCAATCCCCAGTGCCATTGCTGGCACTGACTGGGCTCACCAGGCATCTGCAGAATGATGGAAGGAAGAAATAAAACCTCCTCCAATGCACCTCTTTCCTTTCTCTGCCCTGGCATTTCCCACACACTCACAACATGCTGCCACTTGGATTTTCTAGTCACTGTACACCCAAGTCCTTTGAGCCTGTTGCACTGGGACAGGCACTGCTGCTCCAGCATTCTCTGCCCACCTGAGCAGCACAGCCCTCCTTGGTTAATGCAAACTGTTCCTCTATTTCATCTACACCTCTGTCTGTTCCAGTGGTTTAGTATTTCAGTACCCATGTTTTAACTTAGATTACGTTTCCCTTCTTCTCAATGAAGAGAAGATTTGTGGTATGTGTCAATAAATAACTGATAGATTCTGTTTATTTTAACTTTCTGCTGTTTGAAACTTCATCTTTGTTTTATAAAACTCCTTTTAATGGTTAGATACTGTAACAGGTTGCCCAGGGATGTTGTGGGTGCCCCAACCCTGGCAGTGCTCAAAGCCAGGTTGGATAAGGCCCTGAGGTGTCCCAGCCTGTGGCAGAGGGGGTTGGGACTAGAGGATCTCTAAGGTCCATTCCAACCTTGTAATATTCTACAATTCAATGATTTTAACAACAGGAGCAGCTGTTGCACTTCTCTTTTGCTTTCCCTTCCATTACTGTGTGAGATTTGAAGGCCTGACAGCACTGACTTTATTGGTTAATAACGGAAGGGAGATGCAAGTGTGCCAAGCAGTAAGTTAAGCTTCTACCATCACTTTGGCATCAAATTTAACAGGTGGCAAGTGTGTGATCCTGTGAAGAGGAATTATCAAGATACCTCAATTAGAACTACAATTCTGTCAAATAATCTTTCATGTGTGGGAAAAAGTTGACCCTGATTTTCCAAAGAATGATTTTCCCCCACTAGCTCAAATACTCGACACAAGAACCAGTTGTAACTAAAGAAAATAAAAACAAAAACACCCAAATCCACCAACAAACAAACAAGCAAAAAAAAAAAAAAAAAAAAAATCCAACAACAACAAAAAACTCCAACCAAAGTATTTTACTGCCCTCCTCCACCTCTTAGTTCTGCATCAAAAATTTTAAGCCATAACCCAAAATCTTTGTGAGGTGTTATTATTAGGAGATAACCCAGTAAATATCAGAGAAAGCCAGACCAAACTTTGGGTTGTTTGGAAGACAGTTCCTGTGCAGGCTGTGTTATCTGACTATTTTTAACACACACGTCATCCCGCTTGCCAAGTGCCTTTACTTGCTTCATAAGTGCCTCGCAGATCAGGTGAAATGACAAACTCACATCTCCCTGATAAAGGTCAAGTATGCCTAGGTATCACACTATTACATTATTATTTTTATTTATCATCATCATCGTTATTATTTTTACTTTGGAGACTTCACTTATGGCACTCTTCAGATTTAACAAGCGGGAGATTAGATTGGATTACTCATTAATCCTCACTCTAGTTTGCAGGTTTCAGCCTACCAACATTTTAGGCTAGTTCACATATTTCCTTTTTGGCTACATGGGAGTCCCAGGCAGTTCTGAACCTGAAATGAGGGTTTCTCAGAAAGGGAGTACAGAGTAGGTGAGGACAGCACTGAGACCAGGGCTGGGAAACACAAACAATCTCGTCTCTCCTGCTGACAGGACCCCTTGGATGAGACCTTTCCATTCTGCTCCCAGACTCTTTCCATGACGTGAACACTGACAGCAGTGCTCTGTGGGGCTGTTGAACATCTCCTGCCTGTGGCCTTTCAGTCAGTGTCTTATCTGAAAAAATTGTTTCTTTAATTACCACTGTGAGAGGGCACCTGAGCCGAGCTGGCCGGTGGCTTCAGAGGCCTTAAGCCACCACGACAGGCTCTGGATACTCAGATTTATCCAGCACTTTCGGGCTGATGAACCTCTGATTCAGCTAAGCACATTAAAACTCGCCAGCTCCTCTATTTAAATTTCAGATTTGTGCTTCTCAAAGGCATTTGGTTGCTCTGTTTTCCTCTTTGTTATCTCTTTCAAGACTTCAGAACAGAGAATAGGCTTACATGCTGCAAAAGTACCCTTGGATTTAAGTTCTTCTAAAACTTACTTTTACCATGGAAAATGAACACAGAATATGTTTCATAGATTTTTTTATTTTGTATACATTTTTTTTAACCTGGGAATTTGCTAAACAATTTGCACGGATACATAATTGATGAGAGAGCCCTTTCATCCTTCAGTGGGAAGGGCAGAAGAAAGAGCCCTCACCCAGTGACCAGCCCAAGCTTCCAAAGTTTCCTGACCCTATAAGTCAAAGGAGAAATCTATATCTGAAATAATCAGAAACAAATGGTACTGATCAGTTGTGGTCCTCTAAGTTATTTTAGGGATAAGATTCAGAAGTCCAAAACAAGAACCCACAAATCAAGTCCTTCAAAGTCTACTATGTTCTCTGGGGAGGGAAAAGACACTTAAAAAAAAAAAGAAAAAAAGCATTTTTAATAAATTATATTCTTGTTGATTCTTCTTATATTAATGATATATAAGAACATGTTTGAAAATAAGCTCAGAAGTGGGACTGCTTTGAAAATTTAATGTAGGACAAGAAGCATGGCCAGCATGTACCACAGACCCTCGGGAAGTGCCCACCCAGGGAAACCCTGCCCTGACCACGGGCACAGCAGAGCTCCCTGTGGCTGCTCCAGGCTGGCAGTGCTGCAGCCTCTGTGCCCCCCTGCCACAGCCTGCCTGGCTCAGTAAAGCCTGGCCTGAGAGGGCTGGTGGCAGAAAATCTGGGAGCAGGAAACTGTAGTAACTCCCCCACTGGAGCTGTGTGACAGTGAACAACATGCTGCCATTTTGGTTCCATTTGACCTAAAATTGTGGCTTTAATCTTGGACCTGTTTAGCAATGGTTGCCTTTTACAAGTCCTGCTGCAGGCACAGTCCATGGCAAAGGGGCAATGCTGCTCAGAGTCTGCTGTCATTGCAGGCTAACACCACTGCTGTTCTTCTGTCAGCTTTTCACATTTCTGTTATCAATAAATTGCCCTTTGTAGAGGGGAAAAGTACCCTACACCAGACTGCTCTGATGAATGCCTCGAGCCCTCAAAATTAACAGTGAGAATCCTGTGGTCACTGTATACTCCCATCTTAAGAGCAGATGTGGCACTGTATAGTTTTGGTATTAAGAACTCTCAAGCTTCCTTTCAAGCAAAGAACTATTTATCTACTTAACACAGAACATAGCCAACTTTTGTTAAGTTTTATATATTACATTTATTTCAAAATGCTTGGCATTATTAATCCTTTTTATATTGTTAATATAAAGATTCTGCTTCAAAACCTCAAAACCCCAGAAAGTTTATTTTTTTCCTCTCTTTTTTTGCATTGCATGCACTGATGAACTAGCCTGCTCAGCAAGCATTTAACAGATTAGACACTTGAACATGGTTTCAGGCAATGCTCTCTCATGTTTCTGCGTATTGCCTGATAAACACTTCAAAGTAAACCGCTCATAAATATGAAATGAAAAGCCAAGAAGTCGTTATGCACAGCTTTGAGATACAAATCTCTTTATTCCCCTCTGAAGTGGAATTTGATTGACATAATGAGTCATAGATCCTGTCCAGGGACACACTGCCTTATCCCCTTTTCCTCGGGAGACAGGGAGTCTTTAAAGAAATCCACTTCAGAACTTTCTGACAGACAGCTCCAGGAGAAGTTGAACACCACACAGATTTATTATTTTGTACTAATACCTGCCTTAAGTACCGTGACACGTGTCAAAGAGTGATCCCAAAGCCACAAACAGGGCCCAGCATCTAACCCTGCTGGCAGAGCCAAAGCCAAGGTGTTCATTTTACCTCCTTATCACAGACAGGGTAACAGGACAACAAAGGAGGGTTCCTACAGACCACGAGGGGCCGGGCTGGGCTGGGCACTGCTCCCTGCAGGGCTCTGCCCATCCCCAGGGCCTCTCTGTGAGCCTGGGGAACCACAGCTCCATTCCCACACCCACTTGGGTCCAGTTATTTACTAATGGACCTTCATGGGGAAGCAGGTGAGCCCTCTTGGCTTGGGCAGCTCCACCTCCATCCACCCCTCATGCTCTGGTGGCACAGATCCCCTCCTGCCTGGCTCTGCCTGCTGGGCATCTCCCACCCCGGGGGTGGCCAGGGATGCTGGCACCCTGGGGAAGCCCTCAATGCCATGACCCTCATTAGCAGGCACATTTATCAGGTACAGACCCCCACAGTCATTTCCTGCATTTCACACGCCCGTGCTGTGAAGGAAATTAAGACTTTCATATGAGCAGGAGCAGTTAAAACCATCTAGCCTGAAAAACCTCTGAAATGCTAATTTAGATATTGCTGTTAATAAATGATACCCATAGGAAAATGACAAAACCTGAGTAATTGCTGGTCATTGCTATTCCACAAAATGTCTATTCCAATAAAAGTTGGGCTTTAAAGCCACCACAGTGAAACTGCAGATCAGTAGCACCATAAACAAAATTATGGTGCAATAAATTGCCACCCTACACTGTTCTATTCACAACCTGCATTTGTATTAGTTGTGGAGGTTTTTAGAACGAATCCAGAAAATATCTGCCTAAATTAAGATGCAACTTCTGGCAGTTTATTTGTTAGCCATGCTGTATGCATTAAATTATACATAATTTGTGGCTTTTGTTAGTCTCTCCTTGATATGAAATAACCATCCATAAAGTATAGGAGATCCACCACTCACAGCTCCACTTCCCTTTGTTAGTGGCAGTGCTATTATTAGTGTCAGATATGAGCCATTCACAGGATTTATACAATAATACAGACACCATTAAGATTTAAAAGGCAACAGTAAAAAATTAGCTTAATTTGTAGTGTTCAAAATGCACTCAAAAATGGTTTTATTTGGCCAATAAAAATGAAAGGCAAGTGTATAAAAATTGCACAGTGAAACAATGAAATGGGGAGAAGACTAAATATTAAGAGAACTGCATTCATATTACACATAAATAATGAAACATTAAAGTCTAGTTTTGCAGCAAAAGGCTGAAAGGGAGATTTAGAAGCTTAAGATGATGAAAAAGGCACAATATGGTATCACCCTCCATCTACAAAGAACCTCTCTGCCTCTTCTCAGTCCTCAGTGGCTGACATTACTCAGATATTATTTTTCCCTTTGAAACATTTATTGTTAAAAAACTTTTACTGTCCTTACTCATTGTTTGGAAATTGCAAACATGTTTTGACCCTGCCCTATACATTGTGACTACTCCTCCTTCTCTGCTCTGTATGAGTATTCACATCCTGAAAGTCAATAGTCTGCACTGACTGCTCTAATTATTAGCAAGCAATAAAGATTTAAATCAAAATACAAATACATGAATTGCAACAAATACTAAGCAAGATGGGCAAGTGTTTGAAAATGCCAAAAACTAAATCTTATGCCTATGAACAGGCATCCTCCAATTTCGAAATTTTTGATTATGGATTGCCCTTTCTATGTAAAATAAAAATCTTTGGCCCAAATTGCCACTGCTTGTAACTGTTTTGAGTATTTGTGAGGAATCATTGCCACACACAGAACCAAGGAATTATGGGCATGCACTTTGGTACATACCTGGAAAATCTGTCATGCACAAGTTTTAATTTTAACCCTACATCATTCCAGTGTAGTGTTGATTAATTGCCACACTGAAAGGCAAATGAGGCATCTGAAATATTCTGAATTACTGAAAGTCTTCACAAGGTCTCCTGCAGCCCTCACAATTCCTATACAATTAAATTAATATTACGCATATGAGTAAAATTACTTCAAAAATGAACTAGAACCTAAAATAAATAATACTTTTTCATGATAACTATCTTAGAAATAACGTGTGTTTGTATAAACTAATGTTGTTTTAAGAGATGACCCCACAGTTCCTGAGCTTTCATTACGAGCTGTGAGATGATTTGATAGGGCTTCAAGCAGCATTAGGTGTTCTGATGGGGCCCCCCAAGCACAGCTGCCAGTCACCCCCTTGGCACTGCCACTCACTGCAGCTCACCCAAGCCAACCTGTCTGCAGGAGAAATGCTCCTCAGAGATCTGCAGCTGCTGCTTAACCCACAGCTGAAAGGCAAGTGCTCTGCTCACCACATCTCTTGGCCCTTTGGCTTCATTCATTCACTAGCTAATGTAAATACATTGTTAAGTGAGTGATTCACTCCATTTCTTTGGAGAGAGTGCTAAATTCTGGAAGCCTTTAGGATGACCATCCATGGAGGTTCCAAAAAATCCTTATAATTGGTTACCAATTATGGAATCACAGTGAGAAATCTGGCAAGAGCCACTAAATTCTTTTTCCTTTTTTCTCTCTTCACTTTCCCTCCAAGAATAACCTTTCCTTACTGCACCAGAGTTTCATGTAAAATACGACACCAAGACAATTAGCATCTCTTTCAATTTTATGGAGTTATTTTTGTGCTGGAAGCCTGTTCAACAAATCAACATATTTCCATTTCTTTGCTCTGCTTTCCAGGTTTGATATCAACAGCTGAAACAACAGCTTACTGTTGCTCCTAAAGGAACAAGAATTCCATTAAACACTGCAGGAGTTAAGACAACTTACAGGAAGAAAGCCCAGAACACTTTTGCACGTACTGCTGAATGTAAGTTCTTCCCTCCATTGCTGGAGACAACCAACAAATATTTTGAATTACCTAAGATGTCAACAAGGAGTCTGGAAAGTGTTCTGACATAAAAATCTGGGAATCTGACCTGACAGTCCATTGCTTTGACATGAAAAGTGCTATCTTTTTTCTTCTAGATTTAAGATCTAATATATCTTGGCATCTTCTGACACTGTGATGAAAACACTGTACAAAGTAAATGTCCAGCCTGGAAGAGGAAGTTCCCTTCCAATCTCATGCTGACAATTTTCTTCATTTGTAACCAGATAGAAAACATATAGAGACAGTTTTGCTTCTACTTTTCAAGATTTGTAAATAAGGCTTATCCTAAACAAGTTCCACAGAGTTGGACATAACTGGCTAAACAAACCCAAATTTTGAAAGCATCTGCAATAACTTCCTTCCCTGCTTAAATCTCACTGTGAGGAGAGAAAAGAAGGTCTACCTTCAAATATATTATAATCAACTCTAGTTTGGCATACTGGGACAGTCATACCTGTAAGAGAGAGAGCATATATGCTTGTTCAGTCTCCGAATTGCCCTGAGCTTCACCAGTTTTCAAAAAACCAAAAAGTATACACAAAAAATGCCACAAAAGAACTCTGCAAAGAGGAGCATTTCACTTGGGAAGGTGCTGGTAAAGCAGACATTCATTTTGGTGCACACAAAACAGTTGCAGCAGAGTCCAGAGAAATGAGCAAGAACATTTTCAGCTCATGCATATGCTTATATTTACAAAAAATTCTTCATGCTTATGCCAACAGCTAAAATTTCTTAAATTAGAAAAAAAAATTCTGATAAAAAGTCAAACATTCAACAATTTTGTAACTCTAAGTTATTTGAAAGCTGGCAACTAAGTGGAAAGGCTTTATAAAAATATGGATAGGTACATGCACTTCTGTGATGGCCATTTTCAACAGTGCCACATATTCTTGCACTCTCAGCTCAGGAAACTATTTGGAGTACCAGGAGGTTCCTTGGCTGAGCTGCACTGCACAGCTGTGTGTGCAAGGGCCAGCAGTAACAGGAGCTCCATGTCACTTGAAGGATGCCTTCCCAAAGCCTGCATCTCAGGGATGGAAAGGGTGATCCTTCCTACACAGTGTGCACTGCACTGTGCATTTAGTCCTTGGAGAGCTTTCAGCATGAAAAGACTATAGTTATTACCACCATCATTATTATTAATGAAAAATACACATGTAAAATGAGGTTTCGAACACAGTGTTTTATAGCCCCTATTTGTCTCTGTGGACACACGCCATAATGGCTTTAACAGACCTTTAACACTCACTGACTAATTAATCTTTACACTCAGGACCCAGCACTGCGTTTTATTCAGTAAGGAGCAGAAAATAGCATCTGTGGATTGGGCTTGCAAGGTCCACTGCATGAATAAATTGACAGGCTCCAGGAAGAGCTGGCATTAAACAGCTCCTCTCCTCCCCTCAGTACCCCTGGAACAGCCTTCAGCAGCCACTGAAGCTTCCCCTACACAAACTTCTCACATACAATTTATTTTTATTTCCTAAAGTGACTCTTTTCAACCTTACAGGGACTCAGTCTTCCAAATACATTGACACTGATCGAAAAAAATATTACAGGGACTAGATATCACTTGAAAATATAACTGCATTTCCAGCACAACCAAAGCATGCACCAGCAAATTCAGCTTGCCTATGGAGAGCACAAACGAACCATACAAATTAATAGACCTCAGCAATTTGTCAGAAAAACCTTTAGGCTTCCATTTCCAACTCAAACGTGTTCTAAATATGGAAAAAAAAAAAGCACAGGGAAAATATTCTGCAAAAAGAAAGCACAAAGAGAAAATACACCACATGATTGCTTAATAGAATAAATTCAATCTTTACTCCTCTTAAAAGAACTTTTAAAGGTATTGTAAAAGAATAAGTGTATGGGGTAAATTTAAATCATCTCATTTGCATGATCCAGTCATAGCCAATAGAGCTTACCTGGAGCCCTGCCTTGTTTTAGCCATAAACCAGCCAACCAGAACACCTTCTTCAGTTACAAAAAATAAAGTATTATGTGTTTACTAGTCAAGCTTCAGTGTCAGATGAAATTACTCAGGATTCTATTTTTTTTCTAGTATAGGTAAACCCTGGTGACACTATGAAATTTGAGATCATGATACCTGTTTTATTCCATGAAGTTAACTTCAAGAATAGCTTTCTCCATTCCCTTTACAAGTAAAATTATATGGGAAACAAGCCCTGTGAGCTGCAGCACAGAAGCAGCAACTGCAACAGCACAGAACTCATTTTGAGAGTCAAAAACATCCTCCCAGGACTGTCACTTTATCAAGGGAGGTCACAGATCAGTTACTGGGTATTTCTTACAACAAAGCATTTATTTCTCTGTATGCCTGTAGAGATAATATTTGTCAGATTAGCTCTTTTTCTTTGCAATTCCTAACCACTGCTTTAACGAGTCTACATTTCACAGCAGAGCCAATAATTAAAGTCCAGTAGGACTCAAACCTGCACTTATTAATGGCTGGATGGACCCAAGTAAAAACACATCAACTCCCACACCTCAGTCTCCTCTCCTCACTCCCTCTTTTTCCTCACTTATTGAAGCACAGTTTCAGCTTCCCACCATGAATTCCACAAATTCCTCCCGTATCAATGAGCCATATTCCACTCTCAAGCCACCTCTAACTGATCTCTCAAGCCTAAAAAGGGAGGGAGGTGAATCATTGAGGAAACAAAACGCTCGTCTGCCACTGCTTGAGCAGCTACAGCTTATGGTTTTATCTCCCCAAACGTTCTCCCATTATGCAAAAAAATAAATAAATAAGAAAAATAAAGAAAGCAAAGAAGGTTTGTAATGCTGTGTGCATCAGTATATGTAAAAAAATACTTCAGAACTTAATAGGATTTTACAGGGACTCAGCTTTGTGAATTGCACTCATACAAAATTAAGGTAAAATATCTAAAGTCATTTCTATTTGATTTGAATCCACTGATGTATGACAATATCTGCTATATCCTGACAGCAACAGTCCAGCTGAAAGTGCAAGCACATGAAACCAGCAGCTGGCTCTCTTCCATTTACCTGCAATCCTCTCAAGTGGGGGAGGAAAGTTAACAATCACAGCGTAAACCTCCCCTCCTGCCTTAGAATGAAAGGAAACCCTGGCATAAAGTAAATAAGGAATCCATTAGATTAGTTTTCTCGGATTAACCATTTACTCAAAAGTCAGATTTAGGGCACCTTCTGAGCCAGCAGCACATCACACACGCATTTTAAAAGCAACATGGTGCAGAAAGAGTTGCTTTGTGTACAGCTACATCACCTTCTCCAGGACTGAAACAGCCCTTGCTCTGTCCCCCAGGAAACTGTAAACACAAGGAAAATATAATTCCAGCATAAGAAAGACTGGAAAAAGCAACTTAATAATTCCACTGGTGTACAAACAATGATCCAGGACATACCACTCAGATATAACACAAAGGGGATGGTTTGAGACAGAAGAGGAAGGCAGAAACTTGACTTCTGTCCCTTCCAGCACAGCCTCATCTGCACCAGGCCAGTGTCACAGGCAGGGAGGGACAGGCTGTGAGTCTGACACTGTATCACACACAGATCACAACTGCTGCAGGATGGGATCAGATGTGCCTTGATTCCCCCTGCTCCATGGACATGAAGTGAGAAGAGACAGGGACCCTTGGACCTAAATGTGTTGGTGGCACTGAGAACTCCAATAGTAACAAGGGGTATTTCCAGGCTAGAAGAGAAACGAAAGGTAAATTTAAATATAATAAGCATGACAGAGAACTCTACCTTAGGTTTCTTGGCTTTGATATATCTGCTTTGAATAGAAAAAAACCCCATCATCAAATGTCCCATAAAACACATGAGAACAGACACTCTTCCCAGGACAGGGCCACTGAAGTGCTTGCACACAGGCCATTTATTTACTTGGAACATATCTCATTATTTGCAAGTACCTGAACCAAATATTCCCCCTCCATCCTGTGACACCAGCTCTGCAGCTGAGCATCATTTGCAGGCACGACCATCCCACGGGAAGGGGAGCCTGACTTGTGCTGGGAATTGTGCACGGGATCCCTGCCTTGTAACACCCGATAGCAGAACCTTTACAAAACTGGATTATCTACATGAATGTGTCTGGGTAAGAATTTAACTGCACAAACCCAGAAGAGTTAAGAAGAAACTCTGAAGATTAAACTACTAAATGTACCTCTACAAAATCTGATTTTTGGAAATGTAAGAGCTTTACTTTGGTGCAATGGTTTTCAAAAATTCACTAATGAAGCTGAAGTCACTAAAATTACAAATAAGAGTGTCCACAAAGTGAATTAATGCAATTTTACTGCCATTTTAGACTATGATTTTTTTCCTTGGTGTCTTCATTTGGATACACCTATAGTTTAATTTTCTTGGTGCCACTGATAATTACAAGTATTGCTCCCATGTCAAAAGTCTCAACTTTTATGAATATATTTTTAAATTAATCAAATCCTGTATGAATGGGATTGCTTTGTTTAACCAGGAACATTGCAAATTACCTGGATTTTAAAATTCTTCTTGCATGTATTTTTATTTCTGAAGTTCCATGAATTCTAAAGGCTTTATCCTGTGCTGAAACGTTATGTGAGGATAAACTCATATTTTGTTGTTTTATCAACAGAAATGGGTGGATAAGGAAACTGCTGCTCTCCATGGACAGATGAGGCCACCACACAAATCATCCCCACGTGTGTATTTAGCACTGCCCATATTTAAGGCACATCATGCTTTGTGCACATACACTGACGTGGCACACAGAGGAGAGATTCCTGCCATTACCCTGCATGTTACAGAGCAGAAGAGAGGAGGATTATTGGCCAAAGGAGAACAACAACAAACTCAACCCTCATTCTGTGTTTTAAATCAAAGCTAACTCCATAATTTTATAAAAGGAATGTTTATTTTTAACAGTGAGATGGACCCTGAATTTCAGAAGAAAACCCAGCAAATCATCTTGTTCCAACTTCTTTGAATGAATGGAATGGAAGACTCACAGTGCTTAGAAGAACAGAATAATCCGAATAAGTCACTCTTAGCTGCTTCATTTTTTTGCTAAACACTGTAAAAATTTCACACAGGACTGCAGATTAGGCTGGCACTGACAATCTAAGCTGTTATCAGCTCCAGTGTTAGAAAGAATCAAGTGACCACAACAGGACACTTCAAACACAATTTTCCTTCTGCACTTCAACAACGAAGGCACTTACTGGCTACAAGGAGGAAAATCCCCGACTGAGACCAAGAGGCTGTCAAGGCAGAGTCTTAAAACATCCTCAGTTAAGCAGCAGAGACATTTTTTTAGGACTCACCCAGTGATACAAAAAAACTTGGATTCACAATGAAAGATTTGGTTATCACTGACCTCTGAGATACTATTCCCATTTATAAATCAGAGTTGGATGATTCCTAAAAATATGGGCAAATTCAGCTCATTTTTTCTTTTTCCTTCTTCCTTTTATTTCCCCACTCATACCTAAGGTGTGAGAGTCCTCACTCAGCCTCCACTATTGTCTCTCTTGAAGACCACCTTTCCTATTTCCTCCACTATCTTTTGTTCTCCCCAACCCAGCACTGTCAGGCTTCTATATTAAATAAGTTACATTAATAAAGCTGTCAAACTGCCTGAACAGCACTAATTCCTGTGCTAATAAAACCCAGTAAAGGCACGGCTTTGACTTCACCTCCGTAGTTTTCAATTCTATTTTGTAACGACAAATAAAGCGCACTAAGCTTTATTTTTCTAAATTATTATTACATTTCTTTGATGGATAAAGGCAATAAGCATTTTGCAGAAACACCAGAAAATTAGATGAAAGCAAGACACATGGATTTAACTGACGTGGAATTCTCTCTGGTGATAGATGGCTTCAAGTTTCACTAATCAGAGAAGTTTGCCAAGTAATTTCTGATTAGTTAAGAATACATGTGACACAGACAAGAGACAAGCAAGGGAAAAGCCAACAGTGGAAATATTAGCTAATATAAATAAAAATGGATTACTAATCTAAGTGCAAAGATTTTTTTTTCCCCTTTTTCAGCTCACAATGTTATTCATGCCCCTGAGCAACTCACTTAATCTCTTTTCTCACGCACTTTGTCTGTAAAATGGGAATGAACCAACATAATTTATCCCACTGGCATAATATGTGAGTTAGAGTAAGACAAAAAATAACAAAATCCAAACATCTCATAATTATTTAAATAGGATTTGGTACATCAGGATGACATATATAATCTCAGCTTTTGTTCTCTTCAGGAAAAACCCTATGAATTACTTAAAATGTATACATTTTTCACTCTTAAGCATTCCACCTCTGTCTTCTTCCATTTTATATCATTTTTAGCTACATAAAAGATGAAGTACATGCATTTCATGTTGTTTTGCTTAGACTTTAAATCTCGGGTAACTCTTCTCATTTACCACCTTTCACCACAAATTAACATGCACATCAAGACAAGTTCATTATCATTTAGAGGCCTGTTAAATAGATGAAAAGAAGAACTGCATCTTAAAGTGCCCTGGATTATCTGCTGGTATTCAGTACTGAATAATTTTAGAGTTCATAATAATTAGTTTGCTTTTCTTCCTTACTAATAAAAAAACCTCTGAAAGTAAAATTTACATTCCAAGTAAATAAATGCTCTTTGTTGGAAACAATATTGGTTTTCTGAAGGTAAGAGTGATGTATACATGAAATAAATAGAAAATGGAATTATATACATAAAACTATGACATGAAGGCATTTTGGTGTCTCTAAATGCAGTACTTTGGGCAATTGGAGTTGAAAAATTACTCATAGCTTGGAACAGTCCTAATTCAGAGAAAAATTATCACCTGCATCTTACAGATTGATGGAAACCCATAGTGAGACCTTCCTTTCTTTAGCCCTCTTTCAGCATTGATCCTGACCAGCCCCACTCATCTGCTCTTTATCTTGGTAACTCTCTGCTGTGGCAATCCTCACATCTCAAAATTTACCTTGCTGTAATTTCATTCAGATTTATTATTTTTTTTCCTGTGATTTCACAAGTCTTTATTTACCAGTATCACTCTGCACAGGTTAGAAGTCTTTAAGAAAAGAGAATCAAGATAAGAAAATCATTAAAAAATTCATAAAATTGAACAGTGAATACAGAGTAAAAAAAAAAGAAAAAACAACAACAACAAATGCATTGAAAATATTTTGCCAAGAATCTGAACATTTTTACAAAGAATTCCTTGAGAGAAAAAAACCCCACAAAATTTGACAGCCACGCTCTACCACCTGCGGATCCAAAAATATCCCCAGATTTCAGCAGAAATATAAAACTTCAAGCATAACAGTCTCCTTGACAGTAAGACAAGAAGCCACTTTGCACAAGTGCCCTCTCTCCCCTCATCTGCATTTCAGATGGCGCCGTATGGTAATTCACAACCTGGAGCCATGAGGAATTTCAGATAGTCCGTAAAAAATGTTTGTAAGCGGAACAGGAGGAAGGGAAATGATAAGGAATCAGTTTGCCCTCTTCTGCACCAGGGTCTGCTCCCTCCTGTAGCTGCTCTCACTGCTCAAAGATTCCCTTTGGGTCTGGGGGGCGGGTTTGCAGCTGCCAAAGACCCTGCCCAGAACCAAAGCACAGAACTCTCCTCTTGGAGCTGCTGAGTCCAGAAAAACACTCGCCAGTAAAAAAGGCTGCAGGAAGGTAAAATCTGTGCAAAGATTTAGCTCAACTTCACCCTCTACCTTGAAAGCTGAGCTGACAAAGTCCTTTGAGATACGTCATCTCTTTAGGAGAACAGTTCTCTTACATGAGCAAACAATAAATTAAGTACTTACTTTCATTACATATGAACGAGATGAATTTAAACCAAACATTTGGGCTTTTTTCTTATTTTAGTCATATTGCATAGCATTAAATTATACTGCTGGACTTAATGTAGTAAACATATTATGTACAATCTTTCTTATTAAGAAAAATAAAAGTACTTGGTATTCACTGATGCTCCCAATAACTTTGAGTCTGTTTGCTTGCTAAAGAGTCATATGACCTCCAGAGACATAGATTTTAATTCCTGTTTTGAAAACAGTACCATAAACATGTCCAGGGGCTTAATTTATTCCATCATTTGTGGAAATTTACTGTGCATTTCTCTAGCAGCATTTTTTGAGAAGTGACCATAAGTTCTCTCCTGCAGAACATTATTGTTGTCACCTGAAGAGGAGCAAAGGTAAATCTGTTCTTCTGAGCCATTTGTTTATTGCTTGCACACTCCTGCTTAGGACTAAAGGAGCCTTTCCCATGCTGACAAATCCACTCACTACTGTAATTTCTCTGTTATCTGGAATGGTCACTCCCTCTTTTCATCTAAATATAAAAGTTGCCCAGGGAAGCTGTGGCTGCCCCAACCCTGGGAGTGTCCAAGGCCAGGTTGGACAGGCCTTGGAGCAACCTGGGCTGGTGGAAGGTGTCCCTGACCAGGGCAGAGGGCCTGGAGCAAGATGGTCTTTAAGGTCACTTCCAACCTAAACTATTCTATAATTCTGTGGAAAAGACCATCAAATTCACCGTCTCCAACTAGAGCTTAAGCAACAAGGATACAAAAATCATCCTGGTGGGATGATTAAAATATTCACAGAACAGGATTCAAAACCATGGTATGGTAGGGAAATCATAATTTTCAGGAGGAAAAACACTGAATCTAAATTAAATCCCTGCTCTTCAAGTCCACTACTCCACAGCTGTGCAGATGGACACTGAATCAGTAACGTTAAACAATATTAGTAAATTTTACAACACAATATTACAATGTGTGTAAAAATGACCTCTTAATTTCAGGTTTCTTTATTCTGTCGAGTCATTCTATTAATTCCAAGTTGTTCCTATGCAGAGACATCCCATCTTATTCTACAGGTCATCATCCTGTTTCAGAATGCCAAACTTTCTGTTTCCTAAATATCACATCTGTATGGTAAGGGGATACATTGTCACACTTCTAAAATATTTTCTGGTATTTTCTTAAACTGGATACTAATATCCTCAGGAATAAAAGAGGTACTGGAGAAAAACTGGAGAAATCCTATTCAATTATGTTTTAGCAAGCTATAGAAATAGTGAGGAGAGAGAGAGATCAACAGAAAATTGATGCTAAAACAAAACTTCAGAGGAATTTTGTTAACAGGAACTGTCCTGCCTGGTGTGGTGATGGCCACAGAAAATGCCACACAGCAAATGTTTTGATATCCCTGTGTGAGATAAATATACTGAGATCAAGGTGGAACATTGTTGTGCTGTCAAAAAAATGAAGGAAGATGATGAATTTAAGCGACTGAAATTAAGACAGAGGAGTCTGTCATGCAATAACAGCTCATAAGAGTTACAAAACCGAGACATAAACATAAAAAGCAAAGCTGACATATTTGATAACCACAAAGGCAGCTTATTCCAAATACACTCTCAATTACAGTCATTTTGCATCACACAAAATGAAAAAAAAAGAGTTGAGGCAGTGCAGGATGACAACACTCAGCTCAGTTTCTGTGTCATCCTCCCCAGCCTCCTGCCTGGGGGAAAACCTGGGGGAAGAGGAGGCATTTCCCTCCAGAGCAGCTCCTCCTGCTCTGAGGCTGAACATCACCGTGGAAGCTCCAGGTTTTCTTTGAGGGTGACTCCTAAAGCCCCAGGTAAGCCTCACCCTGATGCCCCCTCTGCAGGGCAAAGAGCTGCGGGCAGAAAGCCCTTCAAGTGTTAGTGCAGCACCTCCCGTGTGCTGCTGGGGGGCAATTACCCTGAACAGCCACGGCACAGCCACCAAAGCTCCATTACTCCTGGTTAACAGGAAAAACAAGCACAGAGGTTCATTTTGCTGCAGAAATGGTGAAGAAACGGCAAACACCGCGGAGAGATTGTTGCACTGAGTCAACAAGGGAGACTCACAGAACTGAAGTACTGAAGACATCTAAACCCACAATCTGTTGTGTACACAGTGATTGCAGAGAGCAAACAGCATTTCATTTCTCTGTGCTGTGTTCTGCCTGAATTGCCCACATTTGAACAATCCTAAGCACAAGTGCAGGATTTTAGTCCTCTGTCCATACTAGGTTATACACATTTCTAAGTCCCTCAAATTTAATGTTCTTTCTTCTAATTAGACTGCTGCTAGATCTGTAGGCACTCTTATAAAACCACCTTAACCTTATTTTAATTTTTCATTATGAAAATTGCACCTGTTCATTAAATTTGGAAGACACAGCATTACAACTCTGATACATCATTCCTCATATTATTAACAACCTGCTTTATGCATTCAGTGCTTGAAGCAGATATTGGTAATAACGCCTTGCAAGTTTTACTTTTTGAGTTTGTAAGAATTTAGAAAAGAACTCAATAGGAGCACACACACTTAGCTGCCTAGTGATACACAAAGTTTTATTGCTATAATGATTTTAGCATTAGTGCCAAAAATTTAGGAGACTCATTAGACACTAAACCCTTAAAACAAGAAACTGTGTGTCTACTCCTCCTTTCCCCACCTCTCTGGTAAGATTACTTAAGAATCATGTCCCAGTTATCACTTGTTGTGTAGCAAACTTGTAGCATGTTGTGAATGATTTTAGTCAAAGGTAACACTTTCCCCACAGAGTTTAGTTTTGCTTTCATGTGATTCAAATGACTATCTCAGGGATAGAAAAACTTCAAAAGAAAATCGGATATTGCTATGAAATCAAATTGACTATAATCTATACAAAGTTGGGTTTTTTTTGTCCTGTAACTACATAGTGTGAAATATTACTATTATATTTTTAAAAATTTAATATGTCATCTTAAAATGCCATCTTTAAAACACAGAGCTCTACTGGAAGTAATTTTAAAAAGTGGCTTTACTGTGCTAGACCAGCTACCAGAGAAGGGGCCACTGCTTGGAGGAATAAAATTTATGCAATTTGTTCCACATGATTTTTTTTTCTTTCCTAAATTACCCAACAGAACATTCCCTCTGGCCTAAGCAGCAAAACCTAAAATACTGATAATTTTGACTTCAATACTGAACTGTCATACTGCAACTGAGCACTTCCTATTTCATCTAATCAAAATTTCACCTTGTTTCCAGCCAGCACAGAACTTGCCAACTTCAAGACAAAAACTGACCACTTGCTATTTGATATTTTTCACATGGAATAGTGGGAAAAAATACAACTGATGTGAGATATTTGTTCATATTTTCTTAACATTGGGCATTTCTTTATATAGTGCAAGTGCTGGTGGAACTGCCAAACCAAAGCCCCTCAGTGCAGCCTCTGTGTCATCCACCACACACCAACACCCTGAAAAGCCACGCCAGGAGAAGAACCAGGGACAGCAACTACCAAGACTGAACTTAAGAGTGGAGAAATGAAGGAATAAGGAAAGCAGCAATAGGAGAGTGCTGTGTGTGCAGCTAAAAGATGTCTACAAGAGCAGGAGTGGCAAGGCCCACCTGGGATCAGAACTCAGACAGAGGAAGCAATGCAAGGAATGAAACTGGAGAGGGATTTGTAAGATCATCCCAGCAAAATGTTAAGCTGAGGAAGCATCTTCCATGGCAATGAACATAAGACAAAGCCTTGACTTTCAAAATTACACTGAACAAACTGCACTGAAGAGACATTTCAGTTCTGATGACCAAACTGTTCTGCTCTTGCAATGCATTTCCAACAAGTATCCTGCTCTGTCAGAGGAATGATTGTCCTAAGGAGCATGGTTGGTTGGCAGAAGGAAAACAGATTTTAGCAGCATCCTGAAAGGGATGGTAGTTACACAGAAGCAAGACAACAGGAGCTGCTTCCAGTGCTATGTCAAGAACAGTTTCAAGTGTCAAATCCAGTTTGTAACATCCAGGTTTTGATTAAAGTTAGAAAATAGTGTCGACCTTATCTACTGTATTTTCCACAACATTTCTTTAGGTGGGTCGCTCCTCTCTCCATCGTCTGTCCTTGCTCAAATTCAGCTGAAATGAAAATCTCTTGCTTTGCTTTTCACTGCAGTATGAAGGAACAGACAAGTGTTCTCTTTGAGCTTCCCTGTGTAAGCTTTCTGCATCCATTTTAACAAGGCTCTATCACACACACACACACACAAACATCTGAGCACTGCTCCATATCACAGATTAGCAGCAGCATTCCTCAGAGAGGCTTTGCTCCAACCAGTTTGAAAAGATATCTTTTCATTCTGACTTAAACAGGATGTAGGGATTGCCACCAGCAGAGGGGAGGCACCACAAACAGCTATAACCCAACTATTCGGGGGAGATGTAAGCAAGTAATTACAAATAAAACTGCTTACATTCAGGCAACTTGTTTGGCAACAGCAGGATAGCATAAGGAAAGCTGCTACAATTCATAACAGCATCTTGTAATAAAACAGCTTTATGCATCCCTCTCAAACTGTTTAGTGCTCAAATCTCATCAGATGGCTGAGTAAGCATTACACTTCGGGACAGTAAATCTCTGTTTCCAATATGCTCTGCAGTCACAGACATGTACTTTTGCATTCACTGGAAGTCACTTCCAGCTAAGCACTCATATTAAAAAAAAAAAAAAAAGGAATACATAAAAATATCTGCATGCCATTTTGTCTAGTCAGCTATCTAGACTCTGAAACAATTTTGGAACCTTAAAGGATCAGCAGCTCAACAGGAACTGACTGCAGCCAGAAAAAGCTCACGTGAAGTTGGGTTGACAAACATCAAAGTAGCATCAAGTCACTGTCTCTTCAACATGTCTTTAGCCATGTCCCTGGGGCATAGATGGCATTGCTATGGGACATTTTGCTTTTGTTAGAGACAAAATAAAAGACAAGAGGGTTTAGAAACCACCAACAAACCAGAATCTCTGACAGAAGATGACACTGCACAGGCAGATGCTTGAAGAGCTCTACTTAGATGGATAGACAGAGTTCACAGAACTGACTTAACTGCAGCATCCAATTCAATCAGGCCAGACCAACAATGGGAAAAATTGGTGCTCCAACTACACAGGGCATCACCAGGTCTAAGGGCTAGAAACAGGCCAGCCTCCAAAACCCAAAGGGAAGCTTTTAACTTGGAGTCTGACTTCCCACAGCTGCTGCCCACCAGCTGAAAGGGTGGATTTTCTGTCTATTGCTGTTCCCAGAACTCCAGAATGTGCTTCATTCCAGGATAGATTACTGGGATCAGTGTAGAAATAATGTGATGAAAGTTGATGAGCAACCTGATAGCAGCCCAAGGAAGGTAACTAGTAGGTCTCCTGAACTGAAACTATGTCCAGAGACCAATAATATAAACCAAAAAGAACAAATAAAAAGTGCTGAGCCCTGCTTACCCAATTATTCTTCCTTCTTGGTTTCTTTTCTACTGATTTTGATTTCCATTTACAGGCTTTAAGTAAATTGGTCATCAGTACTTTGACTCCACTCCAAAACCTCCACAGCTCTCTAAGAAAGAAAATGAGTTTTGGTGGTGACTTTGTTTGAAAAATTCCTTCTGTTTTTCTTCTGAAAACTGTGCATATTTGGGTCCAGCCACAGTATTTGAAAAGCTTCTAAAAATGACTTAATCCATTGGAGGTATTAGGAGAAGAAACAGGGATGAGAAAACAAGTATAAACATATGATCATCACGACAGACCAACCAGTTGTCCTCTGACACTGGAATTTCATCCCTAGGAGCAAGAGATTTCAAAAGAAGATGAGGGAAAAGAAATCAAGACAATTTTAGAATAAACAAAACCACACCTAAAACCTGTTCCCAGAGCATCTGAGCTGAAAACTGACTTGGGCATTGGAGCAATGCACACACTCTGCTGCTTAACCATCTTCCACACACTCCAAAACACACGAAAATCTAATTCTTTCCTTATTTTGTCTGAAAATGCAAACCTTAAAAACATTTGGTATTGGAGAGTTGAACAACGTTTAATCCAAAATAAATGCTTTTATCAGTTAAATATTTACAGAACTTGGTTTTATTTAAACAGTTCTTTCTTCCTGTTATGAGAAAGGAGGAGAAGAAAATGGCCTGATTTCTTTTTAGCAGCAAACAAGCTGTAGAGGGTTCCCCCAGTTCACACAAATGGAATTATATTTATTAGTGCAAATTCAGGACTACAGGACTTCCAAAGGCTCATTTTCTGGAACATGCCAAAGATGCAGGAGAGAGATGCCCAATTCAAACCTGGATCAAGGATAAAATAGTTTTCAGATCTCAGATTTTATTGTTAATAGGTGTATTAGAAAAGCATCTAAGTATCTCCATCAGTTTGAGAACACTCACAATAATGAGCCTTCCAAACATTGACCCAAACCCATTTGTTAAAGTGTAGATCCTTTTCAAGACAAGAACACAGAGAAGGAGGAATATCTGCCTGAGATAGCCATTTTTGTTAGTAGAAATAATCCATAAATAATTGTTTTCATTTAGAACATGTTTTTTAAAAAACAAAACTATTATTTCATCTCCTTGGAATACATTATTTCCATTTACAATGGATTGAAACATGAGAAAGAGCATCCACAGATGTGCCCAAATATTACAAACTTCATCGAAGGACGTGTGCCCCTGTGTGCATGAGAAAATGGAGAGGGGTTTATAGGATCAAAAATTATTCTTTTCAGTATCCAAGGTCTTAGAATTCTATTACATAGCAGAGTAAAGGGATAAGAGGGGGGAAAAGCACATAAAGAACAGGTTTTCTTCAACAGTGAGTCAGGCCCCAGTATCATAAACGAGAGAACACGACTCTGAAGCACAAGATCTTTTTGCCTGATACAAATTTCAAACTATGAAGTATAGGAAGCCTAATTCCTAATAATTTTGAAGTTCTTTTGAGAAGGTATTTGCATTAAAATGGTTACTCTGTTCTACAGGAGGCCTAAGGATTTTTAAAATTTCCTTTCATTCACTGGGTGTGATAACTACATGAGTTGATAACATCTACTTTTTAGAAGTTACCCTGTTGTATGTGGTTTATATAATGTGCACGTAACTCTGTAAATGGGGAAAAGAAATAGAACTTACTTTAACTTAATCATCAGCTAATGAGGACTCCAGTACAGCAGCAGTACAAAAGTAGCTCTTTTGAAAAGCTAAATAAATGTTTAGAGAAAAGAAAAGGAGCATAAATCTGTACCTACCTATATATTTGCATCAGAAATCCTTTCATTCTGAGCCTCTAATTTAAACTGTAAACAAATGCTGATTTTTAATAATGATCAGAAGAGAGAAACAGCCAAGAATAAAAAGTTACTCCCCAAGAGAAACTGTGTGTACACAGAATTGGTGTATTATGCCTTGCTGTTGTTTATTCCACAAATACATATTAATATTAAAACATTGCTGTGCTTTGCAGCACTGGGGTTATTAATTATTACTGGAGTCCTCTGTCAGCATCACGAGAGTTGAGAGCTACACCCTCGTTCAGCAGGGCCCTGTCAGTGGGGCTTGGCCATGGCCAGAGCCAGCAGGTCTGAGCAACCACCACTGCCAGCAACGAAGGCACAGAGAGGGAAGGTGGAAAGTGGAGAAACCCCAAGAAAAGAGGATGGAAGGAGAAAGAAAGGGAAGTGGAAAGTAAGAGATTACCACAACTGATTTAAACTACCCTTTGCCAACCAGGGAGCTTGCTGCCCAAAAGGTAAAAAAGACCCAACTAAACAACAACTACAAAAAAACCCAACCAACCAACCAACCAAAAAAACCACAAACCAAAAAACCCAAACCACAAAAAAAAACCATTACAAACTAAAACACCACCAAAATCCACAAGACACCAAGAGAACACAATCAATGAAGGTACAGATGGAAGTAACCCAAACTCAAAGTCAATCCCATGATGTTCCACTGAAAAGACACTTCTAAAGAGATTTCCTTCTGGGGTTTATTGTGACTCAGATCTAATATACCCAAAGTTGTAGTTTAATTACTATTTACCAGATCATCTTAATATTACAAGTAAAGGCCACCTTGAAAGGTCAAGCCTGAAAGGCCACTTTGATGCAAGAGGTTAAACGCAGGAGGCACGTTAGGGTTGGGTTAGACCTTTGTACCTTTTCCTTCCCTAAAAGGAGTTTGGGGAAAGGCTGTTCTAAGGGTTTGTACTTCTATTTATGTGCTAGCCTAGTAATGCTGCTGCATAGCTCCTTTATTAACAGCTTCAACACAGGTGAAAGCACAGATGAAAGAGCTTTCATGTTTTCAAATCACTTAACAATAATAACCACATCATCTTTTATGATCTGGGGAGGGAGAAGGTGGGGGAAGGAGTTTTCATTCAGCATCTTTCCATTATTACAATTTTTTTTTCTCACTATGGCTGTGCTTTCTAGACAAGAGCAAGTGAAGGCAGTTGTCTCACCCTAATAAATATTTTACACTGGGATCACATATCTCAGAGGGAACCATTAAACACAAAGTCAGGTTGTGCTCTCACTCTAACCAGGATACAAGAAAAAGTCTTATTTAATGTCTTGAATTCAAATCTATGTATTAAGCATTTAGTTTTCAGAAAGCCACAAGTTCTGGAAAGAAATATTAAAACTAAAATTGCCAAAACTCAGTTGGATTTGAAAGGGGTACATTAAATTGAGCCAAAGAGTTGAGTACAACTCCTGTTTGATGACAAGATGGTCAAAAGCTCATTTTGGTGTTCTTGGGAATTATAAGGAGTGAGATAAAGTCTAGTCAGGGACTATTCCCTGTAAACAACATCTGAGTCACTGCTGAGCACTGAACACCTGACCACAGGAACTTTAAGTCTGACCAAGTTTAATCACTCTCATGAAATGTTCCTTCTGCACTGTGGTTCTTTGAATGTAAATTATTTGGGGACAGATTTATGATGGGAAGAACAATCAGATGAGAAAACAGCATTCATTTTTCTCAGCAGTCAGAGCTGCCCTAGAGCAGGCTGTAAAAAAATAAAATTTACATGCATCAAACTGCTCTGGGTTGCTTTGGCTTGGGATTTTTTATTAATTGATATTTTACTCTTTTTTGTCAAGGAACTTATTCAATATATAAGGAGAAAATCTGCAGTGTGAAATACCCAAGGGGTGACTAGCATGGCATGGTAACACAACTTCAGGTGAGAGAAACTGAGTGTATTACACCTCCCAAGTGCCCCTCTCTGAGAATTCTACTGTGATAACTTAATTTTCTGTGTGATGTTAATAAATATATCAGACAATCTTAAGGGGCATTGTAAGGGATTTGTTATAATCACTGTCACTTTTTAAAACTATTTTTTTAATGTAGCTATAGTGTTAAAGAGGATGCAAAAAATACACATTTTTTAGTATAAAATATAAATAATTTGAGCTGACATATAGAAAGGTATCAGCTGCTGCTCTTCCCTGAAATGATCTCACCATGCAAAGAGATGCTGTGACATGAACAGAACAATTCAACAGTGGTAAACAGAATTCTAAATATTTCTTAAGACTGTTGGGTCCCATTTAATCTGATGTGTGGGCTTAGCCATAATTTCAATAACTTCAATCATATCTTGAGGAGAAAACAATGGATTGAGGATAACAATTGGCTAATAAATTTTGCATCAGCTGAAGGCCAGAGTTTGGCTCAGGCAAAACCACAAAATCCACGAGCTATTGGATATCAAGTGAAGAACTCTGGAACAGCAAGATTTGCAATCACCTCTTTGAAATTCAGTTTAAAAGCCCTAACAACTCAGTCTTTTAAGAACAAATTGGTTACAGAATACACCATGAGAGGTGACCTCAGCACTGTCTGGAACTCCCTGAAGGGAAGTTCTTGCCAGGTGGGGATTGGTCTCTTCTCCCAGGCACTCAGCAATAGGACAAGGGGGCACGATGGGCTCAAGCTCTGCCAGGGGAAATTGAAGTTGGAGAGCAGAAACAAATTCTTTGCAGAGAGAGTGCTCAGGCATTGGAATGGGCTGCCCAGAGAGGGGGTGGATTCCCCATCCCTGGAGGTTTTTAACCTGAGCTTGAGTGCCATGATCTGGTAAAGGGACTGGAGTTGGCCCAAGGGTTGGACTTGATGATCTCGGAGGTCTTTTCCAACCCAATCCATTCTATGATTCTATAATTCTATGAAAAGTTGCCTTTGAAAGAAACCTCTTTAAAGAAAGGTTTTCCAAAATCTTCACTTTTTGCCTTAAAGAACATCTACCTTTACCATGCTGGGTCAGCAAATGAAGTCAGAAAGTATTTTGTTCAAACAGGAAAAAAAACCCCAAGTTTAATAATTGATTCACTTTGGTGGAAAAATAGATGGCATACAGAGAAATTCATGTATTGCCACAAGTTTGCAAAATATTCCAGATATCCACAGATCTCAGAACCATTCTCAAGCTTTTGACACATCCTAGCAGGAAGCATGAAAGTTTCTATTCATCTTAAAATACAGCATTCAGAAAGGACTTCTCAACATTAAATAAATCCTGTAAAGTCTTGAATGCTCTCTCAGATCCTCTGAAGGACTTTCCAGATCGATTGACTAATGAATATCCAGGGCAAGTATTGAGCTACAAACAGATTTTTGTCTACATTAGGGAAAATGTAAGACAAAGGAATAGCTCAAACTTGCATTGGACCTGCCATTTCAGCCAAGATCCTGAACATCTGTTTGAAAGATGTTCAGAGAGTAAGCTTGGCACAAAAATACTGCACCTATTCTGAATTACTCTGTACAAATATTATTATTGAAATGTTAAAAAGAGTTTAAAGGGGCAGTTTTATTCCTTAGATTGCATGGAAACATCTTAGGAAAAGCCCAGCACAACCAATGCCAGACTGAGACATTTCAGGTGATATTAGTCATGACTTTATACCAAAATTCCACACACTGCAGCAAAATAGCAACTACAGCCAAGCACAACTTTGGTTTGGCACATTAGTCCCTGATTAGCACACAAAGCTTATTGCAAAACAGGCAAACAATGAGGAAGTTTTTAAGTTTCTTATTCAGAGCTAAACTTTCAGCAGCATTTAATTTCCCTGTTAAGTGCTTTATTCACACCGGTTTGGAAAGGTGTTGATTCTTCAAACAGCTTCTTCACAAAGAATGAGACAAGTCAGAAGAGCAAGACAATAAATACTGCAGCAAACCAAGAATTGTTTCAGACTTCAGAATTGCTTCCAGTGCCATTTTGAAACCAGATACTCTGCAATAAGTCAAATGCATTTAGCTTTACTAAAAGAACAGACAAAATATTGAGGAATATATCTGCAATTGCTTAAAAAATATACATTGAGTTTGTTTATGATAGAAAAACAACAAAAACATCTCTAAAGACTATTTAAGCACGTTTATTTCCAACAGAATTTAATCCCATCAAAACACCCACTCTAGATTTTATTTAGAATAACATTACTTGTATAAATTCCTGGATGTCTGCAGCTGGAAACTGAAAGCACAAGATGTAATGAACAGTATTCCCACCATATGAACCACATTTTTATCCATATAATATTAATGTGGAAAGTGAGAACATCTACCAAGTCTTAATTTGGATCTACTTCCCACATTATCTCAAATTTCCTATCAATAGAAGAACTGTTTAGTCAGAAACATATCAAGCTTTCAAATCATACAGACCTATTCTCTGAAGAAATTTGCTTTCTAAACATAACAAAAGCAGAATAATAAGGAGTTACTGCTCATATTATCTAACAAAAAAAAACCAAAACCAACTTACTTTGGCTCTTTAAAATAATATTACTCATTTAGACACAGCAACATAGACTAGCAGGGGGAAATAATAATAATATAAAAGATACCTGAGAGTTTCAATTCAGTTACCAACAGTTTACACTCCCCTTCATAAATAGGGCAGATAAGAACACATTAAGATCAGGAGGAGGATGCACAGTTGTCAGATCAATAATCTAGAGAAAAAGACCATCATGAAATGCTGAACAATGACCTGGAAACTGAACTGAGGCACCTCAGCTGAAGCCTCAATCACCCAGCCAGGGCAAAGCAACATTGAGATGACTCCTAAGGCAGAGCAAACCAACTGAAAATGGCTCCAGTGGCTCACAAGTTCGAGTTGCAGTTTGATGTGTTAACTCAGGTAAACACCTACAAGCAAAGACAGACCTACAAGAACAGAGATCACCTCTGAAAACAGAACTGGGTGTTTGAAATAACAGTAGAACAGTATCCATTCTCCTACAGTTCTCTCCCCGAAACTCCTTGTAACTCTGGGTACACTTGGGCAGGGCACAGAGCCTGTCCCGAGGGGCACTGCCAAAGGAACTCCCTGTAACTCTGGTACACTCATACAGGGCACAGAGCCTGTCCCGAGGGGCACTGCCAAAGGAACTCCCTGTAACTCTGGTACACTTGGGCAGGGCACAGAGCCTGTCCCGAGGGGCACTGCCAAAGGAACTCCTTGTAACTCTGGTACACTCATACAGGGCACAGAGCCTGTCCCGAGGGGCACTGCCAAAGGAACTCCCTGTAACTCTGGTACACTCATACAGGGCACAGAGCCTGTCCCGAGGGGCACTGCCAAAGGAACTCCCTGTAACTCTGGTACACTCATACAGGGCACAGAGCCTGTCCCGAGGGGCACTGCCAAAGGAACTCACTGTAACTCTGGTACACTTGGGCAGGGCACAGAGCCTGTCCCGAGGGGCACTGCCAAAGGAACTCCTTGTAACTCTGGTACACTCATACAGGGCACAGAGCCTGTCCTGAGGGGCACTGCCAAAGGAACTCCTTGTAATTCTGGCGCACACACAAAAGTAGCAGAGCCTGTCCTGAGGGGCACTGCCAAAGGAACTCCCTGTAACACTGGCAAACTTGCACAGGGCACAGAGCCTGTCCTGAGGGGCACTGCCAAAGGAACTCCCTGTAACACTGGCAAACTTGCACAGGGCACAGAGCCTGTCCTGAGGGGCACTGCCAAAGGAACTCCCTGTAACACTGGCAAACTTGCACAGGGCACAGAGCCTGTCCTGAGGGGCACTGCCAAAGGAACTCCCTGTAACACTGGCAAACTTGCACAGGGCACAGAGCCTGTCCCGAGGGGCACTGCCAAAGGAACTCCTTGTAACTCTGGTACACTTGGGCAAAGCACAGAGCCTGTCCCGAGGGACACTGCCAAAGGAACTCCTTGTAACACTGGCACACTTGCACAGGGCACAGAGCCTGTTCCGAGGGGCACTGCCAAAGGAACTCCCTGTAACTCTGGTACACTTGGGCAAAGTACAGAGCCTGTCCCGAGGGGCACTGCAGAAGGAACTCCCTGTAACACTGGCACACTTGCACAGGGCGCAGAGCCTGTCCCGAGGGGCACTGCAGAAGGAACTCCCCGTAACACTGGCACAGGGCACAGAGCCTGTCCCGACGGGCACTACAGAAGGAACCAGGCCTGACTTTAAACATACCTTGCCTTGGAAACTCATCCGACTCCCTGTGCACCAGGTCAGAAACTCGATTTCCGTAGTGCATCCTGGTGTCATGGTCATAGGCCTTGAGGGTCTCGCTGGAGCTGTAGGACTTCTGCGTGGGCACTCTGCAGTCCTCGCTGTCCAGGGAGGAGCTGGTGTAGCGACACTCCTTCCCGCAGCGGCCCCGCGTCAGCGACCGGTGCCTCCTGTCCTTTATATCCATCTTCTGACTCGGGCACAAAAGCCACTCTTATATTTGGGGTCGGGCACTGCCACCTGAAAACATGAAAGGATAATAAAACAGTGAGCGATGCTGCTACCATGTTTTGTTTTCTTTTACTCTCCCTGACTTATCCTTGAAGAACAATAAGGCACAGAACAAGAAGAAAAGGAAGACCCACATAATGCATCCTTAGAAACTGAAATAATTGACCTGAATGGGTGGGGAGGAAAAAAGTGAAACGCTGTAAGAGAATTGTCTTCTATCTAAATTATCATCTCACTGAAGAGTTTAAAAAACAATGATGAAACACAAACACTGTCATCTTTTGATTTTCGAATGAGCCCTGGAAATGGCACAGAACTGGCAGAACTATATTTGTCCCTGTTATGCAAAGAAAAGAAAAGCAGACTCAAACCAGCCTTAATTATTTCTGTTGTTCCTGCAGGAGGGCTCGCAATTAAGACTGAAGCAATGCTGGAGAGTTGCATGGAGGAGATTATTCCTATTCATCCTTAATGCATCACAAAGCTGTACGTTATCATTTAACAGTGTGCTCATAAGTGGCAGCAACTAATTTTACTGCCCCTGGTTAACATCATCCAAGACCCTGTTCCTCAAGCAAAGGTTGGACTGGGTATCTCCAGAGGTCCTTTCCAGCCTTGCCATTTCTGCATAGTTATGATCTCTGAACACACTTTGGGAATTGGCTGCTCCTGTGCACCACAGAAATGACTGGATGTGGTTCTTCACAGCCACTCAAGATGATCAGTTTATCCATCTCAGCAGTTGGAGCTCTTGAAAATTGTCTCAATCTCTTCTTGCTCACTGGACCAGAAAGAGAGAGAGCTTCTTAGAGTTTACCTAATGAGGACACTCTTACTGTCGATATACACTTTAATATATTCATAGTTAACATGCACAAACTGCAAAATGAAAGATACTGTAAAAAGCAAGAACTGCAGTAAGCACAAGCACCCGAACCACTGGGGTGCTAATTATTTTGAGCTGGTGTTACTATGTATGTCTTCCTCTCATGTCTTCCTCTCATGCCCAGGTCTGTGCTAGACCTGAGAAATCCTCATGACAAAACTTCTTGCTGGAAATGAAATCTTCCCAAATAAAAAATACTCAGATTTGTTAACAAGGAGAAATTGGAACAAAACCTCTTGCTTTTCTGTATGTGGCTAAGGAGGTGACAAATTTAGCTGGGATGGTTGAAGACCTTCTCCTTGCCCTCCATCCCCTCCCAGTCCAGGTTCCTACTCAAAGCCCACCCAGCAGAACAATCCCAGGCCCTCACACCACCCACACCCAGGCCAGAAGCTTCACTTAAACCACCAAAGCTCTTCAGCTCTGCAATCCCTTCTGCCACCCCTGCCACGAAGGGAACAAACTCCAGCCAAGGTTGATAAGAAATGTGGAAGGCAGCCATGCCTTTCACTGGGGCAGCTGTTTGCACCTGCAGGAGAAGAGGTCGCAACCCTGGCATAAATATTGGCTAAATCATCACTGGAACAGATTATTATGGCCCTCAGAGAGAATAAATGCACTTGGCAAGAGGAGCTACTGACCTAGAGAAAAGGTTCCTTGGTTTCATTTAAATTCTGACATTTAGACTTGTTGTGGTTTTTGGGTTTTTTCTTTCTTTCTCTATTTTGAAGAACAAAGTTAGGTAACCATGAGAAACAGCTGCTTTAAGCCACCCACAGATCCTCTGCAATCTGTGAGCAAAAAGAAGTGTAAATATGCTTACTTTTTCCCCCTCCTTTTTCACTTATTTTTAACATTTCAGAGAGGGAAAAAAAGTCACAAAACAAAACACAGAGAAAAGCCAAAACAAAATCAGAGACATTCAGCACCTGACATTCTGTCAGGGTTAGTTTAATAATTTCAGGTTAAAGACAAAGGAAGACTCAATACACACTCCTGTTTCTCACCTCTCTGAACATCAAATGGCTAAGCTGACTCCTCTATATCCAAGTTGTTCAGTTCAATTCTCTGGTCCTGTAATATGTATTAAACTATATAACATATTGACTACAAAGCATATTAAACACTGGTGGCACAAACACCGGCTTGAAGTCTGAGGAGATATATGATCATTTAGATTAACAAGGCCTGGCTCTTGGTCCCAGTTCAATACTCCCTCCCTCAAATTCAGATATCAATTTACGACAATTATAAACAGAAACAGATAAATGCACTACAGCATTGAGTAAAAACTGCCAATTACTCTCTGGATGTCTTCATGCTACTATTGAATACAAAAACCTGTTGTTTCGTATGAATTCCATATTGTCTGTCAGTTCAGACAAACAAACAGCTTTTTGTTTTTGTGCCTGCTAAACTTTAAGCTTCCTGGCCTGACTTCTATTGTCTCTGAAAGAACATTTAATTCCTTCTTACTATAGTTAAAAGAGGGATTTACTCTGACTGAGATAAAACTTCTGAGTATTTCCAGGATATGAGCTCATTAAAGCAGGCAGACAAGAGTTTTTGAAATTGTTCCCTCAATAAACATTCTTTTGTAAAGTTTGGTGCAATTACCCTCCAAATACAAAACCAAAAGGGATTGGTAAGACAACGCTCTCCTGGAGATCACACCAGGAAATATTCCTCAGTCACCCACATGTCCACTGTGTGAGGTGCAATGTCTGCACTGTTGCTCCCATACCAAGTCTAAACACAAGAAAATAAATGTAGAAATATTATAAATGTGACCCAAGAGCTTTACTTTGACCTTTCTTAAGGAAAATCTTGATACAAGAATTAGGCTTCAAAATAAGTTCGTGAATAACTTGATTTTTATAACTCCAGACCATTAAAAATTTCTTGAACTTCACTAAATTTTAGAAGATTTAAAAGTGCTGTAAACAAATAGGAAAAAATGGGATTTTTATTCAATGATATGTTCATATTTATTACAGCACTTCTACATTTTTTTCCTGAATGCTTTTATGACTTGAGGACAAATCCCAAGCATCTGAGACTAAATATAGCTACCTAAATGCAACAAAATATTCTCATTCTTCTCTCCTCTTCACCTGTGCTTTGGGGATTTCTATGCCCTCAAAGCAGTCAGGCAAAAAGCAGCTCCCACAGCACTATCCAAAAACCATTCTCCAAATTCAGACAACAGTATCACCAGACACGGATTAAAACACGATGAAGTGAAGTTGTAACACACTCCTAGAAAACGTTTCACTTTTTTTTTTCATACTTTTTTACAGATGAAATACTGATTCAATTCAATGCCAAACACCTTCGCTGCTAGATAGAGAAATCTCTATGTAATGTGTTCCTGGAAAGGTGAGGTGTGATAGCTTTGGTTAAGTGAGAATAATAGTGAGATTCAATTGGAGTTTAGAACTCCTGATACTCTTTGAGTTCCTGTCTCAAGAGCACTCTGTGAACGGTTTATTTTGAGTAATTGACCTAAATAGTAACTGATTTAATAATTCCTTTTGTTTCAAAGGATTTAATTAATACAGCTCATTCTGACCCACTTAACAGAGCAGTGCAACCACTAAGAACTGTTTCTCTGGTCTACCTTTGCTTTCATAGAATCACAGAATCGATTGGGTTGGAAAAGACCTCCGAGATCATCAAGTCTAACCCTTGCTCCAACTCCAGTCCCTTTACCAGATCATGGCACTCAGTGCCACGGCCAAGCTCAGTTTGAAAAACCTCCAGGGATGGGGAATCCACCCCCTCTCTGGGCAGCCCATTCCAATGCCTGAGCACTCTCTCTGCAAAGAATTTGTTTCTGATCTCCAACTTCAATTTCCCCTGGCAGAGCTTGAGCCCATCATGCCCCCTTGTCCTATTGCTGAGTGCCTGGGAGAAGAGACCAACCCCCACCTGGCCACAACTTCCCTTCAGGCAGTTCCAGACAGAGGTCACCTCTGAGCCTCCTCTTCTCCAGGCTAAACACCCCCAGCTCCCTCAGCCTCTCCCCACAGCACTTGTGCTCCAGTCCCTTCTCCAGCCTCGTTGCTCTTCTCTGGCCCCGCTCCAGCCCCTCAATCTCTTTCCTCAACTGAGGGACCCAGAACTGAGCACAACACTCAAGGTGTGGCCTCCCCAGGGCAGAGTCCAGGGGAAGGGTCACTGCCCTGGGCCTGCTGGCCACGCTAGTTTGGATCCAGGCCAGGATCCCATTGGCCTCTGAGGCACTAACAGGAGCTCTAACTTTCTGAGTGAGGTATTTATTCAGAAAATATTTATTGATGATTCATAATGGCCTGCTAAATAAAGGGTTGGGCACATTTCACAGGAGTGTTGCCTCAGCTGATTTGGGCTTCCCACTGATAGTCAGTCACCCCAAAGCAATAAATGGCCCAAGCTGTATTTGCTGGGGATGTGCAGAGATCACGTGTGGCACAAATGACGTGTGTCTAATACACTTCCAGCTCAGTATTCACCCAGTATAACATTTATCGTGCTCAAATGAAGACTATTTAGGACACAACTACAGCAGGGGTAATGAGAGCACAATGTGGGGCAGGCCAAGGGCATGAAAACACTCTGACCTACAGGGAGAAGAGAGGTAAGGGGAGGGAGGAAAGAGAGAGGAGAAGAAAACACCCAGGATTTGAGACATGAAAAACAGTTTTTTGTTTAGGGGGTTTAAAAAAATTGACCACTTCTTGTGTTAGCACAGTCAAATCAATAGCAGGCATGGAGGGAGGGCTCAAAAGGAATTTTAATGGCTTAGTGATGCTCATGCCAAAACTCTCTTGAAACTTCCAGTTGATTCATTCACTCATCTAACTTAAGTCATGTGCTTGTTTCCTGCATTTTCTAATGATCCACACACACTTACAGCATTCATGGCCATCAGATCTGCCACCACAGCAGGCAGAGGGCAGGAATCACTTGGAAGTTCAAGGGAAAACACAGCCCTTCCCATTTGTGCTGTGCCCCAAAATCACATGGCACAACCAGATCCAAAAATTACAACAGTGCACACAGTACTGGGAACAGCCTTTTTTCTTCACTTGTTTTTGTTAACAGAAATAGTACACCATGTACCAATCTGTTCATTAAAAAAAGGGTCTCTTAAAAGCCTCTACTCCTTTTCAGGAACAGCAATCGGAAATAAGATTGTGATTTAGAGACTCAAATGCTGTTCATTATTTTAGGCAAAGACTATTTTTGAAATGAGAAAACGCAATAATTCACGTTTGGCACAGTACAAATTTTTAGGTAAAACATAAAACTGTTATTTAACTGCTCTATTTTTTGCTGATTTTAATATTAGTGGAAAAGTACCTCTCTATTTCTGGATTCCCTCTGCCTTTTTTTTAAAAAAAAGGCAATAAATAAAATGCCACTTCAAAAAGAAATACTACTACAGTATGTGCACTGTTAGATGAAATTATGTTGGTGACAGGTACACTGGTTTTGATTTGCACCAAAAGTCGAAGTATATTTAGACACTCTGTTTGCTGTAAGAACATAACTTCATTTTTCATTGATAAATTGTACATCTGATTTTTCATATTCTTTTTTTTTCCTCTCCAAATACTGAATTTCCCACTTAGTGTGCCACTCTACGTATGTGTTGAAAATTAGTATGACATGGGCAGCAGCTATTTCAGAGCAGCTGTGATGAATGATTCAAGTAACAGAAGACAGGGAGTGCTCACAGGCATTCTGTGCTGGGCTTTACTGCACACAACACTTGGGGGGTTTTGTTTGTTTCTTTTGCTCTTTTTCCCCCCCTTTTAATAAACAAAAGCTATAGGAAGTATTTTCAGATGAAGAGCAGTAAAAATGGGACACTCAACAACAAAATCAAGCACTGTGCCAAATATTTATCTCATATATGTATTTTTTATCTATTTAAATATACATATTTTTATTTCTAGACTATCTTCTCAGTAATCAGGCATTGGAATGGGCTGCCCAGAGCGGGGGTGGATTCCCCATCCCTGGAGGTTTTGAAACTGAGCTTGGCCATGGCACTGAGTGCCATGATCTGGTAAAGGGACTGGAGCTGGACCAAGGGTTGGACTTGATGATCTCGGAGGTCTTTTCCAACCCAATCCATTCCATGATTCTGTGATTCTCAGATATCTGTACTCCAGGAACTTCTTACAATTCCCAGAACTGTTTAAATCTATTATGAAAATAACATCCCATTAGGAAAGTAACACGAACTGAAGAAAAGCCCAGGAGCTTTTCTAACAGTCAGTCACTGAGTGCTGAGGATTCCCCCCCCCGTCCTCCCAGTGTGGGGCAGTGAGAGCTGATGGGAGCCCATGCTCCTCTCTGTGCTGAGAGCACTCACAGTCACAGCTGGCACCCAGGACAAAGGGACAGTTTCTCTCTTCAGGGTACTTTGTCAGCTGAAAAAGCATCCAGGCAAATTCAGATACAAAGGCAGAAATGTTCTGATTCTGGTTTCTGAACCTCCCGAGCTGGGGATCACCACAGATTTGGAAACCATACCAGTAGAATGTCACTATCTTTGAGGTTTCCAGCCCTGAGACAGAGCGTGGCACACATGAACCAACCAAGTCTTCATGTTCATCTCCTAAGAACTGAGTGTTTTCCCCCTCTGAGAGCATGAGAAATAGCAGGATTCACAAACATGTGAGGGGTTATAGAGCAGGAAGAAAAGTATTGGCCTTCAAGCCCCCATTATACAAAACCAATGTAGTGCTCCAATAGCCCACACAGTAAATTTAATTGTTTTTCTTGAAAAGTTCCAGTACATTCACAACAATATTATTTGGATCATACACAAATCTGAGGGATATCAAAAGAGACCACCACCTATGGTGTGGAGTCCCACCCCAGAAGCTCCAGCAGCCTCCAGGAGCAGATTGTGCCACAGTGACTCATGAGGGTGACCACGTTTTGGAAAAGCTCATTTTTCAGAGAGGGGCTTCTAAACCCCACAGAGCAGCACTAAGCAGAACATTGGTGGCTTTACTCATGAGGCTGAAGTGACATCTTTACTTCCTAAGCACAACAGTGAAAGAATTTGAAGGCCAAGGAAAGAAAAGGACAGAATAAAAATCTCTGTGCTGTGTTTCAAGGATGTGGAGTTGCCCAGTTTGTCCTGCTGGAGAGTGTCCACAAAGCTGTTTGCAAATGTTCATTAGGCTTTCAAGCAGCCATGAGAGCTAAATCTGTGCTGTCCTTGTTCTACCACGAGGTCAGACACCATAAGAGTCCCACCTGAGGTCACACAGCGAGTTCGCTGCACACTGGAACCCCCAAGTTCCAGTTCTGGGGTTCTTCTCTCAGATTAATTCTGACCTACATACTTCCATCATTCCATGCAGGCAGATAAAACCAAAATAAAACAAGTCATCATAGAACAATACAACAAGCCAAGGTCTCAATTAATGTGATTACTTGAAATTAGCACAGCTGAACAAGTTCACAGACTGGATTTAAAGATCAAATATGAACCAGCCACTTCAAAAAACTCAGTCTGTTAGAAATAATTACCTAAAGAACACTATTACTCTTCTATTGCCTAGAAAGAATAAACAATAATATTATCTACTGCTAAAATGCTGTTAATGAAGAAAGGTAGAATAATTCATCACTGTATAATTAAGACAATGCAGCTAAGCATGCTTTAATGATTCTGTATAATAGTTTCCTATCACTAGAGAATACTTTTGAAATGGGGAATAATTGTCTAAATAATTTTTGATTAAGTCCTTGGTCAAACAGATCAACATTTAGGGAAGGCAGATTGATCTGAATGCCCATACAAGGAGGGACAACTCGCTGTAGTTAATTGTCCACTGGTGATGCACTTTTTTCATTCTAATCCTGGGCTACAATGCTGTCTTTAATTAAGCTAATTGGATTTTTAACCTTACTAGCAATGGAGCCAAGACATCAAGCTGGTTGGAGCACGAATTGTGTTCCAGCCATTCCCCCTCTCTTTTGCTTTCACCAACACTTGAATCATTTAATTTTTCACCAGAATTTTCCAGTGTTCTGTCCTCTTGTCAGGCTCCTTTGTCTCCCCATTTTCTTAAAAAAACTTGATTTATGCCCATGGTTTCAGTTCTGGATTTGAATGCTGCTCATTTCCACAAGCCTTTTTGTAGAGCCAGGCCAACCACCAGCTGTCTCTGGGAGCTCCTGGCCACGGTGCTTCCACATGAGACTCCAGGGCTTTGATTTAAATATAGGACTGTGCTATCAAGCTGCAGAAATGTACCTGACAGCATCACAGGGCTTGTACTTATCTTGCACCCAAGCAGGTCCAATGCCAAGAATTTTAAGACAGTTCCTTCCTAATTCTTTTCTACTTCCTTATGTTAAAACATTCTGTAATTCTACACCCGTTGGGCACCTTCACTCCTGCTGGCAACAGCAACAGCTGCACCAGTGGGGGAAAGCTCAGCCAAAAGAAACCCCCTAGGACTGCACCTTTCACTTCTTGTTTACCCTTGCAGATAAATACTCTGTTAAGGGGGAACTTTTCCAGAATCTGAGATCCAGCAAAGCTCCTGAGCACATCCCATCAGAGGATGCTACTGTAAGATGATCACATTGCTGAAGAAGTTCCTAAGCTATTTTCAACCCTCTACAAGAGTGTTCTCAGAACTCATCAAATGTAGTAATCATGCAAGCAGTTATGAGTTTAGGTACTTCACTTATCACTTCAGCTGAGAACACCACCTGCTTCTGACTCTACACTTACATCATTCTCTCTCATTCTGGCCAAGAAACACTCCCTTTCTTTCTTTAAAGCTTCCACAGAACCTCTCCTACCTCAGTTTGCTACTAACAATTTTCATATGCTCATTAACAAGATGCTTTAATAGGTTTCCTCCCCTCTAGCAGTCTCAACCTATGAAAATACTCTTTGAAGAAGGCTTTTCTAGAGACTATTTTTAAGGTTATATAAACTCAGGATAAGAAAATTCACTAATATTTTAAAATGTCTAATAGCACAATGCCAATAAAGCTATTCCCACTTACACAAGTAAATAATCCACTCAGCTAAAGTCTGATATTCCCTTCTATCTGAGAGGGAAAAAAAGGAAAAACCCAAAGGAAACAAAAAGAGCAAAAAAAAGGCAAAGAGTCCTTTCCTTGTGTAAACTGGTAGCCTTAGTCCTTGGGAGTTCTCTGCCTTTGTAAACACACAGATTTTATCACAAATAACAGCTTCCCAAAGTGATTCTTTGTTCTAAAGGTTCAAGGTAAGCTAAGAAAAAGTTGAAAGAAAAAAGAAATAGGATTGGAAGACAAGGGAACATCATGATAAGACACACACAATGGATGACATTATAGCTCAACAGCTTCCACACAAGTATTTCTGAAGCATTTCAAATTCCAGATTGCCTCAGCCAGCAATGAAGCTTCACACAATGAAGGAAGAAGGCTGCACTCTTAAGTTTCTCAGCTGGCAAGTGCTGTTCCATCTCCCAATAAAGGAAAATGAATTGTATCACAGAAAGTAACTAAACCTCACAACAATGGATAAAATGAATATAACTATTTTTTTTAAAACTACCAATTGCAAATAAAAATCTCTGAAGTGAATTCCCAGTGCCCACAGGTCAGGGGTTGGCAGGGACAGAAGTGAAAGCTGCTCCACCCAAACCTGCAGGGCAAGGTTTGCTGGCATGTTCTCACAGCAGAAAAGGACAGAAAGGGTTACCCTGATTAAAGGAAAACTGAATAATTCAAGTCAAGAAAAATATACTTTTGGGAAATCAACCAGTCCAAGACCACATAAAATAGCCAATACCTCACAAGATTGTGAAGTCACTGTGCAGACATCACCACCTCTTCTGGTCCATCTCCAAATCATGAAGGAAAAGGCCACATCTTTCAGCAGACATATTATCTACCTCCTCACCAGGGAACTACCTGTAATTTAACATTGACTCTCACACTGCAATGTCCTTCTGCAGAATTCCTGGGTAGGACCATCATTGTGCTTCCTTTCCTCTCTGTTTGCAGAGAAGGCCTGGCATTTGCTGGTGGGTAAGAGGTTCCCTCTGTGTCACTCAGCCACGTGAGCAGTGACTGCTGACAGAGGCATCAGGAGGAAGCCCATCCTGGCTCCTCAACCCTGCCTGGGATCTTCAGCCAACACCCAGCAGGAGGAGCCTGAAGGCACCTGGAGGCAGCAGGGGCTTGAACTGTACCAGCACAGCACAGGGGAGCTCATGAGGGGACACTCTCAGAGCAGCCACTGCAGGAGAAACACAACCAACCACCTCCTATTCACTGTGTGGGGCAGAGTGTCACACAGCAAGAGTCATGAGGAAGAACAAGTTAAAACACTCTTCAAACTTGAAGGAATCTTTACAAAATCCATGTTGGCCTTTCTTTCCTTTGCCCTTTCACAGACTGAACAATAACCAAGCAGCAATATCTCATTTCTGCTCGAGACTAAGCTCACTGCATCAAAGCCAGCCCCCACAATTTTGCCATCTGGTGCCTGGATTGCCACACACCCAGCACAGAAATCCCCACATTCTTCAGCTGCCACGGTCAAACTTCGCAGCAAAAAGCATCAGCACTTTGTGAAAAGGAGAGAGAACAAATCTAAGGGAACCTGGCAAGTGAAATTGTAATAAAATTTAAACCAAACTTTGTTTCCCCTACCATATTCAGCTGTGTCACTGAATCAGGCAAAATAAAAATTATCACTTCAGTGATGACACTTGATTTAAACTAAGTATTTATTGTAGCTGTGCAGCTATACAGACATCCTGATCTACACCCACAGTATATGGAATTCACAATCTTTTAAAATTCCATACTCTCCAAAAATATTGGAATTGATAAAGTTTATAACTTTCTTTTTCAGAACAGAAAATTAACAGGAGGTCCAAACTTAGTTGATTTTTTTTTCCTAAGGACTAGTTGTTATGTACAGAAAAAAGATTAATAGCACAGTTTAACAAAAATTATATTCTAAACCCAGAATTCTCTACAGCTATAACCACCTTGTTAAAAGTTAAACACAAGCCTTAAAATGCTCTCTTTGTTCCAATGCTGTATTACCTACTTAGGTCAAAGAATTCTTAATACCATTATTTTCAGCAGTACTTTACAGATGGCAACAATATTGCATCGAGTTCTCCTCCCACAAAACAAGAAAGATTTTCACGAACTGGAGCAAGGCCAGGGAAGGATTCCAGTGTCCCAAGGGATTAGAGCACGTGATCCACGTGAGGAGGGGAAGGAACTGAGCTTGTTTAGCCTGTCCCAGAGATGGCCAGTAGTGGCCTTGCTGCTCCTAAAAGGCTGTGGAGAAGGAGGAGACAGGGTCTTTATTGAGAAGAACCCAAGGGCAGTGAGAAACCACAGGTGCAAACTGACATACAGGAACTTCTGAGCAGAAATAAAGTGGGTAAAAAACACTACAGGGACAAACATGTACTGGAGAGGTTGAGGCAGGGCCTGGGGGATTTTACTCATTTTTCAAGACTCAACTACATAAACCCCTTAGCAACCTGTTCTCAGTTCAGCATTGAAGCCTGGATTAGGGGAGCTCCAGAGGCCCTTTCCAGCCTCAGTGGTCCGTGACTATGATATTCTTCATCTAGGAAAAGTTCCATAGTAATAAGAAAGGTTTTTAAAAAAACCCAAACCAAACCAACACAACTATTTATTTCAGAAACAAGCCTGTAAAGTGAACAGATGACACAGCTCTGTAAGCTGAGCACACAGGCTTAAAAAGTCAGAGCTTTTTAAAGTAAAAAAAGTCATCTAAGCTTGCAGGTTTAAAGCCGAGTTCAAAGCCTGACCAGCACAATAAGGCAGAGCCTACACTGTGACTGCAGAGCACCAGCAAACACCTCTGCTGTGGGGACCCTGCTCAGGAACACTGACAACACAGCTGAGATGCAATGCCTGGGAAAAATGGATGGGCTTTGCTGCATCTCCAGCCTCACAGCACAGACCATCTGAGGGAACAGCAAATGCCTGAAATGCAGTTCTAGAGTGGAGGAACTCTACAGGAGCCAAAGCACAACTTAACAAAACTAAGAAGCACGAGCTCTCTCACAATTCCCAAGACACTACTGCAAGCTCATACATTTCCAAACATGTCATCTGACAGTGCTGACTTTGAAACAGTCCCTTAAAATGTGAAAACAAACCCAAAAGAAAACAACTCTGCCATATGTTGTAATGACACTACCATAAACCTAAAGCAAACAACACATGAGAAGGAACAGTAACCTCTAACACCCACCTCTCCACCAGCACAGCCACATTCCCATGTGGTGTAAATCAATACAAGCCCATTCTCTGTCCACTGAGGAGTCTGTCTTTTGTTTGGCAGCCAACAAGCACGGAATTCATCTGGGCTTCTCCTACAGATACGTGGCCAATGACCAACTTGAGCACTGTGTGTGATATACTCAGATATATGGTACATTACACTCTGGAAATCTATAGATTGTCATAAAACAGAATCAAAAGACCCAAACTGAAGTTGTTATAGTGATTTACCAACCATATCCACCCATTTGTACTTCCATTGCTGAGTGTGGCAGAGTCAGCAGGTACAAACCCACAGCCCCACAGAGGTCACTGGTGGTTTCTCTTGCTGTGGAATCCTGTCTGCCAACTGCAAGAGGCTTGTTGATTTTAGTCAATATGGGCTAAAATCAATGAGTCTTTTGGCTCAGCTGGACTGGTGGGGACAATATTTCCTTTCTGCTGTATTTAATTCCAACCAGAAGTCATTCTCTGTGTGTGGAGAACACAAGCTACAAGGGCTGAATGAATAGAGAGTGATCCTTCCCCTGTACTCTGCCTTGGGGAGGCCACACCTTGAGTGTTGTGTTCAGTTCTGGGCCCCTCAGTTGAGGAAAGAGATTGAGGGGCTGGAGCGGGGCCAGAGAAGAGCAACGAGGCTGGAGAAGGGACTGGAGCACAAGTGCTGTGGGGAGAGAGGCTGAGGGAGCTGGGGGTGTTGAGCCTGGAGAAGAGGAGGCTCAGAGGTGACCTCTGTCTGGAACTGCCTGAAGGGAAGTTGTGGCCAGGTGGGGGTTGGTCTCTTCTCCCAGGCACTCAGCAATAGGACAAGGGGGCACGATGGGCTCAAGCTCTGCCAGGGGAAATTGAAGTTGGAGAGCAGAAAGAAATTCTTTGCAGAGAGAGTGCTCAGGGATTGGAATGGGCTGCCCAGAGAGGGGGTGGATTCACCATCCCTGGAGGTTTTTAAACTGAGATTGGCCGTGGCACTGAGTGCCATGATCTGGTAAAGGGACTGAAGTTGGCCCAAGGGTTTTACTTGATGACCTCGGAGGTCTTTTCCAACCCAATCCATTCTATGATTCTATGAACAGTTGGCCAGCAGAAAGCAGGAATGAAGGACACCCATTATATGAACTAGCGTTGGTAGTTTTTGAGTTGTGCAGAGTCAGAAGAGTGTCCTAATTAACCATCTTCTTTGTAATCTCCCTTTTTTGCAGGTATGTCTCAGGTGAGCTCTCATGTGTGTTGACAGGCCCAGAATTTTCTGTTCCTGACCTTATCCCCAGACACACACCTGGCTCAGTCACACATGCACCTCACCCACAGGCAAGAACTGCTCTAAGCAACATCCTCCTGCCCCTTCCACCAGTGACTTCACTGATGCTCCAGCCTTTCAAGAGTTTCTCCTCATCTCAAAGAAAAGCACTGCAATGCTCTTTTTTAATAAATGAAGTTACTGAGGCAGAGAAGAGCAAAGTGCAGAGCAGCCCTGCTATTTAAAGCCTCCCTTGGCTGCAGTAGGTCATTCTGCCTTACAGGCAGTGGGAAAAAGAGTCTCCTATCTCTGTACCTCTTAGAGCAGGAAGGAAACTGGAAACAAACACTATAAATGCTTTATTATCCTGAACTGAAATCAATAAACTTGAACAGTTGTAACCTAATTTACCAGCAAACAGAAGTGAAAAGATATCTGACAAAGCTTTTCATATACATTAAGAGCCATCAGGTTGTAATTTTAGGTCAGTATCAAAACACCCCATGACCCACAGGAAAATGGTTCATATACCATTCCCAATTTACTCAGTTGCCCAAATTACCTCAGTAAATTCTAACTTGCATGAAAACTTTTATGAATTATTAAAATTAAAAAGGCAAAAAGTAAAGGAGAGAAAAGAAATCCTTTCCTTGATGCTGATGTCAGTGACATGCACATGTTGCTCTTCAAAAGCAGGGTCTGCACAAACAGTGGTGGAAACTGGGCCTGTGAGCTCCCTGTGTGGACAGGGAAGGGGTGGTGGTACCTCAGAATTAAAGAGCTTTTGATGAACCTTAGGCTTGTTATACTTCTCAGAAACAGTGTCCTACCCAATAAAGAGCAGGATCAAAAGGTGTGTATTTGAGTATTTAGTCATTGGCACAGCCAAAGCCACTTGAAGTGACACCTGTTATGGCATGACCATAAGATTTCCCATAGGACAGAAATCATTGACTCTGGACAGCTCTAGTTCTGCCTTTTCAATAACACAAAATAACAGGAGTCACACAAGACTGTATCCAAATATAGTGCATTTGGCAACAAGAGAGAATCCCTCCTTTATTAGTGACTCATTCCAGCACAGGCAGGTCCCTGACCCAACAACCAGCCTCCTACAGACAGCCAGTTCTGGGCTGATATGAGCAGCTAGAATTGAAATCAGAAAAAAAAAAACAAGTATTGGTTCAATTAGACTGGGAAAAAAACAAACCAAAACAAAAGAACACACACCAAAGAGTCTGTGAGTGAAACACTGGACTGGCTTCAATTCTAACAACATTAAAGATACATGATCATTATTTTCTATTTTAGCTACTGTAAGAGCAAAGGGTTTCCATTTCCATCACTCAGCTGTGCCATTTCATGCTCATTTCCTGAGGAAAGTAAGAACACAAACACCCCCAGACTGAGCAAGTGCACTAACAGTTAACAGCTGAGAAGAGAAGCAGCACAAGTCAAGCTTCAGCAATTTAACAAGACTGTCCAACTTCACAATTTTGATTGAAAGGTAAGTTTGAGTCAAGATCTGATATACTTGCAGATTCCCTTGCTTGAATTTCTGCATTGGGTATTCCTTTAAATAAACAAACATGTTGTTTATTCTGGCTATAAGTCCCTTTTCCTGATAAAAATATTGGCAAGGACAAAGCAGTTTGCATGAATCTTTGTTGCTTTATTACACTTTTTTTTTTAACCATTTAGTCTTATTTTTCAATTTCTGGCCAACTTTCACCTCTAGTTTTCAATATTTTTTAAAGTCGTGTAATAGCATGGTCACAAACTAAAATACTAAAATGGGGGGAAAAGCACCAGGAAAAGAAATACAATTCCTTAGAGGCAGCAGCAGACTGGCTTATCTCTGCAATTTGGAATTGATGGTTACATTTATATAATTCAAGATATGCAAAGGAGAGATTCTACAACACATAAACCCCAATTCCTTAGACTTGGGCAACTCCCCAGATAAAGACTTTTAGTAACCTAAATTGCAACTGAATTCATGGAAGTAGAATAACCTTTCACTCAAAAGAGTGATTCTTAAGCATAAAATAAACTACTTGTCTTATTCCTTATAAATATTTTCAAGGGACTTTATATACTCATGCCATATCTTGATGGAATCCTCAGTTTCCAGTTGGATTGGCTTAAATTTTCACACCTACTATCAATTCTGAAAGTAGTTTAGAAATTCTATCCTGAACAAGAAACTTTTCTCCTCTGTCTTGCACGGTGGAAAATGATACATATTGGCCCTTTTTAAAGCCATTTCTCCATCTGAAATACTTTTATCTTCAGTATAAAAAACTTACAGGAGGTTACTGGAATATTTTTCAATAATCGAGATTACAGAATTAGGAAATGTCCCGTTTAGAAATTGAGTTTTGAGTGATAAGAAGGAAACACAAACTGGTCCCTAGTGCTGTACCTCTATTTAGGCTGCACTAATGTTAGTTCTGATCCAGTGCAAGTGTCCCACCAGGCAGATCAGGGCTTCAATATACATGACTTAAAAGTTGTAATCCAACATGAAATCATGATACATCAGTTAATTAGATTTTGAAATGAAGAATCAGAATGCTTTTAAAAGTTATTTCTTTATATAGAGAGACTTTTCTATACTTCCTAAGAATTCCAGAAATCAGATAAGTCTAAGTCTTCTTATCTGTGTAGGTCCAGGCTAATCCTCACTTTGCCAAGTGACATCATTTATCAGAAGGACCAAAACCAGGTTTCTTTATCATTCCCACCAAGAATTTAACCATGGAAAAACCAAGTGTCATGTCATGAAAACCACCCCAAATTTCTACTAAAACATGCACAGATGACAATTGCTCTGTGTTTAAGCTCCACAGTTAAACCAAACCTCTCTGCCTGACCTTTGATCCTGGTACAGAAATAACAGGCAAATAAGAACAATAGAAAAGCATTTGGGGCAGCAGAGAATTTTGCTCTAGATCTGTGTGTGTAACAAAACAAGGAACACACCAAGTGCCCCAAACAGATGCACTGGACAGCCAGGTAAAAACTTACAGTGCAATGGGTAAAACAAAAAGATTTTTTAGAAAATAAAATAAGATAAATAAAATAAACCAATCAAGGTCAGAGTGTGGTGCACACATTACATAGCAGTGTCCTGACAATACTGTAAGAATTTCTTTCTTTTCCTCTGTTTGTTATCAGAACTTCATTAACATTCTTTGGGTTTCAGCCACTTGATTTTGACCCACTTTTGCATCTCAGCATTTATAAGCTTCTTAATTTTGACTGTTCCCCAAACCCATCTGCATTTCTGGAAATCAGACTCCTTGTTTCTCTTGGTTTCACAAATTCTAGGTGGAGTTGCATTTGGAACAATCTACAATTCTCTTTCTAAATGAATCCAGCACGGGATAACAGCACAGACTTGCAGAATTCCGCTATTCCTCATGTGCATTTCCAAAATTACTGAAAATTAATGAGTTTCTACTGTGTGTATTTATATGCAACTCTTTGAAGTCATCATTACTAGCCAGGAAACACCAGCTGAAGAAATAGGTTGATAAAAGAAAAGAAACTAAAACACTATCCCTGTTCCTGCTGTACCATTCAACACCACTTGGAACTGCAGTCCTGGACCCAAAATGCACTAATAGAGCAAATTCCTTGTCCAACACGTCATGCTGACCAAAATTATGAATTTCTAAGGATGCTGAACATGCCTTAAAATGTGAAGTCTAAAGACTTTTCTTCCCTGGAAGGCAAGTTTTTTTCTACCAAGACTCAATTCCCTTTTGTTCCAAAATAAATAAGATTTCACACACAATTGAGTTTATCTGCCTCGGATCGATTAAAACATTAAAATCAATCTTAAAAAAATGTATAGTTAACCAATCTGATTATTACTGCAAGCCTTGTAGGAACACAGATGTGCTGAATATGGAATTCACTGGTTGAAAGGTACTTTGGAAGGTATTTGGCGTTTCTAGGAGGCTTTCAAAGCATGTGCAGCCACTTACAAAAAGGATTCAGGTGCTCCATGCAGTTTGAAAGGAAATGCTTTTTGCACAGCATTAGTTTTATAAAGAGTCTTTTTAAACAAGTTTCAAAGAATGTCTAGTTCACATTATTAAAACTGAATTCACATAAAATTCAGTATTTGACAGAGCTAATGTTTAATTGTTTTAAGGAGTCTAAAAATGAAAATATTTCTTTCCTTACTCAACAAACATTTAACTAAAATGATATTTTGCTTTGTTTTCACACTGAGGATTGAATTTGACACCATAACAGAGAAAAGCAGCCTGTGCCAGTTAATGTGATTCTAATTACTGTACTCACAATTTTCCTTGTTTTATACTAGAAAGAATTTAATGAGACCTAAATTCAGGAGTAGAACACTAATGTTGTAGGAGAGGCTTTCAACAAATTCTGTTTCACCATCCAAGCAGCTCAAAGAATTCCTGAGCCTACACCAGCAGCATGAAGGTTTGAATCCAAAGGTGGACACAACTGCACCTTCTCAAAAGCCCACAATGCCACAGGCACGGCTGTTTTAAGCTCTAAGTGATGTTAAAGAGGAGTAAAAGTTACTGTTTTCTTCCCAAGTGTTTTAATTCTTACCTTAAGTCAGCTACCAGAGCTACTTTCTGTTTAACAGCACAAGGTTAATAAAAACTTTCCAAATAATGTAATAATCTACTGTGTAGATCTTCAGAATGAATTTTAACTTCTTCACAGAAAGATAATGATGATTATCAGCTCTGCAACTCCTGGAAATCACTTCACCTCCACTGAGTTGATGGAGATATGTTGATTTGCATCAGAGAATTCAAAGCCCCAAGCAGGGGCAGCAGCATCATTTGTAAAGTTCTTTTTCAGTGAAAACCCAATTTCAATGTCAGTAAAAGTTTTGGTTTTGTCAAAAATATGTTTGCATTAAAATGTAAATGCACCACTTAACATTTCAGTCAAACTCGGAGTACACATTACATGTCAGTTGATTCTAAATGTCTGAGCAACAGGACCAATAAAATCTCACTGTCACTGGACACACATGCCCCTGTCACACAATCTCTGCAAACTTGGTGGCATGCCCATTTTAAAATCTAAAAAGTGTAGTGTTCTTTGCCTCACATATTAATCCAAGAAAACAAACTTCTCAGGAAAGAGATCTGTATTACATCCCAGTCTACAACTCCATAAAAGGTCCCTCCACTTCTTAAAGTTCAAATAAAACACGTTAAACCAATGCTGGGACCCCCCCAGCAGTGATGGAAGGTTCACCAGATTCTCTCTCTACAGGACACTTCTAGAGCACAGCCAAGAGAAATTTGAAATTAGGGCAGCTGGATGTTCCATGGGTGTCTGAACTGCAGTTCTCATACAGGGGGGCTCCCAGCACTTTCTGCCTCCCAGTAATACCTGAGGAGGACAGAAGGACCTGGGACAACTGGGCCACCCCACCCAGCATCCTGCTTGAAACAGTGACAATGAGTAGAAATCCAGGGAAATGGAAGAAGAGAGGATGTAGGTCTCATATGTCTCAACTCACAGTCTTTTTAGCTCAGATTTCCTCAAACTGCTGTGAAGTAACTTAACCTGAAAGTACTTTCCAGTGTCTTCTGAAGCCAATGTTGATGTTTGGCAGCCACAGTGAGTGTTGGAGCAAAGGTTCACAAGCCCAGACTACCTGCTGGATGAAGAGCCACCTTCATTTGTTCATTTGAACTCCAGCTGAAGCCCACACTCACTATGTGGGGACTGAACATGCTGGGAAATGGCATGGACTTTCTATGGTTTTTTTCTAGAAAGTCTTTAAAAACAAACAAAGAAAATTGAGAAATCTTGCATAATTGTAGACATTGGGCAAGATAACCTTCAGAGATCCCTTTCAACCTCAACCACATTCTGATTTTGTGCTTTCTGTCTCTAAAATTGTATGTTCTTTTAAAAGACCGTTAAGAACGACTGTCATAGATGATGAAGAACAAAGAAAAAACAAGATGTAAGTCTTGGACCCAAAAGTAGAAATTGCTTTAAAAGTACTTCCAAAGAGACAAGGACCAAGCAGGCAAGTTGGTGAATATTTGCATGCAAACATTAGCATAGTTTCCTTTGGAATCAAAGGTTTTGCTCCTCATTTCCCCTCAGAAATGACATACACAAACATTCCAATAAAGGACATTTCCTTTCCATTATGAAACATAACAAGATGGGAGAAAAGTTGCACAGACAGGGCAGATGGAATGAGAAACTCTACAATAATTTATAATGGACTAACCCAACAGCATGTGCTGTGTTTAAATCCTCCCATAGACCTCCAAAGGCAATTATAGCAGAGGAGTTTTCAGAGTTCCACCTGACTGAGATGGAAAGGTCTGTGTACATGAAATATTAAAAACAAACTCACTATAAATAACCTCTAACTGAAGCACAGCCCCAGTGACAACTAACATTTTTTTTCCCCTTTTTCTCTCATTTTTGCCCCTTGACACAGCAGTGTGAAGGCTGTAAAAGGAAAGATGGAATATATATCTATAGAATGACCTAAAATTCTCCAATTCTCATGATGTTACCAGTGGTGGAAATGCACAAGTAGGTTTGTGGCCATTACCTTCACATTCCAGTTTCTTTACTGCATCAAATATAACTGACCACAAAACAGAGCAGTGTTAACTATAATACAATCCTGCTACATAATTTGCTGTAAGATATTTGATTTTTAATACTATGAAAAGAAGACTATTCCACATCTCTCCTAAAATATTTGTAAATTATACCACAGATTAAGAGGTGGCCCTAACCATCTGAGCACCACTTGATACTTGCTTTATGTTAATAGACATTCTCTTGAGTAGCTGTGCTTGAATATGTTATAAAGAATAAAAGGAAACACCGTTTAGCAGTGTTTTTAAAGCCCTGTGCAATTTCCATAATTTGTGACAGTTGGCAGATTTTGATAGTATCTCACATTGATTTTTATGTTTCGAGATGACAATCATTACACCATTATGTGCAGCTGGAGCAGTGGAACCTAACCTCCTAATTAGGATGAAAAACTGCTCCAGTTGCAACCCCAGTAAGTCACAACAAGTCAATAATTTTAATAAGAATTAATTTTAAAAACTCTACAAGGTTGTATTGGAAGTTATTCTGGCATGTCTATCGATTAACACTTGGTATTACATCCTATAGAGGACTCATTAAATACGACATCAATCTAAATGTAATATTTTGATATGCCTTGGAATTCTCAGAATTTTTCTTTTACTATAAAGTGAAATAAAATAGAACAAAGCACTAACAGGTTATTAAGGTAAAGCAGCTTTTAGATTGGATGTGCTGACTTGAGAGCAATAGGGAGGGTTACTTCACCCTGTGCTATACTAAACACTAAAAGGACACGTGGCTAAGAAAGGTGGCATTTCCCTTGTATGCCAGCATCAAATATCTCAACAAACTCACAAATTTCTGAACATAAAATATCTAATTGCTGCCACAGAGAATGAGTTCTATCTTGATTTCCCTGTTTATTATGATCCCACACGTATTTTGGAACATGCATCTCTGGGGTATGTGCACTAAAAACACGGCGGGATTTCTTGACTTTCCAGTTCCTGCTTGAATTTGAAAGAACTGCAACAACTCGGAATGAAACACTTGGTTTTTTGGGAGCTGCTAGAACATTTACTAACATAGCGACATGGTAACATTTACTCAGGCGGCATCTCCTTGCGAACATGAACATTTGCCGCTGGTAGGTGGCAGTGCTGGGCAGCCCAACACCCGCCGCTCCCGCACCGCAGCCCTTCGCGCCGGGAGTTTGTCAAAATAAACGACTCAAACGTTCTGAATAATAATTTAAACAACAAACGGGGCTCCTTCTGCCTCTGCTTTCACCTCCGGAGAACTTTATTCTTTGTACATAAAGGTGTCCAAATTAAATTTCCTCTCCATAACCCTGTGTTTTAGCGCAGCGGCGCTGGATGAAACAGCTCCCAAGACAAGAGCCAGACTGTTTCCAGCCTGCAGTCCTACACTCCTGTTCTCCAACACTGCACAATTTCTACCGTCTCTGTAGGGTCTGACCTCCCTTTTCTCTGCATCTCAGAAACAGAATTGCCTCGTGTTTGAGGTGTGTACTTTTAAAGCCTGTTTTAGTCTCCAGAAGTATTTGATGAAGAGCTCACTTTAATCTGATCCCTTTAAATGTTACTGCTTTTAACAACTTCCATGTTTACTGGAGTAGTTCCACTTATTTGTAGCTACAGATAAACAAGGGTCACACATATTTTCCTATACAGAATTTTGAGAATGTGCCTCGCTTTGTACAATGCTTATTTCCAGAAGGAAAACTTGTACAGTTCACACAGTCACTTGAATTACAATACAAAGAGTTTTTTTTTTCCCAAGTAAGGTAACTCAGCCTCCTCCAAAAGCAGCACTGACAGAACGCTGCTAAGGAAAGTTTCAGCACAGTGACAACTGCAGTAAATATAATAACAAACCATGTCACTTATTCAACTGTGAGAACTGCTTATATACTACAGGGTGTGTAAATAATACAGTGAGGGCTCTTCCTCATTTAAACACACACCCAAATGAGGATACAGAGCAGCTCTTACTGTAATATTAATACAAGAAGAGCATATTTGTTTTTGCTGCAGAACTGTTAGGGACCTGAGAATAACTAATTATGTATGAAGAGGTATCAAACATCTCTGCCCAGATTCTACCAACGATGCACATACAATTCCTGTATTCAGTACAGAGCTAACTGAGATTGTACAGAGTCCCAACTCATTTAACAAGCAGAGCAGTCAGTTAAGAGGCCTCAAAATCTGAAACTTGCAGATGAAAGCAGAGGCCACGTGGCTGCTCCCTCACTATCCTAAATCTACTTCTCAAGCCCAGTTCCAAACACATCTGAAGTCATTGCTTCTGGGGGGCCCACAAAAATATTCTTCATATCTAACTGACCTTACGCTTTATTTCTAAGAGGTTGATTTAATGTTCAAGAATGCATATCATTTGTTCCTTCTTTCCAGATTTAACCATCAGTCCATATCTTATGATCCAAATATTCTGCTTATTTTGGGGTTTTCTAATACAGAACATGAACGCTCTGGTGTCCAGTCATATCCAAGAATCCTCTACAATGACAGAATCTGAGCACTTCAAACACATATATTAGTTGTTTCCATTTCTACAACAGAATGAAGAAACCAGTTGTGTTACTGGAACACAGCAAGAACTACTCACAATGACACTACTTACCCATACCAACAATACAATCTGCAGAAATGTTAAATAATAGAGAGGGCGGTTCTATTTTGGTGTCTCTTACTAACATTTACATACAAGAATGCTAATTTCTGCCACTGTGGTTTGTCACTCAGTAACTTTAATGCCTGAATTCCTCTAAGGCACACGAGGACAGTTACTTGGGAACAACAAAAAGAGGTTTGTAAACAACCCACATCTGCTGCAGAGCTGAGTCAGTCCTGGAGCGCCTGGTGTTGTGCCACCCTGCTGAGCCAATGTTTGAGCAACCAAACTGCAGCTGGGAACATTTTACTCAAAAAACCTCTTTTCCTCTCACTGGCCAATAGTAGTTGTGCCCCCTGTGGTCCTGCAAGGCCAACAATTTGCCCAGGTGACCAAGAAGGCCAATGGGATCCTGGCCTGGATCCAAACTAGCGTGGCCAGCAGGCCCAGGGCAGTGACCCTTCCCCTGGACTCTGCCTTGGGGAGGCCACACCTTGAGTGTTGTGTTCAGTTCTGGGCCCCTCAGTTCAGGAAAGAGATTGAGGGGCTGGAACGGGGCCAGAGAAGAGCAACGAGGCTGGAGAAGGGACTGGAGCACAAGTGCTGTGGGGAGAGGCTGAGGGAGCTGGGGGTGTTGAGCCTGGAGAAGAGGAGGCTCAGAGGTGACCTCAGCACTGTCTGGAACTCCCTGAAGGGAAGTTGTGGCCAGCTGGGGGTTGGTCTCGTCTCCCAGGCACTCAGCAATAGGACAAGGGGGCACGATGGGCTCAAGCTCTGCCAGGGGAAAATGAAGTTGGAGATCAGAAAAAACTTCTTTGCAGAGAGAGTGCTCAGGGATTGGAATGGGCTGCCCAGAGAGGGGGTGGATTCCCCATCCCTGGAGGTTTTTAACCCGAGCTTGGCCGTGGCACTGAGTGCCATGATCTGGTAAAGGGACTGGAGTTGGACCAAGGGTTGGACTTGATGATCTTGGAGGTCTTTTCCAACCCAATCGATTCTATGATTTCAATGTAAATTCCCTCACAAAGGAACAGAACTGAGATAAGGAACACTGGACTTCCAAACTCCTATGGAAGTGAAAGCAGCAACACCACCTTCTTCGTTTTTCACAGCTTTTCTAGATCTTTCCCACTAGTTCATAATCACTTATTTTTCAGCAAAAGGTTAAAGCCTTTCTGGAAATGACAGCAAGCCAATATATTGTGGCTTTTTCCGCAATGCAACAGTTTATAATTGACTGCTTATGTAGTAATTGCTCTATTTATAGAAATTATTTGCATGAGAGAAGTGATTGACATCACCTGGTATTAATGATAGAGAGAGGGTTCATTTCACATTTATGACCTAAAGTTTCTACATAAATTATTTTCCTTTCCTAAGATGCTGATGGTTCCAGTGTCTTCGAAATATATCTGAAATTAAATGCCAGCCTTATCTTTTGTACATTATCCAATAAATATCACTATTCTTTCAAAATTACTTTCACAGCCTTTCTGTAACTGCTAAAAAAGACTCTTCTAGTCACTTAGGACAGTAACACTTAATAGCTTGGACTTCTGCCTTTTGAGATCCATGTCTGTAGTGCTGATTTTCTTCTAAGTATTCCAGCACAGTATGGATTACACAGCCTCTAATTTTGATGGACAAAAGCTCTGATGAACTATCAAGCAGCAGCATTTGTATATTAAAGCAAAAAAAAAGTAACACAACTGGCAAAGAAATTATGGATGGAGAGATCCTCCTTCTCTTAAGCTCTGACTCCCCAGTGGAGGATGGAAAATGTAGCAGGAAAAAAAACCTTAAAGAACCTATAAAAATATTATAGCCATTCTCAGGAACATGGGTTTGTCCCACAGGAAAAGTAAAGCTGATGAAACCAATCAAAAAGTATTTCAGATTGTAACTAATAATCAGATTTACCTCTCATATCATTTCATTGAGGTCAAGTGAGATGAAACAGTCATTGTGCAAGAAAACAAAATATTCACAGAAGGCTTATAAACTTGCAGTCTAATTCAGCTATTCATTAAAAGGATAATAAAGACTATGGTCTTGGAATTATTTTTTTTCCTATGCTTGGGTTCTGGAACTGCAGCTTATAGATATTTTCAAAGTAAAACAAAGACACATCTCATAAGAATGACTGAAACTATTGCCTGTCCATCATTCATTTGCTGAGTTACTTTTTAAGAGGTGAGAGTTTGAATACCATCACAACTAATTCCTGACAACACCTTCTTCTTACAGCCCCAGCCTAGGAAGAAAATACTCTGTTTTTATACAACACACTTGTTGTTCTACACCAAAAAAGGCATTTAGATTACTGGTAAGAAAATTCACAAAATTAAATTCAAAATCAAAGAGGGATTTGCACTTGTATGGCACGTAATGCCATCAAACCCCAAAACTTTCCATTTATACTGGGATATTCCAATTATTCTGGGATATTACAGGAGGGATTGAGAAGATGACTTGTACAAAGCTTAACAATTTAATTCAAGGCTTAGCTTCACATTTTACAAGCTACTTAGGAAGTACTAACACCTCTGTTGCTCACAGCAAACCTTTGAAATGCATCAGGCAGATAGCCTAAGGGTTAAAGAAAACATGCCTTGGCCTCTTAGGAGAGTTTATTTAGTTTCAGCAGGGCTTTAACACACAATTTTTTTCGCCCCTCTCCACCTATTTTCTCTTGGCCACACACAGATGATGTAAGCACAGGTGGAATATTGATAATTTAGGGGGAACCTTCTCAGGACAGGTGCCCTGTGAAGGCACAGGGGGTACAAAGAGACAGAGAGATGGAGGCAGCAGGAAAATGCTTCCCATGGACTTGCCACCTTCTCCACAAGGAAAACGTAAGGGCACAACTGCCAGCTCTGCTGCACTAGCTGTCCTTCCTCCTCAGCTGTCCTCCTCCTCCTCCTCCCCAGAGCACAGGAGGGACCCCAGACCCAGAGGGGCCCCTGTGGATACCCAGCTTAGAAGCACATCCACACACTGATTCTTACACTCAATCCTACGGTACCAATGCAACTCTTTGGGATTTTTGTTGTGGTTTTGAACACACTGTTTGCATCTTTCAAGATAGTAAAAAACTCTCTATTTAGTTGAAACTTATTTAAAAAAAAAAAAAGAAAAATTACTAGTTCTAAAGCAGAACATCTGAAGAAGTTATTTAAAATAAAATATACATCATGACCTTGAAGCAACTATGAATTCTGTGAAATTAAAAGCAAAGAATTGTTAAACCCAGTTGTGAGTATTGGCAAGCCATCAAGAAAACCTTTGCTTTCCTCTCTCTCTACACCTTTTTCTTTTTCCTCCTAGAGGCAATTTTCATCTTTTACTCTGTACAGAACCAACATCCTTTACATGAAAAGACACTGTCTTAATCAAAATGACTTCCCATACAAGTCTGTTTAATAAAAATTCATTGTTTTAATCTAGTAAGTGTAATATTAATGAAAACCAAATTATGTATTTTTATTATTCAGTTAGTGATGCTGCTCTGCAGCTTATAAAGTTAGTTCTCTTAAAGCTGAACATATTTTAAAACACAATTAAAAAACTCATTGGCATTTGCTAAAGCAACAAAAACCAGTCAGGGCAATACCGTTGATCTGATGTGACTGACACACCTTCTCAAACATCCATCTCTTCTTACACAAAAATGAAACTCATGTAACTAATATTTAACAGGTTTGACAATAATAATATTATTGCTTTATAAAAAAATCAATGTAACTTGGAGTGAACAAGCAACTTGTATGCTGGAAGAAAATACTTTACCTGACAGCTTTAGAAAAAAATTCTCTTAATGTATATGATCTGAAAAGAATTAGGGAAAATCACCAAGGACAAAAGAGATGTTATGGTACTACAGGAGGAATTTTTTCTGATATTACACTTTAAAATATGCAATCATGTCTTAGTTTGGTCAGTAGGACTCCTGTCTCAGTGCACAGGTTCAGAACCCAGAACAACAGGTAATTTAGGTCATACCACTGCAAGCACACACTCATTTCTTGCACATTGAAGTTTTTAAGAAGAGCTGAGTTCTTGCAGCTGTTAAGGAAAGACTGGAAACACAGTCCAAAGGTTGCACAGATCGATGAAAAACTTCACCTGCAATGACATCCACTGAAAAAAGTATCTGTGAGTCCCCTGAGCTTGTCCCCTCACAGAGACTCCTCACTCAGAGGAACACCCTATACAGCAGGAGAGGCTGATTCCTTTCATCTCCCACCTAAACTCTGTTCTTAAGATGAAACCAATTTCTTGGACATCTTCCAGGACACAATCCCACAGATCTCCTGACGCTTCTCAGCCTCTCAGCCTCGCTACTTGCAAATGCTTCAATGCACCAGTCCAAACTCTAATTTGCACCTTTAAGAGCTTCCCCACTGGAAGCCTGGGTCCAGCAGCGTATCCCAGCAACTCAAAGCACATTTTCCCTCACGAATTTATTTATTCAAACAACCAAAACCACCAAGGACTGCCTTCATTCCAACCAATACCTGCCAGCAATCATCTCAAGTTAACTGCCTCAGAAACAAGGCACACAGGCTCCTTCTCAGGGTCTGCCTGCCCTCCTAACTGGGCCATGCTCCCCATTTAGGGAAAAGTTGGTTGCTGCTTAACAAATTTATCTTTATCTCTTGCCCTCAACCTTTGTGTACAAAGTTTGTGGCACTGGGACACAGAGAAGAGAGGAAAAAACCAACTAATTAGTGATCCAGTCATGGCCCTCGATAGTCTCTTGAAACTATTTATCCTGAGACGTTTTATCTCTGGACGTTAATTCATTAAGAGACTGAAAAAATGAAAGCAATTTATTATGAAGCAAAAACCACCGAAACATGCTTGATAAAAATAGAAGCACAGACCTCTCCCACATCTGTCAGACTAATGCAAAAAAGGCCAGTCTTGAGACAAAAAGCACCAGGTCTAAGACAAAGTGCAGTGTGCACATCTCAGGCCTGCAAACCCCATCAGCTCCTCTTGGGTACTGATGCTTCCCATCCCTATAAGTGATGTTTTACCTGCAGGGGGCTGAAGTGCTCTCTTAAACACATTTTTGTATTGGGTCTTCTCATCTCTGTCATCTTTCCCTGCCAAGTGCAGTGGCTGAGCTGTGGGAGGGGTGGTGAGATCCTTTGGGAGGTGACACCATAGTAAGACTGAGCACAGTCACGCTGTCACAGGAGAGTTTTGTCCCAACAGCACCTCTACATGTTTCCTATCACATACATCAATCTTCTCTAGGTTATGAACAGCATTTTAACACATTTCTTTAGAAGTCTTTCCTTCTCTAACTCCTTTATTTTTTTTTTTTTAGGTCTGGTACCATCTCCAATTGCCCATTACCTACAAAGCCTCCACCAGGTCAGGGCAGCACATTCAAACTTCTCCTAACGTTTAATATTAGATTTCTTAAGCTCAAAGAATCAAAGGAAGCCACACTCTGGTGTATCGAATGCAACAGGGAGAGGTGATTTCAATTCTGTTTACTGAATTCTGAGGGAGAGGAAAGGAGAATTTACTTTCCCTCTGCAGGGAGCTGCTGTGCTTAATGGCTGAGAGAACTGTCTCAGACCTCCCTCGCTGGCTGTGCCAAGTTGTGGCAGGTAGCTCTGGTGCAGTTGTAGTCATCTAAGGACATAAACAAGACAAGGAACAATAATGACTGTCATTAGCCCAAAATGCAAGTTTAATAAAATAAAATGCTTTGCCAAACAAGCTGTGATTTTCAACATATTTCTCATTCCTCTTGCACCTAAGAAGCTGTCACTGAAATTTCAGCCCTGTGTCCCACACAGCAATGTTTAATGCTCTCTCACTTTCCACTATCAAATTATAAAAATGCATAATTTCTTTCATGCACAGGCTAAACCTTGACATTTAGAAGCATTCAGAATCAAGATCTTCTCAAAATCCAATATGAAAAGCATTTGTGCCCCTCAAGACACGTTGCTGGCAGTCAAACCTGTGGCTACTGACAGCAGTGCTGTGTGACAGAGTAATAACTACGGTGCATGACTACATACATTATTCACACTAAAGTAATATTATCAATTACAATCAGAATTCATAAAGCTCTACAAAACACCAGGTCAGGATGATTTAAGTGCCATTTTACATTCCAATATTTACAAGCTAATGCTTCACAAAATGACTGGGATGGATATAGTCAGTAGTATCACCTCTCCTTCCTGGGGAGGCAGGAGCTACAGCACTCCTAACTTTTATGTTAGGATAATAGTTGAAGGGTGCTGACAGTTTTAACCTACATCCCTTTATTCAGAAAGGCTTCTAATCCTGAATCTGGGTTCTTTGTTTTAAATCAGGGCTGTATTGATTAACTGTGAGCCTGAACGTATCTCAGCAGTGGCTGAGCTGGGTATCCACCATGGAATTAGGACAGTTAAACACTGGAATCGATCCTCTCATTGTAAAGCCACGGCTGCTGTGGCAAGCACTTTCTCTAAGCTATTAATTTTATTATTAGCACACCTGGAGACATTGTTTCCCTGAGGGAAAAGCAATTCAATTGTGTGTGCTGCAACAACTAGTGGCATATGATCAATGAGACAGCTGGGACCACAAGCTTTCTGCTGGAGCTCGGGGTGCCTGGGACAAAGTAGTTTGTAAAACAGTGACGATACAAACTAATATTACTTTGGTTTATGCACCTCATTGAGAGCACTTAGAGAGCTTCCAGTTTCCAGTGTCTGGTGCTTTTGAGCCTTTTTGGAGTAGTTCACCCATCTCAACCTTCTGAAGTTCTTTCCCTCTGACACCTGGTAACAACTGATGATCATCATCCTTTACCTGACCAGTGGCTCCTTCCATCCTTCCCCTGTGCCCCCAAAAGAGCAATCCACCACCCTCGTTAAAAAGCAGCAAAAAGACATATTTAACATAGAGAAGAAGGACTAGTTCCAAGTTTTTGCACATTTAGTTCTATTCTATGAGCACGTTAACAATGAAAAGACACAAAGCCCCATAGGCCTGGCAGCAAAGCACCAGCTATAACTGACTTTCTACCCACAAAATAACTGACATGTCTAACAAGCTCTGATCCAGCAATACCTGAAATTTAGTCAATATTTCAATATTCAATAATCAGTAGAACTTCACAGAAAAGGTGGATAAAACATGGACCATTCACTAGGTCCAGGCATATATAAACAATGCAACGATTCCACACTCCCAAAAGACCCCACCGAGCTTCACTTTAGGAGAACAAATCAACCAAACCCCTCATGGAAAAAAACTCCAGTACTTTTTGCAAACTTTTTAGGGGCTTTGGAGTCTTACCCTGTTTCCTTCTGAATCACCACTGTAGTAAAAAGCAAGCTCTGCGTTGTGAAACCTTGCAAGAGATTTAACACAAAGACCTCAAACTAACACAAATATTTAGCCTTAAAGACTTCCTGATAATTTTATGACAGTTGCTCCTCAGTCCACTGTCCAATTTCTGCTTTTTAACTCTGTGTTTATCTTACAATATTCCAGTGCTGAATACAAATAAAACCCCCACCATCCATCAGCAGGTGTGCTACACTTCAGAGAGCAGAAGGAGAAATCCAAATAACAATGACTCTGAGGAAAATCCAGAACTACTACTTTAAAAATACAAATTTAAGTTTGCTTTCAAGATGCTTCTCGTTATCATTTTTATATGTTGTAAATGGTCTTATTTTAAAAAGAAAACCACTGTAGAGCAGCAATTTAATGGCAGGTTCTACTGTTTTTCAAAACACCAAATTTATTTTTTTCCCTAAGTTAATCTACTCCTTACATAATTACCAAAAAATCATTACTGTCTGCAAATTCCTCTCTTACCTCTCCCCCCAAATCACAGAAATCCTGCAGGCTTGTTTTAATTTCACAGCATCAAAAATCCAGTTAAAATAAACCAACTTTCTCTATTCTAACTACATGTTCTGAAGTAGGATTTTATTTCTGCTGCACAACTCAGACACATACAAGAAACAATCAGAGGCTCCCTCAAACATGTAATTATTCATTTTTAAGTTATATTTCACCACTTTTTTTTTCTTCCTAGTATTTCTTCCTCTAGTATTTGGCCTAATGTAATCTAAGAGGGTAGAGAGACAACTACTGAGTCTCATTTTACTGCCTGCTCTGTTTGGGTTTTGTACAATTGATTGATAGTTGGTTATCAGCAATCATCCACTTAATTCCTTTTGACATGTTCTGGGGCCTTTTGCAACATCAGGCTGAATGCCAAATATTAAGAATCTGCTTGTACATACTTCCCCAAGAGAAGGGAAAGAAAAGTTATTATCATTGTATATCTACCCTGATTATATAAGAATTTTTTTGTTGTTAAGGGGGGGAAAAAAGGAAAAGCTCAATCAGCATTGATCACTCTGTGTGCTTTTCTGAAAGGATGAATTGCTTCCTAACTGAAATTATCATCAGCATCTGATCCAGGCTGAACCTGTGTAAACTGCATTCCACATGATAAAACCCCACTGTTTGGTCCAAATCATCATAAAGCAGAACAGGATAAGAAATAGCATTGAAAACAAAATCAACAGTGAAAGAGAAAATCAGCAAGGGAATCCTTCTGCCTTCATGCTTTCCTCCACAAGCCTTATAATAAGCATTAAGTGTTGTACAGACAGAAAAAAAAAATCTGAAGGCAGGTTTACATGACAAGAAAGACCCCGACCAACAGGGCAGGCTCAGCCATCACCTTCTCGAGAGAGTGATCTCTGACCCTCCTCTGCAGGGGGTATCAGCCAGCATTAAACCTCAGCTCTTATTCATTCCAAGCGTGACTACATAAGGCTGGAGGGACACCAGGCCTGTGGATGAAGCTCCACACACACATGACCTGTTGGTGGTGAGCCATCCCCAATGATGCCCCAAATGAACCCAACCCCAACAGCCCCTTGGTCACCACAGAGGCAGCAGCCTGAGTGCCTGTTCACTCTGCCCAGGGCCTTACAAACCACCCTCTGTGCAGGTAGGAAATGACAAAGAGAAAAAGAACATTCAAGCATCCCTAAGAGCAGCAGATGAGCAGGAATGTACATGCTGCTATTTCAGCCAGAAGACCCCAGGCTTGGTCCCCAGGAGTTTGATAAAAGCTGGTTGGACTCTGAAATACCCCTCTGTGCAGCTCCTGTGAGTGCCCCAGACACAGTATTTTTTATGATAAGAAACAGGGCAAGGTTTTTTGAGTGCAGAAAAGAGTCAGACAGTGGCTGAGCTCTCTGACCTACAAGCTCCTATTACACAAGGGTGCTCAGTTCCACCAAAGGGAAAAGCACCCACTCCTCTGGAAGGTGCTCCAGAGATGTGTCTTCTCCTTAATCTTAAAGTCCAACACTCAGAAAAAAAGATACAATCACCTACATATATTTTTTTTTTACCAAACACAACACAGAGTAATTGCTTATCAAATAGAACAGTGATACCAGACCTGGGGGAAAACGCTGTGGTCAGTGTGCTGGGATTGCAGACACACATGGCCTGCTGTCATTGTGGGAGAACAGAGCAAGGAAGGGACATGGAAGCAGGAAAGCTTTAGTAACCAGGAGAGGCAGAAGGCCAGAGGTGGTGTGCAGCTCCAGGCCAGTGCACTGCAGTGCCCTCTAATGTCACACACAGTCCTTCAGGTGGGGTGTTGCAACTCAACCACATTCAAACCCTTCTTGGCCCAGCCATTCAGAGCCCACAGACATCTCCTGTCCTACAGCCTGGCCATCAAGGACAACAACACTCTGTGCTGTATAATTCCCATTTCAAATTCTGATGGGAAAACATTGATTGCAAGTACAATGACAATCCCAGTTTTTAATGGTTATTTAATAAGTTTTAAATTAACCCCTTATTACCACCACTTGTGCACTACAGTCATTATCAGCCTACTGTATCCCTGTCTAATTTGTGTAATCAAGAAATGAAGAGACTTGGGGTTCACCACTCTGATGCTGACGAGCCATTTCACAGAATATTTTGAGCCATATTTGCCAAATCAGTCTAAGGACCTCCATCACTAACCATGGATAGCAGGTATCCCAGTCAGCAGATACTGTAACAGAACCGAGACACAGCCTTTATTCTTCAGTTTCCACTTATTTCTAAAAGGGAAATAAAGTAACTCCTTTGTCATTCACCTTGTGCACACACAGAAACAGTGGGTGGGGTGGGGGTCTCTATGTGTCTAGAGAAACCTTCTAGTTGCTTCAGTTACTTGAACTTCAAGCTCTCTAACTCAAGGAGAATTTTTCTGCACAGAAAAACTACGAGGCGCCTTCATTTCAGTAGATTTGAGACTGCACAGTCCTACAGCCCAATAAAAATCTTTTAACACCAAACTTGAGCAGCAGGCTCAGTACCGTCTCCTACACAGATCCTACAAATTGTATGTGGCCACTCAAACTAGGATTAAAGGCAGAAGAGCACAGTTTCACAGCTGTGTTTTACAGGACTCACTTCTTCTGATGCCTGGAAAATTTATTTTCTATTTTGCTCTCTAGCCCACCACTTCTGCCAGCATTGCCTCCAGGTGAATACATGGAAAGTTTGGCCTCTGCTCTCACTTCTCTTAATGACTTAGTACTAAATTTTCACCAATTTATTTAGTTATTCAATACCTATGTCAGGTACTGAATGTACACTTCAATGCACAATTCATTGCCAAATTGTTTTACCTCTGCCTAGGGATGCCACCACATAAACATTTAACTATTTCCCGAAATTTAAATCAATTAATGCTCCCAATTAAGCTAGTGGGGTTATTCACTATTCTTAAGCACATGGTCAATTATTAACTGAACATTGGACATTAAATCAAATTTATTAAAATGAATAAAAATGTCTTTCCATCATTCTGTACTGGAAATATTACTCCTATACTGTAACACTACCATTTATTATCTTTATATATTTACATGATGAGAATATAGCAAATAGTTCATGTTTTGGAGGGTATTACACTTTAAACCCTGCTTACATTAAACATGCCATCCATGTCCCTGCCTTTACAGATGCTGGCCAACCCTAAAGCTGTCTAAAAGAGTGTTTTATTCATAAATTCATGGAAGGCAATATGAATTCAACTTGTAGCTGGTAGATTAGCTGGGCTGTAGCTTCAGCAATATTGTTTTGCTCAACAAAGGAATTGCTGGATAGAGTTTGGAACTTTAAATGAAAAAAAATAAATTTCTTCTTGCAACAGATAATTGGACAGAAATATATTAGAAGACAGCTATTAAAATTCCATCAGTTAATCACTCATATATATATATATATATATATATATATATATATATAAAAGTTTCTGATGGATTAACTGAAGAGGTACAGGTGAGCATTTTCTTCTGCCTGACAGACAACACGTGTTCCATCAGTGGCAGCACAACAAACAGCTCCTGAGCCAAACCCCCTTTTGGTGAATTTTAAGCTTTTTGAGGCACAGACTGAAACCAGCACAGCCAGTAGGGCTGTCATGAGCCAACAGAAGCCTGAGCAAGACAAATTTGGGCTGTTTTAAATACCATACAACTTTCTAAATCTTACACTGTATTCACCATTTTGCTTATTGAGTAGGAAAGGGAATGACTAAGAAAATATTTTAACTAACAACCAGTTAGAACAAAAGATCAGTTTTAAGTCTATTAAAATATGGGCATAATGTCTGTTGATCTGCTGAGAAGAGACTGCAATTCTCCCTGAGATCCATCATGATTAATTCCTAATTAGGCAGAGGTTCAGGGGTATATTTGCCACCCCTCAAAAAAGTCAAATTCTCAGTGCATTTAGGGAGACCTGAGTGCTGGATTCTCCTGTTACGTATCCCTGAGGTGCAAATCAAATTACTTCTCACTTTGTTTGTGAAGCAGCTCAGGACCTGTCACAACATGCTGTGTTCACCCATGGCAAGGAAAAAAGGAGACAGTGAATATTTTTTCCTCCCATCTCCCAAACACTCAACCACTTCATTCTCCCTTGTTTCTTTAAAACATTAAATTTAGAATAAAATTAAAAAATAAATGCAAAAAGGGAAGCAAGCTGACATCCACAGCAAAGCATGCAATTCACACCACGTGTTAAAATACTAATGAGAATGCATTTGCTACTTTCTGTTTGATTGCCATAACCTGTTCAATGCTTGAACCAACCTGGTGAGTCACGTAAAATCTCAGAAAAAATTCTTGAAATTGACTTTTTTTTTTCCAAAGAAACTGGTTACCATTTCACTGAATTCTATCAGAATGTAGTATTACTGGACAATGCATTCGTGAGACAAAATATTAATTAAGTCCCATGCCAAAATACACATGTGTGCTGGTTTAAAGGTGAACCAGCAGGGGAAATGAACTCACCATGAGAGACATAAGTCAGAGCTAAAATTTAATAATAATATTACAATAAATACCCTGACATAAAAGGGAAATTGCTTTCAACTCACAAAACCCCAGCAGTATAACCCAGTGTCCTGGGGCACAAACCCAAGGGGGTTTGTTTGCCCTTGTGCTGAGACCCCTGTGGCTCCCCCAAGTCCAGAGCAAAAGGAAATGAAAACCCTGTTGGTGCAGGCGAGGGCTGTGGTCTGGGCGAGAGCGGGGATCTCCTCCTGTCGAGGTCCTGCTGCTCCTCTGGATCCAACGAGAAGTTACCAAAGTCTACTTACCCACCACTTATGTACCCTCAGGGAGCACCCAGTCCCTCCCCCTGGGCGGGGACTCACACAATGGGTGATTAACTCTGGGAGCCAGGGGGTGTTGAGCTGTTGATGGCCCATTAGCAGCTCCGCCCCCCTCAGGCTGAGTGTGAAGGTGCCAATGGCTCCCTGGGCAGCTGCTGCTAATGGCCCATTGTCCTTGGGGAATGAATAGAGGGGGTAGAATACACAGCTTTGATCACCCCACACAGGGTTAGCTGGTCCCTCCTGCTCAACTAGGACAATATGCAAATTAGGGAAATATTTGAATTGCCCCCCAAAAGTGAAATACTAGAACAAAGATTACTTTTTTTGGCATTCCCTGAAAGATGTCCCAGGAAGACCAAGAGAGAAGCACAGAGATGTGCTGACCCTGCCAGCATCCAACAGCCCAAACCACTGACACACAGCCCTCATCTTAAATGGCACCTTCTCCTTTCAATACAAACCCTTCAAAGAGTGGAAGACAAAATATGTGCAGTTTTATAAACTATACAAAAATGTTGTTCCACTTGATAACTGTAGTATTTGAGTAATTGCAGAAGAACTTAAAAATTAATAAAATACCATCCTCCCTACACCATATAGCTCCCCTAATAACAGTACCTTATTTTTCACCTGATTTACCATGTTATTAAAGCACAAAGAGATGGGTAGAACAACGTACTGAAGAAACAAGATGTTCTATCTAAGTTCTGTTTGGAGGCACATTTTTTAAAGATTAAAGAAGAGAGATTAAGAAAGAAATGCATGAAATTTTGCAAACATGAGAAACAGTTTGGAATCCTATGAGTATTACAAAATGACTATTATTAACAACAAATACTCATACATATTTTTTTACTCATCTGTGTGTTTCCTCCCTGCTTCTACAGTTTATTCTCACTGGATTTCAAAGCACACTCTAAACATGTCTTTGAGGAAAAGACTCGGAGAAGTAATTTCTGCTGAAATGTTGCAAGAGCTGCCCTGACTGACAAGTTGAGTATGCATAATTCAGAGAGCAGAGCTGCCTGAACTAAAGAGTAATTGGGTGGATGGGGGAAATAGGCAGTCTATGAAAGATTAGGATATTATTTTTTTATTCAAAAATAAGCAAACAAACAAACAAAAAAAACAAGATAAAAGGTAAAAAAGTAAAGACAAACATCCCATATAACTAATTGAAAGGGACGTTCAGACTAAAGAAAGTAAATTCTGGCACAAATGTGCTGCTTCAGAAGTCTGATTACTTCTGATTACTGACAAGTGATTACTTGTAGTCTATAAAGATATTGGGTATTTTGTCCATATGTGACCAAAACATTAGGTGAAGTCTAAGAACATGGTTAGTCAGGCACAGCAGATGACTTGTAGAAACAGCCTGACTTACCCTGCAACAGTCACGTGCCCATGTCTGGAATGCAGGGAGCTGCCCAAGCACTCAGGTTTGGGACATCTCCAAACATCTGAGCTGAGGCTGCTCTTCCCTCTGGGTACATTAAGGGCCACAGTTACACCACTCCCTTGGTCCTGACTGTTATAATTTTGCTCTTCCAGTAGTAAACCATTTCATTTCAAGTTGATTCTGCTCTTTCCTGTAGGTCTAATTTACCTGACACACAGCAAAAACAGAAGCTGAAATCAAGGTACTCTTATTCCCCTAAGAGAGCACATACAGTTTGGGCATATGAAAGCTTTAACAGGATACTTTCCACCTAAGATGGCTTCATCTTCTTTTGGTAACTTTTTGGCCATTAAGGCCTTCATCAAGGCCTAACAAACGAATACAAAACCTTCCTGTCACTGAACAGCAGACATGTTTAGGATACATGTGAGCAGCTGTTTAATAACTCAAACAATTACTACACTGTAGTTAAGAACAAGAAGCAGAATATTAAACTGGTAGGGAATTTAGACCAAATCTAATTTCACAGGCTGGAATTTGTCCAAGACACTGCATTTAACACCTTTACTCCTGTGAGCAGTGAGTGAGTTCTTTAATGACCACAAGTGGCCAAGACCTGAGTTTTAGATCTCACCTGACAGACAGGATAATGAGACTTCCACCACCACCAGGCTTTGCTCAGATTGACAGTCACTGTTCCATAATATTTCCACATCTCCAATTCCTAATGGAACCAAATAGCAAAGCTTTGCAAAAATGGTAGTATGGACCTTTCTTTCCCCATCCACATCCCCAAAGCAGTTGGACTCAGGGTCAGGACGAGCTTTAAGTGCAGGCACACCTCAGTTATTTTACATTATCTGTATTTTCCAATCCTTGACATACAAACACAAACACACACCTCTCTGAAAGCCACCACATCAGAAAACCCAAAGCATTCTCTCAATATATCATGACTCTAGGATATTACTTACACAAATTTAAAGGATTATTACCACACGCCTACATAAAAGACTGATACACACACAATAGACTGGAATGTCTCAAAAGGATGTGCCTTGTGCTGGCTATAAATAATTCAGATGGAAGAAACCCAGCTTGAGTTAAGCAGAATATCAAAATGGAATAATCACTCAGAATGCTTCTCTGACACACAAGTCTGCCATTGATCCAGTGATTACCACCTCTCAATTTATCAGGAAATCATTAATATTTTTTTCATGTGGTGAGCAATAATTAAAAACTTTTAGAACACGTACAACCTCCAGTCTGCTGGAATTTATTCATCTCAGCCCTTGCTCTTCACTTAGAAAGCTTTTTCTTCAGGACAAAGAAGGTCAGAAGTGCAGATTAATGGACTGGCACCAGTATCTGCCTGTGCACAAGTGACCTTGGTCACTGCAGCATCTTCCTGACAAACCTGAGAGGGGACACAATGAGCCTCTGGGACACAGTCAGTGTGCCTGGGAAGAGGATGGATAAAACTCCTGGTGGCATCTCAGTGAGCTCTGGGACACAGTGTGCCTGGGAAGAGGATGGATAAAACTCCTGGTGGCATCTCAGTGAGCTCTGGAACACAGTCAGTGTGCCTGGGAAGAGGATGGATAAAACTCCTGGTGGCATCTCAGTGAGCTCTGGGACACAGTGTGCCTGGGAAGAGGATGGATAAAACTCCTGGTGGCATCTCAGTGAGCTCTGGGACACAGTGTGCCTGGGAAGAGGATGGATAGAATTCCTGGTGGCATCTCCTTACTCCCAGCCCTCCTTTCCTTCCCAAAGCAACTGAGGCACACAGGATGTGCAGCACATTCCATGTGCACACCTACAACACACCAAGTACTTGAAGGTGGGACAATTTCCAGCCATGGATTAGCAAAACCACTCATGTGTAGCTTTCCTCTAATGATATGGAAAACTAATGGCTTGGTGAAAGGCTCTGAGGGATGAAGAAACTACTGCACATCACTGTGCATTACCAAAGAAGGCATAATAACACACTGCATTTTTTCCCCTATAACCTGAATTCTGGTATTTGAGCAACTGCACCACATTGTGGCTGTGCTGTATTGTATGACTGCGCTTCGTGCAGTGGCATTAATTTAATGATTTTTGTTAAACTTACCACATAATGGGTTTTCATCCCAAGTCCCAATATACTTTAGTAACTGGGAAAAGCATGTGGGGTTTCATTTATTTAGTTTTACTTTTCAAGCACAGTCCCATTAACTGGCTTACCCAAAACTTTTTGATGTATCCGGAGCAAAGGCAACCAATGGTTCAGTTGCAATCCCCCAATCCAAGCATCCTATCCCCCCTTTTCCCCCTCTGTAAATATTCTTGAGGATATTTCACAGGTGGATAAACAAACTAAGAGACATCAGCCATTCATGATTTACAAATACTGGTAAAAATGAGTATATCTCAGGAACATTTCTTACCTAAGTAGACAATTTTGATGTTTGCTACCAACCACCCTCTAAAAAGTTCCAACCATTTAAATTAATAAGTAACTTAAGTGTCACCTACATGTTGCATTTTAAGCCACTATCTCTCCAGTTTACCCTTCCAGGCCTGGGTCCATCCTCAGAGTTTAATTAATTCTACTAGACCTCATCAGACATGCAATCTGGCTAATAAAAAGGAAAAGCTTTATCAAGGTATTTATCTTCTTTATATAAATATAGAAATAAATATTTTAATGTTATTCTGTACATAACATACAACAATAATAATAATTAGCTAGATGCTACAGTACTGATTTAATGATTATGTCATTAGCACAGGAGAATCAAACAATGTTCTGAAACAATGAAGCACTTCTTTCCATTGCTTCAAATCTGTGCTAAAGTTACTTAGGGAAATAGAGAATTCTGCTCTTATTTATCAGATATTTCATGGCATACATTGCATTTTCTAAGCTCTGGGCATTCCTTTCATGTGCCATCTGCATACCAGGGATCTTTTTTAATCTATTCATTGCCAAAACAATGGAAAAAAAAATTACTATTACTTGGTTTTTTGCCCTCCAAATTGATTTTTACAAACAATTCATCTAATCTGGAATATATTTTTTTCTAAAAATATACCTATACTATGTGAAAAAAAAAGAACAGAGTGTGATGCTAAGCCTGACTTCAGTGACAGTCGTTACCTGGTTGCAGGCTGTGTCTCCACCAGTGAACAGCTCAACCCAAGACACCTCTGCAGAAAATGTGTCCAGAGGGTCCCTGCACTGCAAACAATGAACTTCTCTGTCTGCATTACATCTAGAGCTGAATATAAGGAATTTTAATGTGTATGTATGTTATTCACTGTAACAACTGTCAGGCAGAGGATCCTAAGATGGAACCACACTGACAGAGTAAGAGAGGGTTACTGGAGATATCAGAGGGAATTCCTATTACTCCTCTCTCAAGTTGGCTGCTGACTTTTCCCTGACTGATTGCTGAGTTTCTCTTCTGGATAAATCCTCTATGGGGCAAACAGTGTTGATCACAAGAGAGAGGGTGACTCTGGAGGACTGAGACCAACAGAGTTTTATCTGTAACTTCACTAGTTCCCAGGAGCCTTTGTATTTTTTGCATCCATATCATGAATATGGAAAATCTGTAACTTCCTTAGGATTCAGGTCACACATTATTTGTTTGCACCTTGTGAGAGAGTACAAGTGTTAAAATTAATCTACTAAGGTGAAGAAATAAAGACAAGCTGGTATGTAGGATGTGGGGTTTGCTGGGGTTTTTTGGTTGAGTTCTTTTTGTGTTTTGGTTTGTTGGGGTTTTTATTCATCTTGCTGTTGTTGGTTTTGGTGGGTAAAAGCATCCTCTTCAAGTCAGTCACTGTAATAGCTCTAAGACAAAAATAAGTTTAGCACAAGGTGCTTAAGCTGGGCTCAAGAGTCAAGGCAAAGCTCTTCTACAGCCAATAAGACACAGAGTAACAGTCAGATCTACAGCACTGGATGCTTTTCTGCTGAACTTCAAAATATAAATTAAAATCGGTCACACAAATGCATTTCCCTATAAGCACAAACCAACTTTGGAAGAATGTGCACTGCTAAACTGAAAGCTCTCCACCTGGGGTGCTGATGCTCTAACCAAGAACTAATGAAAATTTTTTATAAGCATCTTTTGAAACTGAAACTGTATAGCAGAAGTGGGAATAACACAAAACTAGTTACGAAAAGATTTCTGATGGTCTTGGTTAAGTTCTAGATGACCTTTGTTCATTCTGACAGTACAGGTAACAAACTAATGACTAAGTAATATATCACAGTCTATAAGGAGAAATTGGAATCTGAATTCTCTAGGAAAGCTGCCTGGTCAAAGTTGAACACACTTTTCCTTTTCTTTTACATAGAGTTAACTTGGCCCTATCACAGGTGTAGGGATCCAAAAAAAAAAAATCCAATAAATGTGAACCTTCACTCCATGGATTTTTTATCATGTACATACGAAAATGCCAACAATATGTCACACCTAAGAAACATCCTTTTATCCTATTTTAAAGCCAGTATTCAACTTAAATGGTAAGGCATATCTCTTGATCTTGTTTTGTAAAGGTTGCACTTGCTACAGGCTTAACACAACCGTGGGAGACGGTATGGAAAGGATCGATAAAGCAGCATTACCCTTTGTGATAGTGAATCTCTGCAGGCCACTCCAGCTTAACTCTGCTGCCTGCACTTACACTTCACACTTCCCCACTGGGAGAATGGCCTAAAACATAGTGATGGACTTACAAGACAAGGAGAGGTGTGTAAAAATTCTCCTCTTGTTCCTGCCCTACAGTTGCCATCTTTCTGTGAGTGTCATAAAATAATAATAATAAAAATATTCTGTTTGTTTATTAAGACAAAAAAGTGCTCACAAGTCCTGCAGAGCACAGGCCTGACCTTCATCACACAGTGCAGAGGCAAGAGGTTTTAACTTTCATATTAGCAGCATGATTTAAAAAAAAAAGAAAAAAAAAGAAAAAGAAAAAAGGAAGAAGTACAGTGCCAGCTACAGAGCTAGATATTATCACCATGAATATCACTAAATGACAAATCTCTTTGGTGCTACAGAAGCATAAAACATGAAAGAGCTTCTGTTTCAGCACACACCGGGCTGTTGGAAGCCACGTGTGGGTGATTTGAGCGTGGCCACTGGGCTGTATTGCTGACAAGTTCTCTATGGGAGAATCTGACTTACAAGTAAAGAGGGTTCTTGCTGCTTGAAAACAGATCTGAAGAGACAGAGGTATTTTGGGCACAAAGCAAAGTAAACAGCTTCAATTATAGGCAGTAGAATGGGAAAAGTCACAGGCACTTAAGTGGGTCAGACATAAGATGAAGCCTGGAACAAAGTCAGCAGAGAAGAAAAGAGGGGGATGTTAAAACCAGAAAGTTTTAAATACAGTTTAGAAGAAAAGTTTCAGAAATTGGGACAAGTGTTTTAAACTTGAGTCAGATGTGAAGGGTCTGTCAGGTGGAGGATACAAAGATGGAGATGACTTAGCTACTAGAGCAGAAAGGGAAGCTTCTTTTAATAAACACAGACATTGCTACATAATCACATTGCAAAGCACTAGAAAACATTGGTACAAAGGCTAACACCAGAGCCAAGAGGCTGTTGTGTAATGGTACTTTATCCAATGTGCTAAAAATATAAATAGGCACATACAGAAACAAAGTCAGCTATCAAAATCTTGTGCCTTTTAAAATTTAAGCATTCCAGAACAGATTACAGCGAGCCACTTGTACAGTGTGTCCTTGAAAAGTGGCAGATAGCATGTGCTTTATATTCTCACTCAGACTGTTTGGAGTTGGAGATCAGAAACTGCTTTTGAGTTTCTTTAAAATGATGCAGACTGATAAAGAATTAAACACAGAAGTGAGCTAAGCATGAAATTGCAAGCAGAAGAGTTAGACAGGTGATAGCAGCAGGTGGAAAAAGTAAATGATTCATTTGGAGACTGAGACAGACAAATGCCAAAGCTGTTTACATGAAAGGAGGCATGGAAATAACACTGATTAACTCCAGAGGCCCTAAACCTCCCCAGTTTGGTCAGAAAGCCAATATGTAAGTTTGCATCACCAATTATGAGAGCTGTCATTCCCCTTTGTATCCTCTTCTTTCCTCCCACATCACCCAACCCATCACCCTGATCTCTTCATCCTTCCCTCTTCCACCTTCACCTGCAAGCACCTAAATCGCAAGAGGTCACACTTGGAGCTGGGTCTGGATGCCATGATGGCACTCAGAGTCATGAGCATTGTGGGGACAAAGGGAACCACGTGTGGGAAATGACTACAGAGTGCTCATTTCTTTTTTTTCAGTGTTCCATCCTCATACCTTCTCAGAAAGGTCTCTACAGCAGAATGACAACCCTCTGCCTCCTAATGAGAAGTTATAAATGTGTAAGTGACTGTGCAACTGGTGCAATATGAGCAGACCAGCAGAGGAACACAAACTGCCTCACCTCTCCAAGAGAGCTTAAAGCAGTAACTACAAGAAAAGGATTTTTTTTCAAATAAACTCTCAAGAACAACTAATTGTATTAGCAAGATGTTTCCATAACTGCACAGTTTGAAAGTGAGTAAACATTAATAATTTCATAAGAGAAACTTCAAGCTATAGAACATGCAATGCTACCTGATGCAAGTACACAGCCTGTCAGGGATTCAGAACTATAACTTTTTTGTGTGTTGATTTCTTTTGTTTAGAAACAGGCTTCTGCTTTGCTTTGTTGTTTGCTTGGCTTTTTTTCCCTTTTAAACAGCAGTTGGCTATGGAAGACAAACCAAGCAGGTTCTTTCTTGTCAAGGAAAAGCCTTACTAGTGACTAAGCAGATATGAAAGAATCCTCCATGATGCAGACACATCTTGCTTGTTCATGATAGAGATAATGCATTAAAACAAAAGTCAAAAAAGTCAAACTAGTATTTTAGAAAATTCTGTATTTCAAATCTACCCAAATACATGGTTTTTAATGCAAACCATTTCATTTGTTTCCATGGTTAGTGAACAGGCACTGTCCTTTAGCAGGGCTCCACACAGGTGGAACCAACACTGGGCTCATCTGCAGCCACTTCTGCCCAGGCCACAGACCAGACAGACCAATATCTCCAGACAACGAAGCAGATGGGGAGCTGTCTAAAGGCTCAGGAGGCCAAGAGGCCCCTGCTGCTCCTGAGCAGGGGTGATCTCTGAGCACATCCCTGTCCCTCTGACTCACCACCCTGCTGAATCCCAGCCCTGATCCAACACCCCACAGGGCCCTTCCCTTGGCACCAGCGGGCTGTGAGTCAGCCTGAAGGGTTTGGCTGGGAGAGCAGGAACTCAGCCAAGTCCCAGGGGAGGCAGTCAGGGCACTAAAGGCTTGCCCAGCCATACCCAGTGCTCCTGCCAAGCACTTTGTCATCCCATAAGCAAAGCTTTCTGTAAGTATGATAAGGAAAACCCCACCTTGTTTGATGCTCAGCAATCCTGTGGCACATCTTCATTACCACTTGTTCCTACTCTAAACACACTCAGAATTTTGACTTACAAATTTTTGCGAGTTACCCAGAGCAATTGCTGAGTAATCTGGAAAAATAAGGTCCTGGGTACTGTTAATGGCAGAATTATTGCATGGGGGTAATAACAAAGAGGCAAAGATGATTTTTTTTCGTCTGAGTCAGAATTTTTAGTATCTACATCACATTTACTCACTTTCAGACACACATCCTGTTGCAACACAATGGGTAACTAAGTGGAAACTACTTTTGATCCCAGCTCTTTTGCTAAGTGGTCTAAACCAGCTACTATATTCCTCCTCTTGCTGGATTTAGCTTTGGGAAATGTATTCAGACACTGCACACATGAAACCTGCCCTATGGTTTCCTACATGTGCTGTCAGAGAACTAGGAAACATTTTGTCATTTACTGATATGCAGAAGTCTCAGTTTATGATCCAATTATTCAGCTGCCCATCCAGGTAAGTGCAGGTGCCATGGAGTCCATGGGTGCCATGGAGTTTGCACGTGGCACTGGGGGGCATGTCCTGCTGAAGGTGAACTGTGCTGGAGGGAAAACTAAGCCAGAGGCATTAGCAAGACTCTGTTCACTGTGTCCTCTTATTAAGTAAAATTAAATTAAATAACAAAGTTATTTAAAAACATTTTGACTGAAATAACAGCGTAGTAATGTCAGTTAGGAACCAATTCAGAATTAATCTCAATATTTTCTTACACTAAACAATGCAGAAATATATATAAGACTATATACATATTGCTGTGTGTTTACCTATATTTTATGTAGACAAAACATATCTGTATATAATAGATATTTATATAATTATATGTTTATAAAATAAGGTAAATAAACTAGGACCATTTGTACTTTCACTTGAAAAAAGTGATTCTACTAAAGCAATCTTGTCAGTTCTTAATCACCGAATGTTTAAATGAATCATTTCTCATTTCCTAATAAGTCCAGATTGACTGATGAAATTTCAGCAAAAAAGTGGTTAAAATTCATCTTAGCTTTTCCATGCAAAATTGGATTTCACTTTATCAGAAAACTTTCAAATGCAGGATGACTCGTGGTTACATACACAGCCTGCAACTCAGGGAGGGCACTATTTATCATTCAGACAACTTAAGTACAACACAAAAAAATCACCTTGAGACAAATGAGAAATTCTCTCTTGGGAAACCCAAAACTATATTAATATGATAAGAAGTAGAGCTTCACTTTTCCTTCATTAACTCTAGAAGGCATTTCTGATACAGCCACATAAGAGGTTAGAAAAAAAAATAAAGCTAAAAAATCCGCCAAGTTTCAGACATCCTTTTAGTCATATCAATCATTTCCAGCTCAACCAGCTTTTTTCATTGCTACAAAAGCATTAAAATCAAGATGGAGTTCAGCTGAAAAATGCAATGCCCAGAGGGAACCCAGTGCTTAGATAATCTAATCCATTTGGGAAACAAAAAGTTCATGTCAGGTATTTAGTAACCAAAGCAATTACCAGAAGCTGACTATTGAAATTGGGCTGAGTAATATTTCATCAGATTTCATCAATCCTGCTGGAGCAAAGGAAATCGTGGGGGGAAACAACCCACTCAGTGTTGGCTATATAGCTGAGATAAATAAAGATAAACTGGGGAGAAAAAACCAAAAAACAATGATTGCAGTATCTGTTACTATCTCCTAAACACAGTGCTCAGTATACAATACAGACAGTATTTCCAAAGCACTGAAATGTGGGTAGCAGAGTGGCCACCTCCAGTTCTGTATTTGCAGCTCAGTTAGGACATCCAAATCTTTATTTGCATTGCACATCTTCCCCTCTTCACACTCTCCTCTTAAAAACAGGAAAAAGATCTACCCCTGAGCAAGCAGGATGTCTATTATTAATCCTTGGATTATTGATATTAAGACCCATTAGTTGAGCAATTTGTAGGAAACCTGTCTGTTCATGTAACCAGCAGTGTCCAAAGCAAGTGTGCACCCACCAGTGTGCTGGAGATGGTTAAAAAGGATTCTTGAAGTTAAGATTTTTTTAGGTTAGGATTCTGGAAATAGTCAATATTTCACTGAAAGAAATTATAAAAATACATTTAAAAAAAAAACTTCGCTGAAAAAACCAGCCACCTTTTCAAGCAGACAACATTAAGTTTAAATAAATTTCCACCTGTGAACATAAACCAGCCTCCACACAAATGTGTTTTATGGCTGTGGAATGTATCACACCAGGCATTTCAGTCTGATTAAATATTTCATGCTCACAGTTTAAAGTGGCTTCACATTTAGTTTAAAATAAAATCCCTCATCATCTTAAAAGATCATCAAGTAGGCCTTGAACACACAGACATTATGCAAATGCTGGTTCCAGAAAGGCCTGTGTGGGTAAATGGGTGACGATCAGACACATCTGCCTTGGAAATTCATTGAGTCACATTCAAAAAACCAGAACAATTCCAACTCCAAAGCAAACTCCTTCGCTGTGCTGAGATCCCAGCAGCAGAATGGGGTTGGTCACAGGGGGTTGTGTGCTGGGGACCAGCACTGACTCATTAGCACCAGAGAACTCACAGCTCTGCCTAATTAAAGGAACAGGAAATCCAGAGCAGAAGCCTCTCCATTCTCACCAGGAGCCACCAACAAACTGGTCTCAGATATCTCAGCAAAACCCCTGGGGCACCTTTACAGCTTTTCTTACCCAACTGGTATTTAAGGTAGTACTTGAGAGCATCAAGGGGACTGCTCAGCAAACAGCATGACTAGTTAGTCCTCATGATCCAGTAAGAAATGGTAAACAAAAATAAATATTTTTGGAATGGTATTCACTTGGAACAGCTGCTGTTTATTGAACAATCAGTGTCCTAAGTGTTGGAAGTACCTTAAATGAATGTTAAAGAAAAATACAAAGCAAAACCATAAAAGACTCTCCAGAGAAAGAAAAAAATAACAGCATGGCCCTTATTGCTTGGTTTGTAAGACCAGCTTGTCTCTGGAAACTATGTTTGTGCTGAATGGAAAAACATTGTACCAGTTTTGTCCAAGGTGCTTCTATTTAACAACATTCCCAGGGAACCCAGTTCTGTTCCTGGAGTCACTAACAAGGACAAAATAGTGTAATTGTGTGCAATCCTCTGCCTTTCCACCTTTTCCTGGTTCCAAAGGATTCCAGTTCTCAAAGATTTTCCAGGAATAACAACTCTAACATTTCATGTTTTGAAACAGTGAGGAAATGCAGAAATTAGTCCAAGGCAAATTACTTTTATCACTGCTCTTCACATGGCAAAGGTTTGCAGAGTTTTTAGCACAAAGCTGCACGCTCAGCTCACTAACCTACCACAGTACCTTGTGGGGTATTGCAAAGGAAGAAGATAATCACCTTCAACATATCCAGAACCTTCTTCTAGGCTCATTCTTGGCCCCTGATTCACAACTTCTCTGAAGAAAAATACCTAAACACACCAAATAATAAAAAGAAAATAATCAGGATATTCATGACTTGCTAATAAGCCTGGCAGGATGGACAGCAATCATTTAACTCTGCCCTGCTGAGTCTCTTGGGCTGTCCATCCACCCAGAATGAACCCAATTAGCTGGTATCAAAAATGCCATACTTTGAGCAATGGGCAAAATGCATGAGCCAAATAAGATCCATCAGCGTGAGACACCTTCATTTCCATTTACTAAATATTAAGTGCAGTAGTTTGTCCCAAATTAACTCACAGCTAATGAGAGCCTTATTTAACAGCATTCTCCTCAAAATCAGAATGGAAGAAAGATTATTTCTGAGTACCCAAGTTTATCCAGCCATCTCAAATTCTTCCAGAGTACATTGTAACAGAGTATTTCAACTTGCATTTGTAACAGCACATTCAACCACAGAACACTTTATTAAAATAACATTAGTCGTCTGTCTTAAACAGACAGAAGTATGGCCAAAAATTCCTGCTGACACTTTATTATAAGCTCCTGCTCCTGTGGCACACACACCCCCTGCCTGCACCAGACACAAGAGCTGGCACAAACCAAGAGTATCTGCCCAGCTTTGCTCCCTTTCCCCACAGGGCTCCTGCTGCACTGCACGTGCACACACACCTCAACCTCAACGCTTTCTGCGGGTGTCTGTCTGTCCCAAAGCAGCTGACCTGGATTAAAGATGAGATGCACAACTTTGCCTTTTTAGCTGTATCAAACAACACTTTCACAATACAGCACTACAGCTGGCAAAGATAAAGATCCATTCTATTTCATGTATATATATATTCTCCTTGATTAATGCATTCATTCTGCCACCAGGAGCCCACTACAGGCAGTAAGGGGCTCTAGTCAGCATACACTTCATCTCACTCTCTCCTTCAGCTTTGCACAGGTTGTGGCTGACATTTCCACCTGGCCCACGTGGCAGCATTTTGACCTTGCTTTTAGAGGCTCTTTAGCATAAAATAATCTTTGTGGTGAGAGCCTGCAAGGTATGCTGAATTATGGGTCCTTTACAGCAAGGAAATAAACCAGCCTAGTCAACTGCTGACAGCACTCCAATGCTTTTCCCACAAGTCCTCTGAAGAACCAGCCAATTACCCTCCAATTGACACAAGTGACTGAAAAAAAGCATCCTCATTTCTACCAGTCGTAAATTCATTTGCAAGTAGCTCATCAAAATTAAATGTATACTTATTACAGACACAAAGACGTGCTTAAATCACATTAAAGGGATAATTTTTATGATACTTGTAATTATTTTCTCCCCCCAAAAATAATTTTTCTAAGCTGTACGTAGTAATCCTTCGCAAGCTTTAAACTTAAATCTGTTTCTTTACTAAAGTGTTTTCTCGCAGTGTGTGTGAATAGTGGTTTGCTGTAATAGGATTGCTCATGAGCTTCTGGCATTGATCTTTCCAGCAGAAAAGGGAGCACTGCTCCAGGGGTGAAAAAATACCCAGAAAGGACTACGTGGTGCTTGGGGAAAAATTTACAAAAAGGGAAGCAAACCAAAAGTGGGACTAAATCAGAGATAGTTGCATTCCTTTTGCAGTCATGACAAACTGGCAAAAGTTATGGGGATTAAAGAGTTTTATTTAGATTATTAAGACCTGGTATTAGGTATGAAATAGTTCTGGAAGGTGATGAGAACCAAAAAGATAAAAGACGAAGTACAGGGAATAACAGCAGCACTTATGACTGTCTGGCTTTAAGCTTGACTTAAAAGATTATTCACAATGCTGATCACTAGTTTAGCAGAGTCATAGACACATACACGTTTTTATGGACACATCAACAAACCTTTTTCCTTGTTTTCCCTGCAATGGGTAAATAACAGCATGAATTGAGAAAGACAGAAATGTGTGGCAGAAAACACGCTGGGTAACACCATTTCCATGAATCTTGCTCCTCTAGTCTGTGTTATTACTTCAATTATCAGGGTATTATACTTTTTTTAGACTGAATGTATAACAAATGAAACTGCCTTAAGGACTGAAGGCATAATATACTTTTAAAAGGCATGTAACTGACAATAAAGAAAAATAAAAGAGAGAATTAGCATTTACGTTACAATATGAAATGGCCTGCAATATCCTTCAAAGAGGAAATTGCATTTCAAAGCCAGGAAGCAAACAACTCAGTGAAGGACCAGATTAAAATATTCTCCAACAGGCCCATAAAATACTGCAATAATTTTATTAAATTTGGCTTTACTCTTCCTTAATAGAAGCACAGAGATCACAGGTATCAAAATTCTAAAAAGCTCATTTCTAATCAAATTACAGCAAATTTCAAGTTGTAATAGTCAAGCCCAACCAAAACCTCTGCCAAGGTTTTTTGTTGTTATAGAAGTAGCAGCTACTCAGTGCTTAAGATAATCCTCATCTTCTAGTTCTCTTTCCAGGGAGTGGACACCTCTTTCTGATTGTTACCTTTCCAAAGGCCCTCATCACAATTGCCCTGAGCACCAATTCAGACTGCACTGCATTCTAAACCCCCAAAATAAGGGGTTTTTTTAACCTAATCTTCATGCTAGATTTCCCAGAAGTGGCCAATTTCACAGAGCCACTACAGGGAGCTGCTCCTCATTCAAGTCTGGGTTTGGAATTCAGATGTGAACTGTTCCAAGTGTCCCTCCGAGAAGGGAGCAGAACAAAATGCTGCTTCACAGTTCCTGTGTCCAGGAATGAGAAGGTTCTAGTCCTCACAGAATAGGCTTATTCCTGAATGTTTTCTGTCCTCTTATCTTTAGTTACTCATGTTTCTATTTTCATGTTTCCATCACGCAAGAACAAATAACGAGATGATGTTTCATGATTAAGTACAGACTAATTGTAATCAAACCTCCAAGCTGTGCCCCAAGTAAAGTAACTCCTGACTGTTGTGGTTTTCTAGCAAATTTAATTCTGATTATTCTTTGGTGGCTGCCTCACTTGCAAAACAAGACCTCTGAATGAAGGGGAAGCAGCCCCAGTATGAAGGGCATGTTTCCCTTGAGATGCCCCACCACTGGGACCAGTGCAGGGCATTTCCCCTGCCACAACACACTGCCAAGTTATCCCACTGGGGTCGTGATTTGGCACTTAAATAAACTTAAATAAAGACATTTGCTGCAAGGGCAGCAACTTCACCTGGAGGGAAAAAGCACTCTGAGGGAAAAGCTGTAAATTCTTGACTTATGCAGAGTTAAAGCCTGGTGAAGAATGAGAGCAGGAGACACAAGGCCCAGCCTAAAAGTGGGCAAGAGGGGACATGCCACCCCTCCAGATCCCATGGGGAAAGGAAAAAGCAGCATCTGTCTCACTGTTTGATTCTCAGAGGAATTACAATGCTACTTAGCAGTCCACCTTCATCAAAGGTAAGAAGATAAATACTAATTCTACAAATCTGGTCTAATGCCTCACCCAAAGACTGATTACTGGAGATCTACAAAGAAAAGAGGGAATTTAATCTTTCATCCAAATTGTAGCAGGTAGATAAATTACACAAGCCCACAAAAAATTGACCTTCAACCAGCACTTTCTGATAACAGAGTTTCTCACCTTCTCTTTGATCAGATCTGTCTCAACATTTCCTGCAGCAGGATTTCCCTATATTTAGAAACCAATCAGTGCCAGCAGCTGCAAGAACTGCCCTCCAAGCAATTAAGGGTGGGAAATCCATAAGCCAAGCAATGCAGCGAGGCAGAAATTTCTGATCAGACTTTAAAGGAAGTTTTTAGGAATCAACATTCATCCCAAAATTAGGAGGCAAAACCTTGGCTTTTGCAAAGCATGACACTTTGAGGCACAGCTGTGAGGTTGGGAGCTTTCAGGCTAAAATTCAGAAATAAACAGGACTGTCAAAAACTGCTAAGGAGACTTTAAAAAGTGTGTGATCACCATGACTGAAGAAACAGTCCAGGAGGACCCAGGGGAAACATGAAGCTGTTCTGAAGCACTGGGTCACACTCTAAATGAACACTCATCTGAGTACCAGATGGTTGATGCAGCATCTACAGCATTTGATCCCAGTGGCTCCAAACACTTTGCATTTTGAGGACTCCAGAACCCAAATTTTACCACACGTGCAATGCAGAAAGGAAGGTTACTAAAAGAAGATGAAGTAATTTTTTATCCAGTAAGATGACATCACCTTATGTTCTTCCTCAGACCAAACCAGGGTACAACAGAGAGTATTTCTACCACAACAGAAGGTATGGTGTTGCCACAGCACTTCAGACTTACCTGATTTGCCTCAGGTAAAACTACTGGATTTCAGAATTGCACTCAGGCCAGAGAAAGGACAACACCTCATAACCAGAGCACGTCACAGCAGTCAAATTAAAGAGTGAATCCATGCCATGGACAGTCCCTTATCAGCACAAAAGCACTTATTTATCCTGTTTATTGCAGTGACAGCACACTACAAACTAAGGGCAGGTCTCTCTCACTCTGGGCATGGCACTGAGCCCTTCAGCTGCACCAGTGCCAAGGTACAACACACAGCCCCCACATGGGCACTTGGAAGTCACTGATAATGCTGCACTTGCACTAAGAAAACCCTTAAGAAGCATCAAATCTTTTTAGAGAGATGCAATCACATTACTGTTAAAATGAATGTTTTGATTTATAGAAATTATGATTCTCAGGGTTCTCCAGGTTAAACACAAGTAGAAGGTAAAAGACACCTTGTAATGCATTTCAGAAGAGAACTGTCCTCAAACTAGATGAGATAGAAGGTGTGCTTCAAGACAGAGGTGTCACAAAGAAAAGACTGTGCTAGTTACACAAACTCTACTTGAAATGCTGTCTACAAGCCCTCTGTTCTGCTAAATTACATATTGTTAACATTTTGCAGAGATTATTTCAAGATGCAGAACATATTAATTAACTGCAGCCTCTGGCCTACTCTTGCCTATTTTTCAAGTGCTAAGATTTCTCATTTCCAGTTTTTTACAAACCAGAACATTATGCAACCATTTTATTTGCAAATAGCTTTAATTCTAATCACAAAAACCAGGCTAATCCATTTGGCTTCTGCAAAACGTGCACTCATAGAAATCTATGCTTGATTCTCATCTGCTTCTACTCAGCTTCCCATCACTATTTTGACAAACTGCATCTGTATGAGACAGAATGAAATCCCAACAACCTTTAGAACACCTAATCCCTGCTCATTCTCACTTATAGAATTAGAAATTATGAGTTGCTTCTAATTGCTTTTGTTGTACACCAAGTTTTAATCTCAATGTTGCTCTCAGAAATGCAGATCTTTTCCCAGTCAGAACCATCCACTCAAAAACTAACAGTTTTCCAACAGAAACACCTCTGGAATCTGCTTTCCATACCTTCTCTCATGCAAACAGTTCCATTTCACCATAGTTTTTTTATACTTTAGGGCACATCAGCAATGTTCCCTCAACAATTAGGGGTAGGGGGCTAACAAACTAAACAAAAAAAAAAAAGAAAACACAGAAAGAAGGTATAATTTCAGTTAGGGTCAAAACAGACATAAGACTGAAAACATGCAAATCTATAATCATGTCTAAGAAAGGTTTCAATATCTCTCATAATGTCACTCCTACAGCCAAAAAGAAGGGAAATCTTCAGCTCATTAACTGTTGCCCAACTGAGTTATTGGGGAAAACCAATAAAGCTTATTTTCAGTCAACTAAAACAAAAAGAAATCATGTTCATAACCATCAACCTCTCCACAAACTCCATTTTTCTACAACTCTACTTCTGTAATCACACTGCAGAACCTGTTTACATCCAGCAACAAATATATGTCCCATTAACCACATGATAGTGCTAAAGAAACACAGTGATAAAGTTCTCCCAACTTCAGTAACGTCCTTCCATACACAGCATAGGACTGAGGAGAGAAAACCCTGAATCTTGCTCAATAACTTCAAAGCCACAGCTCAGTGTGGAATTGCACTTTTGCAGGAAGGAGCCAGAACATTCTGTGATTCCTCTTTTCTGACATGTTAATTGTTCTTCCCCACCCAAGGAGCACAGAGGCAGCACTGCCATATTTATTCAATGCAAGTTGAGCCACGGGGGTTATGGCACGTTCCTTCTCCACCATCAGCCAAATTATCTCAGTGCCCAACTCTTAAGAGGGGGCAATAACACTCCATCACTTGAGAACCTGTGGGGTTATCAATCATTTGAACAGCGTGAAGGCAGATTGAGCTCATCTCCCTGTTACAGGAACCTGGAGACGAGCGGCGGCCCCGGTGAATCATCTCCACACGTTCTCCTTCCACAATAACCTTAAAGAGACTCTGCCATCCATCTCCATCTCCAGGCAGCACATGCAGGGAGTGCTTTGAGGATTGGAAAGGATTTTATGTTGTGGCTGCAAAAATAGCCACTATTTTCTTTTTATATAGATGATTTTATACATATGTAAAAATAAATATATGTGTGTATATATATAAATATACATATTATTTTATAATATATATATGAAATACATATATATATAATTTAAAACCATATTTTTTTCTAAGGCTCCACATAAGGTCATTCTGTCTACCAAGAAAAAACACACTCACTGAAATCAGATTTTGGGGGGAAAAAAATCAGAAATAACCTTTACAGGTATGAGAAAATTCATGACACATGAGCACATTTGATTTTAACAGTGCAGAAAAAAATTTAAAAAAGTTCTCTTTCCATGTAGTTATTACTAACAGAATTAAGTGCCTATGCATACAAATTATCTGTGCACACAAACCTTCACAACAGACTTTTTTTTAAAATAAAATGAGAGAACCTTAGACAACACAGTGGTGACTGATGAAATAAAGGTGATAGATTAATTTAATTCTTAATGAGAAATATCACAGCCCTTAGAAAATCAGTTTAGTTGAATAAGAGATACCGGACTATGTTCCTCCCAGAAACATTTTTTTTAAGCAAGCCCTTTTTTCCTTTTTTTTTTTAAAGTAATTTAAATTAGAAAGAATGTATCAAACCCTTCCTTTCAAGGAAAAAAATTACACATCTGAATATGAGGCCACTGAAACAGAGCTGAAGTTTCATCTTGGCATTCGTAGGAAATTTAGAAATTTTTAGGAAAATGCTTCAATTTTATTTTCAGTTTGACTCAAAGTAAAACAGACCGAAAATACCTCAGTTTTATTTTTGGTTTGACTTAAAGTAAAACAGACTTAAAATGCAGCAACAGAAGGGCTGCCAATTTCCATTAGGCAAGCAATGCTTACACTTCTCCTTCCACTGGCACAACAGGAAGTGGAACCGTGTTTCTAATTATGCCACAGAGGTTTCTTGCACTGAGAAAAAACAAGATACAATTAAAGTTCCTGGGGAGGGTAAGCAGGTCTGTCCAAATGGCAGTTCAGGGAAGAGAACTATCCCCAGTTTTAACATTTAACGTTTTCCCACAGCATCAGCAATCAACACTACCAGAGCTTAAACCCTCCTTGAATTTAAACAGGAAGGCTGGAAAGAGAAAATGCACCTTGAGCAGAACAAATGCTTCAGTCGAGATAAGGACAACCCTGTGTGAGCTGTGTTTAGAGAATGGGCATCTCCTGGTCATTAGGGCTTAAAAATAATGTTCATTTTCCTTTGGCTATGCAGCGTTGCTCTCTGAGCTCAGTCTCTAAGCTCAGCCTATGCAGCTGATGCTTAAGGATTTTAGTGTGGTTTTGTAGATTTTTAGAATCATATAAGGTGCATAGATTCTTCTAAGTTGCTCACATCCTAAAGTCAGTTACTAAAGCTCTTCCTCACAAATTGTAAACTTTCTCATGCCCTGCCAAGGCCATGGTGTTTATGAGAAGCCACCTGTAGAGACAGCAAGAAGACAGAAGAAGGTGGCCTAGAGGTCCTGGAAAATCTCCATGGGGCAGTTCTGAAGACCCCTATGGGTGGGACACAGAGGGAAATGAAGATCATGGTTTGTTATTGATATCTCATATGTAAATTACTAGAGAAGTTATAAAATTGTAACACACCTGGTCACACCTTCTGGTGTGCACCTTAGAACCTTCTAATAAAGGTCACCTGTATATCTTTCTCCACTGAAACTGTTTTTGAGTATCTATTTTCCAGGAACAGGCAACACAGCCATGGCTGCAGGTTTCCCAGGACAGCTGTCCAGGGCAAGTTGGGCACGTGGGGAATGGCAGGCAGAGCAGGAACAGGAGCTGAGCCAAACAACCCACCTCATCCTGCTCCACCAGTGCCCAACAGCAGGTACAGTGGTACAGAACTCCCATGGCAGAGCCAGGGCTGGGAACAGCAACAGCCCAGAGACAGGGCAATGGCAGGGAGTTTTCAGGGAGTGCAGCAGGGGAAAGCAAAGAAAAAGAGTCATAAAAGAAAACTGACAATTCAGAGACTAAATCTCCAATAACTCTTTGATGCTTTGGTAGAGATTGCTATTTTAAAAGCAAAGACTAATTCAGGCCATCCTGAAACCTACAGTCATATGATAAACACTTATTGTTTTCACCCAAGTGAGAGATCTACCCCTATACAAAAACTGAGGCACAAGGAATCCCCTGACCCAGACTACAGGATGCCACTGATACACAATGTTGAGCAAACTGCAGTGACTTTCACCCCTCTTCCCACCCAGACATTCCCAGGCTGTGCAGCACAGGCTCCTGGACTCTATTTTATTATGGTAAACAGCAACAGTGGCACTGAGAATTATATGAGAGCAGGTGGCTCATTGCCCAGCAATATTCTGTTGGTAGATAAGCAAACTGGCAGTTTCTCAACAATCTTCAAGATTGTAAGAGATGCAACAAAAAGTTTATTAATAAGAATATCCAGCAAAATAACCTATATAGCAACTGACCTCAGATTCAAGCTAAACATCAGGTAAAACACCTTTCTTTCTCTTTAAGGATAACAGAAACACTCTTTGGTTCTTGAATCATGTGGTAAAAGAAGCTTCAAAAGTCATGTTCAAACAACCAGAGACATTCAGAGCAACTGCCCCAGGTAAATTTTTAATGCTAGCAGGAGTCACTGTTGCCAGAGAAGAAGCCTGTCACTGCCTGAGAATGACTAGCACGGGGAGAAAGCAGGTGTGGGATTCTCTTCCTGGCCCACTTGAAAGGGATGTCAGTCTGCTCTTGGATTGTGACAGACAGTCCCATCAAAGGTTTGGCAGGATGTGCCTGAGGGCTTCTACTTGATCCTTCTTTTCAAGAAATGCCAACAAGCTCTGAATGGTAGAAGGAAAGAGGCCTTACAAAACACATACCCTTATCAGAATTCTTTAGGAACAAATAAAGTTGGAAGAGTTTCAGAAAAGGGAGGTTAATTTATGGGGTGACCATCAGTGTAGTAGTAGACAGAATAAAAAAGAAAAGTCAGGTCCCCAGAGGGCCATATGGCCAATGAAGACTCTGTGCTTCCCTGGCCATGATACAACGTTTGGGTTTTGTGCTGTGCAAATCCTTCTCCTGAAAAACAGCAGAGCAGATTATCTGTTCTGCTTTCAGAGAGCAGACTTAGAAATCTGGCACTCAGGAGTTCTTGGGAGTCTGTGACCATGGATGTTCAGCACTTTTTGTTTAATTATTCAAACAGTCATTTGGCTTGTGTGAATGGCACAAATACCTGATGAGAAGGTAAGGGGTGAATTCTTTGATATTCTGCTCAAATAGAGAAGCTGTGATTTCATGTAGTCTTTTACTTCCTTCGTGAACATTCTGGGCAATGTTTTCATTTTTGAAGGAAGTTCAGCAAGATAGATGGATTGGCCAGTTTGTAAAATGTAACAGAAATTATGAAGATTTTGCTCAGTTAACCCAGTAACCAGTTTTAGTTGAGAGCAAGAGAGTTTTTACAGACAGTGTTTAGTTTCAATTTGCCACTATTGACTTTTGCAGCACGAGGAGGTCTGTTTGACCTCCTCAACAGAGATGGGTCAAAAATCAGATTCTGTTGATCAGACCCTTAAAAAAATGTCTGCAGCTCTTTCTTTTAGGCCTGGTACCTGCTTTTTTTTTTCCTTTATTTAGCCATTTTTTCCATTCAATCATTCACTAATTAGTGCCTTTGTTGCAGAATTTCATTTATAAGAAATGCATAATGAGAGTATATGAACATATGCTAATTCAAACTCACAAAACAGAAGAAGACAGAAGGCAATTCTATCAGGTTAATCAATGGTGTTGGGACAAGCTACAGCAACTCAGCAAAGCTGCTGATCTTCTCTCTATAAAGGTACAAGGAGCCAGGAATCACCCGAGATGGTTACCCCTGGACTGGGAGAACCTGAGGACTCCTCAAACTAAGGAATACTTAAAGGCCAACTGACCTAGTTTAAGAAATATATGTATAAAACACAGAGGTTCACAGGGCCCAACATAAGCTTTGTTTTCTTGATTAAATGGCTCTATACAAATGAGCCCACCCATATCAAAGCAAAATCACAAACACAACTGTTAGGCACAGGACTCATTCAGTAGGCCAACTGTACTGTACTTAAACAACAGTACTGAACAATGCATTAATTAATTAAACAATTGGTATCCACTAATAAAGTGACAGGTTCATCATGTGGCTGGATTGATCAGCAGGTGCTGACTGAACGCTGCCTCTTGGACATGCCACACTTAGTGACATCTGACATCTCATTGCAAAAGGCTGAGCACAAACCATTACATGCCCACCCAGGGCTCCACAAGAGGTGACACTAAGCAGACTGGGCAAGCTGGATACAAGGGAAAAGAGCAATCCCAGGAGCAACTACCCATTAGCACACAGGGTTTGGTGGGCAGAAGAGCACAGAGTTCTTCAGGCACAATTTCCTTGCATTCTTTCTTCCATTCAGCTTGGGCTGAGGGATTTTGGCATTGCCCAAGACACGGATCATATGGTTGAAATGTCAAACTCATAAGCAGAATGTAATTTACAGTCTAAAATATAAATTTAAAAAAATGCCACCTGCCTTTAGAGCTGTTAATTCTTTGATGTATGTAGCTTCCTTCAAACTGCTGTTGGCCATTTGGCCTCAAACCCTGTGCTGGAGCCGAGCAAATCCTCCTGTGAGTACAGAATTGATATTTTCATTGCTTAGCCCTAGCAAGAAGGCTTAGAAAAAATAAGGAAGCCTTAAATGCCTTGAATAAAAACACCTTCCAAAATATTGAAGTCACACATACACCATTTAAGAGCATCTCCTTTGTTGCAGCACATGAGGAATGAACAGCTACTGACCTGTTAAACAGTATTCACAAAATGAATCCCTCTCAACATCATGGCATGGAGCCTAATTCAGGCCATTTGTTCTACTGAAGAGAGTTCATAATTGCATATAATAGATATGAACAAAATATAATCATGAGTAAAAAAAGGAGTTAGTTTAGTTTTACTAAAATACCAGCACTGTTTGTATTTTGGCCAGTGAAGGACTCAGATGTAGGTGCCTCAATATGAGGTTTTTCAATGGCCACTATCAGTGAATGGAAAGGCACCACTTTGCCCAGAATGTCCCTTCTCAAGCTGCCACAAAATAAATGAGCTCCATGTGGTTCTTTTAACTATGACAGTGACTGCATCCACTGAGGTCGAGGCAGGATTTCTTCTCCATTTGTTTTCATTATTATTTTCCTGTGCACCATCAGCCCATTGAAAATCATCGATCCACTCATTACAACTGCAATTACTGCCAGTCTTGATATCAAACTCTATTCAGCATATGAACAACAGTTAACTCATCAACAGAGTGACATCCTGTGGAAAACAAACTTAGGACCATGTTTCAGGGGGTTTTAGAACACAGGCATTATCCACAGGTTTTGAATAATTGGTTAAATTCAGGCCAGTGTTTCATACATCAGTGACTCCTTTATTTTATTTCTCAGCTCTGTGTACTTGGCAACTGAAGGTGAAAGCACAGCCCTGGAAATGGCAACAGTCACACTACCATCAGCCTGTTGAGAGCCCTGATAAAAAAAGCTTATAAATGTCAAAGAGATTTTGTCTAAAAGAACCCAAAAACCCCACAACCGCACACAAATATGAATGAAAGAACATAAATTGTTTAAAGGCTATGGCATAAAAACTGACAGCCTAATTTACTTGAGTTTTTTAAACTGAATTGTAAGTGCCCCTTCATAGATTGACTTGATAATTTGATAATTTGTTCAACTCAGCTTGATTACAAGTCTGATACTTTGACATTATCTACTTAGATGGTACTGAACCAACACTCAAATGATTGACATTCGAGTAGCAAATCCCTTGACTGACAGACCCTGACCAAAAACATAATTAAATCATTACACAGAGAGATATTCCTACAAAAACAACCCTGTGAGATACCAATGCTGATCAAGAGAGCTGTCAGTGCTGAGTCTCACCTGTAGCCCAGATGGGCATTCACCAGTGACATACAAAGCTCCCTCCAAGAGCTGCAGCCTCATCTTCCATATCAACAGAGCAACTACACAAACTGGGAAACTTTTGCTGAGATAGGAAGGGAGACTAAAATACCAAGGCTAAATTAGGCACCAGACAAAAAACCAAAAAGCTGAACTCCAAAACAACAATAACTCTACCTCATATTTTTCTCAGCTTTTATCTTCTGATACTGTATTTCAAACACATCACAACTACAATATAGGAGACATAAGTAAATTATAGGTTAGTTTGATTTCTTTGAAACTTATGCACACTCACTCAGGCAACTTTTTTCTTCTTTTTATAAGTTTTCTTTCCTAAAGGAAATCATTAAGAGAAGCAGACCATTAAGGACAAATGGTACTCAACACTCATATAATCACAGATTTTCCTATGTGATAATCACATTAGACTTGATTCTTCTTCTCCAATTATGGAAAAATCAGGCATTTCCTTGGAGGGGAACTTAATAAATGCTCCAACCACAAGGGAAAAAAAGAAAAAGGGGAAAAATAAATAAAAAGAAATACAGTGAGAGCATGTAATCCAGGAAAACAGGCTTCATTCCAGGGTGCCTGTGGATGTGGGAGCCTTTCTAGCACAGCATCATCCAAAAGATACAGACTCTGCATGTACAGAATGTAGTACAGTCTCAAGAGTCATCTTTTAGTAACTGTTGGTGCACATACTTCCAGAGGCAGGGAAACAGCACAGACTGACAACATCATCACATTAAGACCCAAGGATAAACATCCTTAACTAAATAAACATCCCTCACCCTCTGCTGTCAAAAGCTCCCCAGCTACAAGGCAGAGCAGAAGGAATAGAAAATTTTCCTTGTGAGTGGATGGAAAATTCAGGGCCTTTTCAAGTCAATGTTAAATCTGCCTGTTTAACTCCTCAGCTACCCTGCCTATGGTGTTTTCTACCATAGTCAGAAAATTCTGTGGTTTGAGGGGGTTTTGTTTGTTTGTTTTTTTCTGTTTTGGTTTGGTTGGTTTTTCTTTTACTTCCTGCTAGTGCAGTTTTGGAAGATTTATCATTTAATCTATGGTGTGAATTTTCTGACATCTAGTTCCAAGATTTCATGCTCCAACAGGATATTCCATTCCAAATGTAGAAACCAAACCAGTCTGTTTGCTGTGTCACTGCCACCATCACGTTTTTCAGTGCCACTTTTGTGCAGTCCTCGTTATCCTGTGCTCTAAAAACTAAACACCTGAAAGAAAGGAGGAACACATGGGCCATGCAGATCCCTCACTCAGAGGAAGGTCCTGCAAGGAGAAGGGATGACCTGAGAGATGATAAATGCTGCTGTTCTCTACTCTGCATGTCCCAGATTAACTCACTTGGTCTGATCTGATGGTTGCACAGGGTGCTAACAGGAGCCAAGTGCCACTGGCAATAGGAACTGATTGGCTCAAGAGATGTCATTATCTCTGAAAAAAATGCATTGATAAAAGAAATCATTTCAGACCAAGAGCTGATAGAAGGAACTGATATCACCATAATTTTTTCCTCATTCATACAATTCCCACTAATGTGCATATTTGAGCACTTGTTTCATCCCTAGAGCTGCTTCACTTGCCTAAGAATATCCTCTTTTTCTCTTGCTTGAGTATTTCTATTAAAGTTCCCCTATATGGGACTCTGGCCAAGTTTGCACAATTCATTTTACAGTGGCACTCACGGGGCTCAGTTAAAGCAGCAACACCAAACCCCACACCCCGGGGCAGCCCAGGCACAGGAGTCAAGAGAACCAGCTCTTTCCTGCCATTGTGCAGCAGGAAAAGGGTGGAATTGTTGCCATCCCAGAAACACAGAGGGATCACTGGCAGTTCATCCAGGAGCTCCATGGACTGAGCTGCAGGGAGGACCTCCAGCCTGGCTGAACAGACAGCTGTGCATGAACTCAGGGGGAAAAGGAGTTCATGACGTTTGGAAGAAGACACAGTCCTCTTGATAGCACCAGTAACCTCTCCTACTTCTTGCACATAAATTTCTATTTACAATCCTTCAGAATAGTGAGACTTTTCCTTCCAAAAGGCTTCAGTAACTCTGCCATCAGAGCATATTTTCTTGATTGTCAAATACCTTTTCAATGCCGTATGTATACATACTACCTCCATGGTAGTTTTATCCCTCCTAGGAACACAAGACTGGAGCCTAACTCCTTATTTTTAGCATTCTCTGCTTCCATAGTGGCCACTATTATAATGAAGTGTTATCTGTATCACAGTGATGCTTCCTAATTACATTAAGCCCCAGTGGAGCACCCCTATAAGAACCACTCAAAAGTCTCATTTTTCCTAAGTAATAGTTACAAAAAATTCCAGCACGATAACAAGCCAAGAATTCTGTCTGAGGAAAAGACAGTTTAGAATTACTTGGTTTTGGAAACACACAAAATTTGAATTTCAAGCGATTGGAATTTACATTGTGGTGAAAAAAAGCAAAGTCCTAACCACATGGGAGAAAAGATCATCTTAATTAGGACTGCTGTTCTTTTCCTCTTGCTGTCCATGCAAAGAGCAGAGGCTTTTTAGTCCCAAAGTTATGAAATTGAGTATTACTTTTGTATAACTCAAATTATATTTGATTTTAACTCAGATAATGCTTTAAAAATGCAGCAAACAGAAACTTGATACAATATATTAATTTTGTGAACGTTTTTAGAATGCATCTTCAATAGCTGTTAATAATTAACATGATCAATAAAGGCTCTCAGTTACTTGAGCACAGTGATTACCACAATTATTACTAGCCATAAATTCATTTCCCTGTACTTAGAGGGTAATGCACATAGGCTGGTCCTTCACTGAAATATTTCTATCTTTTCCCTTAGAATTCTGGGAATAAACTACATCTTTAATTACCCCGGAGAGCAGATGACCAAATTACAAGCATATATTAGACAAAAGCAAAAAGCAGTAACTTGCACCTTCTTTTCTCTAGTATTTTGACAATACACCAAGAATAATAAATAAAAGACAATAATGTGAGAATTCAGGTTGTTGTTTTTATGATCTCTTCCACATGTACTGTGGGATCTGTGCAAAAACTTACCTACAAGTGGAAATTACAGACTGACATTGTTAAATGTGTGAAATCTATTAATTAGTTGCAAAATGCCTTCTGAGAAAAAAATGAACACACACACACAAATTTAAAAAAAAAAAATCACAGAAGGCAGATGCTTAAACTCACCAAGAAATTTAGGAATGACATAACGCTTTTATAGAGCTCATTTGAAATAATTAGGATGTAATAACAACGTAGGGCACATGCAAACTCCCTGCAAATACAGGATAATGCCATGTTTTCCCAGCTTGGGTAATTCCCCTCATTTCCCTCCATTGTATGTGCTCCACATAATGCTTACAGCCTGAAAAACGACGAGAAAATTGTACCTTTTATCATCTCTTATTGTTCCTCAGTCACTGCAGTTGTTTCTCAAAGCACCCTCGTGCCACACTCACACCACTTCTCCCTTCCTCTCTCCCATTTCTGCCTCATTAGAGGATATTTAACAATATCAACTATCAATTTCCTTGGTTGCTTTAAATTAGAGTAATTACTACCTGATCAATCAATTAGTCATTCTCATCAATAACTATTTCCCAGATCTCCTGCTTTAAGAGTTCCAACCACCTTCTATTATGCAGGGAACTGTTATTATTCCATTGTTTCCTTTACTAGAGCAATATTTCAGATACCAAATGTCTTGGTTTGGTTAAGCGACTTGGAGCCATGAACTTACTCATCCAGTTTGATTTTTGAGCTGGAAATATTTCTTTTTTAAATTAAGGTTGCAAACTGAGATGCTGAACAGCAACATGGCAACAACTGGAGTCTGTAGGAGACACATCCAGACTCTCCCAATGCAAAACAAACACTGACAAGGTCTTGCATCTTAGAAAATACAGACTAAAATTGTAAGGATCAGAACTGCAAGGCTGTTACATATTTATGTTCTTTGGTAAGTTTTGAAAGGTTGATTATAAAGCAACATTTTAAAAAATGCAGAGGGTATTTATTTAGAGAAAACAGAAAATGTTTCAACTCCCTAAGAAAAGAAATTTCTCCTTAAATCATCACACTGAATCGTTTGCTGCATCACTTGATAGATTTAACCCTTCTGCTCCCACTTTGGAAGCACAACAATCTCACAGCAACTTTTAGGTCCATCACACAGATAAAGGAACCTTTTCTCCTTTGCAATCCATGGAACTCAGGTTGTGATACCACGGATTAAACCCCAACCTTACTGACATGCATAAATTAGGCATGACTTTGCTGGCAATTTATCACAAACTCTGAGAACACTTTTAATAGCTCTTGCACATGGAAGAGAGTGCTGTGCACTCTGCATGGAAATATTCACTCTGGGAAGAGAAATTCAGATGAACTGGCTTAAGAATAAACTGGTACCATGTGCTAGTTTGTGTATTTAAAAACTGAACCACTAAAATGCCTTGCTTAGTTAACAAATTGCTTTCTTGAGAACTTCCCTGCAGACTGTTCACACTGCTCACATGCTCAGGAATACAACATGAAACACAACAGGACATGAGGGCAACGAAACTCCTGCAGATCAAATTTCCTTTTAAAAAATATATAGGCTCATGTACTAATCAGAACATAAAAATCTCATATTAATATAAAACTCATAATAAGCAACCTCACGTGAGCTAATTTCCATTCCTATATATTTAAATTTCTTTCCTTTTGCTAATCCACTTTTTTTTCTGGTTGTTTAACTTTTCTTGTAAGTTCCCTGTCTTAATTTTAAGGCTCTGTTTTAGCCTTTCTGCAATTATATTCGTACTGTCAAAAATTCAATGGAGATTGTTGGGTCCCTTTTTCAGGTGATATATTAACTCCTAGATGAAGGCTTGAATATTACTCAATTCAAAAAAGCTTTCATAATGCTCACTTCAATAATTTGCCAAAACACATGTTTGCACAAAGCTATTTCTCTCTGATAAATTGTACACATTGCTTTTTGAATCCTCCTCAGACAGTTGCTTTTGTTCAACTTATCAATACAGTAATTCTCATTTGGAGCTTAATTTAAAGTCATACTTCTTTTAATGTCAATGTTTCTTGCTATATTTTGTTCCTCTGCAAAACTAATTAAATGAACATTTGTTATGACTTGCTTTTCAAATTATTCATCTTTCTGTGTTATGGATTAAAACTGCAGTTGCCCTTCCCAAGAACTGAATCCTCCCAGCTCTATCAAGGACCATTTGATTTGCACAAATATATATTTTTCTCAGCTTTTAAGCAATCATTTTACATAAAGGACCTTTATAGAAAAGAAACAAACCAAACTGCCTCAAAATTTCAGTACTAACATTCTGCCTCCAACATACATTGTGAGGTTTATATTTAGAAAACTATCATATAATTTTATTCCACTGCAGTCAGAGCCCCTTGACTGACACAGAAAGTTTCATTTTCAATCTCAGTTGGTGTCTGTAGTTCCTGCTTTTTGTAACTCTTTTCAAATCAACTCTGATTATGAATGTTGGGAAATAAGGGAAGTCAGGGAAACTCCAGACTATGCTGTGGACTCCCTGGACCCCTTCCTGCACACACAGGCAAAGAAAAGAGAGAGAAAAACAAAAAGCCATTTCAAAAAGCAACGCTGTAAATACATCACAGAACTTTAAAACAAACAAATAAAAAAAAACAACAAAACCACAAACCTGCAGCAACTGAAGCATGACACATGCAATGGGATAAGGGAGATAATTCCAAAAGGTTTGTATTTCCACTGTGCCAGTTTGATGGCACGTCAGTCCTGGACCCACAATGGGTACTGGAAGCCCATTCAGCCAGGGCAGCAAACCAAAACACTAAAGCTTCAGCACTTCAAGCACCACTGCTCTCTGACAACTTCAGTGACAAAAAAATGTCACAGTCAAAGGAAAGAAAAAAATTTCAAGTTCACACCAAAACCTGCAGCTGAAGGCACTTTCCATGTTGTGGAATTATTTGCTCACTGTGGAGGAGCAACGAGAGGCTTGTGCCACAGAAGCAGCTCATCCATGTCAACAGTTCAGGTCTGAAGGACTGAAGGAGGTGCAAAATCACCCCAGTGAAAAGCTCAGGTTAAAAGACCCAACTGATGGCTTTGGGAAGAAGCAGTACCATAAAGCACAAGAAACTGCACCCACAATTAAAAATGGCAATTGTTTAACTGACAGAAATTACTCCGGCCCTGCAGATAATGAAAAATTAACTAAACCACAGATAGAACCAGGTACGGAGTACCTTTCACTGCCAAAATCCTTGCAGGGTCCCACCCAACCCTTTGAGGATGGGCCTTCTGTAAGTTAACTGCAGAATATGATGCAAGTCCATCTAGAAATGTTGTTATTCTTACAGTGATACAAACAAATTCAGGAATTGACTAATTTTTAATGGCAAGTAAGATCTTTGTTCACATGGCAACAAAGGTGTATTAATCAAGTTATCCTCTCATTAGCAAGAGGTGGCACAGAAGGGTTTTGGATTGGCTGACAATGAACAATAAGAGCACACCACACAATGCAAGAGGCCAAGGACAAACACCACCCACTCATCTCTTTTTTGAGCTCTCTCAGCAATGATGCTCAGGACCAACTATTCTTGATACTACACTTCATGAAGTCGTTATCAGTGATCACCAGGAGATACAGCTGGTTATCACTGAGAAATAGGCTGGTTCACTTCCATCAAAGAAAATAACCTGAGTGTAAGAAACTGTGGCAACAGGGAATCAAGTGACAGTCAGTCCTGAGACAGCACACTTGACACAGAATGACATGGGACCAAAAAATAGACATAAACCCACTGGTTTCTATCACTTCATCCATCTGCTAAGAAACACTAAAGCAGTGGATATAAATCTGGTTTAATAGTCACCATTTCAAGATTTTAGACATGTATTTTAAAAATTGATGCAAACATTTCATGCCCAAATTGTACCTGGGTTTCTGTCTGTAGCACCACCTTATGAAGGTACCCAAACAAACAGGCACATTTCCTTCCTCTTTGGGAAACAACTACAATGCTTAAATATAGAGAAACCTGGAGAAAATTCCAGCATTTTCTACACACTCTGAACACTGGGACTGAAATATAACTCATTTTGAATTCCAATTATTAGGCTTCCTTAAAACTAATTAAACTCAAATGTTGTTTATCTCTAATCAATTTCAATATAATAGCAAAGAATTTGATACTTTATTTCTTCATCCAAGAGCAAATACATAGCACAGCCTACACGAGATTGCCTCAGAGACCTGACACAGAATTATCTACAGTTACACTACAACCTCACCAAATTTTATCAGGCCCATACACATTTTCACTTAATTTTCCCAGTATTGATATTAATTTTTCACAAAAATTCAACATAACCATTTTCAGAGAGATATTCCTAGCAAGTTTAGTAGAAACTAAGATATGAAAGCTCAAAACCCCCCCCCCAAAACAATATAGTCTTAAACCCTCTATGATGAAACCTTGTGCTGCTCATTTTCCAACAAAAACTATTAATTCAGTGAGCAGTGGAAGTGAGGAAATTCAGTTGCTGATAAGCTAAATAAGGTATTTGTGAGTTTTGATTGATTGACTTTGGTGCCTTCCAAGCTACCTTTGCCCATGGACACTTTTCTAGAGCTGAGGAATTCTGAAACCTAATTCTCAAGCATTTAAACCCTTCTGCCTCTTCACAGGAAATTAGTTATCTCTGACATCTCCCAGCCTTTTATCAAAGTCAGCAGACAAGATGAAAAATTTCCAAACTTAAGTTGGAGTTGACAGAGATGCAGAAAACGCCAATTCCTCAGCCTTGTTATCTCACACAGGAGCTAAAAATGCCTCAAGACCAACTTTTCAGTCCTAACCTCTGCCAGTACCTCTGTCTCCCAAACTCACATGAAACAATCTGATTTGGGTTATTTAAACTGTAAAATAATATTAAGTAGGAAGCATAATTGTAATTTAATCACTGCTGCACTAATGAGCTGAAGCAAAAAGAATGGATTGATTTTCAATAGCTACTTTTAAAAAAAACCTACTTTTTTTAATTGGTATTTCATTAGTTGTGCTATATACAATTATGCAATAAAACATGAAATGATACATAATTCAAAAGGATAATTTAAAACTCTATTACATAGTTTCTTCTACAACAGCTATTAATTTTCAGACAGCTCCCATAAAGATTTACTGCATTAAATCACATGAGGAAAGAGTGAGCAATCCTGATTTACATTAAAACAGAGGAAAATGCAACAGCTCTGACATTTACCCAAGTACCCAAGTTATCCTCAGGTACTTTGGCTCATCTCTCATTTCAATGATGAAGTTGTTCAGAGAAAAACAGCTCCTATATGTCACATATAGATTAGTGAGCTGCTTGCCCAGTGAGCTCTCTGGCAAATCCTTCTCCTGCCCTGTGCTAATGTGGAGTTTATAATGGGAGACCATTGGGATTGGCAGTGAAAGGGACAGGAGAAACAATATCCTCCAAACAATGTGAAAATATCTCGATGCATATTACAGCAATTCTTTCATTCATGCAGACACACTCCCTTCAAATGATGTTACCAACAGAAGCATCCTGGTTGGAAAAGAAGGAGGCACAAACATCAGGAAGACTACACAATGTTCATGGAATATCAGCAGTCCAATTTGCCCATTTTAACATGCATTTTATACTTACAGATCATCTCATGTGTTGCACAGGAAATAACATTTTAAAACAGATGTAATTTCTACTTTGTTACATGTAACAATAAACACATTTCCATCCATGCAGTTCTGAAACAACAGAGAAAGTGTTTGTACAGAAGGTGAAGGAACCAGACTTGAGATGTGTATTCCAGTTGTACTATTGTGTATTTTTGTTTCCACAACATGCAAAAGCTTAGCATCAATTTCTGTTTAGCCAAACACATTGATTTTTAACAGACCTCAAGTTTGCTTTAAATAATTCCACTCTCATTCAAAGCATTCCAGTGCAAACTTAACATTTCAGTAGAGACTTAAGTTCTACTTAACATTTCTGCAGATACTTAAGTTCTTTTGCCTTTGTATTCTTCAGACTTTTAGTGCTCTTCCAATCAAAGGAAGCAACAAGAATGATCTTGTAACTGACTTCTCAGCCAAGACAAACTTTCATCACTCTCTTCGGGAGATACTTCACTTGGCTTGGAGACTTTTGCTTTGCTTTTGTCTTCTGTTCTATACTTCCAAATTATGCCCAAATAATTTGCACATTTAACTACCACCAAGATAGTCTCAAAATAACTGCTATTGCTTTACATGAAAATTTGGAGTCCTTAAGAAGCATGACATAGGAAACTGTAATCCTTTTTCTGACGATTATGTTACAAAACTGAGTTTTAGACCCAGTAGTACAAACTTCAGCACAAACTACTGTTCAAAAACTCAACAGGAGCCTTGTATTTCTCTGCAGAGATTTCAGCTTTTGGCAGCCTTTTCCAAAGAAGAATTATGCCTTTCTAAACAGCTACATAAGGGCTAAAGTAGCTTTCCATATATACAATGAACGTATTTTTAATTTGAGATCATTGAAAAAGAAAAACGCACGGTATTGCCTAACAGAACTGCAATAATGCCACAGTTTTCATTAATTACATATTGAGAAGCTGTTCCTCAGCTTAGACATCCTGCAAATTCCTACAAAGGTAAGGAACATAAAATCACAGAATCGATTGGGTTGGAAAAGACCTCCGAGATCATCAAGTCCAACCCTTGGGCCAACCCCAGTCCCTTTACCAGATCATGGCACTCAGTGCCACAGCCAAGCTCAGCTGAAAAACCTCCAGGGATGGGGAATCCACCCCCTCTCTGGGCAGCCCATTCCAATGCCTGAGCACTCTCTCTGCAAAGAATTTCTTTCTGAGATCCAACTTCATTTTCCCCTGGCAGAGCTTGAGCCCATCGTGCCCCCTTGTCCTATTGCTGAGTGCCTGGGAGAAGAGACCAACCCCCACCTGGCCACAACTTCCCTTCAGGCAGTTCTAGACAGTGCTGAGGTCACCTCTGAGCCTCCTCTTCTCCAGGCTGAACACCCCCAGCTCCCTCAGCCTCTCCCCACAGCACTTGTGCTCCAGTCCCTTCTCCAGCCTCGTTGCTCTTCTCTGGCCCTGCTCCAGCCCCTCAATCTCTTTCCTCAACTGAGGGGCCCAGAACTGAACACAACACTCAAGGTGTGGCCTCCCCAAGGCAGAGTCCAGGGGAAGGGTCACTGCCCTGGGCCTGCTGGCCATGCTAGTTTTGATCCAGGCCAGGATCCCCTTGGCCTTCTTGGCCACCTGGGCACACTGTTGGCTCCTGTTGAGCTTCCTGTGGCTCTGTATAAGTGAGGGAAAGCTCAGCTGGAGCCCTGTGGATCACGTGTGGATCCAGGTAACAAAACCTGTGTGACTGACAGAGCTTGGAAACCCGAGCAAGGACTGGCATTGGCATCAATCAGTCAAACACTTTGCTTTAGTAGGGGAGCAATTCCTGGAAACAACTCACCACAGGAGAGCCAAACACACCTACAGCACAGCAAGAGCAGCTGGTTACCAACCACAGAGGCATTATTTGATGTGCAGAGTTGGAGGAGCAGCGAGCCCCTCACCCCACAAACACTGAGCATCTGCCATTTATCATTTCAGATAAACCAACACCAGTTTCAAGTGTCCCATCAAATTAAATATATTTTATCTATATATATTAAAAAAAAAGTTGATACACAGCATCTGACAAAAAACCCCCACAACATTCTACCTACGGATTCTGATAGACAGCAAATCAAAATAACTCAAGCAACCAAATGCACTTTGTGCAAGTGGCTTATTTCACTGTGTAGGCTAAATGTATTTTGAGGAAGGATTACATTTTGTTTGGCAATTCATTTTATTGACAAAACGTATTGCATCAGATATTGCTTCGCATTTTGTAGACAAATGCATGTTGTCAAATTCCCCATTTCCTTTGGTGGATGAAAAGTACTTTTCCACAGATTCTACTCTTCTCTGCAGAGCACAATGAATTCTGCACAACAGTAGGTTCTATGAAGGTGTTTGCATTACAAGTTCATTTAAAATATTCTGATTTCTAAGAGTATACCTGGAATATATAATGAATAAAGGTTTTTAGTATCGATATGTGGGTGGTTGTGATAGGTCACAATAATCTACAATCACAATCCTTCCAGGGGTGGAGGTTGGGCTGCCCCTCTCCTCCTCAAACCAAGAACATCCAACATAGGTCTAGAATTAGATGTTGCTCATGAACAGCAAGGCAAAAGGGGCATTGGCTACTTAATTTCCCTCCATGGTGTCCATGATGAAGTTTTCTCCCCATCCATCAGCAGACCCAGAGAAACAGTTTTAACTCTGAAATTTAGAGAGGGAAGGACTTTTGCTGGCCCCCTAGTCCTGAGTGACTGTCATTTAAACTAATTGCATGTGGATGGACCTGTAGAAGTGCTTGAGAACCAGTGCAAAAAATGAAACTTCATTCTTGACAGTGTTAACCTGCTTAGCTCATCACACAGAGATCAATAACAGTGTTGAGGGGAAACAACAATTGATCAGATGGGTGAAAGTGGGAAGTCTTAAGCTCAGCTGCTAAACTAGCAAGGGTTAGCAAGAGTGCCAAGGGTCTTATAGAAACAGAGGCTCATTGCCCAACTGTTTCTCTTGGCTTACAGAGACCAGTTCACATCCTGATCCTGCATCCTTTCTTCTTTCTCAACCTCCTTACATGTGCCAGTTTCCTGGGAATTAAGAATTCACTCTTGGCTATCCAGGTGAAGATTATGGCTCAGTAAACCCTTCTGAAACCAAACAACAGCTTTAAATTGTGCAATCAATACTTCGAGAAAAATCAACAGTAATTTGAGAAAGAGCATCACTATAAAACAAAGCCCATGTTTTGAATTAATTACAGCTTCTCACTGTAAACTCGTGTACAAAAATATATATTTGTAAGGCCATGCATATTTAGCTCTTTGTCTTCAAGGCAAACTCTTCACTGTCTTGCTTTGAAGTAAGAAATTAATAAAACATTAGGGACACATTGATACTGTGTATCTCCTCAATAAAGCAGAAATAGTCAAGCTCACTCTTGTCTGTCACACAGGAAATCACAGAATAAATACACCAGAAGAGCAGACAGATTATAGCTCACCTAACCAGCACAGGTTAACTAGATAGCTGTATTTCAATTAAAGAAAAAAAGTCAACTGTTGCATGTCTTATTATCATCCTAAACCATCTTGGCAACAATTAATAGCCACCCAATTCATAGAAATTGCTTTCATTATTTTGAAGCAGCTTTTTTCTTTGGATGTAAGGACTAAGAGAAAAGAAACATCTGTTTCTGTTGCTAAGGAGATTGGCTTAAAAAAAGAGAGAGAGATAAAGCAAATATTTAGAATTTTTTTTTCTTTAAGAAGGAAAATTCCTTCCACTTGGATTTGACTACTTGCTTTATAACCAGCAGCACAGTCAGCTATCATATAACAAAGCACCAGAGTGTTTCTTTTTTTACAGTGTGACTGTTTTACTGCAATATATTCTGTACATTTATTCTGGGACAACATGGCACAACAAATGAAGATGCCCAGACACATCCACCAGCATCTCTGTGTCTGGAGGAGCTGCAGATGCTCATCCTCAAGAGTGGGTATCAGCATAATAAACTGGATTTCTGCTAAAGTGAGGGAAACTTCAACTGTCTCTGAAATGTGCCACGTGACAGTTATGACAAAGCCAATAATAAAAAAAAAAAAAGAAAAAAAGAAAGAGCATGCAATCTTGTAAAACAAAATAAAAATATCTCTACCAGTAGGCAGATTGTTTTAATGCACATGTTCACAGCACTGTAATTAACCTTGTGCTGTACAAGCACGGACCAGACTGCCAGGAGGTATAAAAACCCAGGTCAGTAGGGGCTGGGATGAAGCAAAGCTGCTTCTGTTCATGCTCAAAAAGGCAAGGTTATACCCATCTGCCAGTAGAATAGGTGAGCAGGTGCAAGGTTAAAATAAAATAAAAATCCAGTTATGCTGAGTTTATAATTTTCAATTATTCTGCTCAAACCCATGCTTAGGAAGTTAGGGATACTTTGGTTTTCTATGGTAGATCATGAAAAACAGTAGTACTTGTATTGTTTTTCCACTTCAGGTCACTGTCAAGGTACCAACATTGTGAGACAGATTTATGTAAATGAAAACTTGTCTAAGGCACAGTGACACTGAGAATAAATAACAGCTGGAAGACAACCAGCAAACCACAGCCTTGCATATGACTTCAAGTTTAAAAAGAGAACAATTGTGAAGTACAAAGAACACTTGGACTATCAGTGATCTTGCCTCCTAGACCCCCTGGAATTGCAGCACGGTGCTCTCCCTCCCCCATGCCCCACTGACAGGTTTTCCCTGGCATCATTAGTGCCCTTGGAGGGCTCCCTGTTACCCAACACTGATTTATTCCTGCAAGGTGTCCTGCCTGCTCTGAGTCTCCTTCCCTGCAGTCACCACCAGCCATCTCCAGGATGACATCCCAGCCTTTCTTCAGGCTTGCTGTCACCAATTCCTGTCCCAGCTCCAGCAGCAAACACAAACAGCTGTCAGCCAGCACTGATGGGGTAGTGCTTCCCAAGACAGAAATGTCTGTGAGTGCTGCACATTTTGATTCTCACTGTGGTGGCAGTTTAGCTCTCATCTACTCCTTTGGTTTTCTTCCTATCAAAACTGATTTTTGAAGATTCTATCCAACCAGATACAGCTTGTTGACTAAAAGTTTACTTGTGATTTGATTCCACACTGATTCAGAAGCAGAGTGAATTTTCTAACAGGCACTGAAAGCCTAATGAACTGGTTTGTACCAGCTACTCCTAGAAACACAAACAGCACAATACAAAGCAAAGGAAAAACCTGAAAGAAATCCCAGAGGCATTGTTTGATATGCAGATTTGGAAGAGCAGTGAGCCCCTCACCCCACAAACACTGAGTGCCTGCCATTTATCATTTCAGATAAACCAACACCAGTTTCAAGTGTCCTATCAAATGTCTACCATCAAATTAAAACATTAAAAACATTTGAAAGAAAACATTTACCCTTCTCTTAAAGATTTCTTTCCTCTTTTTCTTTAAACACACAAAAATAAGCTGTTCATGAGGGCAAAGGCATCAGCCTGGACTGGAATGAATGGACCCAAAATGCAGCTTTCTCCACTCATTCCTCATGTGTGCTCGATTCCACCACAACCATTTATCACACACCTCCACAGACACACCACCTCAAACTCCAGTCACAAAGTAATTACAGACAGAGGGTTTCTTCCAAGAAGGATGCTGACTGGGCACCTTTGCACAAGGTAGCTCTGGAATAGTTCAGTTCAGGATTCATCATGGAATGCGCAGGGCTACAGCACGGTCAGGCACACAGAACTGTCCCTGGAGCCCCACCAAGTTTCCAGTAAGATTTCAGAAATTGTTGCACAAAAATCTAGAATTGCCAGGACTGAGTTTTCGGTGCAGAAAAGAAAGGATAAAACCATAAAAATAAAGGACAGATGAACAAGAGCAGCATTGATAGGATTTCACATTTTCCTTCATGTCAGATTCCCTTACCCAGTGCTTGTAGCAGGTTACACAGACTATTTCTTAGAGCACCATCTGTCACAGGCTGTAACTCCTTTCTTTGGGCTCTCCAAGGACAGAACAGAATGCACAGAATGCCATTTCAGGAGTTTCTAGGAAAGATCTGCCCCCTTCAGCCTCACTTTAAAAAGCATTCAGATAGTTATCCTAACATTTCCCTCACAAGTCCACTCTAATCCAGCCTGAATATCTGCAGATTTCCCCCCACACCTCTTCACCCACAGTCCCATATTCCCACAGAAGCCAAAAGATGAGTTTTCTTCTTAATGTGTTCCCCCCCCCCCAGAGCCTTTTTCACACAAACGCTCATAACCCACAGAAACATATGAAAAACAAATGAATTATACAAGGTCATGGCACAGAATGTAGAATATTGTTAGTAAAATCTGTACCTATCTCCAAGAGAATTCTTATAAAATACCAAACACTATCAGCATCCACTTATCAACACTCAACTTTGTGTGCTACATAACTCAGTCCAAAAAAAAGGCCTTCAAACATCAGTTATCTTTCCCAGTACATTTTCACTCGACATTTAGTAATAATTTGGTGGTTTTCTACAGTTAGTTTTCTTCACTACATCTTCTCAGTCTGAATACTCATGTAGAGTCCACTAAAATATTTTAAGACACAGTAATCCTTTTATTTTTTCTTTTCCAAATCATCCTAAACTTACTGTTCTGCTTCAATTATTCCCATCTTCCACATATCTGACAGAGGACTGAACTTATCAAAAATAAGATTCAATTTCTCATCTGCTCATGCAGGACTTAAGAAATGACAGTGCTCCATCTATTTCCACATCAAACCTTGTGTTTTAGAGAATGCTGCCAAAGAAATTTCTCTCCCAACAACTGTTTGCAGTACTAAGGCCAATCTGTGGGCACAGGGCTTGATAAATTTAAAGCCACTCCTAAACTTAAATAGGTTAAATCCCATTAATATTCTACTAAACTCCAAAACAAGGACAAAAATGTAAAGAAATGGTATCTCTTCTTCCTTAGAATATGCTTTAGTAAATCAAGTACTTGGTGAAATGGCACAATTTAAAAAGCATGGGAAACACCTTAATTCTACTTCTGTAATCATCACATTACAATGATTCATTTTAATTGCATGTATATCCTTGCTCTGTCATCGTGCTGAGCTATTGCTGAGAATTCCAGGAAACCTCTACTTTACTGTAGCTATTAAAAAAAATTAAACCAATTTTCTGGTACCTTTTTTCTTATTTGAAATACAAAATTTATGCATGGGGTGAGGAGGAAATTCAGCAGTAGAAGTTACATTTGTTTTGTGGCTCCATTTCTGAGCGCTGATATTTTACTTACCAAATTCTGGTTGTGAGTTTGTGGCTTAGGAAACAAAAGATGCAAATACTCAAGAACAGTATTTTCTGTACTTTTGTTCCCTCTACAAATCACAGCAAACTAACAAATCAAACATGGTAGAGGCATGGCAGTCTGACAGTAACAAGAGGGCCACTTCAGCAATATTCTCAAGAGATTTTGGCTATTCATACCCATGGAAGTTTACAGGAGTTTTCAAACCATACAGAACACACTTTTATACACACAGCCCTAAAAATGAAAAAAAAAATTGCATTCTGCAGACCCAGGACTAAGAAGGGCACAGAAATTGGCAGTGATTGAGAGGCTGTTTTCTTCCCACTCTCACTGAAGAAGGAATTTACTGTCAAGATGCATAAACTGACTCCTCCCTTGAGGACTAGTCCAGGAGGGCTTTGTTCAGACACTTAAACTTCCTTTTTCTTTAAGGTAGTTACTTTCTAAAGGCTTTGATCCACCATGATGGGATGATAACAACCTTTGTTGAAAAGAAAGCAAAGAAAACACCCAAACAAAAATCAAATCTAAGAAATATGCTGAAATATTGATGTCACAGCCAAGGCCTCTGAGGAGCACAGAAGAGGCAGAAGGACACAGTGGAGGGAAATGAGTGTTGGGATCTGTTTGGGAACTGATGGTGAGTCTTTGTCAGTTATACAAAGCAGAACAAATCAAAAGGCAGCAAGAGGCACTGCCCAAGGGCAGGGCAAACACACAGAAAGGAAGGAACTGGGAGGTTACCAGCATTTCCTCCTCACACCAGCAAATGCACAGGAACATGAGTTTGAGATGTGAAAGAATAGACAGTGTTGGCTCAACAATGCAAAGTCAAACCTGGCACTTCCAACAGGCTGAAAACACAGGATGCCACCAGCCCTGGCACAGAACCCAGGGCAAACCCCAAACCTGCAGCTCAGGAACAGTCACTGTGGCAGGTAAAGACAGAACATCTCCCCAAACCCCAAAGCCCCCCCAAATGAAAGCCCAAATTAGCTGACATAGTACACTCCAAGTGATCTTGGGGTACTTATGTTCTTCCTCTGCCTTGGGGCTCTGTGAGGACTCCTCTCTGACCTGGGGGAACTGGTGGAAAGCCAGGGAAGCAAATACTCCCCTGCTAGGGAAGGAAGACTCTGCTCCTCACCAGCAAGGTTAAGCTGCCCTGTCCTAGTCTGTGTCTCAGCTCAGATCCAGCCCAGAGCAGATGATGGGGAGCAATAAGAAAAATTTGTTCTTCAGTACCTGAAAATCCTTCCTGGCCTCACTATTTTCCAGAGCAATGTAAATAAGTGATACAGAGGATGTAGCCACCGTTTTGAAAGGTTTAAGTGGGCACATTCCCAACCTCAGTTACTGCAGGGAATTATGAATTGGGTTTCACATTCAGCTTTACTCCTGACCTGCTGTCTGACCCTGGGAAATCACTCGGTGTTATTTGAAAAAATAGGCAGTAAAACCAAACAAACCAAGACTACAGCAGGGGATTTGGAGATTGAGCTATCAGGTGTTCTGAAATTTTCACCAAGGACCTACTTCTGCAGCCTCTCCCTGACAAACTGCAGTTGAGATACAGAGCAAAAATGAGAGCTTCTGGACCAGTATATTTTATCACTTAACGTTTGTTCTCCAAGAATTTGGTGTGAGAAGTACTTGTCAGTCTGTTCTCTGACTATGTGAAGATGGGTTATACAGATCCCCTAAAACACATCATGAACTTGCACATAGAGCATATACAAACAGCATATATATTGAATATATAGATACATTTATAATAGTCAAAACAATTTTCAGGAATCCCTTGTTTCATATTTGTAATTATACAGAACTGGCAGAAAACCATCATGAATCTCAGACTTGTAGAACAGTAAATATGAATTAGAAAACTCCACAATCCCACCAGATTTTCTTTCTCAATACAAAGAATACTGAAGCATTCCTGTTTTTCTTGATTTTTTTATACTACATAAATTTTGAAAATTTAAAGATTCAGACCCTTAGAGTAATTTATTTTACAAGTAGGGAGCAGAGATCTTAATGGTCTAAGAACTGAAGAAATACAGTCCTGGAGTCAGAAATTTACCTTCCAGTAGAAAACAAGTAATAAACTCAACTGACACATTGCAAACAATGTAGAACAACATGCTGGTGTTTTGCAGTGTGAGTGAAAGAATTCCCTTGGAATTTGATATTCCCCATATCTTTTCCCACAGTTTTGCCATGCATTTCAAGACATGTAAAACAACATAAAACATTTTATAAAACCAACTCAGATTAAAAGATTTATTTCACAAAAGGCATGATCTAGAAGTGGCTTCCTAAGAAATACTGACACTGAATTAAATGACTTGAGTACGAATTCTAAGGTGTCTCTCAAAAAAAAAATTGTACTTGGCAAAATTCAAATCCACAGGAGAAGAAAAAGCTGAAAATATGTTTAAAAAAGTGTCAACTTTGGTTTTTATTTTATTTTCTTATGAGAATCTATCAATAGGTTTGTTTCCTTCACTGCTGAGCTTCTCTAAGCCAGACACCCCATTTCCAGTGTGGGACACACTGGGGTAAGTGTGCTACTGTATATAATTACATTAATTCCCAAGGCATATGTACAACAGTAATTAAATTCTAGGGTGTCTGGTGAGCATTCTGACCCACAGACACCACAAAAGAACAGACAATGTCAAAGTTTCTTCCCTGCACAGCATACATTATGCATACATAGATTCAGAGCTTTATGATATGCAGCCAGTCACACAGACTAAATAGTTGTGTTCAGAATCTGAAAAAAAAAAGGCCAATCTGAGTGAAGGAAAACTTCCTTTGATGCCAGGAGAAATAAGTTCCCAACATCCTCATTTGATCCTGAATTTGTGAGGATGGGCAATGAACATCCAGGTAGGCAGGAAAAAAGTGGGTTTTTTCTTTACTTTTTTTTTTTTTCTCTCTAAGTGAAGCCTCCTGAAGTAATTCAGTTGAGCTGGAAAAGACTGAAGTAGATTCTGTAAAGGAAAGTGCTGAGACAAATTGCTTTCCTCTACAAACCCACTTTCCTGCAGAGATCTTGCGAGGCACTTTTCAAGCATAGATGGAACCACTTGGGCCGACAATATAAACACATCTCTGAGCGAAACAACACAAAGCTGCAGCCGGGAGTACTCACTGAATGGGCAGGGCTCTAAGCTCGGTCTCGCAGGCGTTCGGGGTCGTGTCTTTAGCTCATCGGGGGAGAGGGAACTCAGCGCAGTGAGCAACGAAAAGCAGGAAGGATCTGTCAGAAAATAAAAAAGCACAACTTTCAGAAAAAAACCCAACTGTAAAATACCCGTAATAAACAAGTTTTATCTGTTTTTAACTAACAAAAGAGCCACACAATCGACCCATACTAGAATAAATCATCTTCTAGATGTGTCTTTCCTTATGCCTCTCATTTTCCCTCCTCCTGTCCCAACTGCAGACACTCAAGCAATGAGATTTGATAAATTAGAAGTGTAATTTTCACACTGGTAAAATCAGCAAATAAGAAGGGACCATGTCCTCTCTACACAATCCCCAAAGAATTGTGATGATCTTGAGCAGTATTCCTCAAAACTTTTGCATCAAAGCATTTTTCCTCTGGTTATCCTTACACAGTAAAGTTAAACTACTCTTAGATGTCATCACTTCACAGACCATTCGTTGCTTCCCCAATCCATTTATTATTTTCTTTCTCAGTATGCAATACTTTCTGTATCTTACTTTACCTGTTGATTCCCATCTTTCCTTCAGCATTTTCATTATTCTCAAAAGCATTTTGGGAAAAACAAGTATTGCCTAAGATGTCCACAGCCTCAGCAAGTGATTTATTTTTGACCTGCTCAATGAAATGATCCAGGTGGAGCCAAAAGCACTTTTAAGATGACTTGGAAAAAACGAAGGTTACACCTTGTATTATGAAACTGAATAAGAAATAATGGTGAAAAAGCAATTGGTTGTGCTGCCAAAGAAATTCAAACAGTTGATGGCCACCCACTCAAAAAAAAATACAAAATCCCCACAGGCTGGAGGTGGGAACAAAGTTCACCACCAATACTAGAGCCAAATGTTTCACAAATACATACAAACCCCTATGAAGACAAGCTAATGCTTTTCACTGCTATGCATGAAACTTTTAACTATTTTCTTTTAACATCGAGAGCATTTAACACTGCCAGCTTTATCCATTGCTTTCATTGAATTTAAATTAATGGTACTTATTTTTGGTTAAAAGAGAAGCTTGATGTACTGGCACTACTTAACTACTGAGGTTTATCTCCCTGGAAATGAATAGGCACAATTGTATTTCAGGCCAACAGCTTTCCATAAAGCATCAATTATTGAAATAAGACAAAGAATTCGATACACATTGTACATTAGTATCGTGTAAGATCTTTAAGGCCAGAATCCTGGCATAAGATTTTCTAAGAATATGAATCAATGTGGAAAAAAAAAAAAAGAAACCCAGTGCTTTTAATGCATAAATGTAAAAGCTGAAATACAGATAACCCCACTAATTAGGGGTTGGAACGCAGTCTTTACTTTCATAATCTCCTTATTTTCACTATTATGCTTACTTTCTTTTGTGCAATCCTATCAAACCTATGCCTCAGTGCAAATTACACTTCTAATACATCCCTCCTGCTTTGGTAATTCTGTGCCATTCACAGGATTGGCTTATAACTGTTAATTCTTTTATACCTTCCCTGTTTGTATACCACAATTTCAGGCACTGCTGCTTTTGGAAGAAAAACATCCTCACGAGCAGGATCAGGTTCCAGAGATACAGACACCAATAAGCCACCAAGAAGAAGAATAAGGAATTTGTGAGAGCTCAAATCCACCTCATGCAAAAACACCTTTAATCCTCAGGAAAGCCCCCCCTACACAGGCTTTTAAAATGGATCATGAGGAGCTGTCAAATAACAGAATGACACATGTGGCCACTCGCAGCAAAAAATGAGAATTATTTTGGCTTTGGACACCAAAATAATCCTGTCCTGGGGCTCACCCATGGCACAGCCCCTGTTCAAGCAGGAGGGGACAGGTCCTGCAGAGCCCACCCTGCCCAGGCACTGCCCCATCCCACTCACCCCTCACTCTGCTGCTGGAGCAGCATCTTCCCATGGAGCAACGTGGAGGGAAGGGACAACAGACCATGCCAAAATGACTTTATAAAGGAGACTAAAGTAAGAACAGAGGGTTTCAAACTTATAGGAGATATAGTCTCATTTGCTCTTACATCTCCTTTGACACTAAAAATGTGCAGTAGAACTACAATTCCAGTTTTCAGTTTTTGCATTTCTCTGTTTTACAAGCAAGAGCTCCAAAGATGGAACAGTCCAGCTTTAAATTAATTAAAAACAAACAAACCCCCCAAAACAACAAACCAATCAAAACCCCATCCTAAATCCATACAGTAAATTAATAAACAAAAACCACAACACATTTCATGTTTTATCACAGGGTTTTCAACAAGGTACTTGTTATCGAGACTAATAACCCCATCAGACAAGTTTTGGTTTGGTTTTTTTTTTGTCTTGATGTGCCTCTCTGTGAGAGAGCAGGTGAGAAGTGTTTGTAAACATCTACCAGCACTTACAAACAAGCCTAACCAAGCAATAAAAGAAACAGAACCAGAGGGGATGAAGTTGCTCCTTTCAGATATCTCTTACAATAATATCTGATTCTTTAAAGATAATTTCAGAAGATACCATACAGCCTGCATAAAAATGGAGTGTAGTATTTATTTCTCAGAAGGGAAAGCACATCCCATGCAGTGGCCTGTCACTGACATGAAGAATTTCTGGAATCTGAAAGAATGTCTCTTAGTTTTCCAGCATCTCTTGATGAGAGATGATTCCTATTTCGGCTATTCCAGCACTGTCAGGAACCACAGCACAGGGCACTGAGCAGCACTGCCAAGAGGGTTAAATAAGTGGAAAGCAAGGTTGCAAATTACTTTGAGTGCCACTGGAATAACTGACATAAAAATCCATAAATTTACTATATACTGCAAGATCTGGCCCTTCAGAGCAATCTGCCAGGACTGCTGAGATGGTATCTACGAGCAGTCAGACACTTACAAATTTTGAGAGAGGATTTGGCACACTTGATGCTGTAGCATGTCTTGCCCTTGGTAATGATTAATTAATGAGTCGAGTTTCTTAGATGAAGGTTATAGATTACACACAGAGTAATGATAGAAATGGAATATTGCAGCTTCAAGCCAGGAAACAGCAAAATCTACATAACACAGACAATTTGTCCTGGTGGGCGCGTATTTTATGTTATATTTTATTAGTAGTACTTTTAATTTTTATTCTTTTCTTTTAGCCAGTAGATCCTTTCGTGCAAGGTACTCAACCACAGAGCTTCACTAAATCAATTTGCTGCTCCTTTTTGACACGCTGGCCCCAGGCCAGGCAGACTCACCCTATGGCTGCACAGCACCAACCACTCCACGTGCACACTCCCCAGGGCTGCTATTCCTGTTTAATTGGCTCAGATCTTGGCACCACAAGGGACTGGAGAAGTGTCCATGAACACCACGTGCCCAATTTGCCTTGCACTTTGCATTACACAGCACTTTGTGTGCTCCAGGACAGGAAGCTGAGAAGGATTAGCATTTCTATACGTTAAGGTACCCAGTACAAGGGCCAAGTAAGCATTTACTGGCAAGGCCATGGCCTGTTTAATGCAGGAATCTGTCACCATACAGGCAGATCTGGGACACAGCAATCCCAGTTTGCCTCAGCCCTCCAGGCTGCAGGCAGAGAACACGCCAGCGGCAGTCACATGTCGGTGTTGTGTGCAGGGTAAGGCAAAGAGGCATCGCTGCTACCACAGGGAGTGAGCTCCTTCCCTGGGCAACTGCCTTTGGAGCTGTGCAACATCTCCCCTTCCCCGAGCTAGGGCAGGAGCTGCTGTGGTTGCCCACTCAACCTGACTGGGTACATGACCAAATTATTGCTGTTTCCTTGGTCTCCTCCTGCCCAGATTTTAGTCTGCATCAGTTGTGTCCTCTGGCTCAGAGTGCTGCCATGGGGGCACACCCGGGGCAGGGAAGAGCACCTGGGAATGTCCTGCTCAGGTGCTGCCAACTGGCAGCAGAGCTGGAGGGTTGGACAGCACAAACCACTTCCCTCCTGACCAATCTGCTTCACTGACTCTGCTCCAGCAGCAGAAAAAAACCCAACAACCCAAACCAAACCCACACCACCAATCTTACAAACACCACCCAGCTTGGCTTCATAAGACTAACAGGTTGTTAGACCATATCTGATCAAAATACTGCATAAACCAAGGGTTCTGAAGAAAAGATACCATCACATCTTCATCCAAAGGCCAGGACAACTTCAAATAAACATCTGAGTTTTGGCTATTGAGTCCTTGACTCTGCTCACTGCTCCTTCCCCTCACACACACACACATCTCCCCCTTTCTTTGGCAGCTTGAATAACTGCAACCCAATCTAGCCCATGTTTCAATACAGACAGATAGATGCTTTCAGAGAGACTAATTGTAAGAAAAAGTAATATTAAAAAAATTAAGAAGTCTAGTCCTTTTATGTCAACTCACTCTGCATGATCAGTACAACCTTTATATTCAGTGTATACAGTTATCATCCTCCAGAAATTTACACAAACTAATGCTTTATAAAATACCAAACACTCCAGCAAGTCAGGGAATATTTAGAACCTGTATTCATTTGATATTTAACAGATGCCAATTACTTAAAGTGATATTGATCAAAACCTAACATCCTTGACAAATAGAAGGAAAATTTCAAGATATGTTTTTTTTTCACCATCCTGACATCAATACACATAACGGAAATTAGGCTGACAAGCTTTAGGACAAACTTGAAAGAAAAAAAAAATATTTCTTCTTCCTATTAGCCAGCAAAAGATATGAGAGTGATAGATAAATAAATGGAAATTAACTGAATTCTGTGTAATGAATAATGATGCTTTTAACAGCCATGAAATTATAAACACAAGTTTTTTCAATGTATTACAGCTGTAGAACAACAACAAAAAAATGAAATTACAAACCCCAAGTAATTACAGATTTCTCAGGTAGGCAAGTCCTATACTTCATAACTGACATATTTTCAAACTTCTAGCTTAAAAAATAGTATTTTTTTAACCTATAGTAGTAATAGTTGAAGACAACAGTTGAAATTTTCAAGAGACTTATTACATAAATTCAAAAAGAATGGAAATGCAGCCCTGGTAACAGAAAGGATCATGGCAAAAATGGCCATGAGGCAGAGAAGGAAAACTGCAGGTGAATCACAGCAGAATACAGAACCCAACACACCAATGAAGTAACTTTGCTCACTTCTTCAGAGACATAGCAACCTTAATCCAGATAAAAAGAAAAGCAGTAAAAATGAAAAATATACCAGTCTTTGACATATCTACTGAAAGATGGAACCAGCAGAGCAGGAAGGAAGAGTGCAGAAGCTGAAGTGAAGCAGTATGGTCACCCAAAACACAGAGGAGACCACGATTCCACAGATAAATTAAAAATGTTACAATGGAATAACAGCAGAGTTGGTGCTTAACAAGCACCAGCTGTAGTACCAACCCTGCAGGAAGAAGCCTCTTGTAGAATGGGAGAGCTGACACTAATAAAGCAAAATTATGCTCAGTGAAAAACAACATCATTTACCACTAATGCTGGGTGCTTTCTCCATGACCTATTTCTAGTTACAAACCAGTGTTTTAGATGGATTACGACCCCTGGATAACAAACCTCAAAGATTCTGTCCTGGGTCAGGGTATCAGCAGTTCCTAAAACTGCCAGGGAAAGAGCCTGAAAGAAAAAGACTCAAAAAACTCCAGAGGAGAAATGACTAAACCAAATATTTTCCCTGTGTATTTAAAGAGACAATGAAAGGAAGATTTATTCACTTCCTCAAGAACAGGTACAGTGTGTATTTAACACCTCCAAATAATACTTCTTGTTTGCAAACAAAACAAAACTGAGGACTGAAAAAGTGTCAAGTAAACAGGAAACATCAATCAATAATCTGGCGACAACAACAGGCAAATAGTGAAATATTCATTAGTTTCTCAAGAGGGAAAAAAGGTGTTGGAAGGAGAAAGATAAATGTCTGAGTAAGATGCATGAAAGGCACTGTGATGTTGGGCAGGAGACCAGCAGAAAACATTCTGGGCTGTGCCCACCAGAGCTGGTGACCCAGTAAGGCCCCAATCTGTACAAGCAAAGGGAAAACAACCTCTTAATATTGAGTTTTGGTTTAGACTTTGCTTTCAAGTAGCTCAACTAACCAAAACATTAATCAATGTCTCTGTGGAGTACAGACTACAACATAAACCTGGGCAATTACTAAAAGGTGAAAAGTCTTATTGTACACACATACATCCTACAAACACCACAACGAGCAATCTGCCTCCCCCACGGGTCCAAGGGATTCAACAAACAGCCATATAGGTAATAACCAGAGAAAATGAATCAGGAGGTTCACTTGGAAGCATGGAAATAAATTTAACACTGTGTTTATCATTGCTTTACACTGAGAGCTTCCAATTAAGCAGGGTAGGGGAAAATGGAGAAAACAATAAAACATACCGTGAAAATGCAAAGCGTCAAAGGGGGGCATTCATGGCAACCACACCCAAACAGCAAGAGACAGTGACCTCACAGGGTGAAGAGGCAAACATCAGGGGAGGGGGAGAGGAACAGGAGAGGTGGAGGATCCTATCAGGCCAAACACAGCTCACCCAGGATCAAAGGAATGAGGGCTATTAAAGTGAACGGAGCACCCACAGGACAGGGAGAAGACCTGCCTCCATCAGCCGTTTGGAGGTGCTGGAGCAGCAGCTGGCACAGCTGTGGCTGGGCAACACCTCAGCTGGATCTGCAACCCTGAACCCTCAAACACCCTGCAAATCAAGCCCTGGCCTTGCCATCCTTACATCACACCAGACACTGCCAGAGAAGCAGCTTCAAGCCCTGGGAAACAACCTTTAGGGGGGATGAGGGGAACTCCAACCATGGCACAGCACAGTCACCACTCCAGTGCAAGTGTAATTGGGTCTGGATATAAGCAAGGCTTAACATTGCACTAAGTGAAGAACTATTCCAACAATATTTTATGAAAAATCAATAGTAATTGCAATTCCAACCACTGTCTGGATAATCATTATTATTTACAGGCTTCCTGAGATAACCAGTATATTGGTTCTTTAAAAGGAATGAATTAAGTTACACCAACAGAGTCTCTCTCTCATTCACAGACATAACTCTGTGTGTATAAACAGACCCACTTCCCTCTCTACAGGAAGAGCAGCTAACCTGAGTTGCTGAAGGCACTTGCCTTTGAAAGTGTGGGTGAGAATGCTCTGGCTTTATGTACTCTGGCACACGTATGTATTCCCACAAACTGCCTAGACCACCACAACAACAAGAACACCACGATGCAGCCCTTGACATTAAATGGTCAAAGTCCCAGTGTGCTTTGATCAGACCTGAAGAGAACAAGCAATACATCTGCCACCACCTCCCCTCCCAAAGCCCCGGGGCAGCATCACCTCCTCCTCCCACCCTGGGAGAGCACTGAAAACAGCAATACAACAAACACCACAATGCACTGAATTTATTTCCTTTTGACCAAATCCCACCACTCAGAGCAAAGGACACCACAGAGAAGGCTGCAAGGTATGTTATCCTGACCTTCCTGACTCTTCTCTTACAAGAAACCAAAGACATCAAACAGAACTAGCAGTACTCTGGTTCAAAACACTCTTTTTCCTTTCTTCTCCCCTCCTTAAAAAAGGTGATTCTTTACACAGCAAATGCACATTTGTTAGGGAATGCTGAGGAGGCCACAGGTTTACAAGGATTTAAGCAAAAGCAAAAAAGATCCTCAGAGAACCCCATGGAGATGTCCTGAGCAGGCAGGGCCACATCCAGCTCTGGAAGTCCGAGGACCAAAAGGGCTGCAGGCCTGGGAAAGACTAAGTGGCATTTCAATTATGGTTGTCTCTTGTACTGTCCCCAGGTATCCACTTACAGCCATCGATCTGAACCTGGACGGCCTATCTGATATTTCTTGTTCCTTCTGGCATCTCTCCACCTCCAGACAGAGACAGAAAAGAATGATTTGCCTTGATAACTACCAGCTCATTCTGATAATGCCTTGTGCACTGGCAAATAAAGACAAGAAGTTCTATTTTCACCTTTCCCCAAGCTATTAATCCAACCCCGGAGTGTTGTCAGTGCATCAAAGTCTATGTATTACCTAATTTATTTAGGCCCACAAGCTGGTATGATTCAGAGACACAGAATCCAGCCACAGCACTGAAAACAGGCATAATGAGATGTTAATCCCCTTCAGTAAACAGCAAATTAAAAAAAAAAACAACAAAACCAAAACACAAACCTGCAAAGTTCACAATTGCTTTTTGCTCTTTCATGATTTTAGTAGATCCCCCTCCTTCACTCACAAAGGGCCACAAACATGCCACGTTTTCAAGAACTGTTTGACCTGTAAGTGTATTCTCTGCTGCACAGAGGATGAGCCACCCATGAGCAGCAGCCAGTGCTGAGGAGCAGAGCAGCACTTGGTGCTGATGCCTTGCTGCTAATGAGCAGAAACTGCACTTTGCACTCCTCTGTATCGTTAGGAAACGAGGCAAACTGGAAGGAATTTTTCACTCCTCTATATCTACGCATATTTGAAATATCTAAATATTGCCTGAAACTGCCTTTATCCCCCCCTCTACTGTAACCTGTGCTCTAGCACAACTATTGCAATGAAATTTTCCATCTTTAAGTCTAGCACTGCTCTAATAAAACAGTGGCATGAAACCACACAGTTGGTTAATTCGTGACACAAAACAAAAGGCCAACTGAGTGGCAAGCCAGAACTGTCACTTGAAATTAGGGCATATGACAACCCTAATGTGATTTGAAATGCAGATTTATATTAGGCCTCATTAAGCAGTTCAGAGAAATTTGTACATCTTTTTATTGGGTCTTTTATGTAATTACTTTTACAGAATGATGTATATAAATACATAAATAAAAATAAAGTCTTTCAAAATCATAAAATATTTTAATAATGCATTTTTTAAGTCCTATCATCTCAGCCATCAAAGTGGAAAAGGCAAGAGCCTTTACAGTTAATTAAAAATCCCAAACAACACAAACCATGATAAATAAATCTGGCATATATATTGGATATTCTTTCCAATATGATTCCCAAATATTCAGAGAATTAATCAGCACTTTGTCAGTTGTCTTTTAAGTAAGGGTTGTTTGTCCTAAAACTGGAGCCAACTTGATTTATAAACTGTAGTTTAAAGACAAGATTTACTTCATTATTGTAGGTTATTATTGTCCTTGTCTCTTACAAGACCTGACAACCCCTTAGCTTAGGGCCTTGACACAACACAGCAATAAAACATGCCATGTGTAAATGCTTATGGCTTATCAATAGTCCCTCATTTACAGAAATAATTGTATTTGTTCATTAGTCCCTAAAGATCCACATGCACATTCTTCCCCAGCATCCAACTACTGGCTGCAGTTTACTCATTTGCAACACTTATGTTCAGTATATTTGTATGGTAACTGTTACAGTCTAAAAATCTCTTTTATTAAAAAAAGAAGTCCTCAAGGTAATTGTTTTGGGCATTTCTTTTGTTTGTTTGGTTTTCTGTTTTGTTTTTTTTAACACACCTTTGGGAAAGTGCCACAAAGAGCAAACTTGATATCCCGCAGGAGATTCGGTGGAATTCTTCTGCTCCCAGCTCTCTCTATCACTCTGCACTGAGCAAACAACAGGACAACTTTCAAACCTGCAGGTGTTTTCATTAAATCCATATTGATAAACCATACTGTGCATGCTTTCATTTGTGCCAAACACAGACAAGACTCACTGCACCAAACGAGCTTAAAGGCCTCAGTTGAGAGTATTGGTATTTGAATACTGGATGGCACCTGTGAGAGGATAAATACACTCAGAGAGGATTTTCAAGTATTAAAAGCTAAGACAGTGAATCTATACATAGCCACTGAAGAAAGTGGAGCTTAAAAGGACACTGATTGCTCCTGGCTTTTCTGACTTATTAATAGACAAGAAGTTTGAACAGTTTCCCCTCCACACTGGAAATGGTCACCCTAAATGTCCATATGTATGAGAGCAGGTCAACCTCTATGAGGTAATAAACCTCTGGAAAACGTAATTAGTACCTAAATTTCAAAGTACAGAATTTCAAATAACATTTTGAAAAATACTTGGCTTATAAAAGAATACCATGAGCTGGACTTTGCTATTCAGTAATCCAAAACAAATATTGCTGCTGTAAAAATAGCTGATATACAAAGTACAAAACTTTATAAACATAATGATTAGCCATTCAAAATGTGACTAAAACCAAATTCCAACATGGTACCTTATGTAGCTATGGCTGACAAAACCTGCTGGGTTTAAGATTTTAAAATATTCCCTGCATTACCATGGTACTTGCAAAGAATCCCCTTGAGCCCATCTTGAGGACAGACTGTCACCCACATTTTATTCTCACATAGTGATGTTCAGCTCTCAGATTTTTACACCTTTTTCTGCTTTTACCAGAAAAGCAAACATTCACATGTAGGCTATTACTCAAAATTGTTATTTCTCAAGTAACAACCTTTATTCTCTGACATTTACTCCTTAATATTATGGTGGTCAAGATACATTCAGGCTCCCTTTGGGCGTCACTGCCACTTCTGTGCACCAGAAGGTATGAGCAGAGGCTGAGACTGCTCAGCCTGGAGAAGGGAGGCCCAGGCAGAGCTGCCCCATGGGCACCTAAACAGAGCCCAGTTCCAGGGCAAGAAGGCACAGAGACCCAGGACATGGCAGCTAAACTCTGCTTCCCAGCACAGCTGGTCCAGCACTGGAACAGGTCACTCCTGAGCTAGAACTCCAGATGGACTCTGAAAGGAGAAGGAACTTCTACAACAGACTTGGACATTCCACTATTATTTATATTTCAATATCATTTATATGCAATCTGCTATTTTTTTTGGTTTTGGAAGCTAAAACTTTTGATATTCATCTTCCACTTTTCTTTTTCCGATTTTCATTTCATACTGTACTCAAGTGCAAGACCCAAACAATTCAGTTGCTTACCTGCCCTTAAAAAGTAATAAGGGGCTGAGCACTCCTTTCCTGATTTGTGCTTGCCTTCTATGCAGTAACCAGCATTGTCACAAGGGTGGCCAACACTGAACTTGATTTGTCAAACAAGAGAACAACATAGGGAAAGAGCAGCAGTTTAGCAAAACCAAATCGAAATTAGTCTAACAAAGACCAATCACTGGAACAAGGAGGAAGGAATAAAGACATACTTTTAATGTCTCTTGATCCATTTCTATGAAATTTAACAGAGGGCAGTCACCCTGAAGATAATTAAATCCCCCTGAGCGCTGAGAAAATCTGTCAGATAGTAAAACAAGGGACTTGAATGATCCTCACCCCTGAGCTCTCTGGGGCTGATAACTCAGCCAGCTGGGCAGCTCCCACCCAGCACCCTCCCAGCACTGCTGCTGCTGATGGGCAAGGGAGGAACTTGGGGAAGGCATTGCAGGAAGGTTTAAAGGATGGAGGGAAACAAGAGCTGGCATCACTGCAGGGCAAACAGGACAAGGGGAAGATCACACAAAATATGAGCAGAGAGAAACCAGTAATCCTTCTGGTGGGAGAGCTGGTGAGGGGATCAGGGATGGAGGACAGAAATGTGCAGGCAGTGAAGCTTCATTAGTTCTGCTAATCACAGAACAATTTGTTTTCAGGAAAGTATTTAGTTTGTTTGTTGTTTGCCTTACAAGGATGAACAGGTGTCTTAATATACTCTGCCTGTGGAGTAACAGAGGGACAGCCAATACCAAGAGCACTCTGTTCAGGCTCAATTTATAAATGGAGAAGTGATTCTGCATTCAACAGGAAGGATAAAAACGGTATCCTGCTGTTCACAGTGGGAGACAGAATTTAAATATCCTGTAATATAATTTGGTACATCACCACATGTCAGCCTTGACTATCCTCATTTACACCAGTAAGCTCTTACACAAGAATAAATCTTTTCAATCCAAGGCAGTAACTTCTGATTTACACCAGGGCAAATGAAAGAGCAGGAGGTGCTTCTTATCATAATAAAATTTGTCATCTACTGTTAAATGTGTTAATGGCAGATATAATCACATGTTAGTATTGTATTACAAGATAACAGTATTGGCACTGGGGTGAGAGGGAAACTAGACTGCAATTTGGTATTAAGTCATTTACAGCATCATCCACAAAAATCAGTTAATAGGTTGTAGTGTTCTCCAATTTCAGTTGCTTTTTAATTAAAAGAATAAATCAAATCACAACTAAAAAGAAAATAGAAGTATCATGTTGGAGAAAAAAGTTTTTTCAAGAATGGCTTTAACATCCACCATTATGTTCAATTGTAGGTGATACAAGGTCACAACAAAGGTATCATTTCACTCAGTAAAGACACACATTAAACTATACGGGGAATGTTTTTTCTCCTTCAGTTCCCAAATTCTTCCACTCTGCGATGGTGTTTGGTCCCAGACACTTGTGGAAGACAGTGCCAACAAAGCACCAATTACAATGGAGATACCCCTTGCCTAAATGGTTCTGATAAACATTAAAATAAAAATAAAAAATCCATTTCTAATCAAAGATAGGGAGTTTAGAGAGATTTGGACTCTGGCTTCGAGCACCCTCCTCATTCTCAAGCTCAAGTGCCCTCTGCTGGCCCCTCACTCACCCAAACGGACACATTTCCAGATGCCTTCACTCAAACATTTTGTCCACCACTTTTTTTCAAAACCAGAAAACTTGTTTAGAAGAAGACACACAGACTCCTACAAATACACCTAATTCGACTGCTGAAAATTATTTTCCTTTTTACATCAGCCGGATCTGCTTTTGGGAAAATTATAAAGGGGGTTTAAACTTTGCACCAAGAATTGAGACTTTGTTGACTTTGCTCAGATCCTCTAATTCTGTGGAGCGATGACAGGCAGATGAATGAACAAGAGAATGACCAAACCATTGGACCAGTGCTAAGGAAAACCATGAGAGCAGGTGGCTACAAAGACAAAATAGATAATTAAATGTGTGAGAACAGACTGCAGAAGAGATTCAGAAGATACAAGAAGGGAGTATATAAAAGCCAGCCATGAAATAAATAAGTAAGGCATTTTCTTTTGGCTAAATTAAATTTCAGCTCTGGACTAAACCAGGATGATGAAGTCATTTCTCCACATCATTTCTCCAGTCAGGAGATGGGTAAGTCATCCCTTATTTCTCCTTCTGAACCTTCCCTAAATCTACAGGAGCCTACAGACTCGAGAGCTGCTGCCTTTGATTCCCGTAAGGTCTGCAGCAATCCAGTTGCTCAGAAGCTCAGCAGGGGGAAGAAAAAGACTGGTCTGTCTCTGAGAAAGGAGGACAGTTTCAGTCAAAGAATATTTTTTATGTGAAGAACAAGAAACTCCCGAGAGATACTTGCCTGGGCCACAGAAAGAAAACATTATTCCCAAGCTGCTCCATCTTTTCCTGTTCTTCCCTTGCCATTTAGACCCTTCACAAGGAACATCTCACAGAAAAACACTTTTTCTCTCCATTAAAGATTACAAGCCAAAAATATGTTGGGTTTTGTTTGGGTTTTTTAGGGTAAGGTGTTTCTCTAGTAGAGATGAACAACAGGACTCAGGCAGTAAGAAGGATCAGTAATGATAAGAACCACAATTAAAGCTTAAAATTGATCTCAGGCTGCCCTTATAAATCTTTCATCATTCTTACCATTAGCATTAGTTAGACTTCTATAATAAAACAAATATAATCCCTGAAAGGGCAGGTAGAGAAAAGAGCTTTCATGCTTGCTTACTGAAAAACCTGATAAAGGATACTAAGCATTACAATGCACCCAGATCATTAAGCTTTGGTCTTCAAAGAACGTTCATCATTAGCCAGTTTCTTTTCATAGAAATTTTGGATGCATGTTAAAAACATTTCGTTCCCTTCCCAGTATCATAAACTCCAAGCATTAGAAAAAAAACAACCCATAACTTTCTGTGTGTTGTTAAACCTAATGTAGTTTTAGGATTATTAGGATCAATCTTCTAGTGCATTACATGAACTTTAATGTCATCAATTAAAAAGTGGGGGAGGAATAATCAGCCTTAATTGGTTTAGCCTAAATAGAGTCACTGACATTCAACCACATGCCAATAGTTGCAAGTTTTCTGCAACAGAAACTTACCTCACCATCTCTGATGCTACTGTAAAATAAAAGTGTAGGACACTTCCTAGCCACAAAAACAAAGTCAAGCTTATATCTACAGCTAAATGACCTTGAATTAATTAAAAGAGGAATAGCTACTATTCGTTTTTCTGCTCAATTTAGGAATGTTCATAACAAAAATACTCATTTTAATTCTGCTTTTCTAGCAATAGGTGGCACTGTCAAATACCACTTGCATAAGCATCTCTTGTGCACCATCTCATTCTACAGTCAAGTGGAACATCTGCAGGGAAATGTGGCTGAAGTTATTTTCCTTTCTGCTTTCCCAAAACAGGGCAGAGATTACATCTTGCAGTTGTTTCATTTCCTGTTTTAAACTGCTCAAAAACATTTTTACAACAGTTAAAAACTCGAGAGAAATACGTTGCTACTGTTTGGAAGAGGATGCTACTGTAGACAGGTGGCAAGCAGGCAAACATGCTACATGCTCCAGCAATCTGTATAATACTGATATTAAAGAAAAAACCACAAAAAAACAAACAGAGCAAACCAGACAGAGTTTGAAAGTAGGGGTTATTATCTCAGCACTTTTTGTGACCTGTTAAAAACCTTCAGGTTCCACATTTTCCCAAATTTGTGGATAATATGTGTGGTTGGCAAATGACACATCCTCTTAACTTGCAAAATGAGCACTTGGCTACTCTCCCCCTTCAGCCTGTTGAGCACCTTTCCCTTTCTTCCAAACTCCCCAATCCCATGCTCTGTGCAACATTCACTCTACGTGCTGGTGTCTTTTCTTCTCCTATAGTGCTGTGCTGGCTCTGCATCCTGATTTCACAAAGATGCTTCACAACTGCAACACAGTCAGAATCCTGAGCTCCCTGTTTACGAGGCTGATCATGCACATAACATTGTTTTTGAGATTTGCCACTTCTCCGGTGTAAGTTTTGAAGTCCCAACTCCAATAGAACATGCTCCTCACCTCAGCTGTTTACATAAGGGATATACTTCATAGGAAAGAAAAGCATACCACACAAGTCTCTTTTGGCTTTTAATTTCTTTTGTTTCAAAGTAAAATGTGCTGGAATCCCAGAAATAACAACTGCTTGTCTCAACACAAAGAAAGAATTAGGCACCAAAGCTGTTTGCTCAAGTCTTTTGGTTCTTATGGCAAAAGCATTAAATCAGTCTTAAAAATACTACGTGCCACTAGGCAACCTTCCACTCTTTCTCCTCAGAGCAGGCACATCCCTGCTATTTGGCAGCACTTGCTGATGCAAGGCATGCCCAGACTCCAGTGGCAGAGCCCTGACAGGGCACGTTTCACTCTCCATTGTCCACTGGCCTCTGCCGTTCATTATCTCGACTGCTGTTGTGCAGAATAACGGCACCCTCTGCCCGGGAGCCAGGCATTGTGCCACGGGGCTTCTTTGAGCTGGAACACACAGCACTCCCCTGCTGCTCTGGAGCATCAGCCAAACATTTGGGAAACTTATTTCCTTCCCCAACTGGCAGAAGAGAAAAAGTAAATATGTTTTTAAGCAGGGGGTATGCAGCCTAAATAAAATAACATGCCACTTGCTGCACCAAACTCACTGTGATCTAAGAAACACTCTGCTGTGCTGAAAAATTCCTTCCACCAGGAAATCCCTCAAATGGAAACAGCTCCAAGAACAGCAAAATATATATGAAATTGCTAGAAAGTTTTCTCACCTTTTAAAAAGTCTCTGCTCTAGGACTTCGTGCCTGGGTAAGGACTTCGACTCTAAATATCCAGAACGGATTTGTTTAACTAGCAAATGATGTACAGCTGAGGTTAGCCAAAAGCCAGCAATCAGCTCAAACTACAGCAGATGTTTCCCCAGCTGAAGTCACTCAGCCTAATTCTCTTGCCCAGTGACAAGAAACAGGACATCTAGAACTCAGGAACTGTCACATTTAGGTTCTGTGATAAGGAATTAGTACCAGGAAAGTTATCAGGTGTGAAACTGTCACACATTTAAATGAGATGACAGCTTGGAATAAAAAACGTACACCCCAAATGGCAGCAGATTTTGTCTTAAAGGCTTCATTGCAAAAAGTCTGAACTGAAGAAATAGTTCTGTCAGCTTCAGTTGAACAAATCAAACAAAACAGGCAAGACATCTCACTCTGTGGCCAACATAGGAGCAGTAGCCAATGTATACAGTAAAAACCCCAACAACCAAACAGAGTAAGCACCTTGATGCACTGGGCAGAAATCGTTAGTTTAATTAAGATAAAAAGGCAATCTGGTATTAATCACATCAAATTTTGCTTCCCTGAATTCTCAGTTCCACTGCCTCTATGTCATCAATAAATCCTACTAATACATTTACCATTAGCATTTTGGTTTATATTTTCACATTACTGTCCTGTGGAAATTTAATCTGTGTCTTGTAGCAACACATTCTGTTTGCTCTGGTCCCAGACATACCTCAAGACAGTCTCATTTGGTGCCAGAACTAAAATAACCTTGGCAGAGGTGTGTAAACACAGGAAACCCATAATAATCCCCAGGCAGCAAGCACCCAGTGGGCTGAGCTGCCCAGTGCTCAGGCTGCCAGGGGTGGGAGCCACCAACACTGGGAACACCCAGCTCTGTGCCAAACACACTCACTCTGACCCAGAAAGAGAGAGAAGCTGGTCTTGATCTGTGTCTGCTGTGGCAGAGCAATGACACCCATTTTGGCCCCGCTCCCTCTTGAGCCTGGACACTCCAAACTGAGCCATGGTACACACAGTACAGCTCAGGCTGGCTGGGCTAATCATTGCAGGTACTGATTGTTGCTCACTGGTATCACAGAGATTGCCTAACTATACATAAACACGTGCCTATTTGAAGCCTGGAAATTTCCCTGAAGGCTCAGTCTCTTGGGAAGCTCCCATCACAGTGACCCCCCAGACCCCTGATAACAACACCCACCACACCTTGTACCCAAAGTGCACATAATTAGAAGGTGCTGTGACTCCAAACTCAGAAAGTGATGTCTCAGGGCAGTGTATTTGTGTTTATTATGAGGAACACAGTAAGTTAAGATGAAAAAGGCAGGTTTCTGCTGTGCAAGAGAAGAGCTGTTACAGGACATACCAACAGGTGTGCTCTGTAATAAATTTTCAATTGTCTCCTTGATTTATATACACGATGAGCACGTACAGCACTACATGTCCTGAATGATTCCATTTGTTACATGTAAATCATCGAGGTTTAGCTGCTAAGAGCAGTAAATGTTGCATTGATCATTGCTGCAAAGCTGGCTAATCCACATACCTCCTCAAAAACCCATAATCTAAAAAGACATATTTTATCTTCACTGAGCAATTAAAATGAAATTTTATTTGTGAAAGTTTGGGTTATTCCAATCTGCTTAAAAAAAAAACAACAACAAAAAAACAAGAGTAGACTGCATAAGCATTAGTCTTTTAGAGGACTTTTGAAAATAAGCTACTAGTAAATCTTCCCTGCATGTGGAACAGTATTAAATTTCAGCTCTGCCTCTAGCATAATTAAGTACCCACCAACAGCATAATACCTTCATTAAATTAAGGTGTTTGGAGTGAAATGTAAATTTGTCTTCAGATATGAGGTTGATATTTCAACCCCTTCACAGCCTGAATATCATTATGGGGGGCGGAGGAGGGGGAAGCACAGAATAAGCAAAACAGAGTTACTGAGCACTCCTCTTCTCTGGGTACTGCATAATCAGTAAATATAACAATTAAATGTCCATGTCTCTGCCACCTCCCACCAAGGGAGAAAAGAAAATAAAAAGAGAAACAACAAAAAAGCTGAGGGAGCTTTTTAACTGTCACCTCACTCAAAACAATGACTACTTTATTAACTTTTTGACATTCAGGTGAAAGTTATTTTTCTTCCATCAATGACACTTCTCTTCATGGGAAACAAAAAAGCAAAAAAAGCCCTTTCCAAAATAAAAAAGGCAACACCAAGGCCCAGTTATGCCTCCATGCAAGTCTACATCACCTGGGTCACTGCAAGAGCATGGACTGGCTAGGAAGACAGTGAAGTCCAACACTGGCTGCACTTGGCCAACAGGAACCATTCCTGTTAGCTCAGTGGGTTAAAACTTGGTTGTAACAATGCCAAGGTCATGGGTTCAATCCCCTGTGTGGGCCATTGACTTGAGTTGGACTCGATGATCCTTGTGGGTCCCTTCCAACTCAGAATAGTCTGGGATTCTGTCACCTCCTCAGTCCAACCCCCATGGATGGATGGCCAAACAAGAAGAATTCGGTTTTGGTAATGGCCAGTCACAACTAACCTTAATATCAACTTGTTTATGTTGATCTATACTTTAAATAAATTAATAAATATGACACTGAGTCAGGTTGGAAGAGTATGGAAAGGAGGCATCAACAATGCATTTACTTGGGAGAAAAGGTGCGCGTGTGTGTGTTTGTGGGAACCAAGTCATGTACAATGTCACTTCCTAAATATTTGCATTTCCAAGCATTTTACCAGTTAATATATCTTCAGAAATGCAAGATCCTGGAATGATTTGTCAGTATTCCAGTTTGTTAAGACATTAGGATGTACTTCTGGAATAAGCATAATTCAGTATGTTCCTCATACAACCAAACCACTGTCCTTATAAATATTTCTGTGTCTAAGTATAGGTATAGAAAACACTACATAAAAATAGTAACAATATTAGTGGGGAGTGTTTTAAGGGGGAAATCCCCCCACAAAACTAGGAGTACCATAGAAATAAAAATATTTGGCAATTTTATCATGACTTCTGGTACACTGCACACTTTGTTTGCTCAGACTCGAGTTAAAATTCTGAGCAGTCTCAAATTCTCATTCAGTTTTAAGGTCCAGAAAATGACCTCATGTATTTTTTCCAGGCCATTAAAAATCCCCCCCCCATCATTTGAATTTATATTTAGAATTTTTTCCTACAGCATTCCTGTGTGTCTGAATGTGCAGATGTGGGGTAATAAAATACTTCCTTTCATAAAGCCTAATATAAATGTTACTGTAAAACAATAACTGTCAGTTTCAGAACATCAATATTCCATATATTACAGGGGCTTAGAAATATAAGAATTAACTATGAAACTGCCCTATCACTTCAACTACTCTCAGTGTAAGTTAGACCAATATTAGGTAGTTGTCTGGTTTGTTTATGTATCATGTTTGAAGGGTCAAAAGATGATTTACAGCAATCAGCATTTTAGACTATAAATCTCCATCTACTGCAACCTAGAAAGTGCATACATTAAAAACAAGCTTGTGCTATTAAGCTGCAATAATAATTACTTTGTTGTATTTATCTCCCAATGTTACCACAGCCAAATTAAAAAAAAAAAAAAGGCAAACATTCAAGCACTCATTTACAGACATTCTCTTTATAATGAGAACAACAATGAAAGCTATTAGATGGCACACAGCTAAAGGAAAAAGCTTTTCCTTTAGGTCAAATATATCAGTACTAGCTTGTAATAATCAAAACAGAAAGATTATTCCTTTAAAATCCTTTAATTCTTGATATCCACAGTTCTAATCCTCAAGTCATTGTTGAAGGCCACTTTAATGTTTGTGTTATACTGTTTAAATTTTGGTGTCAAGACATTTTCCTAGTGCTAAACTACTCATGCTTCACTTTTGTAATTCATGGCATTTCAGAAACCCTTAATTTAATTAAAACCTTGTAAAACTAAGGAGGTTTGACTTCATTTTCTATATGCAAAGGAAGAGAAGCACGTTGCTTCATATTTTGTTTGAACAGTTCATTTCAAAATTTATTATAGTTTGCTATCACGCCGAGAATAATAAAGATATATTTTTAATTACTTCTGCTCACAAGAACAGACTAATACATATTCCATCAATATTACGATCCCCTTGGATGGAGAGAAGCTAAATGCTAACCCAAACAGATTTTAAAGCTATAATTACTTGGTAAACAAGGGAATCATACTAAATAATTCTACATTGAAAGAAGTTTCGGAGCCACTCCGTGCTGTATTTTCCTGCCCTGCTCCATCCCGCCTGCCGCAGTGTCACCGAGCAGCTCAGTCCCCGGTGACATTGCCGTGCCCAAGCGTGGCACACAGAGCTCCCTCCGCACCGGGCACTGCGCCGCCTCCCTCCCCGCGGCCGATGGAGTGCAGATAAAGGCACAGAGCCACTCCACGCACACCATACTAAGCAGCAAAACGCTGCTTTGATGATGCACAGCCCAACTAGAAAGCAACAAACCGGGAGGTCACCCAGGCAAGGTCATGCAGGAAGATTATTTCTAATCTGCTTTAAAAATATTATTAGGGCTTTTTGTTACGGTGTCTGTGGAAAGGCTCTCTGGTTGGCTGAATGATAAACGCTGCTATCTATAACAGGGGAGATAAAAAAAAAGAAGGGGAAAAAAGAGATATTTTCCAGCTCCTTTGCCTACTCAGCCATTTAAAACACTTTTCGTTTACAAGGACTGATGGCCTCTTCTGCCACATTTTGTATTTTGCTGTTATCCAGAAAGGAGCTCTTAAAGGACCGTGCCAGAATAGAGCGCTACATACACAACTAAGTTTCTCAGAGCAGTCTCTCAGCAAAAGATGCAGGCTGTAAAGACTATTAATTCCCTACAACATTTAGCTTTCCTCTCCTCAGCATTTCTCCCCTGCCCTAACACATCAATAGTGAGCTTCACTACATCTGCAGGTATTACTGCTAAAGGTCTTCATAGCTCTGCCTTCTGTTTCCCCGTGAAATCACCCGGTAATGAGGCAGCATTTGTCACCTCGCAGGGGCAAGAATTTACCAAATTTCCAGAAAAGCAAAACAGGCATTTGTTCTGAGCACAGAGCAAAGTACACAATTAAGGACTGGGGTTTGGACCTGATCCAAAACTTCCAAAGTTACTGAAAAGCTTTTCCATCATGTCCTCCAGACTTCCACATAGACTGGGGCAGCAATGTTATCAATTCACTTGGCCTGAGTAAAGTATGAGCACACCAGGCCATACACGATGGACCACAACAGGAGAATCACACCCATCCAAACCATTTACTTGGTAGAGTAAGAACTAGAAAGGTTGCTTTTTAAACTGCTACAAAATTATGCACCTGTAGAACAATGTCACCATTTTGTATTCTGTGCTGGTTTTTAATCTTTAATTAGGCTACAGAATAGCAAAGATGAAAAACACCTTATTAAAAAAAGTTTTTTAAAAAATTGAATCTTGCCATTAAGCTCCTTTCGCATGTTTAGCACTCAGAACATTTTGTACCAAGAAATAGTACAACAGTAGACATTGGTTTAATCCATTAAGTAGCTCTAACTTGGTCTGTGTTAAAGAAATCTTTAATTCTGATTTTAAATGAGTTTGCTTATCTAGCCCAATAACATCACCAAAACCTGTCTCACAGTCTCTCACAGCCTCAGCACCAAACCCAGCCCCTGACTCAGCCCAGCCCACGTGGCCAAATCCTTTCCTCCAGTCACTACCGTATTTGATAATTATTCCTGCAGTATAAAGCTGTATAAAATGGTGTGTTAGCTCAACTAAAACACATTAATCACAGCTCTGCCTGTCTCTCCCTCCTTTGACACACCTCCCACGGGACACAGCACCAACCTCTCCAAGGCCAAAGCCACCGGGTAGCCCTGGATTTACCTCTAACTAATGGGCATTTGATCAAAACAAGGGATTTACAGCAACAGCTACTACCGATGATACATTTCCTCTCATAATGGCAAAGCTTGGCAGTCTGAAAGGAGCTGCCTTCTCCCAGCTTAGTGGGAGATGCAGCTGGAATTGCTTGATGTTCAAAACAGTAAAACCAGTCCCTGAGAGTGTGTAACCAACAATCAGGTACAGCTCAGGGAAAAGCCAAATTAATAACCTCCATGTATGAGCCAGTTAATGCCTACATGGACTACCAATGGTTTTGTTTAACCCTGAAATGAAGTTGTACAGAGAAACTAAAGAGATTTTTCTTCTGAAATTCTCACAATTTGACCTTCCAAGTGACAACAGAAGGGACAAGCTGACCAGGGAGAGAAGCACAGTCTAGCCAGACAAGCACAGGGTGTGGGGAGAAAGCTACTTCCAGAACAGTCTAAGGGATCACTCCCCAAATACAGGACTACATTGTGTTCAGACCTGTAGGGATGTGTGCTGGATGCAGGGCAACAAACACCTCCACTGAGCAGCTGCAGCAAGGCCTTGGACCAAACAACCTTCCTAGATAAACTATTCTAGTATTTCACAGTCAAAAATGTGCAGTATTTAAATCTAAAACAATCTGAAGATGAGAAGGAAGTGCACTATCGGACACGTTTCAAATTAAAATTGTACTTGACATATGGGCAAAATGTTTCTGAAAAAAGAATCCACGACAGTTGAGAAAAAGGGTAAGATTTTTCCTTTATGCAAAAACACTCAACTGCACACAAACAGATGAGAAACAAGTAATTCTGCAGTAAAAAAAAAGCTGTTGGCTGCGGCAGATCACAAGCTGCACATGAATCAACAATATCATGCTGTTCCTCATTCTCTAAATATATACCATGTTTATATTTATATAGGGCTTTATAAACAAGAAAACAGACTGAAATGCTCCTTCCAACTCTGCTCAGTCACAGTCCTGCACAGTTTGCAGCTCTGCACTTCAGGAATGAGGAAAACCAGACAAGGCCTCGAAGAGCTCCACAAAGATAATCAGAGAAAACATGACCTACATAGAGCCAGACTGAAAAAAATCTCGATTGTTTAAAGAGGAGTGGATGCAGTAGATGAAGGGGATGGGATAAGGTAACACTTTCAACTGAAGATAATGTGAATATAAAGAAAAGGAAGAGCTTTGTTCATTTTCATGTAAGAATTAAATCAGCAATAGCATGCAATCTAACTGCACACACCAAAGTAAAGGTGGAGATTCTGAAACACTTTGTAATGAGAGAATGACCTGGGTAGGTGGGACAGGAGGTTTCATGGATTGACCATCCTTGGAGGCCTTTAAAAATGGCTTAGCCAAATACCTGATGCCAATGCCAATAAGGAGATTGCCTCATGTCCTCAGGCAAGGAACAAACCAGAGTCCCTCTTAAAGTCCTCTCCAGTCCTATTTTTGTGTGATCCTATCATTTCTGCTTGGCTGAGTTGGCCATGTTATCTACCAGTGTCAGACTGTTATAACTGCAGGTATTACTTGATTTTGCTTGTTATCCACTGCTCTCCAAACCCTCACCCCCAGCAGCGGCTCTCCTGCTGCCCACATCACTCATGCCCTGAATCCCACCAAACCAGTGCCAGCCCTCATACAAGAGAGAGCTTAATGGGTAAAGTCCAGTGCAGAACCCATTGATGTCACATCCTAAAACCTGGAGCATGGTGCTGGTTGGTAAAATGCACTACTGGGCATATTTGGATCAGCCCTGATGTAGGGCAATAACCAGATGCCCATGTGCAGCACAAGGGTTTGATACATCTCAAAGTGTTGCCCAGGCATCTGTGTGGCAGGGGGTTGGAAGGTTTATCACAGTTATGAAAGAAATCATGCAGAGACTGAAACTTTCTCATAGTCTTAATAAAAATATTTCAAAAGTCTGAATATTCTACTTTGCCCCTTGATTCTTGCAATGACTTGCACTAAAATGGTGGGGGTTGGGTTTTGACAAGATTAATCTCAGACCAAACCAGTTCAGTCATAAGCACACCTGGTTAAGAATCCAGTTTGCTCCAAAACAGCAGATCACCTCCTGTGAGGCCTGGATATTTCACAGAAATCCTATTACTCCATTATGAAATACTTCTTAAAAACTTCACCATATCAATAAAATCTACATATTGTTTCCCACTGACACTAATTAAGTATTTAGCTTTTATTAGTAGAAGATTGATTTATTAACTCTTCCCAAAACCATTATAACTTCAACTCAATGGCAATTCAAACAAATGGGAATTCAAAGATTGAAATTAACTTCCCCTCAGCCTTGAATTAGATGTGTTTTTTTCCAGCTGTACTTGGACTTTTTTCGGGTGTACTTGATCTTCAAACCCCTCATTTGGGGATGAATTTCCTGAATTTCTCAGACTACACTCCAAACACCTCCACGCTGATATGGTTGACCCAAGCACTCCAAGCAAGATTCACTTTATGCTCTTTACTGGAGTACCATAAGAAAAACTTCTCTCAAAGACACCATTCTCTACGTCCTACCTCCAAGATTTTTCTCTCTTTTTACCTTAATTCATACAAGAGGACCAAGAAAACTCTTCTGACCTTTCCCTCCCAATTCTACACTTTCATTCTGCAGTTGGTGTTTTGTTGTTATCAACTTCTATGTCCCAAGTTCCCCCTGCCTTAAAAGAAAAACCCAAGTGTTTTTACAAGTCTGGGTTAATGTTAATGGGCCTCACATCATCCATCTACCAAGTGAGTCAGCACAATAACCATATGTCTGAGCCTGAATGCAGATAAAAGATCTGTAGAGCCTTATTCAATGAGAGCAGAAAATTCCTACTTGGCTCTGCTTTTTCATGGCTGAATTACAATCTCACACGCTGCAACTCCAATTTTCCTGAGGGAATGTATTTTTTTGCCCTTCTTCTGAACATAATACTAATCTCATCATGTGTTTGTCATGTCACTCCTCGGGCTTCTGATAGTTTTTTTTATCCATTCTAAAGAAAACAAAGCAGGTCTTATTACTGTGCACGTCATTTAAAGGCTACCAAGGTAATGATCTTACAATATTCCACCTGTAGTTTTCAGCAGGAAAACCCCATCCTGCCACTGGTCTGGCAATACATAAACACCATTTTCTTTTGCACAGCACCTCAAACCATCACATTTAATGGAAATATAGCAAAGACTAATATTAACTCACAAGAAAAAATAGCACATCTCTCCCACCCTGCCACTCCCTCCTTCCACAAACACCACTGCCAGTGCTCTCTGAAGAGCTGCTATCTAACTAAACCTTTTTTTCTGGAAGGTGATTTGAAAGAACACTGCAAGCTAACTTAAAAAAGAAAATTAAATTTTGGTAGGACTGGGAAACAAAAAATCCAGGCCACACTTCAAATAAAGCTCACAACAAAACAAAACATGCAGAAAGGTGAATACAACAGCCTTGATTTTTGCTTTATTCACTGACTACAAAAAGTTTCAAGTTGGAGATGAGATATTTCATCTTTGTATCTAAAAAATATAACTCCTACTTTAATAGAATACTTTTTATCCTGGATGTAATGGGAACACACGTGTTAAGAGTTTAAAGGCAGACAAGCCATAGGCACTTACGCTCCTTGTAAAACTTCTAAAGAATATTTCCTTAACCTACATCCAAGTCTGAAACATTCTGGAAATATTTCACTGACTATAGGAGAAAATGTAACCTCTTAGCAAGTTAAGTTGGCAGCTTCTTATTATGGGACATGAATGCCCTCAAGTACTGAGCAACATGAGGGATCCTAAGCCTGAAGGACACCAGGAAAAGCAACTGGGAAAAAAGGGGAAAGCACAGAGATTGTCTCTCTGTGCTGTTCAGAAGGCACTTCTACACTTGCACAGGCAGTGAGTGGTGCTGAGGCAGAGCCTTCCCTGCGTGGGGTTGGCCAGTCCCTCGGTGCTGCTGCTGAGCCCCCTCTGCTGTGCAGGCTCCACACAGGGGCTGAGGCACAGAAAGCACAAGGGAAAGATAAAACAGGGCAACAGCAGGGGCTGTGCAGAGTATCTGCCACAGCAAAACGTGCTGGAAAAGAGTGGCAAGAGCCTCCACAGTCCCAGCACTGCCACAACTGTGCCTGTGAAAATGAACCACAACTTTAAGAACATGAGCATCACAACACAGCCCTGTGTCACCCTACTGATAAGTTCACAGGTGATTAGTATAAGCCTGGCAACAGGTGTTCAGGTTTCAACTCTAAATCTGCTCTTAAAACATTTTGAAATAAATATTCCTACTTCCCATCTCTTGAAAGAAGTTCCCTCTCTCTGCCAAAAGTAAGCGTCATCCTCAAGCCAGAATGTCTTCTTATCACAAGTTACAAAAGCAGTATGAAAAACTAATATCGTTCTGGGAAGCATCTCATTCATTTAATTTGTATACACATTTTGCCTCAAACTTAAAAGCAAAAACAAACAAAAGGTCCCAGGCATTCTAGACTACCATATTATTGTGCCAGAAAAACTGACAATTTAATTTGTCTGAATTTAGTATGTGGGAAGAGGCACATTTTAGTGGAGCCTAAAAATAAATCTTCAACCTTAAATTAAAGAGACAAGTAATTTCCCATTAGATACAGCAGCTTCTAGAGAAGTCTGTCAAACAATTTTGTGAGTCGACTTTGCACTTTTCATAGTTACAGTTCGAGGTCAAGGGGCAGTTCTAGTTCATGCAGCCTGACCTCCTGTACATCAACATGCTGTGGCATTGCCTTTGAGGACTCCTGGTTTGGGGTCAACAATCCATGCTGAGCAATGGCAAAGCTCCTGGACCTGATGTAAAGAGTCAGAGAGATGGAAGACACCATTTTCTCTGGTACTTCATCCTAATATTTGCACATCTGTCCATTATTCCCTATTTCTCTGCCTGCCTAGGGAAGGATGGTTTGGGCCCTTCCTTGTAGCTGCAGAAAACTCGTGCTGATTTGTCATTTCTGAGTTCTGCAGTTTCTCATTCTTCCATTTCATATTAGCCTCCCTCAATATGCCTTTTCTTCTTAGCTGTGAAGCTTAGCATCTGACTGAACCAGAATACATTATGTCTGAATACAGACAGGATCAGTATAGATGATTCTGTATTACTCTCTGCCCTCATTATTTACCACTTTGGTAATCTTTGAGTCATTTGCAAATTTTACCACAGTTCCATGTACTTCAGATCAATGATGAAACTGTTAAATGGTGTCAGGCACAGTGCTGATCCCTATGGAGCTGCACTCTATTATTATGACTAATTTTTTAGGTTTGTCAGTTGGCCAGTTCTTAATCCTTTTAACTTGTGCTTCACTGATACAGGGCAGTGCTATTTTTCAAACTGGAATGTCAAGCAATGTGAAGAACTGTCTTTCTAAAAGGGCTGTTACAGCTACACCTTCACCTTTGTCAGCCAAACCTTTGAACTTCTTTAAATACTGAAATTAAGCTTGCTCATGAGTCATTTCCTGTAAAGCTGCACATACTGAGAATTACATCCCTATTCCTTATTTCTGTGCAAATGAGTCTTTTGAAAGATTCCCATATCCTTCCCAGCACTGATGTCTGGATGTTCAATCTGCAGTTATTTCAAGTCTCTCCATGTCTGTCTCCAGAACAGAATTCTGAGCCGAAACAGACATGGGGAGACTTGGAATGAACCACGGATTGACTATCTGATCTTACCATGTTCTTATCATTAATTGTTCTTCCATGTCCTCTCCTGAATAAAAACACACAGTAAGGAGAGTTCATGGTACAAGTGTTGATGCATTTACACAGTTAATGACATGACTCTTTTTTTTTTGACAGGATTTTGGGATACCGAAAATGTCTTTCCCATTTACATTCACTGGAGACAAAACAGGTTCCCTTCTCCTTCTGATCAAACCTTTTGGACTCTGCCTATACAGAGGCAACTATAGGATTTTAACATCCTTTAGATACCTTTTGAAAGGAGATTGTGGTAACTTGGCAACAATTTCTGTAAGAATCTGAATGCTCCTCACTTTTTTGAACTTCAGAAGCCGAACAGCATTCAAATACTGCCTCTTTCAGTACCATTCACACATTGCTTGCCACTGTATTTCATCCTATAGTGCTGTACAATCCCAGTGAAGAGAACCTCCAAAGTGAACACCTTAACCTCTACTCAAGCCCAGAACTGATGCAAGGCAGGAAGATGGCACTCAGAGAAAGTCCCTAAATCAAATGTGACCATCCAAATACTGACCATCCAAAGGGTTGTGCATGTGCCAAAACTCCAGCAACACGGCTCAAATAACTTTCCAACTTAAAAAACCCCAAACCCAGACATATGAGCCCATTTAGCCCTGCTCTGTAGCTCTAACCAGAGGTATAGCTAAAGGGCAGTGGGAGTGATCCTGTGGCAATACTTGGCTATTCCAGCCCCCAGTCTACAAATCCAGCTGTGGCAGACCCAAGGCTGTTGTCTTTCCATCTCTCCCAGAGAACTACACATACCTCCAGCTTAGGTATAATTTAGGTATAATATAATTTCTTTTTAGTTCAGTTCAGTTTCTTTTGAGTTCTTCTCTTTTCAGTTTTTTTTTCAGTTTTTTTTTCCCCTTTGCTGGGAGGACTCTGGGGGGGAGGGAGAGGGCAGTCCAGGGTTGGTAAAAATACTAGGCCAAACCTGAGACACAAGGGAACAGCACAAAATGTTTTCTGGGAAAACATAAGTATGAAAGAAAAAATACCACAGAGCTACCCATATTTGATTAATTTGCTTGATTCTAATAGTTACAAACAATTTTTCACTATGCAGTGAGCTGATTTTTTTAGCAACCCCCCCAAAACACACAACCCTTGTAACTCTGCCTGTACCTTCCTCCCCTATAATCAACCCCAGCGTAGACTGCAGCTCCACGTGAGGGAAGGCAGCAGACCGAGCTCTGTGTAATTACCCATTTGATCTTATTAAGACACTGAATTCTAAAATTACAAGGCTGGGGACTGTGCACTGCTTCATTGCCATGTCCACAGGTACTACTCAAGCAACTGCAGCCTGGAAAGCTCCCTGCACTCAGTAGTTCAGCTCCTCTAACCAGGTATGTGTCACTTTACATACTGCATTACAATAATAGAACTGTTATGCACAACTTCATTCATTTTAACAAGGTTAGTGTAGAGAACAATACAAAATAAAATCTCTAGGAATGTAAAATACTCATCTATAAAATATCCATTTAATTTCATTAATGAGCATGTTAATGTGTAGGTATTAATCTGACAGGAATATATAAAATACATGCATGAATTAAACCTATTTTTGCAGAGATTTAAGGATTTGATTTTTCATTAGTGAATATCAAATTCTTTATGTAATCATTTATAATGAAAATTATAACAACACCATAACCCATGTTACAATATTGAAGCTCAGAGAAAAATATTCAGCAGCCCAGAAGTGTACAGTAAACTGTCACAGCAGAACTGGGCACACTGTGTTAACAGAAATAGTAATATATTAATTTACAATCCCAAAGAAATCTGGTTATTTGTCTCAGCTCCTCAGGAAAAAAGCTTCATTCTTAAAAATGTATTCTTGTGTTACCACAAGTTCCAGATAAACATCACTATTAATCCTGTTATGCTCTTTTGTAGCATTTGTTTCTTTGCTACCTCGTTAATAGAAGCCAACATTCTTCTACTATTTACAGAGGGCAGAATTATTAATCACAAATAATCTATTTAACCTTTTTTTTTGGTGCTAACTTCCAAATATTTGTGCAAATTGAGTATTACATTAAGCATAAAAGACAAGTAGATCAGTCACCAAAGAGCCTGGAACCATTTTACACCAGGTCTCCAAAATTTGAGTTCCACCCTGGCCAGCTGCCTCTGTAAGTGGGAAAAAAGAGCTTGCAGCACTCTGAACTTTATACTCCTTGATCAAAGAAGTAAAACAAGGAGAAAAGGAGGAGAGATGAAGGCATTCAGTTGCCATCAGTTCAAAGTTTTATTACAAATAACAACTCCGTGGCTGGAGAAACACACCAAGATGAAGCAATGAGGTATGAGCTGCTCACTGTTTACATCAACTAGAGCTGTCCAACATTTTATTCTTCCAGATAATCTAAAATGTGTGCCTTGGAAAAACACTCTCCATTAGATGCTGCCAATAATGGAGGAATGACCAACCTAGAAAGAAATTTTTTTTTACAAATTAAAAACCAAACTTTCTTGGCAACAAACAGTATTCTTGGCAAACAGAGCAACCTGGACATCCAGCAAGAGTGCAGGAACTGACACCACTGCTCTGCCTCGTGAGGAGGTCTAAGAAAAACCCTTCCTTGGGGGGCAGATGATGAGATCAGAGTCTGAATCATGGGGGAAAGGTTAATCTTGACTTTAGCTGTAATTAAGCATTTTTTCCTATAAAAGGAAAAATAAAAATTCATAATAGTGTAAAGTGAGTCAAATATCAACTTCAAGTTACCTCTTTTCTATTTTGCTTAATTTGGAGATCACCTCACCACTTTTAATAAATATCAAGATGAAAATGGCATTTGAAATCAAGGAGTAAAATATTTCAGTTCTGAAACAATTACTAACCATAGAAATAATATTAAAGATGCTATTCTTTCCTCAGAAAGCACTATCCAAACTAAATGAAGGCAAACATTGTGCAAATATACTTGTGTCTTTAAAACAGCCCTACAGGCACCTTTTGTTTCAGAGGCCAGAATTAAGTTGAAGGGGTCTTTGGCATCCAGCGTTAAAGTGTTAGGGAGGACTTTTGTGAACCTTGTTGGACTGTCAAACTCCAGTTTCACGAGACATAAAGACACGTTATCAGTGAAAAAACAGTAGTTCATGTTGAACATTTTCTATTCTAGCTGTACTTTTTTTTTTTGTAGGACAGCCCTCAACAAGCTTAGATGCACACACACAATCCAATATTAGACGCCTGCTACTAGTTGACTTCAATTGATTTCCAGTATTTCTGATTCCCAATGTATTTATCCCCACACATCTCATGAAGGACTTTGAATAGTGCCAGTCAATCTGTGATCCTACTGAATACATTATACTTTTTATGTTTATTAACAATTTGAACAACAAACTGCCTTACTGCAAATCTAACTAGCTTTATATATATGTGTGTTTATCTAACTTTGTATAAACTGCTGCAGTGCTGTTGGAGCAAAGAAAACATTGGAGCTGCAGCGCTCCAGACTGGGCACAGAGTGGCTGGAGAGCAGCCAGGCAGAGGGACCTGGGGGGACTGAGGGACAGGAAGCTCAACAGGAGCCACCAGTGTGCCCAGGTGGCCAAGAAGGCCAATGGGATCCTGGCCTGGATCCAAACTAGTGTGGCCAGCAGGCCCAGGGCAGTGACCCTTCCCCTGGACTCTGCCCTGGGGAGGCCACACCTTGAGTGTTGTGTTCAGTTCTGGGCCCCTCAGTTGAGGAAAGAGATTGAGGGGCTGGAGCGGGGCCAGAGAAGAGCAACGAGGCTGGAGAAGGGACTGGAGCACAAGTGCTGTGGGGAGAGGCTGAGGGAGCTGGGGGTGTTTAGCCTGGAGAAGAGGAGGCTCAGAGGTGACCTCAGCACTGTCTGGAACTGCCTGAAGGGAAGTTGTGGCCAGGTGGGGGTTGGTCTCTTCTCCCAGGCACTCAGAAATAGGACAAGGGGGCACGATGGGCTCAAGCTCTGCCACGGGAAATTGAAGTTGGAGATCAGAAAAAAATTCTTTGCAGAGAGAGTGCTCAGGCATTGGAATGGGCTGCCCAGAGAGGGGGTGGATTCCCCATCCCTGGAGGTTTTTATATGCAGATTGACTGTGGCACTGAGTGCCATGATCTGGTAAAGGGACTGGAGTTGGACCAAGGGTTGGACTTGATGATCTCAGAGGTCTTTTCCAACCCAATCAATTCTATGATTCTATGATTTGTTCAAAATAAACATCAGAAGCTGAATAAGGTGTACAGTACAAGCAAAGTAAAAATACAAACTTATCAGTTTAGTCAGTAGAAAGGTTAACAGATCAAGACACATTATCACCACAATTTAAATACAAGTATGTAAATATCAGATAACATGGATCACTGCCAAAATTTACTGAAAGAATATCCAAATAATCTAGGATGGTACTATGCTGTATGTGCAGCATTGGCATAAACAGTCAAAGTTAAGCAGGAGTACCTTGGTGGAATTTAAATGCTTTGATCTGACAAGTAGGTCTGAAATCCAGAAACTGTAACAGGATTTATGACCCATATAAGATTTCAGCTCTTTTTGTACCAAGAATAATATTCATTTCTCTATTAATGAAACAGCAGCACAGTACAATTGACAAGCATAAAATTATTTAGAAAAGCATTAGTGAGAGTGCAAAAAGAAGGAAGAAACTGAGAAAAATAAAGCTTTAAGAGTTACCCTAAACAAGTCCATTATGTAGGACTACACAGTCAGGAAATGACTTCCAACTTAGCTCAGATTCTGTCCTTCCTTCACGATGGGCAAACACTGTAAAGGACATTTGTCTGGGACCAGGAATGCAGGAAATAACTTTATCAGTGTTGGCCAACGGTTTGCTAGGACCAACTTTAAATTATCTAAATCCTGTATTAGTTGCTTTGGAGCACACACCACCACATATCCTCCTCAAGGAAATAATGGAAACCAATCCTCAGGGAGCTCCACTCTCCCAACCCTCTGCTTCCCTGTGCACAGTCACAGGGAACTCCCACTACAGGAGCACAAGGAAGGGGACTTTGGCTCTGGCTGTACCAACCTGGGGCAGCTGGGAGCAGCCACCTCAGAGAACAGCCGAGCCCTGAGCCCAAGGAGAGTGGCACATCCACAGTCCCATCAAGTCTAGGAAAGTCAAGTGGGATTTACAGTCAAATCCATGACAATTTTCCATCTCTATTTCCACAGCACAATTTTCCAAAAAGCTTATTAATCCTCCACCCAACACAGACAGATTTTAAGTGGCCAGAAGGACATTTCCCAACAGTGTCTTATTCTCCAGATCTGCTGGTCAAACACCAAATAAAAGGCCTTTTTCACAGAACAAAAGCCCACCTTGCCACAGGTAACCCCCCTGCAGCCTGGTTGGTCCCCAGAGTGCAGAAGCCTTCCAAGTGGGGCCTCCCCACAAAATCCAGAGCTGGGCACAGGATTGCTCTCTGGTACCAATGTGCCCTTGCCAGTGGCACAAGTTCCCATCTGCCCAGCAGAGCAGGGATAGGACTAAATAAAATGTCACAGGCAAGGCAGACACTACAAATAGCACCACACGTTCAGCAAGTAAGCACAGAGCATATGGATTCCAGGGGTAAATTGAGCATCTAACTGTGGTTTATACAGTTCTCCCTGCTTTAATAAAAATGGAAAATTGAATATAGAATTTTAGCCTGACTGTATGGTGAAAGCTTATTCTATAAAAATGTCTTTAAAATACTAACATGCTCACAAAACACTTGTTCTTTTTTTTGTTTTCTTTTTTTTTTTTTTGCTAATTCAGACATCTTAATAGAGAATTAAAAATTTGGGCACATTTGTCCCTGTCTTTGACAGATAGTGTGATAGAGAATAGTTCATTTATTGAGCCAAATATTGCTTAACATTATAATAAGAGTGTACATTATTGCTATTCTTCATTTTATTTAACAGTTAGGGATTTATAAGCCAAAAGAGCCTGGGATAAAAACTGAAAAATTATTAAAAATAGAGGAGAGAGTTAGGCAGTGTCTTAGTAGTTAATTTTATCTTCCCATTTTTGTTATGCCTGGCAGATGATGGGTTTATACTTCCTCATATTGTAAAATCCTCTTACAGGAATTTCTCCAGTGATCCGTAATTTCTCCTCCTTAACGTTTCCCACATTGCCTTCCTAGAAGTCAGACCAGAAAAAAATACAAATTGTGGTCTTTTTGTTCTACAGAATGTCCATCCTTCTACAGAGCAGACACTGCAGAGGAAGAACTGGAGACCAGTGGAATGGGATGCAGTGATGCTTTCCCTAACTGGGTGGAAAAGATCAAGATCTGCCCTTTTTTTTTTTTTCAAAGATGCTTTTCACCATCTGTGCTCATGACAGTTTTATTCTGGGCCAACAAATGGCCTTTTCTGAAATGCAAAATTAAGTTGCAATAGGGAGATAAATTAGACCAAAGAACAGACACTTCTTACAAAACCGCCACCTTATACTAAGTATTATTTTTTGTGTCACAAACCAATATAGAGGGTTGTCAGAGATATGAAACACCAAGCAATTACAAAAAGACAGGCAGATGACCACATGGGGACATCAGTGTGGCTACAGCTCTGTATACTTTCTGCAAGAGAATTAATTAATTAAAAAAAAAAAAGATATTTCCACATACATTCACTGAGAGAAATGCAAAGTACCAGTTCAGCGGAGGGGAGGAAATTATGATGGTGTTTATCACATCTCAATGCTGAGAGAGAACCTTTTTCTCAAAAAAGTGAACTTAAAACTCCATCTACAACTATCCTGCATATTTATCTCCTTTGCAGTCCACAGCATTTTGCTATGCACTTATTGTTTCATACTGCAGTTTTCTAATAAAAGAAATTGTAGTAATTTTCATTTCCAACCAGCACCAAATAAACCTCCCATTGCTGAGTCCCTCTCCATCATCACAGCTTGTATAACCCCAAACAACTTTCTATTCATGGAAAAAATGTATTAACTCCTTATAGAAGAAAAATTTTAAACAGAAGTCAGATATTTCCAAATCATGTTTTTGAAATAGTCTTTCTATTTTCATGTGCAGACTTAAGCTTAGAGCATTCTGTCTCTCCAGCAAGAAGAGAGATTATCACTATCACTTAAATGACCACAAGAAACACTGTTCCAGTTCTACTGAGGTGTTAGTGATGTTATCAGCTTCCACAAGAGAAAGGAAATTCAGGGCTGGGGTTTGGCAAGCTTCAAAATAGAGGTTTCTACACTTAAATCTCAGTTTAAAGCTTACAGACTTGATTCAACGTTGATTAATGGAACTGACTGTGCTTCAACTCTCAGCTAAATCACAGTTAAAAGGCAGATGAGAAGATACAGCTATGCTGATGTTTCAGAAATAGAAGCATTTGAATAGCTATCAAACATGCTATTTGATTTTATCTATCAGATACAGGAATATTTATGTGAATGAAAAAAACCAGTAAGAAAGAAAACAAATCGAAGGATAAAACGTTACATTTCTCTGACATATGATTGTGTAGCACTATTTTCCAGTAGTTTCATGTCATTAACACAATCTCTTTTGCATCAGAATATGAATTTTTATTATGGATGTCTTTATGTAACACTAATCTTTCTATTATGACCAGAAGGAATATACTGTAATAATATTAGAAATCTTCATTTGTTTCTTCAGTCAGTGATTCAAATTTGATGTCCTGGTTTAAACAGAAGTAAATGACTAAAAAAATGATGGGCATTATGCCATGGCCTTTTAACTTCCCCTACACGGATCAACAGCACAACTCACTTGCTGGAGGAAGCCAATACCCTCTGGGACAAATCATGGCAGTTTTGTGATCAATCACCTGCTGTCCCCAGGTCACACAAAGGTGTTACACTGTGGAACATCACAGGGGGAGCCCCAGCCCTTGAGGGTGTGCTTCTTTCTAAATACTGGACAGCAAGTGAAAGACTCAACAGGCAACAGAAGTCCTGTACTAGAAATATTAGGTGAAGAACCTGGAATCATGCTAAAAGTCTGTTAAATAACAGCAGCCATAGCAAAGATTTTCAACCCTGTAACACCCAAATCTTGCCATGAAAGCACTCTGCCTTGTGCTCCCTTCAAATGAAACATGGAACAATCCAAACATGCACCCACAGGTTACTCCACTTTCAGAGTTAGGGTGAATCCCATGGCTGTCTTTCAAGGACCTTTGGAAAAGTAAAATCACAGAATCACAGACTATTCTGAGTTGGAAGGGACCCACAAGGATCATCGAGTCCAACTCAAGTCAATGGCCCACACAGGGGATCGAACCCATGACCTTGGCATTGGTACAACTAAATTTTAACCAGCTGAGCTGATCTCAGGGTCAAGAGGATGAATTCCCCTCCCAATTCTTGATACAACAGGGGAGGATGATGTGCCCTCCCTCTCTGAGAATTAACCTGGTCTCTCTTCAAGTTTCCACCAACCCCAACTGCCACCAGCTGTGCAGCTTTTAGAGCAGTCTGAGCTACACTGTGTTGTAAATTAGAAGGTCAGTTTAGCCCTCAAAAGCTGTGCACATGCAAGGGTTAAAAAGATTTTAAGATTTTTAAGTCATACTTTCCATTGGCTAATCATTACTCAGCTTGAACTCCTGATGGTGAACTCCTTGACACTAATGAGCCCACATCTGGCTCCTCTAAGTCAAAATTACTTTGCTCTGTGAGCAGCTTTTATTAGCAGACCAATGACCATAATGAATTTTTGACAAGGGACGGCTATTCAGCACAAATCAACTTAAGCAATTCTTCCATCAGGTTTAACTGTGTTGTGTTAGAGGCAGCAATTGATTGCTGCAGGAAACCTGGGCCTCCCCAGCAAGCTGATTTCTTACCCTCCACCATGTAAGCAAACTCAACCAAACAAAAACCCCCACGCTGCCTGTGAATAGCCAGGTCTATCTGTCATCCAGTAAGCTGGAAAAACCCTGCTCTTTAGCTGGAAGTCACAAGGTCCAGTTATAAGACAGATCAATTACATGAAACAAAACTATAAACACCAAAAGCAACCGTGAACTACCTGATCTAAATGACCTACAGACATGAGATGCTAATTGGTCCCAACTCAGATTTACTCTACGTACAAGTCCTTATGGAAGCCCAAGTGTTTCCTTTCCCCCCAGAGTGCTGGAATGATCTGCCAGCTGGCTGGAGAGGATCTTTGCTCCTCTGTGTGCAGCTTTTAGCAGTACCAATACCCGCAGGAACGAAATGGAGAGAGTGGAACAAAATATCCTGTGCTTAAACACATAATATATTCAGTCAGGACTCGGGAAAGCTGGTTAACTTTATGATAATTGAAAAAGCTCCAAAGCTGATGCTTTCTCTTGGTTCTCTGGTTCAAGTGACCACAAATGAGGTTGTAACACATTGTTTTTATCACTTTCAAGAAGGCTTTAACCACTGAAGTTTACAGATAGACTTTTTATGTTTTATATACTTAACAGCAAACAGAGTAGCACACAGGGAGAGGGGAAAAACCAAGCTGTAAGTCTTGTTTTGTGTGAAACCTCATATGCAATATGCCCTGGCTGCCAAGGAGGAAAAAAAAAAGCCTCTCTAAATTCACCTGCAGCTTTTGGTCTCAAAATAAACTCATCTCCTGCTCATCTTAATAATTTTAGACTCCCCTTTACACCCCAGCTGTAAAGCACAGGGTGGTGGTGACACTTCCACTCCAAGGTACACACACAAACTCAGGAGCAGAACACCAGGTGAAATTTATGGGTCAGATACGTCAAAATATCTTATGAAAAAATGTCTCATCTTACTAATAATCTCTGAAAGCTCATAGAGGTTGTCACATCTTCTCTAAATTCAAGCCACAATGCTGATCTGAATATTTATTTACATATACATACATATATATTGCATATTATATGTGAAGATGCTGAAATATGTTTGAATAAAATGCAACTTGTAAACCCCCAAGCTCAAAATACTGCTGATGCCTGACACTTTACAAGGGCTGAACCAGTAAAAATAAAGGATTTCAAAATTTATTTCAAGAGCATTTCACAAGATGTCTGAATTTAAAAAGTCTTGGTTACCAGATAAGCAGCTGACAGTTATTTCTTGTGTTATGTATTTCAGAAATAACCTAACATGATCACAGTGTCTCCAAACCTCACATTCTCATTAAGAAGTGAGCAGGTGGGTTTCAGAGTACATGAAAGCATCATGCTCCTAGTAGAGGTAACCTTTTTTGTCCTCATTAGGATGAGTGATGACAGCAGTGAAAAAAAAAATGAAGCATTTTCTCTTTTCTTTTTCCTTCCCTTTCCCAGTATAGCAACAATAACCAGCAGAGAGGATTCTTTACAGCAGATGAATAGATCTGCACTGGTTTCACGGTTTAGTTTATTAGCCAAGAAGTATCCCAGGTCTTTCTACCTTGTGTTTGACTCAGGCTGACATAAAAAGAAAATGCTGCTTGCCATTGCAGCATTTGATCCAAGATTCTCCTTTCATCTCCTTCTTCTAACTTTGCATTTTGTCTTTTCTTCTGTCGTTCTTTCCAAGGTACTGCAGGATACAAATCAAACAGCATTCCACCAGAAGGGCAACAACTGCAAGATTAATAGAACACACCAACAGCTGTATGGCAAAAGACAGCAACTCAAGTTAGGAAATACCACCCGTGTGCAAAATCAGCTGGACACTTCAAAGTGAAATTGTACTGAAACCAGAAAAACCTGGTAATTAAACCAAAACCCCTTAAAATTTCGAGTGGAGAACTCGAGCCTTTTCCATGGCAACTCATGTTATCAGAGGTAAATACATTGACACACACAAAAATGTGCCATCCTAACCTGTCTGTCTTTCACACTACTCATCACACACAGCTGCACAAATGCCCCCACCTTCCCAGAGAGGGTGGGCACTGGAAGGTACGTGCCCATGTGGCCACTGTCAGGCTTACTGGGTCACCCTGCTCTGGGAGAAGACAAGATTATACCTAAAAGTTCACACAAGGAGAAAGGAAAATAACTCCAGACTGCCTTACGGATTAGAAAAAGGAAAGTCATACTTGTGACTCTCCCTTCACATTTTCCCTTCTCTGATAATTCCCTCTGCAACTCTTGTGTCTGCTTGTCAGTCCTCACCCAAAAGGCAGAACAGCCAGAAGGTGAGTACTGACCCAGGCTCTTCATCACCAGCACAGGCACAGCCTTTGGCTGCAGCAAATTGAGGACCTGGTGGTGGTTCCAAAGGCAAGAGGAGCCTTAGACACCTGCAGAGTCAGGAACCAGGGACATCATGGGCCATCCTTCATGCCCTAGGGGAGCAAACTCCAGGGGCTCTCTGGTTTGTTCCAGCCTTGGCTACAGCAAAGGAGCAGAGATGAGTGCAGGGGAGCTGATTCAGGCTCACAAATCCTCCAACTAAGAACAAAAAGAAACAGCCCATTGCCTTTCCATGCATCATTATTTCATTCAGTGTTCCCCCTACCAGTTTTTCTGCAAGCAGTAGGCTGAAGGATCATGTAAGAATATACATGCTGCTGCAAAGCTTGCAGAAATAAAGGATAGCCAGAATCTAAACAGATGAGCCCCAAAATCAGCAAGAACCCAACTATGTTAGTGTACACCTGATATGTAAACTTTTGTTTAGAAATGTCTTTCATTCCAAGACTCACAAATAGGATTGCACCTTCCAAAGATCAAAAGATATGACAATAACAAGAGGTCTAAGATATGCCCAAAACCTGAGGCTGTAGGTACTGCCATAGTAAAAGAGAATCAACATGGTTCAATATCTTGAAAATAATATATCTGACATTTACTACCCTGTAGCATATTATAAGCAAGGAAAAATAAAAATTAGGTTTAGTTTCTTAATTCTGAAATACAATTCCTGTACAAAAATTCTCATAAGACTTATTTTTGTTTTGAAAAACAGACACAATTTGTTTTCAATTTAAATAAAAAAGCTCTCATTTTGTTTACATCAGCAGTGACAAAAGTAAATATTTGCTCAGTAACTGTGCACAGAAAAACAAAAGAGGCACTAGCATTATTTCCTACCAATACAGAATGCTAAGTCGGTTTTCTGAAATCAATTTAAAAAATATTAATTACATTCAGTCACAGGACCATAAAATTAAGCAGCCTAATGTATCAACACTTGAAAAATACACTTGAACACACTTCCCTAGTGAGCAGTGGTCTAAGCTATCAGCTTCTCAACACTCCTATCCACAGAGCTCCAGTGGCTCCAGTTATCAGTTCAGGGAGTTACAGCTACAACACTCCTTTCCTCACCTGTGGGCAGTTCCAGCACGTCTCCTTCAGCTCAGGATACTGAAGGAAACAAACACTCATCAGTAAGAAACTATACGTAGTTTCATAAGTCTTGTTCAGAAACATGTGGGAGGTTTTGCAATTTATTCTTCATGCTGCAGCTACTGCTTCAGAAAGTCATAGAGCTGAACTCAGATTTTTCCTTGAGAGAAGCAGAGTATGAAGAACAGAGAGAACAGGATGCCCATCTCTTGCTGCCCTCACCTATAGACAGGAGGCTTTGAAGGAGAGGGTGAAGACATGACAGTAGTTTTGCATCCTCACAGATTTTAAGTAAGAGAGGCCATTGTGCTTCCCTTGAACCATCATATTTCTTGAACATCCCACCTGCCTGAGGTGATTCTACAGCTCAAGGTATGTCCAAGGGTGTGGTATGGCAGAAACATCACAGCACTCTCACTTCTGATGGGAGAGGTAAAAGTCTTTATAAAGTACTGCTTCTGAACTTACCTGCCATCCACTTTCACCCTTCCCTGCCTTTCATCTATTTTTGGCTATGTCAATTTTCTATCCTAATAAATAAGAGTATTTCATGACTTACACAGTTACTGGAAGCCAGAGTTTAACTAATATCATTTCAGGTCTTGAAAAGCCACTGAAGCTCTTGGTAACCTTTCCTTTTATATTTACCACATTATACAAAGTTCAAAACATTGAAGCTGGAGCTTGAAGTTCAAGGTTGTAGCCCATCTTTAATCTTCTACTAATATTACAGGAGAGCAGTTCTGGAACATTATGATCCTTTAATTATGAAAAATTGGAGATTATTAGCATGGCCATATCTTACAGATAAGACTGTGTTTTTACTTCAGCAAGCATAATCAATAGTGTTTCTGTAAAATTTGGTTTGCTAAATCCACTGGAGTGGAGGAACTCGGTAATTCCCTTTTAAACTGACTTTTACAACTTCCCAGCTGTCTAGTTCTCTACATTTGTCATGACAGACAAAGTTAAATTAAAAATTCTAAACCATCACCCTAGGGCAAAACTTGATAGGAAAGTGTAGAGCAATATTCTGTAAAACCAGTAATAGAATATATCCTAACACTACAGATAAAACACACCGTAATTTCTCTGTGTGTATTTGCTCCCCTACTCCTTGTTTAATAGATGTGATTTTCATGAAATCTAATCACAACTCCCAACTCAAATGGGTGTCTCGCACTGTTCTTTTTTTTTGAATAGTCCAACTGGTCACAAGGGAATCTCGTATGCATCAAGGCATGTGTTTAGGCACAGAGGTTGGATGTCACCTCTGTGATTGATAATGTTTGTTTTGTGCTCTGCTTTTCAATAACTCTTCACTTTAAGCAGCATTTTGCTTCTAAACAGGAGTGGGTGTAAGGACACTCAGCATAATGGAATGGGCCAGGTTTAATTCCCTTAATCACTTGGTCAGGGCAGCAGAATTAACTGTCCACATCTGTTCCCTCCTAGCACACATGCTTAGTTTTCCCTCTTATGCAATAAAGGAGTGTGGGGTCATGATGCCACATCCAGCCTGCCTTTGCCTCCAAAACTGAATGCACAGAGAACACTCACAGGCTGACTGTGGATCAACACAGACTGATCTTCGACAACAAAACACTTTTAATGTGGCAAAACCAGCTCCACCTTTGAGCCTCAGGTGTAACTTTTTATAAAATATGTCGTATATGCCCAAAGGAAAAAGCAGAGCTGTTGTGCAAATTGTAAACACGTAAATAGAAAAGCATACTAAACCTTGACATAAAATCTTTTTTAATAAAAATGCTCTTGATAGGCCACTGAAAATGGAGTGTAACTGCACTCCTAGTTAGGGTGAACTGTTCAAGATGATGTGCTCTGGTAAAGATGACGTTCAGCATCATTAGTCACACTGATAGAGTGCTCTGGAGAGCTGCTCAACAAAGGCCAGGGAGGGTTAGAGCCAAAGAAAATTTGAAAAGGTGTCATTTAGAATGGCAATTAATTGAGCCCCATTGGCTTGTGTTTCTGGCTGCTGGGAGGCCGATGATGGAGGTCAATGCTCCAAGGGCCTGGTGTTCCCAAGCTGGTGATTATCGGGGGGCTCACTCTCAGCTGGGAGCCACCCACGCTCACCTCCTTTGGCATTTGTATCAATTACGCTTGTTTAAGGATGAACAGACAGACAAATACTGAGTTCAGAAAAAAACCAAAACAACAGAGATCATGCTGGGAAACAAACACTGAATCACCAAAAGGGGAAGGGAGGAGTCACCAGCAGGCAGGTAAGTACAGGGAACACAACAGGAGTCAGACAGGGAGCTTCTAGAAGGTGACAGAACCCATTCATTTACAGGAACAGTCACATTGTTTCCTGGTATCAGAAATAAACTAGTTTTGGAGAGAAAGAAAACAGCTTTCTCCTTTAAGGCCAAGGACAAACAGGATGCTATGTTTTAGCAAGAAGCTGTTCTCTGCAACAGGTGTCATAAGATATACTAGATGCAAAAGCAGAGATGGCCAGGAAAAGTCCAGGTCAGCTGACAGCTGGAAGATTAGGGAGAACTCATTTCATTAAAAACTGAGGGGAACCTTCTCCTCATTTATACCCTTTACGGCAACATGTGTGTTGTTTTGTTTGGACGCTGTGCCTGCTCTCAGTTAGCATTTTGTCCTTTGCCTGACCTGAGCTGAGGGTCATTTGAAGATAGCAGGTTAAACACAAATAATCCCCTCTCAAGGCTGTGGCAGTCCATGGAATGAGGCAGGAGGTAAGACAGCTCGTTACTCCCTAGCGCAGGATATTCCACAGGGTAAACCATGAAAACAGGCTGAGCAGGAGTCCTGGAGGGGTTCTGGCAGCGCTGGGAACAGGGGAGCAGCCAGTGCAGCCTGAAGAGGAAGGAAAAAGCACAGCAGCTGGCACATCTGTGCCCCGGAATCCCTGGAGAGCCTGTTTTACCTCATCATCCTCCTGGGTAACCACTGCCAACTCTAGAGAGCCCAGCACAGCAGCACTTCAAACCCGCCTGTGAACCTCAGGTTTTATCACTACAGCAAATAATAAAGAAGTGCAAATGAGGATGATAACATTGCTTGTTTTACATGCAGAAGGTCAGGGAGCATGAATTAGTCACTCTCCTGTGTAGGCCACTGCTGGCTGGCTGGGAAAAGAACAGACTGCAAAGGATACTGTTCCCTCTCGCAGTTAAGGAGAGACACGTGGGGCTGTGATTCTGCCTCGTCTGGTCCATGAGCCCAGAAACAGCCAAGGAACGCATAGGAGAAAATAATCAACCACTGTCTGGAGATAAGCAACATATTATTTCTCCAGGGAGCAAGTGGGGGAACCAGGAGGCAACAGCTGCTTCCAGTCCCACAACTGCTGCCTTGGACTGCTCCCACTACACACGCTGCCTTACTACGGCTTGAAAGGAGTTGCCTCTATTTATAAATACAGAGAGATAAATAGCTATGTCTGAGTGCGTGTGTGCATCTGGTTGTAATGCAAGAGTAAGGAGAAAATATCCTTCTCACGCACATTAATGCAAATGTAAAGAGAAAATATCCTTCCTACAGACATTTATTTTAAACTGTGTGTGCTGGCATATTTTTATTTTAGAAAACTGATTACTTCATCATTGGATTGTGTCCTTACTGCACTTAGCAGTTTGGAAAAAGAAAAGTATGAATCCAAATGTAACTCACAGGACAAACAAGTATTTATTTGAATTTTTAAACAGCTTGGCAATTTTTCTTCTCCATTTCCTACAATAATATAAAGCATGTTAAATGGAGAAATGTGTTACGAATGCAAATCCTCTGTAAGTGAAAGTGTATAGAAAAAGAATAAAGCCACTGAGCAAATGCTAAAATAATTTTTTCTCCCAGCACAACTGGAAAGTAATGCTGCCAAACAGTAAACACACCTGCAAAACCAGATTTAGGGAATAAGTTAAATACTCTGACCTGTATATTTTCTGCCAATTGATCTATTTTTAATCCAGTGAACTTTTAAAGATAGTGCTTGCAACAACAATTTTTCATAACTGGAACTTTTAGAAACATTTGCTACGATATCCTGACGTGTACCTAAGAGAGTGATACGTTTAAGAGCATTCAGCCATCATATAATTACACACAGCGTATACAACAACCATTTAACGATGCAGCTAAGCCAATTTAGGACAATATGCTCATCCACTAAGCTATTACAGCTTAAATGGCATTCTTATCCACTTTAAAGTTCAACTTACCATTAATTGTTTAACACTAATAGAGTTCTGAATAAATAAAGTCAACAAATTACAATGCTATAGTTAATTGTAATTAATGTGGCTGTGTGCAAAATCCTACTTTCATAAAGAATTAGATGGCAAAGCAGATAGCTGTGCATTCACCTAATGAAGTTTGAATTCCTCTACTGCAAAACAACTACTTACACTACCAACTTCACCCAAATTAAAAATGGTCAGATAAACATTAACAATTAACAAAGAAAGACCAACATATTTGTAGAAAAAGAAATACTGTTACAGTCATAGCAAGGGCATTTGCATTTTAAGCCTTTCCACATAGGTCTATACACACATACACAAATACATATATATGTGTATATATATATATAAGAAAGGCAACACACCTTCTCAAGAACCCTGATTTATATGGTTTCTAACCGCAGTTTATTGTCTTATTTTCCCCAGTCTGTGTTCTAGTTCTTTCTCTCAACTTCCTACATTTAACTCAAAGCTGTGAGGGAAGAGCAAAACAAAACAACCCACAACAAAACAGAATCAAAGCCAAGTAATACAAAGGATTTTCATCTTTATCTATCTGCCTGTGTCTCTTGGTTATATAATCACAGCTGTAATCTCTGGTAAATGCAGACCCCATCACACAGCATGATAATGCTGGGGAAGATCTCTCCAAGCTGTGACATGTCAGAATCTAAACCGACGTTAGAGCTTCCGAAAGTTCCCATCAAATGACCAGATGGGGATGCAATCATCCAAATCTTCTGCAACACAAAGGGTAGTGAGACCACAAAACATTAGCTTCTTGATCATCTGTCTCACAAGTACTGGGAAGGAAATACAACAGAGAAACTTTTTCTCATGTGTCTCAAAAATTAAACTTAAGAGACTGTACCCCAAAATAGGCTCTTTGGTCAAATAACCAGCACTTGTCAGGCAGAGCTATTTGCCACATACTTAGATGTAACACCAGGTGTTTGACCATCACTTGCTAAGCATTCTTAAGACTCCACATCAGACTGCTCATTTCTATTCAGCAGGGCAGGAATCAAAGCTGACTTAAAAATCCAATATAGCTATCGCAGCTTTTTTTTTAAAGTATTATAAAATACATCTCTTTGAGAATATATTTTCTGTGAAGTATGAAAGAATGAAAGAAATCCATAGTACTTGCAGTCTGAATCACACACAGAATTCATATTTCTTGTAACTTCTTGTTTCTGAACTTCATCACCTTTAACCAAGGTGATAAACCACCCACCTTTTATTACCCAGCTCCTCTGAAATGAAGTGCTTACTATGCAAATTTTTGATGATACCTGCAAGTGGCCAGGGTAAAGAAATGCCTCATTTTCTTCAGATCTATCAAAAGAGTTGGCTGCAGGTGAGATGAGATTTTTAAGTTCATTCATGGCACTTGCTACCCTTACCACATCCTTTGTGAGAGAGAAATCATGGCTAAGGGGAAGCCTGAATTTTCAGCTCTGGAAAGGTATCAGACTACACCTATTCAGGCTTCAATATTTCACTTCTAAGAACACACAATAAATGGAAAGTCCACTCCCAGAGGATATGGCAATGAAAATAATGGAATAAACCTTGCCTCACTATTCCATACAGCTTGGACAAGCCCAGAATTCAAAGTGACAGTAGATTAAGATCAAGTAGGAGAGTTCATAAACTGCGCAGGAAAGACCTCTGATAACACACTTGGGTTTAAAAAGTTCACTCACAGTACTTTATACATCTCATTTGGAGATGCAGAGGCATAGCCCTGTGTATCTAATATCCCATGTACTTTATCTGCACTGGCTGCTGTCATTGGCAATGTACTCAGCCCTAGATAGATAGATATGTCTAAAGCAGAAAGACCATCATGTTTTCTCACATTCTGGTCTCTTGTCACAGATTACAAAATGAAAAATCTGTTCTTAGGAATTAGGCATCCACTCTCTTAATTTCTCATCCAGGGTACCATACCAATAACAAATGATGGACAGCACCACTGCAGCAAAGTGAGAAGAGAAAACAACTCACTCCAACAGCAAATCTAAGAATTCCTATCCTTCTGAACCAGCATAATTCACTCACTTAGTACTTCTACTTTAGAGACTAAGTCTGATGAGGAGCGGCTGAGAGAGCTGGGATTGTTCAGCCTGGAAAAAAGGAGGCTTGGAGGGACCTTCTCACTCTCTCCAACTCTCTGACAGGAGTGGGGAGCCAGGTCAGGCTCTGGTCCCAGGAAACAAGGGACATAACAGGAAGAAACAGCCTCCAGCTGCACCAGGGGAGGTTCAGGTTGGACATCAGGAGGAATTTCTTCACTGAAAATGGGAGTTGGGCATTGGAACAGTCTACTCAGGGAAGTGTGGACTCCCCATCCCTGGAGGTGCTCAGTAAACAACTGGACATGGCACTCAGTGCTCAGGTTTACTTGACAAGAGGTTGGTCAGCCAAAGGTTGGACTCGATCTTGGAGGTCTTTTCCAACCTCATTGATTCTGTGATTCAAATCACAGACCCATCAGAGGGTTAGACCCAGCATGGCAGCTGTTCCTCTTATAAAGGGCATGTGTTAAAAAGGCAACGGAGACTAAACTGGAGTGAATCCTGCTGTGGCACAGAACTGACCCAGGCAGTCCTGCCAACACCCAGCCCAGGCCCACACTGCACCAAAAGGTAAACATTAGATAATGACAGCACGTTATGCAATTGGTTCTGACATGCCTTGGTCATCAGGCAGCACTGGGAGCTGCTCAACAGACAAAGCACGTTTTCCAGTATTCTGCATCACAGACAAGAAAAACCACAGAGATTAGGACTATAACCAATTCAGAGCCAGCAGGACCATTAACTCTGTGCCCTCTAACCTGCATTCCTGTCACTCTGCATGGCAAGAATCAAATGCACCAAACAACAGCTACAAATTTGTCACCTTCAGTGCAACAGCTGAATATACAAATTTCCTGCTTTGCATCTTACCTGGAAAGCTCCATAAGCACCACACAGAACATATTAGGAACACAACAGCTATTCCTTCCCAGATAACTTCATTACATTTTCCCCACAACACAATCAAGGATTTAACAGTCATTGCACAGAAATCATCGCTACACTGAGGATGTAGGAGAAATCTGCTCCAAAAATGCATATTGTGAAAGTGTAACAGAGAAGCAAATTAAAGAGAGAAATGTTTTAGGAAATGAGCAAATAAATTAATAAAGCTTTAAGATGTTTTGGGTTTTCTCCTTCTCTGACACAGTAAATTTATTTAAGACCTACAGATTGCATCCATTTATTTGCCTTGTTTTGCTACAGGAGTTAAATAAAGCATAATAAAGTACACACAGATATATTTTTCCACAGTAGTTCTGACCTTTATTTTCAATTTGGAAAAAAAATTAATCTTAAAACAATATTATAATTGTGAAGTGCAATCAAGTACTACATTGTACTTTACACTATATTGTGATTTTATTTTATTTTTGGAACTAAGGCATAACCCACTTCTCCAATTATTTTTTTTTCCACGGCCATTAGAAGCCTTTCAGTATTTCATTAAGATTTAGGGCCTTTTGAAAAAAAACAAAGTAAATGTATTCCTTTCCAGTTTTGAGATACCAATCTCAAACTAGGAAACAATATTTTGGTATGAAAAAGATCAACAGACACAACAGGAATTATTTAATTCAATCATAATTCTATAGTTAATATCTCCTCTTAACACAAATTTGTTTCCATGAAGATGGAAGATAAAGTGTGAACCAGCCATCAGAAATTTCCCACATTCCCTTTTTTTTCTGAAGGAAATCATATGTATACATGCATATCCTTCCAAAAGTTAAACAAATTTATCTCAACACAGGAATGAAATAACAGCCTATATGGTGTTGTGCTTTTTCCAAAACACATTCTGAGCAGCAAGGGGTTTACGTAAGATTGTCTGCCAAGTCTTAACTTGAACTGTATTTTTGTGGTATTACCCTCACTTTAAATGACTGATTCACAGGAAAAGGCAGTTCATCATGTTTTCTTCAATACTCACAGATCTGAGAAGATTTCTTTTTTTTTAATTTTATTTTGTGTTTACTTTCTATCACTCAGAGAAATAATCACAGCCATCCAACACTTCTGAGGGTGGGCAGGGTCTGCAGAGGGATCTGGACAGGCTGGATGGATGGGCTGAGGCCAGTGGTGGGAGGTTCAATAAGATGAAATGCTGGGCCCTGCTCTTGGGTCACACCAACCCCGTAAAGTGCTCCAGGCTGGGAGAAGAGTGGCTGGGAAAGGACCTGGAGGTGGTGGACAGCAGCTGAACACAGGGCAGTGTGTGCCCAGGTGGGCAGAGGTCCAATGGCACCTGGGCTGTACCAGGAATAGTGTGGCAGCAGGACCAGGGCAGTGACTGTCCCTCTGAATTTGGGTCTGGTGAGGGCTCACCTCGAGTGCTGTGTCCAGTTCTGGCTCCTCATGACAAGAAAGACACTGAGGGCCTGGAGCTTGTCCAGACAAGGGAACAGAGCTGGGAAAGGGTCTAGAGAGTCAGTCCTACAAGGAGTGAATGGGGGAGCTGGAAGGGCTCAGCCTGGAGAAAAGGAGGCTCGAGGAGACCTTATGACTTTGTAGAACTACCTGAAAGGAGGTTGTAGACAGGTGAGGGTTGGTCTCCTCTCCCAAGTAATAAGCAATAGGATGAGAGGAAATTACCTCAGGTTGTTCCAGGGGGAGGTTTAGATTTGATATTAGGAAAAAATTTGGCACAGAAAGGGTGATCAGGCATTGGAACATTGGCCAGGGAAGTGGTGGAGTCACCAACCCTGCGGGTATTTAAAAGATATGTAGATGTGGCACTTGGGGACATGGGTTAGTTGTGAACTCGTTGGGTTAACAGTGTGACTCAGTCTTGAATATCTTTTCCAACCTTAATGATTCTGTAATTCTAACATAACTAGGCCATAATAAGAATCAGTCAGCAGTACAAAAAAAAAAGCTATTTTGTAGATAGCTAACGGAAACTCACCACAGAAATATCACTGGCTGGTGATAAACAGATGAATGATTCACAAATGCAAATGAGGAAAAAATATTCTACAATAACACAGTTGATTTTAGCCACAGTTTAGAAATGTGTTTACAAGATTGTTTACAAGACATTTTCCTTCCTATGCCCTTGTAAAAGTCCTCTACATGTGTAACATGAAAAGCCTCCTCCATTAATCCAACTCAACAATACCACCACCACCCCCTGCAGAGTATCAGTGCTGGAACAGATAAAAATATTGCAAAGCAGAAACCCTACAAACTTACAAAACCAAACCTGTGTCTAAAACGTAGATATTCTTGCATCACTAAGTTACTGATTTAGCCATTTACAATGCAGACATATATAGTGGCAAGGTTTTGTAGTTCCATAGTGATAAATCCACTTGCACCTTGCCCTCAGGTTATCCTGGATGAATGTTCAACCAGTGAATAAAACAGCAAAATGAGACTTCACACAGCCCTGTTTTCAGTCAGGTTCAACAATGTTGTCTCACCTAACAAGTCAGAAAGCCCAAGTGGACTTGGACATCATGCATCAAGCTAAGCAGCCTCAATTTTCTTCAAGTCTGATAGATCAGGTCTGGTCTTCCCACAAAATCACTGAAATATCTGTAAAGATCACAGCTCTGTCATCAGGGGTTAAAAAGCCTGCTTAACAAACCCCAAAGAAATTATTGCAAAGTGTGACAGATTCCTAGAAGGAACAATTCAGTAACCATTTGCTATGTGACCTTCATTAGAATTTTCTCCATTATCATGTTGCAGAAATCTATTACATTACTGACTGAAGCTATTAGTCACTAGAAATCCACTATCACGTTCCCCAAACTGGGGAATCATCATTACCATTAATTTCAAAGGGTAGCATTAAAAGAGACAATATTCAATATTTTACTTGCTAATTCTACTGTAATTTATATTAGAAAAATATGCAGGAAGGTTAGACCAGCCTTGAGAACCAGTCATTTTTTCTGAACCATTTTGTTTTCCAGGGAAAGCCTCAATAGTATGTAGGGCATCTGGAGATCCCTCAGTGGAATTCAGAGTTCAAGGAGCCGTTCTGCAGTGCTGATACGGGGTAGTCACAGAGGGCACCTATTTCCACATTTAAAAAGATCAGTACTGATGCAATGCAGGGAAACAAGGAGAGAGGCAGGGCATTCCCTCACTAAGCTATTATAGCTGAAATCTTTCATCTCGCTCTATTTCATGTGTGTTCCAGGGACTACCATGAAGACTTTGCTACTGTTATCCCTTCCTCACAAAATCTCTGTATGATGTAAACCATGATCTACTTTTCTATGCTTTTATTTGTCACGTTTCAGGTCCGATTACCAAATCAGGACACTTTTCTTTATGTGGTGTTTGATGAAGTCTCACTAGTTAGTTGGATGTTGTTCTTAGAACACACGATGCCAAATGAGTTGCCTGGAATATACAGTTACTTATTAGTGCAAAATTGCAGTTATGGAGTTAGAAGGTTTCTGCAGCACATACAGAACAGCTCAGCAAAAGAGCTATCTTATGATCTTAGCCTCTTTCCATACATTAAGGGCTTGCTTAGACAGGAAGCCTGAAAGGGAATAAAAGAGTTGAAGGGAAACAACACAGTATCACACCTTGTCAGTGCAAGGATCTTTGTATCCAGGCATGAAAATTTTACCATGCTCTAACTACCCAAGCTTTCAGTTGTCCTAACTCAAAATTCCAGTCACTTGAGAAATATATTCAATTTCTAAGAAACATACTTTGAAAAAAAGTTGGAGGGTTTCTGGTAGACATTTTAAATCCACCTATTTCTGTTATGAAGTGCTAGTCCAGTATATTGCAGAAAATAAGGCTGGGAGAGATGCCCACTGCAAAGTTGTCTAATCTGTCCCCAAGTGCAGGACGGCATCAATGGTAATGTTATCATCCCAGATGGATGGCTGGCCACTCTGTACTGCAATACCAGCAAGAGTGAGCATTTCACAGCCACTGCAGATGCACTATGCTTTACTATTGTTATCATCTGAAAGGGGATTTGGGGTTTGGGTTTTATTTGTTTTCTCTAATTTCTATCCTCAATCTCACTTGGTGAAAGCTTTAAAAAGTCCTAAGGGAGAGCATCATTGTTCAAAGGCTTCATGAAGTGAAGCACTGTGCCAACTGTGGTAAAGAACAAATAATCTTTCTGGGCTGGAATTCCTGCCAGAAAATGGGAAAACAGAAAGATGAGAAGGTCTGAGGAGAAATCCTGTGTGCCTCAAAACTAAGATGAACAAGTTGAATTGGAGGAGGAATTTTTCTGGCTATTCTTCTGTGTTGGCATAATGTCTTTACCATTATAAGTCGTGGTACTCAAAAGAGGATAATGGTGTCCTGAAAGGAGCTTTCACTGCAACACACAGACACAGCAAAGGGGAGGGGGAAAAGGTCTCTCTGATGGTGAAAGAAGCTACTGCCTGCAACAGAGCTGCAAATTCATCTTGCAAAGTCTTGGAAAACTCACATACAACAGACTTGGGGCCAGCTATAAATAAACCACTGGAAAAAGGCAGGCAGCTCTAAGATCTAACATTCCCAGTTTTCCCAAAAACATGTTTCCCATTGAGACACTATTCCATTATTCACAGGGATAATAGATTACAGCATGTGAGAAGACTGAAACAGTCCTTGCCAGGTGTGTCCCAGGACTTAAGAGGAGCTCAGCTCTTGTATTCCAAACTTTCATCTTTCAGTCAACACAGAGCTTTTGAGATGTCAGGGCAATGGGAACCAGGATGACAGTGGCATTTTAGTACTGCCACCCCATTTTAATTTGGGAGAGGCACAGATCCCCCTGGCACCTCTCTGGCACTCCATGGTCAGCAGTGAGGTGCACCCACCCTGCTCAGCAGAGGATTTCAGCCTTGTAGAATTTTAGAGAGAAGGGCTAAACTGGGCATTCGTTATTTGACCAAATCTGAGCCTTGGTAATTGAAAGAATATAATCCCATAATATGCTGCAAGCAATCAGTGAACAGGCCATCTACCTGCCACATATTTTCAACATAATGCAGCTGGTTTATTTTTTTCAAAAGACTCTTGTCCACGTTCAGACTAATCACAAAGGATGATAGCCTCTATAATAAAGCTGTTTATCTGAAATTAAAAATTGGATTAATTTTTCTTTCCCTCCTACACTACTGGAACCTCATCCAACTTCTATCATCTTCCAAAACACTTTCTAATTGAAACATTTGCAATTAAAAAGAAAAAAAAAATCACAATGGCAAAAGGTGTGCAATTAGCAAACCTGAAGACACACATTTTTCCACAAAACTGATACATTTCAGGCAGTAAATCCAGTTCCCAAATGAACCTACTACAGGAGGGCTGGAAGGAAAGCGCAGTTTGTAAACTCAGTGGGTGAACTCAGAGGCAACAGATCCAGACCCTTATCTGCAGGACTGCAACAGCCCTTTTTCTAAGTGGAAAATAAACTATTTTTCAGTGCATTTGCTTATCCTGCACCACTGCTTCCCTTCTCAAGGAAGGATTGTTTTCCATAATACAAAAAGCTATTACAGATTTACTATGTGAGCAAACTGATATGTTGAATAACTGCTAAGTAGAGAAGATGAATAAATAGCTCTGTGGACTTCCAAAGTAAGCAAAGTGGAAATAAACATCAATTCAGAACATTCAGCATTTAGCCCTAATCTGCTGGCAATGGACACAAATAAGACTTCATACACACAGAAGGAAAGGCACCAAATACACATACAACTTCTGGTAATAATTATTCAACTACAAACTTTGGTCTACACCTGTAAAACCTTCCTCAGCAATGACTCAGGGGAGCAGAGTAGGGAAGGGGGAGAAGGACAGGTAGAAGAGAGAAAATGGACACCATCCAACCCCAAAGATTCCTACGGGATAAATTCACCAGCCAACCACCTGACACAGAAAGCATTATTTTAAAATACACAACGACATGCATGCCATGACTTCTGACACAGACAGACCCATTCATGATAAATCAGTCCAAAATATTCATGAACTAACTGAACTAAGTCAAATAACCCCTGGTCATGGAGCTTACACCCTGGAGCTTTAAACACAGCTGTGCCAGAGTCCAGTGTAGAGCAGATAAGTGACATCAGAAGGAAGACAGCAAGAAATTTTTTAACCCACATTTTTGCTAGCTCACTGCCTGGACCCAGGATACAGCACACCAGCCACAGGCCTTCCACCTGCCATGCCTGCCAATATCCTTTTCTGCAAACAAGGTAAGACACAGATGCAGTAACACATAGCTGCTCCTCAGTACAGGAGAGTCCCTGGTTTCACTTCTGCTTGCACTGCCTAAATGGAAAGCAATCTCAAACCAGGTATTGAGTACCTTTTTCTTTAACCTCTGTGATTCCTTGTGTAGAGTGTGGTGCCAAGCCTCATCCTTTTTTTTCTTTTTCTTTAAAGAAAAACACTTAGAAAGAAGAAGCTGGCCTTCCTACCCAGCTAAAACAGCAACATGGATAAGCAAGGTTTGATCTCAAAATGCTACAATCACTGCCACAAATTCAGGATCATAAATCTGTTTGTTGTGGCTTATTATTTGAAAATAATACCTGCTAGCTATAAATGATAGGTTCTGCTGTGCCAATATATGAAGTACAAACCAGCATTTCATTAGTAAAATTGAAATGACATCTAACCATCTTTTAAGTGTTCTTCTTTCAAATTTATCAATTAAACTAAACTAGAAATGGACAGCAATAGGAAAAACATGTTCTTGCGGAGGTTGCCTTAAGCAGGTGATCCTTTCTCACATTCAATCATTTGAACAACAGCAGGACAACAATGAATATTTGCAGGATCAGACCTTGTAGTCAAACATAGCTAATTCAGGCTTAGCTGTCATTATATCAAACAGTTTTTATGTCACAAATTTAAAGACACTCCTACAATTCATAGGGATGAATTATTTGTTTTCATGAAAACTGCTTACAGAGTTTCTGAATACCCAGCAGGTTTCAGCCTCACTAGGACTAACCCAGTCTGGGTTAGTCAAACTTCTAAAACTCTGTTCCAAGGGCAGGAAATTTTCAATAATCAGAGACTCTTTTGTATCCAGGGCTAGATAGAAAAACTGGCAAATGGAGGCAGAGCAAAGGAGGCAGCAAACATAGCACCTTTACAGATCTAAATCCCACACCTCATACTGCTTCTCTTCTGCAAGAGCAAAGGAATGTAAAAGATTGTCTCCTTTGCAAGGAATCACCAGGGAAGAAGGGAATGACCATCAATGTTGGGAGTATCAACAGAATCCTAATTTTTACTTTCCCCAAGAAGACTGCTGAGGCAAAGTGAGTGACACTCTCTATCCCAGCACCCTGTGCAAAGGGAAAAGGTCATCAGAAGCTGCCCTTAAACTAACTGGGGTACAATTATAATCCTAATCTTGTGACACATGCCAAGTTCAACATCTATAGAATTGACAATTTATAAACTCCAAGATTCCGGTCAGTGAAGGTTATGGGCAGAGTGACTGGTGTGGAGGAAATGCATAAACTGCTCTGTAAAAGAGCAACCCATTAAGGGCTTATATTTTGGACTGAGAAACACAGGGGGAAGTGATTACTGTTCCTTTAAAGGAAAAAGAAAGGCAATTTAAGCCTGAAGGTAGCTGATACAGAATGCCAGCTGAACTAGAGGAACCTATGGAGGCCCCTGGGATTGCTGGAGACATGGCAGAAGAGTTGCAGTTAGGTAATTAGAGCTTCAATAGAAGAATAAATACTCCACAGGCAACCCAGAGGTCCTACTCACCTCTCACCACTTCTTCTCTCCAGCAGTGACAGCTGCTTGTGAAAGCCAAGGGAAAGGTCTCTCTCATTCAACTCATTAGTTAATAATTCTCACTGGTAATACAAGGAGGAACACAATAGCAGGAAGGGCTGGCAGCTCTTCCCTCCCTGCTCCGAGGCAGAACCCAGAGCTCGAGCTCTCACAGGCCCTCACCCCAGTCACAGCAATGCAGTGGGGGAGCCAAAGGCAGCAGCACAATTTTGAAAGAGAAAACACACCCCAGGGGCAGGTGAGGTGAACTTCAGGTTACTTTTTTTCCCTGCATTTTAATCCTGCTCCCCCTCTTCATGGCCCAGAGGGAAGCAGACTGCTGTTTGTAGCCGTGCTCCTAAAGTGAGGGGTAGCACCTTGCTAGGGAATGATCTGAAAGGAGCAGGAGAGGAGAGAGATGACACTGAGCCATTGGGGAGTCACTGCTTCAGATTTTTATTTTGTGATGGTAAGATTAGTTACCAGTGGAAGGAATGCTGGTTATCCACGTCATGATCTCAGAATGGCTGTGTCTCTCCTTTGCCCTGAAAAGGTGAAACAAAGTACCACAAAGATATTTCCACCTTCCTGTTTTAGAAGGAAGACTGAAATAATTGTGACTCTGATTGCCTAGGAAAATGCTGTAGCAAGTTCTGCTGCACAGGGAACCACTTCAGCATTGGTTCTGACCACTGTCATAATCCTGAAATGATTTGTTCTGTGCAGCTCCACTCTCATGTCATCTTTCAACCTCAAGCAGGTTGCAGAGAAGAAAGAAGGTGACAATGTTCTGGATTTCAGTCAGCATTCCTTAGCAGGTGGGACAGCTGAAAGAAAAGACAGCTGCACAGCTTATTCTTTATTCCATTGCTGAGGCCATTGGTGTCAGCTGAGATTTGCACTGGAATGCCACATACTTCAGTATTGGTTAATAAAGCTGTGACTTCCAAATTTAGCACTGCACTAAGACTTTTCCTCAGACTGCTCTGTGCCCACAACAAGCAGCTGGAGGGAAAGGGAAGAAGAGATTTAGGTTAGTCTCTGTACAGGGAGACAACTAAAGCCAGAGGACTTCTCTGCAAAAACAAAATAGGTTTGGTTCCTTTTATGACCAAGGCTATATACAAATCTTTGTTACTATCCCTTGTTTTTTAGATTATTAAAAACATCTACTACTCATAAATATTTCCTGAACAGACTCAACTACCAAACATATGCATTTATTTCAGATGACTTAACTGAAATACCTAGATCCAGGTTCATTTCTCAAGGATTTTCCACACCCAGAGATGCAAGACAAAGTCCTGAGGGACATTAAGAATTGATCTCAGAGTGCAGCTAATAGGAAGTTTTGATCATCCTATAGGCACACATGTATCTCTAAACAGTCAACTTTCTTCAAAAACCTGTTCTCTGTTGCTTCACTTCCAATAGCAGTCTGCACATTTAGCATTTCCCTTAACAGTTTTTTCCAGTGTTTAGCTGATATTTAGGCCACATGTTCCCCAGACTGATGGAAGCCTTTCCCCATGGGAATTTTCTGTACCTTCGTTGCTAGCAGACCTCCGTGTGTATATGTGTACAAAAACTCAATCATGTTATATAGACCTGTACACATGTAATGTAAGCACCAATGACAAATCAAACTGTTACAAAATTATTAAAATGGCTAATCCATTTCACAGGACTGCTGTCTTTACTTACAGCTGTAGTTACCTGTATCAAGTTTCAGCTCATTCAAATATTCTTCTATAAAGTAAGACTTGTCTTAAACTTTACCCTGGTTGGGAGGGGTCTGACAAAATAATTTTTCCTGCTGAACTCAATAATTCTGCTCTTCTATTTAGTGCTCTGTCAGCTTTGTAGAAGTAGGAGAGAAAACCATTTCCCCATCCTTTTAGGGCTTATGTTTTTGTGGATGTTCACATTTGCACACTCTCATGCAAACCAGCACTCCAGCCATACCTCACACCCTCAAAAACCACAGGCAATGGGAAAACATTTTCTCTGTGTCAAAACCACATAGAGAAAAGTTAGAAGAAATGCCCTGATGACAAGATCCCTTAAGAGAAAGTTCAATGTTCCAGACTATGTTCTGGACCATAGTTCTATGAACACAGTTCTGTAGAACAAAGTTCTGTTCCGCCTCCTGACGGACCCCAATTTCCTGATGTCCCCAAGCACAGAACCAAACCCAAATGCACCAAGGGCCTGCACATGCACAGCCAACACTGTGACTTAGGTAGAATGCAAACTGAGATGAAAAGTTATTTTCCTTAAATGCCTAAGTCTTTCGTAATGGCCCAAAGAAGTATCTACACAGTGAGAGCAGAACTGCCTATCACTTGTTTTAGCTGATTTCATAAAACTCATTTAATGTTGCAAGTTTGGAGTGCATGACATTCCTACCTGGGGAATGTATTTTTATATACTATGATGCATTTAATATTAACTTTTGCTACTTTATTTCAATTGATGTAAAGCAAATGCCTCATTTCCCACTAGCATCTGATTCATGGACAGTATTTCCTATAATGTTGGCAAGGTAAGTGTAGCAAGCAAAGTGAACTTTATTTTCAAGATCAAAAAGTTTTTCTCTACTGTCATTTTATATTTCAACATCTGGTATTCTGACTTTCTAAGTATTCAACTTTTGTTGTTATTGTTGAAAAAGGTGCTTGCCATTGTTTTAGTCTGTGGCACAATGTTGGAGCACACTATTATGGTAACTTATTTCTCCTTTTTTTTCAAAGATCCTAAGAGTCACTAGGCAATTACACTTACAAAAAGCATTGGGAAATTCCACTGTTTATATTTAATAGGACTTTCTATATTTTACCATTTTACATGTAAGTTCACATCCCTATGTGACAATGGCTTCATAACAGAATTTTTATAGTTTCCACTTACATTCATCCAACCCTTAAACTTAGATTTTTCTGCAACAGCTGACAGGCAGCATTGTACAAAGCCACTCAAAACCAGAACAGAACCAACACTTCTAATTCAATTGTTTAGGAAGTGACTTTCCTAAACATTCTCATTTTTCTCCCATTTAAAAATCAAAATAAAAAATAAAAAATTCCCGTTCAGAGTTAAGCAAACATAAAACTTCCCAGGAGGCATTTAGATTCTCACCCAGCTAAGCACAGGATTACTCACATGGAGGTGGGCTCTGGTTGCTCTTGCACACAATGTAAAAAGAAGACTGGCAATGTTGAGGTGCTGTGCTCAAATCTGGCAGATCTGGACTCATCAGCTCACGAAAAGCTTCTCTGGGTCTCTCAGACTGGTTACATCCACAGTAGCTGCTATCACTGTGCCCACCAAAGCCTTACAGGAACCAGCACAAGCAGGAGAGGCCAGTCTGGTTTCCTCCCTCCCACTCCCCCACCAGCCCCTCAGCACAAACCATGAGCGGTGCCTGCGGTGCCTCCTCTGCCACGGGCAGGCCCATCCTGGGCTTCCTCTGCCCACTTTAGAGAGAAGGTACCTCCACACTCTTCAAGTGTTTCACTGGTGTGCTCAATAATGATTTTGATAGACTCACACACCCCTCTGAATCAGCTTTTCTTTGCCTGTGTGGGCTGAGAAACAACAGATAAATCTGGAAAATTGAGTCCAAACAAAAGCTTTAAATGCTGCTACTAATGATAAAAGTAGCTACAGTGTGTCCCAAACTGCTATGAAAATTCTTCAAGGGCAGCTACTTATATATTTTTTACATTTTTAAGATATATTTTATTTCTGAAGGGTTACAGTTACTGGCTTGGCTAAACTGTTTTGGCTAAGAAGTCTCTTCAGAACAAAACTACAATGAGCACCCTATTATCCAAAACAGTCATACTCTGTTCTTAATCTTCCCATACTACTTGACTGGCATTATAGTTGGGAAAAAACAAAACCCAAAACAAACAAACCAAAGCAAACAAGCAAAAACAACAACAAAAAAACCCAAAACCTGAACAACTCAATGCAAACAAACGAAGGAATCACTGAAGCCAAACCACCCTCTCTCAGAGCAACTTTGTTTCCCTTAATCAGAGATTAAAATCTATCTTCTATAAAAGCTGTTCCTGAGTGAAAGAAAGCCTGACCTAAACCAAGCTGGATCCCTATCACCCAGAATGTGTCTGGATATGGCCACTGGTGTAAGGCAGTTTATGCACCACATATCCATTCACAACCTGCTCAGCTAAACATAAGTTTGTAATTCAGTGTTGTTCAGCTTCTTCCTAAAAGTCTTAAAATTGCATCCCTATTTGGATGACTACAAGGTTATTATGTTCAGCAATGAAGATGAAAGTAGACAATTTATTACTATTTGGCAGTAAATGTCAATCAATTCAACCCTAAAGAATCTATTTAAAAATAATTAAAAAATGAATAATATCTAAGCTTAGCACGTTTCCTGCTGATCCGAAAAGTCTATCTGATTATATTGAGTTAGTCAGCAAGATGAATTTAAAACAATATATTTAACTTCACCAGATTCCAGTGCAGACCAATAATTGTGAGACAAAACTAAGCTAACAGAGAATGCCTCAAAGCTTCTTTTAAATCTGTGTGTGGATTAGGTGGGACTGTATTGCAGGAAACACCTTACACATCGCTGGAGCTGCTCAGCTCCACCACTCCGAGCAAGGATCAGAAGAGGTTCTTTGAGGCTACAGACACAGCCAGAAGACAAATCTGGTCCAGTCTGATTGAGCCAGAGTCATTTCATAGCCCCTCTCTTACATAACTAAAAGCTCACTGTACAAGAGGTTTTTGTGCAGCAAGACCTTAGAGATGAGTCACCATCAGCTGGCTTGAAGGTTCTGGGCTGGGACACCTCCAGTCACATTTATGGACCAGTCCTACACACATTTATTGTCAGCAAAATGAGCTTCTCTGTTCTGGCACAGTAAGTACTGCATAAAACTGTTCTTCCTGATGAAGCTCTTGGGATATTGTAAGCAAAGTGTAGTTTAAAAAAAAAAAAAAAAGCCTGGAAAAAAACTTGCCATTGCCATTAAATATTAACCTTCTGAAAGAGCAAGTCAGGACTAAAACATCTCTTATCTTAATCAGTTTAGTACAAATGAATTTAATTTATATTTTAGGGTTGTATTTCCTGTTACAGATTCAGGGCAGAGAAGGGCAAACTTTTTAGAACTGTCCATTTATATAAAAGATTATTATTGTTTAAAGGACGAGTCCAATAATGTTTTGGTCTTATCTTTAAGCGTGGACTTCAGTGGTGCTGCTCCTAAGTGCATCTTTTGCCAAAAACATTAAGGATTCAGGGATTAAATTCACAGTAAACTGCAAACAAACACAAACCAGCTTTTCAAACATCAGTATATTGACTTGAGTGGTCTAATAGAGGCTTGAGCTTTGTCTCCATCTAATTTGACCTTCAGTTCAGTTTGACCTCTCAGACAAGAAAGTCTAGACATTGACCTTGATTGAACTGAACATTCTCCCTTTTCTAGGTTGTTCCAAATAATTTTAAGCACACAATCGCTAATACAGATAACACCCTTAATTACTCCAACAATAAAACTATTACGGGAAATTTCCTTTGACTGCAGAAACAAAAATGTCAGTATTTGACAGGAATATGCCAAAGCCATGTCCATGGTATATGACAAGTTGGTATTATAATGCTCCTTTCCCCAGAAATAAAACTATTCTTTAAAAAGGCAAAGAAATGTGACTATTAGTCTCCTCCAATCAATATTAACCACCAATATTAATATTAACCAGTGGTTAATATTGAGAGAAAGCATCTCCTCTATTTTCTCATGCAGCCTTGACTTTTAGCGTGAAATATCAAAAATGAAAATACAGCTCAACTTAATTACAGGAAAACATCATCAATGATGTTCATGTGTTAATTTTCCCCAAGCTATATAAGCAGTTGAATTCTAATGACACAAAAAGACCATTACATTATTTCTAATTATCTCTATAAAAAATAAGCACATAGAGAACTAAAATGTTATTGTTTTCTTTAAGCACTGTCTTAGTGGGAAATGTTTTTAAAAAGTATAACAAATATTCAAATATTATCTGGCCAAAAACTTTTTCTTTTTAATCATGCTATATAAGCATGTTAACAAATGGATTAAAAAATACTTCTTTGAGTTCTCAGACGCTGCCAGGACACCAAGAAATCACAGCTGAAAAAGTTCTCCTCTCATAATGAATTAAAGCTCAGATCTCACAGCTGGCTTTTTGAATACCACACAATCTATTTTGGTGTAATATATGACTAGTTTTTATTTATTACTCAACAACTCGGAACCTCAGCATATGGGCCAAGCTAAATTAATCATCAGCCTGGTTACTGACTTGCCAATGCACAGGAAAATGATTCCTAACAACACTCTTTGTGTATGTTTTAAATCTTGACAAAGCAAGAAAGTCACTTATCTTTAGGTTGTCAGCCCCTTGTAAAAATCGACTTTACTCAGCACTTACATAAAGCCCTTAGAAAAGTACCTGTCATCATTCTCTACGGTGGTTCTGTACCAGCTGAAGGATAACTCAAATGTCTGGAAGAATCACCTCTCTCAGTTCCTCTAAAGTTTGAAGAAAAGCTTTGAGCCTGTACAAGCAATGTTAGCTACCACACTTACATAAAGTAACCATTACTAACAGGTGATACTACTTAAAGGAGTGAGGGTTTAAATATGTCAAACAGCACTCTATAAAGTGCTCTATGAGGGCATTAGGTAGCTACACATACTTATTGACATACTGCATTCTGTATTGTTTCTGTAAAGCTTTATGTTTCTAAATTACTACTGCTAGACTTTAGGACTTTAGGACTCATGTCTTTTGAATGTCTTTGATCTCAACTATACAGCTAGATCTTATAAACAAAGTCTCCTTTAATTCTGTGCTCCTGCATTTCAATTCTGTTATAACACCTGTTTTCTCCATGTAATACAAGGTTTGGTAGATTTAAACAAGTACAAGCCAAACATTTTATATAAATATTTAAATATTCATGCACAGACATACACACACAGAGAGACAATACTTGCCGTTCTATTCTGAGCCTTTTAAAAGGACAGAAAACTTAAGTATGGACATAAAAAGCACATATTAAGACATCAGTACTATTTTATCCCCTGAAACTGCTACAAATAAATGTTCACACAAGCATCCTAACAAGGAGAGTTGAAAAAGGAGTCTGGTTCCGAGACAGAGAGTTAAGAGCTCAATTCGCACCATTAAGGCACCTTATTTCAATTTCAGTTTGGGTGTACGTGAGAGACAAAACAGTATCTTGTCAAACTGCCACTCCACGTAAGGTCTACCAGGGACGCGCTCCGCTGTGAGCACACGCTGGTACATTGTCTCAGCACTGGATGTGATACATGCCAGCAATCTCTGCCTCCACAGCCAGGAATTTATTATTAAGAGCAATTCCCAAACAGCTCAATCGCAGGGCTGTACGTGAAACACCAAAGCGTGTCTACGTTTATAATATTACTGTCCCTTACTGATTCCTGCAAATCTGCAGCAATGATGCAAAGCAGCATTTTTTTTTTTAATTCCCTTTCGGAATACAAATGCCTGCCTTCTCCTATTGCTGCCTGTTCCTAACCGAGACGCGCTGTGGACAATAGTTTCTGAATCAGCGATACCTTCCCACACTGTTGGCAAACATTGAAAAAATAAATAACAACATTGTACTCCAATCCCGGAAGAAAAGGGGTAAAGATAGAAATTAATTAAAAGAAGCAGCGTAAAGAACAAATGCAAAATTAAAGCACCGGGGAAATACCAGAAATACCAGCGATGAAGGACGAGCACTAACGGGCAGCAAAGCAGCAGCAGCACTTATTGCAGAGGCAGAGAGAATCCTCCTTCCCTGGAACTCATGCAACTAATGACCTCTCCAAGTGCTGAATTCCAGCCGCGGCGCACGGCCCGCGCGGTGCCGGCTGTGACACGCACAGAGCCCGCATCCCACAGCCCAACTTGTCAACTCCTCTAACGCGATTACGGCGCGGGGGGGACGCGAGAAGCAGGAGCGGCACAGACCCGAGCGCTGCGGCTCCGGGCGCCGCTGCCGAGCGCGGAGCGGAGCGGAGAGCCCCGAGCATGTCGGCAAGTACCGAGGGAAAGGCATTTACCGGCGGCAGCGGCGGCGGCGGCAGCAGCAGGTTGAGCAGCCCGAGCGCCTCACACGGTTCTCTGGGCGACAACTTCGCACCGGTGCGGATTCCTTCAGTGCGGAGGGGACACCCCCGTTCCCTGCGCTTCCCCTCCCGCGCTCCGCTCTGCTGCCCCTCGCCTCGCCTTCCCTTCCCGTGGCCGCCCGTCCCGTCCCTCCCGCAGGAGCGGAGCGGAGCGGCGGGAGCAGCCGCAGCCTCGCGCCGCCCCCGGGGGAGCGCGTGAGCCGCGCGCGCGGGGCGGCGGGAGCGCGCGGGGCGGGAGCGCGCCCCGGCTCAACCGCGGCCCCGCGGCCGCTTCCACAGCCAATCCCCGCGCGCGCCCGGGAGCGCGCCCGGGGGGAGAGCGGCGGGCGGGGAGCGGGCACGGGGATGGGGATGGGGATGAGGATGGGGATGAGGGCAGGGATGGGCATGAGCGGCCGGGAGCGGCGATAGCACCGGTAGCGGCACCGCCGCGTGTGCGTGTCCTCGCTCCCGTGGCCGCCCCTGCCCCGGCCGAGAGCTGCCGCAGCGGCGCGGAAGGCGGCGACGCGCCCGGTCCCCGTCGGGATGCGCGTCCCGCTGCCCCGGGCCGGGAGGGCGCGGACCCAGCCCCGCCCGAGCGCGCGGGGGCAACGACTGGGCGAAAAAAGAAATGTTAAAAAAATCCCTACCGTCTCTTAGCCATGAGTTAGAACCGTTTCAGCGAATTGTTGTCGGTTCTGCAGAACGGGATTACTTTAGCTAGAATCTTACGAGCTGGCTACGGGTGAGCCTCAGGCATCGTGTTCAGTGTAATGTTACCTCCAAATTCTGCGCGGAATACTTGTCTTTTATCTGAAATCACTAAATGTTGGCTATTATTGTACCTTTGATTTTCCCCTCCATATTGCTACACATCTGTGAGACCACCAGCGGCACCAGAAACAGGAACACTAAAGCAGAGTAGATCAGGAAACGAGGGAATGCCGAACTGCCAGGCACAAGCTGATGTCAACCTGTAAAACTTTGTACGTACTCTTGGCATGGCCAAAAGGAAAGTAGCAACTGGAATTAACCAGGAATCACAGAAACAGCCGTGAAAAGGAGACTTGGCGGTGGGTAATGTACAGCAGCAGGTCCAGCAGTGCCATTTAACATGACAACTTCATGTCCATATTCCATAAAATAGAACATCTCTGCAGGGAAAGGAAGTAAATTGGAGCACACTGGATTAGCTGTAGCTGGGAAAAGTGTACTGTAAATGTCTGATTAGAGAGAAACTACAGCACAGTTAATTTTTGAACTGCTACTATAGTTTTGTAACTGTCAACTAAGAGCAGGAGTTTTAAGGGGCAATCCAGGAAGCAGCAGGGAAGCAACTCTCAGCTTTTCAAGGTTAATTGAGAAAAGGGGAGAGCCGAGCATACTGGTAGAGCTTGGTAAATTACATGCAATGCTGTCGCTTGAGGACTGCATCTATTCACAGGACTGAAGATGATTCAGAGCCACAACTTCTCCCTGGCCTCATCTTTTCCCATGGCATTTCACAGATTTCAAGATGTGTCCTTGGCTCTAATGCTGTGGTCAAGATTTGAATGTAATATGCATGGTGATGTCTTGATTCTGCAGAGAGACTTGTGTGCAGATACACTGTAACAGTCATTTTATTGGAAATAACATCTCTGCTTGAAAACAAACTAGATGGCAAAAATGAATTCTAGAGACGTATTAAAAAGACTTGCAGTTAAGTTGATGAGTTGTCTCTATCAAGAAGAAAGAATTGCACTGAGATGGCAAGCAAATCCTGTCAAACTACATTTTGACAAATGCAAGTTTCAGTGAAAAAGGTAATGGAATGTCTGTAACAGCAGTCCATAAAGCATGTGACTTGATGCTTAAGATGATTAAACAGAAATTAGCAAAAAGCAGATTCCATTTGGCTCATACAACCTAAAGATATTTGTAAAACTTCATCTCATTGGAGTATTTGTAGCACTGATCTACAGAATATTATAAACCTACTTAATAGACCCCTGATTTGAGAGAGAACAAATAAATGGCTGATTAAATGCCATGCAACGAGGATTTGTTGCTGGTCAATTATGATGGATACGGGTTAATGGCACAGACCAGTCCAGACGCCTTGGTAAGGTGGCCTCATTTGTTCAACAGAGCTGTTCAAGTCAAGGTCACGCATCCAGTGAAAAAGAACACGGGTGACATTTCAGGCTGGGGGATTGTTTTCTGGAAGGCAGTTTACAATAAACAGCATTAGTTTGTCCTGGTGAATAACTGAATACATGTTCCCATTGTCATGGGTTAGTGAAGATGACAGCTGGGAGTGGATGGGTGGCAGAGAGAGTATCAGAGCAAAAATAAACACAAGTTACAGTCTAGGCAGCATCAGTAAGACCAGTGTGGGAATACTGACTTTGTGTCCACACTTAGGATTAGTGTTAATTACATAAAAATTGGAATACCTGAGAAACAATTAATGTAGCTTTTAGAAGGATAACTGTGTCTCCTCCCTAAAGTGAGAGTCCTAACAGAAGACAGGGAACCATACTCCCTCTTCTCTGTTTAAATTGATCTTGGATTCCTTTAGATGTGGTGCTGAAGCTTCAATGGAAGACAGGTTTGTTCACTTCTCTTTAATCTGGTGGTAAGGATATTCACCTGGGAGTGGGAGAAATGCAACTGAATATGCATGAGGCAGCAGAGAATAAACCAAATACCTCATTTCTTGGGTCAGGTCTCTTTAACTCCCAGACTGGCAGGTAAATGGTGACCACAGGCTATGCCCCCTCTAGAATGTTTTAAATACATTAGCTCTGTTTAGTCCTTTAGAGGAAAGAATGTAAGTGCCTGCCTTCAAGAACAAGCACCAAGAAGCGAAACTCAAGTGAAAATAAGTGTATTCCTTCAGATTTTAGTGAAGTGCCCGAGGAATGGGACTGCAGCTGGATCTCTGCCTGCTGGCTACCTCAGTTCCTGCTCTGTGCCTGAGATGCTGAACGGGCAGGGCTGCAATTCACAGCCTGGAGCCTGCAGGAGTTTTCAGCTTCAGTCCCCAGCATCTTTGGGGGCTCCCTCAGAATCACCTTGTCACTCACTGAACCTGCTGACATGAGAGCATCTTGTTGTCTTTCAGAAGGGCCATGGCTCTCTCTTCTCACACTTCTTTGAAAAATTGACCTTCAGTGTGATTTGAAAGGAAAGAAGAAAAGAGACGACAAGAAAGATTAGCAGTTTACTGGTGGTAACTGCTGGGTGCTTGTCCCTTTGCCTTTTAAGCACATGTTTGAATTTTCTAACTTGGAACTGCTGATTTTTCACCGTGTCTATTCGTATGTGGCTGCTCCACAACACGCATTGCTATAGCCTGATCAAAACAGGCATAATTAAAGAATTTCTGGGAGCTGATGCTATGTAAATGCCTTGTACAAAGAAGGTGAAATTTTAGTACTGCAGCTTATTAGTGATAGGAACATTTTACCTACAGAATGTGCATTCTGATGTCACTTTGACTCTAAATAGAACTGAAAATCTTTTGGAAAGTTGTATTGCACCTCAGATGTAAGTTATGGGATTGATGAAGTGGTTACTTGGGTGAAGTTCAGTGGTGGCATTACAGAAGGGGTCACTCCAGATGATAACCCATAATTTTTTCCAAACCTGTTAGCTAGATATTGTGAAATGGAACAATCCATTGTAACAACATAGGACTCTTCAGAATACAGAGAGCACCCACCTTCCTGAACAATGCCTCTCAAATACTTGAACACATTGTAAAGAGGCTTATTTTAATTAATTGTACAATTTCCTACATTTATAAAATATACTGGAATATCATAAGTTGCACCTGATTTAGATGTTCTATTTTCATTCTTAATTCTATGCCTGCAATTGCATAGTGAGAAACACATCCTCCAAATGGATACTCCAAATTACACATTGGAGTATCTATCTTTTTCAAGGAAATAACCCCATGGTGGTATGGGAGAAGTAGCCATGTATCATGCAGGGAGCTACCAGCAGAGGAGGAGTGGCATGATGCAGAATTTTAACACACTAGAACTGCTATCTTTGGTAATTCAGAAAATGTAGTGTATGTTTGATGTTACAATAAGAGAGTTTGTGTCACCTCTTAAATATTGCCAGAATCTGTGTGTAATTTGTGAAACAAGGAGGAAAGAAAGGTGTTGAAATTGTATTAGTATTTCCAGGTAGTTTCCAGTCTCTTTAGCCTTTCCCTCCCCCCCCCCTTCCCTTCTAGAGCCAGCCCATCCACCTTGTATGAATTATAGGCTGTCTTTGAAATGGCTCAAATGGAAGCACTGAGCAGGTAGAAAGCCACTTGCTATATGCTTGAACAGCTCTGAACAATTCAGTGTCATCAACAAGTTTGCAGTTCTGGAAGAAGAAGAGGAGGAAAAAAAAAAGATGGAAAGTCCTTGTAGGTAATACCTGCTCAGTGGAAAATAAAGAAAAAGTGAAGACTTTTACAGGCACAGAACACTGTTGTGCTTTAGAGGAATTGCTGCCTGCAAATGAGCGAGTTCAGTATGCACAGCCACCCCAACGGGCCCCCTCCCCATCCTCAGAATTCCACCTGTGTGTCACAGTGAGTGCCTACAGTGTGCTGGGGACTCTGGGCTTAATACCTAGTCCCCTTTTCCCTATAGTGTCTTTTCTGACCACAACTATTCCAAAGGAATTCTGAGGAATACGGCTCCCAGCTGATTGTTGGGCTAATGCCATCTGTAAGCAAATGATGAGCCTTTGATCTTCTGGCTGAGCAAGAGGAGGATTCACTGGGCACTGAGAATGCTTGTGTTTAAATTGTACAGCTCTGAGGAAACAAGACCTCGTGGGTAGTAAAATTAGGTGGCACTGTCAAAGAGCTGGTGGGATGCTCTGCATCCACAGTAGTTACTGTGCTAAGAGTGCTCATGGGATAATCCTAAACCACTACAAATGTTAAACAAAATACATGAATATCGGCACAATTCTTACTCTGTGAATCACGATCCAGGTATTGCACTTTCAGATTCCAGTTCCCACATACTGAAATCTGTACTGTCATTACTGTTGTAACACAAATGGAAGATACAGTTGTTAACTAGTCTTAGTTTGGTTTTGCAAACTCCTGACTGCTACTGAGTGTAATTGCAAGCTATTGCAATGTTAATTCTCTCAGCCATTTTAACGACTCTGACAGCACAGAGGATGAACAGTTTCATTTGTCTTCCTGCTGTAATTACCGAGACGTTGTAACCATTATGTCGAAGAAAAACTATTTTGCTTTATGTAGTTGTCTGTATATGGAAGTGCCTTTGCTTTTTTTGGAGTGGGAGAAAATACTACGAAATGATTATGATAAAAACCATGAAGGTCAGGGAGTGTTCTGGATAGTGACAATGAGTTCACTGACAAAGTGAACAAAGGATAAAATCAACATTTATTTCTGATGCCAGAAGTGGTTTTTCTCAGCTCTGCATGAAGGGGTGTTGGTGTGAATAGATTACACTCTGCACGGAGTGAATGAGGCTGAGTTTAGGTAAATGGCAGCACACACAGCCAGTTCTACTGTCTGGTCTGGGTGAGAGGTCACTGGAATAGTTTTAGCCACAACAAGTGGTAGAATAATTTATCTGGAAAAACAGAGGAAGAGAAAAGGAAACTAGCAAGGTGTAAAGGACACAGTAGCTGTTCTGCATGATACTGAAATCCCTTCAGTCACTCCAAGAGTTGAAGTGTGACTCAAAAGCAATGCTAAGTTTGCAGTCTGCATCAGCAGGAAGGTGTATAGTGGTAAAGACCAATCATCCACTGCAAGGCGCATGTAAAAATGCAAAGAATGGTTGGGGAAACAGTGATAAGAATTTAAAAAAAAAAAAAGTAAAAATAGAAGAGTCCAATATATAAAACAAGGCATGCAGTTTGTGACAGTTTACCTTCGAAGTGATACATTTCTATTCCTATATGAAATGTCAATGCAAACTTCACCACCAGCATTTGTTCCCTTTAAAAAAGACCATTCTGGAGATTGGGGGAGGAGAGGGGGGGTGGAATTTCTTACATAAAAATACTTCTATAGTTCAGTGAATCTTTTAACCTCCACAGGCTCACTTGCAAATATAAAACATAATAGAACAATAATTTTTCATTTTCTTAGTATGCAAGAATTATCAAGAGAATAAATATTAAATAATAATAAAGCAACATAAAATTCTCAGCACTGGGATAACTTTTTTCCAACAGGTAGCATAATTTCTTTGATAATGCACAGCATTTTTGATAAAATAATGAAGTACTAGACATAGGTCTTTAAGTAAGCTATTACTTAATTTTATTTTTGCTTTATTCAACCTTAATTGAGCCCCATCTTTCACGACTAATTTTTATGTTCTGCGCCTTCTTATACTACTTTTATAGCAAAGTATTTCCTTGAAAAGAAGTTCCATGCAAGCACACAAAAGTATTCACTTTCTTAATTTATCTTCTGACAAAATCCAACAACTCCATTCAGGATCAGGGCCCTATTTTTGCTGCTGACTAAAGAGGATGACACAGTCCTTTCTCTGTGAAGGTCATGGTTTAAGAGCCTGATTTCCTGAATACTGTATGAAAGAAGGATGATGAACTTAACTGTTATCAGCTACTTTGTGTGAAGAAAGGTGCAAGATAAAGAGGAACTTTTCATGCCTGATCTCCTTTCATTATCTGTTGTGTTAAACTGCAGTGAGCAGTCCCGGAGAAGCCCAATATTTAATGCATTGGCTACAACAGCACCGGGCAGTAGATTTATAAAGTGATACGGTACACACAGTTCACTTGCTGTAAATATGTATAATGCAAAGAAACACCTCCATTTATCACCTCTACCGGTAAGAACTCCTGCAGTGCGAAAAGAAATTAAGGCATCCGTAGGAGAATGGGAAGTTTGAGCAGGAATTATGTTTTCAGGGGTGTATAACCTGCAATGCCTGTTTTCAGGTTACAAATATAATGTGCAATAGCAATAGCTAATGAAATGGTTAGATGCCCAGTTTTTTCAAACTGTAGATGAACAGGAAAGAATAAAAAAACATAATAATTGTGAGGTTTACTCTGTCCAGATGTTTCTAAAAAGTTGAAAGTTAAAGTGCTGAAAAAGGAAAGAGAATGCAAGTAAGCCAAGGAATAATGTGAATATTTACTCAACTGGATAAGTTTAATGGATGTTTTCTGTTGTTTTCTTATATATATACACACATATATAATTTAAAAAAAAATTAAGTCATGTTTGCTATGTAAAATCTGCCAAATTAGTGACATACAATTTCCTTTGAGTTGTAATGTCACTTCATTGTCGTTTTTCTGTATTTCCAAACAATTGTTTAGTTTGTCAGGCTCATTAAAACATCATTTCTTTACACCCAAAGGAACTTGTAAATGCTGGTTAACACACTATGATACCAAGATTTATTAAGCAAGTTATTTTATTCTTCCCATTCCCTTCCAAAGACATTCAGGTACACTTCAGTTATTTGAAATAATTGTCTGGGCGCTCTCACATTGTTCACTGTAAAATAGGAGAGAGGCAGAACTTTCACACTGATACACATTTGCAGAACTGACATTTGTGAAACTGTATTTATGTGTTCTCTGCATTCTCCTGCCCTATTAGTGTTAGGAAGGTGTGGGGGATCCTTTGTATAATCATGTCATAAGCTATTCCCAGGCTAATTTCTGATCTCAGGAAAAAAAAAAGGGTGTAAGTTGAATCTGTCAGATCCTCAGAGAGAATGCACCCATGGGATATAAAGGCACCTCAAAAAGAGAACTGAAAATTCTCTCCCTGTCTCTCTAGGAATGCGAAACTTTGCTTACTTATACCAAGATTACCTTTTTTTTTTCTTCTAATTATTACTATTGAAATAGTAAACTGAGCTAGAAACTCTAAAACATAATATATCCCATGTAAAAACATGTAGCAGATAAAATTAAATATATAAACCCAAATCCATTTATTTGCATTGCTAATAAGATTCTGGAACTGGAGTTCACTCATCACTGAGCTCACTGTACACCATTTTTCATAGGAATGCTGCAGTTTCTCAGGTCTGATGACCTGCTGCACTCACAGAAAGAGTAAAAACTGACTTTTCTCATGTCCCAAATGAATATGACTCTAAATATAATTAAGAATATATTATGCAAGAAGACATAGTTTGGGCTATATGTGTTCATATTCAGACTTCAACACATCTACCAACGGGCCATAAAAACTTGGTGTGTGTCCATGACACCGATTGTTACTCCTGGCATAATTAAACTTGTCTCTGGTAATTAATCACCTTGACTGCCAACAAATAGTGTATTTATCTTCATTAGTATCCAGCATGTGAGGTTTTCCTTCGTGCCCTGGAGCCCACCCCAGGCTGGGGTGCCAGGGAGTGTGGGTTCAGCCCCCCAGGGCTGGGGGATGCTCTGCCCCTCGGGCAGGGGGCAAAGGCAGCCCCTTGGCACGGCTGTGGTGGCACTGGCAGAGCTGCACAGGTGGCAGCAAACCAGCCCCCAGCAATGTGGGAGTGCAGCAGAGCACACCCCTTCGGGCAAGGCACTCTGCACATGAAGCCCAACTCTACAGCCACCGCACACCCACGTCTATGCAAGGCTATGATTTTGTATTTTCAGCTTCCTCGCGTGTTTTAATTAAAGACAAACAGAATTATGGGCAGTACAAATTATTTTTCTCAAGTGAGAAACAAAAGAGAGGATGCCAGACTAATTTATTTGCTTTTGTTTGCATCTCTTTTTCCATGATTATTTTAACAAATGAGTTTACTAGCAGGAATGTTTGGTAAAATAATGAAGCAAATATTGTTAAATATTGTGATTATTCATAGCAGAACCTATAAGTTATGTTTCTTCAGTTGGAAAAGAGAAATGTGTTCCACGACCTACGTACCCATTCAAAAAAACCTTGAATATTCAGAAAGCTCTGCTTATGAATGAATTACAGACAAAACATTATGCATAGATATTATTCAGCAAACAGTTTGAACATATACATCAGAAAAACTAGTTTGTTTGGAAAACTTGCAAACACATAATGGAGCAAAGAAATTATTCATTATGAATTATTTGCACAGCATCTGTCTTACTTTCTCATGTTAATTGCCTCCGCTAAACCACATTTTCACCCCCTCAGTATGTAAATTTAAATGATTTTGCATATTTTCTGAATCCCCAGTAAATGCATGTTTCATTACCTTACTGCTTACAATTTTTGTCACTCTAATTGTGGTAGAGTTTATATAATTTTAAAAATCTGACCTACCAGCTTGCTGTAGATTGAACCTCTTTCTCTGGACTCTGAATATTGCCTAAAAAAAATAGAAAGAAAAGAAAAAGGAAAATTAAAAAAGAAATTAAACCCATGCCCATGAACTGCAAAGACCTATATATTAATTCCCACTGTATTTATAAAAGCCAAGGTTTGGTTTTAATCACAATACTTTTAATGTAATTATTATAAATCTAGGACATGACCCACAATTGATTTGAATTAACAGAGAGACTTTAACTGATTTTGAGAGCCTTCAGCAGACCTTCCCCTATAGCAACTGAGAGATGTATCACTGCATCCTTTTGTGCTGCATCTTGTGTATAATTCTTTCTACTATTCAAGCCTCTACTTCAGTTTGAATTCCTCTAAAAATATATATTTTTCCCTCAAGTTTGTAAAATTTTGATCACTGACTCATGTTGGCTCTTTAAGAAATACTGCAAGAAGAAAATGTGCACATTCTGTCCTGTCTTTTCTTTGCAGTGACTTCATGCCACCATCAGAAATAAGTGTTTTGTCAAAAGCTGTGCTGGTCCTGGAAACGAAATGCAAGTGTAACTCATCAGCCCCTTGGCAGCAGTGACCCCCCAGCCAAGCCTGTCCCGCCGGGTCCCTGAGGGTGCCTGGGGAAGGGCTCACCATTCTCAGCACTCCCACTTTGCTGGAGGGCTGCAGAAAGCACTCTTGTTCCAGCCCTTTGAGAAGTACAAAGATACACTTTCCTAATGGCATAAACCTTCCTGTTTAGGATTCCATCTTCAGCGTACCACAAACACATCAGCCCTGAAACTGTTTGCTTTTTTCCTACTTTATTCTGAGGCTACAAAGCGCTGGGTTAACATGGGTAGCACAACTGGGTAAAAACACGTCTTTGTGCTGTGGGCACAAACCTGGCTGAATGCTCACAGAAAGTGTTTTATAATAGCCATTAGTGCGTCGCAAGGCACAGGAGGCAGATGTTATTGCCTGCACATCTCTACTTAAAACTCAAGTTTTCCAGCATCCTAATGGATTACAAACGAGGAAAAAAAATCAGGATATAGTGTTGTGATAAAGTACTTTTTGCAATAATATGAAATCTAATTGTCTCATGTTCTACAAGTATTTATGGGTAATAACAGAATTTCTGTCATGAGAAGCTCCCCAGCACATCCCAGAAAGCCCAGTACTATTTTTTGCTGCTGATCCATCCACCCCTCTGTTCTGGGCCTGGCTGTCAGATGACTTCTGGAATGAAGAGCACCAAAAAATGTTGAGCTTAATCTTCAGCAACTCACTTTTTTGTAATATACCTTTAGGCTACTAAAGAGATCTATAGGATTCTCCTCTCTACAGGGTGTGTTGTCCTGTGTGCTTTGGCAGTTCAGTGAGCTGAGCTGATTCCAATGAGCCTTGAAATGTTAAATACAACTTGTAATATCAAAGCTTCTCATATCAAATAATTTTCTTCCTGGGGATCCTGGGGAGATTAAGAACTCATGCAGCAACTGAAATGTCCACTACTTACATCAAACATCTCAGCATTGGCTATACCAGTACCTGTTCATTGAAGGAATGGCTGGGAAATACAATGGCAGCACTTCTGACTTTGTAAATCAAGCATAAGGGGCACAGTATTAGGTCCATGTGGCAACAAGGAATGCCAAATGTTGGGGAACTGTGTCACAGAGGGACAGAAGCCTTCATGTACAACCTTGAGGTGATGCTTTCTTTGCAGCTGGTGTAGAAATTAATTTTGGGGTGAGACAGTAAACTAAATGCAGTATGGCTGCACTTTGAATTTCCCTTCAGTCTGCTTATCTCAAAGCCCAGAGAAAGAAGTTGCCTCTTCCTTATTGTTTTTCTGGTTTTGTTTTTGTATCTTGCAGCAGTGCCTGTTTATAGCTTGCCTATCTTCCTTTAATTCTGAGCTGAATTAACGTGAAGTATGGTTTGAATAGTCCAAAAGAACAACACCCAGAACACTCCTGTGTGTTCAGAATTGAGGAACAGGGACTGCCAAGACATTGGCTGCTGCTTTCCCACCCTTTGCTTTGCAGATGCAGAGTTGATACTCAGGGAAGAGTCTTTATGCTTGATATTTCAGACCTGCTCTGGTGGTGAGTGCAGGACACCCCTGCCCGTGCTGAGAGGCTGAGCTGTATCTCCTGCTTAATTCTGGCACGTTCCTGCTGACACATTTCTTTATACTATAATTAACTTTAATTGTCATATCTTAGAGGAGGAATATAACTTCTACCTATGCACTTCATGACAGTCTTATGAAAAACAAATATTTTGCAAGATAATTAATAAGTAACTCAGTTGGAAAATAGGGAGTTTGTGTTTTCCAGGACCAACATTCTAATTGTAAATGCAGTCACACAGAGGATCAAATGGTGCTGAAGATGCTGTTTGAAAAACTCTGAGAATAATAAGTGTGCAGACTCCAATATTGCCAACAATTAAAAGAATTCTATTATCATATAGGAAATAACTCCACATTTATTTCAGGATCCCAGTTCCAGGAGAAAGTGTGGAGTCTTGATCCCACTGTGGAACAACTGGGAACTGTTTAATGACAATCACAGTTAACAGAAAGGAGGAGCGAGTACTTTAATGGAAAGCATATTGTCATTTTCTTTGCATTAAAAGTCAAAGGCAATTAAAACATGATTTAATTAGAGAATATCTTATCAGCTGGAAAAAGTAAAATTGATTGATATGCAATGTAGAAAACTTGGCTGCTGCTATTTGTAAAGTGATGCTGAGGCTGACAAATTAGTCACTTGTTTCTTTTATTTGATAATTTCATGTATTTTTATATTTTCTTTCACCACTGAAAGCATTTAATTAGCTAATGTTTAATTGCTCATTGTTTGGAAATGGAAAATGTTATAACTGCATTGTGATTTGAAGAGTTGTTGGCACTGAGATTAAGCATCTTGCATGACTAGATCCTGCTCCCTCATTACTAAAAATACTTACCTGATAAAAGGATTTTTCCTGTGATTCTTTTTGTCTGAATTACTGGCCAATAAGATGTTGTAGTCCCCAGATTAAGCATCACATGGAGCTGGAAACAGGTCAGTGCAGCTCAGAGCAGCTACAAATCAGTGAGCAATCTCCTCACTTGGAAGAATCTGTATCACTTACCCAAGGGCTGAATTTGGCCATGCAAGGAATAGCCAACCAGGAGTGATGCACACTGACAAAATAGCAAACCTACTTCTTTTTAGATAGATAGACACACACAACAACAACATAACAACTCAATTTTTAAAAAAAAAATCCTCCCACACTCATTAAACCAGAAATTTGTACTCAATCGTTGCTTCAGTAAAAAGTTGAAAGGTGGCTTGAGTGAATAAATATTAATGAAATATCCAGGTGCCTGTTATTTTCTGTTAATTTTATTCTTCAGAAGTGATAGAGTTAATGACATGGTTTCATCATTTTTTGGCTTTTCCCAGTATTTCTGTTCTACTCAGAGAATATCAGCATGCAAATGTCTACATGGGTTCCAAATGAATGCAGAATGAACAGTTCTACAAGGAAATCATAGGACTCTTCCAAAGGACTGGCAAAGTAATCAATCAATCAATCAATCAATCAATCAATCAATCAATTTCAAATGGTCTGCAACAGTTGACTAAAATCAGATGCCAGTGCTTTAGAGCTAAGATACATGAACTTTGTTTATAATCCCTCTGTCCACAGAACTTCTACAACACTTGTAGGGATTAGCTGGGGAAAGAAAGAGAATAATCTTTTGCCAGACTAAAATAATATTTTCAAGGATTTTTTTTAAAGGTTCTATGTGGGTTTTTTACAGATAAAAATCTATTCTTCTTGGGTCTCTCAAAATCTTTTTGGGCTGTGGCAGTTGTGGTTTTCCCTGTCAGGAAAATCTATATAAAGGCAATTCTCTGAAGTCTGGTTTTCTATGTGGTTTGATTTTTTTCAAAGTAGAGACTCATAACAATTGAATATGATGAATAAGGTAATTTCTGTTTTGCTCAAAGAAAGGAGATCGGTGTACATGTACACCTTTTTATACTGGAATCAATTTAAGGGGATAGTTTTTCATATTAAATAGTTTATGAATAAGAATGGTCTCATTTAGAAGCCAGAAAATATACAGAATTCTGTTTAAATATTCTGACAGACAGAAGGGAAAAAATGGAAGAAGTAACTCAGTGGTCTCTGACTTCACTGTGCTATGTCTACTCTAAAAAAGAAAGCCCAAGTAATTAAAACAAAGATAACAATCAATTAGTTGTTTCTCAGATTGTTGGAGACAACTGCTCTCAGGGATCTCAGGTGTTATAACATATATTATATATCATAGTAATGCAAATGTTTCTGGGCGGTGTTTAGGACTTGATTGAAACATTTCATTTGAAAAGTCACACAAAAAGCTATAAAAAACCATCATCATGATATTAAAGTCTCATAAATGCACTGTTAGAAATGTATATTAAGTATATAACCTGCTCCAGCTGGAGATGTCCCTGCTCATGGCAGTGGCCTTGGCCTTTAAAGGGCTCTTCCCATCCAAACCAGTTGATGATTCTCTGTAGGAATGCCAGCCAGTAATTTATAAGTTTGGGAACAAAACCACTGAGAAAGCCTTAAGCTACATCCAAGGGGAATGTTTCATGAAAAACAGGGCAGTTATTAGGTCAAAAGCTTAAAGAGATAAACCAACAATTTGTTATTTCACCAATTAAAAGCAACCGGTAAGTGGTAGTTACAGAGCCTAATAAAATGTCTCTCATTTTTCCAGCTCATTATAAACATCTCTGTACTTCAGAGACTTTGGACTGTGAATTTATTAAAATCACCTGATAGCAGTAGGCTTGCCAAAAAGGCCTGATCACCCTTAAATAAATAACAAAAACATCTCACAACTGATGGCAGCACAAAAAGTGTTTGGGAACCGGCAGCTCCCCTCCAATTAATTTTACAAGATGCTTAAACCTTCTCTGCTAATCTATGAAGGTAAAGCCTTCCACAAGTCTGTGCATGAAGGTGTCATTGTCTTCCTTATTACTGTTGAAAATATTGTAAAACTACTAAATCAGGGTATAAAGTATTTAGCAGAAGTTCTTTTGTGCTCAGTGTCTTTCCCACTGAACCCACAAACAGCCTCTGCACAGGTGCTCACACCAGAGGGCTCAGGGACCTCCAGGAACACAAACTCCACTGGGAGGAAGAGAATAAGGCTCCTAAGTTAAAAGATCCAGCTGTATTTTTGAGTTTTCATTCCCTTTACAGGGAGTCTAAGACAGCCAGCAAGATAAAAACCTCCTCTCTTTGGTTACAAGTAGATCTACAAAAGGAATATCTGTTCTTTGCTTTATTATTTTGTCTGTTTCTTACAGGGAAGATAAGAAATACCTTAAGGAACATATTACAGGGATCAAATTTACAGAAATAGTTTAAAGTAATTTTATATATTGATGATTCCAAATAATTATTGTTTATCTTAAAATTTCCCCTGGGGAAAAAAAAAGAATGTGTGATATAAAGACATAACTTTTATATATCTGTTAAAAAACAGTTGAGTACAGACAGACAATAAATTCTGGGAATACAAATCTCTAAGTGCCTGGAGGAGATGGCTGTTCTAAACACAACACTGTGATTCCAATGAGCCAATTTACATCTGGAAGGCTGAGGAATGCTGGCAATGTCCACCTTGGGAGCAACAGCCACACACTCCCAAATCTCCCTTTCCTGTTTAAAATCCTTCTCTAATCATCTGTGCTTCCATGATAGCAGGAACATGTCAGATGCTGTTATGAATTACATGAAATTAAAAAAAAAAAGATTGGGAGGAAGAGCCTGCAAGGTGACAGAAATTGTTTTTAATGTATAACGTTTCTTTTGCAAATGGCAGAAACATTTGGGTTTTTACTAATAAAATATTAGTGACCAGTTTCTAAAAAATGGTTAATACTTCCTAACAAAAGCTATAAATAAGAAAGTAGGGCAGGCAGTGATATGTTTTGATGCATCTTTCACTCAGAATGATCCCAAAGCCCAACACAAACACCACTGATCATGCACAACTGTGGACTTGGGGATAATCACTGCTATTTAAAGGAAAGTAGCCCCACTCCCCACTGACAGGTTTCTAAGAGCAAAAGAAATCCTGCAAAGTTCTGTGAGGTGATGGCAGACCTGACAAAAATGGTAATGGAATTTTTGGCCAAGAAACTCAATATAAAGGCAAATAGAGAAGAGCTGCGTTAGTCAAACACAAGTTATTGGACTCAGCCCAGAGTAAATGGATGAAATGACGTGGTGTGGCCCAGAGAAGGTCAGGGCACACAATCCAGTGATCCCCCTGGCCCTGCAGCAGGTGAGTCGGGGAAACCCTGCTCTGCTGGAGCTCCCTCACTCCTGTGCTCCTGCTGATTTATTTATCACAGGCCATACACAGGGATGATACCTGTGCCTGATTACTGACGGGATTTGTCTGTGAATTATGTCAGTAAAAATGTGTTCAAGCAGAATTATGGCTCGTATGGTTGAATTTCACAGTGAGATCAAGGCCCAAGGATGAGAACAGGTATATTAATTTCCTAATGGGAACACATAAAGTGAATTCTTTTGTTCACTGTTTCCCACCATTGGTATTACCAGTGCAGCTCCTCTGTAGCAATAAAGAGAGCTGGAACAGAAAACTCCAGGTGCTGTAACATCCAAAAAAATGTGGGTTTTTTTCAGAGACTGCACCACATGCTGGCACTGTGCTGTATGGCAACATTCCCATCACAGCTCTCGCTGGGGATGGATGGTGAAGTCACTGGGAACTTTGGTATGAAAAAGTCCATGAATGTGTTGACTCCTAATGCTTTACAGATGATCTCCAGGCAAGTCAAACAAATTTTTACAAAGAAATCGAGCAGTGTCGTGCAGTGTGACCACAGTTCAGAGCTCACAGATTTCTGGTTCTGACTCCTCACTCTGTAAAACAGACATTTATTGTGTGCCTCATAAAATGATGCAGTTGGCTTTTTGCTTTCAAGCAACATTAAGAAAATAAGAAAACCAGTAAATTACAATCTAAATATCCTGGAGCACTAAAGGATTGCAGCTTAGCAGAGCCTCCTGTTCCATGTATGTGCATTTTATTTTATATGTACATACATAAAACTGGTGTCTGAAGAAATCTGTGTCATACAAACTTGTAAGATCAAATGTTAATTTTGCAAGACAACAAAATGCAATTAAAAATCCATCTGAATATACAGAAGGGAAAATCTTGCATTTATATTACGTATACCCTTCTGTTCCTGCAAATATTTTGGGTGTTGAGTTTTAACAGCTTTTCCTCATTATCAAATTTTTGAAATAAAATCCTGAAAGATACTTAAACCTGTTAACCAGCACACAATTGTTATTCCTATGATATTTCCTACTTTTTTTCTATAATTAAACTCAGTATAATGATATTGGGGGAAAAAGTCTTTCCAATATATATCAGAAAATATACCATCCCTTTACAAAAGTAAAATAAGAAAACCTGTTTTTACTTTCTAAATACTTATTTTCTCTAACAAATATCCACATTCAACGGTATTAATATAATTGTTTGAGCTGGAAATATTATTTTAGCTGACAATTTGTCCAGTAACTTTTCCCATAAAGTGGATTTTGGTTAAAAGATAGTGTTTGTTATACATATTTTACTGCTACTGCATCAGTGTATGAGTTGTTATTATTTGCTTTGCTTAGTCCTTGCCTATTTGCTATTCATTAGTTAAAGCAAATAACAAATTGGAGTCATGTGATAATGTCAGAGCTGGCTGACAGGATAAGTAAAATTCTATAAATGACCACTGAGGCATGAATTGTAAATAACTATCAAACATAAATACACAGTTAGGGTATGACTATGGGTTACATTTGTGTCATATTACACCAAAAGACTCACACAAAAGACTCAGTCAAATCAAAAATTCGGAATTTTAGAAGTTTGCCAATATGTTACCCTACAAAAGGTACTGTTCTAAAAATAGTTATTTTCTGTTGGCATCCACAGCTTCCCTGAACAATCTGTGCCAGGGCCTGCCCACCCTCCCAGGGAAGAATTTCTTCCCACTATCTAATCTAACCCTGCTCTCTGTCAGTGTGAAGCCATTCCCCTTGTCCTGCCACTCCAGGCCCTTGCAAATTGTCTCTCTCCATCCTTCTTGCAGGTTCCCTTCAGGTCCTGCGAGGCCACAATCAGGTCACCCCAAAGCTTCCCTTCTCCAGGCTGAGCAATGCCAACTCTCTCAGCCTTTCCTCCCAGCAGAGCTGCTCCAGCCCTCTGATTATGTTGGTGCCTCCTCTGGACTCTCTCCAGCAGCTCCACGTCCTTCCTGTGATGGGCCCCAGGGCTGGAGGCAGCTCTGCAGGTGGGGTCTCACTTGAGGGGGCAGAGGGGCAGCATTCCCCTGCCCATCCCAGGGTATCTTTGACTTTCTTGGCCCTGACAGCACACGGATGAGGCATGTCCAGTGTCTCCTCCACCAGCACCCCAAGTCCTTCCCCCAGGGCTGCTCCATCTGTTCATCTCCAGCCTGGATTGACCCCAGGTGTGCCTTGATGTAGACGCAGCTTCAGCATTTGGTCTTGTTAAGCCTCCTGAGGTTCCCATGATCCACTGCTCAACCTTGTCCAGGTCCCTCTGGATGCCATCCTGTCCTTTGGGTGTGTCACTGCACCCTCAGCTTGGTGTCAGCTGCAGATATGCTGAGGGTGTACTCAGTCCCTTCATTAACGAAGACACCAAATGGCACTGGGCCCACCATGGAGCTCTGGACACCACTTGCCACTGGTATCACTGGGACTCTAAGCCCAGACCACCACCCTCTGGATGCAACTGTCCAACCAATTCCTCACCCACCAAACAGGCCACCCATGGAATCCACCTCTGCAATGTAGAGAAGGGTGTCATGGGGAACTGTGTCAAAGGCTGTACAGAATTCCAGATAAATGTCATCCCTGGCCCTTCCCTTGCCCACTGATGTAATCATTCCACCATAAATGGCCAGGATAATTCTACAGAACTTTATTGTGGGATAATTTAGTTTGAATTCTGAAACCTTGCCAGATATTTCTACTTCTCAGAGATAATCTTTGTAGGTAAATGAGAGGCAGAGCAAGTCTAGAAGTAAGAGGAAGTATCCAATTCCTATGAAATCAGGGGCAGGATGCAGATCCTGGACATGCGAACAGTTATGGGTTGCTCACAAAACACCACTGAGTTCCACCCTTGCACTGTCTCTGCTTTGGGTTTCTAAAGCAAGACTCTTGGCCCTGGTTTGGATTACAGTTTCCCCCACACACACTTTTGGCTGTGGCTGGAACATCTGAAAGCACAGGGGAATAATTCCTTCACCTCCTTCCCCAACAGGCTGCAGGACATGGTGACCCTTGGTTGTTTATGCTATTTCTTGTTCAAGGGCAGAGCCAGGAGGATTTCCATTGCAATTCTGTCTGGGAATGTTATTCCAGAGGCAGGAGATACTTCACTGAATTTCGTATTAATAAGCTATGATGTTAAATAAAGCACTGAAAATCTTAATCAAAGTTATGAGTATCAACAAGAAGTGAAGTAGATAATAGATTAGCTGCTGAAAAAAAGTTTTCTCTGATTAATTCTATTATAGCTCACTAATTTAGTTTCCTTGAACTGTAACTTCAAATACCTATACTAATTAGTTGCCAACCTACAACACAATAAATGAGATAATGAAATAAAAATGTTTTAAATATCCCTGTCTATTATATGTACAATTTGCAGCATGTTAACAGACAAGAAGAATTCTGATTTTTTTAAAGGATATATTAGCATATCATTATGTACCTGAATGCCAAAGAATCACTTTCACACAAGAATAATGTTCAACTACTAAATCCACAGGAATTTGGAAATTAAGCAAAATGCTGCACATCAGATGAAGGCTGGCATGGGTTAAGCTTGTAGCAAAAGCAGACACATCACACCTTCCTCCATCACATTTTCACCTGCTCATGTGATGCACACTTCTGCTTTGATGGAAAATTCCTTTGGGTCTTCTTGGTGTAAAGCTGTTGGTGCTTGCAGCAAAATTTGCAGAGCAAGTGGTGTTTTCATTGGGTTGTTAAACCAGGGAAATATCCACAGCATTTTTCACAGTTCTTGAAAGGGACCATCAATTTCTGTTGGCTTTGTTCAATTTGGGAACAAGCTATACAAGCTTTTCTTTCTTTTATGAATTTGGTTTGAAAGTTGGTTTTTTTTTTTCCAAATTTGTCTATGAAAACTGAGCTCTCAGATTCCAAATTGACACAGAAGAAATTTGCAATATTCCCCATGTAAGCTGAAGAAACTCTGAAGGAGCCTTACCCAGACTGAGGCAGTACTATTTATTTTACTGAAAGCAGTGATGGCAGTCAAAGCATGAGCAGGGTGGCTTGTTTTATACATCAACCTTGCATGTTTTCCTGTCAGCTTTGCAGTTTGTCCTCCACAGCTTACCCTCCAAACAGCAGAAACTTTGGGGACAGCAAGCTGAAATGAAAGACTCACTGCCTCCTGTAGAGAAGAAACAAGGCCACCAAGGAATAGCAGAATATCTGTTTATTCCACTTTATGTAGCCCAAATTGTTGAAAAATATTTCATTATTAGAAGAAACATAATACAATTCTGTTAATGGTAGCATAATTTGTTGTTACTATTGTGAGTGAGTCTGTGAGTAATCTAGCTGGTGTAACAGAGAAAATCATCAAAGAAAATACTAAATGCAAAGTCTCGATATACAAAAGCAAAGAATGAGCTGGAGCAGCTGCAATAGCTTGTTATGAGTCCTCGTCAGGATTGTTCGGCTCGGGCAGTGTGTGCCAGCTGGAGTGCAGTTGCTCCGAGAGGGAGGTGAGATATCCCTCCTCTGTATGCAGGAACAACACAGCTAAGTGGGCAGAAATGCCCCAACTGGCTCGGTGTTTTATTGCTGCAGAGATTCTTGGAGGCAGAAACCTGTTTGACCACTTTGTGGAGCACAGAGAGAAAGTTTAGTTTTCTATCACTGCAATCTTTCTCCAAACTTTGTCAGTTGTTGGGTTTCCCCCTCCTACAGGTGTCAGCTGCAGAGTTGTGCTCACTGTTACTGGCTGGGTACAACCTGCAGGATTTTCTTCTGCCTCTGCCAGGGGGGTGGACATGCCCTGAGCAGCTGCATTTGGGACAAGAAACATCCCATTGCATCCCATTTACAACTTACCCTGTCAGGTTCTCACCAAGAACATTAGTTTGCAAGGTGATAAGGATTAGCATCATATGAATCAGAAGAGGAGATCCAAACATCCACTAATATTCAAAATAAGTGCAAAAGGCCTTTTTCACTAATTAAAACTGGCATACACTGAGTTTATTAGACTAAAGTCTGAAAACTCAGCGTGAGACTAAATTCACACAGACTTGCTGTTATACTGGTCAAACAGCACTAATCAAACTGCTTTATTTGAGGTTTGAGCTAAAGCCCAGGAGAGTCCAGCTGTTGCATTTAGTGAGCATGGAGTTCAACCCTTTATAAAACTCAGCACTTGATCCTTGTATAATTCAATTACTTGTGGCACTTGCTGAATATATTTTTTCTTAGATAATTCTTTACATGTAACCACCAATAGGCAGAACATGCAAAAAGCTCGGACTACTTATTTTGGGGGTTTTCAACACTTTCAAATCCTGTTTATTACTTTCTCCTGCTTCTGCCATCGTTAATATCAGGAGGAAGAAAAGAAAGGAAAGGAAAAAAAAAAAGGAACAGCCCCAGCTCTCCCAGCCTTTTCCCCTGTGTGAGATGCCCCAGTCCCTTCATCACCTTAGTGGCCTTTGCTGGACTCTCTCCAGTATCTCCAGATCTCTTTTATACTGGGGAGCCCAAAACCAAACTCAGCACTCCCAATACCACAAGGATAATATTTATTCACAATAATACATAAACTAAAGCAGAATGTAAATGAACTATGAGGAATTATAGTTTAAAAAAAGGAAAAGAAAAAAAGTGGAGTCAGAAATTTCTACGTACACACATGAAGGGGATGGGATTTCAGGTGCATAACTGAGTAGATGAATATACAGAACTTTTTGCACTCTAAGTAATAGAATACTAAGCATGTCTGCTGTGGAGAGGATGAAACATGGCAAATCATTCATTAATAAGTACCTATTTTCCTTGACAAATGCCTAATTATTCAGCAGAGTAATTTATTGTTCTGCATTAAGCTAAGAGACACACAAACTAAAATATCCACATCAATGGGCTCTGTACAGTATTCCCTGCTCACTCCCACCAAAACATTCACAAAGCTCAGCAGGGAATTTTCCTGAGAAGATCAGCTAATAATGTATTGTGCCCTGCAAATGAGCCCTTAAATCTCTAAAGTTGATTTTTGTCTACCAAACCACAAAACTGTCTTTCTCTCCTCCTTCTGTTAGGAATCCTCTCTGCCCATGTATTGTAACTCTTATATGTGCCAAGATATAACTCAAGCAATTAAAGCTAAAGAATGAAAATGCCAGAGTTTAAGGGAAAGCAAGAAAAAAAAAAGAAAAAAAAAGAAAAAAAATTACTAAGTCTTTAATAATAAAGCCAAGGAGAAGTGCTTATATTTCAGGTGAAATAGAGGGCTGACATTTGGTGGCCCATGGAAACACTTGAAAATAAAACCATAAAGCCATCACAACTAGTGAAAAATCCTTCCAGGCAAAGCAGCAAGCCTGGAAGGGAGAGAATGAATCTGCTGGCCCAACAGGAACTGAAAGGAACCATCATGCAGAAAAGTGGCACTACAGAATAGCTAAATGACAAGTCTGTATAGGTCTACCCCAAAAATATTTGAAATAATACCTGTCTTGAGAGCTTATGGTCCAAACCTTTTGCTTGATGCCAACAATGTGAATCAGGATGAAAGCACCTAAAGGAAAGGGACTTGCACTATGAAACAAGGGTAATGACAAATTATTTTATGGCATCAATTTTATGAAAATAAAGATAAGGAGGATTTAGCCATACTAGTAGATACTGTGCTGATTAACAGTGAATTGGTAACTGCAGTAGCTTAGATGTTACCAACACTGAATAATACTGAACTTAAAAGGTAAGCAGCTGAACTTCTATCAAGGTATGCTATTTATGTTTTGGTATCAAGAAGAACTGGGGGGAGGTGGGGGTAAAATTGTAGGTGTCCTAAAAAGACATGCAAAGTCTGCATCAATAACAGAGAACTGACTACCAGAGCAACTGAAGGCTGTATATTCATAAACACCAAAACAAGTATGCTATGACAGGGTCAAACATCTTTAATCTCCAATTTACTGTATGAGATGAAGAGGCATTCAGTTGGAACATGCAGAGATCACATTCCACATGCTCTAGCACATTAAATGCCAGTGGAATTAGCTATGAATTTGACCTAGAAAAAATATGTTTGAAATTGCACAATATCTACATTTATATCCTAATCCTTTCTTTTTTCACCTGATGTCAAGTTCTGCTTGAGTACTCGAGAAACTGGATCTTAATGACTGTTTGATTTTGACCACAACTGAGATTATTAGGCAATGCCACCCCTATTATGGGACAAGGAGCAGAGAGGGCTATAAAGAGCCAGAGTTTTCTCTCAAGCCTTTTTCTGGTTTTATCCAGGTTTCTGTGTGTCTATAACAATGTTTCGAATTTATATCTATCAAAGCAATGCAGCAACAACACCTTTCCACTTATGCAGGTGCTTCCTGCCTAAAGGCTGCATTCTGGGAAGTACTTACCTGCCTGATTTGTAAGGATTTCCCTGGGCAGGAGGGGAGGGGTTGCATTTGGGCCAGGCGTGAGCCTGAGTAGTTTAACCTGATCCTCAGTGTGCCTTTGGCCCAAGTCAGACCCTCCCAGGCAGCCCCCGCACAAAGATGAGGGGACAGTCCTGGGCAAAGCCCATTTCCCCCTTGGCTGTTTGGGCTCTGAGGAAACCCAGCTGTGTGCCTGGCAGTGGTGCCATGCCAGACTCACCCCATTTCCTTTCCTTTCCAACACAGAACCCTCTCCTCATGTAATGCATTTTTACCCAGTAACCATTTAGCATAAAAGACCCAGTGCAGAGATGTGAAAGGTGAAAGGAAGGTCCGAGTCCATGCTATTCCTTGGTGCCCTTTTTCACCTGTGGAGTGAGGATTGAATTCCCTTCCGCATCACAGCAGAACTTCAGCTGGAGTGTGAGAGTAACATGAGCAAAAGACCACAAACTCAAGACCTCCATTTCCTGAGAGAACACCCTCATTTTTAGCAGATATGGTATTGTTGTGATCATGATACATCAAGGGTACAAGCAGAGTTTGCAGAAAAAAATATTATCTTTCTAAGGCTAACTGAGGCAGTGAGACCAAAAACCCACCTATTCCAGATCTGGAGGTTTGTTGGTAGGCAAGGGAAGCACTGCCATTGCCTCCCAGGGGATTGAGACAGAGGGCTGTCAGAGTATCCATCAAGGCCAGGGCCAGGCAGTGAGACACATCAACCCCAAACCATCATTCCTTTCCCCCTTCCAAATGATTTTACATCATCACCTCTAATCACCTCCAGGCCAGTGATGAGCAAGCATTAACCCACTTGTGCAGGCTGTATCAAGTATGATTGCACATTACACTGCAAGGTTACGTGGAATGTATGGATTGATGTATGGCAACACTGCACAGTAAGGCACAAGCATTCTTTTGACAGTTGCAAGGATTATTGTTTACTTTTAAGATTTTTGAGGTAAGTGGAATTTAATTATGACTGCTTAACACAAGGGCATGCTATCCCAACAAGCCTGGGGAAATACAGCCCTCTCATTCTCTCCAGCCCATCATAAGGGCAACAAGATACACTTTCCCTTAGCTGGGAGTTGGAAGATGAGTCTGGAAGAAGGGAGAGGATCACACTGCCCAGTCTTTCCCAGGAAAACCACAGCTGAGCACCCTTTGGTGCACTTTGCTCTCATCACTCAGGCCCCAAGGGGTGCCCAGAGGTGCAGAACCCACCCTTTGGAAAGAAGAGAGGTAAAACCAACTGACACAACCTGCAAAGTTTTGCACAGCCTGAACATGGGTTTTCAGGAAAGCATTTTTTGATTTTTTCTATTGCTATAATTCTTAAAAGTTCATTACTGAATTTAGGGCTTAGATTCTATTTTTTGATATGAACAATAACTTATTTCTTAGCCAGTCTCTCTTGAAGCCAATAACTATTGTCTCCTTTGTAAACTGCAGTCCCCCTTGCTGCCAGAAATATGCGATTTGGGGGAATGATTTAAATGACAAAATGCTTACTTGTAGCAACAAAAGAAAAGACACAATATAAACTAAGTTTTAATAACTAAAAAGATCTTTAATTAAAATTGCTTTCCATTCAGGGGCTACAGTTTTCTTTACCCAGCTGCCCTCTGAAAGTTATTACCTCGAGTTTTCATTTTCCCAGTGCACAGCTGCAGAAAAGGTTTTATTCTGGTGAATGGAGGGCTGTGCAACAGCAAGGACAAAGCTCACTTAAACCAACAATGGAGCCAAGGCAAAAGTCATAACCTTCTGCTGTCTTAGGGGAAGCACACTTTTTGAATATAATCTCTCTGATTATGCCTAGTATGCAAAATGCAGTTTTATATCTGCAGCTCAAATAGATTTCAGTATTGCCACGGCATACTAATCACTGATGCAAAAGCCGTACAGCTCCCTCAAGGCATTTCAAAAATCTTGATTATTTAATCAGTGCTCTTGATTTATAAGGCGAGCTGGTTGATGACTACCAAAATGTGACATATTGGACACTCTCCAGATGGAATGCCAGTTTTCATTTGAGGTTAAAGAGGTAAAACTCTACAAGAGAGGTTTTCCAGTACCCTGGACCAGAGCTAGAGTTATATCAGATGATAAATAAAACCTGGCAGTTTGGCTTGCACATAACATTAAAACAGAAACTTCACTGAACTGTCAGTTGTAAAATGAAGTAATCAACTTTCTTGCTGCTTATTCTCCATTTCCATTATGAACTTTTTATTTATTTTACGTCTTCCATCTTCATGTCCTCTTACCTTTTTGAACAGCACTACTTTACCTTTTTACAAATATGTAAGTGATGAGTGCTGCCTTTTCATAAGCCTTGATTTCCCAACTGGCTGGATGGAAACTTTGAAAAATTCAGGTTCTTTTCCCTATAACTACATACTTATAAATATATATATATATATGAATTTGAAAATATTTTTTGTATCTAGATCTCTATATAGAAACATATGCTTAGGTATACATAAAAATAATTTAAACTCCTGCTTTAAAATGAAGATAGAGATTCATAAATTATATCAATTTCTGAACAGGTTTACTATCTGAGTTGCCTGGGCTTTGGCAGTCCCATGTCAGCAATGATAAAGGTTTCCATATGAAATTTCCACTGGTTTTCCTATTAAGATTTGAAGGAGCAGAACTGCTTCAAACTGAGACAGCAAAAAATTAAACTGTTATTTAGAACCTAATTTCAGGCCTGACCCCTAGAATTTAGCAACCTGATCACTCTGGGTACAGGCCTGTGTGGATATTGGAGGCCAAATGTTTCAAACTCGTCTTGAAGGTGTGGTCCTTTTTAGATGCAGTGACTGGCACTTAATATTTAAAGTACAGAGGATTATTTTAGCCAATCAGTCCTTTGTCCAGGTTCATGCTGCCCCCGGAGCTGGCAGGATTCCCCCCCTGCCAGTGCCAGCACAGCTGGGCTCCTTGCTGAGGTTGTGGCTGCTCTGCCACAGAGCTGTGGTTATCTGTGTGCAGTGCTCTGTCTGGCTGCTCAGGGGTGCTGAACACCTACTGACCTACGTGGATAACCCCTGTCCAACCCACAAGCCTTCTGAAGGTTAAGAGCCATCATGGAAGGCTGACTTGGGGGTTAAAAGCACCCTCACATCCCAGCGCAACCCTCTCAGGCCTTTTAAATCCAAAATGATGAAAATTATAATCAAAACATGGGAACTTGGTGAAAAGCTTGACATTAGAGGTAGGAAAAGCCATCATAGTGACATGCAGCAAAGCTACTCATGCTCACAAATATATTCATTCCTCATTTTAAAAAGTTCACTAGAAAATCCATCAGTCTGTATCCCAGTGGCAGAAGGAAAGGAAGGGCAGAGGAGTATGGATGGTGCCCGTCCTCAGCACACCAGGCAGACAGACAGACAAGTGTGGCAGCCGTGCCCACGTCAGCAGCAGCACCCTCTGCCAAAGCTCTCCCTGAGCTCCAGCAGCGACAGCGTCCCCTCCACCGAGGCCCCACACCCAGAACTTGGCACAACTGCAGGTTTGTGTTCTGTGGCAAAGCCAAAACATTTTAATAACTGCAAGAGTTCACTTATGAAATCTGTGTAGTTTGGGCTTGTGCCCTTTTTCTAATTACATCCTTGTAGCTTTCTCTGTACACGGAGGTTTGTATCATGTGAAGCTTTTAGAGAATATCTCACTTGACTGGACTTGTGGGTAAGACAATCATGGGGCAGCTCAAAGAGCTGAATTATTCCATTTTCTGTCAAGAATCCAAAAAATCTACTTGAAACACAGATGGCTCTTTCCCTGTCATCATCCACCTCCTCAGCTGATCTCCTTGCCATTTCAACCCCATACTCTGTAACAGTATTCCTGAGGAGTGAAGCTTTAGCACCTTCTTTTTTTCAGGGAACAGAGTTACAAGATGCTAAGTGAGGATGTTTTGGTCGTGGCTATGGATGTCCTGCTGCAGACTGACTGCACTGACTCAGGCTGCTGGTGCTGCAAGCAACAATGTCATAAATGTATGTGTATATATATATACATCATAGGAACTCCCAGGCCTTCTGCCATGAGTACAGCAGGATGAAAAGACCTTGCAGGGATTATGTCCCCACGTTGCAGCCTTGCCTGGCAACAGCCAAGCAGCAGGACAAGCTCCAGAGCCAGAATTTGCCTATGCAGGTTAAGAGCTGTGCTGCAGGGGAGGGAAATCATAACCCCAAAAGAGGTGGGAACTTCTGTTTGCACAGTAAATGATGCCATTTCTGCCAGCCTTGGCCTTCCCCCACATCCCACCCAGCCTCACTACATGGAACCATGTCAAGGGATCAAAAAGCCACATGATTTCATAAAAGGCTCCATTTTTCAGCCTAGAAAAGGGAGGCAATAATACTCTTTTGCTACCATGCTATTCTGTTTCTGCTATTTAAATTAGGGCAAAATTTCAGTTCTCCTTTGCTGGATCTAGCTAGGCAGAGTTAAAGACAGTTCTGGATGCATTTAAACCATTAAGGACTTCCTCAATGGAAAGTCCCTCAGCTACATCTCTGGTATGAAGCCACCAGGACATTGAATCCCACCCACTTCTCCACATCCTTGTACAAACATATGTTATGAAATTATCTATTTAGTCTTAACCCTTCTACATCCCTCTTCATTCCTATATATGTGTCTACACCTTCTCAAACTATTTTCTTTTTAATAAAAAGAAGCTAAAATAATCTTAGGAAAGCATTTCAGAAGAATCATCTCGTGGGTAGGGCTTGTGGTTAACAGAACATTGCACAAGAGGGACAAGAAAAGTATCTGAATAATTCCATGTACCTGACAGCAGCAGCAGGACATAGAGGCATTAGGTCAGGACAGGGGGATAACACAGTGCAAGAAAACAATTGGACTACTACTTTTAGTGTGAGAGTGAGTGCACAAGAAAGCTGAAAACATCATTATTCTTAACTGATGCTAAACCAACAACAGTGCAAATATCTAAGTTCAAAAAAGAACTTTTCTGTTTCTTTGCTGCACCCCTACACTGCTGCACCTGAAAGAGTGCAGGGAACTCGTCCTTTTTTCCAGTTGACAATTCAACTATGGGAGGAAAGTTCACACAGACTTTCTGTTCTTCAGAGAAGCTGGGTTTAAATACGTGCCCAGCACTTCTGACTCTGAACAAAACCATATCCTCATATTACCTTGTAAAATTCTGCTTCACAATATTGCCAACAGTAACATCAATACAGAGAAAAGTTGTACCTGAAATATTATACACATGTAGGATTATTGCAAACAATACTAATTCTTGTTTTCAACCATTATGTTGATTCCAACCTGTGTCCTACCCGTGTGGGGTATGCCATTTGAACACAGGGAGCAGGAAAACAGACTAGTCCTTTCCAGAATTTCTATTTGCTCCATATATCCTTAAAATAGAAACTAAAAATAAATTGACTTTATTAGTGGGTAACTTGCAAATTTTTTGGAATACAAAAGGGCAATAACATCTCAATCACTGGGAAATTTGAATTTTTCTGAAAATATACTGCAATTTATGAATTAAATAGAGAGAGAGAACCTATCTGCCTCCAGACAGATTATTCTGATTTGCAAGGGCAGAGAACTGAGACTTTACTCCTTCAATCTACACACACACCTTTGTCAGAACTAATAACCCACTTCAAAGGCAAGAAGTTTCATAGTACTTAATTGTGTGGCCTCTGACACATCATGCTGATTGAATTCATATGATCTTATATATTTGGGCATCAAAAGCCCTTTATTTTTTTCTTAATTAGAAACATAGATTCAGTGCAACTTGCTGAGAAAATAAATTAAATCCATATACAATACCTCTGAGCACTAGCACTGATTGAACTGGGCTGTTTAAATCTCCGTGGTTGGCACTGCTCATCAGTGAATTTGTTTACAAAGTGGAAAGAATGAGATGCTGTCAAAGAATGAAAAATACAAGGTAGATTTCTTGGGAAGGAGACATCCGTCTTTTTCTATTTGTGAATGCTGACGAGCAGGGTTTAAGGAGGGCTAATGTCGGCCATTCATCTTAATTAAAGAGTTAATTGCTCGTGTATCCTGATTTGGTTAGCTGATCTTAGTAACATGAAAAGCCTTTGCTTCCATGTCTGTTATTGACCACTGTAATGACATCATCAGTACGACTCAGGATTTATTCACGGCTCAGCCTAAACTCGTAACTTAAATAGCCTCCCACATGATAAAACTTTCAAGAGGGAAGGAGTTCTTTAGCATGGTACAGAATACAGAGAGGTCTGTTCAGACCCTGTTAAAATGTCTCAGTTCAGCTGTCATTGAAGTATTACTTCAAAGTCTCGAGTCATGAAGATAAGTAAAAAGTAATTTTAAAGACTAGTTCTCAGCAAATGTATATATGGAAATAGCATAAACTATCTAAAAATCGCATATCAAATATAAGCAAGAGACTTATTACTATTCAGTTTTTCACATCTGTAGTCATAGTCAAGTAAGCACTGACACAAAAACAGACAGGAGAGGTTCATAGCACATTCTAGGGCTTAAACACCAAATTGGTTTAGTCATGTGTTTTACAACACAAAGAGGGGAAACTCAGATGTAAAGAGAGACCAGTTAACTAACTAGAAAGTCTGTAAGGCTTTTCTGTACAATGTCTTTTAACATTTACTGCAGTTCCTGATGTTATTTCTTAAGGATTCTTCGCAAGAATTAAATTAAATTTTACACAAGAGGAAAATGGGCAGTACTAGTGCTTTTTGATTGATCAGCTATGTGGTACTTAAAAATTAAATAAAAGGATCCATTATAAAGCATAATACATTGTATTCACTTATCCTGGTAATGAGTCCCCAGAACTGATCTATTTATGTTATGCTACTTTCATGGGATCAATTCCTGTTGCTAATGACACTCATAACTTACACAGAGGCTTGAACCAGCCTCTAAGAAGAACCACAGACCACACATAACTCCTCAGAACGTGCTGTGAGTCTGGTTGCAGTCACAGAGTAGCTCCTGTGCACTCTCCTCAAATATCTGGAAGGCACTAAGGAGACTGTGATAAGGTGCTACAGCTCATCTGGTTTTATGGACTTCACTTTGTGCGTTTTTAACACAGTTTAAGCTTCTCAGATGGCTGGTTCAGAGAGCAGCACTGGCCCCTGTGCCTTCTCTGACAGACAGGAGATTTCAGTACTGATTGGGTTGCCAGGTATTCTCAGAACTCCTCCTGTAAAGTATAATAATAATAAAAATAATAACTTCTGTATGATATGAACAGAAAGCTACGTTGCCCCTCTCAGGGAACAGCAGCAGGGAAGTCCAAGACATGGAACTGAGCATGCTGCAGTGGACTTGTGTTACCCAGAACAAGGCAGACAGAACCAGAACTGGCCTGCCTCCAGACCCTGCTGAGAGGTCCATGGACACAGGACCATGCTTCAGCAGCTGCTCTCCTCCTGGGTCTCTAGTACGATGCCATGTGCCTCAGGAACACACCTCCAGCCAGCCCATGCACCTCTATAGTTACACAAGGGTGTGTCATGTATAAAGGGAACAGCACTGGAAATCAGGTTTCTTGGCTATCACCAGCTCTGCAACTGCCCAGCTGGGTAACCTTCAACAAGTTCCTTCAGCTCACTCTGTCCCTGTTATCCCCCAAACCACCAGTATTTCCTTCCAGAGATGCTGTGAGATTCACTACCAGGAAGGTGCTGACTGTGAGATAAGCAGTGCTGTCATTCCTGAATAGTTCCCCGTTGGAAAAGGCAGCACAGTCAGTGTATGGAGGTTACAAACAGGAGAGGACAATGGAGGTTAAATGGGACCCTGGGGGGTTGTCTGTCCCAACCCAGAGCTCAACACAGGGGTTGTTCCAGACTTGAAAGAATGCATGGACAGTCCACAACCTGTCTGGGAATCCCACTCTAGTGCTGGACTGCCCTTAGAGAGAAAAGCTTTTTCATTATGTCAAGGCTCCAGGTCTATGGAGAAGGTGTTCATAACAGCAGAATTTATCAGTAGAGTTTAGATGTCACTTGTCATCTTTCACAGCTCAGCTCCAATTAAAAACATCTTCTTAAACTAAGGATCATTCCAGTTTTACTTATACTCCAAGAAAAGCACCCGTTCAACCTTTCTGTCATACACATCAGTCTGTTTAGAGCAGAATCTTTAACAAGAATGACAAGAATAAAACTAATAAACTGCTCTGCCTTTTGGGACTCTGTGGAACAGCATGAGCCTGGTGAATGTCTTTTACATCAGCCAGGGCACAGTGGCACCCAGACTGCTGCACACAGGCAGCTGTGCCCTGCCAGGAATGCTGCCAGGAATGCTGCCAGCTCCTGAGCTCACCAGCACCCATTCCCGAGCTCAGAGATCTTTGCATTTCCCTGACAGATCGGTCTGTGGGATATGGTTGTAACCAGAGAACTGTTCACACCATGTTGGAGCTTTCAAAGCACCCCAATGCTTTCTCTTCCAAGATCTTATACAGGTCAGTCACCTTGGAAATACTTAACAACACTTGCAAGTATTTTATTACTTTTAAATCTCTTCTGTGATCTCCAGTTTGTTTTCTTATGCCTATACATAAACTAACACTTCATGGAAAAAACTAAAAGTGTCCTTGGATATAGACTTTGGACTACAAGTAGTGACTGTCCCTTTTGAAAGCTACTTTACATAACATTAAAACAGAATGTGGCTAAAGAGAAACGTGCATTTTGCTGTTCAATGGAAATACTATGGAAAATGTTGAAATAAAATCACTAGTGGCCTGTGAAGTAGTTAGTTCAGTAGTTTAGCAATAACACCTTTTGATTTGTACAGCTTCTACAATACCTTAAAATAACTTAAGAACAGCAAGTTTAAAAAGTTTTCTTTAACTAGCTAAACCCAGCTGCTGTAGCCTGAAGAGAGTTCTTTTGAGATAACCCATTTTTGAATTACTCGACTGTAATTTTTGCACCCCACATCAGGCAATGACTCGTGCAAGTTCTTCCAACATTACTGGCTTACTAATAAACATGTGCATGAAGCGGAACGGAGCACACAAGTTATAATTCTTTGGCTGTGCCTGGTAACATAAACAAGTCTGATACCATCAGCTGAAGAATCGAGGAATTAAACCCTCCAAAAGACTGATGTAAAGGATTGGACATGCTAAAAGAGATGGTGAAAAGAGGCTGCTGAGAAATGGAACAATTCAGGAGAGAAGCAATAGATGCACAAATGAAAGTAAACACGACCATGAGAAAATGCTTCAGCAACGTAAGAGCCACAACGGAGCCGTGAATCTCAAAATAAGCCAAAATTGGTTTTGAAGCAAAAACCAGCGTGCTAGGTAGGACTTCAAAGACTCTACTACAAGAGACAGAAATGAATAATAAAAAAATACAAAAGAGACAAAAAAACCATAACACACTAAGCACAAAATTAATTTACTCTCTGCCCTGCTCTGACTGTGTTAACCCTTTGGTGCCAAGATGTGCAAGCAGTGCAGTGATTAAAGCTAAGGAGTCTTTCAAGCCCCCTCAATATTGTATTTCTAAGCACAGAGAACAGAAGACAATGCATTCAAAAGAGGGACAGAGAATAGGTAATTAAGCGCCATACTGGTTCTAGGGTGGAAGATGCAGCTAATTACTCTAAAGAGTGGTTTGCTAAGTTCAAAAACAGCTGCAAAAGATATTTTTAACTGGATTAAAGGAAAACAGGCAGGTAAAGATTTGGCTTGATGCAAGATACACTCTTGGGTCTTGGTTCTGAATCACTGACACAAGGAGGATTTTTGCCACTGGCTTTAGCAGAACAGAACTAGCTGTTAATGGACTAAAAAATTAGCTATTTTCTTTCTAGAAATGTCACAATAATTTTGAATCCAGAGATAATAAATAGCACCACTGAGATACACTAAGATAGGTAGAAATGGAGTTTAAATGGTGCTGGGGAAGCTGAAAACTAAGTGGCTAGCACAGAAAAAGCTATATATAGAAAAAGAGATTTAAGCAAAAAAAATTGAAGTCTAACACATGTTCAGTGCTAGATGAAAACAGAAATGAAATATTCATGGAATTTACTTTCTAATATCTTTGCACATGAGGTTTTTTTCTTTCCTTGCTTGGTTTTCCAAAATTTCATCCTGACAATGTACTCCACGTTTAAGGACAGAAGACTCCAGAAACTTTTCACTGAGGAAATCTGTCATGATTCATACACTTCCAAACACCTATTTCAATCCTCATTTTCAAGTCCTTTTGCTAGTCATTTAAAAAATGTGAACTGTTTTGTTTCAGTATATAGTGAGCCATGAAAACCAAATTCTGTTTACAGCAGGACCAGATTTTCTATTATTTTAGACAGTCATTTTCACAGAAAAACCCTTTATGTGTCATTACTTATGACATTATAACCTCCCCTAGTTGGCCTCAAGACCTGGCTGTTTTGTAGCAGACAATATTTGACATCTTAGTTTGCAATCTCAGAAAAAGCCAAGAGAGCAGGAACTGTCCTGTCAGAAAAAAATGGCTTCAGAAGCTGGTAAATATTTCATATTTCTATGGTGATGTGATAAAAATTGGTATGTTTGAATCAAGAGTGTACCTGCTTTGTCATTAATTGTAGATGTCAATGCTGAGAGGTACCTGCAAGGCAATTAGCACTGTACTTGCATAAATGTCACCCCACTGCAAAGACAGAATGGAAATAAATAGGCAGATTGGCCTGGTGTATGTTTGGATTCGGAACAAGAATGCCAGAAATGTGATTCCCAATGGAGCCAATTTTTTATTATGTGCTGCTGATATGCTCCAAAAACCTCTCTCTTTTTTTCTGGTATATCGTGAGGTTAATGCCACCCATCTCTCAAAAATGTCCTGTGGAGATCATTCCTGATCAAAGCCATCATCATATTGATGAATACTAACAACAAAAAACACAAAACAAAACAAAAAAACCCCCAAACCCACCAAAAATAAAACCAACCAACCAACCAAAAAACAACAAAAAAATCCCACCCTGTACAAATGTCTGTAGTTAAGACTGTAAATGCTGAGACTGAGGTAGAATATTTTTTTACCAAATTGCTAAATTTTATTATATGCTTTACAGTGGCTATTTAATTTGACAATCCTTTTCTGTCCAGTCTTCCCCAATCTTACAGTCATGAGAATGACTGAGAGCTGAGTCCAGCTCCAGGCTGAGAGTTAAGGAGCAGACAAATAGAGGCTGATGTCACTGCTATGCAGAACTGAATAAACTGACATTTCATAGTTTACCTCTGTAAAAGGGAAACAACAACACTGACCATCCTCCTCCACCAGTTTTGGGCATTCAATCATGATTCTACAGAAGATTCAAATCTGGAATGTAACTGTTTCTACAGACTGGGAGGGTGGGCTTTTCTATTTCATCACATAGCCAAGATTTTATTTTTTCTGGTGTTTTTCTCCTTTAAACTATAACATATTAGCTGCTGGTGGCCTTTGAAAAACTAGAGGATCAGATGATGCTGGCTCTCCTTCTTTCCATCTGCTAGCCTCCACAGCAAGGAAACTACTATATATCTTAAATATTACTTTCCTATGAAACTAATTAGTACAGATGCAAGAATCTCATGGTCGTGAAAGGTTCTGTGACAGAACGTTAAAGTAAAGCTCATCTAGAAAGTTGGAAATCCTTCCCTATAAAGGTCCTTCATTAGTAGCACACACTAAACAATGATCAGTGCTGTATGATGAGAGACAAATTAATGAATCAAACATTACAGATTTCATCACATTGGCTCATTTGCATTTAAGCTGGTTTCCAGCTCTGTCATGCATTTGCTTTTAAACGAGCCCCTGTGGATAGTGCTGCAATGTTTGATTCATTAATTTGTTTCTCAGTGTACAGTAGTGCTCACTGTTCACTATATGGTGAAATACTTTGAAAATATTTGTTTTAACAACCTATCTTTTATTTTAACAAAGAAATAATAACCCTGGAGAAAGAAATCTGGCCATTTTACAACACAACTCCTGCCAAATCTCCCAGTTGCTACCCCAGCCCATCGTTATACCACTGTGATATTATCTGGATTAAATCTTCACAGCTTGCTCTCACATATTCTACAATTTCATAAAGCTTTGAGCCAGCTCTTTGGGTTGGCATTTTGATGCCAAATTCAGCTCCTGGGAAGTTAAAGGTGGCTTTAAGCCTTTGCTCTCCAGTCCTTGGATGGGTCCCAAGCAGTGACTTAGATGAGGCTCCCGGACCCTCGGTGACACTCTGCCACCACTGTGCCTGGTACCCCAGCTCCTGCACATTGCAGCAGAGTGGGCTGCTTGGCAAAGCCATCTCTGTGAGAGCTGAAAAACTCTGGAAAGGGTTTTTGGTTTGTAACAGCTTGAATGTGGTGACCTTACAGCACACTGCAAGCTCCATCTGTTTTAGAAGGAGAGGGAGGCACGTCCCTGCCTGGTCAGTGCACGGCAATGAGGTTTGGTATTTAGAGGGGTGCTTGAGTTCTCAAGCTCTTGTCTGAACCTCAAAATTTAAGTTATATTCTTGAATAGAGCCCTAATTAGACATGAATAGCTACGTTGTAGCTATCCTTGCTCATGTTTAATTCCAAAGAAATAAATACACAAGGTAAATGAAAAATAAGGAAGCTGGTTTAGTAGGCAGTAGGAATTGGAGAATAAAATGCTTCTCTAGCTGGAGCTTGCCTTCCTCTCTCATGGCTGTGATGGATTGCAGCCTCCAAAGGCAAGCCCATCTGACAGGAGGATGCATTTGGACTATGGGATTCATGGAAATGAGGGTCTAATTTAATGAGCTGTGCTTTTCATGGAGCAGGAAGGTTTTCCTATGCCGAGAGATGGAGTTAAGTAGCATCAGCACATTACATTGCACAGCCCTTTCCTACCTTTTGCTTTTTTTTAATTATTTTTAAATATATGTTGAACAGAAAAAGAATAAATGTAATTGATACCAAAGAAAATAACCATCAAGACAGAAAGGCAGCAGCCTAAACCTGCATTTCAGAGGCCTTACATGGAAAATAATGAAAAATTTCCCCTTTGCTTACTCCAAGTAATCCACAGATTCAGCTGCACACTAAAAAAAGCCAAACAAAAGACTCTCAAAAACCTAAAAGAAACAACCCCCCCACCCCTCCACTTCACTGTCAAACATAACCAGCAAAGCTACAACCTTCTGACTGCAGCCAACCCAGGGGCCACCCTACAGCCAGAACAACACGATCCCAGGAGAGCCCAAGTGCTGCATTTGAGGCTGTCCCTCCACTGACTGACACGCAGACAAAACCCCTCTCCTGTTTCCATCCCACCAGAAAGCCCCCAGGGCAGACCATTCCTTTTCTCTGCCTGTGCCAAGGAGGGATGAAGTTTGTAAGGGACACCAATACCTTTTGAAAGACAGCTTGACATTTTTCCTAAAATATAGACCTGATATTTTCTGCAGCAGAAAACTGCTTGTCTTTCCTTACAAATGCAATATCATGTCATATTTAACCATATCCTTAGTTGTATCTTCAAGGAATTATACAATGGGAAATTCTAAAAGTTATTTGAAAGGATGGAGCAATTTTAATGCCTATTACAAGAAATGTACCACATTGAAAAATACAATTTTTAATAATAATCTCTACATTTTTCTTCCTTGAAAGATTTTATTTCACAAAGACAGACTAAATACTTGCAGAGAAAAGCTGGGCTGGCCACATGTGAATGGAAGAATTTATAAATATTCCTGGAGGAGCTTGCACAATCCAATTGCAAGACATTTTTGTATTAAATACCCAATTCAGTCACTCTTTCTCAAGGTAGGAGTCCCTTTCTTACACCCTAAAGAGAATCCTGAGTCAAAAAATAATCAAAATGAGCATCAGGGAGGTGAAAATAAGGAACTCCATGTCAAGAGTGTGTTAACTGCCCTGCACTGCTTTCCCCCCAGTTCTCCCACCAGACTCATGGAGCTGGAGCAGTAATGATGGATTAGGAAATAAATATTGTAATGAACAAATGGGTGTGCCTTAATCCCAAGCAGCTCTTTGGCTGGTTGATTCTCTAACTCATAAAATGCCTCCAGTGCGTGGCATGGCTTAGTCTCCTGAAACAGCTGATTTCATAACAAAGAGTACATGACCAAATTCCACTCTAGGTTGTTCTGCTTTCAGAAATCAACCATTTAACAAGCCCCCAAAACCCCAACCCACACAAACCCCTGGTAAGACAAACCAACCCAACCCAAGCATCCTCAAATTGCAGCAAGGAAGATTCACGTTCAACATCAGCTAATTAATTTAAGGCATTTTGACACCAGGCTTTTAGACACCTAAGGAAGGTGACTCTTCTCATTTTAAGGTGGATTCAACAACTCTTCTGACTCTCCACTCTCTGCAATCCAAGTCCAGTGGACACCTGTATTTTAGATGGTGAACTCAGGTGAAATGAGTCCCAACCTAATGAAATCAATGAAGTTGATTTAAGCAGCACAGACTGTTCATGGTGCCTGTGACTTTCCATCACTTGTTTTTCCTTGGAGACCACAGGCTAATGTGGGTCAGGGAGAGCTGGGGCAGAGCTGCCTGGGAGGAGGGGCTATCAAAGTCAGCATCAGTCGAGTTAACTCTGCCCCAGCTCTTTCCAATACTTGTGTTAATGGTTTTATTTATTTACTACAGAAAACAGACTCACTCACATGCAAATAAATGGTCTTAAACTGTGAGTAGGAAAGAGTTCTCCCCTATTTCTCACTGATATCCTTCCCATTTACAGAAAACTCACATATCAATTAAACTCACCTGTTAATTAAAAGCTTGTCTGGAAAACTCCTTGCTAGTTGGAAGCAAAAGAAAGTATAAAAAGTATCGGAATGCCAAAGCTTTGAATTTTAATTACTTACTCCCAGGTTTGTTTGTGATCCCTCAGGTGTTGGTTGGGCAACAGCAAACAGGAAAAAAGAAACAAAATTATTTTGTAATTCCTGCTGTGGGGAAGAAAATGTATTGAGAAGTCTTCCAATGTTTTCTTATCTTGTTTAGATTTGTTCTTTATTAATGTACTTATAAGAAAGTATAAACACACACACACACACACACAAAAAAAAAAAAAGATTCTGGAAGATTACAGGCAACTACAGTGAATAATTAATTGTTCACCAGATTTGATATCTTTTTTTTTTTAATAATATGAGAATTCTTTTTGTGTTTGTCTCACAATGGAGAATATCAGTCTAATTATAAATTAGAATAATGCTTATAAATTTGGAATAAAGGCGATGGTTTGTATCAGATAATTGATTACAGATACATAGGAAATTTGATATGTTATTTTTTTACCCATCTAAATAGAAAAGACATCAGCAGTTTTAATAAAATCTCTAGGACTCATAGAAGTGTTACCCCTCTCTCCAGTGACCATATAATAATGGTTGAGGTTCTGATTATTTTCTTTCTTTCCTACAATTTTTAGAGAAATTATCTCAATTATCTCTTTTCTTTTCTTTTCTTTTTTCTTTTTTTTTTTTTTTTTAACTGAGCCTATAAACTAAACATGGAGGCAGGGAACAGTTTTTCTACATTTCCTCATCAAGATAATCATTCTCTCTCCTCCAAAGCCATAATATTTTAATAGCATGACATTTTTAGTGTCCCTTTATTAGGGATAAATTGCTGAGATACTGATTTGGATCAGCAATTTTTTCCAGTAAGAAAATTCATTTTGACCTTTTACAGAGCAATGTTTGGATGTGAAAAATTTGGCCATCTGAATGAGATGAAGAGTTACACATTGAGGTCTCCGAGAGCCGGGATGAGGAATTTCAGTTTGTTCTCAACATCCACACAATGAGCTGTTTAAAAAAGCTCAATTAGCAGGTAAATTACTGCTCTTGCAAATTGACTTGCACACAACTGGATGACAATGGCACGTGCAACTGAAGCAACTCTGCTCACGTTAAGTTTTCCTCCTCACCACATATAAGAGTTTCCAATTGAACGACAACAACAACAAAAAGTTAAAAAGGAACGTAAATGTTAAATAGTTTATTTACTCTCTCTATAAGCCACATTCAAGTACATTGAGTGAAAATACCAAGCAGGAACTGAAGGCAGGTGAGTTTGGCTATTTGTGTGGTGCATGTTCTAAGACAGCTGAGAAATCAGATGCTTCTCTGAAGTGCATTTAAGGGACTAGGAATGTTCAACAGCTCAGATTCCACTTGTAGTAAGTTTATGGCAAAGGTTTCCTCGTCAGATGAGCAAGACTTTATGAACTGTAACAGCACAAGTCATTTTGGGCTATTACACTCAGCTGAGAGCTGCTGGTTTAGCAGTATATGTTCATTTATATATTTGAGCAGAGATTTTTTCTCTCTCTACAAAGCTAAAAATTCTGAATATTGTGCAAGTGATTTTTGTAGCCTTAAATAAATGAAAATATTAAAGTGCGTGAGGAATAAATGGGAAGAAATTCAATCACAGTCTAAAAAACAAAGAAAAAAAATCCTGAAAAGTAGGCAGGCCCCTATCATGCTTAAATTTTTTTTAGCTGAATATCTTTTGAATGAAGAAAATATTTTGTTTACTGCAGTTTCCTGAAGGACAGGCCTTGTAAGCAGACTCTGATTTCCCATGGAAAATGCACTGCACTGGAGTAGTCATGATACATCCAAATACCCAACCTACAACTACTGAGACATTTTATGAATCTGTAATTCAGAAAAGAATGCCTTATGAAAATTCAAGACATCAGCAGGTCTTATGTAGGTTACTTGTAAATATGACTTTAAAGATTAATACATATTCTTTGTGGAAGAATGAGAATCATCTCTGAAAAAATGTCATGTGGCTGGAATTTAACATTAAGAGACGAGTAGGTATTTTGTGGCTAACACAAAGAGCAATTTTGGATGTTTTTATTTAAGAATTCATTCAGATACATCTTCTATTGTTGTTTCTGAAAGGCTTTGCTTCTCCAGCCCAGGACAGAGCCACCCCATTCACTCCAAGGTGATGCAAATACCCTGGAGGATATTTTGCATCCAAAGAACACCCTACCCAATGCCAGCAGGGTGGGCTGGAGGCACAGCAGGATTCCAACTGATGCACAACTATCTGAGACATCCAAGGGGGCAGGAAATCTTGGATTATCCAATGGGACAGTTAATATCTATCACCTACAGAATTCATGACCAGTGATGGAGAAAAGCACAACATGAACATTCAAGAGAGAAGTGTCTGCTGGGACTGGGTGCAGACAGCGGGTCCACCTGGTGTCTCCCCCACACCAGGGGAAGCTCATCCTGGACTTTACTTTTTAAGATAAGATGTCATCTTTTGAGCCAGGTTAGGAATGTCTAAGCTCATGTCCCACATGGTCTGTAAACTGTATAATCCTTCTACAAACACCAGCTGGTGATTGTGGATATGTAAGTCTGAGAAAAAGAAGGTTTGCTCTGCACCTGACCCTTGACAGTCACTGATGCAATTAATAACTCACTGGGATTTAAAAAAAATTTATATTACCAATTATAGTGCTACTGGGCCCTTTTCTTTCCTTGGTTTCATTGATCCTCTGGAAATGAAGGTGGAAGATAGAAATTCCATGAGAATTTTCCCAGTCATCAATTTTTCCTTATATCTAAAGTATGAGGAAGTATCAGGCATCATTTTCTGTTGATGACTGAACAGCTAAAAACTAGGAGGAAGAAACAGCAGGAAAATACATTATGAATTTCCCAGTGTTTTGCATTGTGCAGAGTCCTTAATAAAAACACCAGCTGAAAATAGTTTTAACTTCCTAGGAGAAATGGCAAAAACTAATGATCATTGTCAGTCTAATTCTTGTGAGTTTTTCCTCTCCTTAGCACTAGTTTCTTAATTTTTTTTTCATTTGTCATTCTTCTCTTCATATACATGTTCTATGCTTAACATTCAGACGTGTTTGAACAACACAAAAACCTTCACAATTTTGACTATTTCCAGCACACTTAACTCAGTTCTAAATTGCTCTAAAAGTGTTCATTTTAAAGAGCAACAAGAAGTACTTATTCATAGAGTCATGCTTTTTTTGTCAGGCTTGCTTTTTGGCATCCAACCTGACTTCCAGTGTTTTCTGCCTGTTGCTGTTAATTTGTGCTTCCTGGGTTGTGGCTGTTCTTTTCCTTTGTGGCAGCTATAAATGATTTCTTTTTAATGGTTATGAGACAGAATCCCATATAAAAAAGGCAAATCACATTAAGCTTCTATATGACCCTTGATCTTCTGCCAGCACATCTGATCCATTTCCAGAGAACACGAGTCCAGCTGTGTGCCTTGGTTAATAAATAAACACTTCCTGTAAAACTCCTTGTTTTCCTCCTCCCATCTTACTCCCCACGTTGTTTGAAGGAATCCATGTTAAATTTCAATCAGGATCTCTTTTCTTAAAAAACATTAGTAGTGTTTGAGGTCTGAAACTTTATAAACAGAGTAAATCTCCTTTTGCTAGTGAAGCTTTTGGCAAAATGTTTTTTCCATGTATTGCACAGTCTGTTATTATCATAGAATCATAGAATCATAGATGGATTGGGTTGGAAAAGACCTCCGAGATCATCAAGTCCAACCCTTGGTCCAACTCCAGTCCCTTTACCAGATCATGGCACTCAGTGCCACGGCCAAGCTCAGTTTAAAAACCTCCAGGGATGGGGAATCCACCCCCTCTCTGGGCAGCCCATTCCAATGCCTGAGCACTCTCTCTGCAAAGAATTTTTTTCTGATCTCCAACTTAAATTTCCCCTGGCAGAGCATGATCAGCACAGATTTTCTAAGTCCCAACAGCCTGGTCTCTGCTGAGTGAGAAATTTCACTACTCCAAATGAAAGGAAAGGATAAGGTATGGGAGTTAGTATGGAAATCTCTCCCTCACTGGGGAGCACTTTGCTGGTTCTATTCATGGTAAATATGAAAAAATACATCTGTCATGTTTAGCAATATAGACATGTATCAGCTGAGAGATGGACTAGAGCTCCCAAAATAATTTCATGTTGCCACTAAATTTTTCAAGTGCTGAGATGAAAAAAAAAAATTTAGCCCCCCCAATCTGTGCCTGCACAACTTTTGCAAGTAATTATAAACCAATTCCTTTATCAATTACAAACTGATTTGGGATTTAGTGCTATAGGTAATATTTAATGTTATACATCACTACCATATCTGATATATTTTAGACTTACAAACTGCTGGTTTAATTTCTCTGTGATCTGCTTTTCTACATGTCTGTAGGGCCGTGGAGGAGGCAATACAGGGACCCTGCCTTAGGCCAGACCTACCTAAGCCAAGCTTAGTGGCAGCACAGTGCAGGAGACCCTTCCCAGCCCCACACGGGGAGTGTGGGATCATCTCCCATCCCCTGGTATTTCACACCCAGAGGAGTGTGGGATGGCCCCAAAAGCTGCATTCCCCAGCACTCTGCACCACAGCTTTGTCAAATCTCACTATTCTTCCAACCCTATTGAGAGGGACTTCAGAACATGAGCAGCACTTTGAGCCTTCAGAACATGAGCAGCACTTTGAGCCTGTCCACGAGAAGCTGCTGCTGTTGGGTGAAAGCTGCCAGGATGGGGGGCTGGGGCATGTTTTTTTCTACAGGCACCACAACCCTTCAGCACTTTGACAATCTTCACTTTGCATGAAAATATTACAGCGACGCTTTGGGCTAATTTCAGGGATTCTCAAACGAGGATGGAAGACTTTGTTAGTGGAAAAGAAAGCACAGATCAATAGATCAGAGAAGGAGCGGAGCAGAGCAACAGTCACACTGTAAATGTCAGAGCTGAGCAATTTCCACACAAATACAATCAAGCTGCCATGGGCACACAGTTGCAGGCTCGGGGTGCCAGGCTGCTGCTGAGAGCCTGCGCTGCAGCCCGAGGGCACTCATGTGGCAGCGGGTGCCGCGACACTCGGCAGGGCAACATCACAGCTCTGCCCTTACACAGCGTCACTCCCCGGCAAGGTGAAGCTTAACACTTCACGGTGGCTTCCACACCCCACACCCCTCTCACAAACCAAAGAGCCCAAGTCAGGAACTTTCACTCCACAAGAAAATGCAGAGGCTCCTTTTCTCCCCTTAGTTTGCAACTTCTCTTCTAGAAAGAGGACACAGGGAAGGTGCAACTTTCCTATCTTGGGTTTTGTTCTAGCCTGTGGTTTCACATTCTCCCCCCAGAACATCACAGCAGTCTGACATCTGAGCACAGCTTGCCTTTGGCCCCAGACACCTGATGCATCTGGTTGGGTCTTGCATGAGAATCTGAGGAGCAAATGGGACTCTCAGTCCTACAGGTTTAATATTGTGCCACAAGATAAAAGTTAACTTTCTTTAAGGTAAGAAAGCCAGTTATTGCTACAAGGTTGGCTTCCAGGTTTTCACCCCAAAGCTGCTGCTTCTTCATTAAACCAGCTCATTAGTAATCCACTTCTGCATCTCATCTGTGACTTGAGGTTGGCATATCAAAGTCCTATTAAATTCACATATGTTTCTAGTTCCTTTACCATCTTATTTACCTAGAGGTTGAACCAGTCTGGCTTTCTGTCCTCCTGTTCAGACCATCCATGCATGTTATGTCAAATTAAACAACCCATTTTAATAGGATCCCAATATTCAATTAAAGTGTCAGCCTCTGGAATCTCAAATATTATTCAGCATTTGCAAAATAGCACAGAATATATTAAATTTAAAAATCTGTGAGCCAGCTCAATAATAAATCTGAGTAACAAAATTGCATATTTTCAGATTTTTAAAGTTTGGTAAGGGTAAATGGATGATTTTCAGAAGGATTCAGCAGTTGAGGTTTCCCCTTCTGGCATTTCTATCCAGACATTTGAAAATGTTTGATATCTCACAAAATGAGAATATTTGAAAACCTGACCATTCCTTTCAGTATTGAAATAAAGAACAAACTCTCTGAAAACATCACCCTGCTGTCTCTAACCACAGTGTTCAGGTGTTTTAGGTCAGCAATAATCAGAGTTGAAATTCCTGATGGGATAACTGACCACTTTTTCATGAGCCCTAAATTTGTAAAGACAACAAACTCTCCTCCTCAATGTATTCAGGATTTTGGATGTGAACTGTTGCTGCTCCATAATCTCCTCCTGGACCCTGCAGCCAGGCAGGCATCGCAAGCCTCTGCTCTTGTACAGGGTAACCAGAGTTTTTTGACATTTAAAATATCTAGAGGCACGACAAGAAGTTGTATTTGCATATACATAAATTGTGCCAGGGAAACTCGGTGAGTGACAAACCACCACCAACAAGCTGCAGCATTGCCTGTGGCTTTCACATCAAGCATGGCTGCGTTTAAAAATGTTACACTGCTGAAGAAAAGCAGCTTGACCGCCACGGCATCTGCTTTATTTATGCTCCTCTGAAAAGAGAAGGTATCTTTTAAAAATTACTATAAAGCAGAAAACTGCGTATTGTACTTATTTGAGACCTTTTGGTATTAGCAATCCATTGAGGGAGAAAAAATTTTCTTTTCAGATATGATACTTGAAATCAAGTTGTGTGTGAGGATTTTCTTTCTCATCCATCCCTGACTATCTGCAGTGGTATCTCCTGAGGCTAAACCAGGCTGGATGATGCCTGTGAAAGGCTGGTTATAGCTTAGTATTGCATCCCACTGGTGCATCTCCTTTCCCTCAGCTGAAGGAGCAGCTGAACTGTACAACTAAACCTATGGCTAGTGAGGATTAATGTCACAGAAAAGTAAAACATGAATTGGTTTTCATGTGACTGATGGTGCATATATTCCTGAGAATCACAGCAGAGTCCAGAGGGACATTTCATGCAGTTCAAACAAGCAACTCATGCAAACCATCTGCAGCTTAACCACATGACAGACCCAGTGGTGATTTCAGAGTTGCCAGCGAAACAAACTCCGATTCCTCCCAGAGAGACAAAAGCTCCTGCAAAACAGCCGCGAATGTTTCACACCTTGGCGTGAGTCTTGGGAGAGCTGACCAGAAGAAAAGGAGAATAAAGTAACATAGAAAATAGAGCTTAAAAAGAAACTAAATTAAACTTTTAAACCCCCTGGAGCTATAAACTAATGCACAAAGTAAAAATGCTCTTTGTTGCATAACACCCTGCTTTCTCTCCAGCCAGTAGGGTTCTGGACTGCACAGGAGAGTGCACTAAGTGCACAAGAGCCAAATTAAACAGTATTTTCTTTTCCCTAGGACAGTTGTACAATGAAAGATGAAAATGGAATGTGGAAATAGGTTTAACATTCCTTTGCTGAGGGTTATTTTTCTAATGATGTCAATTTAAAAAAAAAAATTATGTATCCAAACTGGTATCACAGGAAATAATCATAGAGTCCTTTAGGTTGGGAAAGACCTTTAAGATCATCAAGTCCAAATGTTAACCCAGCAGTGCCAAGCCCATCACTGAGCCATGCCCCTGTTTGTCTGAAGTGATCTGATATGATGCATCTCAAGATGATTTACCAGCTTAAAGAAAGATCCCCAACAGCCTTTCTCTGGTTCAGTGACTCCTACATTACACAAACTTGCTTCTGACCCTCCCCCTAGGAATTAGTACCTTTTTTCTGTCTGTGAATTGTTGTGGATATAGTGACTGGTACCAGCCACAGAAAGTGCTTTTCAATACAAACACCTCATCCAGCTGCCTTTACTTTGTGAAGCTCAATTCTTAGCAAAGCGGTACAATACATTTCCTTCCTTCTTGGAAGTCTCAGTTGCTATTTCAAATTAACCTAGATATGGAGATTAAACAACCATTTGGGGGAAAGTGCTAAGGGAAATAACATTGTCTGGTGTTTCTCAGCCAGAGTGGCTTTGGTGGGGATTAAATCTGTAGCACAGAAAATGGAGATGACTCTTAGAAATAAGAAATGAAACCATCTATTTTGTGTGACCTCCCCCAACAAACCAGGCTCGAGCAGAGCAGCTGTTGAGAGTGCCCTGCACATGCTGGCTGCTGGCAGAGCAGGGCTGAGCTGCTTTCAGGCTGGCTCCCCTGTGAGGGACTGCAGAGCTGCCTCAGTCCTTGTGTGGCCTCATTCCAGTTGCCAAGGTTTATCTCCCTGGTCTCACAGCCCTCTGTAGAAAGTCCCCAATAAAATTCCCTTTGTGCCCACAAACTGAATGCTGAGAGTTGGCTTTTGGTACCACCCCCCTTTTGCCACGGCACGCCGAGCTGGGGGGTCTCACTGAGAGGATTTCAGTGACTGAGTGTTCAGGCACACGACAGAATCTGACTCAAAGGCAGACGAGTCTCAGCTCTTAGAATTGTCTTTCCAGTCAAAGGAAATAGACTTTACAGGCAAACAGAAATAGATGAAGGGAAAATAATAATAAAAAAATCATCTGAGGCTCCAGAAGTTGCCATCAATTGCAGGACTGGCAGTGATGATAAAGGTCAGCAAGCTGTGTGAATCTGTGGTCTCACACACGCAGAGGCAGCAGAGGATCAGGTAACACCTCCTCCAAATTTCAGCCACCAGCAAATAATGTAGAGAGGTCACTCAGCCTCCCTGCTCTGGCTGTTGGGGGTTTCCATCTCAGGAAAGCTTCCTTGCTCCACTGTAATTGCTTTGGGAACTCCTGTTGTGCCTTCCCCATCCTTGGATTGATGCCACAGATCCTACAAGCTCAGCTTACCTCAGAAATAACAACTCCCATACTCAATAAGCCCAAAGCCTCTTCCATGGCTCGCCTGATTCCTGCATTACTTCAAAGAAAGGCTCATAATAATATTAAATCAATTGGTAGAGTCTTTTAGTTTTTATTTTGTAAAACTTTGTTTTTCGAAAGAGCACATGAATAATCAAAGCAGAAATAATGAGTCAAATCAGCAAACGCAGTAATTTCTATGTGTAAAAGAGTTTCAAATCAGAAATTGGAGTTATATTTATACTAATGACAACCTTAACATCATAACAGGCTCCAATTTTTGCATAAAAATGATACATTTTAAATATCTAAAATCTTGATGGGGATTTTATACTCTGTTTATGTAAAACCAAAAAAGTGAACTTAAAGTAATCATGTAAATTGAATGATAATAAGAGTTCTTTTATATTTTTAGACTCCTTCAAATGAATAATTTAAAAGGCATCAAGCAAAATATTTTATTAACATAAAGTTAATGGTATATTTTTATAGTATCTGATTTTCAAAAAATTTGCACTAAGGCATTATCATAATCAGCTCATGTCAGTAGTGTGCCATTTCACATGCTTTTATTTCTTACCAGAGTTAATGTACTCCCTGGCACAGACATTAACTCTAAACCTGTTCCTGAGCTGTTACTACTGCCTTTATTAAAATACTTGTAATTTTTTAACTTCTACACAAATCCATGCTCTGTGAACTGAAATTTCTGCTGGGACAAATCCCAATGACAAAATGAAGGGCACAACAGGGGGAAATTTCATCACTCTCAGACAAGGAGAAAGGAAATGAAAAGGATCAGGCAGTGTCTGTGCCACAAACCAGATCTCATGTTGTCCAACCAAGACAATTATAGACTGGCAGAGACTTCTTCATCATTCCCTAGTTGGAAAAGATAAAAAACACCTTAAACAGTGTCAACTTCAGGACAGGGAAAGTGATCCCACAAGTGTAACATTTGGGATCTAATTCAAGATATAATTTCTTTCCAAACAAACATTTACTGGCAGGTATGAGTTTGTAAAACCTCACAAAACTTACATTTAAACTGCAGCAAAATGCACAAAATTTATATTATATTTATTTTTTTTAAAAAATTATCTTTTTATTTAACTTTTTTTCTATATACATAGGGATGCCCTTTTTATTTCTTCTTCTATTATCCCAAATAAAGGACACATAAAACTCTTCTTCCAACCAGACAACTCTCATCAAAAATCAATGTAAAACTGAGCTTTTTTCAACTATGATTTCGCTTTCTAATGTCCCCTGGTTAATTCCCCTTTCCAAAATAATTGTTTCTCATACATTCTGATGAAGATCCTTCCCCTGGACTCTGCCTTGGGGAGGCCACACCTTGAGTGTTGTGTTCAGTTCTGGGCCCCTCAGTTCAGAAAAGAGATTGAGGGGCTGGAGCGGGGCCAGAGAAGAGCAACGAGGCTGGAGAAGGGACTGGAGCACAAGTGCTGTGGGGAGAGGCTGAGGGAGCTGGGGGTGTTTAGCCTGGAGAAGAGGAGGCTCAGAGGTGACCTCAGCACTGTCTAGAACTGCCTGAAGGGAAGTTCTGGCCAGGTGGGGGTTGGTCTCTTCTCCCAGGCACTCAGCAATAGGACAAGGGGGCACGATGGGCTCAAGCTCTGCCAGGGGAAATTGAAGTTGGAGATCAGAAACAAATTCTTTGCAGAGAGAGTGCTCAGGGATTGGAATGGGCTGCCCAGAGAGGGGGTGGATTCCCCATCCCTGGAGGTTTTGAAGATGAGCTTGGCCGTGGCACTGAGTGCCATGATCTGGTAAAGGGACTGGAGTTGGAGCAAGGGTTGGACTTGATGATCTCTGAGGTCTTTTCCAACCCAATCCATTCTATGATTCTATTCTCTAAATACCCCACCATTTAGAAGGGGATGGAGCATTACCATTGGCTTTGCTGGAGATAAATAGAGTGAGCTGAAGTCAGCCATGGAACAGAAGCAAAGCCTAAGCAAGTGCACACTTAGGGCTATGGAAACAAACTTGGCATGTTTAATTACCCTTATCAAAGCACTTGCTACTTTGATAATATACTGTGTAAAAATGCTGTAACATTTGAGAATAGTTTGAATTAAAAATTCCAATTGATGGTTTGTCAAAATAAAATCTAAAAAGGCTATGAGGGTAAATATGCAGCCTCATGAGTCTCCTTCAGTACTTCAGTGTCTTAATAATCACCCAGTAAACATTTGAAGCCCCCCAAAATGTTCAAATGATTAATTTAAAAAAGAAACAAAGCAGGAAGATTTTTGAATGTGGAGTGCTATTGCAGACTTCAAAGATTCCTTGCAAAGGGAACACTTTGTGATGGAAATATTTTTCCTCAGGGGTTTGCTATCACCATTTGATATTTTAGATGCTTTCCCCAGAATATTTTCCCCATTATATTACCATCTTCTCTACAGCAGCAAGAAAATTATTAAAAGATGAGCAGATGAGGAAAACCCATAAAATTGCTTGGTCTCTCAAGTTTTGAATTGGGGAAATACATGAAAAGAAAAAGATTAAGTTTGTAAGGAAGGCATCATAAAATTTAGAGCAATAAACTCTTCTAACACTGTGGGTAGGTTTGGGGTTTTTTGTCTTCAAATTGTGAATGACACAATAAAGACTTTTATTTTATTTATTGAACAATCCTAGATGTCCCCTGGAGTTCCACATCTCTGGCAGAGAAATTTATCCTGTGCAAAGTCTTAGTTCTAAACCTAAACATTACTTGAGACACCCCAGTCAGATTTTGAAATCTCAGAGGTCTCTGCTCTGCACAAAATGCTCTTTCCTAAATGCACATCTTGTGTTGGTGTTTATATGTATTCCTCTATTGAAAATATATCTGCAAGACTGTAAAAAATTGCAAAAACCCCCCAGATATCATTTAGTTCTATCACTCCCATCACAGGGAACAAAGATTTTTAAAAAGAAACAAAAAAAGAAACAAAACAAAAAACCCAAACCCAAAGCAGATGCCAAAAATAATATTAAAAAACCCAAACAAACAAAAAAACAAACAAAATCCCAAATCCACAGTGTCGTGCTCTGGTATTATTTAGGTAGTAAAGAGAAGAGTTAACAGAATTCACTATTCTTTAAATACTTGAGCTGGTAGAACCCATTCAGTCCAACTCAGTTTATCAGAAAATTCCCAGTAACTCATAAATGAAAGGAAAATTAAACACAATGAAATATCTATCATTTCAGAAGCTGAGAATTTTCCTATTATAGCCATGCCAGAGTATTTTTTCCCTTTTCTAATCCAATGACATGTTACATTAACATCAACTAATCACTGGGAAGAACAATCAAGTGAATTTGTACATTCTCATTTCCTAAAATCTTTAAACTCGGACTGAATAGATTTCCAAATTACTCTATTCATAAAAATAAGTCATTCTTCTTATAAAGGAGTAATTAGATAAAGACCTATCTCTGTGCACAGATATAGAAATCAGATTACATGACCTTTCTGACAAAAAATCACATTAACTCCATCGAAATTATGAACAGAGCAGAAAAATACAAATGTTGATACACAAAATGTCTGGATTTCACCAACCAAGCCTGCACTCAAACCTGGGCTAAAATGATGCTCAGGATCCATGTTGAGGGAAAACTGTCAACCATTAGTATGAAATTGCTGAAAATTAAACTCCAAGGAGAAAAATACCACTTTCATTTTCCTGCTGCAAAATGTCAATACATTATAAAATTTAAAAGAGCCTGGTTTGCTGTGAGGGCTGATTGAATAACCAAACCCCTCCTGTCTACACACTATGTCTCTACTTTATAAAAATATTACTCATTACAAGCATGAAAACATTTGCTTGTAGTTTTCTCTCTTTACATCAGTTTTATTAGCAGAACCTGCACAAGAATATAGAAGTGTAATTCCATTAAAGAGTACCCAAATCACCTGATGGGAAATAAAAATCACTAAACTTATACCTGACTATTGACATGTTGCCCTGTTATTAACATTTATTGCATTTTGAGTTAACAACAGCCACTCCTGGAAATCAAGCATATGGAATATCTCCTTTCAGCCCTCCTGAGAGACTCCCCAACATGGCCCTTTCTTTTTCAACCAGCTAACCTAGAAATACAAATTCCCAAAGGGAAATTAAAAAAATAAATGAATAAACCTGAATTTTGGGCAGTTTATGTAGTCACTGTTCCCTTCTCCAGGAGTGAAGAATGATCAGGATTAGTATCTCCTCTGGAAATTCAGGGAATTGACCAAATCAGACAGTACTCATGAATGTTTTTGAAAATGTTTTTTTTTAACATTGGCTCAAGGTCCACCACTAAACAAAGGCTTGATAATCAAGAAGAGAATTGTTTTTAAATTTTTATGCCACCTTGCTTATGAAAGTTTGGCATTTAAAGCCAAAACTGCACTTTTCCTTTTCTTCTTTCCTCCTAAGAGGACAAGGCCCTCACTGGATTGGGAAAGACATTCAGTCTGGTGTTGCCTAAATAATTAGACAAAATGTTGGTTTGGGGTGTGGAGATGACCAGATCTGTAAATTGAGTGGAAGGGCTTGTTAGAGACAGAAAGCTCCATGTCAGGTCTCCAGAGGAGACGCTCAGAGAGGTGCATGGAAAGGGTTTGGTGGCCTCAGCTCTCTACTGTTTAATGCAAGTAGGCAGGAAACAAGATCCCCAGTTTTCTGTGGCCTCCATGCTGTGGTTATTTTCTGCTGAATAGCACAGAAATAAAAGCTGTCATATGTATTTTTGGAAGTAGAATTCTTACAGGGGTAAAATAACTGTAATCAAGGGCAAGCTGAACATGGAGTGTAGGAGGATAAGAAAGGTTTGCAGGGCTGGAGGGTCCTGCAGAAGACAAGAAAGTCTGAAGTAAAGAAAACATTTTAAATGGAGCTTGACAAGAAACTTCCAGATTTAAAAAATTCTCTTTTGGAGTCCATGTGAGACACTTGTAAGATGTTTACATGAATATTTCTAGGGGTGTTCTCTGCTGTTGGTGGATTTGTACAACCTTCTACAATTGTCTCATTTGAATCAGAAAGCCACGAGCACTCAGGATAATTCCCCATTGCACCTGCACCTCCACAGAGGAATAATTCCTTATCACTTAATACCAAGATGGAACAATGTTGGTGGCTCAGATCAAGAATATGTCACGTACTGGAGGAAGTGATTAAACCCATCCAAACTAGCCAGCAGCCAGCCAGTCAGATCCTGGGATACAGCTGAGTGCTAACCCTCACATCTGTTTCCTAGTCTCATCCAAACATCATCATCAGATGCAGAATTCCAGCTTAGGCTCACAAATAGAAGTTAATTAGAAAAATGCTGAAGAAATGGTGAATGTACATATTTACTATATTCTAGTAGTTCTGTAGCCTTCCTTTACTCCAGCAAACCATAAACAGCTCTTCAGAAACTCTTTGCCTGCACTGTCAATGCCATTTCTCCTTTTGCCATAGGTTCACACAGAAATACTCTTCATCCAGTGTGTACTTAGAGCAGTGTGGCTGCACCACCCGTGCTGGGGAGACCTGACATAACCACACTCAAACCACCTGTTAAGGACCTTGTTCTTTGTGTGTACAACATTCTCTCAGGACTCAAACAAAATCCTGCCTCTGCATTGTTTTTTAAACAATGGCTTTTCTCTTCTTTTTTTGAATACAATGCTTCAGTCTTACAATAAGAATTAGCCAGGGAATAATAGCAGTGCACACAAAAGGAGAACAAAGCACTCGGATATTTCCCTGTATGTTTTGTTTCCATCCATGCACACGATACAGGAAAACACAACTGTGTGTACACACACACCACACACACACTCTTTAGAGCCCATAAGAGGAAATTAGTACAGAATACAAATGCACAGCATTATTATGTCAGTTCTGACCACAGTGTCAGCTGTACCTTTTTCTCCTTAGCACTTGACTTCTCTTAACTTTTAAAGTTGACATTTCTCATTGGGTGATATTTATCTGGACATCGATAGCAATTTCTCTGTCTTGCCTTATGATATGTTATTATTCAAGTCAACAACTATAATCTACACAGAAATAATGCTTCATCTGTTGATTACAGTCCCGGGAAGAATCACAAGGGAAAAAAAAAAAGAGGAAACTTAAAATTTTAGAAAAAGAAAACTGGGAGTGCATTGAAACTAACCCAGTCACATCCATCCATTGCAGGGATAAGGTGACTGTCCACACCAACTGCAGCAGTGTATGCAGGGCAGGAGAGATGAAGGGCTTGGTAAGTAACCCAAACCAGCTACCCTTTTGTTTCTTTTCAATCTTTTCTTACACTTTTACCCTTTGTAAAAGTAACAAAACAAAAACATCTACAAACAAACCAAGAATTTGCCACTGCTTATGCTGCTGGTTATGCTGAGACAATCCTGGTGGGCCATATCTTATATATCTTGTACACTTTTCCTTTTTCCCCATGCAGAGCTTTATAGTTAACATGTCGGATCTCTGGGACATGGGCAATCTTGTGTTCTTTGCCTGTATGTACTGAATAATGTAGTGTTCTGATTTGTGACTGGGCTCCCAAGTGCTATGATGTAATACAAATAATGAATGGCAGCACTTAATTTTTAATTTAAAATAAAATTGTCAAAAGTGATTGCTAATTTTAGACTTATCAACCAGAAACAGCTGGGATCTCATTTTAGGAGATCCCAAGCATCCATGCTCTCACATAATTCAAGTGCAGCTGGAGTGTTCAGATTGAGCACCCAATATCCTCAGCCCCAAAATTAATTGAGGATTTTGAAAGTGCTGGCTCAAATATTAGCACATTTTGTTGATTATCCTTTTGAGGGGCCTGTTCTTTCTGCATTCTCCATGCAAGGCAAAGGGGGTAACTGCCTTTTCTTCTGTGGTGCTTCAATAACCTCTTTCTGTTTGAAGGAACAGGTGCAAACTGTCTCACTTGAGGATGCCCAAAGAATCAAGTAACCTATGCCTCAAAATCCAAATGCATTTCTACCTCTGCTGGATTTTTACCCATGCCATTCTGTGCCCATTTGCTGGGCATCTTCCAGTAATTTCCTCCAGCACAGGGAGCTGGGATAAAGCTGCCTTGGACGCTGCCCTGTTCTTGGATGGTCAACAAAGGGTGCTAATGGCCGTGGCAGCTGCTTCCTCCCTCTGGGGGCTGAACATTTTCCCTGTGCTAACTCCACACTTGAGTGATCCAAAAGCTGCCAGCTGTGAGTCTGTCCTGAAACCAGTAACTGCTGCCATTTCACAATCTAACTCTCCTTTCTCGGGTGGGTTTAGTGCCAAGCACACAGCACTTTGGGAGCCACACACTCCAGCAGAGGAGCTGAGAGACACAAACCCGGGGCAGTTCAGGCTCCATCACCAGCACTTTTCCTTTATTCTGAGGCTGCAGCTGAAGGAGAGGGGGAAACCAACCTTAGGATTTCAAAAGCTGTGCCTGGAAAATCTGCCTTTGTGTGAATGACAAATAGGTAAAATTATAGAATCGAATGGAGATTCAACTGGATTAGCTTTTAATAATATAGTTTATTTTATTAGTATTCATAAGTGTACTTCCAGTCTCTCTCATTAGGGATGAGCTGAGAAGAGTTCAGAGCAAAAACCTGGGGGATGCCTCTGAAATGATGTGTGTATATGGGAGTTAGAAGTAACTCAAAAGTTAGTGCTGCATTTTACAACTTATGATTCTTGTTCCCACTGTGCAGAGCTGGATGTTTTACTTCTGCTTTTCAGACCAATGAACTTAGGAAAGCACAATAACTGAAACATGTAACCTGTCAGGAAACTCTCAGAGTCAACTCAACACATGTAGTACAACATAGCAACAGTTGTCACTTCACAGCACTCCCTTGTATTTCTGCTTCCATTTCATTCTCTAAGCCTGACATATAACAAATGCTTAAGAGAAAAATTAGCAAATCATTAGTGATTATATTCCATTGAGTCTTTAGAAAACTGATTTTTGGCAGGTAAATAAATGTTTCAGAAGGTCCTAGAGATTGTTTCATTTTTCTAAGCATTTTGAAAATGTTTGTATGTCTCACATAATCATTAAGATTTAGAAGAAATCAAACAAACATCTAAGTTTATATCCTATTCAGAGTCATTAAATGGAGTATCAAATATTTTCAGAAGTTAAAAATTCAATCCTAAAATAATCCCCAGAAATAAAACAGGAGCAATTATTAGAAATGCCAACAACTCCCAGGAATTCCAGCAGCTTTGGGAGTCAGGCTCTCCCTCACTTCCATGCCTGCACATGCCCCTGAAAGCCCCGAGTAACTGCAGGTGCCACACCTGACATTTCCGACTCCTGATCTCAGCAGCCAATTCATTTTGAAAGCTCAAATTATTTTCTCTCTCTAAAGTTCTTAAAATAGCTTATTTGTGAAGAAAAAAAGCAAACCAGCGTGAATCGATTCCTCGAAGCCAAAACTCGGAGCTGAAGAAAATACCTGTGCATTTATCACAACAACACAGTGCTGGAAAGAGCAATATTGCTGTGATGAACCTGGAAGAAACAATGAGGACTGGGAGAGGTGAGCACATGCTGCTCACCAATGCCAGAAAGATGCCATGCTGTAAGACAGTGCTGTTTCAATTTTTTTCTCCTTTTTTTTTTTTTTTTAGGCGAATCAAAAATAATTTAAATAAGAATTGTAAAGTTTCTCATGCATTGGATACTTACATGCCACATTTTTATTCTTTTAAGAATTCACTTAACATTAGGGGAAAAGAGTGTTTCTTAGGCTGCTGGAAGATTGCACAGTGCCAGTTCCTGATCCAGCCAACCAGCAGAAGAGCTGAAGCTCAGACAGCAGCACTAGTGAGTCCTCCACACTTCTCTCAGCAAAGTCCCTCAGCCTTGAAGGTCTCAGCTGCAACAAGAGCTTTGTTTTTCAATCTTCCCTGCTCAGATGGTCTTTGTACTCCCTTCTGAGGCTGTCAAAGGGTGTTAATTATGTCTGACTGTAGCCCGAGGCTTGGGATGTGAGCACTTGCCTATTAGGAATGAACTTTCACATGGCTGCGAACCTGTGCCAGCTTTAAAACAATAATGAAGAAGTAGAAATGCTTACATTTCCACCCATCACTTGTCACCAAGGTCCCTAACCATTGCTACTGTGCCTTCATTTCATTTTCAGAGCAGGACAAGCTGGGGAGCATTGCTGTCTCTCCAGGAAGGATGCACTGACGCTGAGGGGCTGCTGAGGTGGGATGAGGCTGGAGCTGCTCAGCACAGAAACAGCTCCACATTCTCTCACTCTTCTTTTTTTTTTAATTTTTCCTGAACTATCAACACTGACATTGTGAAAACCGCTCTGAACATGAACAAAAAAGGATGAAAGGAACTTAAATTGTTTCAAGTAATTTCTGTGGAAAGAGAGATATGTTGATCTCCCACCTTCAGTGCAAGAGAAACCAGATACTGATACTTCCAGTGACCTCTGGAGGAACCTACTTAATTCCACTGATTCTGGAGACTCACCAGCCAAGGCCCTCATTCCTGTGTGCTGGGAATAATCCCAAAAGATCATCTCTCAAAAATCTCTCCATGGCCTGCTACCATGGAAAAAGCACAGGAGGAAAGAAGGGACGTGATATTCAGGTTGTTCTGCCATGGGATTATCCAGGAAGCCACATGTGGAAGGCTCCTCAAAGGAAAACTGGACCCTCGGCTCTCACCTCTCCATCCCTTACATTTTGAGCCCCATCTTTCTTCTCAATAACTTTTTCATCTCTTGTGCTCTCTATTTATTTAGGCAGCTGCTCAGGCTCGGTTCCTTCACAATGGATGTTCTAAAAGTCATTCATTAGGTAAATATTCTTTCTTACCTGCACTGATTTAAGAGAAAAAAATACTATTTTCATATCCTATTAAATTACCAGTATATCCATTCTATACTCAATTTTGAGTGTTGAATCACAATTCCAAAATGAAAATGCAACATGATGCAATGGTTATTCATCATTCATAACCACAGAAATTTCTGAGAACTGCCAGTTGCTTATTATATAAAATTGCATATTTCAAGGACGTGAAAAGGGCTAAAGGGAATATAACATGTTTTTCTCTTTTCCTCCCTTCAGGAAGTCAGAGAAAGGGAGCAGAATCACAGTAAATATCTAGTCCTTGTGATACATTTCATAAAGGACTATTTTGTCTGTGTAAAGTAACCAGCAGTGGGATTTGCTGTAAAGCTGAACAGGGAAATGGATGGTTCTTAAATGCTGAATAACGAAAAAAATTATTTCTATCATTTCAGATCAAAATAGGGCACAGCATAAGGACAGGATTTTGAATGTAAATGCAAAGTTGTAACTCAGGCTGGTGAAATTATTGAATATACTGCCTAAGAACGTATTCCTTTTGCTGTTCAAAACACATTTATAAGCAGATTCTTTATATGAATCAGATCACAATTAGTGGACCTTGGGTGAGAACAAATCTCAACATCAGAGTTGCTGATGAGTTATTCATTTTCCTCTGCATTATTCATGATGTGCAATTGGTCAGCTAAAATCACAGCATCACTTTTGCTCCTGCTGTCGACAAAACACTTGGAAACATAAGAATAAAAGCTGTGCTTACTCATGTCAGGATATCTTTGCTTCTAAGTGGTTAGGGGTACTTTTGTACAAAGAACAGGCATTCCACCAACAAACCCAGCTCAAAAGTAGCCAGTAAGGCAAAGAACACAAAGCTCTCTGAATTCAAGTAATTTTTGGACCTAAGTCATAGAACAGACAAAGAGATCAGGCAGGCTGATCTGCAGCATAAGCATATTTCTGCTCCAGAGGAAGGTGCTGGGGGGGAGCTACACATAAAAAGCTCAAACTAAGAAGCAAACACCAGAAGGAGAGTGGAGAGGTCTGGATGGAGTCTCCTACCAGTATGGGATGATAAAAGACACTGATTACTAAATGTGTGTAACTACTACATCGTTCTTAAGTGGCCCTTCCTCATATCCAGGCAAACAGGGATGTCTAACCCAGGGTTCTGCTGCCATAGTTCAGCCCTCTTTAGTAAAGACATGTAGACAGTGTCTCCTCTACATTTTGTGGTACTTATTTCTACCATCACAAAAGATATTTTATACTTTGCTTTACCAGTGAAAAATGCCAGTTGAGCACTGAAAAATAAGCCAACATTTAAGCAGATGCATTTCTTCAGCTGTTACTTTAAAATGGGTATTTTTTCACTGTATTGTTAAAACCAGCTTTGGTCAATCAAACAGTTTTCTTGTTGCTGAGTCTTGATTGCTTCCATGACAACAGTGCTAGTTCATAGCAAGAGTACCCTCATATATAATTAAGGATTCTATAAGCTCGTTTGGAGAAGTTAAAAGATAACCTGAAGAACCTGCTATGTTTCTTCAGTTGTAGTCTCTGAACAGTGCTGTAAAACCACAAATATTCAGAATTTAGGTGACTTCACATTCTGCTCTGCAATGCAGCTGTTTGCACAACTGCTGTTAAAACTCTAGAATTTTCCAGCTAAACAGCATTTAACATGATTGACACGTTATTTGGTGTCCTGGTTGTTTGTGCCTTGATTTCTCCTCCCCAGCCCAGTGCAGAGGAGGGGCAGGGAAGGAGGGAGTGAGCAGCACTTGCCGGGCAGTGGGAACACTAAATTGGGGATTGCCACTCCTAACCCACAGCATTTGCAAACTGCAATTAATGACAATCCAGAAACAAACAAAAATAAATAAAACTATTGAAAGAAAAAGAAAAACCTAATCCATTTAGGAAAATAAAAGCTCAATCTGGGCCATGGAATACACCTGTCATCTCCCAAAGCATCCCAGAAGACCCTCCAACATGCAGACACGATACAGTCTGAACACTCTGCTTGCAGACCCTGCTGCCATCAGGATGCACCAAGATGTGGCTTCTCCTGAGGTCTGTGGGAACTTGGTGTCAAGCCCTGACTTCTTTGCTTTTGAGAATTTAATTCATACTCAGAGTAACAAAATTTTTTTTGTACTTCAATACTGATGTGATGATATCAAGGACTTTGACACAGAAGAATCTGGAGTTCAAGAGAAAAATCATTTAATGAATGCACAGGACATGCCTTATTCATTATGCTGAATCCAGCTCTGGGGTTGGGCAATGCATACACTAATTCTCTACTAGAAATGTCATTCTACATTCCTCATTTGTAAAATAGCTTTAAAAAAAAATCACGTTGTTTGGCTAAAAGAGCTTTCAGACCATTTTGAACTTTCCCAGTATGTTTTTTAAAGAAGGAGATAATCCTTTTTCGCAGCTATTGTGTTTTATTCTGTTGAAGGTTGCTGGCTGTAAAACACTGTACCTCCCTTTAAACTTTTCCATATAACTTGATTAGACAGCAGTAATCTCTAATGCTTTCATGTGCAAATTTAGGAGTGACCCGGAACAAGAGTTTCCTTCATCCCCATAGCAACCAGGACGATGGAAGAATGCCACTCACCAGGCAATGCAAGGCAAATTTCATCCCTTTGATGTTAATTAACAAATTGCTTTCAGAAAAGTCAATGCATTTTTCTTCTTTAAATGTTTGTGATAAATTTTTAATATGTCTGAAAAATGAAAGAACTACAGGAGCATTGGTGAGGAATCCACTGAGGCCTTGGCACTGGTGCCATGGGAGGGTCTGCACCAACTGAGGGTGAATTTGGGGACTTGGGAGTTGAGGGACTTGTACCTTCAACCAGCCATTTCTAATGCACACAGTGATGGGGCCCCTGCTGTAAGAAAGTGCTCCATTCATTTAGAGTGTCTGGCCTGTAAAATATTCAGGCAACACAGCACAATTTGTTAGGATGAGGTTATAAGAACATCCTGAGCAATGTTAATATATTTAGCATAGAGATCACTTCTGATATATACATTTTGTTTGCACAGTTCTCAGACTACTTGTCACTCCCCTTCCTCTTTCCCCTCCTGTCCCAATGCTTTACAGCAGCCACCAGTTCTTAGCACAAATTCCTTTGGGGACTATTGAACTGGTTCTAATTTTCCTGATAAGAGAAGGCTTGAAAGTTGTCAGCCAGCCAAAACCCACCAAGAAACCCCACCAGAGCTCCTGCTATGAAGGAATACTCCAATTCACTGGTTAAGATGGAAAAAACTTGATAAATTTGGATATTAGAAGATGCTTGAGAACATTTTGTGCCCAATTCAATGAAAAGCGAAATATCCAAAGGTTAAGCCAAAATTGAAAATAATTTTCTGAAACAGGAATTTTAAGATATGAGTTTAAAGAGAGTCAGTGTAACCTTGTATCCTGAAAAACATTTTGATTATAATTCAGAATCAGACATCAATGCATCTAGTGATACCAAAAGCACTTCTTTCAACAAGACTTGCATTATTTCCTACAGAAAATAGGACAGTTTCATAAACTCTAAATGTGTTGATGTGATGCATTCAAATTTCTTCCTTAATATTTCTTTTTTTTATCCTCCCTACCTTTTACAATTTTATTTATTTATTTATTTGTAATGTAAACCCCTGTATTTTGAGAAGACCTTCTGGTCAAAAACTTTTCATTATTTTCTAACAGGCAGGTTTTCAGCATTGTCTTTCCCTACCAATTTATATTTAGGGACTTTTTTTTTTCCAGATCTATAGTTTCTGAAAAATATGAGTCTACAAGAGAAAGATGAAGTTTTTTTAGACATCTCAGAAGTTGCCACTCCTATCTTTTAATTAGAGGGAGGAGGCAAAGGGAGTGATCATGTTTTCTTGGAAAAACATGAAAATATGCATTTGCAACACAGTAAACGAAACTAAAATAAACAAGAGGTTTTGAATTCTGTTTACTGGAAATGTCTGGTTTAATGGTGCTACTGCTCAGCCTTGTATGTGAGTCATGCTAATGTGTGAATCCATTCAATACAGTAGGATTATTTTGCCAAGCAATACAGGAGCAAACTCTCACCAGAACCTCCCAGAGCAGCCAGTCATATAAATTCATATCTCACAATGAAAAGAGAAATCAGAATGTAGCCTAATAGGGAGCTACACAAGGATTGCTCCCAGTGTCCTAAATAGAAACCAATATATAGAAGCTTTGTATGATTACTTTCTAAATTAGCACACTATATGAAAATTGCTATCAGAATTTACCAGGAAAATAACTGGAGTTTGAGAAAAAACACAACGCACTGGTTGACTCCCTGAGAGTTCATCTATATGTTTCTTATGTTTTTCCTGCATACTTTTATTACAGGTGTTACAAAAAATAATTAAAAAGTTAAATTTTACCTATACTATAGATAATATATTACATTTGCTACAGAGATTTAAGTACATATTTTGACAAGCATTAAGATGTAATAGTTTCTAAAGGGTCTGCCAGCAATTTAGGATGTGCCCAACTTTCACATATAAGGAGACACAGAAGTGGATATTCCATAAAATATTGTCCATGAACATCACTGCTGGAATATTATTGTATTTTCTACATCTACAATTTTCTATCTATAGGAAATAAATTAACCTCAATTTACTAGAAAACCAATCAAGTGCCCGAAAGGTCCAGATCCCTTGAAGGTGGAGTCACAATTTAAATGAAAGACAAAATGAATGTATTTGCTGTACACTGCAGTCAGCTGTGTAAGCAGCAAAAGGGCACACCTCCCTCAGAGGTCACTGAGTGACCACGCAAACCAAGAGTGGAACCTGTCAAAATAATAATAAGGCTTCATATTGATTTTAATTTCCATTCTTTGTTATTACGAACAAAAAAAAACCAACAACAAAACAAAACCAAAAACAACACCCAAACCCCCAAACCAAACAAAAAAATAGAAAATTAATAATATTTATGTCTACTGATGGTATTTCTATTGCTGGCTTGTTATGACTACTGGTATGTAAAAAAGAATAAGATAGGAACAGGAGTTTAGTAGCAGTTTAGTGTCATGTAAGGAACTGGGCCAAATTCACGTTGGCAGACAGTAAATTAGTAGCCATAAAGATTGGTAAAGATATTTCAAGCCTAAAGAGGGAGGAATTTCCATGAGTATTTTGCAAGGAACTGGATTCTGTAATCTTCAAAAAGAAAAAAGCTTGGGCACATTTTCATTCTCACAATGAGCAGAAACTTGGAATGTAAGCCGTGAGAAGGAGAGGATGACAGTTCTTGGTGGTGGCACCAAAGGAAGGCAGATAGGACTTGAAAACAACAACTTTAATTTACACACAAACTACTAATTGGTTATTGCAAAGGCAGCAAACTCCCAAATATTCAGATCACACTGCAGAGCAGTGCCCTGAAACCACAGCAGTGGGACCTGGTACAGCCAAAACAACTCTACAAGAAAAGGCAAAGGGGCACATCCAGGTTGGACACATACGAGTCATTCAGAGTGTCTGAAGCAAGCAGATGTATCTCAGATAAATAAACAGGCCCCTGAACATCAGGGAAACTATTCTGGCTGACAAAGGAACCCACACACATCCAAAGGCACAGGCACCTTCATTTGTGAGTGGCAAACGAGCTGGGCAATTTTGTATTTCCCATTATGTCTCCTATTGAGAACTCTCTGTATGCTCTCTGGAGTTTACAGCAGAGGGCTGAGGGAAGGAGTCTCTGTGTTGACAAAAGAGCAAAAACAGAAGAAAGGGAGTTGTGATTTTTTCTGCTTGATGGCTGAGCAATCACCAGGACACCTTTCCCTTATTAAACAACAAAAGGGGAATGTGAATATGGAATGTTTATTGGTATTTTCTGTGCTTGGCAAGAAGTAGTTTGCTTCTGCAACTGTGATGTGAAGAATCTCTTCATGCTGGATGGCTTTAGTCTATGGGCACCCTGAGGAGCACTAAGAAAGAATCACAGAAAGACCTGACATCAAATTGGCTGCCAGCAACACCCTCACTTTATACTATCATACAAAAACAGAGGAAAACAAGGATATGCATGAACAGTATGGGTTCCTTTTTCTGTGCTTGCTACCAAGTAAGTTCCTAATATGTTTGTGATATGAAAACATTTCACATGTACATCAGTGCTTCCAGGCACCCAGTTGAGACCATGGCAACAACAGATCTCTCTGCATTACTGCAGGAAAAGACTTCCCTGCTTTGCTTGCTCCAAGTCCTTTTAAAGCAAACTCAGCAACCACTTGTCTATCCATCAGCATCCTCATCCTCCCTCCACTGTCAGCACACTTCAAAAATCCGGCAGGACTTGCTTACTCGTGGTTCCATCAGGAGCAGGAGGTGCAATATCCTCTTCTGGAATCACTAACAAGTCAAACATTTTGTCATCTTAATTTCATACCATTTTAATATGTATTTTTTTCATGCTATGACAATGCACAGCATTGTGTCTAATTTACAGCACAGAATAATTTAAAGGAAATATTCTGATGATGAGATGGTGAGATAGAGACAGCTGTTTGTCACAAAAAATAGAGCATAAATATCATTACTCTTGTGCAGTGCCTTCCTTCCATACAGCATTCCCTGTCAGTTCAGCCAGGGATGTGCATCGTGTGCCACTTTCACTGCACCAGCTCTAAATGATTCAACAGATAATTACTTATCACAACAGTGCTAGAGATGCTCTCATGCATCAGGAGACAAAACAGTGCAGAAAAAAACCCTCAGTTATTGCCATGAGTTCTGCTGACTTGTGTTCAAGCTGACTCAAAGCTGACTTAGGCAGGCTGGTTACATTATTTAAAGGATTAATATTTTCCTGTGAATTTTTGACTTCAATATACAACACACCATATTGGATTTAAAAGATACTTCTATTTAAGTAATTGATAAATATTTGTTTAATAAAAAACAGGAGATACCTACAGAAATCAAATATAATCATCTAATACTCATATACTGACAACATTGGTCATAATATTTTAATAAATAGTATCTGTCCAATGTTTAATAAATACATTTAGGTCCATAAAAATATACTTTAGCTTGAAGATGTCCTATCAGTGAGATATATTGTCATTAAACATATTTCTTAATTATTAATAAAGACCTCTTAATTATTAAAAAAACCCTAAAACTACAATAATTCTACATTTGTGATGTTTTTCTCCAGATGCACTTCATTTTGTTTACAGCTCTGCTCATGTTCTACCCAGCCCAAACAGCACAACACCCTGCCCTGCTGCACACACTGGTGCAAAATACCCCAACATGATTCTGGTTTTCCTTTGTCGTGCTTTTAAAATTATCTTTTTTCTTGTGCTGTCAGTATTTTATTAATTTGACACTTCCAAAATGCAGCACAGACTGTTTGCTTATCAGTGTCACACTGAAGAGAAAGAATTTTGCATATTTGCCTATTGAATAATCACAACAACATTTATTTAAGCACAATAAGTCAAATAATTTAGAATGTAGCCAAGAGCTCCTGTCCTCAGGCAGGCTCATACAAAACTTGAGACATCCTGAGATGTGCTGCAGGAAACCCTTCTCTGTTTGCTGAGTGTGGAAATCCTGCCTTCCAAGAACTGCTGGTCAAACACAGACACTTCCCAGGTTCTAAATAACTACATTTTCCTACAATGATGATGTAATTCTCATAACTGTTTTTCAACTTACATTTAAGGAACTGTATTTTTTTCAGTAATAATGGCATTAGCTTACTGAAGTTGAATTTAGAATAGCAAAGAACAGGATTTTCATTTCTTGTCATTACTAAAGATAACTTTTGAACAAGGGTTGAATTTATTTGGCATCCCCCAAGGCTTGTGTGCTTTTAGGTTCCACTGTATTACCAGTATCAAGTGCTACTTATTTCCTGTAAACTGCTATAATAAATCAATTTCTTATTTTATATTTTAGTGGCCAGCAAGGAACCTTCAGATCATTGAGCACTGAATGTGACATTCAGTCAGGAAATCCCTTTATTGTTTGATAGATTTGATTATCTTAAAAAAAAATCGTGGATACAGGTCCTTTTTACACCTTTGCCCACTTATGGGTTGTGTATTTCATAAATGTCCTTAGGATATACTCTTTTTACTGTTCCAAATTATAAATAAATAAAATAAAATAAAATAAAATAAAATAAAATAAAATAAAATAAAATAAAATAAAAAGAGAGTGTGAGAAAAAAGAGAAAATAAGATTAAACAAGAGTGATGTCAATGCAATACAATGTCAAAGTCCTGTTTCATGTCGGTCAAGATGGCTCATCTCAGCCTTTTTCCTCACTTTGATGTTGGGGAAATGCAACTGTGCTGCAGTCTCTGAAGTCCCTTCCCTTGTCAAGTATTTTGAATTTTATGATAATAAATGAGGAGGGGGAGCAAGGAGGTTCAAAGGCCCAAACAGCAAACAGAAATGCTGCTATACAGCTAAACAAGCTATGTCTAAAGATTGCAAGCAGAAAGCTACACAATGAGGAATCAGAGAGTTGATTTCATTTTAAATGCTAAATGAAAATCCTCCATTTTAACACTTGGACTTCTAAATAAGTCATCTTAAAAGAGAAACAACATCCCAAGCAAAAACCCTGTATCTGACTACTTTACATAATCAAGGTTTATATTTACAAAGATTTCTTTTTCTGCTTTTCCTTTAAGGCAACTTGCTGAAATGATCTGCCCTCACTGATGTGGTTCACTGTCAGACTAGAAAAGTTATGTGGAGTGCAAGCAGTTGACAGGGTTATTACTTTATAAAAGGTTTTGGTTTAATGCAGAATTAAATCCATTTAATTCTGCTTTTGAAATAAAGTGAGAAAGCAAAACCCCATGGAAGGCTGGCTACGACACTTTCATGCCAAGATAGCAGATATCCCCTATCCTCAGGCCACCCTGCCCTTGCAGTCACCCACTGCATCCCCAGGGAAGCTGCTCTCTAAACTACACCATGGAGCTCACATATCTAATATCACATATAAACTGCACATATAGGAGCCCTCTTGCTTTTACTTCCTTAAAAAACTCCAAGCACTACTACAGTCACTCCCAAATATTCAGCACTCTTAGTCAAAAACTGCTGGCAGAAAAATCAACCATTAAACAGACTGAACTCAAATACCACCTGTGCTGGAATCCAACTGCCCTTATGTGACATGAGTGTCCATTCAAGGAGCCCTGGGAGAGCCAAATGTCTTCAATCCAACCAGAACAACTGAGTGAACACTGCCCTGCTCCGTATCTCAGAGCCCACTTGCAGGAAGGGCAGTTTCTCCATGCACAGGGGACAGAAAAGTGTTGCAGCTTAAGCAGAACCAAACAGAGAAGCCAGACCACAAGCACCTTCCTGACACCATCTCCATGGTTCTCACAGAGCAGGACACTCACTGGACAGAGACATAAAGATGCCATGAGGGCATACAAGGCCAGAGTTGGGAAGCCCATACATACCTAGGTCAGAGAAATACAAGAAGTCATAAAAAAGTTAGGTTAGAAGGTCACATTGACACCATCCACCAAAGTCTCTTTTAAAAGGAGGACTAAGTTGGCTCACAGTCAACTTCTTTACTACTGGACATCCCAGATCCTCCTTGGGGGTCCCTCGTCCTTATTTTTATCCATGTTGGGTGGAAAGTTTACTTTTTCCTGCAATGAAGGACTTTCCACATTTGCCACAAACCTGCAGGGACAGTAAAGGGCAGCCTCACAACGACATGGGCCTTCATACCATGACTGCACCTCAGCCAGTCCCAAGCTGCTGCTGTACAGCTGAAGATCTCTTGTGTCATTTACAGAGATATTGGAAAGGATTGCACATATATAACTGTGTGTTATGTTAACATAACACCTGATCCCACATGGGTTCACAAACAGAATGAGAGGCACTCAGAAATGATTGCCGAGAAGAGGACATGAGACTGAGACGTCACCAGAGACAGCCTGGAATAGGGGTTTTTGCCTCTTCTGTTATTTGGACAGGGAACATCAACTCTCCCATCTATAAGCAGAATCACAACGAGGGGAAAGGACAATATGTGGCCTCTAAAGGTGGGTGAGATGTAAACAAATAGCCAGCTACTTGGGGGGGTGGGGGGTATGGGGGGGAGGAAGAAGAAGACGACTCGTGTGTGATAGAGGTGTTCAAAGCAAACCTATAAAGAACTGAAGCCCTTGGGCTGTACAAGCACATGGCAAATACATACCCATCTGTACCATGTATGTATGGTACTTGTGAGTGTTGGGTATATGCCATCAAAACAGGGTTATTCACATCTTCTTTTCTCAAAAAAGGGTGAAGCAAATTGCACTTCATTCCTCTTGTGCTCTGCTGATCAACAGGGTGACCTGCCCAGAGTGAGAACCACTCCTGCATGGCAGACTTGCCACAAGGGCCCCAGGGGAGAGGAGAGCCTGGAGAAATTTGTCATTCTCCTGCTGGTGAACATGCTCTTTTATTGAGAGGAGGGCCAGCAACATTTCTGAGCTGCTGCTGTGCCTGTGCCATGGCTTGATCCGCTGCTGCTTCAGGCTTTGATGGAACATTTTAACAGCAACAGCCTGAAGCGTCTGAAGCATCTTGTGCTCGGTTGCATAAGCTTCCCCCAAAGCAGGGCCACACTTTAATACCTCCCCACATCAGGACAACCAGAAAGGGTCTAAGTAGGTGACTTAACTATGTGAAGGAATTCTGATGGAGGAAATGACCCATGTGTTATTCTGAAAGGAAAATCCTGCTGCTGTTTGCTTCCTCATTCTAAAATTGGAACCTGAACTATCTGAGGATGACTGTTTAACAGTGAAAATGTAGAAATATTCTAGATTAAAAAAATATCCTGTTTGCAGAGATTAAAAAGAAAAAAGGAAGAATAACAACAATAAGAATGTGGAGTTATAGAAGTCCACTAAAATTTCTGTTTTATCTGCTCTTCTTTGAAAAAAACATGTATTCCCTGCCATGATTTTTTGATGTTCCCCAGTAGAAAGGATTATATAATTGTGTACATGTTATTATCAATGGCACCTCTATGCTATGGAACCTCTGACAGTTTAAACTTAATTGCAGATGGCAGCTTATGAAATAATTATAAAGAAAAGATTGGACAGCAACCACAGAGATTTCATGCTTCCTCTTCATGTGTGTTTAGCACAATATTGTCGAGTCCCTCAACTTTAAAAAATCATGTGAGTTATTTATCAATCAGATAGTACTTTTGCTGACTGGGAGGTTGACTTAGTGCAGTAGGAAATGATACCATGTCACATTTGCCTCTCCAAGCCCACAGCTCTTCAGAAAGTGGCCCCACAGCCTCCCAGCCTGGCTGCTGGCCATGCAGTGACACTGCCCAGGTGCAGAATAGCAAGGCAGGTCCCCAGGCTGTGCTGTCAGGGCCGTACCCCCCACTGAACAGTGGATTCTCAGAGCAACAGAGTATCCCCTCGGGCTACAAACCTGGCTTGAAAAGGTGGAATTGGAGTATGAGGACCTTACACCTGCCTGATTCCATTCTCTGCCATTCATTGCCAGCCCCAGTGAAATTCCCACCCCTCCAGGAATTCACTAATTAAATTGCCAGTGGCTTTGATACTGATGCTACCTCACTCCAGGGAGAGTTTTGTCTGGCTCTCCAGAGATTATTTTAATGTGTTCCACGTTAAATTGGTAGGCACTTTTTAACCTGTTCCTTCCTGATTCCATCTCACCCTCACGTTGTTACTAATAGCACATTAAGCCTTTAACTACTCTTTTTAGTGAAGGGCTAACACAAAGTAGCTATTAAGCTTTTTAGCTTCCTATATAACTTTTTTTTTTTGTTCTTACATCCCTCTTAAGCAGAGGACTGACAATTCCTTTGGTTATTCCCTGGCTTCTTATGCATTTTAACAGCATGCTTTTCTTGCCTTTTACATAGTTTGCTAATGGTACCTCATTTGGAGCCTTTACCTTTCTGACTCCTCCTTCAGATTCGTCCTCTCTGCTGCAATTTTACTCTCTTCTAATGCAGCTACAGCTTTATTATTTCAAAGAAGCTGAAGAATTTTCTGGGGGGTTTAATTTCTTTTTGTGGGATCTGAGGTTTTCTGGGAGTTGTTTTTTGGGGGGTTGTTTGGTTCTTTTTTAATTTTTGGTGGAGGGAAGGATAAGGCAAGCAGATGAATAGGATTCAAGTACAACACACCATTTCTGTGAAACCCTTATCCTAAATACAGACACTTTCCTTTCCTTCAGTGTAGCTATTGAAGCTCTTTGTTGTGAAAAGCATTGATTACAAATGCATCCTTTTTTTTCGTTACTCTCATAAACTGCTCATGGTTTTCCAAACTACAGATGTTTGCTGTTTCAATTGCCAGTCACTGCAGTTATATGAGTTTTCTTTAAGCATGTGATTAAATAATAAGTAGCCTCAGGTCCAGGCTGTGGTACAGCTTTAGTTTAGCAACTATGCTAAAATTTAGGGTATTTTTAGGATCAGGAGACTTTTTTTCATCAAACACAGAAGTGTTTGGGAACATATGTACATTGACATCCACACAACAATATTGCAGTTTGGATCTCAGACAGAAATTGTGAATTAGTTATTAGTTTTTCATTATGCACTCAGCTCTTCAGTGGGACATTGCACCTTAATAATTATGTTGCCTGTAGAACTGGGCAACAGAGGCTGATTAACAAGCCTCAGCATCATATTATCATATAGAATAATTCAGACTGCAAAGAACCTCTGGAAATCATGTGTTCAGCCCCTCAGTGAAAGCAGGGGTGGCCTCAAGGGTAAATTCAAGTTCAGCACAACCTTCAGTACTCCAAGGTCAGTGTGAATGAAGCATCTGTACAAACCCTGCAATGCTACTGAGAAAGGCAAGCTGAACAAAGGGCTGCCTGGTGATGTCTAATACACCACTGACCTGCTGCCACTCCTGCAACTCTCTGATCAGCTGGACAGCTATTAATGCATGCACAGCCTCTTCAGGCTTTCTTTTCAGAACAAGATATCTCGTCCTGCAGAAGGACAATTTTGAAACTCTTTCCACACCCCTGCCATGACTCAGGCTCTCTGCAATCATGGAAGTCACATCTGCTCCTTCAAACACAAACAGTTTTGGTTCTTTTTAAAGAAAAGGGTGAAATAGTTTCCAATTATTTGTCCACAAATCGAGCTTTTCCATTTTGCACTAATTACAGAATCTTAAGAAAACTGCAGAGTTATTTTTTTATAATCTGTTCTTGTTTTAGAAAGCTTGTTTCAGAAAAGTGCAGTCCTATGTTTATTTAACTCTACCTGCATTATATTTTATATTGTCCAGTGTATTAGACCACATCTTTTAAATTCCCCAACTCTACCCTCATCACTCAGAATGCCTGATACATACTGAGAATGAAATTCTTTGCTCAAGGAACATAAAATATATTTAAATTCTCAAGCCTTACAGAAAATATGAAGACCAAATCATATCATGCAGAAACCACAACTGTGTTATGATAGATAATATTGTAGTGTACATATAATGTGATTATGATTTGAAAGATTTGTAGACTAATATTAAAATACAAAATAGACACTACAGGATGATAAAACACAAGATGAATCACATACAGTGTGAGAGACTGATTTTCCCCTACATTACACTGATATAAATCAGGGCCAATTCGGTGAAATCACTGGAGTGTGTGAGAAATGAATCAAGCCCAACATTTCTTTAATCTAGTCAGCATTTCTGTCCCCTGTTAGCAGACTTACCCTGCATTCTCCCCAAACAGAGGGCACAAAGCATCAAATTATCACCAGTTGGTGATAATGGACCAAGAGTATCCCCATCATACCAATTCTTTCACATGTTTTCATGGTATCCTTCATAAATGACTATAAAATTAACAGTTATTTCATTTGTGAAAGTGCATTATGAAGCTGGAGAGGAAAGGGTGAAAATGAAAACTGAAAAAAGAGCAATACAGTGCCTGCCTCTACAGGAGCTCTGCCTTGAGGATTCCCACATCGCTTTTCCTTGATGGAACATTATAAGATGCTTTGGTCTAACACACCACATTATTTATAAATTACACTGAATATGCACTATGATATATTTGAAAAGATGCCATTAAAGGAACTTCATACATGGGAAGGGCACACAGGCTTTTTGATCAGAAAGAAAGGACACTTGCATTAAAATAAAAAAGTCTCAAATCTTAGTTGGAGATGTAAAAAAAAACCAAAACTTAGTTCAGTTATTAATAAGAGAAGTTTCATTTTCCTGAGGGTCTTCTTCCAGTATCATGAGCAGAATTTTAAAGGGGGCCTGGACTATGTGTTCACATTTCAGATTAGTTGCCCACACTTTTGACAAGTTTTCCACATTAGAAAGTCCAATATAAAAGAACCTTAATTTTATCAATTTTATTTCTCAGCGACTTTGAAATTGGCATTATATGATGCTTCTCATTCATGAAACTAAAATTATTAAAATGAATAAAGCAATAAGTGCAATCTTTAAGAGGTTAATGGCATAATAGCAAAAGGAAAGGGAATTCAGAGGAAAAATAATGGAAGCAATTCTACAAAAATAATACAAATTCAAAGCTTCCAGAAGGTTTGTAGTGTAATGTGGGAGGAAGGAAATAAAGCACTGCCAACAAGTCACAGGTATAAAGCTTGACAGAGAGAGAAGACCCTGCCAAGAGGAAGTGCTAAGGGTTTGGTATCCATAATTCATTCATCTCGAGGGATGGGAGATACCTCACAGTGGCTCTGCTGTATCCTGACCCATTAGGAAGTCCTGCAGAGTATTGGCTGCACTCACGAGTTGGGAAAGTGCATGAAAGACACATCCACTTTGTAAATTAGTGCCTCCCATCCTCCTGGCAGAGGTTTAATCTCATCCCAGTGGGAAGACAGGGTGAGACTCTGAGCAACAGCTCAATCATCATCGCATGGGCCAAAGAAAGAGCAGGATTAATCACACTGGTGCTGAAAGGAGAAAGAATGAAAGAGCAGATACACTTCCCACTTGATCATTAGTTTGTGGTAACACAAAGGGTGATGAGACCTTGAAGGAGACACAGATGAAAGTGGAAGTAATAAAAATGGGCACATGTGAAATATGGGACAGGTGAAGAGGGAGGTGAGAATTGGAAGAGTTTGGAAGAAACAGCAATTAAACAAGGGGAGAGAGAGGATGTGCTTGTGAGTATTTTGTGTTAAAGAACATTTGGTATGGACATGGGAAGTGAAGGAAAAAAGGATGGTGAGAAACTAAAAATAATGTCAACAAAGAAACAGGGTTGCATTGTAACAAAATATAGAAGAAAACAAGTCAATTTGGAAAATAAGAGATTATTGGAGGGGTGGGTATTTTATAACAGAGAATGAATCCTAAAATTTAAAAGAGGGAAGTTCAACACATGTGAGAAAGAGGGAAATGAAATATGGAGTGGCCAACCAAAATTAGTGGTACCTAACGCAAATTAAAATCACACACTTTTGATTTTCACTGAGCACAGACCCTTAGAAGATTTCGTTCTATATAGAATCTCACATTTTTCAATTAGAGAAATGCAAATATAATTCCTCATGTAAACCACTGTGACTTACCTTCCCTTCACCTCAATCATGAGAAAACCTGTGGGACAGCTCTGATGCTTCCCAGACATATCTGTATGACTTTTGTGTTCCATGTGCTTTCCACTAACAAATGCTACTGAAAGGAGTCTGTGCCACACACACACAAAGAAGAAATTAGTGGCTCCTTCTGTGGTAAAATATTACTCATGAAATAAAAATCTATTCAGTGCTCTAAAAACAGCTGGATCTAGGAAGAACTCATGCCAAATACTCTTTTTTCCTCATCCAAGTATGGCAAGCCATATACATGTATCATATAACTTAGGATTTGAAAAAATTAACTATGTACCAACCAAACATCTCTTGAGATGGAGGACTGGACATGAGGTGATGACCATCTCCAAGAAGCATGGAAAGAAAGTGCATGCTCACAAACATTAAGCAGGCTTGTGTCTCACGGCTGGCCAAAGGTCTGTGAGAGCTGATTGCTCCTCTGCCTATCAATCTGCACTGCCTTCAAACTGCTTCCAGCTTTGCTTAATTGCTGCCTTCCTGTAACTGCCTGACAGTCTGACAGAGGCAGCATTGCTGAGTAATCCATCCTTTTTGTTTGGTTAGAATGAGATTTAGGGTGTGGTTAATAAAGGGAAAATGGAAAAGAATAATTTCCTTTGGAATATGGGCACAGAGTGACACAGAAAGGAATTATTATGAATTCTTAGAGGCAGTGCTTTATATCCATATCCATGAAACTGAAATCCTGAGATTTCACCTTACAGAAAAATAACTTGGATTGCACCTGGATTGAACGTAGTAAAAGAAAAGAAAAAAAAAAAGAAAAGAAAAGAAAGAAAAGAAAAAAAAAGAAAAAAAAAGATTTACATGTATACCACAATCTTTTGGTATCATCAGGACAAGGACAGAAGACAAAAGGGGAGATCCAAAAGGATCAACTGAAAGCAAAGGATAAAGCAGTTGGGTCCTTTTAATTTGACTGTGAGTATCTACTCATTGTTCTGCTGACCCACTGCAGTAAGTGGTATATTCCCCATGTTTCATCCTGCCACTTCCATGTTCCTGTGTCTGTCCCTGTGTGCCAGCCACCACCCAGCCAGGGGGCCCCACCAGTCCCACCAGCACACCCAGGGGTCTGGTTCCACTCCTCATCAGACTCATGTGTACACAAACATTGAGCTCAGAGCACAGGAGCTTTGCTGGCATCCCCACCACAAGTGAGAGACAGCTAATTGAGCACTTCCCAATAAGTTATGGATTTCATCAAGGCTCCCTGAAGAAGCATGTCAGCAGCAACACCAACAGCTACACACATGGACAAACAGGAGGTGAAGGAGCAGCAGGAGAATTATCAAAGACACTGCTTTTCACAGGGCTGTTGTGAATGCAACCCAGGAACAGGATTGGTCCAAGCACACGTATGACAAGATGACACCTTAAATTACAAGAAGGACAGTCAGATTTTTCAAATTGCTATCATTTGAAGCATCTGGTTGTATTAAAAATAAGCAAAGCTCAAGGGAAGCCCATTACTAAATGCCCATGTACTGAGGTCAATAATAAACTCTCACAGAAAAACTAAGCTATCTGTTTCCCTTTAGACAGAGTGTTAACATAAGAATGCATAAAGAGCGATTTTTTGATCAAATATATCCCCTCAGATAAGAGAAAGCTTCACAGAACTATTTTCATTGATGTGATAAGATAATATGTATTAGTCTAAAATGAACATTTCCAGAAAGTCCTGTTTTATACACAGAAATAAAACATTACGGCAAGTTTTGGCTGTTGTAATGTTGAATTCCTAATAATTTAAAATAAATCTTGAACAACTATTGGACAATTTTGCTGTGTGTTTTTCCAATATGTGATGAACTAAGGAGCCTGTAGTTTAGATACACGTTGGTTGGTGGCATAAGAAGAAAAATATTGTATGCAAGAGACCCTCTAAGAGCGCAGCCTTGGAGCACCACACTGGATCTTACTGCTGACACTCTGCTGGCTTTGCAGCTGGACCTGTGACTATGGTATGTTCCACTATTCTCTTTTGTCTCAAATTGAATGATCCAAACTGCCTTCAACTAAGTTACTGGAGGAACTTGTTGTTCTCATCCTGGGAATTGTGCCCATCTGGGAACGAAGGACATGTTTTTTTAAAGCCACTGCCATCTTGACTGTTGGGTTCAATTGTTCTTTCCTGGAAGTCCATCCAGATTTGTTTGGTTATTATAATTCTTAATTGTTGTTATTTCTTTTAGAGAGTGAAAATCCATTTTTTTGCCTCGTAGATCTGGGAAACTGCCCAAGATCCCACAGATACCGCCACGAATGCATAGCACAAAAACACCTATGGTTTTATCAAGCCAAGAATCTTCTTTAGGAGTTAATGGAGAGGAAGATCCAAATATCAGAAATGTCAAAGAAGTCCCTGTAGTATCTTTATCAGTAATAGGGACTAGACTGTTTTTAAGTGGAATGACTCAGTCTTGTCAGCCTCTGAATGTTATTTTGAGATCACAGCACTGTCCAGAGTCTTTTGTGTCTCTGTCATCCCTATCCTTGTCACCTCTCCTACACCAGCAATTGCTTTCCCAAAAATTGCTTTCTTCCTGTGAATCAATTAGGAAACCTAGACCAACTTTATGGCTACAGAGGTCACTTGGTTTTCATCAAGGTTGTCTTCACTCAAGTGGCAAATCAAAATAACTGAAATACAATACAATGGTCTTGCTACCCTTTCATTAACCACTGGACTCTGAGTGTCCATCACCTGCAGTCCAAAAATTGCTCATCGTGGTTGTTTTCCCAGCAAGTCTATGTTCCAAGCTGCTGCATTATGTATTCACTGCAAAGCTTATTCATGGTTATCCTGGCCACATATTTGGATTACAAAGGATTTTCCTTTGCCATGCTTGGATTACTTCAATTTACCAGAGTTTATCCAACTTAAGTTTTGGAATATATAACATGCAAGTATGTAGCCTGCAAGAGCAGGCTGCCTGCAGCTGGTCAACATGACCATTACTCAACAATTCCAAGTTGTTATTGCACATAATCTTCCTCCAGATACAACCAGATGCTCAGCAACCTGAGAGGCAGGTGTGAGGGCAGAGGCACAGCCCAGGCCTGTGGAGGGGCTGGAGCTGAGCAGCTGAGCCTGGGGACAGTGCTCACACACTTAACATCCCACTGCTGTGGAAAGCAGCATTTCTCAGCCCTGCTAAATGTCCCTATCAGCACACTTCATGTTTGGGAAAGAAAGCCATGTTCTGGCACCCTGCCCTTGGGTGGCAGAAACCCCACAGGCTGCAGCTCCTGCCAAGGGTTCCTCAGAGATCCAGGCAGGGAGATGCCAGACCTGAAGACCCGATCCACTGGCTCTCCTCCCTAATGTGGAGAGACAGGAAGGAACAGAGAGTTGTTCCCTGCCTGTTAAATAGACTGAGATCAACCAGTTCTGTCACAAGGAGCAAAATCTCTCCACTAGGTACTGTGAACCAATAAGATACACTTTTAAAGTATCAACACTTATTATATTGTTTTAAATATTATTTTATGTTAGTATAAATTAATAATACTTGTTATATAACCATTTAATCATTTTAGTAAAGCATTAGTGCTCTCTGTTACTGCACTAGCTCAGCTTTATTGCTGCTTCAGATTTCATTGTAAAATACTGAACTACATTTTGAAAGCCTTCCATCTGCTAAGAAAACCTGGCATGAGGGTGCAACTCATGACACGCTCGCCTGCTTCTCCCTTTCCCAAAATTCTCAACATCTCCTTCCCTCCTTGCATGGACTGTCATACCACAGAAGTGAGGAAGTGGCAGCTCACAAGTCAGGAATCACCATCATTTTCTGGCCCTGAAGAAAACCTCCTCTTATGAAAGCCATGCTGATTTGTGTCGTCCCCCTGCAGTCCCTCCCCTCTCATTTCACTGCCACCAGGGCTACGTTGAGAAAAGTAAAGCAAGTTGTGTTAGCAAGGATCAGTGTCAGGCAGAGCGTGTGGCTTTTCACACCCACTCACACCACCAGCAGAACCAGCAGTGCAGGTTATAACTCATTCATGAGGTTCAGTCTACACAGGGGAAAGTGTTGCCTAAGCTGACACCATTCCCAGATCCACCAAATGCACTTTTTCCTCATACAGGCAAATATAGACTCTAACTGAACCAGTGCTAAGGAAAGAAAATACTAAATAAAGCTGCAAAGCCTGAAGGAGAATTAGGCAGAACTGTAAAGAACACTTGGGAATTCTCTCTTCCAGAAGAAAAAGCCCACATGTTTATGTCATCTAGACACTAAGTAGATTTCTTTGAGAAAAACTGTTACATTATCTGAGTAAACATGTCAGTCAAAAACAACAACCAGCAATTTACAAAAATGATGCTCCATTATTTAACACAGAGTAAGGTTGCACGGGGAGAAGTGTTTTTATTTACACACTGTATCTAGAACAGGTTTGGGCTGAGATGGAATAATCATAACAAATACTACAGGTTTTGTTAACTCAGCAAACTCCCCAGGCCTAGTGCTGTCTTCTAAAGTATGTTTGGTTGTGTTTCACTACGTGGCTCACTGCCACACCCAGCTCCTCACTCCGTGTGTCTTCCAAGGGTTCTTCCAAAGAGCAAGAGGCTGACTCAAGAGAAAAGAGATTCTCCCTTATTTTAGGAGAAAAGGGAAATCTTTAGAGCAAGCCAGGCTTTAGCATCAGACTCTTGAGAACTGTTTATTTCACTGTGCTCAGCACATCACCTGATTAGGCTCTGAATTGTTTAATATAGCTGCACACAAAAGGAAATGATGGAATTGCACATTGCTCCCCAGTTATTGAGGTTTTGATTACAGCAGGCTAATTTTCTCATTGTACTTTCGTGGGGTTTCTCCTAACTTAACATTCTTTTAAGGTAGCCTGTGTTGAGGGAATTATCTTGTTTTTCAAAGCAAATTTCAGCTGATTACTAAGTATTTACATACTGTAATTTGAATGTCTAATTATACAATTAGTGTAAATACATGTAATATGGTTTATTTTTCACAAAAGCTGATAAGGTACATTGCTTTTTGCATTCCAGTGTTACGAGATTTTCATTGCTTGTAATACACAATCCAAAAATTCACGTGAAAAGCTTCCAGTAAAAGCTGTTTGTTCATCAGTTAACACTTTCCAAGTGATTTCAGGCCATAAACCAAAAAAAGACATCTGCCTTGTTGCTACAGACTGGAGCTCCCAATGACACCTTCATCTCCTAAATGCAAGAGTTGCCTTAAGCCTCGGTGTCTTTTCCTTGCAGAACTTCCCAGGAAGTTTCCTTCTACCTAAAGCCACCCAGCACTGCCTGAGAATTCCCAGTGGGCTGCACTCCTGCAGCAGCTCTGGCCTCACAGACACTGCCAGGGAACTTGCACTGGCACTGATGAGGGTACCCTGGAGGAAACAAGGAGAAGTGCACTTGGGAAGATGAACAGAGACAATGCCCCTCCACTTTTAGAGCCGCTCCCTTTTTAAGCAGTTACAGATAAGAACTTCCTAATTAGAGGGTGGAAAGTGCTCCTTGAGTCTCAGTTGCTGAAGCAACAATACACAGGCACGGAGCTGCAGGAAGCTGCCAAGCTCCTTTGCTCCTCCTCAAAAATCTCAAATATGTTTTCTCAGTTAAATTTGACTAAATCTGAGGCTTCAGATGCAATCCTCTCTCACTGCTCTTGGGCAACCTGTTTGCAAGTGATCAGGACTTTTTTGGAAATATGAAGATATGCAGCACCTGGCAGTGATTAAAACAATTATTTATAAACCAAATATTCAGTACAGATTAACACATAATTCTTTTAAATTACTGCACAGGTTCTGAATGACTGAAATTCAGCAGCAAGGCTGCCACAATTTCTGCAAAACAAGGACTTTTATTTGTGGTGGAATACATTTATGTCACACTGGGTTTATGTTTCCAGCTTTAATATAATTTCCTCTCACCCAAGCTAGTGTTGAACTTATATTTTTTAATTTTAATTTTCTAAAAACTCACACTTTGATACTTTTTTTCCAAACTTGAGTTTTTTCCTAATTAAATGTAGGGGAGCCATATTTACACAATGGGGAAAGATCCATTATTAAATACATGTTTCTGAAAGTATTTCCTTTATGTGTATTTCCTAGAACTGGGGTTCACCTCACAGAGGAAAAGCACTTCAGCTGGACACTGGATTTTAGAGCACCTTGGAAAAGAGCATCAAGATTTTGTAAGAGTATCACTTTGTCAACATGAACCTTCAATTTTAACAGCCACTGCCATTCCCCACAAGCCTTTTATGGAAATGTCCTTCACACACATTAATTTTAAAAGGGTGATCATAAGAATAGGAAAAATAAACGCCAGGACCTGGGCACTGACCTCCACACCAGCACTACGAGCCCTGTCTTGAGATAACCACTGGAGCAGCCCGTGGTACGACAGATAAAACTGCAAGCACACGGTATTTTCCTAATGTATACACACGATTTTGCTCCTCCATTAAAATACAGTAAAAGACTTTCATACTGCTAAATTTAACCTGTGAAATTAGCACATTGGAGGGGAAAAAAAAGGGATATTTATTTTATAAATGCACTGCACCACATCAGAATAATTTCAAAACTACATTTCCTAGAATTCTGGGGCCAGCAATAGAATACAGTCAAGTTATTAAACATGCTGGACATACACTTAATTTTCAGCTTATTTTTATGCCCCCCTGGCCTCAGTGAGATTTAAGAACATGTTTAAATTTTCTATTTAATCAGGGCCTCATTTACAAGGATAATAATGCCTTTACAGCATGTATTTTTCTACTGCAAGATGCGACTTACAACCCAAATGTGAGGAATATCATCTTTGGCAGCATTCCCTAAGGGAGCCTGGATCTATAAACACACGGATGTAAAGCGTTTGTTAAGGCAATTCTTCTTCCATTCTTCTGACAGTTATAATATAAATAACATTTTCTCCTTAGGAAGCAATCCAAATACAATCAAACCAGTATATTAATATCTGTTAAGGTAATCTTCAACTTTCTAACTGGTTTAGGACTCTGCTTTGTGAGAGACTGTGAGAAGCTGGATGCAGACATGAGGCAGGAGCCCTCCCCTCCCATCCCCTCCCATCCCACCCCACCCGCAGCACTGGGACAGCTCTGTTGTACCTCCTGTTTCTGTGCCATGGAAGGCAGGGCTGTCCCCCCAGTCTATGACAGATGCTTACACATTATTCTTTAACCTCCTCTTTGTTCTTTCAGTTTACTCTCAGAGAGGCTTTGTGTGAGCCCTCCCCAAGTCAGGAGTCTCAGCCGAAAGCCTGGACAGAGGACGGCAGGATGAGGCTCCTGGTCCACACTCAGAGCCATTCGACAGGAGAATGTATTTGTGAGATCAAGAAAGAGTGGCCCTGTCCAGCTCAGGTGTCAAAGTCACATCTGCTTCCATCAACTGCCACTTAAAAGCACTTCAATCCCACAGAAAGTCTAAGTCAGGCCCTCAGGTCTAGTTAAGTGAGAGTGGAAAAATCTCTTGTATATCAGCCGGAATGAATCAATTCAGTCTGTGTCAAAATGAAATAACTCACAGATAAACACAGTCAGAGCAGCCACTCATTTGGATGTGCTGGACTAAGGAGCAGACATGCAAGGGAGCATGACAAAAGAGCCAGAAATCAGCCCAGGATCAGAGGAACACAAGAAATCCCTAAGATGCCTTTTTTTCTCTTCCTTTTCCCCCGAACTTGCCAGTTAATCAGGAAATACAGAGAAGCAAAGAATCAACAGATTGGAAAACTCAGCAGAAGATCCAGAAGTTGGAAAAAACATGGGTTGTGAATATTTTGTTCAAATTAATATTCTGGCAGCTACATTTTGAACAAGCTGTAATTTGTATAAGGCACCTTCTGTTAAATTTGTGGCACAGAATTACAAGGACCAATCCAAGTTGAAATCAAACCATGGATTTGCAGCAGTACATCTCTTTACCCTGACTCACCCAGGCCTAAACTGCTGAGAGGGAGATATTCAAAATAAGAGAATGCAGATAAAGACTTAAAAGTATTTTTCCTTCGAAAATAAAAGATGCATTTTATCTCTCCAAAGAAACGCAAGTAAAATGACCTGTGTCAGTCCTTGACCATACTCATGGTCTGACAGCATTTGTTCTGTACATTCATTTTGTGCAACACACAAATTCAGAGCCAGCAATGAGTTTTTAGGAGCAGAATTAAGAGAAAGGCTAATCTATCAGCTATGCTGTCAACACTGTATTCAGAGAGATGAAGGCATAAGTATTAATCTGTCAAAATCAAAGCCATGGACAATGCTCACTACAGCAGAGTGGCTGAACCAAAATGAGTCTTTACTAAAGAGGTAAATCACTTTAAAGGGTGTATGTAGCACAACAGGGACAAAATAGTTGACAAACTATAAACAGAACCAAATGGACTGACTGTTCTTGCTTGTATAATATAGAAACTAATGGGAAAGTAAAGTAAGCAGCATGAATTGCTAAAACAAGACAAAATCCCAGCAAAATTAGTTGTGCTTTACTGCAACATTTGTGCAGGCTACAAACAATATTTCAGCTCTGATCTGATCTTTCCAGCCACACCACCTTGCCATTTCCTGGATTCCAGCCATGCTGCCTTGCCATTCCATAGAGTCCAGCCTCACTACCATGATATTTTACATGATGATCATGTGCACAGTTTGTCCAAATCTGTATTTTATGTGCTCAGTGAGGACACACAATGGGCACACACCTGTTTGTAATTCCAAACAGCACAACACATTTCAGCTTTGGTGGAAATTGTGCTATATATCTGATTTTTGCTTCTTTTCACACAACACAAATGGCTTTGGTAACCAGTACCAAACTATAATGAGCCAACCAGCTTTCATATTTTAATGATTAAATAGTCTGATTATTACAATGAAATTAGAAAGGAAATAATTCCAGGACACTGCAGGAGGTGAATTTGGGCAATCCTAAAGACACACCTGAAAGTTTCACCAAAGAGATCATCAGGTCTGTGCAGTGTGTTGGACCCCAGCACCACCCAGGCTTTGGCAGAGCAGCCCTGAATGGATTCCCCAACATAGGAAACCTCTGACCTCCTGCTAGAGCTATTCCTCTTTCCCTCTTTTCTCCTTCACCAGCACTAATATGATTGTAAAAAGCTTTAAGCAGGGAAAAGGAGCCCAGATCAATTTGATTTTAACTAACTTTATCTAAAAAACTCCTGTCAGACTCGCTGAGTCTGTGCTACACTAAAACAAGATGTTTCATTTTCCAAGCAAGTGATTTCTTTCCACTGCACATGAAACCTCCTTCTATCTCATCAAGGAGCATAAAGCAAAAACCACTTATGGAAGATACATTGTGAAGGACATGGAGTGGCAGAGATGACTTTCGAAAAAATTGCTTTATATTGTTCTGTTTGACACATGATTCTTTCTCCTCTTCATGGGTGAATTGTAAAAGTATTTCTAAACAAAGTTTTCTCATGAACTCATCAGTATGCATGTTCTGTGCTCACATTTAGGATCTATTTATAAAATCAATTCTGTTCTGGGCTCTGACAAACAAAACTGAAATGCAGCTGTGTGACATGTTGATAATTTTCATTAGTTCTAAAAAGCCTCAATAGAAATTACAATCTTACTTGTTAGAACCAAATAACCCCAAGAACCCCCAGGAAAGGTGACTTTTCTGAATGATCTTTGGTAATGGAAAGAAAGAAGGGAGAGGAAAGAAGTGGCTAAAAATTGAAAGGGAAAAGATGAAAACTGAAAAATCACAGATGTAAACGATTGAAGCCGTGCTGAGAGGAGAGTCTTCAGCATCACTGTCAGAGACAAATGTATATTGAATTATCCCTGCATTATTTGCACAGCCTCTATTACACTGGAGGAGTGTTTGCTCAAATTTCAAATAAGCTTGTTGCCTTAAAATCTGAAAATCTCATGGTGTTTAATATACAGAGCCAAAATTCAGCAACTATAAAAGAACAAAAACCACCCCCAAACAACAATAAAAAAGAAAGCAGAGTTTACAGTGATTCCTTTTGGAGTATTAGGTCATGGTAAAGAAATCACAAATATTTGAAAACTCTAATGGGGGAAGGCTTCAGAGAAAATGAGACAAATACTTTCATTAAATTGTCTTTAGGTAGCAGTCTACAGAGCAATAGAATAAAATTAATATTTATCTCCCTTTTTCCTATATTTGATAAAGAAGGTATATAAGGCAGTTCTATTTTCTCCTGATTAAGATTTGGGGATGTGATAATTCTGTTTTCTTAGAATACAATGCTTTTCAAACTCAGCTGAAGAACTACCTGCATTTCTTTTTTTTTTTTCCTTAAGGATATTTGTTGATTAAAGATCAGTCTGAAATATTCTTCAGGCATCATAATTATAGAAGAGCTTTCAAAAAACCAATAATAAATATATCCTAATAAACACTCCCAATTTATTTTTTTCCCACTCCTCAGTGTATCAGAATTCTGAGAATCCACCAACAAATCCCTTGCACACTGCAGGTAATTTTTATACAACTTTTGAAATTAAAACTGGGTTACATAAAAGGAAACAAGTTTTTTTTTCCTTTTTTCTTCATTTTCTGAATATCACAATACTTGGTTGGCTTTTCCCTTTCTGAGCCATTTAAAATGCCACTTAAATTTGTACGTTTTTGTGCAAACTGCTATTTCTTTAATTCCATAAGAGAGATAATGAGGACTGGTTTCTCTGTAATTCTAGTGTGATATTTTCCTGGGTGGTTTGCAAAGTACACAGTATGCAATTAGGGAGAATGCAGACAGTTCCTTTGTTTTCTGGTGGATACTCAATTTATTTAGGTTTTTTTTTTTTTGAGTCTTTGTGTTTATTTCTTTTTGCTAAGTAAATGCTGTGTGATTGGACATGGAGAGTGAATTGATGCTCTTTTTCATCTGTGGGTATTTATACTTTAACAACTCTGACAAGATCTGATTTTAAATCATGTCCTGCAGAATATTTAGAGAGGAGAAGGATTTTCTTCAACCCAGATCCAAATGACAATTAGGAAACAGATCACTGCTCAAATCTTCCTGCAGGACAACTGACATCAACCAGAAAGAGCCCCTTATGAACTCCAAAAATCAGAGTAAAAAGCACACTCTTGTACAGCAGGTTTGTTCCTCTGTGCCTGCACAGCCACACTTTGGAAGACAACAAAAGCAGAGCATCATCTCCAGTTTCACCGAAAAAATGACTGTGTTCAGCAGCTCTGACTGAATGGATGGCTTGTACATAATTATTGGGTATAAAAAACCTACATTGTATAGCAAAATATGCTTTTGTGAAAAAAATATCACAACTCCACACTCAGGTGATTTCTCTTTGCACAACAGTAAAGCAACAAGTGTCTGGTAGCAAGTCTGGGAAACATGAAGCCAAGTAATGATTTCAATGCTTTCTTAACAAATATGTAAGTATATATTGTAATATATAATATATATTGTATATAATTATATAATATAATATATAATATTATAATATATAAGTATATATATAAGTATATATAAGTATAATCCTTAAATGTTTGTATTCCAAGCTCAGCAGAAGGAGAACACAGGATATGTGGAATAATAATGTATTGATTTACACTCTTATTCTAACTGTAGGTGTACTTTGAAGCTCTACTGTGAAGAAAAAGTAGTAGAAAATTCCAACCCTCTTCCTTTTGTGCAAATGGTTACAACAACACTTCATCAGGCAACGTGGGACTGTAAATAAGTGGCCCTGTTTCTAAATAAAATTAACATGTAGGCAGTTATTTAGAAACATGCCCTAGGGTTTCATGGTTTAAAAAGACCTTGCAGAATTGCAGACTTCCCCCAAATATAAATACTCCTATAACCATTAATTTCTTGTTTTACTACACACTGAGATCCTGTCCCTGTCATTCAGGAAAGAAGCCTCTCCAAAGCCTGGACCTGCTTCTTTTCCATGAATTTTACAGTATCTGAAATACAAAAGACCTGCCAAACCACGTCTACACAAAAGGCAGGAACGATATAACATCAAATCTATTTCAAACAGGGAAAAACCACAACTTGCTTTGCTGCCTTTTCCCTTGGAATTTATTTCTCTGGACAGGAAATGAAGAGCAAACACCATCTGAGAACACCCTCCTGTAGATTTTCTGCACAGGAACTGTGGGCCTGCAAATGCTAAATTTTAGCATCCATGTTTCTCAAGTTCAAATTATTTTGATCATGTTTCATAATAACTCCTGAGGAGCTTTTAGAGTTGACCCACTGACTCCTCCTTTTAAATGAAGTGTAATCAAATCTAATCAAATCAAATTTTCGTCATCCATCCACCATCTCGATTAAAAGATTCACTTGCACAATCCCAAACTGCTGCCAGGGACCAGGTTAGTGGGAAACAAAAATACACTATAAATGGTGCAAACTCTCATTTTCAAATTTGCCAAAGGCTTTTTCCCATTTTACAGCAGTCCCACCATGCTGTGGATTCTCATCCCCATATTCAAACATCGGTACAGTGTCCGTAAATAATAAACCTGCCTCTTTCAAAAGCTTTGTCACCTCTCTGGGTGCAGGTTACACAGTCCAACAGCCATTCAGAGGACAACAGCTGTGCTTTTTAATGTTTTTACAGGTCAATATTTTATATCTAGAGGTTTTATACAAGCAGTTATTGCTATTAATTTCTAGTGAGAAGTCTGAGAAGATCAGAGAGGAAGCCCAGCCCGTGGGAGCAGTGCCTGGAGCTGGCTCTGTCCTGGTGCTGTCTGAGACCACAAAATGCCACAAAATTCATCCAAAAGGCTGACCAGACAATCAACAGAGTGAAATTAATGAGCCACTGTTAAAATTTGTTGTGACAAAAATGCAAGGATTCTAAAAAGGGGGAAATGGCCAAGCTATTCCAAATTTATGATCATGAATGAGGGGACTGGTGCAAACGTTATTTGTGAAGGTTAAAAGGAGGACAGTAAATGAAGGGGCTGGCAAAGCAGGGCAGCTGACATGGAACAGTGTTTGCAAGCTATAAAATGTGTAACAACCAGACTGAGCAGAATCAAAGTCATCCTGTATTTAAGACAGGAGCAAATAAACCACTCTGACATTAAAGAAGTCACCAAGCCCTCTCATTTTTGCCACACAAATCTCCTGTTTGTCATCACAATGAAACAATTTGGAACGTGCAGTTTGTATTTATGGTACTTTTTGGATGAGATGCCACCATCTCAACAAGAGTTAAGAACTGAGAACAACAACCTGTGGTGTGAACTATCAAAACCCATGCTGCCTGCAGCTGGCAAATCCAAAGCTAAAAAAAACCACCCAAAACATTCCTAAATTCTTTAAGCTTGTGGGAAACCAGCACTGGAAATGCAGCAAAAGAGATTTTACTTGTTATTTTCATGCAGAATGACATACAGATTTTAGCATTTGGAAGTAGTTTGACAGAGCTGGCTATGAAGAGAAAACATGTATTCCATGAAGCAAAAATCAAAATACTGTTTGGCTGAATTAATTGCTCTGGGGCCAGGGTGTCACCCACAGGTTGAAACAAGAGTCAGATAATGCATTGAGAATATCAGCAATGGAGAAGAGACTCAAATCCCTCAGGAATTCAGTGACATACATGGCTTTCTATTCCAAACTCAGGCTAACTTCAAGGCAGTTATTAACAGAATCCTGCAGATGAGAAAATAACCAAGGGTTGTTTCAGTATAAAGAAGGTTGCTAAACTTTTCCAGTCAGTTCAGGGTACAGATTCCTGTTCTATCATCACCCTTGTCATACCATGGCAAAGAAAGGACAAATGTGTCAGAAATTCAAAGGCACTCTTTCTGGAATGGCAAAAGTAGAATAAGAGAAGGAAAAAAAAATAAAAGGGGAGGGAGGAAGTAAAATAGGAAAAAGGAAGATAAAATAGAAAAGCAAAAAGAAAAGAACAGGAAAAGATCCTGATATAAAATTACAAAAAAGCTTGTTTTAATGTTGATGCCCTCAACAAATTCCCAGTCCTCTGAGAGGCTTGTGATTTGAAGATATCATATACACAACAGGCAGGGAGCTCCCAGGGAAACAGACCCTGCCAGCAGCAAAGGGCACGAGGTCTCAGCTGTGGAGAAACCAGAGGGACTGGCCAATACACAGTATTGGGGTGAAAGGAATACACACCCAGGCAGATGGTCTGAGCAGAGCAATTAGATAAGGCTCCCACTGATATGAGAGTTGTAAAGCACCAGGAAAACACTTTGCTAAGATGAAGTGTCATCACCACACACAGCTCCATGGCTGGCTGATTTTGGAGAGGCTGAGTCTTGTGGAGCTGCTGCTCTTGTGTGCTGTGGATTGATTATCCACTGAGGGATCTGCACACCTCAGGGGAAACAGAGCACACCAAATCACATCAGGAGATGGAAGCATGCAGAGGTGGCACACCAAACTGGAGTAATGGATGCCAAATGGGAAGGGAATGATAATCTAGTCACACAAACTTCTGCAATACTTTCACTTGTGCCCATTTAGCCTCATTAGAGCAATAAGATTCAATAACATATATCCAGTAGAGGTAAATAAAAATCAAATAGGAGAAAGCACCCAAACTACTTTTCAGCATTGGTTTGACTGACATTTTTTGTAACTTGGAGAAAAATAAATATAAATTTCTTCCCAAATATTATTTGATTCACAAACCCCAAAGACATTTGTTTGTGCTTTAAGGGATCAGTGTATTTCAATACTATCTGTACAAAAAGGCAGCAAATAGAAAGAACAAATGGTAAAAAATGGACCACCTTGAATACAAATCAGACTTAAAAGACTTACAAAGAAGGTACAATAGGTATATATAAATAGGTATATATAAATCTGGTGAACAATTTCTGGTCCAGCAAACCATATATACAATCAAAAGAGATACCTTCCCATTTCTCCACCCTGTCATGTGCCAACACTACTGAAAAGAGCACAGAGGTTTGGAGGAGAAGGCAGCTGGTTCCTGTGCTTGGGCTTAGAGTCACCTGCACATACAGAGGCCTTGGAAGTGGGTTAACAGCTGGAGGGTCAGTGCCTTTCCACTCAACCCTGAACCAACTCCTGATGAGACAACCTGCATTTCACAGAAACCAGCAGGGCACTGGACAAGTCACTGGAGATAACCATGATGGAAATGTAAATAAAGTATATTACTTTGAAGCATCCAGCATGAAGGTGTGTCTAGTCAGGCAGCAAAACACAGGCTGGGAAGGCTTCCCAAAATTATAACCATATCAGAGCAATGCAAAAAAAAATTATAACCCACATCAGCAATCAAAACTCTTTCTTTTATATTAAATAAAAAGAACATTTGATTAAAAAAACCCACAATATTGGGATTTGGACTACAGTCACAAACTCTGCCAGAATAAGAATCCTGAAAAGAAGAAAAAAAATAAATCTTATGTTTATTCATCTTTAGGAGATGTCAATACATTGACAGAAATATGAATAACCATAAAACTCACCACCCAGTATCAGAATTAGAAAAACGAATACTGCTGATGGATTAATTATGTTTTTTCCAAGCTATTCAGATAATTAGACATACTAAGTTCAGAGCTATTTTTGCAATGATAATGGACTTGTTTTGTTGTGGTCTATTTAACAAACTGTTGGACGCTTTTTCTAAAGCCTGTTTACATTCCTGTATATCCGAGCTTGATTGATATTCTGTCCTTTGGATTAAAGTGCCATGCCAGCAACACCACTGAAATAGTTCAAGACAATACAAACCTTGTTTTTCAAAGCTTCTACAATAAATCAGACTACAGGAACTCTTTAGATCCTTACTCAATTGAAATAAAGCATACTATGCTAAATAACTTTCTTTTTAATTTTATATGCACACACTCATGTGTGTGAGATAACCTCAGACACAAGGGCTCCCATTCAGCAAACTGTTTCAGAATTTCATAGAATCACAGAATCGATTGGGTTGGAAAAGACCTCCGAGATCATCAAGTCCAACCCTTGGTCCAACTCCAGTCCCTTTACCAGATCATGGCACTCAGTGCCACGGCCAAGCTCAGTTTCAAAACCTCCAGGGATGGGGAATCCACCCCCTCTCTGGGCAGCCCATTCCAATGCCTGAACACTCTCTCTGCAAAGAAGTTTTTTCTGGTCTCCAACTTCAATTTCCCCTGGCAGAGCTTGAGCCCATCGTGCCCCCTTGTCCTATTGCTGAGTGCCTGGGAGAAGAGACCAACCCCCACCTGGCCAGAACTTCCCTTCAGGCAGTTCCAGACAGTGCTGAGGTCACCTCTGAGCCTCCTCTTCTCCAGGCTGAACACCCCCAGCTCCCTCAGCCTCTCCCCACAGCACTTGTGCTCCAGTCCCTTCTCCAGCCTCGTTGCTCTTCTCTGGCCCCGCTCCAGCACCTCAATATCTTTACTGAACTGAGGGGCCCAAAGTTTGCATAAGTTAAAATAGTTCAAAATTTTAAGTAACCTTAAAATACATAGAGAGCACTCACAAAGAAACAGAACAAAATTTAGATATTTCCAAGTGCAAACAGCTCTGATCATAGTGGGCAGATTCTTCCCCTCTCACTGAGTTGGCTGTTTGAGGTGCCCTGTTCATTGTGCCCAATGCCCCCACTCTCAGCAGTCTCTCACCACATCAGCCTTTGCACTGACACTCCCAAGGAAGGAGCGTGTGAGGTGCCAGCCACACTCAGCTTCCAGCTCAGCCTGAGCCAGCAGCCTCCTGCACTCAGATACTGCAGCAAAGGCACACAAGCAGCACTGGCTATCCTGAGATATGGAAAGCTCTGAGGAGAGGCATTTATACAGCCTTACACTGCCTCGTCCTCACCCCAAATCTGCTCGCATGCCCGAGAGAGCTCCTGTAGTTGTGTGGACAATCCTTGCCTGCCACGGAAATGCCATGCAGAACAAATATGTATATGCAGGCCCAGTTTTGGTTAAGAGATACATTTGTACTCATTTGTGCCGTCTGGCTGCAAGGAAAATAAACAAAAATTGCACAGGATTTTTGAAAGACTACAAACACTTAACACTGGTATTCTTCAAAGTGAAAGTGGCTATTAGCCCACATGTATCTCAAAACATGTATTTGTTGTTAATGTGCTACAAATGAATAGAATCAAAATATGAAAGGTAACAGAAAGAATTCTAGAATTGTATAATGACACACTGCTTCTTCCTTCTGGGTACCATGACTCACAATGTGCAAATGTATTATGCAAAATACGATTAAAACAGAATCTGCATTTTACCCTTGGGTTCATTCAATAGTCAAGTGGAGTTAGAGAAAAAAAAGCTAATTTAGGATGAAAATAAAGCATTTTAAAATAAGATTTTTTGTATTGTGCTTCAAAGATCAATCCAAACAGAGACTTGAAATGAGCAGTGTGGCTGTTTCAGTGCTGGTTCATTTGAATCTCCACTTTCATTTGTATTGCACATCCCTAGAGTCCTGCAAGGGCCATTTGCTTGGTTTGCTCAAAAAAAAAGAATACAAAAATAAAAGAGGAGTTAACCATATTCTCAATCAAACACATTACTGGAACACATATTCAAGGCCTGAATACTAACTGGACTATCTTAGCCCTGTATGATATATCCAAAGTTACAATTATGTGGGTTGGAAGGGATTACACAGCACCAAATCACCTTATGTAAGCAAAATTTTCAATGAATTTCCATTATTTCATAATCCCAAGATATAAAATTGCATCTATGCCTTATCTTTTCAAAGTTGTTTGGTTTGTATTTTTTTGTTTTGTTTTTTATTAATCCCTCACGCAAATTAGAAATGAAGATTTATTTATTTATTTATAACATTCATCCAAATCAGCTTTGCTGGTTTTTCCTTGTAGCTTACAGTTTAGCTTGAGATTCATTTTCTCAGGGGATTCTTGTTCTCTGTCCATAACAGCTTTGCTGCTTTAAGCAATGCACTGACTGTCCAAGGCTGGAATTGCAGCTCCTTCCTGGGCTCTGTATTGGACCTGTTATTCTGTAGGTGGTAATTAAACATGGGATAGTGTGAAATGATACTCCTCTCCTTGAGGGGCAACCCTCAGCTCTGTCCTTGCACTACCCTTCAGCCTCCAGGAAAGAGCTGAGCTGATGCACATGAGGACTGACATGCTGAGCAGGAGATTGCACAGTGGGGTTGGTCATTTCAGGGAGGATTCCACCAGACCACCCTGCCTGATGTGTGTGCTCTTCCCTTGGGCTACTCCTGTGCTTTCACAGACACACAGAGCTCTAGTTCATCCTCCTAAGCACTCAGTCTCTCCCTCCACAGTCATTTTTTGGTTATATCCATACCAGCCTAATGCTGATATGTTCAGAATGCATCCCAAATCATGGCCCAGTGACAGATCCTTTTAAACCCCATTTGTGTATCCAGCGTTTCTCAGTAGTAGCATCACCTGTTTTGGTGAGTGTGTCAATGTGAATCCAATTCCTCCAGTGTCAGGCAACAAAACAAAGCTCAAAGTCTATCGACTTGTATTAGCACTTTTCCATCTAGAAGAAATCCAACTGGAGAGAGCAATTAAAAACAATAAACATTTCCAGTGTCTTTTCTTTCTCCTCCTTAAAGCAATCAAAGCACTGCTGATGAGGGAGGAAATGAATTGCTCTTGACTGCAGCCAACCCTTCATAGCCCCTTGAAACTCTTCTGGTGATCATGACCCTCAGTTTGACAGAAAATGCCCAGTGTGAATGAGCATCTACTACTCCATAAACAAGCCACAAAAATGTCTGGATTATTTACTAGAATAGAATTCATCACCCTCAGCATCTGGGTTTCTCACCTCAAATGACTTTTTGAAACTCAAAACTCCAGTCAAAAATAATTCATATCACAAAAGAGTCTAAATGGATAGCAAGAAGAGACACATTTGTTCAAAGCTGCTTAAGAGTCACTGATGATGGAAAATCAACTAGTCTTTATGCTCCAGCTCCCAGTGTCTCTAGCCAAGAGGCATTAAAAGAAAAAAAAATCAATCAAGGTTATTACCCCTATGTATATCTTATGGTGTGATACTTTCCTTTATATCACTCTGAATCTTCCACCTTCCCCAGAACAATGAACTTCAGGAAATGAGAGGAAAAATTTCTCTTGCTTTCAAGAACATAATTTCACAAGTGATTCATTGAAATTAGTGTAGAACAGAAAAAAAAAGCTGGGATAAAAGATGAAAATGGCCATTCTATTTGCTTTGTATTGATTCTGCTTTAATCTCTGTGTAAAGACTGGATTTTTCAGGGTGTGGGGCAGGGCAAGTAAGTGGAATGAATGGGACATAAAAATTACCTGGCAGTACTTAAAGTCTCCTGTTCTTTGTTATACAGACTGCTGAATATCCATCTGGGAGCTGCTCACCTGCTCTGCACATCTAACTCCAGGAGGGGCAAGGAACACACTGCTGCTGTTACCCTGGTGTATTTCCTTCCAATATTTGAAATGATTTAATTAGCCAATTGATCCATGAATTTCACAGAATGTAATTCAGCTGAATCTTCTATTCATATAAACACCTATCAGAGAACAAACTTGATTAACCGGAGTCTTCCCTGTCACTGAATTCAGGCAGCAAAGTTACATAACTTGAACTGCTTTTCTGAGTTTTCCTGACAGTCATTGAAAAATTGAGGGGGTTTTCCCCCTTGTGAGAGAAGAAGTAAATCAAAATTCAGATGTTTACCTCTCAACACTGAAGTGAAGCCATGACCTGAACATCAGTGCTGGGCTGAGCCCCTTAGGAACAGATTGTACCATTATTCCACTCCACTCCAAATAAGCCAACATGTTATGCCCATAAACACATTCTTGAGAGAGCCTAATAAATATTTCTATGAGCCTGGTGCATTACTTTTAAATAAACTGTGTTTCTTCCCCTTTTCTCTGTTCTTGCCTACTCCCAATTAATAATTATTTGATTCACAAAACATTCAAGGATCAAAAAGACAACAGACATGCAATGCTTCATGTTTTCTGAAATCTTGACCTAAAAAGACTGTCTATACTAGAATATATTCAGATTTGTTACTAATGCCAGGCAAGAACTGGATGGAAAGAAACATCCCATAGATGTTTGTGGGCTACTCTCTCACATCACAGTTTTCCAAGTTTTTTAATTCTCATTTTCCATCTTTATGGGCGCACAGCCCAGCCCTCAGCTTTGCTGGGCTCCAGGGCAGAAACTGGGGCTGGCAGAGGGCACTGGGGGACTGCAGAGCAGCCCAACCCTCAGCACCACATCTAGGTGCCAGGCCTGGCAGCTGGCAGGGACTGCTCTGCCACTGGGGGCTGTTGGGTGGGCAGCACCTTAATCACTCATCTTCTGCTTGGAGAATGTTTTCTGCTCTAGGGCTTGCAGAGAAGTTTTATAATGGAGAAAAACACCCCTTCAATTGCTCAACACCCAAAAGACTGAGTTTTGTGTCACTGAGGTACCCAGAGAGCAGTGAAAAGCTGGACTGTCTGTGTGTGCTTACAATGCATACATATGCAAAAGAGAACATCTCTTTAGTCAAAGTGTCATCATGTAGGCAGCTTAACTCATGTCAGCTGTTCAAATATTTAAAAAGTCAAATTATTCATTTGTATTTTTTACATTTCAGTCTTTCTGATAAATCTTACTTAGTGGCAAGAGCCGCCTCCTTCCTACTAAGCAACAGTTCCAGAAGGAGATTTAAATATCAAAATCTTGATATGCTAAAATTCGATCCTAAAGATTTTGCTTCTGCACAATGTCTTGGAAATTACTGCCAAATTTTACCTGAAAAAGGACTAAGATTTAGCATCAACTTCCACCTGCTTAATTGCATTTAAAGGGTACAGGCAGCTTTTTTTTTGCATTTCAGGAAAACTCTCAAATACAGAGTCAGGAAAGGTACTCCCAAAGCTCCTGTGAGTGTTCAGAACAACCACCACCTGCTGAAGCAGAGACAAGAGTCAGTTATTCTTCTGAAGTCGCTCTTACAGCACCTGACAAACAACCCAGAGAGAAAAGAACAGCAATAGGTCTTTCACCCTTTTGTTTTGCTATAAAGCACAAGAAGTAAACCCACTGTTCAGTCTTTACTGGTCTTTACTCTGACCTTCGCTGTCCCACTCACTCCAGGAATAGAAGAAGGACATGAAAACCAAAAAATTAAAATGTTAAAACAATTACAGTCCCATATATGACCTCTGGAAATTCGGATTTGAACTCCTGAGTGGGGTTATGAGCATGAAGGCCTGACAGCTGCAAAGATAAGCATTTCTATGTATCAAAACTCTAATATGCTTGTAGAGAGCTTTCCAATGAAATCTGAACCACAAGCAGCCTCTGCACATTTTGAACTGTCAGCAACAGGAAACTCAGAATTTTGATCAGTGCTTGGCTTTTTGAAGACATTTATTCTCTTCCATAAACTCTGTGCCTTGTTTGTCAATGAGTCAGCTCCTGTTAATAAGTCATGCAAAATGATGCAGATTGAAGTTGTGCAAAGAAAATTATCTTTCTTGAAACTACTGTGTTAGCTGATTTGCCTACTTAACATGTTGTGACAGCTTCAAGATCTTGAAACTGTCTAGAGAGATACACAAACCATTAAAAACTCCAAGAAAAGCTGCATTTGAAATAATAGCAAGTGTCAAAATATCTTGGAAAGCAGAGGGCAATAAAATATTAATAACAAACCAGCTGTTTAACGGCAGCCTACCAAACACTTACAACATGTTGGTGTTATTTATACAAGAAGAGAGGGTATGTCATATTTGGAAAATGATGTCTGTGGTTCTCCAGGATGCTTTAAGCACATGCTGGAAAAAAAAAAAGCTATTTAACTATATTTAAATTTAACCAGTGTAGTAGCAAAAATGACAACTTCCTTAGCTAGAAAGCTTTCTTTGTACACTGACTCTTGACAGCCTTCAGCAAAATAAGAACAAATAATGCCTTATTCTGATCTTTGTTATCTGTCAGTGATTTTTGTTTGTTGCTTGGTTCATTTTTAAATACCAAACACACAACAGCAGACAGAAGACTCCTGTAATCCATACAGGTTGAATGAGCTTAAGTAGATGCCTGTGACCTCCAGCTCCAAGAGAGAAAAAGAAAACCTGAATATCTAGATTACTCTGCAGGATTAGGGATCATCAGAATAAATGGATAATTTAATTTTGGAAATATTTTAAATATGTAAAATCCTTTTAAAAACACTAGATAGAGCCAGGTTTAAGCATTTTAGTCTGAGCTGTGGCTGCAAAACTTACAGGGCATTTATGACCTGTTACCTCATCCTGTTTTTATAGTTTGATTTTCTGGACTTTTTTTTCTTAAAAAAAAAGAAAAAAAAAGAAAAAAGAAATTAGAGAAACCTTTACCCTTTTATTTTTTTCCATGCTATTTTCTTAATGAGAAATTGATGAATGATGACATCTGGCAAGAGAAAAAAAGCATATGGTCTAACTAACTGTTTCTACAGAGGTTAAAACCAGCTTTGCAATTTTCTCTGGTTGCCATTGTGATTGACAGATCATCAAATAAATCACTCTTCTCCCCCTCTGTGCTGGTCCTCTGTACCATCAAAGACACCAGGGGGTAAATTTGCACTGTACTATATGAGGAATTAGACACACAAGATCCATTAACATAAATGGGATTTTTGCACCTAATTCCCTGCACATCAGGCTGAAAGATGTAGCCGTAGGATATAATAGTCATGTTTTCTTCTTTATTCTATTTATAATTTTTAATTATTCATTTCTACCATAATTGGGTTCTTCTAAAGAAAATTAAATGCTTAGCATGTTACCTAAAATATTGTTTAAGAGCCCTTGGGCTTGAAGTGGGAGATGACACCTGTGGTTCAACAACTCAGAGACACTGAGCTGAAGGATGGTTGGTAACACATCCTGCTTCCCTCACAGCTTAGCCCAAACCTCAACTGGTTTAGCCCAACCCATCCTGTCCTCATCTCTTTCAAAAAGTAATCAAAATGGACACAGTATTGGAAAAGGAAGTAAAGGGTGTTTAACTAGAGCAACTCTGGATCAATGGAATGGAACAGAAGAGTGTTGGATTTGAGATTTTTTTCCTTCATAATCCCTCAAGCTTACACAAAAGAAGCTTGCTGAATGACTTACACGCATTCTCTGCTTCCATTCCTTTGCTTTCATTGGAAATACTGAAATGCATCCAATTTCAATCTGCAGCATTTTTAAGTCTTTCATTTTGATAAATGTGCAAATAATAAATTTGGGTTGATTTTTTTTTCCAGAGGCTTAATGGCTATACTGAAAAAAATTAATTCCACTGCATTGACGTAGAAATAAGAAATGAAAAGTTGATGCTCAGCACATGATTATAGAATGTGATTTTAAGCAGATAACATCCTTCTTCATTTTTCAATCCTCAAATGGCAAAGGCACCAGAATTGTTGAGACTCAGGCTGTTGAAATTCAGTCGTTTATCTACCTTAGATCTGGGTGGTATTGCCCAAAGATTCAAAAAGAAGTGGCCCTTTGTACTGAGGGGCTCAAAAAGAGAAGATCACAGACAAAGCTTCATGAACAAACACAAGTAACAAAAAGAAAGTCCCAGGTGGGAAGAATGGACAGGTTCAAAGGGGGAAAAGGACATGAACAGCAACAGGGTCGTGGTTGGGTTTGCTGTCACACACCTCAAGATCTGAATGACTGAGATAATATTGACACATTGCCAGGTCAGACAAGTAATTTGTTGCATTTATCAGAGACTGAGGAGCAGCCAAGGCAAAAGATGCTGTCCCAGTAACGATGGTATCAATGCAGATGCAGCAAGTCAGGCAGGCTGCCCGTTGAGGGACACCTCTGGCTTCTGACCCAACAGGCAAAAGGAGGAGTCCCAAACAGCTGCTGGCTCACAAATCTGAACCACAACTGCCTTTTTGAAAAGTGTGAGGAAGGGGGAGGAGTGCTGAGAGATTAAATGCATAATTTGTTTTGGCTAAGAATAATATTGCAAATAAATGTCAGTAAAATATGCCAGACACAGAAAAAACACGAGGTGAAAGAAAAAAGGTCTAAATGGGAGTGTTAATTTTACAACCTATTCAACACATTTAAATTTGAAAGATAGAATATAAAACTGTGAGACACTATTTGGATCTTAATTCCAGCATTTGCTACCACCTCTTCTTCTATATTATCAGAATCCACTTTTTTAGTTTTTTAAATGCAAAGTCTAAACAAAGCACTTTTATGTAAGAAGGGTATGAATAAAAAGCTTATTTCTATCTTGGTCCATTTCTGACAAAGCCTGACAAACAGTGCCTCTGTTCTTTACAAGCCTGTTTTATATAACAAGCTTGTTTTGAACAAGTATTTTTGTAAGAAACAGCTATGCCTGTAATGATTTCTATCAAATGTTCTGCTTTCTGGTTAATCCGACAGCTTTACACATCACCTCAGCAAACAGAGAAGGGAAACCTGCACCAAGTTTTCATACAAGAATATATTTTCACATAGTATATAACGGTGCTTTTCATTCTTTCTCGGAAGATTTTCATTCCTTTTTTACTTTTCAGAAGCACTGATTGAGAAAAATCCAAAGTCCAGCTCACATTTACAACATCTTATATATATGGCCCCCTCATGTCTGACACAAGCAATTATCCAAACAATGCTCTGCCTTCATTTCTGCTGAAGTGGCCACACTTTTTCAATCACTCCTGAAATTACTGAGTGGGAGCTTTTTTGGTTGCTGCTCAAATGGATGTGGTACTGTTTGTCATCACTTCCCTCAGTTTCATTAGTCTGCATTTTGCTGTGATGAACAGAACTGGAACTGACAGCGACATTTTTAATGTCTTCTGAACTCTGGAGGTTTTCATTTACCAAACAGCTCCTGGGACTCCAGCTGAGGCTGAGCTCCCATGAAGATGCTTTCTGGTTGCTCCTGCTGGATTGCAATGAGCACAATTAACAGCCCAGCACCAAGAAACTCAACCCCTGAGTGCCAAACATGGGCTGGGACAGAGGCAGAGAGATCCACCTGTATTTCTGTTGAAGGCAGGATGAAATGCTGAACAAGTTCCAGAGCTAGTGCCAAGAGATTAAATCTTCTTGCTAATAGCATAGAAAAATCAATATTACCTTCAAGAGATTGCTGATAAAAGATTAGAGGAATATTTTGTACTTTATAGGAAACAGCTGTTGTCCTTATCTTTCAAGTTCTTTATAAGGAGATTCAAAATACTCTCGCTGACAAACTGTATTTTTTTGTTGTTGTTGTTTTTATGGATTCAAGTTTAAGAGTTTGTGTCCATTCCTTTGGGGAATGCAGTTCCCTGGCACTCTGAACAGCTTGATTTCCAACCAGGGCACAAGACAAACTGTATGTAGGAATGATGATCGTTAGTTTCATTTATATATAGGCATGTAAAGTATATATATGTGTGTGTATAATCTAAGTCGACTTCACTGCAGATTTCACTTTCTTCTGAACAAAATTAGGTAGGTGGCCCAGAAAGTCAACATCAAATGTACCTTTGGTCCCTTTTAAAACATGAAAGGAAAACTGTGAAGATACTTGTGCATGGAAATGCACTGTATGAAAACAGACACCTCATCTTATACATCTCTAAGAAACTCATTGTCTGCCTGTAAAGCTTTAAAATGTGCCCTTCACCATCTTCATGTTGCAGTGACAAAGCCTCCTATGCTCATTAGGAAATTTTACTAAGATAATCTTTTGACAAAATATACAAAGCAGCAAGTATCAAAACTAGCGTGGCCAGCAGGCCAGGGCAGTGACCCTTCCCCTGGACTCTGCCTTGGGGAGGCCACACCTTGAGTGTTGTGTTCAGTTCTGGGCCCCTCAGTTGAGGAAAGAGATTGAGGGGCTGGAGCGGGTCCAGAGAAGAGCAATGAGGCTGGAGAAGGGACTGGAGCACAAGTGCTGTGGGGAGAGGCTGAGGGAGCTGGGGGTGTTTAGCCTGGAGAAGAGGAGGCTCAGAGGTGACCTCAGCACTGTCTGGAACTGCCTGAAGGGAAGTTCTGGCCAGGTGGGGGTTGGTCTCTTCTCCCAGGCACTCAGCAATAGGACAAGGGGGCACGATGGGCTCAAGCTCTGCCAGGGGAAATTGAAGTTGGAGATCAGGAAAAAATTCTTTACAGAGAGAGTGCTCAGGCATTGGAATGGGCTGCCCAGAGAGGGGGTGGATTCACCATCCCTGCAGGTTTTAACCTGAGCTTGGCCGTGGCACTGAGTGCCATGATCTGGTAAAGGGACTGGAGTTGGACCAAGGGTTGGACTCGATGATCTTGGAGGTCTTTTCCAACCCAATCGATTCTATGATTCTATAAGTATTTTTTCTTTTTTCCTTTTTTTTTTTTTTAATTCTTGAAAAGGAAGCCCCTAAAATCATCATGGGAATGTCCCTGTCAGAACATTTCTTTCTCTTTATCAGAGAAGGTGAGCTTATTTTTGCCAAGCTGCTTAAGTAGTCTCATAAATATTTTTGTTATAATTTATGTTGGTGAAACACCTGAAAAATAATTTTCTTCCAGTTAATTTCAGCCAATGCTGTAATTACAGCCATGGGGAGGTGCAAGTAGAACTTGTTGTTTTTCATTACAGTGACATGAGAGATACTGTTCATCATCCTGCAATAATTTTGCCTCCAGATTTCGCCTTACACTGCAGAATCTTCCTACCTCATAAGAAAAAATTAAACCAAATTAATCCATTGAAAAAGCATTTAAAAATAAAATAATTGTCAACATTATTACTGCTGATTTTAGGACACCATGTACCTGTTTGTTTATGACACTGATGAAGAGGATAGATATGTCTGATGCAGATGTCTAAGTATCCAAAATCATCAGAGAAATTAAGCTGATTGCATCTCACTATGGCAAAGTTACTCAAACATAAAATTATTTTTGAAAATATTGGTAATCTGACTTTTCTGGGGCAGATCCTCAGTTCAGATAAGCAGTATCCTAATCAATGTATGATTTTATATATCTGTATATATACACAAATGTAAAGGCTGTCAATTGACACATATCTCCATGTAGGCTTAGTCTCTTAAGCCAGCATCATATTTTTATGATATTTAATTATAATCTGCTAATTCCTAATTAATATTAATTCATCTATTTCCTACAAATTATTGATTGACTAACGAATGAAGGAATCTTCCCACATCCTATGGGCAGGGATCACTTATTCCCTTATATCCTTAATTTGTTACTCTGTAATCTCAAACTGCAAGGCTTGCACAGCAAGGCACCATTTTATGACCAAGTTCTCCAAAAAAAAGCACCATCTACGAAGTACAGTTTGTTAAATTTAATTATTATGACTGTTTGTAGGAAAACTGTGGGAGAGACATACCATGTAGTTAAAATTATCAGAGAAAAGCAGCTTCTCTTTCCATGGTTTGTTTCTCTATTCCACAGCAGAATCACAAACCCAGTGACATGTGCAGTCCTGTGCAGAAAGTTTAGCAGCTTAAAATGAGTAGACTTGAATGGTTATTAAAGGTGCTGAAATTCAATCATAGGGAAAAAAAAACCACAACAAAGAAACAAAGCCAAAAAGCAACTACTAGTAACTGATTAAATTGATTTCTAAAGGTGAGTTATTTAAAATAAGTACTCCACTTAGTGACAGATTATTTCTTTCTACACCAATAAACAGAAAAATAAGGGTAAATCATTTTAAGTATACAGGTTTTGAATGAATGTGTTTCATAAATCATAAGAATAGTGTTGTGTTTGAGATTTTATTGTAAATTTAATTGCTCTTCATTTCTTTCATGATTGTAGTTGTAATTCTGAACTGAATATAAAAAACACAGATAATAAAAGAAGTATTCTCTAAGTGCTTAATTTATGAGACCAAAAAAAATTAAAACCTCAGGAAACTGTCTTGAAGTGTTGACCTAAATGAGAGATAAGTTTAGAAAGGATGTAAATTTTACTGAAGACACAGATCTGCCAATTTATGTTGTTGATTTTGTAAAACATACAAAATTCACAACCCAATGCAGGACAGAACCTGCTCCCCACTACATTAGAAATATATATATAAACACCAAAAAGTTATTTTTATGGTTGTGAAAACAAACTTGGAATTGTGAACACCTGTTTTCTCAAATAATTAAAAGGAACTAAACCAATACTATTGAAATTATAATTTCATACCTGCTGTAGTTCACATGGGTTTGTTTCCTATTTGTGCCAAGACAATAACTGATTTTGTCTCACTAAACTCTGTACCAACAACAGAGGAAAAGAAGGAAAGATTCTGACCTATAAATATGGAGAATATTGCCCTCAATGTGTTAGTAGTCCCTGACCTTTCAGGCTTTGTCAAGGAATGGACAAAATGTCTCACAACATTTAAAGGAAGCTGAGAACTCCAGACAGGGCAGCTGGCAAGGAGAAATCCAACATCGATGCTAAAGACAAAGGTCGAGGGCAAATATATGAAAATTACTTTGTACAAGAGAGGACAGCAATACTGTCACATCTGTCAGTTCTGCAGAGCCTCTGAATAAAAATTTCCCTTGAACCAGGACCCAAATGAGCCTTATAATTTGAAAGTGTAATTCCCCTTTAAAAACCCCTTTAAACACAGGGATAGCCTGAAGATGACTGGAACAGGAACACCACTCGGTCCCACAGAGGAACTGCACTGCTCACAGGTAGGGCAGATTCCCTGTTCCCAGAATGCCCTCATGCACAGAGAAAGAACTTCAGCAAATAAATGATTCAAAGTATTAGAAGACCAAAGTATTAATTTGCTGAGCTTGGATAGATACACTGAGAGGTTAAAAAGGTCTTTGCTGTGCCAGAAGCTTCAGCCCCTGCCTGGTTAGTGGGTGTATCCATCCCCTTTCTCTGCAGCAGATCCTGAGAACAGGAAGAGGGAAAGGTGTGTAATCTGCATCTGTAATCACAAGATAAAAGAGGAGAAGCACAGAAAGCTTCAAGCACTGCTGTTATGAAGATAATGCAGAATCAAAGGCAACAAAAGATCTGTTGGAGCTTCCAGGGATGGACAAGCCCAGCTGAGGAAGAGGCCACCACAGGCTGGGAAAGAGAAACTACTTTTGCAATGAGGCTTCTACTCATGAAAACAGTCGAACCCCCTGATCCTTTGTAACATCGTTGGGGTCTTCAAGAAAGGGAAGATTAGTACAAGTCATAAATAGATGTGTTTTAGAAAAGTCTGCACGTGCCCATCCCGGGGATAAAATTGGCTACTGGCCAAAATAGAAACATAGCAAAGTAAGGCTGTGAATTACAATCATTTTTTCTGAACTGCTTAGCAAGATAAAAGCTCTGTATCTCAGACATTTGCCCTTCCATGTTTGTTTTTGCTTTTCCCCTCTCTGATGGCAGAAAGCATCCATGTGATCCACCACTTTGCAGCCAAACAATCCATATTCATATCTGAAAGTGCACTCTGTAATCCCATCTCCAGATAACATAATTGTAATGTGAAGTGAAAAGTACTGAATAAATCACTTATCCTGATAAGTGTTTCTGTGTAAATCAAAGTCTAAAAGCACCACAATACTGGGGCTAAGATTCAAGCTAAAATAGGAATGACAATTGTACAGGGTATTCTCACTGCCCTGGTGACATCAAACGAGACTGGACGATGTACAACGCACCTTAATATCATTTTCCTGCTAGTGCTGGTGTGTGTTTTAAGGAGAGCACTGTAAAATTAAAGAGGAATTGAGAGGTAAAAGGAGAAAATTAAGAGAAAGCGGAAAGGAGAAGACAAACTGTAGATCTAAATGAGAAGCAGTAGGAAAAAAACTCCAGGGAATTAAATACTTGAAGTAGCAGGGAAACAACATGATAAGAAAGTTACTCTTTAGTTACTGCTTTATATAATTCTGTTTACCCAAAGCACAGAGAGATGAAACATAAAATGATTAACAGCCAACCGAGTAAAGAATATTTATAGCCATCTATCAATGCAGGAAGTTAATTCAAGTTCGTGTAAAAAGAAACATCAAACTTGCTGGCATTTAAAAAGTCAAGGTTAGATTATTTTAAATTAAATTTTAAATGCAGGTGAAATTTATAATTTGTTGTACAGCTGCTGACATTTTTGGTTTTCCCCAGACTCCCAGAGAGGCTACAAGGCTTTATCTTGAAGAAGAGAGGGAGGACAGGAATCAAATTCCTCGTGAAAAGATGAATATGTAAAAACATTCAACCTGCAATATCTCGTGGTTCTGATCACAGTCTTAGCCTTTACATCAGCCCAGCTCATTGTCAATGAGGAGAAGATATGGAAAGGGAAGACAAATCACACAGCCATGAGTGAGGAAGCAGCAAATTTAGCAAAGTACATTTCGAGATGAACTACCAACCCTTGGTTAATATTAAACATCAGGATGCAGCCACCCCACAGTTGATTTCTATCACCACTTACTCTGTGTAGTCCTTCATATCAACACAAAGTTAATTTTAAATACTTGAAGAGTGTTGTTTCCTTGGCAGTGTCTTATACAGTGTCTGATGCACCCTTTGCACTGATGAATGATTCAACAAGTCATTTAGGGGAAAGGACAGGAAAGTCACTGGTCTCTGCCCACAAAGAGGTCTGGTGGTTTTAAATAACATTTTAATTTGAATTATAATAAGGTTAAGAGTGGGATTCTGAAAAGTTCATGATAAGCAACTCTGTAGGGCATTGCAGCTGTGATCATTTGATCTTAAGGTCAGGGAGATTTTCTTCTAATTATTCAAATTTCATTTTGCTTTAGGATCTATACGTTTCTTTAAGTCAGAGCATTGCTCTAAAACAGGCCTCTGACACCTGGGGTGAGGCTCTGAAAGGTTACCTCAAGATAACAGCAGACAGCACACACACAAGCCTCAAGTGTTACCTTTGGAATGCATGAAAAAATTCATATGGCAAATAATCAAAGTCAGGAAAAAAATAAGTGCACATGGGCAAGTTTGTCACCCAATGTCAAAGCTGCCTGTTCTTCCTTCTTCTGCACCAACCACAGCTGAAACTGCAGGAAAGGCTTTATTCTCATGTTGACACTTCCTTTACTTACCCAACAGAACAGGTAAATAACCCAGAAAAATCTTGATATAGAGACCCCTGGTCTTAGATTTTGGAGTTAACCTTTGGAATAATATCCACAGAGTGCCCATGGACCAAACAGCACCAGAAGTTCCACATAAACTTCTGATTAAAGCATGAACCTTACACAAGTAATACACCTGAAAAAAGGCAGGTTTTTGCTTGTTCTTCCACTGATTGAGGAATCCCAGTGTCTGCTCAGGGCAAACTGCTCCAGGCACCGACCCACCCCCAGCACTGCAATCCTGGTGGTCACTCTGAGTGCAGCACTGATTTGTTCACCAGCAGAACTGCCACCTGTCAAACAGCTCCCAGCACTGCTGTTTGCAACCTGCAGGTGGAAATCACGATATAACCAGAGCACTGGGACAGCACCAAAATGTCCCAGCTCCTCTGAGGAGACAAGACAGGGAATAGGACAGACCTGCTCAGCTCGTCACTCCTGACACCGAACAGAGGGTGCCAATTTTAGCCAACAGTTGCTCAGTTTGACATAAGATGGGCATCACTGATCTATGAATATAAGGGATGAGCAGAACCCACCTCACTCCCCAGAGCTGTGGCTCACACAGCAAAAGCTGTCAAAGGAGAGACAAAGAGGGCATTTGGAGATGACATTCTGTCCTGCCTGGTGATTTCATCAGAGTCCACCATGCCCTTTGGGAAAGGGTGTATTGCTGTTTTAAGAAGGAGTAGGAAAGAACACACAGATATCTTTTATTTCTCTTTTGGCTATTCTTCATTAAGGAAAAAATGAAGTTCATTTAACTGAAAACAAGGCCATCAGCAGAACGTGCTTAACAGAGATGCCAAAACTCATCTGGGTTGGGTTATGGATTACTAAATCTCCATCCCATCTTAGTTTTCCATGCCTGAGGAGAAGGTCAGAAAAGCAAAAAAGGCTTGAGAAGTCACCAGAGGTACCAAAGGCAAGCCTAAAATAGTGTTTACTGGGGTGTTGTTGTGTGTCATCCTCACCTCCATCTCCCCAGGACCAAAGGGGTTTGCTGTAAGTGATGAGCCAGTTTGTGCCTCACTCTGCTGTTACATGTCCAGAGCACAGACTGTGGGGCCTGCTCAGTCTGGGGATTCAGCACCATTTGGTGTCCAGGTTTGTACTGGCCACACACCAGAACATCAAAGGAGGTTGCACAGCACCTTTGGGTTTCTTCTCTGCTGCTTAAGCTGATTGCCAACAGGCACATCACTGACACAATATCAGAGATCATAATGCAAATATTGTCCTCTGGAGATTCATTCCCCTCTCTGATCACCTGTCCCAGGCCAGTTAAAAGTCAAAGCGTGGGAACACTTCTCCCAGTTTCTGGTACTGTTAAGGTCATGAACTGAATTACTGGGATAAGCATTTTAATTGGCAATAGAGATCATCTCATCAAGTCTCACAGGGAGGAATGGCTGCCTTCAGAAGGTTTCCTTCCCCAGAAAGCATGAGGAATTCAGCAGGGAGCAAACCCAAGGAACAGACGGCACCCTCAGCCTCTCGAAACGGGGGCACTGTGTTGTCATTAATGACTAACACCAGAAAGTGTCGAGAGAAGCTGCAACAATAAGCATAAGGGAAACTGAAGCAATCACATCACACTTTCACAGTTAGAAAATCTCTCTGACATGCTTGGCAAGGAAGTTTAGTGTGAAGGGACTAGGAAATGCAGGATGTAGCAGCAGCAGAAAAAGAATGGAAAAAAAGCCTCTGCATTTGTTGATTAATCACAAGCATGTCCTTGAGTTCCCTTCAAACTTTTGACCATGACAGAAAAAAATAAAATATGCAATGAAAGCAAATGACACCATTTTTGGAAAGCAAAACCTCCACACGGTGCCATCAAATCTGACAGACCTAAGGCAAGGTACTGTATAGTGCTCTACAGGACTGGATGAAATCAGGATCTGCCAAAGTCAGTAGATGTCCAGTAACATTCTGAGACAGAGGGCACTTGTGAGGAAAACCTGAGCATCCTCCACAATACTCTCCTTCATCCCTGAGGTTTTTCCAGCTGTTTGGCTCTTGCCATTGGGAATATAAGTTAAAAAACTGAAAACTTTCCATTTGAGGAAGCTGGAAATCTTAACTAAAAAAAGGGATCTCAAACACAGCAGTTCTGTGCTCAAAAGGGAACAATTTTGGTAACTATGGATAATCCCTGACTTGTTCCATGACCACTGAGCCACTTTTGTCTGGTGTGGAAATTAATTTCTACTTTGGGATTCTGATTCTCCACAGAAAACCGTATTTTGTAAAGACTGTGCTTAAGGCCCATGAGGTTCCCTTTTGTTTGCAAGGAAGTGGCAGATATTTTGCTTAAGTGGTGGCTGCTCTGGAAGGAACACCAGGACAGACACTCGGGGTACGTTAACAGGAAGGGCAACACCTCCTGTCTGTTTGCTTGGTCCTGACACAAAGAATTTAGGCAAAATTATCCAGAAGTTAAGTGGGTTTTTTGCTATGTATTTTTTCTTTTTTTTTCCCTGTTCTGCAGTTTTCTTGGAAAAGCATTTTCAAAGGTATGCCCTAAAATTTCTCTGAGCTATCAGGGAGTAATTTCCTCAGCCTAATCTCCTCCACAAGATTGTAAAAACTGTAGGATAAAAGGAGAACTGTGGCGATTTACCTACTAATTAGTTGCTCTTATTAAGAAGAGCGAGATAATTGATTTTAGGATGCACTACCCCTTATTAAGACCTAATTTAACTGTATATCAAAGACTAATTAAATGGCATTACTCCATCTCACTGATGAGTTTTGATGCTTGGTGAATAGATTTGGGTGAAAGATGAACACACGGTAATAGATTTCTAATTCACACAGATAACTATAAACTAAGAAGCTGAGCAAAGGGAATTTTGGATTATCTAAAACTAACACATTTCTTGGTATTCCTTTACACTGATAGTCTGAAGGGAAATAAAATTAAAACATTTAAACACCTGCTGAGAATTGCAGGGAATGGGAAAGACAATGAAAAGGCTCTCATTGTAAACTCTTTATTTAAACATTTAAGTAATTTTTTACAGCGAGGAATTGGATTTTTGAAAGGGATATATGTTTTCACAGTGCATTTATCTGTTTGTTCTACAGAGCTCTGTAGCTGCAACAAGGACAACAAATAATAGATACCATTTATTTGTGCTATTTGTCAAAAGCATTTAAAGAAAATTGGCAACATCTCTCTCCACCTTAAGAATTATTTGAACTTCTGATTATTCAGATACCTTGTGGCATTCCAAGTTTATTTAGTGATGAAAAGGAAAGTAGAGGCAGAATTACATGCCTGCAGTTGTTTCAAATTGTCTGCAAGATGAAATAAACATGAAATAAGGAAAGATTAAGTTGATTTTGACAGAGACTGAGTTTACTAATAAATTCTGAGGGGTTTGATCCTTCATTCTTCATATAAATGAAATCATCTGTCCTGAAATAATTCCTTTAGCAATCCAGTGGCTGGTTTAATAAAAAACATCTTACAGTAAATTTGAGTGTGTAAAGTAAATAAGTGCAAAGCTTTAATCCCATCAATCTACCCTCAAAATAAAATGTTTTGTCCTCTAGACAGAATTGCTCTGACAATACAAACCCATCGTTCCCTTTAATCTGCGAGGTCACGGCCCCAGAGATTATGATGAGCTGTCTCTCAAAGCCTCACTGTGCCACAACACAACATCTCTTGGATAAATCCCAAGATCCTCACCCCCAAAACAGGGACTCGCTACAGCTCCAGGGTGTGTTTTCTCATTTCTAATCGTTTATTTCACTGACAAGAACACAATTGCACATGGCATCAGTCACATGTCACTTTTTCATTCATTTTTGGTGGAGGTGTAACCACAGAGCAACAACAATCTATGGTTTTCAGATGCCTAAAATAAACTCTACTGACTGAAGGGTGTTCATCTGAAACTAGAATTTTGCAGGTGTAAAGTTATTCTCTATTAGCTGAAGGATGTTTACACAAGTTTGGTGGGTTTTACTAATTCAAATAGAAACAGTAGCACTGTAAGGGGGCAAATGTTTATTTCAGCATTTGCACAAATCATATTTATAAATAGATGGGTGAGCAAACTATTTGTGTAAACACTCCCTAAAGAACACAGGGTATGACCAGCCTTGCAGCCAAGTTAAACATGGGAGATTTGGGGTCTTAAATATTACATTAAGGATATAATGCTGTTCCTTCCCATTTAACACACGTGTCCTTTCCAAGTCTGCACAAGCTGCTGGCTGGATTTTGAAATAAATATGCCCCAGCCCCTCTGTTACACCTGCATGGTCAGGACTGCAGATGCAAAAATGCTTCCTCTGGAGCTGCTGTGCAGCTGAACAGCCTTTTTATCCAGGTTTTTGCCTCACTCTCACTGTCACAGATATCTGCTAGAACAGAAGGATGGGTACCTTCAGTAATTTCCAGACAAAACGCACTTGTAGAGCTACTAATCCAACATAACGGGCAAAGCCATGCTGCTGCTCCAAGACCTTTCCTCAAAAGTCTACTTTTAACTTAAAGAAGAAAAAATAAAATATGCCACAATCCTTTGGCACTTCCACACAACTGCCTATCCCTTATTTGCTTTATTTGCATTTAGCTCTTTCAAGCTTCCTGCTGGCATTTCCTGCTTCACACCTTTGGAGATTACAGTCCCACCATGGTGCTTTCATATTCTGCTTCAGGTCTCTGCTCTTTATACTTAAAACACAGACCAATATTAAGTGAATGCAACCTTTGATCACAAGGTTCTCCTGCTACTGCCACGAAAGATAACTCACTATTGCACAAGAAATCCATGGGGAGAGAAGTGAACAGTTTGGAGGCTGCACCTGAATGTGAGAACTGTGACCACTTGCACTGCTCATCACTGCAGGCTTTGGGAGGGGAGTCACAGCCAGATTCGATTCCTCAACAAGATCTTTTTAAGAAATCCCTTGGCACAATTGCAAAAAGTAATATCAATGCTCAATATGCAGCTACCTGGGGACCCTCCCTTTCTGTTTGGTTAAAGACCTGGGCACAAGGAGGGATTTGACATTAAAAACAGGATGTGATACTGGGAAGAAGAACAAGTATTTAATTTCCCTACACTGATGAAAAGGTTAATCATAGAGGGAAGGTAAAATATCAAGTTGCAGTTTTTGTTGTTTACTCACTGAGCAACAGGAACTCCAGACAGCTGAATAACAACTTGCCCCCCTCTCCCTTCAATTAACATTTACAAAAAGCAAGATCTGACAGTAATCAGGAGCCAAATCTTAGCAATTATTAAAAAGCATAACACAAATAATCTATCAATTCGTATATTACTAAAGAAAGAATCAATGCTGGAACATGTTAAATGCCAAAATAAGTTCTACAAAAACAAGTATTGTGGAATGCCAACAACAATGTATGGTAATAAGTTACTATAATTAGTAATACAAGCCTTAAAATAACTGTATCCTCCCAAGTTTGCTGTATTCTGGAAAGGATAAAAATCTCCTTTTTCCCCCTTCAGTGTAACTAAAATGGTAATTGAAAGCTGATTTAGGATCAAAGACAGCCTCAAGGTTATTAATAGTTGTAGCTGGCTGTGAAGTATTCTCATCAAAATTTCTTGAAAGTGGATGCCCTGCCACAATGGAACCAAACTGAAATAAGATATTTTCTGAAAGACTTACAGACAGGAAAGCAAAACTTTGAGGAAGGAAAAAAAAACAAACAAAAACAACAGAAAACCCCCCAAACCCCACAAAAGTTTTACCACAGGATCTAAGGGCTGTTAGTTGAAAATTATTATAAAATGGCCTATTTGATATTTCTGGAAAAAAATATAACACCAAAAAAACAACCCCAACATCACTAACGAGCAAATATTGATTCCCATTGAGAAGTCCAAAATACTTGAGTAATTCTTTATTCTTTCTATCCAGGGTTTTCACAGGACACCAGCAATTCCAGCAGCTTTGGGTTTTACTCATGATTGGCAAAAGTCCTCATTTATAATTCCTCTAGGTACCTACTTCAATATTTGCATTTATATTTAAATTATTTTCTTCTATTTTCTAATAGTTTCTAAACCAATCTATTTTAAGTTTTTAAAGCAGTTGCACAAATATGCCATTTTGGAAGTGTTATTTTATGCATGATACGAGGCAGCAAAGTGAGACAGAAGCAGAGGAAACTTTTAGAGACAAAAGAAGGTGGTCACCCGATCCCTTTCTCAGCTGACCTGAGCCTAAATAATTCTGGGATTGAAACTAAGGCATCAGTTCCCAACTGAACTGACCCTATTTAGGGGTATTAAAGATGCAAACAAAGAATCCTCGTGCAGAAGAAAGGTATGAAGTAACAATTCTGCTGCAACCATGAGCTCTGCAATTACCTGAATCTCAACAAAACAACCCACAGAGAATGTGGCTTTGAATTGCTGAAACATTTGTTAAATTTTCCTTAAGTGTAACTACCATCTCATGGGAAACTGTAGTAACACACCCTGTTGATGTGTAGAATGCAAAAAAAATCCCTGAGGATCACTACAGTATATTCTAACCTTGGTGTTTGGGGCACCTGGATTGCATCCACTTCCTTTTAATACATTTATTATTAAAAACCCCTACTCGTATAACTATTTATTCCCAGTTGTTGTTCTCTCAAGCAATCAGAGCAATTAATTTAGGGATCCAAAGGAACAAGTATAATTAGCACAATTTAAGGGATGACCCACGGTACAAACACCAAATTTCAAGTTGTTTTTCTCCCCTTGTTATCAGTGCTAAATAATTAAAGCCTGCACAAAACCTGAGTTCATAGCTGAGAAGTGCACTTGAATATTTGAGACCTGCTTAGAGACTGATGACCTTTCAGGTAAGGAAGTGAGAGATCAGATGCAACGACTTGCTCACAGGCTCTTGTGCATTAGCATTACAAATTCCAGAGCCTTTGGGACCACAGGAGCTGGCAGTTGTTGGGATAAGATGATGGAGCAACATCCAATGATGAAATGAAGAAAAGTCAGGTGCCAGGATTATGCTTTTCCACTGACAATTAGTGTAAGTAACTCTATGATTCTCCAAGTTTCTGACTTCATTTTCCCCCTGGTTAATTTTACCTAATTTGACAACTACTATTTCCAGAATAGTCGGTGTAAATCTTTCAGGTTTCCAACACCCCATTTTGCCTGCCTGTGCCACATAGTGGGGGCAGATTCTTCATCTGGCAGTTCTGCATAACCTGCCTGTGTGAGCAGCCCTGGATCACCTGTGACCACCACACTTGCCTCCCAAAAGGAAGCAGTGAAGTCATGGAAGCAGCACCCTTGGGTGTTACTGTGTTGAACTTCAAAACTCAGAAATGTGTCTTTCAGTACATCTCTGACTTGCAACGGAAAGGGAAGCCACAAACAGACACAACCCCTCATGTCACCAGTTTGGATGTGCCATAATCTTCTGCTGACAAGATCATTTTTTGCTGTGAAAAAGAACCATATTGCGAAGCACACCACTGAACAACTAGAGAAATAAATAAATGAGCAGTGCTAGCCACAGGAAGAGAGAAAAACCCTCCTCAGTCACTCCTTACAGCAACAGACCACAAATATGGTCTGTAATTCACCACCTTGCTGCCCCCTCACCTGAGCAATACAGCAATACCAATCAAGGCAAGTACTTGAAAAGACTCTGATTACATCTCTAATTTTCAGCAAGGAGCCAAATCCCTGTGAATAACATATACATGTTTATTTCCCCAAATCAAACTTGCTGATAAAAGGAGGCCAAGAAGAGGGAAGCAGCTGCAATGTCAGGAGCAATCTCAGACACCCAGGGCTGCAGCCTGTGCTGCAATACAACAGATATTGTTTATTCTGCAAAGCACAAAACTATCACCACAGCTCAGGAAGCAGATCAATAGATTAGAAGGAACCTTACAGTCATCACAATGTCCTCTCTTCTCAAAAAAGAATCTCCCTTTAGTGCTTTAGGCATATAGATCTATATATGTTTTGGTTTTGGTTTAATAACAGAAGTTCCAGGTGTCTATATCCAAATATGCACAAATACACACACACATCTATATTTATACAAGCATAAAGAAGAGTGCATTGAGATCCACTTACACAGAAACAATCTTAAAGATTTGAACATAGAAACATTCCAGCAAAGAACCCAAAAGCAACCATTGCAATGGAAACCCTTTTGAAATTCACACAGCAATGAGTCTATATACAAACCACCCCACAACTACATTGAGAGCTATTTCAGAAATAAAGTGCACAAGCTCTTTACAATGAACACCAAATACATTTTAACAGACAACTAGATACTTGAACAGAAGTGGCAAAAAAAATTAGAAAAGCTAAAGGCACTAATCAAGTTGACTACTCAGAGAGGACAAAGAGAAAAAACTCAAACAGGATATCAGATGACTACAGGAGGAAAAGAGAGTGCAAGTGGAGATATGAAACTGCAAAAATTGGACAACAGCATGGAAAGTCAAAGTATGACTAAAAAATAACAAAAAGAACAAAGATAATGATGGATATTTAACCAGTAAGATTGGCAGAGGTAGCTGCCGGTGCAGAGAGGAATAATGCAGACCACAGAATTCACAAGGTCTTTGGATGAGCAAGAAACATTTTTCAGAAACTTTGTTTACAATACACCTGCTGTCATTCATAACCATTACCTTAGAGGAGACTTTCAGCAGGGGATAAACTCTGAAACCACTTCACAGAGAGGTGCTTGGACTTCTCCGTTGAATCTGAAAAACAGAAAATCACTAGTTAAAGCCATCAGCTTATGACACAGAGGTAGTACTGGCAAAAGTGACAGAAAATATCCGTATAAGAAATGTGCCCACTGAACAGAGAATGTGTCAAGGAGAGAGGTGGATTAGTGGCTTTATCTCAGAAGTGACAGATTTCTGCATTTCAGAAGTGCCACGCTGGAGTGGGTGATGGAGGGACTTACATGATCAAGAAGAACCTGTGGTTCACCAATAGCCAAGGGTTTTGATTTGATCTAAACTCTTGTAAAATCCTGAGATTAACCCCATACAGCCACTTTCCCCCTTTGAGTTCCAGGAAGATGTATTTCAGGGAGGTTGAACAACACTGGAAATATATCCAAAATAACATAACCCGAGGACAGGTTAGAAAAACATCAAAGTTTTGAACCTTCCTCCTACACCTCTCCACCCACCCAAGGAATAAAAAGCAGATTCAGGTGGTAATAAACTTTGTGGTATGTGCAGCTGGAAGGTGGCATATTCTTTTCATTTATCATTTATTGACAGATCATCAGGAAATCATTACATGGTGAAGATTGGATCTCTGCACAATCTTGGTGTAATTGAGCTCTGCTGTACACAAATATTGTAGATGATAAAACATTAAAGGGTTTGCAGTACTGGACCTGTTGTTCTCCTACATTACAGTATTAGGTTCAATCCAGTCAGCAAAAATAAACAAAGGAAAGTTTCTCAAAACTTAAAGAGTTTTTGGTGGATTAGAATCTATTTTGTTTACTCTTGTTAAGTGTTAAAATGAGATATCTTTGAGCCCTAGCTGTGGTTCCAGCTAGTTTGGGACTGTGATGTGAACCCTCCTCTCTCTGACAGGACAGGGAGGAAGCAGAGGGAAGGTGGGGCAGAGGCAGCCTGGCTGAATGAACAGTCCCAGTTCACAGGTCACAAATGCCCACGCTGCTTTGGAGGCAGCACCACTGCTCTGACAACGTTTTTAAGCTGCTTCCACAACCTCAGGATCTCCTTGGAGCACAGCCCTGCTGCAGGCTGAATTCGGGGAATATGCAGAGATCCTGTGACGGTTACAGACACTTCAATACATCCTGTCTGGTTTGGCAGGGGATAATATTAACACCATAGAGATAAGGACACGGTGGTGCTGTTGGAAAATCTCTGTGTGCTGCCTGCTGGGCTGTGATAAACTCTCTTGTGCTCCACCCATTGGGGCTGACACCAGCACTGCCTGTGCAGGCACTCAGGGGCAGGAGGGACACACAGACAGGTTTGAGGTGTGCTGGAAGGGGGAGCAATCCTGCAGAGGTGAACTTGGATTGCTCAACTTCTATCACACTTCAGGATCTTATGAGCTCAACTCCACTGTTACTGGACTCAGGTTCTGATTAGAAAATATGATAAGGATTTGAAGAGAAGGAGCAGAGAGCAAAAATTCAACAGGGAAGAGTGGAGCCAAGTGAAGACTACATAGATACATTTATTCTATGACCGAAGAGGGCCAGATAGAAACATCCTATAAAGACACGAACACCATATTTTCATTCTACCTACAGTATCAATATTACACAGCTGACTTTGAAGAGTTTTGGTTTCTAATACCCAACAAAGACTTCTCATCTCCTACAAAAGGCATGTTTGTTGCAGTGGCTTTTTGAAGAGAGGAGAATACTCAGCTATTGCTTAAGACTGAAAAGCGAGGCAGGAAAAAAATATCTGCATTCAGAATGGTTTTGCTATGCCCACAAATAAACAGTTTTACAAAATTCCACCATGCTGTGTGCTCCACTCTTGCTCCTCACTACATTTGTTCTCTGTCCTTGTGACTAAATACAACCTCCAAACTTCCCAAGCTCTTTCTTTGTCTTTTGGAAGGAGAGCTTTTTATTTATAAGTGGCTTTGCCAATCTGAATGCACAAGTCATGTCATATCAAAGTTCCAAACCATTATGATTTGTTTCAGACATAGAAGGAACAACTGTGAGATTTCCAAAATTAATTAAAGTTCTGGAAATCTTACTCCCCAATTATTTGAGGCCAAATAGTTGCAGCCAAGACTACTCTGGAATTATTTTTCAAGAGCAGTTATAATATGTTCTCATGGATTTGTAGCCATGGGGAGTTGTTCCTATCACTTCAGTTCAGAACTGCTTAAGAATTATTGGAAGAAAACAGAAAGAACATTTCCTTCTCAATGCTCTCTCTACAAACAATAAGGGTAACTACCTGAAAGCAATTTCCTTTCCTACACTATGTCTTAATATTAACATAATCACAAACACTTAAGACAGCATTCCCCTCACATCTCCATTATTAATCTCTTAAAGCTGAGTTATGAACAACGTAAAACATTAATGCATCATGCCCTAATAATTGTTGTCTTATTAGACCATTTGCCCCATATGCCTTATTAGATTGTGCAAGATAAGTTTCCATTTACCAGAAGATATTAAAAACCCCAGCAACAGAACCAAAACAATACCCTCGTCAATATTACTTCCATCAACAGCATTTTCATAAATTAATGAAAAATTAATGAAGCAGACAAAGTGTAGTAATCTGCTTAAATATTAATTTATACTTCCTAATTTTTAAGAGCACGTCTGCTGAACTCTGAGCAGTACTTACCGACAGCACCTGAGCCCCCACCCTGGAGCAGCTCTCTGTGTTCACACAAGGGCAGAGGATCCCACTGGCCCTGCTGAGAGCCACCTACAGCCCCAGCCATGGCACTCCACAGCTGGCAACAGGGGGAGCTAAAGCCATGGCACCCAACAGTTCCAGCACGTGCTCTCCTCACACTGCTAAATAGCTGTTCTCATGGCAGACTGGCCCTCACATTGGAAGGACTGCCACAGAATCAAGGAATCCAGCCAAGTGCTCATCAGGCTCTGAGATGGTTAAAAACCATCCCTAAAGGAGATGGCAGAGTCCTCAATCACACCTGAAACTTCTGTCCTCTGGACTTCCAGCATGCAGTTCATTTCACTACAGTAGTACAGTAAATTTGCATGTTTTTAAGTTCAATGGTACAATATTAAGTAGTTTGATAAGCAGACCACTACATTCAGGTTAGAGGCATGAGGGTTATTTTTCAATTTCTGCTTCCTGCCATCACAATTGCTTGCTCTCTAATTTTGAAGTTTGCAGTCAGCAGATTGTGATCCTACAAGAGACACTGATCCTTCAACATACTCAGACCAGACAGGAAAACGTGGCAGAAGAATTAAATAGTCTGTCTGACTACAAACAAATTTCCCATCAAAGCAATTCCTACCAGGCTTTCATTAACACAAGCTGAGCCCTCAAGCCACAGTGAGGGCACAAAGAGCTCTGAGCACATCTCTCAGGAGGGGTGGGGTGAGGGTTTGAGCAGAGGACCTGGATTCACAGGTCTGTGCATTCTAATTCCGTCTGTGTCACTGTCTTGGTGATCATGAGCGAGTCACAAAGTGTTTGCTTCAATTCCTTCATCTGTATAATGGCAATGATATCTAATTCAGAGGGATGCTGTGAGGATTAATTAGTTAATGTTGGTAAGTGCTTTGAAGATGAAAAGAGCTGCAGAAGAGATAATCAGTTTTACAGTCTCTAAAAGCTTTTACCATGTCTGCAGAATTATTTTGGAGTACCACATGAATATCATGGGAGAGAATCTGTCATCTATCACGTACATCCAGAGCAGGGGAGGGTGTGGAGGTTGGAGGGTTGGCAGGAGCAGGTATGTGAATGTTTCACTGTTAAATCACATATCCTGTTCTAAAATCTGCAGAGAACCAGCACAAAGCTCAAACTTCCTTGGTACAACCTACCTGTGCATCGCTACCACTTTCTTAAGAAAAAAAACACCAAATGGCTTTGCTGATGTAACTCCTCTTGATGTGAAATTTTGAAACCACAATGACTTTTAGGACTCTTTTCTCTGTGTGTGGACACTCTGGCTTTTTCTCAGTATATATATAATTATATATGCACACAAAGGATTTATATTACAAAGTTACAAATGCCTACGAGATGACAACTCATTCTCTGAAGAAATGTCTTCAGGATACAATATATGTGTTTAGCTTTGGAAGATTTACTTTTAGTTGCCCAGAAAGTCTTCAATATGTACATCCCAGCTGCATTTCCTGCCTTGATTGACTTACATTTACAATAATCAAAATGGAAGCTTGTAATTAGACAGTCAGAGTTCTCTTAAACTTTGCTAAACCAGCCAGGATACAGAAGCAGAAATGGTTGAAAAATTCAGAATTAAAAAAAAAAGTCTGTACTAGCTCTACATTACCCAGACATTTTTATATCCCACAAAAGAACAACTATGTTTCCTCTTTCATTTTTAACTAGACCAGTTTTCACAGAGGATTTTAAGTACAGACTATTAAAAGAAGGTCAGCCTGTGTACATGGAACTGCTTCATAGTTTGTGTGTTATCCTGGAAGAATTGCTTCCAAGTATAGTAATTATGTGAGCATTTTGACAAAGAATATATTGCTAAATACACATTTTTCAAATGACTATCAGAAAAAAGAAAAGAAAAATCTAGAAGATGCTCTGTAAGCAGAGCACAGCAAGACCAGCACAAATAATTAGAGTGCAATGGTGACAGATACATCTATGTGTGTATATACATATATATCTATATCTACATCTCTGTTTTATTCCAAGGCAAATGCAATGCTGACTAGTGCCAGCTTCACACAAAATTTCAACAATAATCAAGTACAGAACTTAATTAAGCCATAATTTCCTCTCTAAAAACAATGTCCAGTGGCTCTCCTACTGATTCTCAGTGGTTACAGTGCCATTAACACACCATGAGACAATCCACACTCAACATTGTGGGGCAATGAAATATATTTTGCTGTTGCTCATAATCATTATGTTTTGCTCACAGCCCTTCTCCTACCTTATGTCAAATGTCAACATTGACAGGGTAGAAGGAAAACAAAATAAATACTTCAACTCCCTCTTCTTTCTTGAGTCCTTTGTGCTTCTCATGGCAGTTATGATTATTTACGGCCCCCTCTGTGCTCCCAGGGCCGCCACCCACATTCTCCCACCACATCTAATACTGCAAGGCTTCATTTCTGTTTTGTGAAAGAAAGTGGAATGTCTTGACTTAGAAGCATCCTTTTATAGGGGAAAAGAAGAAACAGCCTGGAAAAGAAGTCCTGGGTAACTGGACAATCCTTTTCTATCATAATTACCCTCCTTCTTATGGTCTTTGTAAACTTCCATCACTCTCCTTTAAAATAGCTCAGTTCTGCTGACCCCGTGGAACTATTCAAAGGCAACTCTTGATCCCCCAGTAGGCAGGACAGATCTACTTTGATCATGGCCAGATGGTCCCTTTCAGGTTTTTATCCACTTTTCCCTTCAGGTTAAATTGTTCTTTTCCCTTTCCCAGTATTTATTCTTAATGCATTTATAACAAGTAGTTATCAATTCAGATCCTTTCTCCTTCAGGCCCAATGATTAAAAGCCTTTTAGACTCATTTGCATGACAGGTTACCCATTATCCTAATTGTCATTGTACAGTATCTGACCCATCCTTTCCCCACCCCCATTTATTTTAACATGAAAGAGCAGACTTTAAACACAGCTCCAGTGCAAGGTCACTTTAACCCCTCCCTGTGTGCAGCAAACACTGTGCCAGCTGCACAGCCTGGCCAGGTTGGGGTGGTGGGAGCAGCCCCTGGAGCAGCCCTTGGGTCCTGTGTGGTACCCACTTCAGCAGCTTCAAACTCACAGCAGCAATCCCTTAAAGACTACCAAATATTTCAGAAACCAACCAAACATTTTAGATCTACCATATGCACCAAGACTCAGTGGCACACAGGATTTTTAATTTTTTTTTCCTTTCACATGAATAAACTCCTTGAAAACCTCACAGAGGATCCAAGACCATTATTCCATATGCTGCACTGCCTCTTGCTTACCAATGCAGGATTCCTGACATGCACACAAAACCTGCCAAAGACAATTTACATCCCTCCAAATGCACAGGACTGGGTGTACCAACCACAGAAACACCAGCCATTAATTTAATGTTCCTACACAGTAACCGATACTAGAAAGAAATATGAACAATTAAACACTGCTAATTGCTGGGAAGGGTGCTGCAGGCCAGCACTCGGCCTTCAAGGAGCATTGCTGAGAGCTCACAGCACTCCTGCTCATGCCTGAATTTCCCATGGAGTCCTTGAATGTGCCAGGAAACATAATTGGCACAATTAGAACAGCACACCTTGCCACCCCAGCTCTGGTGGTCATTGTGCCACACCCCCCTGAGTCCTACACACAGACAATACTAAGTTACATATTTAAACCAACTCACCCAAATTCAGAGAGAGACAACAAAAGGGCAACCATCCTTAAAAGAGCCATCCTCCCTGGATCCCTCACTCTTCATAATCACAGAGCAACAAACCTTCATTCTGAGGAATTACCAAAAGGGCATCTTTCCCTCTACAGAAGTTTCCACTCTGTTCTGTCTGCACCAACTATGCACCTTCTGCAAATGAACTTCAAAAATGAGAAATGTGTGTCTTGTCCAGCAGATTAACACCACCAGAGCACATCCTAAGCTAAATACACGTTCAGAAAAATTTCTCTGTATTTTTGTGTTCATACTGGACTTGATGACCAGCCTGCATGCCATCTTCACTTCACCTTCCAGGGCACGATGTCATGGTACACAGCTAAGCAGGGTAATACCCTCCTGGACTATCCCAGCTTTTCATACTGCAGAAGTAAAACAGAAGGCTGAGAAAAGACACTGTTATGAGTATTTCTTAATAAAGATTTCTGCTGCTGCCTTTTTTCCCCTTTTCCTTTATCTTCTTTAGCTTCAAAACTGGATATTTTATAACACAACTCATATCAGATCAGAAAGATTTAATTTAGTTGGGTTTGCCTCTTTAAGAGATATCCAGCAATACCTGTGCAGGTGGCTACCTGGCTAAACATGGTGGTTTTCCTAAATCAGTTGATACTTTGTCATCTAGATTAGAGAAACAGCCAAGTCCTCTGACTAGATTACCTGTGTGCTCTTAGCAAGTCTATGATAAGGAAGAGAACAGCTAAGAAACCTTTTTCCTGTCTGAACTCTAGGAAGAGTGTATATCCTTTCTTGCTGCTGTCTTTGTGCTTGCCTATTTGCCTTCTCTGGCAGAGCTCTCCATTGGCATGCAGTGACCAGCCTTCCCCAAGAAGCTTTCCCCACTGCTCAGCGCCACCTCAGAGTGTCCTTCAGCCCATCAGAATTCCTCTTCATGGACAGTGCAGAGAAATGGGGAAGGAAGCAATCAAAAGAGAGGGAAAGGTATGCAACATAAAGCACAGCAAAATATATTGGCACATCCTTCCCACAGCAGATCTTGAAGAGAGCCAGAAAGCATTTTGGATTGATTTCCTCTTTCCCTCACCTGTTTAATAAACAAAACTCTCAGAATTGCATTTCCAGTCTTTCTTGCTTTGAGATTTCTCCCAGTGAGGAAGTGTTTGTGAGAGATGAAGAAACAAGTGAAACAGCTTTCTCCCTTCTTAATTTTGCACTATTTAGTTTTGCAAAATACCTTTTCAAACATATATTCTTTTTCTTTACTGAGTTCCAGAGAGTAAGAGAAAGTGCATCTCTACCCCTGTGACACACAGGCATCGTTTCTAAGCAGCTCAAGCACTGCTAAAACACGGGAAATATGCAGAAAAGTGCTTTAACTGTTTAAAAAAAAGACAGAAAACAACAACACAGCAACAAAACCCCCAACCAACCAGGGCAAATACTCAAGCAGTTGACTGTGCTGGAGAACAGTGAACTAGCCAGCCTGCATGGGAAGTGTGAGAATTGTCCCTGCAGCAGTAGAGACACACACTGTAATTACCTCAGCTCAGCATAATAGACTAAAAAGAAGCAAAGAGACAGTTTCAGTTAATCAAATTTTGTTTGCTCTATGTGTATGTATTACCTCACCTGATCAAAAAGCAGAAATATCCTCCATCTCACTTCGGAGCAACTGAAAAAACAACAGCACCTCTCCAGTAGCTGCACCAGCTCAGCTGTAGCTCATTTAAAGAATCACAGGCACAGCAGTACAAAATCAAGGCAACTGGAGCACCTGAAAGCACTTTAACTGTGCAGGAGCTCAGGTGCCCCCCAGTTTCACCTGTGCTGTGTGTTCCAGCTGTGACAGAGCAGGTAGAAACACTGTCACAGTGTGGCCCCAGGAAGTGTAATTAGAAACCCCACGTATTTCCAGAATCCAGGAGTTACTTATTTCATTTTAAAGTAGATGTTATTTTGTACCTAAAAATACCTCACTTTAATCAAGTCACTGTGTGACACAGGAGAAAATACTACAAGAAGAGTTTGGATTTCCTGAATTCCAAACTACTAAACCATGAGGTTTCTTTTCAAAATTTAAATAGTTTTCTTCAGGTAATTCAATTCTCACATTACCACCCCCTAGAAGCAAAATATGGAGAATATCTGGGTAAAAATTACAGGAATACAGATGATTCTAAGGCTGCTTTAACTTTTAGCACACTCTGACAGGGCTGTATAACACAGGAAGTCATTCTTGCTACATCAAGTTAAGCTGAGCTGTATTATCATCTCTCAATGGGGACTTGATGAAGTTGTTGCCATTATCCATAGTCTCTGCCTGCTTTCTCTAATGGCTCCTTAGTGCTCCTGTGTCTGCTGACCAGCTTTGTCTGGCTCACTCTCCTCTCACCAGCTCTCCAGAGCACTATGGAAATGGTCCCCAAACCCATTATAATATTTTAAAGTATGAAAAATCCAACCACTACCTACCAAAATGCAACTTTGGGGTGACAATTCTTGGAGTGACAACATAAACATATAGGAGGTATTCAGAAGCAGACCTGCTGGTTTGCCAGCCTGATTGCTCCTGCTTGGCACCCAGGCCTGAGCCAGGGGCAGGTGGGAGGTGTGAGCAGCCTTTCCTCTGCCACCTGCTCTGCCAGAGGGACATGATGTGTCTCAACACACTTTCATCACTGGATCACCATCAATCTGTCCATTACACAAAAACTTCTGAGGGGAGAGAGTCATTTCCAAAATGAAGAGGGGATGATTCCCTCAAATATTTCAATCACTGGAGCATTTTTGAGAACTAAGTGGCCCTTGAGATCCTGCTCCCAGCCATGATCTGCTTAACAAGAACAATAATGGCAAAATTAGTATAGTGGAAAGACAGTTCTGCTGCAGCCAAATTGCAGAATTTTACATGGCTGTTGTATCTTCACATTAGGCTGAAAACCAGAAGGAATGCAGGTGGAGGAAATGAGTTTAGGGATGGATTGTTCAGAATGAGGACAAAGTGTATCTTTCACTGAGAAACTGGACCTGGACTGCCAGTGCTTTAGCCAATTAACAAAGTTCAAAATGAGCTGAAAGCAACACAAATGTTCTTTTTATCTATTACATCACATGACATTCCCAGTGGTATAAAAGTTCCAACTATCAGACCAACATGTCCCAAAATCAGAGGCTGCTTTATATTAAATCTTCAGACGAAGGCAACGTTTCACAAATCTTTTTGGCACAATCAGTCATATCTGAAACTCAGATGAAGAGCTTCAGAAAACTGCCCCTCACAGGCTGTTGGTCAAAGAGGCTGGAGAACTTCCCAACAAGCCTTTGGCACAATAAATGTGTGTTATCCCAGTGAGGTGGTAGAGGTTTATTTAATATCAAAGCTGTATTGGTTGCTTAGAACTAACACCACAGACTGGAAATGCAAAACATTTAGCACTATCACCACTAAATAATTTATGCAGACCTTAATGTTGTCTATATAAGACATTACTCAGAACAGACTTGTTGCAGTGCCAGCAAGGACTGAAATATTCCCAACAGGAACTGATCATATCAATCTGACCTTGCTTTTTATAACAAGTCAACCTAAAGATAGGAAGGAGAATGACCTAAACAGTGCTTAACACCTTCAGCATGTTTGAAAAGGAAAAGGCTTGCATTTTCCTAGAAAACTCATTCCATGTTTCTCTTAATGAAGGCAAAACAAGCAGCAGCACAACTGTTGAATGGAATTGCAATAAAATATAACTTTTTTTCAGACAAAAGACCACAAAATCAGTTTTCATTTGGCTCAGTGACTATCCTGTATTTGAAAAGAATGTTACATATTCATTTCATTTATCATTTAAAGTCAGATAATCAGGAAGTCATTATGTGGCCTACACTGGGCAGCTATTCGATTAGAGAGTAATTGAACACTCTGTAAGGCAGCCAAAGCTGACAGGTTGGGAATGCATAATATCCTTCCCAGGGCACTTGGAAGCAGGGGAGAACTGCAGCAAAATCATTGTCAATCAAACCTGACAACCAAGTGAGAGAGGCTGGAATCTGCTACTTTGGAAACAGAGATACAGCTTTTTTTTGTGTAAGTTCCAGAGGCTTGTTATGCTTCCTGTGTTTATCAAATGATCAGGCATTGTTATTAAAAGATCATAACTGAAACCAGAAGACTTCATCTGGTCCACTTGTCTTTGCCATTTATCTGTGAGAAAATGGTGATCAAATATGAAAATGAGAGGAAAGGTTAGACTCACCAGCACAGTGTTTGAAACCTGGCTTTGAAATGTGCTGGTTGCTGAGAACAGCTCTTAACAACCACCACACACAGCAAACCCCACGTTCCTTGCAAAAACATTGCCCTTCCACTTGCTGAGTATTTAAATCACTCATTAGTACCATAAGAGCCCTGAGATTAAATCTTATTTTTATTAAGAGACTTGAAACTCTAATTCCAATTAGTAGAAATGCAAGTTTTCTAATTAAAAGCCTGTGTGTGCCCCCGTATTTTTAATCTATATCTTAGTAGAAACTTACACCTCCTTTGGTAAACACCTGTGCATTTCTCTGGGTATCTAAACTGTGCCCACACACAAAGCAGTAAATGTGCACATCACTGTTCTATCAGAGAGCAGGGAAAAGTTGTTGCTTGCATAAATACTTTTGTATCACTAACAAGCAGATTAATGGGGGTAGTAGATGATGTCCAACATCACTGAAATCATAAGCACATGTTCCAGCTACTCATGGCAGACTAAAAACACTTTCTAAACCCCAGCATCTTTGAGCTACTGCAGTTGATCTCATGGAAAGCAGATGCCTTCAGCTTTCCAGTTTGTCATTGGAGGCTTCTCAGCCTCACTGTCTGCACAGCAATGTGTGCCAGATGGCAGAGGTGGTCATGAGGTGATTTTCATATCTATATCATCTATATCTGTATCTATCATCTATATCTATCTATATATATCTATCTCTATGTATATTTATGCAGTACATCTCTACACATATCTGACTAAACAAAATGAAGAGAGGTAACACCTGGCCATTGAAAGATTACTCTTATTTCTATTGGGTTGCCACAATGGATCTCTTTTTTCTTTCTTCTCAGAAAGCTCAGTCCACATGCCCTGCAGATAAAAGGTTGAGAAAGCTGCAGAGTGGGAAACACAAGCAAGAAGCTCCTCAAGTTATCCAGACAACACAATAACCTCTGATAACCACCGTCTTAAATCATCCAGCCTACGCCACTAACAAAGCCTGGGAGTATAATGGAGCCTTTCAGTGAGAGCTGTAAATCACTTGAGGTAATTCAAACCCCGAGGGGAGTTGAATCCCAGGCTGGGCTAAATCCAGGCATTAGATGCCTTCCTTTAAAACAAAGGCGACATCTTGAGCTCTTTTGTGGGTATAGAGTCAGGACCTGGAAGGCAGAAAAGTCCTGCTTCGGGCTGTGCTCCATCACTCCCCACTGCTCCAGCCCCCTCGGGGTTTACACTGAAATTGGAATGTTCATGGAATTCCATCATGTCACTCCATGGAATTTATCTGCCAAATGTCCCACTGGCTGTACTCGGGCACAGCAATCAGTGGGTTGGCATCCTGGGGCACCCCTTATCCCACTGAGGAAAAGCTCCAGCATGAAATAGAAAGGAAGAAAGAAAGAAAAAGTGAGGAAAAAAAATTACTAGGAATGACAAAATTCTGATCTGCATTCTCTCTAATTCTCTAACATTAAAATATTAGCAAATACTAACTGTATGTTGCTAATGAGATTCTCTAGAGTTATTTCACAGACCAGCACCTGACCTACAGAAGAAAAGACAGTATATTCAGCCTTCAATAAAATTATAAATGATAATTTAGTAAGTGTATTTATATCAATTAATTTGTAAACTTGCAAGTCTTATAACTAACATTGAAAGTCCTAAAATTCCTACAATCTCCCTGAGCATTTGCCTTTATTTGACTTTCTTCCCCCTTTTTTCTTTCTCCTTGCTGTCTGGCTTTTTGCCTCCTAACACTAACAAGCACAAACAGGAGTAAAACCAGTGGAGCAGCACTAAATTGCATTATTCTTGCAGAGGTCATCTCTCTCCTCTTTTCAGGGACCAGCCCAGGGTTTGTGCTCTGCTGCATTATCCCAGCTTTGTTACCTGATACTACAAATCTCCAGAGCTGCTGAGGATTATATTCAATGAGGGAAGAGTAGAGAAAATTAAATGAAGAAAATAAGAGTTACTTGTCAGACAGTTCAGCTTTTCATGTTTTGGGTTCTACTACCAAGAATATTAAATTATGGGATTTTTTTTTTTTGAGTGGAGGACAGGACTGTACTGGAACTAAATTTGATGGGAAAATCTTCATTATTCAAAATAAAAGTTTGCATGAATTTTTTTTTGTCATCTGACAAAGGAATTATATTGAAAGAATTTAGTGACTTCTAAAAAAAATCAGCCCTTGATTTCTTAAAAGCTAAAATAAAAGGAGTGCAACGATAGTCCTATGATGATGATTAAAACAGTAGGAACAGTATGGAAAAGAGTAATGTGTCTGCTCAAGTTATTTCACCAGCAGGTCTCCTCTTTCTATATAACAGATTCTACAATTTCCTTTCATAAGGTTGTATGATCCATCTGGGTTCCTGAGACCAGCCCAGAGCAACTCTGCCCCTTGGTTTAGATTAAACTCTTGGATTTGTAAGGGATGAATGTCCCTCTTTCTGTTGACAGCATCTCTCTACCTCATTTAATGTTGGCATATTTCTCTGTATTTTATCAGAAAGCTTATTATTGAACATCTACTCAAAATGAGTCCCTGGGGCCTGGGGAAAATAAAAGGTTCCAGTTCTTAAGGAGTTACGAATCTTTTCAGTGCTTCTGCTTCTGGAAAGGGCCGACTCAACCCCAAATACGCATCTGAGTGCCAGGAAATCTTTGCATAGTTTTTCAGTCAGTGATGCCACTTTCAACCCAAATTCATTTCCACATAGAATTTAATCATAAATTTGTCAAAAGTCATGAAGAACTAGCAAGCTACACACTATTTCTTTGATTCCTTCCCTCAAGCTCCCCAAACAGGACAATATTTGTAAAAACACATTTATTTCAGCTGCTGTACAGCATCAAGTTTTACAGCTGAACTGGACATTGTTACCATTCCAGAGGGCTGCCACTGCCTTTCTTTATTTTCATACAGCATAAAGTTCTGTATTGCAGTTGTATTTATTACTCATGTAATGTATATTTAGAATGTGCACACAAGATTTACAAGCAACAAAACTCATTTGTCCACAGTGTGTGTCAGGAGAAAATAGTTTTGTATTAAAAGAAATACTGGAATGGAGATACCAAGATGCTGGTAAACGTATCTGGATGCACTCTAAAGGCCTTAAGTAAGTTTCATGATGGTATTGTGGAAAAAAACCCAAACCAAACCAAAACAATAACCCTGCAAGTAGTCACACTGTGGCTGAAAAGACAGAGCTACGTTTCCCACAAAAGTTGTACACCACTCAAATAATTGACATATTTACTTAAGGGTTTCAAATGGGAAATTATCATTTAAGTAAGAGTCAGAGAGTGCTCCAACATGTGGCTTTATAGAATTTTCAATTATAGCTAAAATAACTGAAGATGTAAACAGAGAGAGAGATGACTGTACCTTCAAACAGCGGCTTCAGAATTATTTGAACAGCACAAGGCTTATGAATCTCCCACCTATTTGTAATCCTGCCATACACTCTTATCTCTCATTTTGGTTTACTCAACTTGAAAGGATAATTTTCAGTTAAAATATTATTCTTCATGCTGATATGTGGTGTTTATGAGATAACAGCCCACTCTTTAAGACTTGGTCATACACCATTTAAAGTTGTGATTTTAGGACATTATGTAAGAACCCACACATGGCAGTGATCCACGTCATTGGTTATCTAAGGTTTTACAGGCTGGTACTGCACAGCAATACAGATGCTCAGCACAAAAAGATGAAAATATTTTATCCTCTGATCTGAAGATAAAATGGAGGCCAGGACATTGCTCCCAAACAAATCTTTAAGAATAATCTATACAATTGGAGTTCCACATAGAAGTGTATTCTGAAGTGCAACAACGTAGAGCATCTCCCCCCATAATTCATAAAATAAAAATGCATTAAATTGGAAGTGACTTGGTATTACAGCTCTTTGTTATAATCAAATTTAGTCTAAAGAAATGTTCTTACACACAGAGTTAACTCTAGCACTCAAGTCTCTCGGACAAAAAGGGAAAATACAAAATTGAAAAAAATCATTGAAATTTAAATGCTCTCAATGAGCATATTGTGAGACTGAAAACTTCTGAAATGGTCAAAATACATGAGCACAAAGACCCCATCTTTGAAGGCATCATCATTCCACCAGATGGTTGTAAAGTGGTTTAAGAAAAGATTTCTCCCTTTTTTATTTCTGAGCGTGAGGCAAACCCTTGCCCTCTGACCTCATCCCTCTTCCCACAAAGCGGGTGTGTAAAATTTTCATTTAGCATCTTTAGCAATCCTACATTTGGTTTGAATAGTACATTTTCATTTCATTCATCATTTAAAGACAGATAATCAGAAAGTCATTACATGGGCTGACACCGGGCCCTGCGCTCGATTGTGCTGTAATTGAGCACTGCAGAGCGTGTGCCAGATCTAATGGATAATGAATATATTCTGTCAGCAGAACTGCCTGGGCAGAGCCCCTGGGGCAGCTCAGGGGGCTGTGTGCTGACAGGGAGGGGCACACATGTTGTGCTGATTTACTGATGGAGTGATTGTGTAATTAGGTAATCAATGGTGGGGAGAGGACTCTGTGTGGACAGCTAATTTGATACAAATAAAGACCATACAAGTAGAAGGCTCATATCTGGGACAGTGTAAGATGAGATTTTGGGTTGACTTAATTATTCGTAAATTATTGGTGATACATTCCAAAAGTCTGATGGTGGAAGTCCAGTTCAAACATTACATTATTTTCACAACCTTTTTACAGTTACAGTATTACCTGTGTAATTTAGAAAGCTCAAATTTTCTACCTTGATTAACATAAAATTCACCTTGGTTTGTGTTACAGCTGTAGTTGTACTACAGCTTTTAACATTTCACACAGAGGTATAAACCAGTTGTGCTAAAAATGTGAAACATCTTTAAGCATTTACTCTACATTTACTCTGTTCTCACTAAAAGCAGGTAGTAATAATTACTTTGTTCTTCTGAGTGACAGTATATTTAAACAGAAAATGTAGAGGGAGAAGGTTTACATCCTAAATTATTGTTATAAATGGTACATAAATTTGTGATAGAAGTGACTTTTACTAGAAAAATATGCTACTTTTTTAACAGTCAGATGGCTGAACTCTAGTAAAGGTGATGAATGATTATTAATTCATATTTCTGTCCTTTTCCTAATTCAGACTGGCTGTACAACAGCAGCTTCTCCCTAAATAACCCCTCTCTCCTGGTTCCATGTTAGTGTGACACTGACACTTGGCTTCACATCCCTCACTCAACAGAGCTCTGTCTAATCCAGGCACTCTGGGATGTGGGAATGCCCCTGCCTGGTTTCCAGGCTGTTAGTGGAAGTGTCTCCACCGGGGGTTTGGCACCCATAGCACTCTGGATGTGGGAATGCCCCTGCCTGGTTTCCAGGCTGTTAGTGGCAGTGTCTCCACTGGGGGTTTGGCACCCATAGCACTCTGGGATGTGGGAATGCCCCTGCCTGGTTTCCAGGCTGTTAGTGGCAGTGTCTCCACTGGGGGTTTGGCACCCATAGCACTCTGGATGTGGGAATGCCCCTGCCTGGTTTCCAGTCCTGGTAGTGGCAGTGTCTCCACTGGGGGTTTGGCACCCATAGCACTCTGGATGTGGGAATGCCCCTGCCTGGTTTCCAGTCCTGGTACTGGCAGTGTCTCCACTGGGGGTTTGGCACCCATAGCACTCTGGATGTGGGAATGCCCCTGCCTGGTTTCCAGTCCTGGTAGTGGCAGTGTCTCCACTGGGGGTTTGGCATCCATAGCACTCTGGATGTGGGAATGCCCCTGCCTGGTTTCCAGTCCTGGTACTGGCAGTGTCTCCACTGGGGGTTTGGCACCCATAGCACTCTGGATGTGGGAATGTCCCTGCCTGGTTTCCAGTCCTGGTAGTGGCAGTGTCTCCACTGGGGGTTTGGCACCCATAGCACTCTGGATGTGGGAATGCCCCTGCCTGGTTTCCAGGCTGTTAGTGGCAGTGTCTCCACTGGGGGTTTGGCACCCATAGCACTCTGGATGTGGGAATGCCCCTGCCTGGTTTCCAGTCCTGGTACTGGCAGTGTCTCCACTGGGGGTTTGGCACCCATAGCACTCTGGATGTGGGAATGTCCCTGCCTGGTTTCCAGTCCTGGTAGTGGCAGTGTCTCCACTGGGGGTTTGGCACCCATAGCACTCTGGATGTGGGAATGCCCCTGCCTGGTTTCCAGGCTGTTAGTGGCAGTGTCTCCACTGGGGGTTTGGCACCCATAGCACTCTGGATGTGGGAATGCCCCTGCCTGGTTTCCAGGCTGTTAGTGGCAGTGTCTCCACTGGGGGTTTGGCACCCATAGCACTCTGGATGTGGGAATGCCCCTGCCTGGTTTCCAGTCCTGGTAGTGGCAGTGTCTCCACTGGGGGTTTGGCACCCATAGCACTCTGGATGTGGGAATGCCCCTGCCTGGTTTCCAGTCCTGGTACTGGCAGTGTCTCCACTGGGGGTTTGGCACCCATAGGAACTTCCCTGCAGTGTCTGTGAGAACAAGTTCCAGTCAGGGTTTGGCACCATGAGGTTTCCTCCCAGGACTCTGTCAGGAGATTGCACTGATGTGGATCTTCAGGGAAAAGCATTTCCTCATTACTCAAAAATATAAGGTAGGAAGACAATTACATCGTGAACAAAGGCCAGCAAACATGGTTGTCACTTACACCAGGTTGTTTCATACATGGCAAAGAGAAGCAGATGGTTTCTGCTTCATTTTCTGCCTTTCTCCCCTGCAAGCCTTTGCCAAACTGAGAGATTCCCACTGACACCCTGGGCAGTCACATTTACTCAGTCCCCTCAGTTCCCCTGTCTTTACTATGGACATGGGATCTCTTTGATGCCAGGCTTTAACCCTGGAAAGAATAATCCATTCTTGCCAGAGGGTAGCAAAGGAGAGAACATGCCTTAACAAAGCAGGACAAATCCTTTTTTAACTTTTCCCTACCACATTCCTTTCTGATTTCATTTGGGGCAACTCTGTAGCACATAGGGCACAATAAAGAAGCAAATGGAAAAGCGAGGTGTTTTCATTACAAATATTGCAGATTTTTCTCAGTTTCCCACAAGCAGAAGTGTCATGAAGAATGATATAGTTTTGATTCTAACACACTTTTCCCCGTACTGTCTTTGATGGTACACAAATGTCTGGACAGTGCTGCAACTATATGGAGTTACACACTGTTATGTGGCCAGGTATTTCTATCCTGTTTCAGGATGCAGATATAGAACATGCTGTGTTTAGAGCAACCTAAACTCCACTATTACATGGTTTAACATCTCCTCTCTTTCTCCCCACCCCTGGCCCTGTGCACCTGTCACACCTATACATCAATACCTAGAATAAAAACAGGTTACTACTTGTCTTTGTGTTTTTCATCTCTTTGTCCATTTTCTACACCCTACTATAAGATAAATACTCATAAGACCCTTATGCTACAAATCCTTTGCTGCTATGAATTTTGGTAAAGAGTTATACAGTACCATGAGGGGTTTTGCTTGGTCATTGGTTACTTTCCTTACTTAAGGCTTTACTGGGCTTTCTGAATGGTGAATTTTCCTTTCCTCAGCTTCTGTTTAGAGTATTCCCTCTTCCCAAATCATCTCTACTTTCCCTGAGTCCTGAGCAGTAGAACAGGTACATCTGCTGCTTAACAGGCACAGAGCAGGGATTGCTGAACCAGTACAAGCCAGCACTTCTTCAGCTCTTAACTGCACAGAGCCTGGGCAATACCTATCACATGTGCTCCTGCTTGCATTTCTTTCCTGACTGAATTTCCCAGACTCCAGAGATCCAGCACTGACAACCTCTGTCTGAAATTAAGACTATCCCTCTGTTACAGAGTTGTGATTAATGCAAACAGGATTTATACAGAGACTTAACTAAGACTCTCAAGATACCCTTGTGACATTAAGGAAACTCTGTCAATCACACTGTAGTGGTTTTGATTGTTTGGGGCTTTTTAAAATAGCATTATTTAACCTGTTCCTTGAAAGGTTTGAACCAGGCAAATGTGTGCTTATATATAATGTACTGTAAATTTTAGATTTTTGCATATCAAAATGCTCACCACTGTTGTTTTTCACTCAGTTCCCAAGTAAGGTTATTTCTCTCCATAATAAAGTCTTGACAAAGATTTTAAGTAATTTCAGAGAAAAACTAAGGGAAAGCTGAAGTTCCAAAATAAACCTCCCATATTTATTCACAAACATGACTAAGAGATATCAACTATTTTTGTTTAAGAAGCCCTTAAAACTCTTTAGGAGTATCTGAGTACTGCACAAGGACAGCCAATAAAAAACATTTCAAAAGCCATCGTAGACAAGGTGAATTTGCTGATAAACACAGACTAAAGAAATGCTTTCCTTAGTATTCCACAACATTCCAGCTGCAGGGAACTCCACACAAGTGGCAATGCCATTATCAAGGGGAAATGATGTTCTTTGAATGGTGTCTGGTAACGGTGCACATTATTTGTGATGATAATGAGGTAAAGCACACATTTATAAAAGACACTAGGAAATAAAATCTCATATTTATTGCTAGAATTAAAAGAAGCATAGTCTAACAGCCTCACAAACCTGTGTATCTCAAGTACTTCACAAGCAGTAAGGATAGTCTTTGAAATCCAAAGTTTGTCACCTTATCCCTATGAATTTCCTGCCCCCAAGAATCCTGTAGATCATCTGAATTTCTGCAGGATCCCAGGATTGCTCTGGAGCCAGCCCTTCATGAGATGGTGAAGATGTTCTGGGTAAGCAAGACACATTCCGCCCTTTAGGAATCATTCAGAAGCAAAGTGAGCTCTGATGCTTTACACAATGTGGGGAAAAGCAGTGAAAGATGTTCAGAGGTGGCAGAGAAGGAGGAGGGGGCAAACAAAAGGAATGCACAGATGAGAGAGAGGAATCTTTCCTAACAGTTCCTCAGCTCTTCCTCAAGACCAGAGAGAACAGTCCTCACACACAAGAATATGCTCAAAGCACAGAGAAGGAAGGGAGGAGAGGAAAAAGAACACACTAAGTAGATGAATACAAAAGGAAAATGCAACTGAGGTGGATGTGGATAGGATGAGTATAAAAATGTAAACCCAGCTGTTACTATTTCTGGTGAAGTTTATTATTTTTAAAGTACCTGGAGGAGACCTGGCAAAGCCTTAACTTAAATGAGGTGGAATGTTCTCTGGCAGACCTTTATTGCCTGGTTACTTCATTATTTGCAACTTCCACACTGCTCAGTGTGGATTTTATGATTAAATCATGGACAATATTTTTTCAAACACCTTAAAAAAATCAGGTTTAAATCAGCTTTAGCAAAGGACTCGAATGCTGAGCAGGAATAGCTTGGAAGTATTATAAAATAGGATACATAATATTAAATAAACAATTATACTAACAATGACAGAAAAGATATTAAAATATTTCAAGTAAAATATGTTTAATACTGAAATTAACCAGAATTTAAGTGAATCAGACTGTTTCCTTCAATAAAAAAATACTCAGTATAAAACAAAGAGTTTTGTAGAAAATAGCATTGCAAAAGTTCTTCTTTCCATGGAGAATTTTTGAGTTTACAATTGAAACACTTCTTGTTCTTCAGTCCCTTTGTATGAACACAGGGCTTCTGCACTTTTAATCATCTCCAGTGGTCAATATAGATCTTGTCCTCTTTCAACATTCTTAAATTTAGAGACCTTTTTATATGCGAAAGGATATGTGACATTTTACTGCTGAAAGAAATGCATGTTTTTGTGAGCCTCTCTACCTTTTAGTGGAAGCACTGACACCTGGTATGTGGAGGTGCACCTTCAGTTTCTGTGGTTCCATAACAGATTATTCCAAATACTGCAGGTTGCTGCTATTTAACAGGAACTTGAATTATAATTACTGCTCAGTAATTAATACTCAATGTCCTTAATTCAGCCCTCGTGTCACCCATCCCAAGAGTTTTGGATCACCCTGGGACTGTATTAGGCAGCTGTTCTGGCAGTTCTGCAGCACACTGTCACCACCTCAGTGCCACCTTGGTGCCTCCTTAATGCCATCTCTCTAACCCCCTTTGGACAACCGGAGAAAACGTAGGTAATTCCACCAAAAAACCCCAGATCTAATGCATTTTGTAATTTGTACATGGCAGGGAAATATATTTTTCTCATCTGTCTCTATTCATCAGAAATGAAAAATGGATTACTTTATCTCCTGCTTATGCCTGAACTTCATCTGAAAAACAGAGGACATTCCTAATCCCAAAGGATTAATCAGAAGGGAGGAATGGCTATTCTACACTTTCTGCCTCAGTCTGGTATCTCTGCTAAGCCACAGCATGTAAAATCTTTCCTTCAGCTCCTGTACCCTAAACAGTTTTGTCCTTGCCACTGAGGAAGAATATATGTTATGGCCAAGTGTGAGCTAGAGATTATTTTTAATGGAATTTTTCATTGCTAAGGAAGTAATGATACAGCAGCCTCACAGCACAATGTCTCATTCTGGAGATGAACTGTCATTTCATTCATGTCATTCAAACAGCAAACTTTCCTTCCTTTCCCTATAAAGCCAAACCCTCAGTGTTCTCATCATTTGAGAACTGTACCATAGCCAAAGAGGCCTAAGACAACATTATTGCATGCCACAAAGCACTTCTGCAAGTTCAAATGAGGAAATGAAAAATGTCAAACCTACACTTTTTCTTGTCAAATTGATGCTCCTCTACTATACCTTTAATGTACAACTTCTATAACTTCCATCAACTCTCTGGATTTCTTGAAGGTAAAAAGGCAGTTATGTTAGGCCTTTTTTAAATGCCAAAGAAAGAAATGTTAGAAATGTTTCCCTCTGCAAATTCTCCTAGTATTGTTTTGAAAAACAAGCCACCACACGACAGAGTCCACAATGTCTCCCTTCTATGGGCTTACAAATGTACTGGGTTTGGAATAACTTCTAAAGTTCTGAACATTTTCTCTGAGCAATCGACTTGGAAAAATCTCACCTTTACACATTCAGAATTTCATAGCAGCCTTGCTAAGGGTGATAAGTTGTATTTCAGAGAGCTGAAGTGTGTGTGTGTGTGGCTCGGCTTCGCAAACGAAGCTTTGGGCAGGGCTGTCCCCACGTGGGTGTGCCCTTCCAGCCTGCGCAGTGGATTTTAGGTGAGGCTCAGCGTGCGCAGAACTGGCCCCACCGTTTCAGTCCTGAGGTTCATCTGCCACGGCCGAGCGAGCTTGGACGGTGCCAGTGAAGTCCTCAGGACTAGAACCTACAGCCCCCGGCATTTCCCAGGAGGTCTCCCATCCAAGTACTAATCCGGGACTGACCCTGCTGAGCTTCCGAGATCTGACGGGATCGGATGTCAGGGAGGCTGAAGTGTAACAGGGGTAAAATAACTTGTATCACCCAGAGCTCCACCTCAAGGATCAACTTCACTGGGCATTTCATGTACTATTTCCATTAAACTGTTAAAATACTGAACATAAACAACAAATTCATTATCATCAGAAGTTTTCAACCCACAGTTACAGAGCACTGCATAGGCATAAATATAACCAATGTTAACTGCTTTGCAGGATCTTTGCCATGAGATTCCCTTCCTTTTTAACCCCCAAGGGAGCAGAAGCACTCCAGGACACCCCTGAGTTAGTGGGTACAGTCCCACCCACTTGAAGTTAAGATGGACCATAATTGCTTTGCAGAGTAACATAATGATTAAAAATAGACTTATGCATTGAAACTATTATAATTCAACTTCAAACAAGGCTCTGCTCCTTAGGCTCCTACGTTAACTCTTCTACAATGACCATTTCCTGAAATCTGTCTCTAACTTTTTGTTGGTAGGAAAATATAAAAGGGTTTGTTGTTTGTTGTCTTTATTTCCATCTCAGAGAATGTGGTGAATACTTAAGAAAACATATTTCTTCCTCTCTAACCTCCATTAGGATATACATGCCAGATTTGGGCTTTATTTCTTCCTTAATTTCTGTTTTACATGGTGGGCTAAAAGCATTTCACAGGTGTTTGCTGGAACTCATTAGGCTATTTGGAACTCCTTCATGCTCTCTAAAAGGCAATTAAAACGTGTCTGCAAATTACCTCATGTGGTCTGAAGCACAGCTGCCTCTTATCCCCCTGTTACTACGCGCTGTGTCCAAACAGAGCAGGAAAGCTGCTTTGATACCTGCAGTTTACAAAGGCAAAGCATGCCTTCATGAGGGACAAAAAATGCTCTGCATGCTTCTTAAGTCTTCAATGTAATTGCCTTTGTTGCCACAAAAAAAAAAAGTTTATAACGAGCTCAGAGACAGAACTACTTAATTAAGGAGGTAACAGAGGCAATGAGAAACCAGCGAGTACTCAAGGCATTCAAAGAGTAGTTGCTGCATGCACAGAAAACCTCAGTGTGTGCAGGTAAAGCAGATGTGATTGTAAATGGCTGAGATGCCTGGGACAGTATTTCTTGTTTCTACTTTAAAAGGAGGGGTAAAAAATTCCATTATTCCTGCAGGTACACTTATAGAACTTATTATTGTTCTGCAAATATCTGGCAATTAAAAACTCGGTTTGAGTTTCTATTTTAGTTACTTCTCAGAGAGATCAAATTTGCTAAAATAAAGACATTTTTACTGCTCTCTCAGTCCTTACTGAACTCCCCTGTTCATTAGAAATTCTGCTCAAGTAACCATTGAATGAAACAAACCTTTTTGCTTCAGTTTTGTCAAGTCTATTTTGTTACAAAAAATGAGCTGTTTATGACACTGAACATTTATATTTTCCCCTGAGATGCTGAAAAATTACAGTAAAATCCAACAAGGTTTTTGATAATTTGCTTTCCTATATGCATTTGGCAGTTGCAGAGTGGCACAGTGTTGAGCTAAAGCAGAAAGGTTCAGCTCCAACGTTTCTGTCCAGCAGAGGAAGGAAAAGGCGTGTCTGGCCTTTTATCCTCTGGGGTAACACAGTGTCCAGAACAGCTTCCAGGCAACAGCCCCATCCTTGTATGTCCCTCCTGTTCCCAAATTACTGACATAAATGGCAGCAAGAAGGGCTGCAAATCCTTTAACCCTCCTTGTATCTCTGGCACCCAGCATTTGTAATTTACTTTGAGCTCTAATGATTGCCTTGGCCCTTTCCAGCTATTGCTGATCCTCCATCCCAACCTACCCCAATATTTTCCCCCATTTTCTACCCATTCAGCCATGATCTCCACTGAAGCCTCAGCAGTCACAACACTCCATTCCACCCAGCTGCAAGAAGCCTGAACACACCTGTATTTACTCCAAACAAGTTGCCACCTCTCCCATTTCTCAGCTTACTCTCTCTCCTTCCTTTCACTCTTCTCATAGTCCTTAATACTCATTCCCTTTTTGTTCCTTTCTTCCAGTAAACCATAAAAGATGCATAAGTAATTTCCATGCATTTTAAACTAAGCAATGTCTGGTAGTTACAAAACAACTTAGTGTTGCTTACCGGGAAACTTTCTGAGCCATGCCAACTGCTCTGTGGTCTCAGGAAGGCTCCAGTGGAATGTGTGGGTTTAAAGGAAACCCTAAAGATATTCCACTTTTTAAAGTGCAGACTCAGAGGAGAGGTGAGGGCAGCTCCTGGTTACATTGCAAGTCTGAACATGTAGGGGAGACTTCAGGGTTACAGCAAGATCCGTCTGAAGAATAAAGTGCAGTCTAGAATGTAACATCCTGAGAAATGGCACAAACCACCCAAAACCTTTGGGTGTGATCCACAAACTCGTGTGTGAATCATTTGAGGAGACTCAGTAGGACAATATACTCAGATATGAAGACCCAACACAAAAGGAACCCCACACAATGTTGTATTTCTGGCCCCTGAGTCTGCACAGCACAACTGTGAACAAACAGCACGTTCTTCTCAAAGGAGCCTGAGGGATAACCTTGCCCTTTATATGAATACAAAATTATTAGCCTTGTCAGAGTCTTACAAGACATCAAAGTAATTATTTTGGTTGCTGATTTCACATCTGTTTTCAATGATCAGAAAAAACACTTATTACCACATTACTTTCAACCATCAAATTTACACTATGAAACCTCCAGTAAGTTGAATAATGCACTTATTTAAAAATTCTTAGAGACACTGTCTTCTGAATTCCTACAGCACCTTGTCCAGCCTACATCCATCTTAGCTGTTTCCTAAATGTATTGCAATAGTTATTATACCTTTATCCAGCTTTCAGAATCACTAAAGAAATTACAAGTTGTATTTCAGCTTTAGAAGACTGAACACTTCTTCCCAGTAAAAGAAAAGAATGAACCCCTGCCAACAGATAAATTATTTTCCTGCATGACAGCTGAGTACAAAGGCCTTTCCAAAGTTTTGGAATAGAACTAAGAAAAATTCTTCTAAAACAGAAGTATTCTGAAACTTTTGAACTTCCATCTGTGCTCAGCTGAAGTACAGCCAGTCCCAGGCCAAGATGGACAGACACACACTAATTGAAGTTAATTACACCAACTAAATGTATTTGTAATTTTGTAAATAAAATTCACCCACAATTCAATGCAAGGAGTAGTGGTATGACAGTCACAGTAATTATACTCTTTTCAGAACTGCTGAAATTTTGGGCTGTCATCTTGTAAACTCTTCCATGACTTTCGTGCTGATGTCAGTGACAGTTTGAACTTCCCTGCTTTGAATGCAAATTAAGATCCTATTGTTACCCTAATGGCAATGTTTTAATTTAAGGGCCACACGTGTTGTGTCATATAACAAGAAATGCAGCACATTTGGTACTGCCAGGACTCTGAGCCTTCACTTGTTAAACTTGTAGCAAAGTCATGTAGAAGTTTTACTGACTAAATCTAAAAGTTCTCTACCTATGACTCACTTAATTATCAGCTCCATCTGTAGAAGGATGATTCATGTAAATGTCTTGCAGGATCCATTTCTCAAAAAAGCAAAATTTCCATTTATTTTAGAAATTAAAGATCAAAAAATGGACAGAAATTCAGGAAAAGAGTGCCCATTTTCATTCCAATTTGTTTTGCTATAATTTTCAGTAGTGTATATTTTTAGACTTGAAGGAAGTTCATCAAAGAAAAAAGTTTGTAATGTTCATAATGAGTAAGGAAAAAAAAAGTTATGCCTTCATTCTGTTGGTACCTGTCTCGTTACTATTTTAACCTTACCTGCTTCGGGGTGTCAGTTTGCACTAGACTGCTCACCTTAGCTGAACTTTTTGGGAAGTGTGCCATCCATCCTTTCTGTCTTTGGACAGCAGCTGGAAGAGTTGGAGGAGCTACAGCTCCTACATACCACCAACTCCAGTGAGGCTACTCATCTGCTTTCAATTATGTATTAAGTATGTGCTGAATCATGTTAAAAAGATCTTTCTCTTCATGTTGAATTAAATAACATTTATTCCTCTTCATCCTACAGATGTATCATTTTCATTTCACTGGAGACCATTCCACATATCTCAGGTACTGTTACTGGCATGTTCTCCTCCACCCTCCCAAAATGACACCACTTGTCAAACTGATTGACATAACTTAAATAACCTTCCCAGATACAAATTTACAGTGGAAATACTGAAAAACTTACACAGATGAATGCCTGGTTAAAGAACAAACCCAACCTGATTGCTTCCCCTACAGGGTTCTTTTTGGTATAAAAAGAGTATATAAACCAAATGTCTGCTGCCAATTTTGTGCCTTTACAAGCACTAACATTTTAACAGCAGAAATGTTAAATATCAAAGTAATAGATGAGCATTCCACTAGAAGGCAATTTCACTAAATACCACAGGTATTAATCTTTCTGAATCTTAATTATACCCTTTTGACATATTATCCTTCTGTGACCTTTCCTGTAGAGCTGCAGGAAGGGATGGGAGGCAGGCAGGCAAAGTGGGTTGTGCCTCCAGCAGCCACACAGCAGGGTGGGGCTCACCATCCATGCACACACACGAGCAGCACAGCAGTCACCAAGCCACTATTTTCTGAAAGTTCTTATAGAATCATAGAATAGAATCACAGAATCGATTGGGTTGGAAAAGACCTCCAAGATCATCGAGTCCAACCCTTGGTCCAACTCCAGTCCCTTTACCAGATCATGGCACCCAGCGCCACGTCCAATCTGCGTTTAAAAATCTCTAGGGATGGTGAATCCACCCCCTCTCTGCGCAGCCCATTCCAATGCCTGAGCACTCTCTCTGTAAAGAATTTTTTTTCTGATATCCAACTTAAATTTCCCCTGGCAGAGCTTGAGCCCATCATGCCCCCTTGTCCTATTGCTGAGTGCCTGGGAGAAGAGACCAACCCCCACCTGGCTATAACTTCCCTTCAGGTAGTTCCAGACAGTGCTGAGGTCACCTCTGAGCCACCTCTTCTCCAGGCTGAACACCCCCAGCTCCCTCAGCCTCTCCCCACAGCACTTGTGCTCCAGTCCCTTCACCAGCCTTGTTGCTCTTCTCTGGCCCCGCTCCAGCACCTCAATATCCTTTCCTCAACTGAGGGGCCCAGAACTGAACACAACACTCAAGGTGTGGCCTCCCCAAGGCAGAGTCCAGGGGAAGGATCACTTCCCTGGTCCTGCTGGCCACGCTAGTTTTGATACAGGCCAGGATCCCATTGGCCTTCTTGGCCACCTGGGCACACTGTTGACTCATGTTGAGCTTCCTGTCAATTAGTTCTCCAAGGTCCCTTTCTGCCTGGCTGCTCTCCAGCCACTCTGTGCCCAGCCTGGAGCGCTGCAGGGGGTTGTTGTGGCCAAAGTGCAGGACCCGGCACTTGGCCTTGTTGAACATCATCCCATTGGAATCAGCCAAGTTCCACTTTAGTTCCAGGATTTACCGTCAGCTTCCCTTTTCTCACTTTGGCCATGCCTCAGAACATAGACTTTTAATTAATTGTTAAGAGTGTAGAACTATAAGATATTGCTGAAGAACTAAACTTTTTGAACTAGAACCATCCAAGCAACATTTAAAAACAATTAGTAATGGCAGTCCTTAATCGAAGCAACTGAATTTCAGCTTAGATTAGTAAGGGCTGGCAGTTCCAAGATTAAAAAAGTAATGATTCTGCCACTAAGCCACACTTGCACCAATCAATACTGAAAAGTATCCAGATCAACTGAATAAGCAAAAGTGGGTAACTTGGGCATGTAAGATTTAGGAAAGGTTGTTTGAGAAGTATAGTGGAGTGATGAGTGGAAGGAGAGTCCTACTCTGACCTCAAACAAGTTGCTTCACCTTCCCTGTCACAGTTTCCACACTCACAGAGATGTTTGAGATATCCTCCCTTTATGTTCCCCACTTCTTCAAACCAGAAGAAAAGCCCAGGCAAAGCTTTTGACTCAAAATTCTTGCCAACTCAGTCTGAGACTTATGATTATTTTTTTAGAATGTTTTAACCTTTTAATTGCCTTGCCAGCAATGTTGGAGGTGCAGAGTCATTCTCATAGGTATCATTAAGTTGAGCACAGCCTTAAGATGAATTCTTACCATTTTTGGTGCACAATTCTACTTGAGCAGAAACAAACTGAATGAATAATATTTGATAAATATTTACTCTGCATACCTGCACTGATTGATTTTTCTTAATTTTCTGTTTAATTTTATATTGCATTAAGAATTGCCCCTTTTTCCTGATGTTTTGTTCATTCAAAAAGGTTAAATGATTATTAACTCTGACTAAGTAGCAGGATAAGTGTCCTTGAAATCTCTGATGGTTTGATTGGGGCTGTTGCTCCCCTTTGTTGTGTTCTTCACTTCCTCTCATGTTTCACTATCAAAGTGACTTTCATAGTTTATATCCATGCATGGGAGAGAATTAAGCAGAGAACACCAAAGGTCTGACTGTGTGCAAATCCTAAACAGCTTTAATAGGGAAATACAAAATTGTCTCCCTACAATCACTCAAGTAATCATAAATGGCATCTTTATTCAGGATTAAACCTGGTGGATTATGTATAATCAGAGCATATGGTGATCCAGGCTTTTTTTCTGAGAAAAATGTGGGTTTATGCCTAATCATGCACTTCTGGGAAAGGGGCTTGCTCTTAAAATTTTGAATGACCAAGACTGAACTTTCAGGTCTGTGGGAAAGTTGAGAATCAGACAAGTGTAAGGAGATGTTTGGCAAATATATATGGGAATTCTGGGGGAAACACCCTCAGGGGTAGTCCAGTTTCTTCAGCTCTGGTTCAAGGACTAGTGAAAAGAATGCTTGGAAAAGTGTCCCGCCTACCATTGACACCAAATGTTCACATATGTAACTATAAACATTACTTTGTTAATTAGTTGAATGTGAAGTATGTCTGTACAGTTTGGATTTTATTGATTGTGAAGGTAAAAGAAGATTTTCAGTGGTGATGTAGAGCAATACTTTTCATTGCTCCATGGATTAACTCTCTCACATGACTAGTGTCTTACCCAGAGGTATTGTACCTAGTGGATTAGGACTTCAAATACTGCTCGGATACAAAAGCTCTTTACAGTAAAATCCAAGACTCTAGTAATTATTATCCAAGTCTTTCAATGATTTTTTGATGTTTGGGTTGAGCTTTCAGCAAGAAGATTAAAAAAGAGAGAGAAAAAATCCCACAAAAATATTTTCAGTTGATATAGGAGTCTTCAATGTCTCATCTATTGATTTTCTTCAGATCTTTAAATTCACAGTGTGACTTATATTCCATGAAATAGGGTCACTGACATCTGAAAATGCACTACAAAAAATATACACTTCATATCCCATGGACTGAAACACATAATTGTCTAATGAAAAGGTTATCCAGTGTGTTAAATCCATCACTTACAGAAATTCTTTCTTGCTTCGGAGTGAACAGACTTTGCTGCATTGTAAGAGAGGAAACGCTTTGTGGTGAGTGAAAAAGTCAGTGGGTGCTGCAGTGTTTGACCGAGAGCCCAGAGAGCCTTTGTTCTAACTTCATTCCATGTGAGATTTTATACAGAGATCTCCCTAAAGTGACCACCACAGTAACACACCCTCTGCCTGCAAACTTGTGTTTCTCACTCTGCTGCCTTCTCTAGTGCCAACAATTACCAAATAGTAAATAAAGCTCTAAGGATTAAAGGAAACTTGACTGAGCTACTGATGAACAAAAGCAGTCAAAGCCATTAGAAAGCTGTTGCACAACATGAAACTGTCTTTACAAAGTCCAACCCCTAAACCAGCACTGGTGCAACCTTATTTATTTCTCCTCTATATGATGTTTTGGAGTACATTTTCCAGCTTTTTTTCTTGATGCATATGAATGCTGTGATGCTCAATAATCAGATGATCTCCAGAGCAGAGGCTTTAAGAAAACCATTTCATAATGTATGACAAACTTTTCTCTTGCCAGTTGTATTCCTACTGCAGAGTAAATAAAAACCTGCACTTTTCTATGCCACAAAATTAAAAATTAAATAACTGAATGTTAAAGGCATTTTGTAAACTATTAAAATAACCAGAGTATATTTTAAAGTACTGGACAATTGTACATGTATTTAAATTTTCATCAAACCATTCATCATTATAGTCTATAGGAATTGTCACAGTATCTTATGCAGAATATTTTAATTTAATTCTTTTCATGAAAGATGGCAATTTTGGTATTTCACTGTGAGTAAAATGTGATTTCTTAAGGAATAAAATGATACAGTGCAGAGTTTACATTCTTTTAACTCCCTGACTGAAATTCCCCAAAGAGCTTAATTTAAATTCCTCCAAAAACAAAACAAAAACTCTTAAAAATTAAATGTGCATATCAAAATCCCTTAATAATAGACTTCCCCAAACCCTGAGTTTTAACTCAGTATTTAAGAGCAGAGAACTAGAGAACAGTTCCAATGATATATCAGTTCTGACACAGCCTACCACAGATTTTGCTAAACTTTTGAGGATTATTTACCTTAAATTTGTCTTTACTATTAAGCATTATTTGGCACAAATACAAAGAGAAGAGCCCAACAACTGCCACCCCAAACACCTTTCCTCCCAGTTGCCACCCTTTCCAAACCCTTAGGACCATCACAAAGTCCATCCATCCAAGAAACCCCATTCTGGATTGCCCCAGTCCTGGAATCTCTTTTCCACTTACATCAAAATTCAACTTTCCTCCTTGAGGGGATTTACTACTTTAGAAGCTGTTGCTTTTTGTGGCCTGACAGACAAAATACAATAGTAAAGGAGCTGAAATTACCATTGCAGTACCAACTTCAAGAGAGATTGTTGCTACAGATACACAGTTTTTCACTGAGGGATTTTTCATTTTGTCATGTGCTTGTAAGGCCCTGACTTTGAGAAAAGGGATGCAATTGCTTTGTGCAAGGGCAACCCCTCTGGAGCCATTCACACCCTTGGATTTAGTCTTGTTTATACCTCTGGCTGGACATGGGCCATGAAATCTGTCTGTCAGTCTCGGGGAGGCTTTGGAACAGGTTTGTACTGATTTCTATTGATTTTAGATCATACATTTATAGAGATGTTGATAGTATCTCACTTCTATACCCCACAGATATGTGTGTTCATCTCTGTCATACAAAGCTTCCACCGAGTAACCTTCTAGTGAGGAAACAAGTTGTTGAGTCAGTTCAAGGCAAAGGATGTTAAATCACACAAAATTACATTTTCTCTAGAGATACCACAGTTTGAATATTGACAGTTTACATAATGATTATTTTATTTAGCAGCACTTCAGTAAAAACATTCTGAAGGGTCAAATCCTGATCTCTGTAAATAATTAGGCATTCTGTACAGAGGAGTTGAAATCAGAAGTTTTACAGAGTCACTTTGCCCTATAAAAGAAAGGGAGATCCAGAGTTGTTCTTTAAGGCAAGACTAAAAAGGTTTTCTGAGTTAAGACAGAAATTAACCTTTGTTTGGTTTGCTTTTGGGTATTTAAAGGGCTTATTGGGAGCCACGACTAAGCCAAATGAAACAAAGTTTCAAGTAATCAAAGAGAACAATTTCTCTTGGTTTCAGCACAGTAAATATGGGGTTACTGTTCTGGAAGATGGGCACATCTGTGGAAGGGTGTCGAGCCAACTCCCAGGATTTTCTAAACACTTCCTGAACAAACTCTCCTCTCACAGTACTCCTGTCTGTGAACAACCAGCTCCTCCCAGCTGGAAGGAAGTGAAGCCTCAGGTGCAGCTGTAACCAGGTACAAAGAAGCCAAGGAATGGCTTTTCTTCCTGATGGGACAATGGGAAGTATCCTTTTGGGTAACAATACATGACATTATTGATAGTGTTCAGATTAACACCAGCAGAAAAGCTCTGCAGGAATTTATTAAAAATGGATTTATCAGGGAATAAGAATTCATGATTCACCTAAAGGCAAAAGCAACCAGGGAAGTTTGAGTAACAGCTTCAAGTGGATGATTAGCTAAGGGGATTCAACACTTAATAGCCAAAATAAATTACTATAATTATTTTATTACCTATGCTAACTGATTTCATTGTTTTTATTGAAATAACAGCTCCCTAAGGAATGGAACGTTGCTTCAAAGAATCCCAGCTGCAAGCTTCTGTGTTCTCTTGTGGCAATCAAACCCAACAAAAATAGCTGTCATTAATAATACTGCTAATAACTGTGCTACCACATCTTAGAAATACAGTTTGGATTTGTCTCTATACCTGGACTTGAATATGAAGTTTTCCGGCCACTGGGGGGTTTTAGATAGAATTGAAATAAATCTGTAAAGCACTTATTAAAATAAACATGAATATTTATAGGGAACAATGGAATGCTTTAAATAGATTTTAATAAATAAGTGTGATTAGTTGAGGAGCCTGAGAAATCTTTTAATTTGTCCTCAGAAGAATTATCAAAAAATCTGTGTATTTCTGCTTTTGCTTTCCCAGTGAAGTGTTAATAATATATCCTCTACACTGGAGTGATTTTCAAAGAACCTCACTGAAACTTCTAGTGAATTTTTATGGGGTTTCTCTATATCGCTTTCAAGATCTTACCCAAGTCTAACTTTGAGCTAATTTGTATTCATGCCAGTCTGTGTTTCTGGCCAGCACCTGCTGTACCCTCCCTTTCCTCAGGCTCCCTCCTTATAACCCCCTGCCATTTGGAACCCACTGGACAAACTCCAGTGGGCTGCTGGGAGCGACACACAGGCTGCATTCCATGGTGTGCTCTGGCCCCTGATAAACAGCAGGAGGATCCAGGGGAGAGCAGTGATGGCTTCAGTTCCAGGCAGCCCTTCAGTGATGTGCCCCAGTTCTGCTGCACTGGGACACTCCTCAACGTGCCCTGCTCGTTCCTACGGTGCTCATGCAGCTAAAGCTGGGATGCTGCAAGGCTCTATTTTCCTGAACTTCCAGAGAGCTGAAGTTCTCTGTGTTACACAATGCACAGCCAAATAATTCTGGGATTGAATCCAGTAGTAAAAATGCACATCCTAAGGACACTGATCAACAGCATATTTTGACTGACTATGTCTATGTCCCCCTCCTTTCTAATGCCTTTACAAATGCCCAATTCTCCTGCACAGCTGGGAAAACTCATTATCATTCTAATTGGTGGTGATGCATTGCTTTTTTTTTTGTTATTTTGTATAACATGATATACCAATACCATACACAAAATTGGGCACTGAGATTTTCTCATTTCTTACTTGTTGGGGCTTCAACATGTAATTTTAGGCCTAACAGATGTTACCCTGAACAAACAACTACCTGAGGTACAGCTCATCATCACTGCCACAAGAGCCAGGACTGGAAACCAAGACAAGAAATGAAAGCTCTCAGTCACACCACTGACATGATGAGGCTTCAACGTGGTAACACAAGTCCACTGTGAATTGTACTGTCATAGGATCAAAATAAAGCAGCTTGATGAACTTCCAGCCAGTGTGCAAAATACAGGAGACCTTCACATGTTCTTTGTTAGTAGTACCAGTGATCCTATCACCTGTCAGAAAGTGGTTTAGCCTGATTCCATGGTTTGGATTGGATTGGCTTGAGTTTGTTTTGTTTTCCAAGGAAAACAACTTTCTTGGAAGGAAAAGTAAAATAATGCATGTAAAAAAACTCTCTAAAATTAAATGTCGCTGTCATATGACAATACTAAAAAAAAACAAATCAAAAAACAACTACTGCATATTCAACGAGAGCCGGTGTTAATTAAGATCAAGTTAAAATTTAAACCTTCAGAATATGCTGTGGCTCCTCAGTATCTTTAAATTATATTCACTGTGTGCATCTTCTGACATTTCTAAAGTTAATATTTGGACGTCTAACACTGATAAGAATAATATAATCCTCACAAGGTTCTGAGGTAACAATATTTACATTAGTAGTCATGTCGTAACTGGGCATGGAATAGTATGAAGAAAATTGTTTAAATGCTGTTTGCTACATGGCATATTTTTTACACTGAATTTGGACTGTCAAAACTGTAATTTTTATGCTGCAGTAATGCAAATGCTGGGGTTTAATTTCCTTAACTTTGTTTTCAGGAAAAAATCTCAACCAACTTTTCTGCTTGCACAGCTTATCTACTTGTGTGCCTGGTGTTGGGACATCACAACACCACCAGAGCAGCCAACAGGAGGATGAACTGCTGCTCAGGACCCAACAGTCTCATTAGACATGGGAAAAAGTCATTCTGGTTATGGTGCAACTCAACAAACCCTGCCCCAATGCAGAGGGGAGTGGGAGAAGATTAGCAGGGACCCCTGAAAGCACCACCTGGTTTTGGGACTTGTGCTGGGATTTCTTCCATGTTAACTCCTGGGTTTGGATCTGTTCTTCATCAGCAGTGGAATCCAATCTCTTTGAATGTTTCTATCAGTCAACAAAATGTTCTGTACTCAAGTTGTCAGCTAATTCAAGTTGGATATAAATACTCTTAATCCTACTTCATCTCTTTAGGACAAATATACTTAGATGCACAAATTGCCTCTTATCTTTCATATAGCATCACATTCAAATCATTGTTTCAGTCATCACCTTTAAATCAGAACTTTATTTCTTTTTGTGTATTCTTTTCCTTATCACTGCTGATTTCCAAGACTGCATGTGCACCACAGACTCAACTCCCTCCTAATCACAGTCTGCTCCTTCTAAACTACAGGCACAGGCACAAAGCAGTGATTCTGTGACATCAAACTCACTCATGCACTAACAAACTGTGATGCTACAAACACTTGATTGTGGCAACCTGGAATAAGGCACAGCCCAGAAAGGATGATGAGAACAGAAATGTCTTCTCTTAAGCTCATCTTGGTAGTTGGCTGCAGTGACCAAAGGCATGGAGCAGCAAACATGGTGCTTCTCTGGTTTAAAACAACTTTGTGAACAAAATTCTGTCTGGAATAGCCCATGATCAATAAAACTGTGGCCATTTACCTGGGTGTAACTTTACCTGAAAATTAAGGTCCAAGCAGACCATTGTTTTAAAATATTTATTATGCAAACCAGTGTGAAATGTGTGCAACATAAATTGTTTGGGGGTTAAATTTTAAGCTTGGAGGTAAACACTGAACCATCATGTGATGTAAATCAAAGTCCCAGAACATTAAAGGCTGATTTACACCAGCTGAAGACCTACCTCCATGTATTAAATCAATCTTTGCAGAGAGTGATCTCACAGTAGTAATGAAATCACAGAGATGAGAGAAACAAGCCCAAGTTAAAAGAAAACAAACTGAGAATGATGCAGGCACATTCAAAAGCTGTTTAATATCTTTCACAAGAAAGAGGCAATGGGGAATGTCCTCCCTCTGCTGCCATTCATCTTGCAAATGCTGTAAAACAGGACGGCAACAACCCCCTTGTGTTGGTAGCTCCTCCTCAGTGCTCTCAGTGAGTGCCCAAGGACAGCTGTCCCTGCCAGCCCTGCCCTGGGACAGCCCTTTGCTTTCCAGGGACTCACACACCTGCTGGATGAAGAACACGAGCACTCAGGGGACAGCTTCACCCCGGGCTCCTGGCAAACACTTTGTTTAATGTAACCGAACAGCATCTATTTCAAGGCACAGAGAAAATGCAGTCTTGATTGTGTGTAGAGATCCGAACCTGGGAAGGAACACAGGTGCCCTTTATGTAAACATTTGTCTAACTGATTGCTAAATCCAGCAAGGAGAGGCTCTTTCCATTATTTGTATCAGTTTTACATCTATTTCTACTCAGTAACTGAAAGGGATGCAGCAAGAAGATTTCAAAATGGGAAGTAAACCAGTATATAAATTACACCAATTATGAGTCAGCCAAAAAAGGAGAGAGAACTGAAGTACTAAACAGGGGAGTAAAAAAGAGATTAAATTAGTAAACCAGACATATAGTTAAGTATTTCTGTAATGTTTTTCTTGTTCCTTAGTCTTGCCACTTTGTTTATGCTGATGGTTTTACATCCTTCCTCTAACTCTGCCTGAATGAGACAACAGATGCAATTGCTTTGCATGATCATGAAAAAATTATTTATAAGAGTGAAAGTTCTTTTCCTACCCCACCCCCAAAAGGACAACCATAGATTCCCAGATCGAGATGCAGATACTCAAATAGTCTCTCTTCTGAGTCACCTGAGATGAATTTCAAAGCAGAGGTGTGGAAGATGTCACAGCATCACATTCCCCCTGAGCAGCAGCAGGTGAACATGTGGACAGCGAGTTTATTTTGCTGCTGCTGTCAGCAGCTCCTTCTCTACCCCCCTTCCTAAACAAACATTCAGGACTAAAAATCTCAGAAAATATAAACCATTTCAACCATTTCAGACCTGCTTCTACTAGACATTTTAAATTCACCAAAGAGCTGGTGTCAAATTATTTACTTTTACATGTTTTTTTCCAAAGACATGCTCTTACCCAGGTTTTAGTTGCTTAGATCACTGCTGGCTTTAGCCACACCCCTGGGAATTGCACCAACCATATTGTCATACTTAAAATTTCATGTGATACCAACATGACTACATTTATGTCCAAAAGCAAATGTTTCCAGCTAGAGAGGAAAAGTAGAATGCCAAATCCAGTAAGTGGGAAGGCTGCTGTCTGCTACCATAACACTAACAATCCTGCAGTACACTGCTTTCTGCCTTTCCATAATTTAACAGTGGTTTAAAAATACAAGAAAGAAAAGCAGAAAGGAAACATGAAGAGGCCCAAAGTCCACACTAGAAAAATTCTAGTTTCACACCTAACATTAAAAACAATGTCCACCCAGGTACACACATTGTGTGTGTCCATACGATTTCTGTCATTCAGCTCATGCTCTAACTTCATGTGCCCCTTTTGCCCCTGCTCCAGAAGCACAGCTCAGCAGAGCTGTCAGGTACTTCCATAGTTCCTCCTGGGTTATATCTATAAGGAATTTGACTGCTGAAGTCTGTAGATTGGAGTATTCTGTAACTCCAGAGAGACTAAGCTGTATCAGGACACAGGTCTCATGGCAGAACACAAGTTCTCAATCCTGTGGATGATCATGATGTATTCAGGGACACATAACAAAGCTCATGTGTCAGAGGGTTATGGACAACATTTTAGGAAGGAACCACTGTGAAAGAGAACAAAAAAGATTGCAGTGGTGGACAAACATTCAATGCAAACTAATGGTTATTTCTTCTAGGTGAGAAAATGACAGTGCCCAGGGAGAAACCTAATAAATTATCATATCCTATTTTCATTAACATGATCACAATTCCCTCTGAAAAGAATTTACTTTATCAGCACAAAGTATTACAATTCTCACTCAAGCCTTGTCTTCAAAGATCTTTTAATCTTATTTAGTGACCTTGCTTTTAAGGCTGTGGCCTACTTGGAATTACTTCTTTGCCTGCCCCAGAGATGATATGACCATGCTGAAGTGTATTCACATCACAAAATTGCCTCCAATAACACCATACAACTAATACATTTAACCCTGCACACCCATGTACTACAACCAAACAGTATCATTTTACCTACACTAGTCAAGAATCTGTAGAGTCAGCCAAGAACTTTTCACTTTTATCTCTTTCAGTAAAGAGGATACTCAGAATTCTTAACTACTGATTGTTTCAGAGTTTCAGTTGTATTTTCTTGTATTTATGCTGGGCCACGTTCTCCAAAAGAGTTGAGGGCTGTTTACAAAAGCCCTACCATGGCCATTTCTTATTTGTGGCATCACAGCCACCAGCCTCATGGCCAGGGATAACTGCAAGTGACACAGCAATACAACCAAGTATTAAATGTTAAAAAGGTTCCTCTAATGGCTTCTAAAATAGTAGAGGAAGGCAGATCTCATCAGAGATAATATATGGCATTTACAGTAAGCAGGCATTTAAATTTGTTGTCTAAGATAATGGGAAAGCCAGTATTTATGGGGAGAATGAAACACAGTATTGGGCACGTCCCATACAGACACTCAGTAACCTCAACTGCATCCTTGACATCTGGATCAGCATTCTGCAGCTCAGAGATTGCAAACTGGCCTGATTCCAGCAAGTGTTATGAGAGTTACAGAATTCAAACAAGGCTTCCTCTCTGAGTGGTAACTGAACAGCAAGTCATTGAGGAAGGGTGAAAGCAAGTGTTAGTTTCAATTTTAATGATACAGGAGGAACTCAATGCCTTCCAAACAACTCTAATCATCTGTGTGGTTTTGCATTATTGTAATACACTGGTATGTACATTCATGGTTCCTGCCTTGCTTTAGAAACTTTTGGGTTTGCATACATATAGATACACATTTCAAATACGATACCAATAAAGTGATATGTGGACAATGCTCTAAAACTGACATGGCAATTAAAAAACATTACTTAAAAGAATGGACCCCTGAAATTGTACATATCAGTTTTACAGGAAATGCATCAAAATTCAGATCACACTAAGCTAAAATGTGTGATGTAATACCTGTGTTAACTGGTAATTATAAGCAGGGCAGTACTTTTTCAGTGTTGCTGTCCCAGGTTATCAGAGGGTTGTCTGCTACGACACAGCCTGGCAGGATCTGGCTCCACTGTAACCAGCAAAATAACAGTTTGCAGCCAACTTTAGAAAAAAAAAATAATATCTGACTCCCAGCCGTGATTAGAATGTCAGTTACAGCTGCTGCCTTGTTCTAACACCCCCACACATCTCAGCTCACAAGGACAAATTCAGTGAGAGAATGCCCTGCATTCATTGTGTAATTATCAACTCACACATCTTGGAAAGAGAGCACAGCTCAACACAGGTAGGACTGAACACACCACCATGAGATTATGGGCTGGAACAGGTGAGCACTTCCCTACTGTACTTAATAGGCTATTATAAAAGGATGACAGTGGGAATATAAAGTATTTCCTTTAGCTTGTGTTTTTATAGAAACATTTATCATTGGAAAGTTATATGATTCAGATAAGATGAAAAAAGCAAAAAGGAGTCAAATGCTGGAAGAGAAGGGCCAAGAACTTGCCCGTGAGTTGGCAGGTGGCCGAGAGCACCTCTGCTGGGGAATATGCAACTTTAATCTTTATTATGGAATGATCACAAATGGACTGTTTCAGAATACCATCTGTTCTCACTGAAGCATTGGATCAGCAGGCTGCATGCTTCAGTCTGTCCTTCACCTCAGATTTGGGTTTTCAGCAAAGCTCCCATTTTAAAAAGGGAGGGTTTTGGAAAAAGGAGCCTTTTGGAATGGCTGGTGTCATATCAAATTTAAATTTAACTTATTTGGGATTTTTTCTTTTTAATTTTTATTTTTGCAGTGTCTCTATTTTGACCTTCCACATTTCTCTGAGGTAAGCTCCGAATAGAATACTCATAGTAAGAAAGAATTTACTTCTGATTTCTCTTTTCCCTCTGCACAAAACTTAATGTTTTTACCAGCTGTAGTGTCCAGACAAGGTCTAATCAGTGTAACATTCCCCCCAGCAATCATTCCAGCAAATCACTTCAGTCAGATGTATCTGTGCATCTACAGGGCACGTGTACGAGCAGATCTGAATTTAATAATCATTCCAAATGTTAATATATAAAACATGGCCAAGAAATCCTTGTCACAAATGGTATTCAAAAGGACTTGACTCAGTTCAGCACAGCCATCCCTGTGCAGAGGGCACTCCCCAGCACAGCTGGCTAAGCCACTGCAAAGCCATTAGCCCATCAGCAATTAATCACTGCTCCTGTGCCACATCTGGCTGGAGATGCAATATTGCAGCTGAACATGCTCCTGGGGTATCAGCACTCCCAGGAGGGGGAAACAGAGGAGAATGGAACAAATCCTTTTGGCTGAAATAAAGATTCAGAAAAATCTTTGAAGGATTAAAAGCTGGGAGAAAGAAGCCAAGATTTATCAGCACAGTGAAATGTAACAAAGGCACCAAGAAATGCAGGGGATGTGGAGGAGGGCACAGCTTGGCTCTGGTGTGATCTTCTCTGAACACTCTGGGGGGTGGAAGGTATGGATGTACCATGACAGTTTGACTGTAGGGGTTAAGTGTTTGCAAGTTCCAAACTCAGTAAGGACAGAAAGAGACCTCTTAGATTCAGTCTTTGAATAAACACAGTTTAACTGCACGTCTTGCAAGTCCAAGTCAGCAGCTCTTTCAAAGATTTAGAGTTCCAAATTTCAGTCTGTAGTAAGAGTGATTTACCCATAGAAGCCAAACCAACAGAAAATGAGAGATAAGCAGCCACCCTTAAGCACTGGGTACCCAAACACTTCTAAAGAGTATTTGGGGAAACACAGAATTACCAAAGTATTCACAGAGTAACAGGATCCTCTCCCCATAGAGCTCCACAGGCCAGAATGCAGGGACCACCCCAGGGGATTTGGGAAGAACCACCTACTCACTGCTAAACCATCTCACCAGATGCAGGAATTTATCAGTAGAAGGGCTGAACCCACAACACTTTTTTAAGAAGCCCAGTGATGTTCAGCACATGTTCCATTTACACTCCTTTTACTGCACGTAATGCAACTGGAAAACATCCCTGTGGTGTTACAGTCCAGTCTTGCCAACTTTGATCCACACATACATGAAGAATGACATCAATGTGTAAATCTATCAGCTGATAAATCTTTTATACCTCGGATAAGAAACCAGATCTGGCTATGCAAACTGACAGGAGGCTTTCTGAGAAACCTTCATGCTGGAGAGAGGAGAAGAAAAAAAAAAAGACTCAAAAATAAACACATTGGGGCATCAAGAGACTTTTGCACATAATTTTCAACATCTGAAGAATGAAGAAAACAAAATTATTGGTTGCTTCTGAAAACCTCAGCTAAGTTCATATATCCTACTGGTGCCTTCCTGGCACACAGAGGAAGCACAGTGTGATGGCTGGAAGTTTCCTTTAAAAATCACAACCACTGTAAAAAATACAAACTCAGTTTTGCTCCCTCTGAAGTCAATGTGGTTTTTTAACTCTTTTTTTCTGAGTGAGAACAAGCCTTGCATTTTGCCACAAGAAAAAAATTGTAACAATTTTATATAAACCACACACTTCAGAAAATGAATAAATGAAGTGAACATTCTCTGTTATGTTTCCATTTTTAAAATTTTATTGAAGGTTTAGGGATTGCGAGACTATCAGCAGACAGGAAAAATGACTTTTTTCTGTTCCCTGTCCTTCTCCCACTTCTGCCAAGTTCCCTCCAAATCAACATCACAGGAAAGGAAATTGGAAATCATTTCAGGAATGGATTATTGACCTGGTTGATAAGCAAAACTACATCCTACCTTCACAATTCTTAAATGCAAAAATCTATAGAAAGATCATTCTCTACAGAGTCACATTTTTATTCTTTTTTTGTTCCTTGAGACCTCAACACCCAGTGCTTAGCTCTGTTTAAAAAATTATTGTTGTCAAATGCAGACTTTCTGCTGAGTGTAATCAAAATCTTCCGGCAGCATTTCTACCATTTTCTCTTACTGAGATCGGTGTGTTCATTAAGACAAACTTTGGAAGAAATTAAAAGCATGCTAATGAAATCCTAATTTGCAAAGGCAAAATGAAATTACTGTACTCTCTTACTAATGTGATTATGAAGGCTCGTGTTCTACGTCTGTTTTTTCCACAAAGAATTTTTAAGCAGAGTCTTGTTTAAATCTGGGAATATTGCTGGTTTGAAGCTGTCCTTAGCACACAGGCAAAGAGAAGACAGCCAGGGAGAAAGGTGAAATCGTGAAGTACAGGGAAGGAAAAAGGATTTCAATAGATTTAAATTTAAAAATAAAAACAAGTTTTTAATGTACAGTATACATGTTAAAGGATGGAAATCAGGCAATCATGAAGAACCAAAAATTTGAAAAAAAATAGAAGCAGCATGTAAATCATATTCCTCACTAGTACACCATTTAGTGTTCATCTTAATTTAGTACATGGATTGCAAGCTCAGAGAGGAAGTCCTGTCTTTGTTGCTGTAAATGGCCATGTTTGCTGTGGCTTTGGCCAGCCAGGGCTATCCCTCACTTCAGTCATTTACAGAACATGAGGCTGAATACTTCCCCTTCATTGTCATAGCAATTCACCTGCTGCATGTTCTGCAGTCCCAGGGAAGGCATCTCCTCCACCACCCACTCCATTCCCAGAGCTCCATGGGGCTCCACTCCTTGGACCCCCTGTTGGATGGCCCAGGACACGCTGCCTTCCACCGGCTGAGAAACGCAGAGGCCGCCCAAGGGCTGCACAGCAGGACAGTGCGGGCAGCTCTGGGCAAGGCAGTGGGGCTGAGCCATCCCGGGCACGGATGTGCCAGGCGCTGGCACAAAACCTGCCTGCATTTCCATGTCCCCTGGAACACTGCTCTCAGCTACAAATGCGTCCCTGTGCCCACAACACTGGAGGGGTTCTCGTCGTTACTTTGTTTTCTGGGTGAAATTACTGTAAGGCAGTGAGAGAATGGAGGATATTATATGAATTAAACCCCAACTAATTCCATAGAAAATCTGATGAGATTATGAGATTTTAGGCCAACTGCTGTGCAGCCTTCCCCACACCCTCCCCAGTGCATGGCACACTCCCAGAGCACATTGCTCCTGCACAGAGTCCCGGCTGGGCACTGCCAGGTGTAACTCAGAGCACTCTGCACTGTCCAAACTCTTATAAACCATGGTGGGAGAAAGAGCCAACTGCTGACAAACTAAGGGAACTAGGATGGGAAGCCAAGGGATGATTTAAACAATGGGTTTTCTAACACAATGTCCTACAAGTGCCCTAAAATACAGACTGCTTTGCGTGCAGAAAGAGCCAAAATCCAATGTCTTTGCTGTAAGAGGCAGCATTTCTGTCTACACTTTGGACATTCTTGCATTTGACAATGCTTCTTAAGGTCTTGCTGTCATTAAAAAGATAACTGAATAAAAGAAAGCTTTCTGAAATTAGATGATGCCAGATTATTTTTTTATCTAGATTAACTCCCTTATCCCTTTCATGTCCCAGATGCACAAATGCTTGCAGTGGCAGAGAACAAGAGGCTGAAATGAAGGGCTGGCTTGGAAAACAGGGAGCACAGATCATAGGGTTTTTTTCCATAGCAGTTCTGAATCTGTGGCCCAAGAATCTTTGCTACTGAAAATCAGGTCTTTTTAATCTTGTGCAAAATATCTGAAATCAGCCAGAGGTAAGGATGACTATCCTTGAATTTATCCTGCATTATGCTTATGGAATCCTAATTAAATTAAGTGTTTACTGTGCACATGCTCATTACAACTTACTGCACTCTATTTAAAACAAAAAGAATCCTTTTCCTTTGGAAACACATGCTTTCATCAGCTGTCCAGGTGGACTGCAGGAATTTTTAGCAGATTATTGACTAGAGTTTCCTAAGTAAGTTGCATAATTTACAACTCCAAGAATATACATCAATGCCCTTAAATTAATCCCCTGGGTCACTGCTGTATATATTGCAATGCACACTCCCTTCTCTGTGGTTCATGGCCCTGAACCTCAATTCTATGAGAGACAGATGCTTTTCAACACCAGGCACTGCCATAATATCAAACCCAAATCCAAGATTTGTTAAATAAGCTTCATTCAAAATTAATCAAACTCTTCCTTATTCCACATAATCACTACATTCATCTTCTCAAAGGATGAATACAACTTCCCAGCCTCTGGAAATTATACTGGACAGGCTTTTGCAGAATTAGCTGGGAAGTAAACTTTTTTTTTCCATCACCAGTATTAATGGGGGCAAAAAAAGACAAATCCTGCAGTGCTGGTCTCTATGTGCATCTCATGCCTTCTTGTTTACTGTAATGTTGGGAAAAGCTGAAAAATGTGTGGTGAGTGTTTGCATGTGAATTAGAGTTAAGAAGAGAAATAAAACCAGATGATTAGTTACTATTACTACCATATGTGTCCATGGCAAATCTCAGCAGCAGAAAACAAGCAGAAACAATATGGCTTTAAGCAATACAATGGGTTAGGAATTGCCAGAAGTTTTTATGCCCCAGAATACTCACTTGCTTAGGGATCCTGCAATTCTGCAGGTCAAAAATTCTCAGGACCCTGTAAATTGCATTTATTCTAAGTAGTGTACATTCCTAAGTGACTGCACACATGCAGCCTCCCTGCAATCCTCCCTCCAGCTGGTGCTGCCTTATCCCACTCCTAGGCCAGCAATAAAGGCAAACATCTCCCTAAACCTGTAGCTTGCCAAAACGTGTTTGCAGATGACCCATAAATATCTGCTTCCTAAAAACACTTAGCAGAAAATTCCTTGATCAGTAATTGCATACAATGTAATGGTCATAAATTAGTATAATAGAAGGGATAGTGTTGAATTTCCGTGTCCTTCCTGATGGTTTGCAGGGAGCCCAGCACAGAATACTGAGTGCTGAACATGAAACCTGCTGGATGATGCTGGAATTGCTTTCTGCACAGGAGCTCTGGTGCCTGTCATGGGAATATCAGTGGCAAGACAAATTGTTCTAAGCAGCTGAAATAATCTAAGCTTTAATCAACGGTGCTGAAGGTCAGTTAGATGCTTTGCTTATCCTCTCTATAGTTTCAGGCAGTTTGGAAACAAGTGCTTAATATTAAAGAATTTGTTTCTTTAAAACTGTCATGCAAGAGAGATTCCCAGAGCCTTATTACCTGAACTTGCAGGCAGCAGTATTGCTGAGCCAGAGGACTTTACTCAGCCCCACAGAGTTACAGATAAGGACAGACACTGAAAACTCATCAAGGGAAGCTTTGCCTACCCTGTTTGGACTCACATAAAATACCTGCTGCTGCAAAGGAGCTCTCAAGACATCTCAACTTGTCTGTTCTACTTAACCACTGACAGAGCTGATGTCACTGGTTTCCATCAGGACTGGACAGTGTCTCCTGTCACTAGACAGCAGTGTCTCTGGCTGATTATAAATGAATGGTCCTGATGTGCTCTGAAGGAAGTTTCATTAGGCTTGTCCATACCAGGGGAAAGTTTAATTCTTTTGGAAAAGTGTTTTCTAACAAAGCCAAAGTGTGTTAGCAAAACAAATTAGCTCGTACTGGGCACTCCACTAACTGCTTTCAGGGGCACATTGTCTTCCCACTGGAAGTAAAAAACCCAAAACTCTATTGCATCCAGGGATCAAGGTTTAACTCTAAGTGTTTCCGACAGTGTTGTCAAGGAGAAGCATCCGAGAAATGCGTTTCACTGCACAACGCCCACTCTGACACCTGAAAGAGCGAACACACCTCCTGATGCATTTGCTGGGGAGCTGCCAAGGCAGCAGAAGTGCACAGACTTGGTCTCAGACTTAATTTGTAGCATAAATCAAGATCATTTGTGTACCACAACAGTTGCAAAGTGGAAATTCAACTCTTGGAGCAGAGATGGCTTTGCATTTCTCAGCCACTGCTGCTGGAGTTTGGAGTCAGTGAGAAATAAGGGAATTTTGTGAGCACAAGATTTTGAAGCATATTAAGTAATTAGGCAATCAGATTATTTCCTTGCCACAGCAATGCTATTTCCAGTGCAGGTACCTCTTGAAATGCCCCTGGAATGACCCAAAAGGGTCAGAGGGATGAACACAGGACAGTTCTCAAGTTTATTTGTTTTTGTTTTAAACTGACCATCAATTTGATTGCATTAACACTCCAGAACATTAGTTACTATCTGATTATTAGTAATATATTTCTATAAGGACTGTGTAACTTAGAGTTTTTTAAATGGTGAATACACTTTAAAAGTAGGGATTTTATATAAAATATACAATTATTTTAGTTGACTTATAGAATAATTTACTTTAGGTCCAAACATTGACTTATAGAATAATTTACTTTAGGTATAAACATTGAAATTAAACAGTGTTGACAAGATTGTATTTACAGGTTGTGCCTATGAGAGTGACAATCTCATTTAGAACTGCTTGTCCATGGGCTATTCCAGAACCTCTGCTGGAGAAGGACATCTGACTCACAAAGTGGTTTAGGAGGATGGAGGTAATTTACAGAGTTAGTTTATCAACCTTTTTCCATTCCAAAACTTAGAAAGAGAAGTTCAGCAAGATAGAAACCCTTGTGCTGCTGTCCTTGAGAGAGGGGAGATTCATCTCCACCCTAGAGCTATTACTGAGCAATTCCATTTTCTGTAATTCCAGAAATACTTCATTTTTTTTCCTAAGACCTGTTTTGTTTCAAGTATAATGACAAAGGAATGGAGCTAAAGATTTATTATGTATTCAGCTAACATAACAACACAAACTAGCAGGAGGTGGAGAGATGGAGATGCTGTTTTTTGTGTGTACCTGTCAAAACTCAAGCTACCCCACTGCAAGGTGAAGCTCTTTCAAATCCAAACATCATATTTATTAAAGCATATAACAAATGTGTGAAGCAACAAGCTGAACTTGCCAAGACCACTCAGAAAATGGACTTCCTTTACTGGTCATAGACAAAAGAAGTTTCTGGTGAGCACCCACAAAATAAAAAAAAAAAAGGTCATAAATCCTGAGAAAATTTTATGACCTGTAGAAGGCTGACACTCAAAATCTAGAACCTAAAATAAAGAATAAATCTCCTAATTCCTTTGGCAGGACTGTGATTTCAGTCTAAAGACTGATTTGAAGATCATCTCTGTTCAGAGAGATAAAAGGTTATGTGACAAGAAGGAGAAAAAAGATAAAAGGCAAGAATGCAACACCACCTCGAAACTTTAAGGCTATCTGTGATTTCACAGCAGCATAAAGAGAAATGCAAATGATCTTCCTGAAAGAAGAATAAAGACAGGTAAATCACAACTCGAAGCCCTCTAAGTTATTGCTATTTTAGCTTGAATTCTTCGTGCAGGAGGATGAAAGAAAAACTCTTAACTCGTTCTCCTCATGGTGTGGATTCGCATTTTCCTAACCAAGGCAGATCTCAAATATGAGGCTCCCAATATTGTGAAAAGAGGAGTATTTTCACAGTAAAAAGGTTGAGAACTAGGAGGGTACCAAGTCAGAGGGTACCAATGAAAAATATATTTTTATAAATATATATACACAATATAAATACACACAAACAGATATATATATGGGAATGTATCTATAAGTGTATATACTCCTAGAGGAACCACCACCCTGGCTCTCTCTGTAATGATATTCAATTTTCTAACACTGCTTGCACCAGTATAACAAAACAATCAGAATTCATGCTAGTACAAAGGAAATGGGACTTTAAAAAGTGAAAGTTCCTCTTAAGTCATTTGGACAAAACCTTATAACAATGTGACATTAGTATCCAGCAGTAGGCAACAAAGTCTGGAGTAACTCATAGCACTCAAGGGAATTGGCCTCAATTTTACTGTATTTGGTGAATGCTGAACTTCAGTGTAGAGTTACTCACTCATTCTAGTGAGACTATATCATTAAAAAGTCAAATAACAAAGTTGAAGCCTTATCAGAAGACAGCATGCATTGAAATGCAAACTAAAAATGCATGTGCTACTCCATTCAGATTCACAGGAGTGACAAATTGCCCTAACAAATCAGTACTTGTGTTCAAGATATGTAAAGCTAAACCTATGGTAAGGAAATAGGGGTTTTCTAGTTGTGAGAAATGCCTAGTTCTGTGTGTAGCTTCAGTAAACTTTTAACATGCTTCTGCATACCAAGGAGGGATGGAGATTGCCAGAGTTTCATTTGCCACTTTACTGCAAAGCAGACACATGATTCAATCTTTAGAAGGTGGCTCACTTTAAAATCTAATCTCACATTCATGTAGCAACTCCTAATGAGCCCTCTAGGAGTAAACAAATTAGTCTCCAGGATGTATTATGCATTAATTAATCAAACTAATAGTATTATGAAATGTGTAATAGATGAAAATTAGTTCCAAGTACAGTACTTGCATTGAAGAATGAACAGAGAAGAATTAGAACATAATAAAAGTTTTCTCAAATTTCTACCGCTGTCACCTAAATCAACTATACTTCATTAATGACATATTTCTCACCCATTTAACTGCATGTTTTGGTGAGATAAATGCCAACATTGCATGGTATTTTATTTTGACTGCCATGGCAAATTCACTTTTGGAAAAATCCCTGTTGGTGATCAAGGTGAGATGTGAAACCTTGTGCTGACCCAACTACAACAGCCCAGCAGGTGGCACGGAAAGCCACTTCAACCCAAAAGGGTGGCAATGAGGGGGTGTCACTCTTACTGCAGTTCATTCACAGAACTGTTTCTTTGGCCCTGAGCAGAAAACCTGAAAAGTACACTATTCCTAAATAAAATATCCAAAGCACTGAAAGATCTGGTGTTTTGAGAGGGACTGGAAGCTGGGCAGGCTTGGGTGTTTACCAGGGAGATGCACTGGATTTGTTCCTCCCTTCTCCTCCTTGACTGTGAACGATCTAAGTTTTTAAAACATATTGGAAAAGATCCCAGAGGAGAGATAAGATCATTAAACAGATACATTGCATACAGTTGCAGCTCTTTCCATTGATGTGCTGCCACCCTCTCTTACTCGGTGTGATGCTGATGCCTGACCCCTGGAGCTGGGGAGGGCCACACAGTGTCAGGTTGTATTCCAGAGCAATCCATACTCGGCTGAGCACGGTGACACAGCTGAGAAGAGAACCGAGCACAGGCAGAGACATACAGCACTTTTACTAATGTGAACATGTTGGGGAAGGAGCCAGGAAGCACTAAACTCTGCATACTAAAGCAGACAGGCACATTATGGGAATGTTGCACTAAATAAACAGGCATATGTGCCAGACGAAATCACACCCGGGATGAATACGGTGGGAAAAGCAGGGTAGAGAAAAATGTATATCTCTAAGGCAACAGGCACTGCTATATTCATCAGGTAAATATTTTAAATTATATTTAGTCAGTTTTGCAATACTTCTGCTGTCTTCAGTCTTAACCACCTCTTAAATAAGAATCTCATTAACCTGCATTTTCTTCCTTTTGTAACACAAGCTAATGCCAGTAGGAGAGAGGATCAAGAGAAACAAATGCTCCAATCACTAATTCTGTCCAGAACTCTCTAAATGTCAGTCCCTCAACTACCCACCAGCCCCAGCCTTCTCACTTCAACAGAACTTGCTCATAGCTCTGCCTAACTCTGGCTTACCATTACAAATCAAAAAACCCAAATAAATAAAAAGCCAGCCCCTGTTCTAAGCCACTCCAAAATTATCAGTGGCTGCAGAAAGGGATAATTCAAAGCAGAACCGTTAGCTGTGGTTTTCTCTTCAGAATAACTTGGGAGTAATACACAGACTGGCTTTCTTACCCAAGCTTCCTGAGGTGCTTTCAATATCCAGCTCAGTCAGTATTTTCCCTGCAGGTAGCAGAACTCAAACTGAATTCAGGTTGCCTACAACCACCACCTGTTTTCATAGCAGACAGCATAATATGCCTTTAGGAGAGACGTGTTTGTTCAACTACAGTCAAATGATACTCCTCAGGACAGGAGAGATGTGCAAACCAGTCAGAGTGCCAGGACCTTTTCATACATGGCATATTTTCTCAAATACAGAACTAATTCACTTCTTCCCCAGGATTTTCTTTAGTACTCAGTTCCCAGCAGTACTCCAGCATTAAAAGCAGCTGAAGTGAACCACATCACCACGTTGGCACAGCAGAGGTGAGACACCACTGTCCTTCCTCACTTCCCCCCCTGCATATCATCACACAGCCACAGTGGGAGACAGAAGGAGCATTATGTGTTCACACTCAAGAAAGGCATCAGGCCTCAAAGCTGTTACAGCTGTCAATATGCATGGGCAGGGCTCAGCAACAACATTAACCAGAACTTTTTCCTGGGCACAAGTCAGGGAAAGTTCAGGGACTGAACTTCCATATGCTTTCAACAGGAACTGGATGCTCAACTGCCCTTACTCATCTGCCCTTTCCAGTGATGAAAAAACTTGGCTGAGAAGGGCAAATATTACAGTTGTTGTTAGTACTGTTCGTGATTTTCTATCTTATTAGTCACGAGTCATACACATTGATCTAAATGCAGTAAAAATGTATAGTTGCAAATATAGGCAGATTTAATGGTAGTCCTTCATTGACTCAGTGATTAATATGAACACTGTCATAATAAACAACACATTTTTAAATAGCACCCCAAAAATACAAACTATCATTATCTCACAATTGAATCAAATAAATGCAATGAAAAAAGTCATTTAACCCAATTAACATTTCACTTTCCCCAGTTCAGTAATGCAGAGAGCTGCACTCAGAAGCCAGTTCAGGGGCCCAAGAAGCAGCTGTGCCCACAGGCAGCACAGACCCCAGGCACTCCTGGGCTCAACTGCAGTGCACACAAGGCAAGGCCATGGGCCCCAAGGCCTTAAACCTGTGCAAGCAACACTCAAGCCCTGTCCTATCTTCCCACGGTGCAAACTTCTCTTGCACTTGTCTAACTCCACTGACTCCAAGGAAATTTTAGCTTTTTAAAACAAAGGACAGAATGAGTCACAGTCACAAGCAGGTCTGTGTAAATGCAGGTTGCATTTAACAACTACTGTGTTGCAGCAGAGTTGACTCAACAAAAGACTTTAATAACAGAGAACAAAGTCATGAAGAGCCTGAACTCTTGGCAATGGGATTTTCTATGGCCTCATGGATTAATTTCATGGAGAGCCATACACTGATTTCAGGATCACAGCCCAACATGGTCTGGAGCAATAATGAAGCCAGAGCTCAAACCAAAGTTCTGGAAACAGCCTCAGTGTTCCAGTGTTACATAGTCAACATATAAGCTTAAGTTAAGCTTTACGGAACAAAACCCTGTTAGCTTAAATGGTACGTCCTGTTGGCTTGGGAGGGATGTGGATCTGTGGAAGAGAGGACTTGCAGTACAAACTGAAACAAGCAGAATAACGCCTGCATTAAATCATCCTGTTATTTTAAGAAAAGGTTAATTTGTAAAACAAATTGAGCTTCATTAGGGACTAATTGACTGGAAAATTTTCTTTTCAAATATCTTCTAATTATACAGGGAAAAAAATCTTTTCAAATCACTTTTATAATTGAAAATCATCCATGATCAATTTCTTTTAATATTTAGTCAAAAAATACAGTACAGGAAGGTTTAACTGTGACCTGAGCACAGTCCGCACCAGTGTAATAAATGCAATGGGATAAATATATCAGTAGTACCATGTCTGTGACTGCTGGGAACAACCTAGAAAGAAATCCATAAGCAAGTTCAAACCATCGAAGTAAAACACAAGATTTTCTGCTGGAGTGATTCAGCAGAGATTGAATTCTCTTTTCACAACTGCAAAATGAATGCCAAAGACAAGAAGATTTATCTCACTAGGAAATACCTTTCTCCAAAAGGTGTGTTAGGCTTCTCCTCCACACCATGTGTCCTCAAATCCAACAGCAGGTGTCAATCCCTCATGAGTCACATGGACAGTGTTGGGTTTGTCTTTTGCTTTTACAAACCTGAATTGCAATTTGACTATTAGTATGTTTCTGGTCTGAAAAATTCTTAAGGAAATCCTTTAAGTACAGGACTCTGGTCCTTCTGATATGCTTTTTTTTTTTTAATAGGGTTGTTCTCATTTGCATTGGCTCCTTGTCTTGGTTTGCCTGTTGGGATTGCACACACTGTGACCAGAACAAGGCACCAACACGACCAGGAGTGAGGACAGTGAGGGCAAAATCACAACAGCCTGGGCCTATGTTATGGGTTTAACCAAGTAGGCCAAGAAGTTAGGCTTTAAAGTTCAGACCAGGCCGGAAATTGTCAGCTGAGTTCTTCTAGCCAGTAATATTGTATTCCATACCATACTACATCATCTCAAAGGGTGTAAAATCCAGTGTGTGGGAGTGGCTTGGTCAGTTCTGCCACGGCCGAGGTACAAGCCAGACATGATTCAGCTTTTGTCTTGGAGCAGGCCTTGCTCTGCCCCTGCTGCCTCTGCTTGCATTTTGTTTGCATTCAGGGAAGAAGAAACATTTTTGTTGTTACTCTTTCTGTTTCTTGCTATGTGTCTCTTAGAGTACTTACATATCTAGTGTAATAGACTTTGCTTTGTATGAATTGGGGAGTGGGAAGTTATTCCTTGTTATAGATATGCCTCCCTGACATCCGATCCCATCAGATCTCGGAAGCTCAGCAGGGTCAGCCCCGGATTAGTACTTGGATGGGAGACCTCCTGGGAAATGCCGGGTGCTGTAGGTTCTAGTCCTGAGGACTTCCCTGTCACTGTCCAAGCTCGCTCGGCCGTGGCAGATGAAGCTCAGGACTGAAACGGTGGGGCCAGTTCTGCGCACGCTGAGCCTCACCTGAAATCCACTGCGCAGGCTGGAAGGGCTCAGGGCACACCCACGTGGGGACAGCCCTGCCCAAATCTTCATTCGTGAAGTTTGGCCATACATACATATGTAACTTGTCTAGAAGAAGTCAGCTGTTAGCTAACTCAGCCCAGCTCAAGTCAGCTGACAATTCCCAGGCCTAGGTTAGATTTTCCCCAATATAAGACACAAATAATGGCAAAAGAATTCATCCCTGCCATAGCAGTGTGAAGAAAATCCTTAGGTAAAGACAGAAAAAAAACTTTCTGCTGTAATTTTAGGGTAAGAAAGGTGTGGTTTTAAGGAAAATGATCTATCACTTTGCTTATTTTATTTTTCATTTTCTACTTACATCCTTCACAAACATTTGGAGGGTTTGGGATACTCTGAGAAACTGGTTTTCTTTGCACCTGACGAAGCTGCCTTGAGTCAAGGGTGATTCCAAACTGACAGGTAAGAGTGAGGTGTTCCTCACCTCAGGGGGCACAGATCTACCAGCTGAGCCCAGGACATCCCAACACCAAGCCCCAGGAGCTGGGGTTCTAGCCTGGTTGCCAGAGTATCAAAAAGTGTTCTTAAAGATGCTTAATGGAGAATTAGACAAAATCTATAGAAGCATCCTAAAGAACAGGTTAAGACAAAGATCAGGACAGAGGGAATTAGGTCCAGCTAACAAGCTGTATTAAACCAAAGCTTTCTCATAGCAGGATACTGCAGGGAACACCAAGGGCTTTTGGGGGCATGTGAGACTTGAGTTTTGTTCATTATGCATGTAAAGTAAGGAATGGTTTATAAAAAAATACTAATACAAGGGACAATGGTTTAGAGAACTAGAAGGGTGTAAACTCACAGAAGGAAACTGCTGATTAGCAAAGATTGGAATAGTGAAAGAGTTACCCAAATAAAAAGGTAGAATAGTAGGAACAGTCTCTCTGTGAAAGACAGCTAAAACCAGTAGCTGGACCTACTTAAAAGAATCTGGAATTCAATCAAATGGCCTGTAACAAGCAGAAGGCTCCAAAAGGCTAAAAGGCAATTCAAATTATGCTAGTTGAGCTGCTGGGACAGCCTTTGTCCCTGAAAGAATGGCCTCAAGTCGGGACAATCAGGGATGGGATCAATTAGTCCATGATATGCAAACCTGGAAGTGTTGGAAGTTGACTGACCCAGAGGCAAAGCAACTCCACCAAGAGACAGGGTGGTTTTGTCAGACTCAATTCATGGTGTAACAAAGGATTATATATGTAAGGAATAAAAGAAGTTCATTTGAAGAATAAAATAATAGCAGACTATCACAGAGGTCTTCTTTTCAATTTGAAAGAGAAACTGTGTTTTCAGCCTCTCATGCTCAGGGACTACACTTGCTTACAAAGGATTTATTGAGAAAGGGTAGCCTGCCCCAGCATTGTACTCCCAGATACTCCAGAACTTTAAGAAACAGGACAGGGTAGTTTCAATATATTATAATTTTTTTATACATTGGCAGCTGAGGCATGGAATAATGAAGGAAATTATTCACAGTCACAAAAATAAGATACAGAACAAATGTCTTATCCCTCTACTACTTAGTCTTCCTTTCTTTACACACCCAAAAATTACATACATCTTTTTTTCCTGGGACATTGCAATAGCAGCTGAGATTCAGTTAATTATTCACTGCAATTCTCAAATATTATACAGCTGCCATCTATATAGCCATTTCTCTTGAGGAAATGGCTTTTATTAGGTGGGCCATGGGCTACAGTTATGGCCATTTGACCAAGTTTCAGAAATTCCTATAACTTCATTTTTTACTACAGGTATCTCTGAAAGTTGGCTAATACTCAACTTCACTTTAAAAAAGTTGGTTTTAAGTCAATGATTTTTTTAATTGAAGTGGTGAAAAGAACTTAGAAAAGTTATTTTCTGTGTGAAGACATATATTAAGAATTGTGATGTCAAGGAACGTTCTTCAGAATTGTAAAGGCAGACTCCCATTCCTCATTTTTGATTAAATAGAAACTCAGCTTGGTGAGCCAACAGCTCAAGTCGAATGAAAGGGATGGCCTGTCAGAAACACTTTTAGTGTAGAAAGTGCTCTGAATAGCATTTGTTCTCTTCTGGTCTCCACTGCAGCTTCCTGCATGGCATTTACTCTGCACTTTGAATGCAGAACTAGGAAAACAATAGTAAAACATGTTGAACTTCTGTGGTAATCTCTAAGTTTTCACCTTCTTTGTGCACAGGCTCTCCAATTGACATATGGGCAGCTGCCCAATGGACATCCTTTTTACAAAGGTCTGAGTTCCCTTCCCTCTCTTCAGTGAGAAGGTGGTTACAGAGTCAGACATCGAGGCAGTGGCAACTGTTCCCAACACAAACCAGGCAGAAGTTATAAATCCACTACACAAGACTTATTTTTAGTAAATAGACAATGATGAAGCTAAATTTGCCTAGATAAATACTGATTAGGTAGGATATAAGCCCTTTTCTGACTCACGCATGCAAGCTCATTAATATTAATGAGCTGCATATGCCTTGAGAAGACACAATCATTGTTCACTGAATGAAATGCTCTACCTAGTCCTCAAATATGAAGATACAAAGACAGTAATCACTTATTAGCTCACTGCATATGGGCTGGTGGAAATAAAGCCCTGCTCCTTTAGCAGCCCTCTGATGGAATGCCCTGATTGTAATCTCCCAAAACTGTGTCCCTTGCAACCATTTCAGAGCAGTTAAAATCCTACTGGCATATTCCAAGTACCTACTGCTGTCAGGGCTTGCTGTCAGAGTGACACCAAGGAAGTGATTTGCATTTGCAGTGTGATTGTGGAGCAGCAACATAATACACCGTGATTAGGAGACTGAGTGAACCACTTCCAAAAGGAAGAAAGGGCGTGGGATTAAAACTTAATATGACTTATATGTTAGTTTCATTTTTATTCTGCTACAAACTCTATTGCACCAAAACTGCTGCAAGCCCAATTCTACATGTCCAGTTCCAGTAACTCAGAGCTAAAGGGATGGGAATCCAAACCCTGTGCTGAGCTTGGCAGATCCCCACTGATTTACATGACTGACAGTCTGGAGCAAGACTCATAACTGCTGTGTGTTGTGAGCAAAGCCACATGGAAGCTGCTTCACTTCTGTCTGGCTGTAGGATTCAGCTTTGGAAATAATTATTCTCTTTTGGTGCTGGTAAGAGCCATCCCCACTGAACGCCTGGGCCTGAGCCCTGGGCCCAAATACCAGCGTGCCACCTGCTATGGCAGTGATTCCAACCCTTACACTGTGTGCTCACATCCCACTGCCCCTCCTTCCTCTCCACACTGAGTCACTACCTGCAAATAGTTTCACACTAATGAGGCATCACTGGAAAGTGTTGCAGGACCCAAGGTGGCAGAGCAGTGCTCCCCAAGGACCAAAATTCAAGCGCTTCTTTGTGTTTTCAGGCTTTAACAAAAGAGTGCAAAGCGGTTTGAAATGTATTTTGGAGTTTGCAACTGTAAAAGCTGAAGGGCAGACTATGCCCTTGAGTTCTCACTCGAAATCCTCTCTGTAAGCTCAGAGTTATGCACATATATAAATTAAAATAAATGTTTTCCCCCTTATTACTGCTATTTGAAATGTAAGCCAGCAACAAAGTTTAGGAAATACTAACAGCACCCACTGGAATGGGTGCCACTCTCTCTCAGCAGCATTTCCCAAAGAGTAAAAAATGTTCCCTTTATCGATATGGCAAGAGCAATAAGTTGGGATAAGGCACTGCTTTCCAACCTCAGCTTTACTTTGAAGAAGCTGCATAGGTAATTTCTCAGCATTACGACTGCACAGAACACAAAATATCCAAAGGTTACCTGTGCAACCAATGCCTTTTTGTTTTTGTTAAGAACCCACACGAGTTTGGAGATGGGCATTCCCCACTGAGAACAGCAGGTGCTAATTCACAAGACAATGATGGAATGATGCCCACTGAGAGTAGTAATATGACATTTCTTTTGGCAAAGTCAACAGGAGAAATTTCCATCCTCCTGCTTTTCAACAACTTTTTCTCACGCCTGGGCCAATTTGCCATTCTCAGCTATTTGAGGGGCTCTTTTAGAAACAGCGTAACTGAAAAGAACATCAAAACCCCTGAAAAAGACAGAAGAATAAAGGAAGGTGCTGAACTGGACTTAATGAAAGGTAGCAAGAAGAAAACTTTACATATGCTGGGAGATGATGGGAATCCCCTGTTTCCACTGATGGCAACTGCAGAATTCCTACTGGCTGCACTTTTACATCCTTTCTGTTTGCATTTTTGTTTTGTCTGTTTTTATTGTGGTTTAACCCCAGCCAAAAGCAGCACAGCTTTTTAAACAGAACTGCAGCCCAATTCTTCCTTTTCAGCTCTGTCAATACCCCGAGTGTAGGCTTGGTGAGCTGCTGCTGGAATGTGGTGATATTTACCTTGCAATGCCACTCATGGCGTTGCTTTATAACATGACAGTTCCGTGGAGACCTGGTGGAGATTTAAATGGCATTAGAGGGTATTTGCCAAACCATATTGCTAAATCCTGATTCTATAGGCCTTCCTGAGTAGCTCACTGTTGGAGTGACTGCCACGAAAAGTACAACCATGTTCATTACATTTGGTTGTTGAGGGTTTTTTGGGGGTTTTGGTTGTTTGTTTTTTTTTTCCTAAGCATCTGATATTTTATCCATTCCAGGTGCTGAAAGTCTGGATTGGTCAAACTGGATTGGAAAAACACTCCATGAGGCCAATTTTCTGTTTGCTTCGATGACTTGAAAATTCTTGCATTAAGCTTCTCTATTTACTCCAACATTACCAGATTTTTCTGGCAGTCTGGAAGGCAGGAAACGTGTACAGTGCTTATACAGTGACACACTTTGGGGAACCCTTTGTGTGACACCCCTCCAGCAGAAAGGGAAGGGGAAAGGTTTATTAGAACTAACAGAGCATTGCTATGTATAAGCTTCTTACTAAACCAAAGAAGTGTATTTAAAAATACCTGGGCTAAAAAGTTTTTTTCCTTATTCCTTGAACAGGCCAACCACCCACCAGCACTCTTCAGAAATTCCTAAAAACTGTAATATCAGTGTTGATGAAAAGTGTAACTGCTCCTGATCTTAAAAATACTATTCCTAACTGCATTAGTACAAGATGGTGAATCCCACAATTAAAGAGGTGAAAATCTTTTTGTGGCCAAAGCAATACCCCAAACAGGCAGATATTCAGTACCAGAGGAACTTTTGCTGTCAATACAATGCAGGAACTGTTTACAAGAGAACGCAATTATGGCATTAATTGGGCAGGAAGATGAAGGTCCTCACCACATGCAAAAGGTATAAATTTAAGGTCCAGACTGTAAGATGAGTTAGGGAATTATTTTCTTGTAAAGTGCTGGACTTTCCATGCCAAAAATAATATCCAAAATACTTTAAAAACTTTTTCATAAATAGCAGACAGGAACAGGCAGCAAATAAAATAAGAAATGATCCTCCATTTCCAAGCCACAGCGTAATTCTCTACATGAATACTTTTTCTGCAACTTAAAAAGATTGAAGGTACAGTCCACATCACTACCAGCAGTGGAAAGTTGAAAAATCTAGTATAAATTTTTTAAAATGGGTCCATGATTCAGAAAAAAAAATAAAAAAAAAAAACAACTAAAATTCATCAAAGAATATATCACCATTTCAATTATTTTATACATAAAGGAAAGAACAATATGTACATATATAACTATCCTGAAATATATAAAAAAGGAAAATAACAGTAACAATGGAACAGATTCTGATTAAAATTGAATTTTAAGTTAAAATTTAGTGTTCTGTGAGAATTAAAGATGTATCAAATGTTCATCAAAATCTCAAAACTGTTCTTTCAAATGTAAATTTTTTTACAGCTTTCAAGAGAAATGAAACACAAACTTATTATAATTATATATCTTAAGGAGGGGGAACATATTGCATTTGAGTTTGTTCTATGACTTCCCCACACAAAAGTAACACCACAGATAAATAAAATACAAATGCAAGTTTTTAAAAAAGACTTGTTTCAGAGTTCGAGAGAGAATAAGCCCATTGCTCAGAAAGGAAAAGAACTGAAATAAGGGAATCAACATTTTAAAAACTGCTGGTAGGTCCAAATTAGTGTGCAGTATTCTTTTATGTGCTTTCTACTCATTTCAAATCCCCATTAAAAGACTGTTTTCAGCACCACTCCCAGTTTAGAAGGCAGGTCTCTATCAAGTGAGATGGAAAAGGGGAGAAGTTCTTTGCTGCTTTGACACAAAATCTCTCATTGCTCATCTCAGTCTGGGGGTTCCCAGCTCAGCTCTCTGGGTGTCCTTCCAAATGGCACTCAGTGCTTCAGCAGCTTCTCCTGACAGCACAGACCATGGCCTGGAGGACTCATTTCTCCAGCTCCTCCTCCATTTACACCAGTGCTTTCTGGAAATTATCCTTCTGGAATATAAAAGTATACACTGATAGCCCAACTGAATGCTCCTGTATCCCTTTCCATGATTTATTCTTGCCTCTTCCTCAAAGTCTCTTAATACCAAGCATAGTCTACTATTTTCCAGTCAGATAGGGTAATAAAATAAAATAATTAATAAAATAAATAAATAAATAAATAAATAAATAAATAAATAAATAAATAAATAAATAAATAAATAAATTTAAAATAAATTAAAAATAAAAATAAAAATAAAATAAATAATTAAAAATAAAAATGAAATAAAAATAAAAATATAAAAATAAAAATAAAATAAAAAATAAAAATATAAAAATAAAAAATAAAAAATAAAAATGAAATAAAAAATAAAAATGAAATAAAAATAAAAATAAAATAAAAAATAAAAATATAAAAATAAAATAATATATTAAAATAAAATAAAATAAAATAAAATAAAATAAAATAAAATAAAATAAAATAAAATAAAATAAAATAAATAGTGCCCTGCTGTATTTTGTGCTCCTGCTGGGTTTGACAATGCTCCTCATGGAGTACAGCAGCTTCTGCAAAGAAAAGGTTCTCAGGATACTGACCCTGAAATAGTTGTAGCAGAGATGGGCTCCAGCAGCACGAGCTGCTTGGATCCCTGCACACTGTGGAAGTCACTGACCTGGAAGAATGTGTACCCTGAACAGCAAAATAACAACCCAGCCCTCCCCACTGGATTTGCATCACAAAGCAAAGAATTCCCGTAAATACAGTGTAAGCTTCAAACTCTGCTCCCCACCTTGTCACTCTTTTCAACTCCTTCCTCCAAGGCTCCCACAATTCCCACCATAGAAACTCACTCTCAATAACTCCTGACTAGTTTTTAAGTAAGAGTGACTACAAATACTCTCAACACACTGTTGGAGAAATAAATCTTTGAGGATTTTTGCTTTAAAAAGCACTTTGTTCTTTTACATTGATAGTCTTCTTGAAAATATATCAACTAGAAGGAGTTTAAGTACCAGTCTGGAACCTTCTGCCCTGAGATCACAGCTAGTCCAGTAGAATTTTTCAGTCCCTTCCAGGCCTGTGCACTGAGTGCTGCCATTCTGATCAGAATCAAATGTTTCTGTTCTGGTTCATATCAAATGTGATAGCATTAGTAATTAAATGCAGATAAAGTTCTATCTCAACATTTACCTTTATCTCAGTGGAAATAAAACATGATGATTCGCAACAAGCCCTTTAACAGTTTTTCCTTGTTTCCCCCATTATTGATACTAAAATTGGAATTAAGCAATTCTGCATTTCCAACAGAATAGGAGTTTTAGCTACTCATTCCTCCTAATCATACAGAATAGAATTTGATTAATTCTTCTATTTAACTTATTTAAACGCTTTAGAAGCTTTAGTGGTGTTGCAGAAATTTTGTTGGCAACAAACTGCTTGGAAAAAAGAAGGACAGTAGAATGTTACTGATTACTGTGGGGTTTGGATTAAATGTGGTTTGGTGGCTTTTTTCTGGAATACCTGAGCAAGGAAACAGAATTTCCTAGAATTATGCTAAAAAATGGCTGAGAAAGGAAAGATAATGGCAAGGAAGCAGCACTGGCCTCGGGTGCATTGACACTACAGTTGTCTGAAACACTTAATATCAAAACTAAAAATACCTGAAAGACATAAAATTAGAAGTCTTACCACTTCTTTGTAAAGCACGTAGGTGGATGCTACTTGGTGATATCCCTTGGCTATGTCAACTATAAATTCAATCTTCTGTTTCAATGTTGGACCAAATATTTTGTTGGGGTTTTCAGAAACGTGTAAAACATGCCAATTAGACAAATTAAGTATGTATTAGGAAATAAGAAACTACTCTTAATTGAGCCACCTCCCATCAACTGTTTAAAGACCAATAAAATGGGTCATTTTGACAGACACAAGGCTTCTTCAATATCTTCTAGCAGTTGAAAACATTTCCAAATTTAGGTTTGAAACAGTCTTTTTCTCATTTACTTCTTTCTCCTTCAAACTGTCACTTTTGATGGGTAAGTAGTTTCCTACACAAAGTGTTCTCCAGAACACACCAGCCTGCCCCTGCTTACCAATCTGGTGAGGAGGTGCAGAAATCCAAATGTGAGCCTGCTTCTCTCAGAATGTTTACAGAGTTCCAAGCAGGCAGAGCATTCCCACTGCTCTGAATTCAGGAGCCCTGTTAGAGGGAGCTGCTCTGCAATGCTGGACAGAAATCTTGCCTCAGTCACCACCTAATTGAGACTCTTCAGCTGCATTTGCCCTGTCTGAAACGCAGCCACTGCCTCTAAACACGGCTCACTTTGCTGGAAATGCCCAGTGGCCAATTCTCTTTAGCATGTGAGAATAGTTTTAATTCTAACTAGGATCTGAACTATCCTTTCTGCAGACCCTTCTGCAGTTGCTAATGGCACTTGGGAAGCAGAGCACTAATCAATCATGTTCCAAAGGTTTGGGATGAGGCAGCCCATGTCCCAGGCAGTTCTGACCACAGAAACGCCTCCAGCCTTTTGATCTCCCAACTTTTTTCCTCAAGATGCAGGAGGGTCTGGCTGTGATACACATGAAACCAGGCTTAACTTCTGATAGATGAGTAACTCTGGGAAAGCCAAGGGTATTTATGTGCTCCCAGTTAGGCAGAGGACAAGCTTTTAAAGGATTCAAAGGCTCTTAATTGAACAGCTGTATTGCCATGCATAATACCCTTCAAAGGGGAGTATTCATTTCCAAGAGGACTCTCCACAGAGCTAAAACTTTACAGAAGTGTTTGTTCTCATGAATTTTACTAGTATATTGTGAATAATGTCTATTAATATTCTACTCTGCTTAGTGTGACTGATACAGAAATAAGAGCTTCACAAATCAAGGATCGCAGAATCAGGTCCTTCCTTTTGTTGTGTTGCATTGGCAGATGAATGAGAGAAAGAAATAAGTTGGTTTCTAAAGCAGAGGGGATGTGAGAGCCTTTCTTTTTAACCTTGGATTTATTCACTTTGATGCTGAGTGTATATAAGATTAAGAAATGCTCAATCTCTTGACTGTAAAACTCTCTGCCTACTTGTAGCTGATGATTCATGGCTTATTGTTTCTCTAATAGTTCACAGTTAATTGGTATGTGAAGAATTAAAGATTAACTGTCGAAATGTAAAAGTGTCAGACTATTTTAAGAATAAGAAAATATCTGCAGATAAAGAACCACTATCTAAATAACCTCACACAATATCTACACAGCTACAAAATCAACCTTTATCCCATGGCACAACTGAGAATGCTTTTAAATAAGGCAGTTTCAATTTTATAGAGTCCCATAACTTGCAATCAGCAGCTCTTTAATAAAACTGAAATAAGCACCTCACAGTCAATGGGTATTTCTTATATTTTTTTTCACAACCAAAATAGGATTCACATTAAACTGAAAATTGGGTCATGCTTCAGCACACAGTAATTTGACCTAAAGATAACATTCCTATCCCACAGTTATAAGATGTGCCTTTCAGACAATGAAAACATTTAAGAACAACAATTTTAGGTAGTTTGTATAATGTAAAAATGTCTGTCACGCTCCAAAATATAATGAAACCTTTCAGTCTTGGCTGTACAGAACACCGTAGTATTGTATGATGGCATAATGTTGGCACGAGAGAGAGCACACAACAGGAAAAATGACACGTCTGATTTCACCTGATGGGTTATTCCTTGCTAATAATCTGCAGCAAAACTGAACTTACACTTCGTAGGAGGTAAGACAAGTGTTCACTGATGCCTGGGTGAACCATGAGAGAAGTCCCCAGGTCTTTGATCATGGCAAACTTTGTAGCCCCCGAAGGCACATTTCACTCAGCTCAAGTAGATCAGGCAGGAAACAAAACACAGGTCATTTACCAGGTACCAATTACACTGGGTTGTAAGCCAGTCACTGACATATTTGGAGACAAAAAACTCGAGGCAAGAGAAAACGAAGAAACGGAAAAGACAAAAAATAAACGTAATAATAGTGGAAAGAGAAATAAGAAAACAAGGATCATGACTATTATAGATAACACCAATGCTAACATCATTTGGATATAACTTACTGCTATCTTCAGATTGCAATTTTCAACATTTAAATCAAATACCTTGCAACTATCCCTTCCTGTTGCAAAGTTTAATAAAGCACAGAACTTTCTGCCCATAAATCTCAACACAGAGCCATGTGTAGGAAAATGAAAACCCCCTGACAGCACAGCCTCCCTCTGCTGCCTAGTAATGAGTGACTTGGACACCACCTGACTGTCCAACCCCAGATAAATATTGCACACATAGCAGGCAAGAAAGAGATTCTCAGATCAATCCCCACCTCCAAGAGAGCAGTAGAGTGAGACAAAGCCATTTTGAACTGGCTCATCAGAGCAGAACACAACCAGCAGTTTTATGTGGGTTTTTTGGGGGGAGAAAGGGTGTGTTTTTTTTAATTTTAAATTGTACCAGACTAGAGTGTTTAAAGGTAAGACACTGATGTGTGCATCTGCCACCTCAGCCCTAGAACACATCCAGGCACACAGACAAACATGCACAGTGGACTCCCATTACATTCCCTGTATAATGCTCTGACATGGCATTACCAGACTCTACATTGCCTACAAAATCATTTGAAAATGTCTTCATGAAAAGTCTCTCAAACAGCAGCAGGCCAGAATTCTGAACCTTTCTGTGATCCTCTTCCTTCCTTACACAAAATGGGCACAGAGTAAAAACCAGCAAACAAATAAACTCATATACTCTGTTTCTGTCACATTAGGTTTGAAGTCCATAAGACAAGCAAGTGAATTGTCTTTTCAACACCTCTCAGAGCAAGGGAATTTATGACAGATATGGAAAATGGGTAAGCCCATAGTTAAATAATTGGAACCAGTCAGTAACAAGTCTGCCAACAGAGAGGGAATTAAAATTATCACAACATTCTCCAGATATGGTGTAATACACTCTGACCACAACTTGCACTGCACTCCATTACACTACACAGACAGATGTGAAAGAACTTCTCACTCAGTATTAAAATCTGTTATAAAACATATATCATCTTATAGTCCAAAATAAAATTTAGACATGGTCACTTATATTGCATAAAATAGGAATGGGGAACTGCACTGACAATTAAATAAACACTTATAATCAATGAATAGCACAAGAAAGGGGGAGTGGGGGAGAAAAAGAAACACAAAACTAAAATCAGGGGGATATGAGGGTTTTTTTGTTTTGATATTTTTAAAGAGGAAAAAAAGAGAAGAGAACTGAGACTAATTATCTGTATTTAAACATGTGAAGATCTTACTGAGTCTACAAGGTTGAGATCTTGTTCCCTAATCAAGTGCATCAAAGGCACTCCCCAAGGCTCCCAGCAAAACTGCAGATCATCCATACAAATCATTTTTATTCCAAAGGCCCCAAAGTGGAGTGGATTTTCCTCTCCTCCCTGTCATCCTGCTGCACAGCACTCTGCTCCCAGAGGTGCACAGTTCTACAGCACAAGGCTTTGCAGACTCACAGTGACATTCCAAATGAGCTCTTTACTTGTTTTGTACTTTAATAATTATTCAGAGGGCCAGACTCTGCCCTCTTACTCTGCCACAACCTCTTGAACATCATTGACTCCAGAGTGTAAATTAAATAAGATTTTGGCCATCCTTTGGCAAGCACTATATAATTTAATGTTCTTCAACCTTCAGAATGATTGAAGTGCTTAATTTACTAATAATTAACCGCATGAAGTCTCTTTGAGGGGTTTATTGAGTTTAGTTCTATTTTAAGGGGCTAATATATAATATATAAGTAGTTGTGTGCAAGTCATACACTTTCAAACCTTTGTTCTGACTGCGAAATATCAGTTGGAATAATTCTGGTTTTTTGGTGCCTCAAAAACCATGCTGTGAATTTGTAGCTGCCAAAACTGCTTAATGTAAGAGCTAACTGTGCACTGCTGTGGGAATTCTGGTTTTAATACTTATAAAAGCAACCTTTTACTTGCACTTTTTCCTCTCGTGTCAAAATGAGTATAGACTTCAGTGTCACAATCATAATAAATGCATAGTAACTTGCAGAAAATTGTAAGGAGTTGGACTTTTCCACTTTTCTCGTCAAACAAGGAAAGATGCAGAGCATGATTTGCAGTGGGGTAAAAAAACATCACTGTGAGCAGCAGCCATGGCTTTGATTCAGAACCTTCAACTTCTACACAGGTTTAATTTTTTTCAGAGAGAGCCAAACAAACAGATAAATAACATTATTCATATATTCTTTTAGTTACCATCATGTTATGGAATAATCTCTTAATAAACATAGATTGCACTTCTAATGCACAATAATAAGCTGGTACAATCAAAGCTTGATTTTTTCCTTTTAGTTTCTAACTTAATAAGCCCAATTTTGCTGTGCTCAATTCTAGAACAATTATAATACTCAGCTGCATCAAGCAACATACAGATCTGGCACTTAAGGCAGGAGAGTGCTCCCAATTCCACACAAAGCTCAGAACTTGCATAGAATTGTGAAAAAACTCCACCTAAAAATTAGTTGTCTGAAACAGCCTCTACAGGTCTGAATTCAACATTCCTGTAATTTACTTGATTATTTTCATTCTTTCATGTAAAAGTTACTTTTATTTCTCAGGGATGTAAAATAAGCCTCAGAGTTCTTAAAACAGAGAATCCAAAAACCTGCTGTGAGAGAAATCTTGGTGTGATGTTATCAGTTTTTACCACCAGCACTGGAAAAGAAAGAAGACATTTGTAAGCTGGTCCAACACTGAAGTGTGAGAAGTCGGAGCTACAGAATAAAGCACAGCTAAAACATTCTTTTGATCTGAGTTATTCTTTATGGAGAGAATAAAATAACTTTCTTCATAACAGCTCCTGTGGGGCTGTGTATTGGACCTGTGGCCTGAGGAGTGTTGGTCACACAGGGAGGTTCGGGCTGTTGCTGAGCCAATAGCACAGCCATGGCAGGGGCAGGAGGAGCTGCAGAGCTGCCCCCAGGGATGGTGACCCCTTAGGGCTGTGTCAGAGATAAAACTGGGCAAACCAGAGGGAAGGGGGTATGTTATGGCATCATTATGTCTTCCAAGTAAATGACTGGAATAGACTTGCTGTCAGTGTGCACTCCAAGGGAGTATGTGAGACCCGGGAGAGATGGAGTTAGGGAGCTGTTCTGCTTGGCTTTACTAATATATACTTGGTCTTTCCTCCCATGAAGGATGTAGGGAATCCAACCACACCACCCAAAAAGGGTGGGAAACTCATTTCCACACATCACAAAACGAAATGCCTGTGGCCTTATCTCCCTAGTGGGATCATCCTCCTTTCCCACATGAGTGGGACTGGGGAGAGGGACAAGTAAGGCAGACAAAAACTGAAAGATGTCTCAAATGTCATTAATTCATTGTCTAAAGTTATCCTGGGGGTTTTTTTGATCAGTTGTGTGTTGGAGCAGCGGTTGTTTTAAGTATCAGCTGTTCTCACTATTGCTGATAGAAGTTCTTTTAGAAATCTGAAATATGAAATTAATATCATCATGCCCTAGGGAGCTTTAAGGGAGGAAGATTCACATCTTTTCAAGCAGGAGGCAAATCAGTTGTTAATGCACCTATATTTTGAAGGCACTCGAATTAATTGGATTATTAATTTCCATCTCTCTGTCTCTAAGCATCTAACTAACACCCAGAGACTGAATCTCTCTGTTTATTTACATATTTGAGGCAGAGAGGCATGATGCAGACAAGCTACATCACAATAACAATATCATATACTCTCCTATTAGGCATTTGCAAATTTACTTTGACACTTTCAGATTGATTTTGTTATAAATATATGTCTGATCAGTGGGGTTTCTGTGCTTGTGCAATAGGCAGGGTTTAAAACCACACAACCTGAGTACCAGGAATAAGTAAATATATCTTTCCTTCTTTCCATCTCCTCTGCTCAATCCTACATCACAACTCCTACAAGAATAAGTGACCCTGAAGACCTTAGAATCATAGAATGGTGTGGGCTTGAAGGAACCCTAAAGATCATCTCAATCCAACCCCTTGCCCCGGACAGGGACACTTTCCACTATCCCATGTTGGTCCAAGCCCTGTCCAACCTGGCCTTGGACATTTCCAGGGAAGGGGCAGCCACAGCTTCTCTGGGCAACCTATACCAGGGCCTGCCCACCCTCACAGGGAAGAATTTATTCCTAATATCTAAGCCAAACCTCCTCGGATTCAGTTTAAAGCCATTCCCCCCTCCCCGTCACTCATGTTCTTGTAAAAAGTCCCTCCCCAGCTCTCTTTGAGCCCCTTTAGGCTCTGGAAGGGGCTCTAAGGTCTCCCTGGAGGCTCCTCTCTCCAGGCTAAACAACCCCCTCTCTCAGCCTGTCTCCACAGCAAAGGTGCTCCAGCCCCACATCATCTTCGTGGCCTTCTCTGGACTCACTCCAACAAGTCCATGTACTTTATGTTTAACATGCTATTAGTCTCCTTGGCAAAACAATTTGAAAAGCATGATTTTTTTATGGATAATGTCACTTATCAATGTGGGAAATATTCCCCAACAGTAATTTGCCAACACTCTGTGATGTGGGCATAAATAAATACATCATAATGCAAGGGCTGAGACAGTGTCTGTCTGTCCACCTACAGAATTCACTTATTGTTTATTGAATACAAAGTCTGCTTCTGTGATCTGCCACATCTTTATTCAGAAAGATGGGCTGATTGCTGACAACTTTGATGCAATAAAGACTGCTGCAGCATTACTGGAAGAAAGTCATTTGATAAATGTATATTTTCCATTTTGCTTTAAAGGAATCTATTATAAGTGCAGCTGCTTTCCCAATGAAATTAATGCCGAAGTGAAGCTTCGTATTCCAAAGTAAAATGGGACTCGCTCTCTAATATTAGACTGAAAGGCATTGTAATGCAGCAGGAGGATTGAACTTTGACTCCTTCAAGAACACTGATTCATATAATAAAAAGGGGAAAAAAGGCTTTAAAAATGCTAACATCCTCTTTTCAAAGCTTAGCAAAGCTGCTGTCCAGAAAACAGAACAGCAAATACAGGTTCTGTGCATCTCAAAAAAAAATATACCCTAAAAAATACTATAAGGAATCGACATAAGAAAATTCTCAAAATCGTTTCAAAGTTTTTGAAAGGCACTGAAACACACAACTGGGAGGGGAATCTCTCATCCTTTCTCCAGTCAGTGATGATATACATTGCTTATTTAAATGGGGTTTAACCAAGTCATATACTGTTGGATTACAGCTAAGCTTTACCAATCCTTTATGATTACAACTTCACTTTTGAGAAATTCTCCCATTCCTTTCAAGATTTGAAAAAATGTTCCTGTTCAACACTGGCTATAAATGAGGGGGCTTTACTTTTCATTAAAGGTGTTGTTTTGGGTTTCTTTTTTTCCTTTCCTGGTAAAAGGAAGGAAGCAAGTCTATCTCCTATTTTATATATGGATTTCGTACTTCCAAAATGATGTGTGTAGACTAAATGTTCCCATTTCTGCTAAAGAAACAAACTCTAAATGTCAAACTGATACCTGGGTTTTGGGCTTTTAGACCCTTGACATGGGCAGAGATGAGAGATGTTTCAGTGGTGAAATATGAATGAATTTCTGGGTTTTGCCACTACAGTTGGCAAGCTCTTCATCCTTATCTCCTTTTTTCTTTAGAGACATTGAGGCAAGATAATCATTTTATCTGTCTCAATACTAAAATATACTCCAAATGCTATATTCCAACCCTTTCTTTTCTGCTCTCCATTCTCTCAGTATTTCCTTCTTAAGCCTTTAAAAATAAAAACAGCATGACTTTTCCTTAGTCTCTTCCAGGAAAATTTCCAATTATCAACATTTTAAACTTTTGAGCAACATAGAAATGATTTTGTTCTCGTGCATTCTTGGTTTTTTGCATCCATAAAATATTTTGGATGCAGAGAGAAGCCTTTTAAAGGAATACTCGATATTCTATCCTTATTTTGCAAGAGGAAAGCTGTTTTATATACCATCAAACAGTCCCTCCTCCTTAACAGCCTTGGTTGTAGGATCACAAGTCCCAGTGCAGCCATCTCTTTCCAGATGTTATCTTTTGTTTCCCTGCTTTCTTTGTGTTTGCCTTGCAATAGCCTGTCCTTTCCTGCTGGATAGCTGGCTAACTCATTTCTAATATTTAAACGTTTTAGGTTTGCTCTCACATGACCCTAATTCAGTGCATTTACACTACACTCAAAGGAGATGAATAGAGCCTACCAGATAAATGGCCACAGACTCACAGCCTTCAAGAGACTTATTCACTGGAGTAACAGTATTAGCCCGCAAGGGCACTTTCAAAAGCTTTTCATGCCTTTCTATGCTCCTGCCTCCAATCTCTGTCATTACTGGGGGATGTTGCTTTCAGACAGTTTGGGGTTTTGGTCACTGCCAGCTTGGGAAAGATTCATATTTTTGACCTTGAACTGAAAAGCTTCCTGTTGTGTTGGGGCCACTTGCACAGCTCCTTCCATCTTGCCGCTCTCGTCACATTCCAACTCATTTCCTTTCCTCTTCAGCTTAATCACTCTGTGATCCTGCACTTGGGTCCTCGTGGCAAGGGAGCCACCAGGATTGAGGAGAACCCAAGGCTACTGCAGGAGCTGTTAGCAGCTGTTTTTAATGGCATCTGACTCTGTGCTGTGCAAACCAAAGAGAGGACTCCATCCCACAGCCAGTTCACTGCCTTGGGGTCAGTGTGCCCTGTAACTCAAACAGCAGGGACTGACCCACATGTGCCTGATGCTCCTCCTGACCTCAGTCCAGTTCTGTGCACACACCTGTCAGGAAGTCTGAGCATTTTATGGCACTGCACCTGCTTTACTCCTTCCCTTCTAGATGTGCACATCAAGCTCACACTGACATGCAGGGGCAAAACAGAAAGGTGTCATAGTGAAATTAATACTGTGTCCATATTCTTATGCAAGAGTAATTTGTGTCAGAAACAGGCATGCACACTTCTGTCATGTTAGCCAGGGTTCACCATACAGCCACATCTGTGATTCCCCAGGAACTTTGGTTTGGATAGGAAAGAGCACATGAAATCTGAATTGATACTAAATTGCTGCTACAACAGAAAAAACATTCCTGGCAAGTAAGGACACAGGCTTGACATGGCACCTGGTTAAAGGCTATTCAGCATAAAAACAAAGAAAAGAGGCAGGAAAAGCAATAAATCACAGCCAGATACACAAACTCTAACAAAGAGTAGATAATGAAGACAATACCGAAGGCAGAACTCTCGGCCCCTGAATGATGGACATTGCCAGAACCATTCAAAGTCCTGAGGATCTCATAAGGGGTGAATTATTGCATGTCCTTGAAATGACTGATTTTAGTGCATGGGTGGTTGTGGGACTGTGCTTAATTTATGGGATGCTTTAAGCAGCTAATGGGAACATGCAAAGGAATCCTTGATATCAATTGGACTGGAGAGAACCAAAGATGGAAAGATGGAGAGGAGGGTTAATATAAAAAGAAGAGAGGAAAGAAAAAAAAAGGCTGACTGCATCCAAACAAGCTGCTGTTCCATAGACTTGTCTGGCAAGCCCTGCCCCTGATAACTCCAGTGTTATGAAACTCCATCTACCTATTTTCTGTGTGACTTTGGTCTCTGGTGTGTTTATGTGTGATACACAAGCAAACTTGAAGTTGGACTCATCAGTAAATCCTGAGAAGATATGAGACTGGAAGCAGGATAAACTGGGCTTAGGTTCTGGGTTTGGATTCTGTGAGGGCTTACAGTCCAGTGCAGGACTTAAGACACATGAGAAGTGAGAACTTCAATCAAACTGCAGTAGCTGGCAAGCAGGAATAAACTGGAAACTAGGAAAAAATGGTTAAGGCTGGAGATAGGGAGGCCAAAAATCAGGGCAACATTTCTGAAGCAATTTATAGCCAAGGTTTGAAGGCTTTGCAAATATGAAAGCAGCTGTGAATCAAGACAGAGAGAGTTTATAAACATGTATTTGTATGAATGTGTGTATATACACATGCACAGACTAAAAACTCAACTTCCTAATGATTTGATTTAGAGAGGGATAGAAGGAGTGGGCAGTGTTGGTCGTGCTCCCATAATTGCTTTGGGTGGCAATAAAGACAGTGAATGATCTGGCTTGATCTGTGTATTTGAGCAGAGCAAGTGAATGGGGAGGAAGGTGTGTTTGGACACATGCAGTTTTTGGGAATACACTGCCTTGCTATTGGCATGACCTGCAAATGGCAAGAGCAGGAAACAGACTGGGAAAGAGAAACCCAGGCTCCCTGAAGAGCCTCAGCCTATTTTGGATCTTTGTTACAATAATGTAAACAGATAATAACTCTGTGGTTTTCCATGGAAAGATGAGAAATCTGTTTACAATTTGTAGCAGGTCCCAGAATTTTTTTTCTCATACTCAATTTTTTTCTAACTACACAACTGTAAAGTTTTAAGTTCAACCTTTCTTGTTTGTTGATTTGTTCTACACCTTCTGTGTTCAGCAGCTCTAACATGATGAAGTGGAAATAAACCAATCACACTACAAAATTAATCCCTTTGTTCCAAAGATAACGATCAAAGCACATTCAATTGATGAGCCTAAAAATGGGGAAGTGGAATTACGAACCCTTGGAGTCTGTGCCAGGTATAACACAACACAAAACCACAACAATTATTACCAACAAATCAAAAAGGAAACACAACTACTATGGCATCAGTTCAACTCAGTTACTGCTCCACAGTCCACGTTGTTGGAATGGGCAGGTTATTTTAACCTGTATATTTTAACTTTTATGAAATGGCAATAAGAGTGGGAGCACTTTGGCTTGCAAGTATCGTCAGGAGGACTGTGGCACATCCTGTGCTGATATCTGAAAGGACAGAACCTAACTCACGTGGACCTCCAGCTCACTCTCACAGAGGGCTGATTATTACCAAAACCATGATGGAGATGAGCACATCCATGTCATCAGAATGGCTGTAACTTTCCTAGGCACTCAGTGATAACAATTGCTGATCCATCTCTCCATCAGGACTGACAGTGTAAAGGACAAGGTTTCTAGATTTTACAGGCTTGTAAAAGTGTAGTGCACAGGCAACCCCCTTTTCCACTTGCTGTTGTTTTATCTGGCTTTCTTTAGGAAACACTGTAATTAAAACAGCCAGTGTTCATGTTACAGGTACACATTTTGAGTGGCAACTAGACAGGACTCAGAATTTTGAGTACACCAGTTAGCAAGAGACCACTGGCAGCAACCCTTTGATTTGGTTTTGTCTCAGAAGTTAACAAGGAGTTACAGAGCAGAACACCATGCACAAAGCCCCAACTCTGGGTCTCTCAGGAGCTTCTCTCAGATGCTCAGCCTATTAGAAGCTTCATTGTATTTTTTTTTACCACTTCAGCCACCAGCCACCCATCCACTTGATACTACCCCATGGACATCTCTGGCATTCACATTCCAGAAGAGCACTGCATTTCCTCTATTGCAGCTGAAAATACGTGCTTCCTTACCTTTTATTACTCCTTGCACTAAAATAATCTTACTGGGCACTAACAGTGTTTAACACACTGGTTATATGCTTGTCAGTCCTTGTGCCCTGACACAAGTGTGGCCACTTTGCTAGAAGCACCACATCTATCTCTCCAGAGGGCCCCAGGGACCTGTAGGTGTCTCTGCTGAAGGAAAGAGCGAAGAGAAGACAAAAAAAGCAATCAGAAGGTGGACTGCAGTACCTGCTGCAGCAAGAGACCCGTGGCCAGCCTTGCAACCATTGTGGCAGTGGGTCTTCCAAAGCTGAGATGGGAGAGAATTCCTGCTTTTGCTAATTATGATAACATCAAAGTGCAGAAGAAGTAAAAACCTGTACTCTAAGGAGGGTACTTGTTCCTGCTGAACAGTTTTAACGAAAATGGGTGCATGAAGTAATTGCCTATTTAAACATCATTACTGTATTTTTCTTCCACCTTATTAGAAGGTAACTTGCTCCCTTTTCTATCCTGTGGCAGCATAGCAGACCATGCTAAATCACATTACATTTCTAAAAGACATTATAATATTAGAGCAAAATGAGAATGATTAAGATCTAGAACACCATTCTTCCAGTTCTAACTCCATTTTCAGACAACAGGTACACTGCCACTGTGAAGAGGCTACTGTTTACAGCTTGTAAAATATATCAGAGATTAAATCCCAACCATCATTATTCTATCCTTCGCAAGACACAAAATTAAGGAAGAAAAAAAAAAATGAAGGAAAGAACAGCAGCAGTGATGAAAATGAGAACACCCTGCAGGAGTTGATACAGCACGATTTCAGCCGGACAGCTGCTGCTGCTTTCTTCCAGCCTTTTGGGGGGTGATAATCAATACCTGCCATCCTCACTTCTGGTATTTTGCCTTACATACAATAGCATTTTTGGGGAATTCATATAAATAGCTATTAGATTCAAAAATAAATCCTTAGCTGAATACATTCAGAAACGCCTTTCCCCCCTGTGCTTAGAAGGAAGAAGGCACTTGAAAAAGATTCAATCAAAGTATAGAGGGATGCGATAGAAAAATGACAACGCAGCAGCTGTACCATCTTTCTAGCATAAGGAAAACAGCATCTGTAAGGAGAAAAGCTGTGTGCACACAACCTCACATGCACTTTCAGGCCTCAGTGAAGTAGCTGGTTTGGCAGCTTTGTAAGTTCAGTAAAAACATATGTAATAAGAGTGAAAGTATCTTTGCAATTCCCCTCTGTGACAGGCTCTTCTCTAAAACTGCAGTGATGATCCAAGCCACCAAAACTAATCCTTTTTAGCTTTTTCTCTCTGAAACTGGTAAGACTGAGGAGGAGGGTATGTAGGTGGGGGTCAAAAAAAGGTACAGGTACAGCTGTGGAAGCCACAGGGCCACAGAGCCACCCCCTACACCTTGGAATCACTTCATGGCTCTCCAAGGCTGCACTGAGTGTGAATAAGCAGCCTGCAGGTGAGAGACTGCCGCTTTCATTCCTGCTCCTTTCACTCAGATTAAATGGCTACATGACTCTAATTTAATTTTTTAAGGCTCAGAAATTGAGTGCAAAGTTTCTGGTTCCTTTGTTTGCTTCGAATATAAATCATGTCACCAAGAATTATAAGACTAATACTATTTTTGTTGGAAGTTCTGATAAAGGTGCTTGAAAGGAAAAGAATGCCTTCCATTATTAAAAAAAACCTTTGGCTTTCTCAATGCAGTCAAACTAATGCAATGACATTCCCTGTCCCAATATCAATAATATATTTTCAAAGTAAACATAGAATTGTATATTCAGAATTTTACTAATGTACATAAATAAATGTAATCATATTCTTAGGTACAAAACAACTATTTAGTCTCCTGTCTCAGAACTGATCTTTAGAGGTATTAATGAGCATATGAATTTTTTCTCTGCTTGCTCCTAGTACGTACCTTCCCCTCCCATAAATGTAGCAAGGGAATTTGTTATTAATCCAGTCAGTTTGAAGATCCCATCCTTCACACTTGAGAAAAACATGAAGAAGAAGTGGCAAAGCCAGGAGTTCCCAGACATTGAAAGACTTTGGTTTTGTTATGTTTTTTTTCCTTTGGTAAGGATTATGGTTCTATTTATTTATTTGCTTAAAATAACTTCACAAATTAATTTAGTCACACTGTTATCAGTACTATGTATTAATGAGTTGAGTTTCAGTTTCTAGAATTGCTCCAGAGACCAAATCTAAACGACTGGATTAGTCTGAGGACAAATCTGCACATGTATGGATTTTTAATAACTTTTCCAGCTCCATGGCCGCCGGCTCCTGAAGGGCCCGGGATGGTTCTGGCACGTCTGTGCCGTGCCAGGGGCACCGCCGAGCCCGAGCTGCCCGTGGGGTGCAGCGCAGACACACCGGGAGCGGCCCCAGGGCATGAACAGCACAGGCAGAGGGGAGAAGGCAAGCCAGAAATGCCTGCATTTTACCTACATTTTAGCTCTTTTGCCCCAATTTTGCCTCCCCTTTGGCCGTGAGCAGCGCACGATCGGAGCCAGGTGCCCAGAGCCCCGGGAGCAGCGGGGACCGCGGGATGCGGCGCTCGGGTGCGGGATGAGCTGAGCGGCTCTCACTGGAGGCTCCCTCGCCATCCCCCAGAGCTGTGCGAGCACATCACAGCGATAAAGGGATGATGAAGTGCAACAGCCCCTACTGTGCTCTTTCTCCCACATGCTGAAGTTAGGGAAGAAAAAAGAGAAGTACCAAATTCTTCAACATTTGCTCACTTCTGTTTACTAAACAATATTTTTCACAGCTTCCTACTTCTAGTTCTTAATGAGTATAATTTTATTAATCCTCCGTATTTGATGATGAATGAGCTGCAAACAAATCAAGGGACAGCAAAACGAATGGGCACAACACTTGGGAAACACAAAGTTACTTATTAAAATAGTTTCAGACATTTGTCTTTTGAGGTTGTTTTCAGAAAAGAAATAAGCCTCCTCCAATCCTTATTGAAACCTAATGCAATGTGGGAGATGTGTACTAGCTACTTCTGGGATAATCATGGTATGAATGTGCCAGTCAATTAGCTAACAGAACAAAATCTTTCATGAGAGCCTTAAGAAAACATTAGATTATACTATCAAATACACCTGGCTAGGTAATTACACTGTTGTGCAGTAGCATTTAGAGACACAAACCCAGCTGCTAACAATGCACACAGTTCCCTTTGGTACTCCAAGGCTTTTTTCCTGACTATGAAACACGAAGCAGAACTGGATTGCCCAAGGCTTGGCTGTGTCTGTGAGAAGATGTAACTGAAACTGAGGGAGAGGCACCTCGTACTGGGACAGCAGTCTCTGCAAAAGAGCTGCGAGGCCAGTCTGAGGTGCACGATGGATAAGCTGCATATCCTTGCTTCCATTTATTTAATTCAGCTGCTAAGCTTCTCAATCTGCATTTTCATGAGTTTTCAGGAGAATTGTAGAATCCAAATAGAAATAATCTATCTGGCTAACAAGGGTGCACCGACCAGCTAATTGTAGCATCTAGTGGAATACAAATGAATAGGAAATGGCTTTGAGCTAAGGGGAAGGCAGGAAAAAAGACAGTTGCAGCTGAGCATCTACTGCAGAAGTGTGGACAGTAAGAAGGACCAGCAGCAAACACAGGAATCTCCCAGAATATCTCCTAGAAGGTTAGTTTCCCTGTAATATTGTATCAACAAATCACAATGGTGTTGATAGTATTGTAAAAAAAAGCAAATGTAGACAATGTTAAATAATCTTCTTTCACCAATAGTAATTGAAGGGTGATATTCCCATTTTCAACAATCATATTCTATTAATAGATCTATTCTGCAGTAATTGGGTAGGGTTTTTTTCTCCTGTAAAATGATTTTCAGCTGTAAAAAAAATTAAGCAGATTCATGGAATCTGAAAAGGTCAAAGAGACCTGAATCCGAATGCTCTTATTTTTCATACTGTTGACCTACAGGGTTAAGATAAAAGTCAGTCACCATGATGATATTCATAGATGACTTTTTAAAGGTAACTTTGTTCATAGTGACAGAAAGATACAGTAGTTTGAGTACAAGCTCCAGGATTGAAGAATGAGGACAAATACCTCCCTGAGGAAAGTGGGCCTCATCCAAGGTCCACTGAATTAATTAGCATCAGCATTAGCTTTGCCTAAGGGGCTAAAGGCTCTCCTTTTTCATTGTTTATTACCTTTGTTTTGTTGTTGATGTTGCTGTTGAACAAGCTGCATATCTCACTGTAGACTGACATCCAAATCCACACTTCAATCAACTTTGTTAGCTAATCTATTTATGTGTCTAACACTTAGAAGAAACAACATTTATACTGGTGGTGTATTTCCACATTTGAACTCACTGACTTCAATTCAGCTGCCATCACTCCAACAGCAAAACAACAAATACTGCCTTGCAGCAATCTGAATTGGGGAAATTGTACACTATTTTCACTATTAGAAGAAATTTTGTACTTTCACCAATTTAATTGTAACGAACTAAACCTCTTCTTGAATGCAAATGTAGTATCACCCATCCAAATAATGTGCATTAGCAACTTCAAATGTGTTCAAATGACAAAGATGTGCTGCCCCAGCAGGACAACTCACTAACAACTCACTTGTAACTGGCCTTGCCAATGGAGCTAAGTCTGCTGGCAGTGCCACCGTTACAGATGCCACTGTCATGTTCTGTAACATGTTCAGTCACTGCCCAGCTGCAAAACAAGGTTTCACTTGAACACAGAACTGTACAAGTTAAGGAACTTTACTGTAATCTGGTTATTAGTATCCCTTTTTTGACTACCCTAATCAAGAGTTAGAAGAAACTCCTCCCACTGCAGCTGATGCCTGGAAGTCCCTTTACTGTTCTTGTTCCTTTCCTTTAATCCCCTACGGGACAGGTATTATCCTCCTTTTAAAGAAAAAGATGAAACTGAATAAATTACATCTTTTGATCCAAATAACAAAATCTTGACAGCAGAATTAAGACTGAAACTTTTAACTCTCTCTGCATTAACCGGAAATACTTAGCTTTTTTATCTTTAATTTTGGGAGGAGAATTGCAGTAATGCTGCAGCCCACTTCTGATTTTTTATGTTGTATGCATTGTTAATATTTAACATGCCCAGTGTTTCACACAGCTGCAAGAACCAAAATAATTTGTTGGCTACAACCTCCTACAGACCATGACATCTTTGAAATTTCTGTATCATCCTGACAGGTTAAAACACACATACAACATCTGGGGACACAAGAAGGGCAATTCTGTGCTCTCTGTCTCGGTGCTAGAGTACCTGTCTGAAATTTTCAAAGATATCAATACCTCAATGAGGGGAAGGTGACCATGAAGACTATGCTTTGTATAAGCAAGACCTGCTGATGTCTCAGAGAAATCACACACCCCCTCCTCAGAGCTTTGAAAAAGGCTGCTAAACAGGGAGCACTTTTCTTGCTGCACTCAAATATTCTCACTTAACTGTCTCAGAGGGAAAGGAAAAGTGAATAAGGAGCACCTTGAAGTGATTGATGACAATATGCAGCCCATTTGTGGGACAGCTCATTAGATACCATGAAAAGGGCCCCTCACAATGGACATTAAAGGATCCAAGGGGAGCACATTCTTGATAAGTTTTAGATCCCAACTCAAAGGCATCACGCCAGCATTCTAACAATGGGGTGAAGCCAATGTGGAACACTTCAGAAGGGTTGACAGGAATAAGGTGTTCAACTATGTATCAGGGATGATCAATGAGGAACAAGACAGAAACTTCTCTACTGATGTTACAGACCAGATAGAGGAGACTGCACAATATGGCAAAAATAAAATCAACTTTCTAAGTCAGAAGATGATAACTTCTGTAACAGTCACCCCTGCCATCACTGCTTCTTTTTCATGATTTTTCCTTTGATACACAATAATCTTCCGTACCATCTGAAAAATAAGTCTGGGTCTGGTTACCAGATCTAGCTTAACAAATGGTCCAATTTCTCCACTTGACATTTCAAATGACAAATCTTTTTATTCCCTTTTTTCACTAATAGCCCACAAGAAAATTTCGTTCCTGTCAGCATTGAGTTTGAAACAGACATTGGAGGAGACTACATTAAGCATAATTCTTACTAGGGGATGGAAAAGGAACAAATCTTTTGTGGCTGTACTCTGTTTTTAACTTTAGCACTTCCACCTGGCTGAAATCAGCACACTACAAACCTGAATGACATACTGCAGTCACTGTGAAAAGATGTTAAACAGTGCCAAGACCATTTCTGACATCTAAATAGACATTTTTATGACGAGGTAGCTGCTCATAACTAAGCTTTGAGATGCTGATGCTGACTAAGTCTTACCTGCTCATTTCCATTATCGTGTTTTAGTGAAATGAGAGAGGCCCCAGGAAAGGAGCAGCCCTGAAGTGCCCCCCCTGTGCAGCCGTTTCCTGGCTAAACACAGACAATTCCTCCTCTAAAGTCTACGCCAAACTGATCGTTACAACTTCTGTTTCTTCCAAGGTATTTACATTCCCATCAGCTCTCATTTCTCTGTCAAGAACAGTGAGATGTCATAGCTGGGGATAGTTCACTGGAGCTGAAGTAAAGCAGGCCTGTAAGCTCTACAAATCAATCTCCATGTATAAGTTGCTCCATGCTTTTAAGAAACCTTTTCCCCAGAATTAATTTCTCCCTAGTCTGATAGGCCTGACAATTCTGAAGTATCTGTTGCCTCCTCTATGTAAAAATCTATCAAAACCAAGGAGGAATTACATGTTGTACTGTTTTTAATCCTCTTCTGATTTGGTGATGCCAAAAGTAAATGCTTTTAAGGGAACTTAAATACAGGGTTTAGTCTGCTGGGTGCATTAGGAACAGGACATGGGGCCTGTATTACACCCCAGCAATTGTGATCAGCATGACTTAGTGCACTGCACCCAAAGGCAGGTGCTTCCAAGCTACAAGAGCAGCTGCCCTCGAATTTTCCTGTGACTATCACAAGGGAACAGCAGTAAAGCTTCAAAGCTGGGCACTGCAGACAGCTGGAAGTTTATCAGGTGACTAATCTGTTCACCAAAACTTAGTATTAGTGAGAATCACAAATAACTTTACTCAAGGTTGTTGTGTCCTTCTGAAACAGGGTAGAAACTTATCACTGCTATTTTCAGGTGTTGTGAACAGAAATTTAAGTAGGGACATTGCTTTAGAATTTGGGTACCAGCTGACCTAAACAAGCATAATTTACCAAGAAAAGGTACTCAGCACTTCATGAAAATCAGCTTCATTACATCATTTCAAATGCCAACACTAAAACTCTACATTCTCTTGACTATGACAAATATAAACTTTATTTATGCAGTCTACAATTCAGCTGCAATACCACTATTTCAGATTATCCTTTTGATGCAGAGAGTAGTGGATCAGGATGGGAAGTTTTTGTCCTCTCTCCCCTATCATTGAGCTCTTTCAAGGCAAAGGCAATTGAGGATACATTTAGCATTGCAAGACCAAAGAGACATTTTACATTAGAAAAGAGTGCAGTGATCACTATCAGAGAAACTTAATGGTTCCAGCTGAAAATGGGTCTTTCAGAACTGATTTTATCCACCTGCACTTAACTGAACAGTGCACAATAACCAACACAGAGAAAGCTGACAACCATTACAAGTGGATTTTGGTAAGAAGTTAAAGGCAAGAAAAACATGCTTTAATATTACACATTTTTTTATATTACTGCCATACACTACACTGATTAAAATCACTATAAACCCTTTTGCAGATTTTGTGAAACATTATCCTTCAAGGACTTTCACGCTTTCTGTACACACTTGTTTACAAACTATCTTGAAACTAAATCCATATTGTGTGTTTACAAGCCTCAGGATGATAACAACCTAGTTAGTGTTTATACCCAGAAATGCATAGGCATAAAAGGGAGAGACCCACTGAACTAATATTGATAAAATGTAAAGCAAAAATAAACAATAATATCTGAGACTGTAAGCCCTCGATAATCAGTATTTGGGGTTTTTTACTATAAGGTAAAAATAATTGATGTGAACTCCTGGAACAGGTTTATCAAAAAGCTACAAATAAACTAGAGATACTGCAAACAATATTCCTCTCATCTTCTTCCATAATGCTACTAAAAAAACCTCCATGAACCAAGCAAAAAACCATTGGACCAACCCAAAACAAAAAAACCAACCCCACCAAAAAAAAACCAACAAAAAAAAAAGAAAAAAGAAAAGAAGAAAACAAGAGAAAGAAAGAGGATTGAAGATCAGAACTCTTAATTTTGGAGGAGAGTTGATATAAAAAGCAACAAGTCTAATTTACTTTTACTGATTATTATGGACTGTTCTTCAACTCTTACAATGTTGTTGCAGTGCAGACAAAGCAGAACTAAGCAGATTTATATAATATTTATATTATTTATATTCTATGAAGACCCAACCCAAAAGTCCAATGCAACTACAAAACTTCAGACAGCCCTTCCTCAGTTCCTCATGTAATCTGTAGCAACACAAGCCTACAAATCTCTCCCCAAGCTCCTGTTTGCCCCCTGAGCTCTGCTCTGCACAAAGGCAGGAGAGCACAAGTTTAACAGCCCCTACCCAGTCCTGACAGAACACCGAAAAAGCTCATTAATGCTAATTAATCACTGTCACTAATCACTGTCACAAGCTGCCCACATCTCAGGACGTCCTATTTAAGGTCAGAAAATGAAGTCAGTAATTCCATACCCCAAAAGTTTGAGAAGACATGAAAAATGTGATTTTTCATTTGAAGATTAGCAGGTGCTTCTTATACTTCAGAAGTCAGTTATAAAGTATTCCCATCTACTGGCTTCAGACCTCTGCTGCTAGTAAATGACAATCCCTTTTAGTAGTAACTGCTCTGTAAAATACTTTTATCAAGGTACAGAGCAATAGCTTCCTTCTTTTTCTGGCCTTTTAATTTCTTTTGCTTAACTTTCTGATTAGCCATTATTGTGGTGCAAATTATGGAAGAGGAAATCAAAATTGCTTTAAAGCATGGCTCAATTTTAGAGCAAAATATGAAAATGAAGAGCTAGGTAAGACCATATAAAGCACAAAATTCTCAGAGACTTCTAAGTCTGGCTGCTGACCAGAAGAAAGTTGCTGACCTAAGGGCTAACAAAGCATCACACAGTTCATGAGCACCTGAATCCACAGCCACGGGGTCCTTAAAGAAGAAATCTAATGGAATTTGTGGCTTGATCTGCTTTGGCAAATCATCTGGTTTAGATAATGTAAAGTTGGATTCCTCTGCTTTGATGGCATGCAAATAAAGGAGAAATTACACTGCAAACCAGAGTCAAGGATGTCTCTGGAATAAACAAATATTATAGTCGCAGAATGGTTTAGGTTGGAAGGGACTGTAAAGATAAACTTGTTGCCAACCTCCTTGCCCTGGGCAGCACCACCTTCCACCAGAGCGGCCCTGTCCAGCCTGTCCTTGAACACTCCCAGGGATGGGGCAGCCACAAGTGCTCCAAGTGTTACCACATTCTAAGTGTTTACAAGAGCCACACAGGACTGTGTATATGAAGTAGCAGCTGAGCGATACAACAGAATCCTAAAATCAGTTTTTGTCTTGTCATTGTGAGTGAACTTGGTGTGGGTTTGATCAGTGCTTCCAAGAACAGTTTCCTTCTGTATCTCAGGTGTACCCACAACAATTTTGAAGAAAAGTCCTGAACTAGACTCTTTTAGGACCTTGAAGCACAGAGAACAGGATCCTGGAACCTGTAAGGTTGCTCCTGTTTCTTAGTCAGGAGAAAACAGAACCATTCGGTGTTTTCATCTGTGCAATTATTCAGAAGATCCTTTTGCTCTTTCAGAGTGATGTTTTTACATGACATTTAATAGTTATTCATTTCCTAGTGTTTAATGAAAGACAAATTTTGGCTTTGAAGTTCTGCACAGATATTCAACTGCATCCACCTCCCTATATGTTCATCTGTCTACCAGTCTCCATCAGCTGATCAACTCCAACAACCTGCAACTCAGTCTTACTGTCCCAGACTTTTACAGCAGTTCTATCTCTACATTTCCTCTGACTTCCAAGAAGCCAAAGCACTACACATTACTAAAAGGATAAAGAGGAAAATAAAAAAGCTTCTTGTGAAAATATAATAAATATGCAATAGGCCAGTTGTCAAAACAATAATTTCCTCCATTAGGAAAACATTTCAGCTGAAGAATACACTTATATCCATTCTGTGAGGACTTGCTTCAATATTCCTACATATCCAGCATGGAAAAAATCAAGAGTTTTCTGTAGTTCTGAAACTATTCTGCCAGCAAGTGATTGAAAACTTGGCTACAGCATTTGGTCCTGAAAACTCTCTCATCTCTAGCGCAATTCCTTGGAAAATGCACGGCCTGAGTTTCAATAGTGGAGAGGAGCAAGGGTTCTCATTTGCCTTCTATTTGCATACAGATGGCAGTTTTGCAAAGATAAAATTATAAGTTGCTACTACACTGTCAAAGTTCAAACAATCTGTGTTTAGTACAAACATTTCTAATAGAGTCACATTGCTGGATTGAAAATAATTAAGTAGACAATGGATTATTTCTCATCCATTTAATAGAGCTGGATGAGTATAGGGAGGGTATTTCACAGCCTGGGCACTCTGTTTTTTATGGTTTTTCCATGCACATCCCTGTTTCCATGGAACCCCTGCTCATGGAGGATGGATGTTCACAGAGAAACCACACCAAAAAAATTGGTTTCCTAATAGAATATCATTCTCACCTCAAACTTAAAGCAGAATTCATTTATTATGCAAGTACACAAAGCTGCTTTTCCCATGGAGTTTATGAATTTTAACTGTCAATAATACCCTGAAACCCACAAAATACTACTTTGTTTACTGTTGCAATCAAGCAATCTGTAATTTCCTAACAGGTAAGACTTTTCTGCCAAATTTCTGCAGTCTCTGTATCATTTTCCCTGTGTTCAGATTTCTTGATAAAGAAAATGTAAGTAGAAATTTGTTCTTAGAAGGTTTGCTAGAACAGTTTCAAATAATCTTTTTCTCACGTTGTCAGAAAAGTCTTTGCATAAAGCAGAGAAAGCCCTATGGCAGTTATTGAGATCTTCACTGATCCATGCAAAAATCATTTGCCCACTCATCCTAGAAAGTATAAACCTGCTTCTCCTTAAAAGATCCTGATCAGGGCTGTAATGATGTGTACAGATAGAGCTGGACCAGCTACCAGGTGTAATCTAAAGCTTTCTTTGTAAATCATATTGACTCAAGGCAGCAGCATTTGTTTATCTAACCTATGACAAAATTATTTGGCAAAACATGTATAATGTGAAGTATTTTCCGAAATTACCTAAAATTTGCCACTCTGTATTTCACCAACAATTTGGTTCAATTTGATGTGAAGTTGGTAACTAAATTAACTCTATGCATGAAAAGAGCCTGTCAAAAATAAATGAACATTATTTCAGAATACAAGACTTGAAAAACGTTGTTTTGTTTTTTGTTGAATTTACAGGGCCATCAGCATAGATTAGAAAAAAAAGTCCTTCCAGGGACTTCCAGAAGTCCTGATGGCTTACAGTGCTTCTGACTATTTTCTTGGTCTCACACTGGTCCTGTTGTTCAATTTCTGAGCACTATGTCTCAAGATGAGGTCTGAGGGAGGGAGTTTTAACTCTAGCTGTAAAAATCTTTAATGACCATTGTGGTCCTCTTAAATTCAGTTGTCTTTCCTGAGCTCAAAACCCCCCTGTTTATCTTGTGAATTCCACAATATGGCTTTGAAGTTCTGCCCAGCATTTTTGTCAGCAGCTCAGTCAAAGTAAAAGCTCATCAAATCTGCTGATGGCTGGAGAGCTCCCTCTGCAAACACTTCTGCTGCTGTGCCTGGCAGTTTCCAAAGGACTCTGGTAAGACTCGTGCCTGGCAGCTTCTAGGAGACATTTCATAGAATCATCCAGTCAGTTGGGTTGGAAAAGACCTTCAAGATCATCAAATCCATCAGCTCAGCACTGCCAGCAGCCTAAGCTGCAGTGACCATGCACTGCTGGAGTCTGCAATCCTGAGGGTGACAGGTCAGGCAAAGAGTTAAATCAGGGCCCTGAATTTTGGGGAAGCAAACTTCCATAACCCCTTGGGAGACTGCCCTCAGGGAGAACTGAGCCAGCAGACCTTTATGGACACATTGGATAGAGCCAAGAGCTCTCAATACCCAGGGCAAGGGAGGCAAGAGACTGGCATGGATGAGGAGGGACCTGCTAGTCAGACTAAAGGGCAAAAAAAACAAATGTACAAGCAGTGGAAGCAGGAACAGGTATCCAGGAAAGGGTATGGAGATGCTGTTTGGTTGTGCAGGGATGGGGTGAAGAAGGCCAAGGCACAGCTGGAGCTGAACTTGGTAAGGGACACAAAGAGCACCAAGAAGGGCCTCTACAGGATTGTCATCCAGAAAAGGATGGTCAAAGAAAGAGTAACCCCCTGGATAAGCAAGACTGGAAACAACAGATGAGAAGGCTGAGGCACTCAGTAACATTTTTGCCTCAGTCTTCACTGGCAAGCTCTCTTCCCACACCTCTCGAGGGGATGGATTGCAAGCCTGGCAGAGCAAAGTCTCTCCCACTGCAAAAGGTTTGTCCACGGGACAGGATGAGACACATCCCAGAATCCTGAGGGAATTGGCTGATGTAGCTGCCAAGCCACTCTCCAAGATTTTTGAGAAGTCACCACAGTCAAGTGAAGTTCCAGGTGACTGGAGAAGCAGAGACATTGTACCCATTTTTAGAAAGGATGGAAAGAGAACCTGGGGAACTATGGACCTGTCAGTCTCATTTCTGTGCCTGGGAAAGTCATGGAACAGATCTAGTGGCCATGCACATGGAGGACTTGGTTTTCAGGTAATGGAGGAATTTGCATATAATACTCCACTGTTTATCTTGGTAGAACAGTATTTCCCTTCAACTGATCTCTTCCATGTAAACAGAAACGTGCCTTTAGATTATGTATTTGAAAAACATTCACTGTGACAAGGGTTTGATTTGACCCTGCTACTGATGTCAGAGAGAGGTTCTATGGAGTTAATAGCATAGCCCAGCCCTTAATGCAGGATTTACTACAGACATTTGGCTTTAAAATTAAAATGAGAAATGCATATTCATACAGCCTGGTCTTTGAAATATATATACTGATATAACCTTGTTTACAAGGAAGTGCAAGTGAGATTTACAGTGGATTTAGAAAACTAAGCAAAAGCTTGGATTATTTCAAGTCAAAGGGATATGGAGAGCATATTTAAACACTGAACTGAATATCAAATGGAAATGATGGAAGTCACAATTCATTGCTGGACTATACATGTGCTTTTGTTTCAGACTTGTAGGATAAATAGTGGCACATACAGTCCCTTCCCCTGCAGCCTCTCCCAAAGTAAAAGCTCTGCTTCACTGTTTCTGTGGCCCTTGGTTCTATTTTGACTACTGCACTATTATTATAATAAATAACAACAAAACAGAGAGGAAATGATAAAAACAACTAAAAAAGGTCTCCTAATAGAACCATTTATTGACTTCATTAATAGCCTAAACGCTTAAAGGTTTTATATTACAAAGTGAGCAGCACTGAGACATCTACACATATTCTAATTAACAGCAATCACACTCACTAATAGTATAACCTACTGCTTAAGTAAATGAACATCCTTGCCCCCTGCTGCCGTGAAGGGGCTGATAGGCATGCGCCTTATTGACAAAGTAAGCTCATTTACAGAGTGATTGTCCAACAGGGAGCTGCTGTTTATTTGCAGAGTTTTTCCCACTGAACTCGCAGGGCAAACAACACGTTTAAATTGTTAATTAAAACATCAACAGCTAAATGTAAATACTACGGTCCCTGCAAGCACAGTGACACAAGTTGGTTTAGGAAGAAAGAAATACTCCCAGCAATTTTCTGGTTTAAAGAAATGCTGTAAATCCAACTATGCTACTACAGGGGAAGGAAGGGACCCTTCTCTGGTTGTCTCTCCAGTAACCACTGTCAGTGGTTACACATCTTGAAGAGCCCACAGCCTTACAGATACGTACAGGGTTTAATACCACTTCACAGCTTGTTTGAAGATACTTTTCTGGGAAAATAATGAGGCAGCTCCTGGCAGAAGTGAAGCCTCAATGAGACATGATGGGATCACCTTTGGTGGAGTTTTCAACCTACAAACCAAAGGCCCCCTGGAGTCTGCATTTTCCCCGGCTGAGCACTCAGCCTTTTCTCCCGAGATTAGTAGGACATCAAACAAGAAAAATCAAGCAAATATTTTAATGCTCAAGGCATCAAAAACTTCTACTTCATTCTGCAAAGTGAGGTTGTATTTTGGAAAACATGTCATTTTAGGAAAGAAACTGGTCTGGAGATGAAAAGGAAAACAGTCTAGTATGAGAAGGTTAATTTGTGGATGAAATACCAAGTGAGCACACAGTACTCTCAACTGTTAGAGCATGTGCTCCTCTCAGAGGCCTGGAATACAAATTTGTGTCCTCTTTTTTTCTGTTTCCAGCTGCAGCCTGCTATTCACTTCCCCACAGAGACAATGGCCTGAACCAGCAGGGAACACTGAGAACAATGCCCACCTGCCCCTCCTAACGTTCACTTTCTTAATTTAATAATTTCCAAAATCACACTTCTGAAATTATAAAAATTGAAACGAAACATTGTGGCTTTGTGTCAACTTAAGTCTTGCCTTAGCAAAGGTAATTTTTGCTGACTGGGCAAAAACAATTTGAAGAAATGTTTCAGGGCAACAAAAACACATTTACAAACAAATGAATCAAATCTTGTTAAAAAAATAACAAAAACCACTTCTACTTGAAACTGTCAATTACACTAACAAATCAGGGAGACAATGCTCTCTTCTCACATACTGCATTAAAGCCTATAAAGGAAGAAATAATTTGGTAGCTTTCATACAAATTTCTCAACAACACTTACTTTGTCACTTAGATAAGTGTTGTCTTCTCTATGCCCTTTAATCTGTAAGAGCAGAAAGACAAATCTCACTTCATGTCACTGCAACGAATTATGATCAGCCGAGGTGGGATTTCCAGAAAAGGGACTTTAATATGGTTTCTGTGCCAATCCATCAGCCCAGCCTTATTAGACCTCTAGAAAAGTGTAAAGCCTGTAAATCTGCAGCTCTAAATTACAGATTACACAAGCCAAAGAGGGCACTGTGAGGAGCCTTAGATTATCTGCTAAGCACTGTATATCTTTAGAAGAGAAAAATGAGTATCCTACCCGTAAGTGGGGAGGCATAAAATTATTAAAACTCATTTTCCTGACATTTGAGTGAAATACCAGAAGATGAAATTAATGCTTAAATTATTAAATAAATACAAAGCATTAAAATAACAAAAAGCAACAAGGCAATCCTCTCAGATTGTGTATAACTAGCTATTACTGCTAAAGAAAGTGATTTGCAGTCATTGTAGATGCTGCTTTGAAAATGCCAGGTTTGGGCTTGGGGGTAGCCAAAAAGTATGTCTGGAATTATTAAGAAATAAATTTGGAATGAATCCTAAAACCAGCATTACATTGCCACGTAAGTCCATGATGGATCTATGTCAGACACTGATTCCCCATCAGAAATAAGATAATTACGATGTGTGCCACAGATTTCAGGGGAGAAAAGATGAAGTGACTGAAAGTGTTCATCTCGAAATAGGTGACCTAAGGGAAATATGAAACAGGTCTACAAAATCATGCACAGTAAACAGAACATAAAGAAAGGTTATTCACCATTCCTCATGAAATAGGAACTAGAAGGAAAGGCAGAGAAATGCTCACACAGCAAGTTTAAAATGGTAAAACATGCAATTCATATCTGAAACTGTAAAGGGAAGTGCCACAGAATGTTATGAGGGATAAAATAGAAGTGGGTTAGAAAAGGGCTTGCATGACTTCATGATGGTTTGATTGCTATCAAGCAGGATGGTGTGAATTCAAATCCCAGCTCTGGAAAATACAGATTACCAGGAGCCAGTGAAGCCTGACATGGAAAGCAGCACTCCCTCCTCACTCTGGTGTGCCCAGGCTGGTGCTCCCACCCACCCACCAGGTGCAGGGAGAGTGGCTACAGAGCACATGGACCTTCAGGCTGAGTCACTGCTGCCTTCCCAGCTCCCCACATAGTGACACCTCAACACACCCATTTCATTGCTCTATCACCATTTGAGCAGTCTAGGGCCTGCTATAGGATGTATTTGGAAATGAGGGTATTAGAAACAAATGTTTGCAAATTTTCATCTAGTACTATTAAGTTTTGGAGAATTGGAAGTATGGATTTAATAAGCAGCCCTCAGTTGAAGCTGTCATGTTTACAGCTCTGTCAATGATCTCATTCAGATTATAGACCTCTTCATAGCATGATCTAACTTGTGGGGAAAAAGAATAAAACCATAGTTGATTCTGGATAGGTTTGGGATTTAATGCAAGTTATTGCTCTAACTATGAAGTACAGGTTCAATTCAACAGCTTCAATTTGCATCTTGTAACCAGTTTCTACCGTAATAATATACTGGGTTTATATGTAACAAATTCCATGTTAAAAAGTTTCCTGAACAAACCTGCTGCATCTCAGACATTTTTCCCCCATACTCTAGGAGGTCTGTTTGGGACATGCAGGATTTCCCAGTTCTTCAGCACTTAACAGATCAAGTGAACTCTATTTTGAAGATGTTTGAATGACTAATGGTGAGTGACATCTGAATTACAAATAGGTCTGCATTGTAATTGAACCACTGTGCAGACAGAAGTGGAGCTCCAAGATTTGCACAGTTAAAGAAAAGAAAAGGAAGTACTTTTTTAATCACAAACTTTATTAACCACTTGTCACAGATGCAACCATTGCAGCTATTAATCATTCACATACAAGAGCACTCCTGTTGGTTTGCTACTCCAAGCATAAATTATCATGTCAAAGATTAACCCATTTCCTTTCATTAATACTTCGTTTTATTTCCTTCCACTCCCCATTTTCTCTTGCAGAAAAGGCTTGAATTGTCTTTTTGGACAACAGGAGTCTGAATGATTAATCATAGTGACAGAGGGTTGACCACAGGGTCAACAAACAATGAATAAAAACATAAGACACGGGTTCATTCCAGGTTATACTCATGTTTCATTTGAAAAGTGAGAGAACAGCAGGGTCTTTTCTTCAGAAATTACTGCCTAGTAGTCAGAAGGCAACCTTAACACAATGCCTGTGCAGTTCCCTCCCCACAAAAACCCAGAGCCATTTGTTACTCGAGCTGCTGCGTGGGCCACCCAGTCTGGTGGAACAACACACTTCAGCAGTTTCCAAGCACAGCGAAACGCTGACGTCTCCAGGGCTTTGCCTGCTGCAAACAAAGGCAGCAAACAAGCTCCAGAAGCTTGCCCTGAAGTGGGAGAGAGGAGCATAAATACGGCCTGATGGCTACTGAGCTCATAACTTGTTGTCAGATCCTATAATCAGAAGTCCTCAGGGTTGTGCTGCTAAAAATGAAAGAACTGTGAAATAAAACAAAATGTACAGAACTGGACTTACTGATTGGGTAATTACAAGTCTTGTCCAGACTTCTAACAATTCTGAGAGGAAAAAAACCCCAACCAACCAGGATGTAAATTACATTGCAATTGGGAAATGAATAGGTTTTTATCACATTTAAGTGAAGGCCATTTTTTAATACGATGGCTTCTGACACCAATCATTGAGTGAGAGGCAGAATAAGGTCTAGTTCTGATAAAAGGCAAACAGAAAAGGTAACATAACCATTCTCTCAATGCAGTTCACAAGGAAGTCTTCATTTTGATGGTCATAAGAAGGTTTGCTTCTCTTGGACCAAGAGTCCAACAACAGTGATATTTATATACAATCACTGAATGACTCAAAATCCCAGCCAGTTTTCAAGGCCTAATTTGCAAGAGTAAAGGTTCAGAGAAGGATGAAGATTCAGAACTCTCCAAGAGATGAAACTCTGTTAAAAACCTCTTTAACAACTTTCATTAAAAGAATAAAGTGGTGACACCTCACTAGTCCATTTTACTACTTGCAAAACTACATGTGAAAACTCAACAAAGAGAGAAAATCTTCATGTGAAAGCAGAAAGAACGGGCCAACACTCAGAAAGATGATATAGACTGTTTTGCTGTGGCTTTCTTATATGATCTGTGCGATGATGGACAAAGTAGCAACCCTGTGAATTATGACAACTGTAAGCAGTGCCCCTTTCTCCAAATGACTGTTATTTCCAACAGATTTAATTCATCTGCATATCTAAGATTTCAGAGCTTGCTGAAAAAAAACAGTGAAATGTTTACTCACAGCTGCCACTTTTCTGATTTAAACTGCTCTTTGTAATAAATTTTTTAAAGTCCTAAAAATTTGTGAATGGAAACTTCAGCATATATTATTTTTATCTCCTTTTTTTTTTGCATGATATGTGAGTTGCCCCAAGACGTGGATTGAAAAAAAGGTGCAAGTGGATAAACACTTGATTTTGTCAAAAGCTTTTAGAAATAAACACATTGTAAATTTAGACATGAATTAACCTCCTTAATGGAACATTAAGATAAGCAGAATTGTGGCACAAATGTTTTCACTCTGACTTCATTTCTCTAATGCCACTATCAATGTCCAGCTACACAATGGAGACCAAAAATATACATGAAATCTGCCAATCTTGGAATGCTGCCTTCCCCTTGGGTAGCATTTTCTCAAAGCACATGACAAATATCAACGTTCCTATCTCAGAAGTTGGACACCCAGGTGGAGAGAGTGCCCAAGTAACAGAATCTAAATGGTCACAGTGTTTTATCCAGTACAGTCCCTCTTCCCAACACCAACCACAGACACCTTTGAACTGCAATTGGTTCACTCAACAGCATTCCCAGGCCAGGCTGCTCTGCAAGGACTACAGTGACATCCTGGCTGCAATACTGACCATCAAATAAAACTACCTCTCCGTGTGCTTAAAGCACTATGTGGATTTCTTGGAATATGTGAGTTCATAAATGCTCATTCCTTTACTTGCCAGTGCAAGCAGCAGCAACTCTTCAGGATTGCACGGGCATGCCAATATTTCCATATTAAAAAAAAAGCAAACAGACCCACTGATAATACTGACACAACTTTACCAATAAAAGTCAGTGCAATATAAAATATTAAATCAAATATATTTGATTAAATAACAATTCAAAACACACAACTACCTTACTGTGAGGATTTGTGTGACTGAACTTAATTTCAATCATCATCTCATTCTTGAGTGTTTTTCTAATCACTTCATTTTGCTTTGTTTCAGAACTCCTACAATTACCATGACACTTTCCAGGAAGGCAATTTTTGCCAACCACTTAAATGCAGGACTCAGGAAAGATCTCTATATACAATCTGCCTGATCTAGCTCGTCACCTGAGAGGATAAAGAGGATTTCCCTCGGTCTGTAGGCATTAACTCTGTGAGCTTTAAAATCCAACCCGTTCTCAGAGTGATTGCCTGCCCAGCTCCACTGCATTACCCCGAGTTCCTCTGAAATGCTGAGACTTCTGATCACCAAGAGCTCTGTAAACAGGACTCTTTCAGGGTAAAAGCTGGGGGTTGGGTTTTTGTGGGGTTTTTTTGTGGGTTTTTTTTGTTTTTTGGGGGGGTTTTTTGTTGGTTTTTTTTTTTGTGGGTTGGGTTTTTATCATGTCTAAAACTGAAATTATTTCCCTCATGTTTCTGCTCAGCAAAATGAAAGTATTTTGCTTTGGTAAGAAATGACTACTTTAATTCCAGATGAAATGCTTTCATTGTCAAAGTGTTCATCCTTTTAAAGGTTAAATGTTATAATGTAAGAAGATTTAAAACAAAAAACACAAACAAAACAAAAAAAAACCCCAAACAAACAAAAGGAAGGTCTGGTAATGAAAAACTGCAAGTTTTAGTCTAGAAAATGTCCAAATTAAGCTTTGCACTTTTGCAGAGAGTTTTGAGTTACACCTTTCAGACAAAAAAAAAGTACAAAACACAACGTAAACCCCATCCTCTATAGTCATGGAAAACTGGAATAACTTTGCCTTTTGGGCAAGTAACACACTGTGGAAAATTTAACTCAGTTTTAATTAATTTTGTTTATATAACAAAGTCCTTCTCAGGATCTTCCTTTCACTACTTTTCTCAGAGAAACTTCTCTCCTTAAATTCATTCCATGAAGTGGATCTCCAGCACAATCCCTCTGTGTTGATATTTAGTGTATTCATAACTTACTGAGAGATCAATATTTCTGTGAAAAGCTGCAGTTTTTAAGCACACAGTCAATGTGTCAAAGTTTTCTGTTCTGTGCCACTGTTCAGCTTTGCCTTGGTTTAAAATACAACTGCAGGTTGTTTAAGTGAGGTTTAATTCTGAGCTGTGAAGTATAATGAACGATTATTAGCCATTTGCTTAAACTAATTGTTTTGCACACCGGTTGGCTGCTGCATTTCATGTATTTTTAGACATAAACAGAGTTAGGACCGCAGGGAATATCCATTCTCTGGAGTTGTTAGGCAACCGTCTTTAAAAATACCCTTCCAAATTATTAATTATGTCAAGCTGAAATTAAAAACTGAAGATTTCACAAAGCTGGGGATAGGAAGGATTTCTTACTTGAGAGCCTTGTATCAAAGGTGTGATGATGCTTTCTCCAGTGTGTGCTCAGACCTGTGCACAGAGCCTGCTCCCTGAATGTTTGGGTGCTGTGGACACATTTCTCTCACGAGAAGCTTGGGAGATGCTGACACAGTAGCCCTACTCGAGTTTATTCTGAAACAAGGGCACAAATGCTGGAATTTATGGTGGATCCAAGGGGGCCCAAATTAGAAACTACTCCAGTGAAAGATTATTCTCTCTACACATCCTTAGAGCCATTTCAACTGTAGATTGCCTTATGACATTACACAATATATTCATTATCCCTTCATTTGCCATTATGTGGGGGAAAAAGTGAAGAGAAATGATTAAAAAAATAATTCTGAATAGTTCTGAACAAGTTCCATATAAATATACTAACTTTGGTGAGATGAAATGTATCAGACAAAGAAATAAATCTTCAACCCTTAAGAAGCTTTCTTGCAACTATTTTGCCAAATCATTCATTACAATGCTCCCATATTCCACTGATCACTGGGGGATATTGAACTTATTCTAACAACAGAGGGGATACATAACCACACATCAAACCACTTGGGAATGCTGGGGCAGTCATGCAAGTTAAACAAAGAAAATTAAACCAATTTTAGTTGTCCTGTGTGGGGTTACAAGCTGAAGAGTTTGAGCTACAACACAAAAGCTACTCCCAGTGGTAGCTGATACCTGCACACCAAAAAGCCTGTTCAAATTAAAAACTACAGGACCTGGAGGTTCACCCAGAAACTCTACAATCATTTTGGAGCCTTTTCCTGAAAATCAGCAGTGTTCCACTGGGACTCTCGGTCTTTGGAAAACCTTCTGTCCTATATTAAGCCACAGGTGTAAGGAAAATTGAAGAGGCTGCCTCGAGAAGCATAAACATTGTATTACACAGGATGCCATTAGTAACTGGGATGGTAGCATAAAATCCTACTTTATTCAGAGAATGACAGTTTATTTAGTGTGGCTCTGCAATTTGAAAATTTACTGAGGACACATCAACACCAATTTCTTGCTAAGACAAGCTGTGAGTGCCTCCATGGCTGACTGTGGCCAACAGAGCTCTTGCAGTGTTCACACGGGGCTCTGCAGGCAGCAAAGTGCTGGAAACCAAGAGGGAAGGTCCCTCCAATGAAATACCCATTCATTTCTCATGTTGCACTGTTCTGCCCCTTCTTTCCTTCTCTCATATATCATGGTTTTTGCAACCCAAGGTTTTTGCCACTGCTCCATTAGCTTGGTATTCTTTTCCAAACTGTTGTCAACTCATTCTTTTTCAGTGGCTGCCAACCTGCCTGTGAAGAGCAGTACCTGGAGGAACGTTGCCTGCCTGATTCCTACAGAGATTGCATGGTAATAATTTAGAAATGTATTACTGACCTACTAGAAATTCTGTATGAATTACAATGAAGACAATGTATGTTGATTTTAATTGTTCTGCTGAATAAAACCTGAGAGAAAATGACAACTTTTCAGTGAAAAATCTGGTTCCATCAAAATAAAGACAAATTGTGAGATCATTTAAATTTCATCATGATAGGATTGAAAATACGAAAGAATCTCACACTACCTTAAAAAATATTGAATGGGTTTTTTTAAATTCTGATTCAATCATTATTCAGTTATTCTGTATTATGTATACACTGTAAATTAAAATTTGGAGACAACAGAACTCTCTTTCATAGAAATAAAGACCTAAAGTCTTAAAACTACTTCTTCTTCCCTCACCACTTTTTTTTTTTAAATTTCAACATCCTTAAATACTTTTTCTGTTCTCCACTTATCCTTCCCTAGTTTACACTTAGATGAAAATGAAGTTTTGATTCTATGCTTTGAGCAAGAGAGATGCAGACAGTGGGGAGCACCAGCAGCAGGACCCTCAGAGCACATAAGGAATGTCAAACTCCAGGGCCTGCTCCAAATTTTCCAAATCATCCACCTGGCTCAGCTCATCAAACCCTTCTTCTGTCCTTCTGCCACCCACGAGAACTGACCAGAACTCTTTTTTTTTTCTTTTTCACAAGGAATCATACCAGAAAACTGCAGGTTTCCCTTATCAGAAATGTGTTTTCTCTTTCCAGATTTCTCTATTTCCTTTTTTCATCCTCCATCCTGAACAGCAAAAGGAAAATAGTTTTAAAAGCTCAGAGAACTTTATCAGCCCCAGATAGCTGGGAGTGCCCTTCCATGGGAGCAGGGCAGGGAAGGGGCAGCTCTACCACTGCCTAAGCTTTCTGTTCCACTTCTGCTGCTTTAATGCCACAACTTATCATCCCACTCTGGCAGGGTAACCCAGCTGGGAGATTTCAAACGACTTACAAGGAAAAGACCATCTTTATTTTGTGTAGTTTCTTTCTGAACTAACTGATTGCAAGCCCTCTGCAAACAGCTGATGGGAGTTTTTGCCATTTACAAACTTTCATGGAGAAAAATAGTCTCTGGGTTTTTTTGAGAGAGTAGAAGCACATGACCTAGAGCGAGAAGCTGAGGGAATGAGGCTGGTTTAGCCAGGAGAGAAGGATTTGGGAAGACTGGAGAGCAGTTTGCCAACCCCACGGGGAGGTACAGCAAAGCCTGAGCCAGGCTCTGTGTGAGAAAACAGCTGCAATCTGACCCAGGGGAGATTCCCACAGGACAGTAAAAGTGTTCACTCGGAGGGTAATAAAGCACTGGAACAGGTTTAATGGCAAGGCTGTGGAATCACCATCCCTGAAGGGATTGTAAACCTGACAGAGGCCCAGGCAACTTGGTCTGAATTCAGCACTGACATTGCTTTGAGCAGAACATTGGGCTAGAGGTCCCATGAGCACTTTGCAGCCTGAGGGGATCCATCATTCTACAAGTTCTGGTATAAGAGGAAACAATCTCACTTCTCCACACCTCCAAAACTCAAAACATTAAGTAAGAATTTTTGATTTCCTTCTAAACTTATCAAAAATGCATTCACTTTGTCTTGATGAAGAAGCAGTTGACATTACACAGACTGTTTAAAGGTTTCTACAGCTATTTTGAAATGCCTTGAATTCTGAAGGAGGCAAAGCTAAATACAGCATTCAAGTGGCAGCTTGCCTGGCTGCTATCAGAACCTACCCCTTAGTTTTGAGCATCTTGGATTTCATTCTTTCTTAAGAAGTAATTCTTCACCCATCTAATTGTATGAAAAAACTTGGGAAAGTGAAACTAATGGGATGACCTCTGCTGACTTCAACTTGAGTTGAGGCCCTAATTAAGGGAACAGTACACAGAAACACACTGTTCCCCTTTTCTCCCTATTTGAGCTCTGCTTGTATAATAAGAAAAAACTTACCACTTCATTGTCATGCCCACACACAAAATAAAATATGGTTTCAAAGGTCTCAAAAGCCAAACATAAGGAAGTCAACTGCTCTTACACTGCAGGAAACTAACAGGCATCCTACATTATAACTTGAAAAGAGAGCAGGGCTGCTGCTTCAAATCAAAGGACTCAAACCCGTGAATGCTGGTGAGGTGTGCATGTCTGCAGGCATGAGGATGCTGCTTCTGTCTCTGAATCACAGTTAGAGAAATACAACTAAGCAGTGACTCACAGGCACTGTTTCTGCCTCTTCATCACAAGAATGCCCTTTTAGTAAGCATCTTCTGTTCTTCTGAGACACCGAAGAACCATGACCCTATTCCTGGGCTGAATTGAAACTCACTGAAAGATGACTGATGTTACAAGAAATTTTACTTTTTTACTTAAAACAAATCCTTTGTAAAAAAAGTTTATTCTACAGCAGCAGCATAAGGAATGAGAAAATATAGAGATGCATGAAGGACCTAGCCAGTGTTTCTTTTAAAAGCATAGAGTGGTTCAAAACTCTGTGTGTTAGAGGACTCTGCTTGCAGAAAGCCGGCTGGAGGTGACTGGTACGTGGGGCTGCAAGTTTAAGCACTTTAATACTGGGTTGTCATAGAAAAAAAAAAGATTATGTCACAATTTTCAGATGTCTTTCTGAAGCTGTCAGTCATGATCCTGTTTTTGAGGCAGCATGCTGGACTCTGGATTCTGAATTTTATCTCTACTGGTTTTACATAAATGCTTCTGAAATAGAACCTATCAGTGCATGAAGGACAGTGAATCCCACTGACTTCTGGTTACCTGGAAGTACAAGCTGGTTAAGAATAAATTTGGAACTTTCTCAGAATAACAGAAGGCAAGGAAGGAAGATTCAGCTGAAGTGCAGATGTGTTCTCAAAGACATTCCCTGAGTCACCAAGAGAATGGAGTTTACCTCCTGTAAATGCACTGCCCAACACTCCTGCACAAGAGCACAGTCTCCCTGATGCCACAGTCAATGCAAGCACAGGATTCAGCCAGCTGTGCTAACAAGCACATTAAAATATAATTGCCCAGACTTCTTATTGAAATGTGCAAGTTCCAAGGAGTAAAAATGATGTCATTTGTAATGCAGAGCAGTAATTACAACTCCAGTGGTTTCCCACTCTAATAAATCCAAGGTGCTAAGCAGTGCTAATGTGGACTTGCTTGTTCAATTTGTCCCCTCACCCCAATCCACTGCAAACAAGCCGAGATCAATACTAACAAAACTGTCTCGGTGGTATCAGGTTCAGTTCTGCTGACGTACTATTATATCTTAATTTTCCTGGACACAAAATCCAACATAGTTAGACATACTCTGGAGAAATTGCTTCATTTATTCCCTTACTGTCATTAGTATTGAGATCATGGGGGTAAAAAAGAACAGAAACCTGCACAGCAGTGCAGCAAACAATTTACCATGTTTGCCTTCTAGCAATGTCATTTATTATTGCTTGAGACAGTTCAAGCCAGTTCATACCAGATAAAACATTTCAGCCAACCTAAAAATTATGCTCTTTTAGGGCTTTCACTAAAAAAAAATCCTTTCAATTCAATTATTACTGTGATATTTTTTTCCATATTACTATACAGAGCTGGTTATTCTTTAATTAAATTACTCTAGTAAGCATTTATTATAAAACACTAACCAGTAACTATCTTTTCCATTAATAAATAAAAAATACAATAAAAATTGGTACTAAACCCCCTACTAGTCGATATAACCCTTTTATTTTCTTGTGCTTACCATTTTAAATAACATGAATCACATTTTCTAAAATGCTTTCTATTACATCAAGACAGAGAATTTGAAATAATCCAGTTGGAAAGTAATAGCAAAAGGATTCTGACTTATACCAGAGTGGATACCCATTTTTTAGGAAAAAAAATGATAGAGCTCTTGTAGTGACTCAAATAAAAGATTATTATGAATGACTAGTAGACCAAAAATGTTGCTTTTAATGTTACAGTAAAAAGGCATGATTCACCTGATAGTACAAGATTTTAGTTCCTAATTTTTCTATTATTTCTGAACCCTGGAAAAAGTGCCCTTTCTGTGAGGACAGCTGAAAAGCTCAAAGGCAAACCCTTCTGTACAGGCCAAAGCAAGTTTAGGCATCACCACAACAGAATTGTAAAAAAAAATCAGAGCGCGCCCACTTGACCAGAACATTTTGCCCATTTTGTTTTGCTGCAAATATATCCATGCACACATATCTATAGATATAGTGATATAGATGTAGATACAGATATATATCAGCTTTTCCCCACTCCCTGTTCCTCCACACACATGTACCACATAGATTTTACTCCTGATCTACGGTATGGTTTGTGCTCGTGCAATTTAAAATATGTATGGCCTGGATGAGTCAATCTTTTCATTTCATGGGAACCAGAAGTTTCCAGTATAGATCCAGGCTCAGAGAGGGGTTAGAGATGCAAACAGTTTGCCTTTCTCAATCACCTTTTGGAAATTCTCTAGTATTTCACAAATCTCCCCCAGGCCAACAGAGCACAGATTATATTCTTGTTTCATTTTGCCTGTTAAATATAAATAAAACTACTGAACTTTCTTTGTACAAGGAAAGCTGAATGTGTAAATATTTGGAGGAACATGGAAACAAAACTCTTTTGGTTACCTGTAAAACAGTATTTAAAATACATCAGACTGTATCAGTTATGACAGTAACAGCTCCACCATTCTGACCAGATTTTAAAGGGAAAATTCCATAGGACTGAGGAGGGACATCACTGTATTCTCTGCCTTGTGACCACATGAAGACAACATAAAGCGAAATGTTAAGCACAGCTCTGTAGACTCAAGAGACAAGATGCTCACACTCCTGGATCTCTAAAAGGTAAGAGAGAAGCAGCAGGTCACAGGCAAAGCCCAGGATGGGCTGTAAACACTGAGCTGCACCAGAACCCTCAGCACATCCCCAGCACACCTGACCAGCTTTGCTGCACAGCACAGAAGGGTTTGAGACCTGCACACATTCACACCTGGGCGAGTTCAGAAGCACTCCTGCAATGGTCTATTGTATCAAAAGCAACAGATTTTTGGAGTGCCTTAGGACTGGAGAGCTGCTGCTTAGATCACCACAGACAGATGCAACCCCACCATTATTCTCACAGCTTCTCTCATTAAATAAAATCACAGCATTTTGTCACTGCAAAGAATTCTGACAATGACCAAGGAACTCTTCCAGGTCTGCATTAATGTCATTCCCAACCTTGTCTTTAATATTTTGAAAGGGTTGTTACTCTGAATTTCCCTAAACATACTGGTGTGAAGTGTTGTGAGTTAAATTATCTACACTGTCTTACCTCTCAAATGACAATGGCAGTTTTCAGAGTGAGTATATCCTTGGGAGAACACAATCTATCAATCACTGCTATCTAAAAGCATCAATTAACATACGAAGAATAATGTTGCAATATTAGGTGGTATCATAGTGGATTCTTTCACTCTTGAGAACAGAGAATTACTAGTAGCAACCTTATTTTTTTACTCTGTCTAAATAAACAGAATGAAGTAAATTCATGATTTGCATGAGAGTGGACTAAGCAAAAAAAAAAAAATCAATCACTCTCATAGGATTAAGTAGAGCTTCAAGATGACCAAGGTTGCTTACCTTTGAGAATAAACTATTTTCTAAAAGAGTCAATCTCAAAGACTTTGAACACACAAGTTGCTTTCAGCTTAATGAAAGCAAGGTTTACATTTTATTGGATTTGTGTTTGCTGTCTAATGTGGTAACAATGAACCATAGATAAACATTTAAATGAAATTAAATAGAAGGCATCTTTGATTTGCACAAAGTGAACCCAAGTGCAATTTTACTTGGAGCTACAGGTATAAAGTGGACTGGGTGTCCTCAGAAAGTCTCTTTAAAAGTTTAGGTTGGTTTTTGTTAACTGTAAGATTCTGCTTTTGGGTTATTCTCTTTTGAATGTATGATATGAAAATCATTGAGAGTGACAGCATTTCCCCACTGCCAGAATTCCTCCAAATGTTTGGAACACCAGAAGCACTTCTGCTGAAAACAGCAAACACCAAGTGTCAGTGTAAAGCACATCATATCCTATTTCCATGATTTTCTTAAATATATGCAGAGATATTCACCTGTAGTTGCTAATATGCACCCATGTAAATAAGGATCTGGGACAAAATAAAAAGAAATTTCAGTGTTATAAAACATTTTTTTTCATCTATTTGTAAGCTTCAGAAGTTCTTTATTACAGGACCTTTCTTTTTCACTTGAACATTCTGCAGCTGACCATACAAACACAGAATACTCCACCTACTTTTCTCCTCAGCCCTCAGGCACTGCTGTGGATCCAACGCAACGAACAGCATTTTACAGTTGCACCGTTGTTATAAACTGGCCATTCTTCCCCATTTTAAACCAAATCATAAATATTCACTTGAAGAATCCAACCAGCTTTCACACAATCCCACAGTAGCTCTAACGTCAGAGAAGGCCCCTTCTCCTACATAAAATATTTTTTGAGTTTTGATAACACATCTTAAGGCATTAGAATTTCTCCTGAAAACTAAGCTGAGCAACCAGCAGACAGGATACTTGAGAAATCACAGCCTACATTGTATGAAGATGTTACACACAGGCTCACATTCCCACACAGACTGGCAACTTCCTGCCTGAAATGGGGAGCTCAAGGGTGTTTGATTTTGTTAGGATACTCTAGGATGATACCAGCAGGACACTGATAAGGAGTCTTTAACTAAAAAGTGAGCAAGAAAATAACCCCCAAACGATTTTATATTTATTTAACAGCATAGGTACTTTTACCAGTCAGACACTGTCTTGTGACATGTCCTTAGAGGGTTTCTAAACCTTCTTCAATTCATCAGGCTTTATCATCCTAACAAAACCATATTTGATTCATCTCTGATGTTAACCAGGCCAAATCTGATTCATTCACAAACAGCTGGTGCTTCCATGCTTTTCCATTTCCTTTCAATGATCATATGTCCTGGTGGGAATAATGTCTTAGCCAGATTTCTGAAGTGAGTAAAATTCTTCTCTCTTTCATGCATATTCAGAATTTGTATTTCTGTGTGAAAATAGTACTTGGATTCGTGCACATGAAATTTCTCAGACTGAGATTCTGAACTGGGCTATTTTCTGGAGGTTTTGCTAGTGGTTTGTAGGTGCTGGCAAAGCTTCACTGCTGCCAGCACATCTCCACACTCACACCAGTAAGAATCAGAACCACTTACTCTGTCCAGTTAGCACAAGGATACAAGGATGGAGCAAGGAATCAGAAAATGGGGACAGAGCCTTTAATCTCTGGGGGAGGAAAACTCTCATCTTCTTATGTATGTGCACAACAGACTGACTGTGGGAAAAATCTCTATTATAACAGAATATAAATAATAAAACTTTTTATTTCTGCTTCCAGAAATTTTGTAATTATTGTAATTATTGAATCTAGAAGAGCAGAAGAAAATATCTTTTGCCTGAGAAAGCCAAGACTTGCTCTACAATAGAACAGTGAAAAGCCATTCCAGACAGCCAGACTTTACCTTCTCCACTGCTGTGAGTGCTGACATCCTTAACCCAGGTCTGTGATGGAAATGGTGCTCACAAATCAGTGTGATTTGGCAGGATGGATTTTCAAATATCCACCAGTGTGAGCAACTAAGGCTTTAATCTCTATTAGCAAGGCATTTGGTGCAATCAATGTATTGCCTCAGCCAGTAGCTGAGCTTGCTACACATGTGTAGTATGTTCTTCTCAGGTCTTCTTCTGGAATGCATTTGGCCTGGTGGTACCCTGCTGCCATCCCTAAACAACTGATCCAGGGGGACAGGGGAGGAGGGAGAGGGAGCACAGAACACCAGGGCTTCTAACTTTGGCTTAGAAAACTGGCTGCTCTTTTAAGAGCTGCTTCCACACTGAACTATACTGAAGTAACTCCAGCTGTATCATGAGAGTTATGTTTTATGGATTAAATATAATAATATGAAACCATAATTCTCCAAAGCACATTCTTGAAAATAGCTTGGAAAATAAGTTTCCAATCCACTCTCTCTAAATGGGTAAGTTATTTAAAAACAAACAGACAAAACAAGGAAAACCAAACAAAAACCAAAATATTTGCTATAGTATCAAGCAAACCACTGTTTTGTTTTGTTTTTTTTATTTAAGGTTGAAGTTATAACTTGAAAATTATTTAAATTCTTTTGGAAAGAGCGTCACTCCTAATTCCGTGCATCTGTGTTCAGGCTTATGAATATAAATCAGGACTAGGAGAATGAACACTAGTTCAGTTTTTAATACTTTTTATACCTATTATGAACAAATGAACTTTTCCCCCAGTTCTCTACCTGCCATCTCACTGGGCTTTGCATCTCTCTACAGCCAGTGTGGAGCCTCCTTCTGCCCTGTTGGCTTGAAATGCTTCTTTCTAGCACTTATCTCCTCTCTCAACAGGTTATTTTCTTGGTAGTAATAATTATAACATCCTCCAAATTGAACATGATGTTTATTTTATTGAGATAAGAAGTTGGATGCTGTTGCTCTGAGCAGATGTAACATGGTTAGCCCTCCCTTCTCTTGCCCAGCTACCACTTCTGGCCTTGAATTATGGCAGCCTGGCCTTTTTCTGATGTGCTCCAAAAGCATTCTAGCTGCAAACAGTATCATTGCAATGAAAATTTAATATTGCCTACACTTGAAAGCGTAGGAGTCAGACACCCTCGAGGCTGCCCAGGCCTGCAGCCTCACACACAGCAGCACGTGCCCCTCTGGCTGTTCATACAGGGGCAATACAGAGGCAGGATAACACCACAGGCTCTCCATGGCTGCACCTGCATCAGTGATTTCCCTCTTGCCTTGCACCTCCTCTGGCTGAGAGAGGAGGAACAGCGAGTGGTGTGCTCCGAGCTGTGTCACTCCATGGTGATCCCACCCACGGCACTCCTGTGCCAGGCACCCACCCAGCACTGCCAACTGCAGGGGCACCACAAACCCATAATGGGAAGGCAGCAGAGGGAGATCATGAACACAAGAAGAGCTTAGTGAAAAAACATCCCATGAAAGCTCTTTCCCTATTTCTTCCTTTAAACAGATATAAATTGCCCAGCAAGCTCCAGGGCAAGCCCAGAGAACTAATTCCCTGGAATTAGCCAATGCATTGCTGGAAAGGACACAGGTTATTTCTTCTTTTCACTATTAAACACGTGAAGATATTGAAGCAACAATTAGAACTCTCAGAAGCCCTCCCTTCTTATAGGGAATTTAAGAGTAAAATCTTGAAGTTTGCTGGAAGATAATTATTTGGAATCTGATGCTCAGAGGTGCAATGTGTTTCAACTGCCTTATGGAACTGCTTCACTCCACATCTCAGCCACTGTACAACACTTGCTGCAGCCCCTCACTTTGCTCCCTGGTTTGGTCAATCATGAAAAATGTGCAACTTGGGAGAGGTTTATCTACTAGATGAAAAAAAAAGTAGTATTGGAAAGATTAAAATTGTTCAGAATTCCTCACTTTGCATCAAGGCTGGAGAGTATCAGCTACAATGAAAAATATTTTAAAGACTGAAACAGAAATTGTTTAGTTCTAAGGTTTCTGTTACACTGTATCAGAGGAGTCTCAAGTTACAAGACTTGTCTAAGTTTATAGTTTGGGTTATACAGCACAGTGAATAACACACACATTTTGCTGTTCATCTGGGAAATACATCTCCTGAGAGCAGGGCATACCCAGTGCTTAGTCTCAGTGCTCTTTACTGAATCCTTTTTGTTTGCAAAGAGACTACAGTAGGATTCTTAAGGCAGTCTGTAAAAAGAAGAATCTCTTCAGAACTGTAATTAGAAGAAGAAATTAACTATTTCATATAATTAATGAACTGTATGTTAAAGAACAATTGTAGGACCTGTATGTACTGAAAATTCAGCTTGCATTAGGATGATTCTCTGACTCAGTCCCTTCTCTTTTTCCTCTCTGCCAGCACTAATAATATAAATACAGGAGAAAAGGCCCCTGCCCTGTGTGCTGCCTGACTTCCCCTGTGATGAAAGAGCACCCAGAAGTGTACAGTGCCAGGGAAATTCATTGTGTTCCCCATTAGCCAGACCTACAGCCTGCACAGAACGTAATTTTTTTGCTTTCTAGTGCTAAGTATATTTGTGACAAGCGAAACTCCCCAGGAACTGGCCATAGAGATAATCCACAACTCTCTGAAAAGTAACTTGACAGGGCCATCAAGTATTTTAAAATAGAAAACCTAAACAAAACTAGTACCAAGGCAGCTCTCATCAAATCATGTTGCTAAAGGAGACACAGTAGTAAGGCTGATATACCTCAGATGAAGTTTTTTATTCCATTGAATTTATTCTCTCTCAGGTTTACACAATCAAAGGAAAGGAAACAACACTTCACTCACTTCATATCAATTCATTAATGACAAGGGTGGCCAATAAACTTGTCTTGAGCAGCTATTGATTTTATTTCTTTCTGTTAACACTACTGTTTGGGTAAAACAAAACAACAAAAAAACCTCTGCATGTGATCAAATGTTTTTGTGGTGAGCTAAATAAGCATAAATTAAGATGAAATAATGACAGGAGTTGATTACCTTTAACAGCTTTAGCCAGTCAATGCCAGACAGTGTCTCCAGCTGTGATATGCTGCTTTTACAGTTGCAAGTTCCCCCTAGAATACCCATGTGTTCACTAAAACATGAAAGATAAGCCAGCAAGCCACTGTATTAAGTGTGTCTATCCTGATGTCTGTGAAAATTCATAATACACAGTTTGAAGCTACCAATGCCAATTACGATCCTCCTCAAGGAAAAAAAAATAATGTGGATTTAGTGCTGGCAAAGATGCCAAATTGACAACCAATCACTCTCCTGGCAGCCAGAACACAAACAGGTGGATGTAGCTGGAACACTCCTGCCCAGTGACAGCTCAGAGTGAACCTGGCACTACACCAGTTATAAGGGCTGGCAAATCATAGAAGTGAAAACCATCACTTGAAGTCTCTTGACTCAGATCAACTAATCCAATGGAATAAGAAAGGTTAATAAAGTAAAATATGTTGCAGTCCTTCAGAATGATGCCAGTGCTAAAATAATCACTTACCCTTCCTAAGGCAAAGTCAGGAAGGTGGCAATCAGCTCTCTCCAGCACCCACAGAATGTTTGTGTTAACTACGATCCTCTGTCTGAAAATACCCTCTCTCTCTATTGCCTCAGGAAAAGGGCAACACAAATGAATCCACAGAGATTTTATCAAATCAAGACTGAGGATATTTTTGGGCATCTTCCTGGTTTGTAACTTTTGAATACCAGCTGTCTGTGCTTGATACTGTACAGAACTGACCCAAGATGAAACTCCTCCTTTAATTCTAAGCTAGACATGGTGCTCTCAAAATAGATGATTCACCTGGAAAACACACTCTGTGCAAAGAAATCCAAATCTGCATGTGGAAAGGGGGTTATTACATTAAATAGAATAATTCCTAACTGCAGAGTTATTTAAATGCCTTAGGGAGGAAGAAGAGCCAAAGCAGTTTTATAATGATTTGGAAAAAGGTTGCTGGTCAAAGTTTTCCTTCTCTGTTTACCTTCAAGGCACGCTGCAAGGTACATCTGTTTGGGGTGGCTGCAGCACAGGCTGCTTTGAGATAATGAATTAGTTGAGGATGTTTATGTTCTGATAGATGCTTAAATTAATACAGATCTGGTCACTCTGACTCCTGAACAAGTACATAACTGTCAAGTTTTGTGCAGCTAAACTTTTTATACTTTATGTTAGTTAACAATAGTATAACTAGCACATCATTTGCTAAGTGACATTTACAAGAGACTTGAAAACTTATTTTTTGTACCAAACTTCCCTCTCTGGTCTCCTTGTTAAAGCAGATGTGGGATTTATTACATATGCACAGCTGATGGTCCACACTCAGGCTGGGAATGTACAGATGTGAAATCCTAAGCAGGACAGAGACTGGTGAAATTTAGGGAAACGGGAAGACAGCAAAGGAACATTTTGCTCATTTTTGCTTCTCCCTCTGTCCCTGGTAAGCAAAGTTCCTGTAAGAGCAACAGCTTTCAGGAAATCCTATTTCACAGGAAAGGTCCTGATGAGCCCTTGGAAACCTGCCTGCCAGCCTGGGTGTCTCCTGCTCTGTGCAGTCTCCCAAACTGACAGCAGAGGGAAGGACCACTCAGCACAGAACAGAGAGGCAAAGCTGCAGCTCTGTGACAGGAACCTGAAGAATTGGGAACTGCTGAGAGATGGAGTTCTATAAGGCCTCTGTTACCACACAGAAGGGTGTGCAGACAACACAAGTAAATACAAGAATGTGCAAAATAGATGCACAAATGCTCCAAAAGTGTAAACAACATGGACTACCCTGTCTGCTAATGAAATACTGACTAGGTATTGCAGGAATTGTTTCCTGTGCAATCCCCAAGCCCAGAAACTACTAGTTTAGATCTCTTACCCAGTTTTTCATACCTCAAGAGTAGCACTTTCTCTTTTCCAACACAAAACTTGGTAAGAGACGAGCTCTCATCTCCTGTGTGTACATATACAGAATTTTGTTTATATGTAAATGCCTGAAAAATTTGGAACTACAACCAGTGACATGTAAAACCCTGATGAAAAAGTAGCTGCTTCTCAAAGTGTGTTTTGATGAATTTTGTATGACCTCTTTAAAGATTCTCTAATGCATATTTCAAAAGATGTTTCAATACTGTAAGTTTTAGATCGGCTCACGACCGATAATTTAGATTTTTCCAGGACTATTCTCCTGTGGTATCCAGCTTCCAAAGTGAGATTTAAATGTATAGTAGTTCTGAATGAAATCGCAGGCTGAATACTAGATTACAGCATATAAAACATCACAAAATCCTTTGTTAATGCTAAATTAAAACCTCAGCTAAGGCAAACTTACTAAAAGTATCTGGGAATACAAGAAATAGAGGCTTTTTGTGCTTAGCAGTTTCCTTGTATGACTTGTTTCTACTGCCTCTGTATAAAGAATGCTGAAACTTTACCAATGATTTTACCTCCTAAGACATGCACAAATTGGAAAGAAATACATTATTTCTAAATAAGATTGTTTCTTACTAAAATAATCCCAGGCAATAAATAACCACAAAATTTACCTATTGCATGGGCGTGTAAACTTTAACCTACCAGAAATGTTCTATTATTTATTATTCCTATATAAGCTCTAGGCATTTTACTGACATTCAACTTTGTGAGCTCCATACTGCAGCTTTTCCCAGCTCCCTTCCCAGGCCCCAGTGTTGTGTTCTACCTGTTAGTCCATGAACTGGAGTCAACTCACTCTACTCCAGTAATAAAAAGGCAATTTCCTGCTCCTCCTGCTAACCCTGCCCCAGGGGAGTAGGGGCTGGAAGAGGGTTGGGCTCCCACGTTAGGCAGCAGTGATTAATTAGGCTGGCTCAGCTGCCTGCACAATTAGGGGCTCCCCTTGCGCCCTTGGGATTGAGGCATTGAGCACTTTTGTAAAGCACTTGGAGGAATTCAGATGGAAAGCCCGGCTGTGCCTCTGCCCACCCCACTCCGGGGTGTACTCATAGTGCAACTGCTTCCTACACAAAGAAGTTCAGGCTCACATTTCCCAAAGTCTTTAGTGCTCATTCAGGCCCCAAAACAAACAGTTTCAGTGGGAGCTGAACTCCCTGGCTACCAGCAACTGAAAAACTGTCCTGGGTTTGTTAAAATCTGTTGTGTCACTTGAGTAACAAAATGAAAGGGGGGGGGGGTCAATGGTATCCCTGCTTTATATCCAACTCTTGCTTTGCCATCTTCCAATATGACAAATCAGCCTCAAATTCTAGCTAATGCAAAAAACATAAATTAATTTTACATTTTCCTAAGCCCAAGTTGATTCACATCACACTTTATTTCACTGTGCTTAAAGCCTTGACACTCCAAAAGGCTGAAACGTGAGCAGCGATAATGACTTGCAGTTGAGGACAAAAGTGCTTTGAAGGCACCGTGGCAAATCTCCTCCAGTGTCTGCCTGCACCAGAGGGCAGCTCTGGGCAGCAATGCCCTCAGCCATGCCAGGGGTGCCCCTTGCCCAGCCTATACACATCTTATCTAGTCACTCCATTTGCTGGGATCACAGGAGTGCAGAAAATCCAAGGGGAGCTGCAGTACAGACCAGAAATCTCAGGTCCAAGAGGATAATTCTGCTGTAGATCAGGATCAAATTATTACTCTCTCAGCTTTCTAAGAATCACATTAGTCACTATAATTATATATTTTAAAAATAAAAGTGATAGGTCTATTTTCTCTGTGCTTTAACAAACTGATGATCCGAGTATTTGTCAACTGTTTTAATTCTTGACTTAATACATGCAAAATCTCAATTGCAAGTAAATCACAAATGAATGCAGAAATATGTTTATAAACCTTAGTTCCCCTGCCATGATAATTGCTTAATATCTGGCATTAATGATGTTTTTTCTAATGCCAGAAAACTGACATTTAAACACATTTAAACATTAATGTGCAGGCACTCATGCAGAGACAGGGGATTATTTAAACAGAAAGGAATACAGTTTTAGAGACAATCAAATAAAACATTTGCTGTCCTTCTGTAAAGGACAACCTGACTTAATCAAGGTTACACATGTAATACATTTTCATCCCAGGTTTTATAGCTACAGTACATGTATATTCTAAAAGCAAATAATTTCCAATTTAACATTGCAAATTTAATCTGCCCATGGCAGAGCACCTATCAAACTTTTGTAGAAAATCTAATACAGTTAATTCTAAACTACATTTGTTTAGTTTGCCTTCTTAGCTTGTAGCACATGAGCTGGAAAATACTTGCTCTTTCAAGATACAACTGCATAAAATTCTTAAAGGTAAATCGTTGTACCTGCTTATATTGGCACATAATGTATTTTCTTAATCCCTAATCCTGTTATGCCAATATTAAAAAAGCATTCTCAAACTTTTCTTGTAACTAAAACCCAACCTTGTCTGTCCAAAAGACAAGCTATTTTCTGCTACAGAGCCTGGCCCAGTCTCACTCCCTGCTCTATGGCAATGCTGTGCTTTGAGGCAACATTAATAAAGACAGAAGGGATGTTTATTGGGCATTTCCAAGGGCTCAGGAAAAAAGAGGGGCTTAGCTGGGGCTCTCTGACCAAGGAAAACCATGAACTATGTGATTAGTCCCACAAAAAAAAGAAACACACAAGAAGTTACTTTAATCTCATGCTCCACAGGCCCATTTATTACAGCAGACACTGTCTCACATCACAGGTGCTACATATAACAAATGGGGGAGATAAGAAAGAAAAAAGATTAATCAGTATTGGATTTTACTGAAAAAAAAACCAAACCAAGAAACCAATAAAACACCAAAAACCCCAAACCAAAGAAGGTAAGCTACTGTAATTTTTTTCTGACCTTACCCTCCTACTTCAAGTAATTGGACACATTCATGTAAACACACATAATGAAGTCATTAAAGTTTAAACCTTTTGGCTTAATCATAGGGCAAAACTGCTAAGGGACTATCATTGATCTCTGTGAGGGCAACAGAAAATTCCCTAAAACGGAGCAACATAATGATCAAACATAGATGGAATCAACAGGCATTTTCATCTTTATTTATTTTAGACATGGACTTGGCTTTTAGTGCACAATATTTCAAAGAAAAGTCACTAATGCTTGTGAGATAGTCTGGAGACTCTATTGCTGCAGAGCTAAAAGCAATCCCTCCTCAGGCCCAGGGACCTGACTGTCTCCAGGCCTTGGCACAGGCACTGCCTCTGAGCCAGGGCACAGAGCCCCAGTGGCTCCCACCTCGGAATGAGAATGAGCAACAAGGCATCAGACTCACTGCTATTGTTTTGAGCTAATTCCACTGGAAGATAAGCTACTCTTAAGACCCAAAGCATATTTTCGTGCCACAATATGAACATTTAATATCTGAAACTCTTATTTCCTGTGAAACCATAATACCCAATTGTTACAGCTCTGTGTCTCATTTAAATTTCTTAATTATTGCAAGCAACTTTGTCAATAGTATAACATTTTCAAGAGATTAACTTTTTTTTTTTTAAATAGTACAAGCTTTTATGCCAGCCAGCAACTCCTTAAAGGGTTTCATCTGTTTTGCATTACTAAATTCCCAGAGCAACTCAATATTCACAGACAAAAATAAAATGCTTAAATAATGTGATGATTGTGACACAGAGTCAAATTCTACATTTGCTTTCCAAACTACAATGGAAAGATTTGTGTATTTTGTGAAGATAACTACAAGATTTTTTCCTACTCACTGCACGCACAAACTGCTCAGTGAAAAGCAATAAATTTATATTTGAACTGTAGTAGTTTCTTTTGCACACTGATACACAGATAATCTACAAAACATCATGTTCCTCTAAAGCATTTTAACAGCAAACAAAAATGGGAAATCTAATGTCTCTAATAATGCCTCTTCTACCATATTTTCTAAATGCAGTTTTTCAGGTACTCAGGAAAGAAAAATGCTTCATGGTTGGTAGTAGAGACAGCTTTATTTTAATTAAAAAATATAATTTTTATGTGGAATTTATGTTTCATCTCTTTCATTCTGCATCTGTTCTCCAAGAAAAAAACAGGGTTTCCCAAGGCTGATGTGTGTCATTTGCTTTCTTCTCTATCTGGATATTCAACCCAGCTGAAGGAGCTAAAGAGCATTTAGGAAAGCTGTCTCTACTACCAACCAAAATTTCTCCTCTTTCCATTGAAGAGAAAATCAGCAGGTTATGACTGTTCTTAAACAAAATAAAATTCTGATGGATGAGAATGATTTTGCATTTCTCTGTCAAAAAGAAAGAAAAAAATGCCAAAAAAAACCCCAAATAAAGATCCCCTTCAGTTTTAGGAAGTTTCAAATGCTGAAGATAGACGTGCCAGACTGCCATCAGTTTGCTGCAGACATGAGGCAGGATGCCATAACTGTGTCATTATGTTTCTGAAAGCATAGCCAAAAAGTACAGTCATGTTACAGAGGAAGAAAGACACCTCCAAGGAAAAACTCAGCTATTTTGCCCACCCTCACAGCTGGCTCCAACTCTAAGCAATAAAAGCATCCTTGTTATAAGGTACAGGATATAGTCATATACCTATAAGGGCATTTAATTACATGTGTATGGAATACTTTGATATATTCATAGCTAATATACATATATGGGAGGCATTTTCATATACACACACGTGTATAAATAACTGAATAGCAATGAGATCAAAGACTTGATTTAAAAGGCCATTTTTAAAGCACAGAAATTCTAGGTTCCTATTGATAAAAGCCTTACAAAGAACTAGTTCATAGGATGTGAAAAAAATCAGACCATTGTGTAAGAACATAAATAGCATGATCGTTCTTGCTTTCAATGCATTCAGAAATCCATAAGTCTACACCAGAAAATCTCGGGCAAACAAGCCCAAAGCCCTGTATCACAACCTCAGAGAAATCTGTTGTTAAAAGTTCACATATGAACTCATTGCAACAGTTTAACAAGTGTCATTAAAGTTCCCTTTCTGCTTATCATTCAAAGCCATTCTACATGACCTTGCTGTTTCCAAATACCTCACTCTTGTGGTAATTCTTCAGCTAATTACAGCTGATTACCATATGGACTGGTGGTGTATAATCCAGTATTACCCCAACTAAATATATCCTAAAGTGTAATAATTTAAAGCTACAGTATCCAAACCAAGCCATTCCACAGTCTCACTGTACAGTAGAGACTGGAAAAATTCAGACCAAATACCCATAAGCAGCAAGTTTGTGGAAAATGAAACAAGTTCCTTCTCTCCTGCAAAACGAAGAGGTCCAGTCACAGAATTAACATTTCAAGCTGCTGCTTGAAATGATGCCACTGTGAGAGTTGGTGAGAAATGCTGATTATTATTAAATACATCTACATATCTGAACATTCACATGACTACAAGATTGCCCAAGAAAATGCAGCAGCACCACATAAGAGTTCACAGCAGTTCTGCTCTGCATTCCCCTCCTCCTTTTTCCAGGAATGCCACCACAGTTAGGGGAACAAGACTTGAAACTGTTAGAAAGTTCCCTCCATCCCTAACGGAGAATGATCTCTGGGGAAAAAACCAAACCCACTTATCTTCTTCATTGCCAAAATAGTAAAATCTGCCAGTGACTAATATAACACAGCAGGGCCTACTATGATTTAAAGGCCTGTTTTATTACCATAAAGTCTTGAAAATTGTCACCTTATTTGTGGCTTGGCTCACTGCTCTGCCAACCAGACTACAAGGATTCAGACCAGGTCATGCCCAGTGATCAAACTTCTGTGAAATGCCACAGAAGAACAAGGAAAACAGGCCAAAAACACATTTCCCTATTTCAGTGATTTCCAAATACTTCTATTCCTAAGGACCCTCATTTAAAAGCAGACCTGTTCAGTTTACTGTGCTATGGATGCCTTTTCAGCTGACTGGTATGTTACAAAAAACCTGTGAATGTGTGCACAAATAGTTTATGTGATGATATCCACCAGGCTCTGGCACTCCTATTTGTGTAGGATTTATATCTGATAGACAAAAATAAAATAAGTCTAGCTTGCAGATGGTTAAATAACTGAATTTATAAAGCTGACTGAGCAAACTGGCTCTCTTCAGAGGTTTCACTTTTAAATCTTGTTACTGCTCATTGGTGAGGATTTGCAAACACTGTGCCTGTCAAGCTTCCTGATCAGTGATAGCTTTGAAACTGAGCTAAAGCAGCATGGAGAAAAAGCCAAAACTGGATTTAGTTTCATTTCAACAACCATTTTAAACCTGTTTTCACTCAAAGAAAGAAGTTTCAGTTTGCTGCATATTTTTAGCAATAACCTTTGCCTAAAAAATAAAAACCTCCAAAGTGAGCACAGAAGGAAAATGTCCCAAATTTTTCTTCCCTGTTCATTTCTGGGGATTGTTTTAGGACCACATTTTCACTGACAAAGTGCTGAATCACAGAGCTGAATTTGGGGACTCATTACCTGTATGATTTTCTATAGCATGGTCAGCCCCAGAATCTGCTGTTTCCAAGCAAACTCTTCAGACAGACATTACATGTTGATTTACCTCTTCCCTGCCCTCACAGTGCCAGAGTAACTGAACGTGCCCCTCACACAATTGTTAATACAAAGTGGCTTTGCAGAATTAAATCTAACATCAATTCCTAGATAAAAAGTATGAGAGGATGTGAATGAGTAAATATCCATGTTCAGTTGTGTGCAATCAGCACATTTGGCAGAGCTGCTAATTAGGATGAAGAACATTACCTCAGAGGACAAGCCTTAGCCTTCCATAGGAGAGATGAACAAAGGAAACCCAATTTTTGAGTGAAGAGCAGGGTTTGAGGGGTACAGCATTACTTGCATTTCTTAATGAAACAAGAGAATTCCCGAGTACAGGAAATGTCCTACGACACGACCACCACAGTGAAAGAAATAGTGGAAAGCTGTTTGTGGGGGGCTTGGCTGTGCAAAATATTACATTTATTTCCCCTGTTCTCTCAAAGAAATGATGGAGACTTATCTTCAACTATAGGCTCATCCTCCTTCGGGGGTACTGGCGGAAGGGTGAGCATTTTGCTTTCCTTTGAAGTGCAAGCACACACTGGAGATGAAAGCAACTGCATTATTGTCTTTGATGTTTTTGATACCGAATTTCTCGTTTGATTTTTCTTTGTAGACGTTTGGAAAGTAGATTTATTTCCTCAATCAACCTTACCCTAAATCCTCAATAGGTACTTATCCCCTTAAATATCTGAAATTGATATCACTATATTTAAAAGTTTGAGTTTGCAGTACTTTAATAAATGCAAGAAATTCTAAAACATGCCACCGCCTCTTTATTTGTGCTGAGTCCTTAATCGCACTGTGTGCTACAAAAAGAGAAGAGACAAAGGAAATCCTTATAACTTACGTGAGACACCACAAAGAGAGCACACCTGAAGTTAAAAAGCCTTATTTAGAGCAACCCTTTATGGCCTGCTCTTAATATTTGGCAAACTACACTCATTAGACAAAACTGAAAAAAAAATAAAAAGCAACCCCCAAAAGCTCTTCACAGCAGTCAAGATTTGAGAGCTAAACCCTTCAGAAATATAACTAAGCCTCCAAGTGGATTACTCACATGAGTAAGGACTATCTGAACAGTGGGTTCCAGGACTCTGTGACAGGAATTGCATGAAACATAGGACAGCAGATGGGATAAGGATTCATATGAAATGATAATTTACATACAAGTTGCCTGTTTTGCATGTGTATCTGGTGAGCTTATTTAAAACTCAAAAATCTTACACTTTGGGAGCCAGGTATAAAAGAAAAAAAAGGAGATGGCAGTGGTATAATGATCATGCATACCAGCTTTAAATTTGTTTCCCACAGGCATATTCCCTTTTACTTATATTTGGAAACATAATTGAATTTCAAAACAGAGGAGTTATTGTTTCTTTTGAAAGGTATTTTATTCTTGTCATGCACACAGATGTATCAAAATAGAAGCAGGTGAAATTTTCCATATGATTTAGTACCTCCTACTTCAATTTAATACTGGCCAGATATGTTCTTCCAGAAAGTAAAGAAAATGTACATGCACATGCAAGCACACCTGGCTGAGAAATGCCTGCCAAGACAGTTGGCACCACTGCCTTGCTCTCCAGAACAGTCTATCCAGCAAGCAGGAGAACAGTTAAACTCCACTGTGCTTTACCTTACTGATGAGCTAAAGTGCATCATCACTCAAAGAACAGTGGCAGAAAGAAAAAATACATTACAACGAGGTGAAAAACTGACACAGCTGTGGCAAGAGCTGCAAAGATTTTTTGCAAAAAATTTTTGTTATGAAATACCCTACTGAACTGTTTAGTTACCTCATGATACTTCTAAGCAGCAGTGCCAGGGCTACATGACTTTTACAAGTTCTTAATATAAGTGGGAAATAACATGAAAGTCACAGTTGAGGATGTTTTCATCTTTATGAGAGGGTGTCTCCAAATTACAGATTTCTCAAATGAAACTGTCTTGGTATGATGTGAGGGAGCTTTGCCACTGATGAAGAAACTGATACTACTTTAGAATGAAGACATTCCAGGGAACTGCCAAAAACCCCTGATATTTTGTTATAAATCCTGGTTCTTCCCTTCAGAACTGCATGGACCTCTTTCATGAATGCTTAATTCTCAACAACAGCTATATTGCCTCTTTGCACAGAAAGCCAATTGCACCTGACAGTATTTAAAAGCAGTTCCTACATATGTATTGTGCTTAGTTTGGTCATGGCACATAAAGCTGAGAGAATTTCTTGTCTCTTTGTACACCTTGCTCCTATCAGGTATGTGTAATTCAAGGTGGTGCTAAAAGAGAGACTCAGCATTCAAACCTGTCTGCAGTAACTGTCCCCTCCTGGCTCCCTGGATTTCAGTCAGTGGCCTCAGCCTAACTGGCTCAGACACATTTGAAGTTCACCCCCAGTGAGGATGCCAGTCACCATCATCTCAGAAGCTTCTGTCCCCTCTGCCAGCCGACTTGCCCCAAGGGCACACTGCCCGCCCTGGCAGGGCCGGGGGAACAAAGAGGCTGTGGAAGGGAGTGCAGCCTCCCCCTGCAGCAGCACAGCCTCCCTCAGCAGCTGAGCAGGCACTGAGTTAACTCAGCAACCTTTTTCCATAAATTTGGACATAATGGAGGAATGGTTGGTAATCCCAGAGGACCTGCACACAGGAAAGTGTGATTCCTTCCACAGAGCAGGAATCCTGGGCCACAGCACACGTGACCTGGCAGCAATTTCTCTGCGCTGAATAGCAGCTTATCCAGTGAATTAATAGTTTGTCATCCTGGACCAAATGGAGATAAAGTACAAGCCAGTTCTTAAACACAACTAGATAGATGTGTAGAGAGGAAAACACTGCCAAAGGAATTGAGACAAGACAAGCAGACTACTCCAATTTATGGAGTGCTCCCAGTAAAAATACAATTACTGCAAAGGTTTGCTGTAGCATCAGTACCAGGATGCAAATGCAAAGCACATCTATTGCTCCTCCCCACGAGCACTGGCCAGCAGACTGTGCAACAGGACATGCAGTACATTCAGCACTGTCCCTCTGCAGCTGATCTTGGAGGTGGCACAAGGCTTGCTCTGAGAAGCTTTTAAAGTTCTCAGCTGTCATAGGTTTGTGTGAGCAAAAAGGAAGGTCAAACACCTCTACTGCTGCCATCTACAGCCCTCCTACCTGTTCTGGCATGCCAACTGGCTATGTGGCCTGCATCACATTTCTAACTTCAGTTAACAGCAAGAGCAAAGGGGAAGTGATGGTTTCATGTGACATGTTGCAATTCTCTTTCCTGGGATCAGTCCACAGGACAAAAATGTGCTAACCTTAATGCCATAATTCACTACCTCTTCAGGGTCAGATGGAAAATGATGTGGCTTTACTAACTGAGGAGTTGTCCCTTGAATGTTCTCAGAGAAAACATATATTGTAAAACATTTCCAGAAAACAATGTTTAATGTATATGTTTAACAGGACAAATATTTTTTGCTTATTTATAGAAAATAATAACAGTTTATTTTCTTTATCTTCTTTTATGCTTTAAAGCTGCAGCATTCCAGCTTGCACTTGTACATACATGTGCCTAAGACAACAGATATGCAATTATTGGCACTTCCAAGAAGCAAAATGTGATACATTATTTAAGACATCCTTTTCCAGAGACAAATAAAACTTCCTCTTTTATCCTGAATCTGTCCTATATAAACATATATTTGCCATTTCTGGACCTATTTCTAAACTACTACGTTGCAAACACGCAGCCATATAAAATATTTCCACCTTTCCTTGCATATATAAATTATAAGGCTGGTTCCTACCATTTCTCATTACACATTCAGTAATCAAAGAATTTTAACTCTTTTCAGTACTTCCCCCTGCATTCTGCTCTGTACTGTGTAAACCACTCTGGAGAGTACTTTGCTCTTTGAAGTCTCTAATTAAAACTACTTATATTTGTTAAGAAAAGCCAATTACTTGACCTCTGACTGCAAGCCACAAAGACATGAGTTAACTCTGTGACTTCACATGAAATATGCACCTTTTAAAGTAAAAGGGCATAGAATAAAACTCTTAAATCCTTTCGGGCATGAGCATTTAAGGGCGTGGCTTCTTGTTTCCTATCTGGAAAAAAAGTAAAAGGCACATGCTGAGCTTCTGTAATTTCAGTGGTGTCAGACAAAGATATCATCCTTTCAGCATCCTGGATAAACTGGAGCACAGGAAAGGACCCCTCTATTCCCAGTGTCAGGGGAGGCTCAAGTAGTTGGAGCATGTATTGTCCTTGCTATCTCAGTTCTACCAGGCATTACTGTTGGTGCCCTGCAGAACCAAAGATGGGAATGTGACATCAGTCATCTGCATCAATCAAATGGGAGGCTCCAGCTTCAAGTGTTGAGGCAAACTCGTAGAGCTGCCTTGGCTGCCACTGCACTGCAAGGCTCTGGAGAAACCTCCATCAGCTTGGCAATCAGGGGGGTTCTGGGGGAGGTTTTCTCAGGCTGGTGGGAAGGAATATATTGAACAGATGCAGAAGAAAATGGCTTGTGTGTGCAAACACAAGTTTCCATTCTTTTTCTAAAAGAATGAGCAGCCAACTCCTACTTTCCAAATTAAGTGTCCACCACAGTGGCAAAGCATCCAGTGCCCACACTGAATTAAAATGGGAACAATCATGTTTAGAAACAAACTTAAAAACCCCCAAGCATACCCACAAGATAAAGCAGTTCTGTGCAAAAATGTCTTCACAGCACACTAATTTTTATTCTGTATTAGAGCTACACTATGTTTTTAAAGCTGAACAGCCATTAATTGAGAAAGCTGCAGCCTGAAATCTCTGAGATATATGGAGCCCTCCAATATTCAGCTACAGCTTCCCAACAAGCACTGCTTACAAACCCACTTCAGTTACTATTTTCTGACAACTCCTAATGAAAATAGAACTGCATGACAATTTTTTTTCTAAGACATGAAATAGTAAACAAAGTATGTTACAAGGCATAGTGAATTAATGTTATTAGTGACAGCAATCTGCCAAAATCTGGCATAAACCTTCCACAAAGTAGATCACAGAGTCACAGAACAGTTGGGGTTGAGAGGGAGATATCCAGTCCAAGTGCTCTGCTAAAGCAGGGTCACAAGCAGGTTGCACAGTTATTTACTGAGAACTTACACCAGTTTTCTTACTGTCTATTCAAGTTTCTGCCAGTGTCAGAAACTGCTCAATTAATTGTCTTGAAATAATTGACCAGTGACTTTAGGAAAATTTTCGATTTCCAATTAGAGTTAAAAGAAATTAGGGCTATTGTGAAGTTGATGTCAATGTCACTGGAATAAGGAAACAAAAAGCAAAGTATATATATTGGCAGAACCAATCCATCAAACAACATGAAATGATTGAAAGTAGAAAAAATAGAGTAAGACAAAAGGGGAGAGATCTAGAGAGGTAAAAGGGAGACAAGCAGAAGAAGATGAAGTGACTAAGAATAAAATATAAAACCATGGTACGTGGCAAAAGACACATAAGGAAGGCAGAGCAGAAATTTTCAAAGTGAACAGGCTCCAGAATACACATTTAAGATCATAACTGAATAAACTGTGATAGTAAAAGGATTAAAAAGAGAACCAAAGCAGAAAAAAACCCACATTCCTTTTATTCATAATTTATATGAGAAAATATTTTTTTAAAATAGGAACAAGTAGTTAATGATCTGAAGAGCAGTATATGTGTAGCATCTGACAAATGGATTCATTTTACTCCCCTAGCTGACAAAAAAATGCTTCCTATGTATCTGACTCTTCCCTCTGCATTTCCCCCCTCTCCCCTCTCATCCTGATAACTCATGTCAAGTTTTTGGTTTTTCAAGATCAATTAAAACTCTTGGTTGGGCGCAGACCTGAAAATAATAGTCTGGCTCTGAAGCAGACCTTGTTCCTATTTAAAATCCCTGTTTACAAACAAAGGGATTTCTCCATACTTTTGGTCTTATATTCAGGCCAAATTGCTTTGCTATTCAGCTTCTAGAGAGTGGATTTCTTTATGAATCTTCTATTATTTTTGTGGAGAAGGAAAATGTGTCAAAACTGCAAGAGAACTGCACATTTCTCTTTTTGCTTCTCCATGTTCAACTTTGAGAGAGTGCAAAGAGATTCCTTGATTTCTTTAAAAAATGATGGTTTCAGTGTAAGAGACATCACCTGTCCCTAGTTTGAAAATGAAACTCCCAAACTGAAAAGAAACTGTATACACATTATTGATGATTAGCATTTTTTTAATTCTTTTTTTCTTCCTTTGGCAAACATAAATGTGTTTTCTACAGTAACGCTCTCAAAGGGCACAAATAAACTTCTGAAAGCCTCTTGAAGCAACAAGCCAATCTGATGTGATGAAAGTATTTGAGTCAGTCATTCTACAAAGAGAACAAAAACACAATAAACAAAAGAATTCTTACAGAGCTGCCTCCCTTCAGCTGTGGTAACTCAGTGAGGTTTTCTTTGAAAACTTTAAGCCAACCAAAATTGTTTCTGATTCTGGAAGTCCTAGTTTTTCCTGCTCACCCAAGGAAAAAAATCAGAGTTCCCATTTTAAGGCAGGGCTCTATTTCCCTGTTTACAGTATCTACACTCCAGCACATCACTGCTTTGGATTAAATTAACATCTCCATAGCACACTGAGCTCTTTATGGAGTGATGTCCACATGTAAAGGGAAAGAAATAATCCTTCTTGCTCAGACACCATTTGTGCTTAATAGCAAACAATAAATAGCTGCAAGAGAATGAGTAACTCATACTGGTCTTTAGGGATCTGGCATTAAACACTATTATCATTATAATTGGAATTGAATAAAAGCAATTACTTAATAAAATTGTTTTGATTCTTTCTGTGTTCCTTATTTTTTAGAGATCTGAAAATGACAAGCCAATTGAATTGTTCATCATGAACAAATCACAAACTATCCTGCATTAATATATTACAGCTACTCTGAAATAAACTATGAAACTTAACATTAAGGAACACCTTTACAATGAGGCATTTGTTTTTTATTCATTAAAACAGGCACTTTTTGTTTAACATTCGGTTGCCTTACCAATATTTACATTTACATTTTAAGAAAATTTTTTGTAGCATATCTAAATGAATTTAATTGCTTCAGCTGCTGGACAGTTAGACCTCAGATCCTTTCTCACCACACTGAATAAACCACCAGCCTGTTCCCCCAGTGTGTGTGTGTGGCTCAGCTTCGCGAAGAAGCTTTGGGCAGGGCTGTCCCCACATGGGTGAGCCCTTGCAGCCTGCGCAGTGGATTGTTTAGGTGAGGCACAGCATGCACAGAACTGGCCCCACCGTTTGAGTCCTGAGGTTCCCCCAGTAAGCACTGGCTAATTGCCAGCAGAGGTGTGGAGAGAGGAGCAGCCATTCGAGTGGCTTTTCCAGAGGGACAGCCACTTGCCTTGCCACTCCAGATCACAGGAACACTCCCTGCATTTGCCAGGGAACTGCCTGTCTGTGTGTCCCATAACCTCTTAATCTCTAACACACAGGTTATTTTAAGCAGTTTAAAAACAGCTCACTTGCACTAAACCAGATCTTTGTACTAAAACAGATTAAGGAGACCAAACATAAAAAGCTCTGCTGTCAACTGTCAGAGAGTGATAACGTGTGGCTTGTGGGAAAGGTTGATTCAGCCTGTTCTGGTAGAGGAGACCTGTCCACAGTTGGAAGTGTTTGGAAAGGAACACCATTCCATAAGGAATCAGAATTTTTTATTTTCTGGAAAAGTGATGTGTGTGTTCAAAGGTACTTGAAGAGTTAATACAAGGAGCCCTAACTGCACCTGGCAGGTGACTCAGGAGTTAGTTAATATTGGGGGTTTGTTTGTTTCTTTTAAATTGCTTTTCTTGGTAACAGATTTCTTAAATAGCCGACATTTTTAGCATCTTAAAATATGATCTTTATAAATCTTTTCTAAAAAGTAAATACAGTTTTATCTCAATAAAATATTACTTTAAAATAATTTCTGGGACAATTATTGCTAAAATATTTTCTGCCTTTCTCAGCTCCCTATCCTTGCCTGTGTTGCAGTGAGACAGTGTCAGAATTGGTTTCATCTCAGCTCTGTGGAGGGGAAGCAAAGCAGAGTTGGAAATAAATGAAATTTCTAGCTGTCCAAGGGGGCGGGGGGCTGGCCTGCTTATGCTTATCATACAAATAAAATAAAGGTAAAACAAAAGAGAAAACCAGAGAGGGAAAAAAAAAAAAAGAAAAAATCTAAAAGCCAAGTCCATTAAGAGATGCTGGGCTTGGAGCCAAGCCCAAAGCATCCTGCAGCACAGAAGCCCAACTCACCTAGAAACAGTGAGAAGGGGAATAATCTCCACAAAAGCACTGCCTGGAAAAAGGATCAAACTCCTCTGTGAATAAACTCTGCCTTCAAGGTGCAGAACAGCATTGGGGGAAAACCCCAAAACTACAGGTCATCTGAACTATCACAGAAGCTCCTTCCAAGAGTAATGACAGGATGATTTCCCATGTCTCCTGCAAGAGCTCAGCTTGTACTCAGCTGTCATCTCAAACATCATTTCAGTTGCAGTTTCATACTATTCCAAAAGTCATATTTGTACAGCTTTTGTGGAAGCTCTGAGCCTTCACAAGTGTGAGAGAGAGACAGAAAAGCACAGGTGAGACATCCAGCTCCTTTGTTTTGCCTGACTCACAGCTTGCTGTGGACAAGGTGGATGGCTCCCTTCTCTTCACCTGTCACCCACTGGGATGCTCCTGGTTGAGAAGTGTCCCCCCGGGCACAGAGAGGAACAGGCACCCTGAGTCATGTACAGCTGTCACCTGCCCATGGCAACCACCAGGTAGGAAATCTTAAGCTGTCCTTACACTCTTAAGCTGTGCTTGAGCACCTCCCCATTTTTGCATGTACAACTTTACATCATGTTCACTTGGAAATACTGTTCTAAGCACAAGATACTACAGCAAAGGGAGACTAAGTCCTGGATTTCAGTCTCAGAGGAGGAACTTGATCTACCACTCAAACCACCCAGCTTCTGCCTGAGTATTCCAACTGCTCCATCTTCCTTCCTATGAATGAGGGCAGTGAATGCTTTTTCCTTCACACCACTGATTTCAGTGTTGGAAGATCAGCTCCTACTAATAAGACTATACCTGACTCATTAACCTTTTTACAAGTCATGTTTCATGAATTCCTTCCCAAGTGACTTGAAAGTAAGCAAAGTTTACTTTGGCAGAGTTTGTTTCTCTAAGCCCAAAACACCAAAAAAAATTGAAAAAAAATTGTATTCAGAGACCTTAGAAGGAGTTTTCCAACTGTGAAGTCTAGTACTGTTGATTAAAATGGTATCTGGAGCAAAGTTAAATAATACTTCTGGGGTTAAATGCTGCAGTTACTAAGCAGAGAGACCAGGAAAAAAGCCAAGTTTGGCTGATTTCCCCAAATGCATCACTCTGACCATCTGTGAGAGAGGTAATGTTCTCTTAAGAGAAGAAACAATTATTGAAAAATAGGTTGTGGAATTGTCTTGATACGTATTTTGTTGTTGTTCAATTAACTCTTCATTTATAGGCTTCCCAAAGCACCAAAACCCCAGATAAACCCAAGCACTGCTGGCTCTGTTAATGTGTGAATTTTTTATTTTTGATGTGAGTACACACACAGTGCTACAGGTGAAGCTCCTGTAACACACCACTGTTCCACATTTTTTCACTTTGCAGTGTTTTACCAGCTTTGCAAACAGAACCCTGGTGATGGTTTTTTACAAGCAGAGAAGTGCACACCTTCCAACATTACCCATGTCTGTGTGCCTGCAACTGCCTCAGTTGTGCAAACTGAGAAAAGAAATTCTGCTTCAGAAAAACAAACTTACAAAATGTAAGGCTGATGATTGTCTGTCTGGAAACCTGGTCTTAGGTCTCCTGAAAGGTGTTGCAGAAATCTGGCACTGAGTAGTGTCCATTTTATTGCTGTTATGCTCTCCAGAAAGGCAGATTTCACTTAGCCTTTGCATTATTTCTGGGGTCAGAAATCACTGATCCTGAGTGGCAGAGGGTGATTTCTCCCCCCTGCTCTGCTCTTCTGGGACACACCACACATCCCTGAGCAGCCCTAATTCACAGGGATCACTGCCTGGATTGCTGCTTGGCCTTGCTATTGAGCACAGAGCAGCACAAACACATCACCGAGGCTCCTTTCACTCAGAACTCAATCATTAGTGTGAAAAAGATGTTAAAAGAATTTTGAGCAAATCACACCATCTTTTTGCTTCTCAACTCGGATCTGAGCTTCCTGCTACATGTGATCTCATTAATGCAGCGTTTGCAGGGGCAGGCCAGAAATAATTTTCTTTTTTTTTTTTTTAAAGCCCCAAACATGGTAGCTTTAAAAATTCTCAAAGCTCCACTGGCTTATCTGTCTCCACTCAGGCACACTTCTGTTGCCCTTTAGCACCACACACAACGTTATGATTAGTTTATCTCCCTACACATACTAAGGCATAGTTGCTTTAAAATAACTTTAGAAGAAATAGAACACACTTATTCAAATATATTTTGCTGCGATGCAGAATGCTACAAAGAGAGCAAGGACCATAGAATTAAGCACATGAATCTAAGCATTATTTCTAATGCAGAAAGCAGAAGATATGATTGCACAGCCTGAGGCTCAAATATTATTATCCTTTGAGATATAAACATTAAAAGTAATTGCCAGGAAAATTATTCTTCATCAATTACTTAAAATACACCAGAGTTGAACATTCCTTGCTATTTCTTCAAGGGAAACTACAAATGGGAAGATATTTGTAAACCATCTTTGCTTTTTCCTGTTCCTGTCCTGGGTTTGGGGGGTTTTTTGGATACTCATTGGTAAATTACCATCTCAACACCAACAGTTTGTTAGATTGTTCTCAAATACATTCTTCATTTCCCCCTTATCTGTATCTCTGTGTTGCACTACAAGTTATCAGAAATAACTGATCCTATTCATTGATTAGATATAAAAATGTTATTTAAATGATAGTGCATAAGTACAAGTCACTATGTTTTGAAATTTTGTTACTCCTCAGATTTGAATTATACAAGGTGAATTCTGAGCCATGAATTCCCACAGTTTACACTATTGTGCATGGAAAAACTTGTCAGCTATGATGAAGTCCTGACTAATCACTCAAGTAATTGATAAAAGTTGGTTATAATGACTGCAGGAAAATTAGATTAACTTGTTTGGTGCATGTAAGAGTACTGTAAAAGCTCTGGTTAAATATATTCTTTATGATATATTCCCTGAGTGAAATGGGAAGATATGTAATTCCCTTTACCCACTGCAATCTTTTCCTTTTTATTACCAATTATTTACACACATCCCTAACTACCTAGAAATCATTTGGACATTTAGAACCAATGGAGAATTTGGGAATAACAAATAACTCTCATCTAGGAGTAGGTCAATTAATTTGTTCTAAGGAAAAAAAACCCTCCCACTGAAACTTGAAATTGAATCATGTAATGTCCTGGATTTAAAGTTTATATTAAGTTAGGCAAAAAGAAGAAAAGAAAAGGGTTTCAATCATATTAAAAAGAGCCACTTTCTTTCCTTTTTTTGGACACTTAAACTGTATTCTCTGGAGACACTTGCCTGACCCAAAGCCGAACAACTGCCAAGACAGTGACACAGACCAGCGGGGATAAAAGGGATTGAACATAAAAAGACTGACTCAAAACAACCATGAAATGGAAGCATTTTTGCTTCTCCTGTCATAAAGTAACTCTGATTTCCTAAGGCACCTCAAGAGATGGTGACAGGCCAGGGTAGCAGGGCAGCAGTTTACATGGATTCGTGCCCCACCTGCCCGGCAGTGAAGGTGTGCCCAGGCTGTGCCTGTGCCCCACACACGAAGGACCGCAGGGCTTAGGAATGCCAAGGCTTCAGCAAAACCAGGCTGAAAGCAATTAAGGGAGCCTTCCAATTTAAAAAAAAAATCACACACACCCCCGCTCCCCCCCCCCAACCCCCCCCGCCCCAAACAAACAAACAAACCAACCTAACCATCCTGAAGAATTAATAAAGGGTTGGGGTTTTTTCCTGCCTTCCTTCCATCCTTTGTAATTAAAGACAGTCTGCAGACAGAAAATTAAGATTAACTATACCTCTAATTTACCATGATCTAAAATTAGGGGAAGCTGTTACAGAAAGCATCTTCTCTGTAACTTCAAAGACTTTGTCCCACAAAGCTTTGCTCACACGTACAGATCCATTTATTATTGCCAGTTTATCTACCCCTGCTTTTGCCAACTGCATCTAAGGGTCTTTCCCATTGAACTACAGTATATTGTCTTCCATACATTAGGATGTAGGATTGTATGAAGCCATCTCTTAATGAGAACAGTCTATAAGTTATACAGTAGACTGATCTTCTCCCACCTTGTACCCATTGCTTTATTTGCACAGTTTAACACAGCAATTTTCAGCTACTACCAGCATTTGTATTATGAAGTTATGCTAAAAATCTCTCATAGCCTGCATGAACATGTTTTGCAATATGTTCTTCTTGTATTTATTCTACAGATTCAGAAGCTGTATGTTTTCCTCTGCAGTGGCATGAAGCTGGCATTTTTAACCAGAGTGGGATTAAATTTTCTGTGTGATCATGAAGCATGAAAGCTTTACCACACCAGACAGTCCCCTGCGACCTCAGCTACAGAAATGGAATAACTTTAAGCAAGTCCTTCCTAGCAGTACTCCCTTTCTGCTCCCCTTCAGCTCCCTCCTCTGTTATGTTATTAATAATGCCAACTACTTTACACCTTGATGGATCATTATTTGGTTCTCTGAATGTTGATGATGTTGCAAAGGTAACAGAGAAAAAAATCAAAGCAACATCTAAAAATTCAGAAATTTGATTTGAGCCACTGTAGGTATAACAAAAGCAGCTTTAAAACAGATCACAGAGATGAGGAGTTTCTTTAGTAAATGAGCAACATGAACCTTTTATGATTTCTCGTGGCACTCAGGTAACTCCTACATGAAGTATGCAAAACCCAAACTTCAAAGATCCAAATATTTTCCTATCTACATTCCTATCCCTATTTCTCCATATCTAGTATTTCAGTTTTTTGTCTTTCAGATCAGAGGTACTAAGCAACTTTTGTCATCTGAATCCAAAATCTAGAATTTTTGCCCCAGTTTTTCTTCCCATTTTATTTATTACGAGCTAAACTAACTACAATCCTGATATTCCCACAAAATCCACTGCACTCAGGTCCACCCAGTTCTTCTGCAACTCTCCCATCTTCCTTATTTTCCTCCTGTGATGCTGGGGAAATGTAAAACGTTGTTGTTTCTGTAACTCTAACATGACAATCTCAGAGGAGAGTGTGCAGCCCAGCATTAGAGGGGGATCACCAGAACCAAGAGCAGACAGTTAAGAGGCTGACATTTTTTACAAAACTTTGGAATTCTTGTCACTGTAAAATAATAAGTAATTCTGGTTCATGTGTAAGGGAGACAAATGCAAGCAGCACACTCTCCTTGCAGTTCATTAAGGCTTCACCAATCTAAAAAGGTCTAGAATCTCAGCATGTGGAATGGGCATAAATAAATGACTACACACAAGCAAAGTCAAGCCTTTCTCCCAACCACCTATCTCCCATCCCCATAGCTGAATGCCCAGACAGGTCCACTCTGCATGAAACACAAATGGATGTGTTTGCACAGCACAACTTTGATGTGCTGCACTTACACACAGGCATAGATCCCACCAACACACAGCTGAGCAGCCTGGAGGGCAGGTCCTTTTTGAGTGAAACACCATCAGTGTTTAGTTCCTCCAAGTGGAGGAAAGGAAGGACAGATAGGAAATGCAGTCGAGTATTCCTGTAGACCTTCACCAATACTAAATGACTTTCCATGGAAACTTGCACAAGTGTTAATAACAACAAACTAAACATATCCAATGTTCTCAGCAGAGCAGATTTTGATCATTTGCAAAACTTGGAGGAAAACGTGTAATGACCCCACCACGTGATTCCTTCCATGTAGTGTGTGATGATGCAGTTCATGTGGATTCACAGGGCTGGTTTTGCTTCATATTTTGTCCATGTGAGAAAGGGTCACTTGAAAATTATTATCTATATAAAGTTTATATAAAATTTAAGTCTCAAACAGAAAAGAAAAAAAAATCTGAAAACGTTATAAAGAAATTAGGTTCCAAATATTGGTGAGCATCTAACCAAATAATCTACAAACTGAACCAAGTAACAGCAGATTTAGAGGTGTAAGTAATTAGCAAGTGACTGCAATAATTTTTGTCTCATCTCCAATACCCAAAGTGTGGTCTCTAGATACCTACAGAACATGCTGAAAGCAGCAGAGTCCTATTCATGCAGGGCCAGTGTCAGCTGAGCACCCACACCCCCCTGGGCAGTGCTGCAGGGGGACACACAGACTACTGTCCCCAGCACAACACTGCAACAGGACCACAAGCAACTTGTGCTAATGAACAAAGTACCATAAGATAAATCAAACTAAACAAGCGGAAATAGTTTAGTCATTACTTTGAGCAACAACTACAGTATATTTACTTGTACAAGAGTAATTCCTACCCAAATTCTTCAGCTGAGATTAAGGAGCCCAGTTTTAGGTGTCATTGACTTTTATGATCTGTGTTTCAGGCCTTTGAAGTTTTTTCTGCTGCTCAACAGTTTCAGTCCCAGTTACTCTAAAAATATTTAATTGAGCTGTAAAGACAGTACTAATAGGTGAGAAGTACTTCCTCTTTATAATTGAGTAGTCAGGCACAGACTAAGTTACAAATAAGCACATGGAAAGTTAAAGGAGAGGGAATTATTGAAAGATAAACACTTGAGAATTATTTTATTGGCTCTATCCTATCAAAACACACTCATTTTTATAAATCCATAAAGAAGTGTTCTGGTTTCTGAGCAGGTCTGTTATGAAAGATTAGTATCTCTCCACTAAATTTTGCCACGTGCTGTGGTTTAACCTGGCAGGCAATGTAAGCACCACACAGACATTCGCTTCCTCCTCCTCAGTGGGACGAGGGAGAGAATCAGAAAAACAGGCAAAACTTGGGGGTTGAAATAAAGACAGTTTAGTACAACAGAAAAGGAAGGGAAAACAATAATAATAATGATAAAAGAATATACCAATCTAGTGATGCACAATGCAATTGCTCCCCACACCTGAGCCAAGCCCAGCCAGCCCCTGAGCAGGGGATCACCAGCCCTGTCCAACTGCCCCCAGTTTTATTGCTCAGCACCACAGCATAGAATGTGTCTGGCATATCCTGGGGGTCATTTGGGGTGAGCTGTGTCCACCCAGCCTCTCCTGGCAGGGCAGCAGGAGAGGCAGAGGAGGCTCTGACTGTGCAAGCCCTGCTCAGCAACAACTCCAACATCCCTGTGTTATCTGCATGATTCTCCCAGCAAATCCAAACACAGCACTGTGGCAGCTACGAGGAAGAAAAGTAACTCTATCCCAGCCAAAATCAGGCCAACATATTTATAACATATAGTAACAGAACACTCAATGGACAGCAAATAAACCTTTTTTAAAAATGAATACAGATCAACTACTAAATTTTTAAAAGACCAGATACAAAGAATGGCAAACTCAAAGGCTTTAGGCAACTTGTTTGCCAGAGCCAAAAGAAGATCTCACAGAAGCAAGTCCAACATCTCTGTAAGAGCATGACAACAGATAAGAACATGCAATCTGGATTACTTTTTTCCTTGTTTTAATTGTCACTTTAATGCAAATACTCCAGAAATCAACGAACGTACAGAATTATTGGTGTGATAATATATTCAAACGTTTGACATTTACATTAATTGGAGATAATGAAGAAAATATTTTTGTTGTTCGTTGGATGAGACTAAATGGGCTGGAAATTCAAATGAATAAAACATCGTTACAACATACACTGTACACCTGTTCAGAGCTCTATTAGCAGCTTGAGGTTTTTATTAGGTGCAAGCAGAGTGATACAAAGACAAATGACCATTTTCACATTCCCAGGATAGAAGGAACCAGAGCTCAGTGTGTGGGGTCACTTAAAACTACAGAGCTCTGACAAGTGCTTAACTAGCCCCAAAATGCCTCCACTTAGTCTTGACTTCTAATTTTATAAATTATTTACAGTTTAGTAGGTACAAAGCTGGTGGAAAATGCCTTTTCTGGCAGCTTGATTGACAGGATAATTATACTGTGGTTTTGTGTTTAGCCCTGTTACGCAGAATCATAATGCCATAAAAACAAAATATGAATGTTATGGGCTTTTAACTTTGACAAGGTCAATCTGAAGCCTACAAACAGATGTCATGGAAAGCCAGTGCTGTCATTAGCCAGGTCCTGGAGTGCAGCTGTACCTCTCTGGCTGTATTTGAGTAAGACTAAACACTTTTTTTCTGTATAATTTTTTTAAGATGGAACTTAAGAAACAATACAGATATCTATCCATTCTCATCAATATTATCTGTTTTGAGGAAGTGCCTAGAATCCTTAGGGACAAGTTAAATTCCTCTGTGCAAGCCTTTGTATTTCAGGTAGTTAATGCTTTGCACAAATTTCTATAAATTTTCAGCTGCAAACCACCATAATTTGATAGAACTGAGAGTGCCCTGTAGAATTCACCTTTTAAAATAGATTTTATCTATGGTTTATGAGGAGTCATGATAAGGGGCTCCAGTGAGAGATGAGTGAGTACTCAGATCTTCCAAGAAGATGATACAAATACTAATTTCTTTTAAGGAAATACTGTATATTTGGATAAAACTACAGTTTTGTGTCCAAGTCTTTATTAACCCCTGGTGCTATTCATTCCTAACAACTGCAACCTTGATTAGCAATTAAAAGGCTCAGATAATTGGTAAAGATATTGAATAACAAGTTGTAACAAATCTGACAGAACTCAGTGTCCCCTGGGGCCCAAAGCCCCCTGAGCTGTACAGCAATAGAGTACCCACAACACTCTGGGGGCCAGGGAAGCCTCTGAAGAACAGCTTGAACTTATTCTTTATTGTAAAGGCTACTAAAAGGGGAAGAGATCTAAGAGGCATGTCTCCAAAGAAGAATTCTGATAATGGAATGAAGATAATATAAAGGCATAAAGAACAAGGGCAAGGCCTCAGTGCATGGTACAGAAAAGTGACTGCAGATATTGGGGGACCTTCCATCATGCATTTTCCTGCTTATTTAATATTGCAACTTCTACTCAGGCTGCAGCCCAGGAGGGGATAACAATTAAGTTCATACACTGTTGTCTTTTTTTCATGATTCTGGATTTCTGCCCACAATCATAACTACAACAACACCTGAGTAAAATCCTCTGCATGGAAACTGATTGTACTAATTAATGACCAAAGGAGCAGGAGACTTACAAAAACACAATACCAAACTGTACTGGAGCAACCAGGGTCACTCTTTATTTGATCTTGGGCACTCTTTTTCAGATTTTTTTTTCTTTCTTAGATGAGGTTATCATTTCCTATCCTGACTGATGCTTTCATAGAGGCTCAGTATCTGCTCTGTGGCTGTTAGTTCCCCCTCTTTTTTTATTCCTCCCCTTCTGTTCCCCCTTTACATATCTGCCCACGTGCATTATAGATAAAACTGTGCTCATAATAAAGCCTCTAAAAGAATATCATGTCAGGAGTGTTAGTAAAAAAGAGAAACAAATAGATTCTACCTTAAGATATCTTATTTCTCATTATTTCCAAACACTTCTTCCTATCCACTCCTTCTCATCAACCTAAGCAGTATTTTATCTTTCAGAAACACTGCAGGCAAAGTACACGAAGGAATGAATGCACAAGTGATATCAGTAGGACTCAGCTATCAATTTGGGCTTCCCTGTTGTCTTGTTAGAGACAAAGAACTGTCTACAGCAGGTTGGAATGAGTGATGGCTCACCAGTGCTTCCCTTAAACCATTTACTATGAGGTAAGTTGTTCTAAAAACTGACCTCTTCTATTATCAGGTACCCAGAAAAGCACCACTTCAACTCTGCTGTGACAGGAGATCCCAGGCTTCAGCCTCACACTGCAGTCTGTTAAAGGGAAATTTGACAGATCACATGGAGGCTCCACAACTGTTCCATGACTGTTTGGCTTCATCCACTTTGACAGGTCTGCAGAGAAGCCAATTCCAGCAGCAAACACAAAAGAAATCTCAGGCAGCACATACACTGTGCCTATGATAATATTTTCAGGTAGAACCATACTTTTGTAAATAGTTAAGATAGATTAAGAATGAAAAAGTCAAATGGCTTTAGCCTATGTAACCCCTACCTATCACTGCTATAAAGCCCATTGGACTCAAACGCTTTATACAATTTTTAAATTTAAAAGAATTAATTGGGGGGGTAAATATTTAGAATCATAGTTGTTGCTCTGGCTGTCCTAACATGGACCAAACTATGGTGACACATGGTTCAAGCAGAATGAGATATTGCAACAATGTGTGCACAAAATTTTAAATTCTTATATTTTTATTTTGCAGTTATAATTTCTCATACAGCATCATAAACTTGGGGTTTTTTGAAAGATGTAGGCAAATGATAGGGCACCAACAAAACACTCCACTTTTAAATTTGCCATATTTTATACAGCAGAAAAAACCCTACAGTTTTGGTTTGCCTGACTGCTGATGCAATGTCTTGTATCTTGTCTAAACTGAAAAGCAGGCCTTATTTTCCCTTCACTGTATGTTGCTTTTAGCTCAGAGGAAAGGAAACCTGTGTGTCACAATAGAACTGAAGGTCAGGGGGGTTATTCAGCTTGCTGTGGTGAGTAGTGTTGATCTAAATCACAGCTGCCTGCTCAGCGCCACTCACACAACAGGAAGAAGTGGAAGGGAGGTTGCACAAAGCCAGCATCAGGTTACTTCTCTCTCAGTCTTTGAAAAATTTTCTTACTCCTACAGCTTTGTTTCCTTTATAATGTTAGTGAATGAACCACCAAGGAAAAAAAGAATAACTAAAGGATGCCAAGAAATGGCTTAGGTGTCTGCCAGTAGGTATATGGAGGACATCACCTCGTTCCAAATAATCATCTAATTGAAAATGGCTTCCTAAGGCTTTCTAATTTTCTAGCTAACATATCTTAGTGCACAATCACTTAATCTGGCAAGCATCATTAGGGAGAGGAGTGACTGTGCTTTTCTTCTCACCCACAGGGCTTGATTCTGTTCTCCCTTGAGGTGGAAGTGCTTTTACAGCCACATAGCGAGGTAGGAAACGTATCTAGCCAAAAATCCCAGTGGCAGCAAAGCCTTCTGTTTGGGCTGGATCAGTTCACAGGCTTGGGTTGTCATGTGGCTGCATGTGAATGTGTGCAGCACAAACACAGGGTGGGAACATATGGGACTGCAGTGGTTCCTGATGAACTGAGCCTAGCATGGAATGATGGTGTGAAGTGGAGACAGGCCACAGGTTAGAAACTAAACATCCATTCAACTACTCGGAGTAAAGGCATCGAGGGAAGGACAACAGAATCACTCCTGTAGTTGACGTGTTAAAAGAAATAAAACACACCCACCCACTCCCCAAACCATCATACAAATAAGTATGGCTATGTTAAAAACCTAAATTGGAGTGCTGAGAACTGCTCTTATTTGAGAAGTGAGAGATCCTGTGGGTAAGGCTGCCTTGAGAGACAGCAGTGTCCTAATGCAGGTAAAGGTCAACAGCCCCAGCGAGGCACATCACCAACCCCAGCCATCAATTAGGCAGAAAGTTGTGTTTTTACAGCACATTTGCTAGCAATGCTTGTCCTGAAGTTTCACCTCTGAGGTAAGACAGTATAATTTACATGTGTAGTAGCAGACAGATCCAGAGCCATCTATTTGCAGTATTTTACAGAGCGATAGTAGAACAATTTTGAATGAACTATGGCCTAAATTGAGGAAGGAGGAAAAAGGTCAATAAACAGAATGAAAATCTCCTAATTTGATCCATTTGCTGACAACAAACACAGATTGGGCAAAATACCAGGCAACTCCAACAGAACTAGCAAGGTTAATGGAGCTGCTGCTATAACATATTGTAGCTCTAGTAGTGTCAGTGGCGATAGTGGTAATGTTGTAAACACAGTTTGTTTTCCATCTGGTGCGTGGTATATGCCCTTGATAAAAGGGTGCTGCATTATGCATTTCTGCTCTCCTAAATTTATTTACTCCTAAAAATGTATAATGATTTTAATAGCCATATACAGAGACAGAACTTCTGCTTTTAAAAAAATACTTGTAAAAAATTTCCCTAATGAGGTTAAGGAAAATATTCAATCAAAAATATTGTCATTATAAGCATGGGATTTTTTTCCCCTTCAAAAAACCAGTTCAACTACTTCTGCAGTTGAATACCCTCAGAGTAGTTGATGTGGATGCTGCCTAAGACTGGAATGGAATAAAATACTAACAATATTTTACATTTTAATTCATCCCGACCACTTTACCAATTGCATAATACACAGTTTTGAAGATATTAAACTATAAAACTATTTTTGAAGATATTAAACTATAAAACTATTAAAACTATAAAATATCTATGTTCCAAGGCAAATTACAATCAATGCTAAGTCTTAACTTCATTGCAAGTGACTTTGGATCAGGCCTTGAGAGATTACTAATATAAAAATAAAGTACCTTTCAGCAGCTCTTCATGCTGACATGCAGTAGTTGTGAATCTCAGACTCAACCATCCTGCACTCTTAGGGACATACACTGCTGAGCACATAGTTTTAACTCTCTTAATCAATGTCTTTAACTAATATTCTGTTGAAGCCTTGATCTGAAATATAGTCACTCTTTTCATCAAAATATTTACAAAAGAAAATGTGGAGCCTTGGAGATTCCTGTTTGAATTGTGCCTGGTATCTATGGTTACAATGTATTATGGATGGAAGGACCAGGAGCACACTGTGTGCAGTAGAAAGAGCTGCAATCAGACAGAATACCTAGAGGAGGTAATACATTGTCTAGAGAAATTATGTGTATGCTGGAGTAACCTGATTAGAGGGAATAAACCAAAGAGGGAGGGAAACTGCATGCAAATAGTCATCTGCTGGCACTAAATAAATATGAGTTAGAACTTTGGGCATTGTGAAATGGCCACAGAGACAGGCCAGCCTGAAGGGTAGGTGGTTTGCCATTCCCCACGATCCCATCTGCTAACCTTGTATGTCTGAAATGAGAGGTCTGCCTCTGCTTCCAAGGTGCTATTGCAGAGGGATGGTTGTCTGTCACTGAGAGAACATCTCAGTGAGTTAGTCCTGTCTGATGTTAATCCTGAAATCACCAACAGCACTGACTAACCAAGCAGTCTGAAATTTCCCCTAGAAGTGTTTGCTTAAAGTCTACTCCCTGCTGGAAGCATTCACCACACAGCTGTGCATCTGTTAAGACATCAAGCTCTAGCACTAGTTTGGGTTTAATTTTCAGAGCAAACACTCAGATATGCTGCAAACGTTTTGAATAACCTGTATTGAGTAACAGTTCAGTCAGTATCTGCACTTCATAGTAATGCCCAGTAGTGCAAACCAGTACCTGTGTGGGAGTGCAACACCCTGTGGACTGATCACAGGCAACAGACAAGGACTTCTTTAACAAACTACTCCAAAATCCTACTTTAAGCTTTGTGATGCCAGGAGATACCTGGTTGCTGTATTCTAGTGAAGCTGTAGAAGTTCTACAATATATTTGGTTTCAACAACTAATACTTAAGGAAGATAAATGTGCTGACTACAACCAAAAAAATGTCCATGGCCCTGGGGCATGTAATGGGTGGGGAGGACCCTGCCACATGCACTGCTGCTGCACTGCTTCCTGCACTGCTCCCTCCTCCCACCCCAAACCACCTTCACAAACAAGACTCTGCTCTGTCTTCCTCAACTGTTTTCCCCTGATTGGAGTGGGAATCCAAATCTCTGCTGGCTACTTTGCTAGGAAAGACCAGAGAAAGGATATGGAGACAGTGAACTGAGGAAAGGTCAAGAGAGAACAGGAAGAGGCATGGAAAGTAGGAACAAGGAGAAGGTTTTGCTTCCTCTCTTTTTTCATAGAAGGTGGCACTTTGTATGCACAGGATGCTTAGTAAGATCTTTCCTGATTAAACTAGGGAAGAATTCAGGCAAAGGACAAAGGATATCACAGCAGGACTTGTATTCTATCTTTTCTCCTTAATCTGAAAACCTTTTTCTTCTTAACTTGAAAACCCAAAAAAATAAATTATTTGCGACAATAATGAATCTGTGTATATACCAATATATTTGAAGAAGTCGAATCCTGGTTTAAGTTTTAGCATTTATATTGCCAAATTCATTCAATGAGATATAAAGACATTTACATAACAAAGGTAAAAAAGACATTAACAGTGTGAAGATTAATTCCATCCAACATGAACCAGTAGCTGTGGCCTCTGTTACCCTGAAGGTTGCAGAGCAGAATCACAATGGAGTTGGTTTAAATACAGGGATATAAATCCATTTTTAAGAGCAGAATTTTCACACTAAATCAAAACATTCATATCAAATCAATACTTTTTGCACACTTGGATAATGGAGACAAAAAATTCTTATTAAACATTTTCATCTAAGAAAGAAGCAACTGATCTTTTTTCCCCCCTCCAAAGTACAGATTTGGTGATAACTTTCTTTTTCTTCAGAAAAATGGAATCCAAATTTCTACCCACCCATGCCAAGCATTTTGTTATGCAGCCGTTGTAAAAATCCTAATTTTTCCAGTTCATCTTTCTACATTTCCTTTATTTTAGCCCCCACAGGGAAACAGAGCTGAAAGAAAAACAAGTTTCAGAAAGTGAACATCAGCCTTAGTAGCCTATTTTTCCCAGTGGAAAAGGTGAAAAATCTGAGTGTGAAATGATATATATAAAATAAGTGAGCACAGTTGGAGAGAAAAGGAGAGTTAAAAAGGAAAGAAGAGCTGATGTTAAAAAATTCTTAAATATCCTTATTGAATTGTCAAGGAAGTGAAAACAGATTGAACAAAACTGAAATGAATCATGTTTGTATTCTCTCAAACATTCTGAACTTGCCCTAACAGAACAAGGGGAAAGTTCAAAAAACTCAGTTCCATTTGACCAGACTTCCTTTGTTTTGTTCAGGTTTGGAGGAGAAAATTTTAAATACAGCTTTGTTGCTCATTACATTTTTTATCAGAGAGAAAATATAAGAACTGTTCTGAAGAAGCTTTTGAGAGAGACCATGTCCTTACCTGGAGAATCTGGATCTTGTGCTCATACTCCAAACTCTAAAGTAACCTCTGTATTTTAAGGAATGTGCTATACAGGCTTGTTTGGCTGACAGATAAGGTTTTACAGTATTTAATACTTGATTTTACCAGAACTTTTGAAAATGTTCCATTTTGACTGTTAGAGCTCATGTCAAAAGTTATTTTCTACTGAGAGGCTGGAATAGGAAGAGAATTGCTCAAGAACCCCAATCAATGTTACTGACAAAAAGCACCCCATGCCCCTTTCTATAGAAAGTGTTTAGATTACAGAAAATAATATGAATGCAAATATGGTGTTCAAATGACAGTACAGTTTCAGCAAAACTATTTCCAAGGAAAGCACACTATTAATCTCAGCTATCAGATGCAGAGAAGACATATTTAGGTTACACATACACCAAATTCTCTGGCTATTATTATGTACTGGTTACACTCCAAGTGCCAAAAGTCACCAGTGATGATGGCACTGGAGCTATTTAAGCAACTAAGATAAATACACTCATTGTAATAGGTTACTGCTCACACACACAATATGCATTAGCTTTTGACCTGATGAGTGTGGAGTTGAAAACAGTGAAGACAGAAAGCATAAAGGAGAAGATGTATTATTATCACCCAGCAAAACGCTGCTGAGTCAGTTACAGGGCCCTGACAAGCACAGGAGGCAAACCCCTGGTACCTGAGTTCATTAGCCCTTCTACTTATTGTGTTGCTCCAAACATGTGATTACACTGAATGACTCCACTGTTCTCTAACTCCTTGTCATGATGAGCGGCCATGCCCCTGCCATGGATGATGCAGCTGGCCAGGAAACCATCCTCTTTCCTTCAAGCCCATTGCCCCTTCTGTCCTCCATTCCCCACTCTGCCTTTTACACAGAAAAAGCAACTCTTAGAAATGACCAGTTTTTGTGAAAACAGCTATTGGGAAAGAATTCCTGATATGACTCCTTTTTAACATCATGAGTGAATAATTAATCATTTCAATTACCTTAGCACTATAAAACATTCCTGTGTATTTAAAGCCTCTAAAGCTGAAGTTTATAAACTTGACCATTACTTAAAGACTAAGAGTCCAAAACATTAAGCCACTTCATGGCAAATACCTTTAAAAGCCCTGCAGCCCCCAAGATTTCCATGATATTAAACGTGGTAACAATAAAATCTGATGTCTGTACACAGATTAAACTCTTGGGGATAGAAATTTTTTTTGTATATATTCCATTGAATAACTTTGGTTGTATCATTTAGGAAGCAGAGACCAGTTCCCGAACTGCTGCTGAAATGGTGCCATGGCAACAATAAGAACTCTTTATTCCCAGGGTATCTTAATTCCCCTAAATTATTTTGAGTAGCAAGGACTGAATACCAAACCTGATATATTCTTTATTTGTTCTGTTTGGTTCGTACTGATTTCCCTTCAACTTGCATTTTCATTTGCTTTCCAACAGCTGCTCAACTTCAACTAAACATGGATGATACCTCCAAACTAAGGTTATGGGCACCTAAATTGCTGCACCTCATGAAAATACACACTACACTCCCTCCTGCCTTTGGAAACTGTAAATCTATTTCCTGTTCCAGGGAAAGTTCTTCAGCAGAAGGACTGCACAATTTCTGTTGGATGTTTAACATCCTGTAAGTCTCCTCAACTAATGGAAACCCTCTGCTCAGGAACTGAAGGGAAGACATTCCACTGACTTCCAGACAGTGTAATGTAAATGTTTTAATCCATCTCTTAGTTTTATTTATAATTTTAGGGAAAGATATTTCATTAATCACTTTTTACTTATGCTCTCTATTATAAGAAACCTCAGCCACAGTTCTTTAAAAGGAATATTTTCCATGCAGTTATTACTTGGATGTATAACATCACACAATGAGACCATTCTGCCTACACTCACCACAAGCAGCACCTGTGATGGTGTAGCATTACTTTTACACCTGGTTCAGTTTACTCCAATACATTCTTTAAGCTAAATAATCTTCTTTCAGTTTACAATTTTATCCCCACCACCATTTTATTACAATTTGATTGATACACATTTTGAATGATTCAGCTGTAAACAGCTGTGGCTCTTGCATTTAATAATTCTTGAGGACAGAACTCCTCAGTCTGATGGTTCTTACCAACTAATTATTAAAATTTAAAAATTGTGTCTTAGTAATATGTGCATATTCCCATTAACTATACTGGAAAAAAAATAGCAGAATAAGATATGTGTTCACAAAATAAGATTTTTCTTTTAAAATTATTGTATTTCCTTTTTCTTCCTTTAGTTTTGAATGAATTCTTTAACTACTCCTTTAGACAATAGTAATTAGTGAGGCAGATAATTCCTGGAATGCTTCTTTTACTAATTCCCAGAATGCTTCTTTTTTAGATTCCTGTTTTTCATGGAATGAAGTAAAGGCAAATATTCTGTAATATACATATATTTTTTTTCTCAGTTTATCTTTGATTCATGGATCAACAGAAGAGTTATTTAATGAAAAACTATCTTAAATAAGACCTATTTGACACAAACCTGTCTAGGCTCATATTTAGCCATATTTATTCCTTATATAGATAATGTCAGAACTTGATTTTCCAGCACTCCTAATAATCTTAGAGATAACTCTGAAATTTACTTGCTATCTTTACTGAGATGACCTTGAATAACATAAAAGGTTCTGCACATTTTCTGGATTGCAAACTTTTCCCTGCTAGGCACCAGCTCGTAGTTTGTAATCACCATCTTGAGCATTTATTTTTCAATACACAGTTCTTGGGGGTTTGTGCTGTTTCTGGACTTGTTCAGAAAAAAAATATATTATCATTGTGATGTTTTCTTATATGTAAATGTACTTAAACATAATTATCAGACATTAAATGTCCAAAGTGCAAGTCAGATGTGCAGTGTTATTAAAGTATCTGAACTGTACCTTTTTAAATTCTGTGTACAAACAGAGTGAGGATCACTAGAAATCTCAATCCACTTTTATGACATTAACTTACCTTAAGAGGTGACTGATTGGGTGAAATTGCATCTAATGATATCTGTAGCACTTACTAAGTGCCACTCATCAAAGAGAGATCACAGTTTATACCAGTTGTATCTACTGCTGATTAAAGATAAAACTAAACCTGTATCTTTTAGGAAGCCCAGACACTTGTGAACTAACACACACCATAATGCAACATTTATTCTGACTCCTGGAAAAGTTCTCCTGCTTTTACTGCCTTCAGAGCCATTTCAGGAGCAGTTCCACAATAGGCTCCAGTTGCTCTCAGAGTACCCAAAGCTGCTGTTGACCTGCTGGTGCCCCTTGCACTGGCAATACTGACCACAGAACTGCCCAGTAACGTCCCACTCTAACCTGCTCTGAAAGGAAAAGGTGCTCTTATGGTTCCTGAATGACAGAGTTGTCTTGGGGAGAGGGGGTGTAACCATTTGAAGGTTTGGGTGGTTTTCTTTTCCTTGTCTGACTGGGCTGCTGCAGCCTTGCAATTGCCCATAGGGAGTCAGAGGTGAGGAAAGCAAAGCTGCCCCTCTGACTGCAGCACAGACTCCCACTGGCCTATGCTGACCTTGAAATTGCACCTAAGACATCTAAGATATTCATGCATTCCTTTCCATGTCCATTTTTGTAGCTTTTAATTAATTTTTTGATATGAGAACATGCTTTCAAGAGCTATCACACTACTATATTAAGTTTTAGAACCATTAGAGAAAAAAATAAAAAAAGAAATAACAAAAATATGAGCTTCAAAGGTTTGGCCTAGAATGATAAACATAGGAAAGGACATTCCCACACTTTCTTGGTGTTTCAAACAAGCTGTTTTCCAAAGGCAAAGAAAGGTCCTGATGTTTCTGACCTCAGTGGTTTTTCATCTATTTTCTCACATTCCAGAAGTTTGAGTTCTAACCATCAGAGTGTGAAATGTCACAGTCATTTATTTCCCTCTTATTAGCAAATATTGCATGTTTTGTACAACCAGCAATCCATCCAACATTAGGGTGCACTTATCTCACCTTGTAACACTAAGGGTCAGAAATCTAGTTGATTGGAGAATAAATTTTTAAACTTCTTTCTGCCTACCTGAAAATAGGAATTTAAAGCCAAGTCTGTCATAGCTCAATCATTCCAGAATATTCTGCAATAGAACTCCTTATTCCATCTGTTGTGGGAATTCAGAGTGTCTACATCTGCTCTACTTTGTACAAAGCCCTGCATTTGGAACAGAGATGAGCAGCACTCCCTGAATCTGTGGGCTGACTTCAGAGCAATCAGACAGCACCTAAAGGAGGTGCCAGAGGTGGGGATTTGCCTGAGATCCCAGATATCCATTTCCAGTTGTCTTACTGGGAAGTACTGGTAATGGGTGACATCTACAAACAAGAAGCTACTGGATCTCTTGGCTGGCAAGAATGTCTTCTGTGCCAGAAGAACATTCATACTCTCAGCCAATAAATTTAAAGTGTCTTTAAGCTCTATTCTCCTTTTTAATTAAGTTTCACCCAATAGTTCGGAAAAAATCAATAGTGCTACATCTTTATAGTTGTTGATCCCCTTATAAACTGATGCATCAGTCTGTTATTACCAACTGTAAGTGCCTCTTTCTGCAAAGGCTGAACTTCATAATCCATTTTGCATCTAAAACCACTCTCCCCAACACAATAACCAAGAATCCTCATGTCTGTGTGCACTGAGTGCATCCCCAAGGCATTATGCTAAGCAGCAAAAATAATTTTTGTGGAACTCTTTAGACCATCACACCCAGCAAGTACAATTCCAAACAGGTTTTCATTCACAATTCTGCACTGTAGATTAAAATATGTGTTACTACTTACCAGCCTTTTCTTCTGCTCTCTTCAAGACTGATGACTATTCACTCAGTAATCCTAAAAAAGAAGAAAGGAATGCTTAGTTTAGGTGCCTCTGTCAGGTTTAAATTGATATAAGAATCCCAAATTCATCACTTTTCAGAAGCATTTAAAGATTGCACAGAAAAAGAAATGTTGAAAAATGTTCTACAACTTGCTAAAAGTTTTCCCATAACCAAAATCTCTGTGACACATCTGAAGTTCTCTATGTAAGAAACATCTGTTTCTCACCATCCTCTTTATTGTCCTTAGGCACAGATTGACCTGCATATCTTTCTTTATGGTAACATTGCAGGTAAAACCTCACAAATTACAGCAATCCACAGTTCCTATTCTTCCTAATAATGGAAATAAGAGTTCAGGGAATTTAAAAACCAGAGAATCATCACTGCACCTATTCAAAGTACTCAAATGTCAGTTATTTTTCTCCAGTGTTTTCTTCACCAGTGGAGAAGATGCAGCTCCTGCCTAATTCAGAGCCTCTGACAGCTGCAGCCAAAAGCAGCTAATTTGAAGATCAAATAAAAAAATCTCAGAACACAAGGGAAAAATAAAAATTATTTAGACAGGTTTATAAAAGAGTCCAAAATGTTTTCTCATAGTTTATGCCAAAATGTTAAATATACATTTTTCTTATATAGTTATTTTGAAAGTATTTTTTAAATGCTTTCATCATACAATTTCATTGCAGAATTTGCAGCATAAGTTCATTAACAGAAGCTTCATACATAACTTAATTTATCTTAGATTTAGACTGCATTAAGACCTGTCTATCCCAGCTATGATTAGGGAATATTTTGGGTTATTTTTTAACCTCAGTGATTGCCACAAAGGCCTGACAGAAACTGCTTTCAGTGACAAGGAGGCTGGCAAAGCTACTTCTGTTTCCTACAAAAATGTAAAATAGCAACAACAAAGAACAGCACTTAAAGAGTAACATGAATTTGTATACAATACTCTGTTCTGAGGCAATTAAGAGTTTCATTTATAGCAGCTTGGTACCAAAGTAGTGCCAGCAGTGTTTATTAATTAAAGGTGTTTTTTCATCCCTAGTCCCTTTGTGAAGAAAGTGAGAATTAGCCTTCTGTTTCTGGGGAATTACAGTTTTCTAATCATTGAAAAAACCAGAGTGCCTCGTTCTGCCACCTTTTGGTCCCCCAAACCTGCTGCCTCTTCCACACGCCAGGAATTACAACAGCTCTTTGCAGAATGCCTATACGTGGCTTTAAACATCGCCCTACACATCCAGAATTATTTTGTACATCAACCAAAGTCTGTGCTGGTGTTCTTTGAAAGAAACTCTGCTCTTGGCTTTCAGAAGAACATGTTGTTTCATTCCCCTAAAGAAGCTCAGAACATCAAGGAAAATAACATCAAGTGATAGCGGGTTCAAACGTATTTCTAATCTTTACAACCCTTCAGTAGTTACATTAAAAAAGTGAGGCATAATTTATTTCTGATGAAACAGAGTTGCTCAGCTTTCTGCTAATAGGATCCTCAGGGCAAAAGGGGTAGGGAGAGCACTGATAAAAGAAGAGAGCTTCATTTTCCTGGTTTTTTGCTAGTCTGGAAACAATAAATTAATAATAGTGTTTACTCTGATTATCGTTGATTTAGGATAAATTGTTCTCATTTAGCAAATGGGGAAATGAAATTCAGCGCCCAAGGGAGTGAGATTATAAATCTATGCCACAGGCTACAACTGAAGACACATCTACAGATCCATTCTGAATTCCTGCATTAATTCCAGTCACTGCTGGTAGTAGGGAGGCTGATATTGTAGTACCATTTACCAGTTTAATGATGCAAGTTGCCACTCCTTTCTCCTCCTCTCTCTTTGCTTCCCCTTCTGCTCTCCTCATGTCCCAAAGGAAACATTTTCATTTATTTATTTAATCCTTGAAGGATCACTATGTTTTTTTGGGTTTTTTTTGGAAAAGCCAGTACAAGCCTTTCTCAGAGGTACACACCTATTTTTGGATACTGCTCATCTGAAATTATCCTTCAGCTCACCAATTCTTATTCAAGGTAGGAACTGAACAGGGAAACATAAGAACCATGAAATGGCATAACATCCTCTTTAAAAAAACCCATAAGTACTTCTCACAAAAAGCATTGAGAAAGCAATGGGAACACCATTATTCAGCCAAGAAGACAGCTTGGACTAAGGATACAGTTAAATGTATTTTCATTTCTTTAAAGTGCTGTAGTACCATCATACTTCTCATACTTGAAAACAACAAAAGACAACACACAGCACAGTCCTGAAGCTGATGGCTGACAGCAAAAGCTTCAGGCCAGTATTGCATTTCCTCCCATGGAAAGCATCACTGTTTATTACCACTCATTAAAATTTAATTTTATGGTGCATCTTTAAAAGGTCATTTTTAAAATGGGAGCATTATAGCCAATGTTACTGATTAGTTAACCACTTTGAGAACACAAATCTTCAGACTTGTTGCTTTCAACTGTGAAAAATAAATTATAAATTGGATTAATTCAGCTTTTTAAATAAAAAGTAGTTTATTTTTTTCCTACCTAACTAGCACAGTCATTTGCTTTGTTTTGATTTCTCCTGATAAATACCTTTATCTTGAAAATGATATTCTGTTACTACACTGATGTTTGGCTATGTATTCATTACTTCACATTGCATTTACTGCACTCTGAGATGGCATGTACCTTAATGTTTGAGTCACTTTTATCATAGCCACTACATTTATCATGTACACGTGGTATATGGAAGTGACAAACTAATCTGCAAATATCAAACCAAAGACCAGTTTAGAAAACAAAAATGGATATACCCAGATTAGCCTTCAAAGTGCTCAGCAGGCATATTTCAGCACCATCTTCATCATTTGACTCTTGAACGTTGTCAGTGGCTTTTGGTGCCCCTGGTTAGGGGTTTCAAAAGTTCAAATAATGACACACAGGAGGATAAGTGTGATATCCTTCTCAGTGTCTGTGTTATGAGTAAAAACATTGCTGACAATATCTTTTGAAGGACCTTTCTTTCCCAACTTGCATGTAAGAAAATGATGCAGCTGTGTGCAACAAGAAGATTCTTAAGCAGACTATTCCTAATTGAAAGAGGGAAGTACTGGCTGTTGCCAGAACTAAATGAGTCCTTGCACTGCTGCTGCACTGGGTGGTGGCAGCCAGGAAACACTTTGTTTTCCCCATGGGAAGAAGGAAAAAAAGCCAGAACAAGCAAGACATGCCAGTGTCACAGAAGAACCCCAAGGAACTGTAAAATCTAACCTACGCCTCCTATTCTTGTCCCCCCAGCTGCCCATACCTACCCTTTTAAATATCTAGAAATCAGTTTCTTAAAATTCCCAGATGAATTTGCAAATATGCAAGTAAAAGTTGACTTTTCAAAGTACTACAGAGCAGTAGATCATATCAGGTAAATTGAAGATAACTTTCTAAAACTGAGTAAATGGCTCATGATGTGACTTCATCACCTTCTTAGCCTCACCATAATTTACATTTCAGAGGGAAATGGTAATATGGCAAAGATTAAAAAAACTGGAACCAGACAAGCCCTGCTGTTAAATGAAGGCTTCTTTACAGGATACTTAAGTCAGACATTTAGAAGCAAATGTAATAATAAACAATCATCACACATGGAATCTAAGGAATATCAAGATTGCAAGGTATACATTTCATCTTCTTCTCTTTAATGTCATTAACATATTTACAGCACACTGTTTAAACACATCTCAAAGCAGAGAGACATCTGTAACAGATGTGTGTTCCAAGCTTTGATCTTCTAGCCTTGAAAATACCTCCTCAGCTCTAACTTCCATGCATCTTTTATTTTCAAGTTTTCCCAAGGTTTTAGGCACATAGTTCTGTGTCACTAATTCTTGGGCAAGACTACAGAGTTTCAAATCTTGTGCAGGCCTAAAACCAGCAGAAATGAAGGATTAATCTATCCATGATTTCTTGGAAGATCAATGCAGTATTTCCCTTCCATGTAGGTTTCAATCAGAGCTCCCCACAAAGTGTAACAGTTAACATTTTTTTAATGCACAGACAGAATATCCTGAGAGTAACTGCAGCTGGCACAGACACAGGGCATGGGATGCCTGGACTAAGTAGTTTGTTTACACTGATCAAATTCAAACACCTCAAACTGCTGCCAGAGAATGACCTAGGAGGTGTTGGTGAACACCTTCAGTCCTTGAAATGAAAGCTATTTCAGACTGCTATGGGCAATGCAGGATTCAGTGAGACGTGTGCCTTCACTTCTCCTTGGACTGCTACTGCATCCCGTGCTGAAATGACAATGGGCTTGTCCTGAAGGGAATGCAAGGCAGGCATGGCAAATATAGCCACGTCCTACTGCTAAATAGCATTTGTAGTTTGCCTACTGTGATATCATCTTGTAAGTAAAGTTCAAAACCTATGAGAAAACCTGGACTAATAAGAAATCCATTTCAGTAGAAGCACCAGGTTACATTAAGGCCAAAGGATTTGTTTCTTGTTTTAATACCTTTTTGAGACTACAGGCTTTGGCTAAACTGCAGAGAACCAACCAAGCACTCATATCTGTAGCTATCCAATTATCATTCTGAACTGCACCAGAAAGAGTAAACTTTAAAAGATCATGGTAAATGTTTTCCAGGGTAGCTGGTAGAAATTTGTCATTCTGGTAACAAGCAACAGCCTTCATGTAATGCATCACCAAATTATAAACCACCTCTAAAATCTTGAGTAGAAACAGATATAAATAGGAAAGAACTGAGATACAACACTGTCCCTGAAGTGTCCTAATTCTTACTCTACCATTCTAAAGAAAAAGCAGGAAGACTGCAGTTCAGAACTGGAGTTTTTTGAATTCCTTGCAGAGCAAGACGTTTATCTGCACAGTGCCATCAGTACGTTCACAAAGCAATATGATGAATGTGTTTGACTCTAAATTCATGTCCCTCCATAAGGCCTCTAAAGTTCTTTAAAGGCACTTGCTTTTTACTGGTAATAATTCCTTGACAGTATCAGGCTCATGGTAAGACATGCCCTGAAAAGGCTCTGAAAAAAATTTCCACAATAGCCTCTCTACAGAAAAAGTAGCAAAGCTGCCTGAACAGACATTCCTGGATTTTTTGCTCACACAATTTTCTGATAACCTTACCTATTATTTTCATAAAATCTTTTACATATGTATTTTAAAAGGTCTTTTTTAACCAGGGCAACTGGTTATGGAGAGGAATAGGAATAGATAGCAATAACTCATATCAGGGAGCAAAATGTCCTTTCAGATGCAGTTTGCAAACTTGCCCTTGTTTTCTATCTACTGCCTGTTTTTGAAATAATGCACAAATCATCTCCAGTACCATGGTAATAATCAACAGAGAATCAAAACCTGGAGTTTCTACTAGAGCACAAATCAAAAGCTGTTGGAATCCAACAGCTGGAGCCTGTCTCATTATTTCACTGTTCTTTGATGTGCTTTTCAGCCAAGTATCTTAGAGATTTACTTGCAGATATGTCTACCTACAAATTCTATATTGCTTACACATTATAGTTTCCAATGGAGATAAGGACACTGAATTCTCATTTAAAAAATAAAACTAAAAAAAATTCTTGTTTTCAAGCCTTTTATTAAGCACGAAATCCTGTAAATAGTGGAATTGAAAATCAGCTGCATCTAATAAAAGAATCAAGTTTGTTATTGACTTTGAGCTGGTAGTTTCCATTAGATTATCCATCATACTTTTATTATGTGATCAACTGCCTAATTAATTTTGTTCTCATGCACTTAGGCAGAATGCTCCGTGTTTCAATGGGGTTTACTCTAATGCTGCACCTGCGGCCTCAGAGATTTCGACAGCTCTCTATCATAAGTTTATACTGTGCCTATAATCATGTCAGCTGGAGTGTGTTCCAACTATCCAGTCTGGTGAATTATAACAGCATTACATTTCTGAGGCACTAGAAAATTTACATCTGTGGTTATGTACCATTGGACCTTAATCAGATGAAAGGCACTGAGAGATATTAAGAGAGTTAGATACAATATTTTGCTCAGACAGTTTTAGTGGATGTATCAGGCACTGTTTTGATTTTCCCTGCTTATCTGGTAATATGAACAGATGCAATCATGCTATTGTATAATGAATGTTGATTGCCAACAGTATTTGATTTTGCAACCATTCAGTAGTGATAATTAAAGATAACTTGATAACCTATACAGTCATAGTTAAAGATTGTTTTGTGTGCATTATTGCATAAATAAATGTCACAGAGAGAATGAATGTATTCACTATAACTTTTTATCTGGCATATATTTCAGGACAGAAAAAAATCATGACTCTTGATAAAACAAAAGTCTTCATTAGAAAATTTGTGTTATCCTTAATTTTCTTCTGGTTTGTGGAATATCCACTAAGTAAAGATTTAGTACTATATGACACATTAGCTGTAACTTCTCCAAAAAGAACAAGAAATGCAGTATCACTGAGGCTGGGCTATTGCCCCCTGACCACACCAGGTCTGCTCCAGGAGTGCTGGAGCCAATGGTAGCATGTTCTGTGATTACAATGAGCTCCAGGTAAGGCCCACATGTGATAGGCATCTAAAAGCTTAATAAACAGTTCAGAAACCTTAGGAAGTAAACATCTAAATGTACTTTTACCACTAATAAACTTCACCAAAATTCAGAAGTTTCAACCATTATAATTTTGGCCAAAACTATATTAACTTGATGTTTGGACTAAACTATACGTGCAGTGTGAGATAGGGGATAAGTTGGAGTTGTCCTCATCAGTAGCCCAGGGAAAAGCATGAATAGGCTCAGACTACAGAGGTTAATTTTTTGTATTTATTTACTTTTTTAACTGGGCATAATGACTCTACAGTTCTCCTGTGTAGTGGAAGAAATGTGCCACAGCCCTGCAACTGCTGCTTTGCTCATATCCAGCACCTTCGCTGGGCACAGTGTATGTGAGATGACACAGAAATGCATCTTTGTTCACTCAGGCATGCAAAACACTGGCACTGTACCCTCTCCACGCCCTGTATGCTCAGGAAGGCAGAGAAGCAGAAACACCTTCCTTTATACTCCACAACCAAGCCCTTTTCTGACTGTTTGGAACACACAGAGCCTTTTCCAGACGCAGACATGGCCTTAGCCCAAAGGCCATCAGAACTGAGCCTCCAACCTTGCAAACTGTGATATACCTTCTGAGTAAGTCTGTTTGGAGCAATGCAAGCCCTCTGTGTATAAAAGCGTGAGCAGGGGCAGCACCATGGTACAGCACACCCCCACTATTCCAGTCCCCAAACATGCAAATACTTTCTGTATCCCTGTAATAGCTGCTTCAGGCTGCACTGTTTGACTGCTGTGGTTCTGAAGTGCCTCTCCAGTGTCAATATTACATATTGCTTTTTATCTCTGGAGTTCTATGTTTCACTTTTAATCATAATTCAAGAGACAAGACAGTGAGCTTCTTAGTTCACTGGTCAATATAGTTAGCAGGTGAACTCCTTATAAATGACAGAACTGCTTTCATTGCAACAGCTCTTCCTGTTTTAGAAAGGATGTGTCAGGTGTTGAAACTTGCCAATTAAATTATGTTCATTCTTGATGTGAGCTTTAGCCATTGAGTATGTTGTGAGCTGAAATCTCCCTCTCCTGCTCAGTAAGAACTGCAACACTAACACCTATACATTCCCATCTGGATCACTGATAATTTGAAGCTGATAATTATTTCTGTTTTTCACTATGAAACAAAGATACCTGTGCCTCTGATGTATTTCCACTGTGTGTCTTTGTGTATGTCAGAAAGGTATCGGTCTCCTGCTATCTAAGAAAGCATTTCTGCTGACATTTTCCTTATGACTTTTCATTCCAATTTATAAAGCTACCTGTTGAGGAATTTCTATGATACCACCTATTTCCCATAGAGGCTACCACCTAAGCCTTGATTAGTTCACAGGAGATCAAACTCCCTAACAAGTAACTGTCAGTTCCAGTTTTTAAGATTAGAACTAGGTCAGGTTTGTTACGTACATCAATTCTTTTATGTAGCACAGCTAAGACAAAAAAAAAGGATTTTAGGGGAAAAAATAAAGGAAAACAGGACTGAAAGTCTAACTAACAGATAGAAAAATGCTTCTCGTCTCAAAAGCAAAATGCCACAAATGATTCTTTAAATCACCAACCCCCTAAGGCTGAAGTCATAGAGTCTCTAGCTTTGTCTAAGAGACCAAGAGACTTTACAATAGTTCAGGAGGTTTGTAACAGAGATGGCATATGAGCAGAATCATTTGTAATATGTAATTCCTTAGATATTCATTCAGTAAAGGCGGTGGAAATGATTTTTGTTCTGATGAGACAGAAATAGCTTTTGCACAATATTGATCTTTTCCATGTGTTGGGACTGCTCTGTGTAGTTTTGGAGCAGCTACACTACAACAGAAACAACAGTAAAAGCTTTATAGAAGGCTGTTTTGTATCCCATTTAATTACTTCTTTTTAACACTTCATGATAATACATTGCTCTGTGGAATCCCTGATGCCTTTCTACAACTCATGTCTGTTCAGTATTAACCCTTTATTGGGGGTGCTTTGTTATTTCAGGTTCAGATTAAAGAAATGCAAACAAACTGGAAGAGAGGAAAGTACCTTTAAAAAATAATCAAGGCCTGTGAATAAATTCCAAGGGACTTCTTCTACTTGGACTGACCAGCCAATCTGTATGTGACCACTGTGTCCATATCCAGACATAGAAGCAATCATAAACACATAGAAATATATTTCTTTTTTGTTTGCTTGTTTAACTCTATAAAAGTGAAGAAGTAGCCCCGTGAGTCAGTCAGAATGCTCACCCCAAACAGGCTGCATGTGTAAAGCCAGTTCCAACACTGAAGGACTAAAGCTGAGCAGTGTCCAACTTCACACATCCCAACAAAACCAGAATATACCCACATGTTTATTCTTCCCACAGGTCCTTTTCTTTAGCAGCTCCAGGCCTGCTATTAATCAACATCTCCTTCCTCTTGTGAAACAGAATAATACCAAAAGGAGCAAAACTCATCAGCTTGCCTTACTTAGCAACATTTGAGATGGAACCCTAGTTCACAAGAGCTCACAAGAGCAAGGGTTTTGGATTACCTATGGAAGATGGGAAGCAGTTGGCTCTAACCAGGGCATCCTGGACTATTGAGACACAAACAAGACCAAGATGAAAGATACTGTGGTGATCCCAAACCCAGGTGGACTGGGTGTTGCCTACTTCTAGCCCACAGCACCATGAGCTGAAGAAAAGCTCTAACTTCTTTTGTCTTAATATAAAATACCTCCTACTTCCAATTTACTGACTTGCAGCCAAAGCTCTTGCCTAGGAAACAAAAATAATAAAAAAAAGTAAAATATCAGTCACTACTCTTGAGCATGACAAGTTTCAAGATAACAGCAGAAGGCAGTTGTTTAAGGAATAAAACCAATTCCCTCATAAAGGAGAATTTTTTTAGAAAAGTAAATAAATATTACCATCTCATCTCTATCCCAAAGAGGCAAAAAAGAACTAAAAGAACCTTTTAAAAGTCCACAGAAGTTTCTGAACCTTTCCCATCTTTACCCTCAGAATGTTTTCTTGCTTGTGTAAGGTACCTTTATTATAGTTCATATACACTGCCTCTGTACTCATGGGAATACTTTGTTGCACACACTTCACCCCAGAGCCCTCCACCTCCTGTTTTTCCCTGGAACAGCGGGATCCAGCCTTGCATGAGCCTGCAGCACTCCAGATGGGTCAGAGAGCCTTGCCAGGCAGCCTTGCTCAATACCACAAGGTAATTTTACAGTCTTCTGTTTAAACAGTGAGCAGTGACTATGATTTCTGATTCAAAACAATAACAGCATATGGCACAGCTTAAATGGCTCTGCCATTTTGGATGGAGTGCAGGGGGAGTTATTTCGCTTTATTATAACACAAGAGCTGCATTAGCTGCTGCAAATGGACAGCCAAGAGTAATGAGATGACATTCAGAACGGGAGTTTGGTGGGAAGGCCTTCTGTGCAAGTTGGCCAAATGATGTAACACCACCACAGGAGTTCCAAGGGCTGATGAGGTGGAAAACATCATTCACTCAGTATCTCTTGAAATGCAAAGAGTATGGCCCAAGAGGTTGCCTGACTCCCCTCCTTTCGTTTTTTGTTTTGACTATCAGAATACCTAGTTGTGAATTACTCCTTGACAATCCTTCAAACCATTAAAATGTTCAGGCTACTTTTCTCCCTTCTTCTAAAATGTAGTTGCACTTTGGGCAGGTATCATACATTTGACTTCAAATTCCCTTTCTATAAACTCAGTTATTGCACAACTACTTTTATCATTTAAACAAGAAAAGGAATTCAAGAGCTTAAAAGAGCTATAAGACAGCAGATCAACACACTGGCAGTGAGTGACAGTTTAAGACCCCCAATCCCAGAGCTGAAACATGGAAATTATTTTTCAAATAGCGTAACTGTATAACACAGAAGTGTAACTTCATTCCTACTCTGACAAGGAATGCATTCTTCAGTTGTACAACTTTGAAGTTCACACAAATACTTTAAATTAGCTCAAATTTCTTTCACTCCTACCTTAAACCTCTCAGCATTCAAATTCTTTGCCTTTTCCCCGTCCAGACCTCTCGAAACAGGGGTTGTTCTATGCAGTTTTACCTACAACCACAACTATCATAATGCTGCCAGACACACTCAATCAAACATCACATATCCAGGTGCAAGAGAGCAATGGAATAACCTCCCAGTACTAAATATGCACACAGCAATGTTCACCTAAATATGTACCCAGCAATGCAGTTACATCCACATTACATTAGTGTATTTTCTTGCAAGAACGTTTTAATGGAAAGCAAACAACATATGCCAGTGGTTTAAAGGCTCTTCAGCAGAATCTGCTACTGAAGGCTGGAAACTTTGGGAACTACTACTTAAATCTCTCTTCTTTTTTTATGGCTTTTAATATTACATTTAAAAAAAACCCCAAACCCTCATATAATTAGAATATATGAGCATCAGGAAAAGTGGAGAGATGCTTTCTTTAAACAGATGCCCCAAAATTATAATCCACATTGCCGGCCCTCCCTTTCATCATGAGGAAGAGCTCCTCACAATTTTCAGTTTGCATTAAGCCAGTCTCAGAATCCCCAGTGAAAGTGAGAAAAAGGAAAGTTTCCTGCAGTTCTCACCCTGGCCCCGAATCCCGCTCTGCAAACACCGCCATCCATGTGCCCCTCAGCCCCACATGTCTGGACTCTGGCACTCCTCAGAGCCTCAGCCAGAACCCACACTCAGAGCATTCCCTCCTCTGAGCCCACCCCATCACCCTCCCCATCAGGAACAGACCATGGAGAAGAGAGATGAGACAACCCCTCACATTTTCCAGCCTGCACAAACCTGTCACACCTGCAAGCCTTCATTCCCTAATAATACACCTGGATTTAAAGTTCCTACCAGATCCAAACATCTGACCTCCACACCTCTCTAAAAACATCTCTCCAAGACTCAACTTATCTTTAAAAATCTGTGGGCTGTCTCCTATCTCGATTCTCTCGCACAAACTCTGAATGGTTGTAGAAAAGCAGCTTCTCATAAATCCTCTGCTTGCTTTGCTGTCCAGAGCTGCATCAGTAATCTTTGCCAAAGCTGCTTAGGGAAAGGCATCCCCAAACTGGGGGAGAACTGTCAATTCCTGCACAGGGCTATGAATGATCTTATAAGTAAGAAGATATGGTGACCTATGAAGTAGAAACCTTTCAGAATTGTGTTTTCCTGTTTTCCTCCCCTGCAGATTACACTTGAATGGATTGCTCATTTAGCAGCATAACTACAGAGTAAACCTGAGTATTTTAAAGCCTTGTTCTTGAGAGCTGCTTAAATACATATTGTGGAAAATAACTACTGCCCTTGGGACTAGTCTGTGTGAGAACTGCCCCCTGAGCAATGTTTGTGAAAAGGGAGATCCGTAGAAACTCTTTTGCTTTGTTTCCAGCCTGTACCATGCCTTGTTTCTGAATTCTACAGAGGAATGAGAGTAAAGCTGTAGTCAGGTGTTATTCTTCTTCACGGAATTACCATTTATTGTGAGGTGTAAAAGCAATTAAATAAGAGATAAAATGGTCTAATCTATATACAACTTCTTTTTACTTTTAGTATAACTTTATTTCTTTAGAGCAGCTCTATTCAGATTGGTGATGATTTAGGAAGAAAATAAAGCAGAACACCTAGATAGTTTATATCTAATTCTAACAGCTATCATCAAAGTGATATTACAGGCTTGTAAAATATATTGTAAAATTACTAGAATCATTCCAATGTTGAAATGAAAGCACAAACGCTGTGTTCACAGATGGAGAAATGAATTCCTTGACTTTTCTACTGGAATAGAAGTATCTTATGGAGAATATACAAAACACAAGGAAAGGAGAGTTTCTCTATGGAAAGGCTGACATTCCTCAGCATTTTACCTGGCACAGAAACTGTGTTTGCAACTCAAAGACAAAGTCAGTAAGAAATAATAAATTACACTAGTCACTGGTAACTTACATTGATGAATGGAGACTGAAAGATAGGCTTATTTTTGTAATGCATCTGTAATAGTGCATAGCAGTATGATTATAGAAACAGAAACCTCCATTTTCACCAGGAAATGAGCTAATTTTCATTAAAAGACAAATTTTCTGTCCCCTTACTGTGTAGATCTCAAGTTCCACACTGCTCATCCATGTAACTGCTCTGTAAAGCAAGCCTAATTTCTACTTATCTTTGAACATCTTTCCTCTTTTCCATATTGACAAGCACTTAAGGAGTAGGTGGCAGCTCTCCTTGTCATGATTGAAGGACAATTTAAACCCCAGCAGGTAAAGGCACAGTCACCTGTACTCTGGTTCTGACACTCTCTGACTTGGAAAACAGGAGACGGTTCAAAGATACTCTAAAATCAAACATCAAAAGGAATCTAAAGGTGATTTTGGAATTTTAATCTGGTAATACTGGAAAATAAATGAGAAATAGAGTCTGTCATTCACTTCATCCAGTGAAAAAAGATAAGGGCAAAAAATGGTAAAGAACTGTTTTGTAATGCATAGCTATAAGAAAGAATCCTCTGGATATCTGAGACTGAAATCTAAATGATCTCTATGTTCTTTTAAATCAGTCTTTTTTAATATGCCACTCCCCCACCCCTCCCAAATTTCATACAAGCATATCTCCAAATAAAATAATTATCTGCAGAATATTGATAATTACTTAATCAGCAGAGACTGAACAAACCAGGCTGAGAAACAACATTTCAAATATCTGCTTTCTCCTCTCTTGGTGTGAAATAAGAGTGAAAATGGAGTACAAAGTGCACTATTGAGCTGAGAGCAGTGGCTTAGAAAACAGAAAAACAGTCCTAATAAATGAGCTGATCTTGTAAGAACCCCAAAGCCTAAAAAGCAAATCAGTCTGTGCTTTTCTCTTTCTATTCCCCTTTCCAATTACCCCTCATTCCTCTTCTCTGAACTCCTTGCCCCTTTTCCCTCAACACACAGCTCATTCAATCTCCTGCTCCTCTCAGCTCCTCTCCTTGTCTGCATTTGAATTAAACTGTTCCCCTAGTTTTCCATTCTGCTGAAAGGCCAGGAGGACAGAATAACAACTGGAGCAGACATTGTTTCATTAGCTCAAGTGCCCAGCTCAGGGAAGCCTTGAACAGCCAAGGGGAACAAAAACAGTCACAACTGTGTTAGGGTTTAATTTACAAACCAAAAGCAACAAACACCAATACACAATCCTCCACTTAATCGAGAAGCTGAGGCTCTGAATTCTCAAATTCAGTTCCCTGTCTAAATTATGTCTTAAAGAGAGTTTGGAAGCTGTAAGGCCCACGATCATACTGAGCACAGCAAATATTGGAGGGGTTCCTGTGTGACTGGAGACAAAGCAACATGTCATCATGTCCTTAGTGCTGTACTCCCAGTGTAATAAAACCATGATTAACAGTTTGCACACAACCAGAGGTAGTTCCCTCACAGTGGCACAAACTCATTCCAGAAACATTTCCAACCATATGACAGAGTAGTTGCTATGTATATTCACTCCCACTTTTCAACTTAAGTAGCTAACAACTCTGTTAAGTGTAGAGTGAAGATAATTTTCCATTCCAAATAAACTGTCATTTATTTCTTTCAAGAACATCACCTGCAATGCAAAATACCTCTACCTAAGCAGAAAGCTTCAAAGTCTGCTATGTCCTTATTCTAAATTTAAATAGCACAAATTAAAGCACTTAATCTGCCATTTTAACCTATTGAGTAAAGAGGGAGAAAACTTTAAAACCCTTGTGGTTTATTAGGCATTGAAAGGTGCATCATCTTAATAATTTCTGAAAGTCTGAAATGTTTTACCACACCTTTACAGTTCTGAAGACACTCAGGTTGTGGCAAGTGTGGAGAGCAGCTGGACATACAAACCATGCTTCCCTCAGCTATTAAAAGACATTCTTCTGTCTCCACAGTGTCAAGAGAATGAAATCTGCACAGAATCCATACCAGACAACACATATTCCTTTGCTGCATCCAGTCATTTTAATTTCCAACCATTACTCACATTAACAATGCCATTTGTACTCAAGCAGGCCAATAAAAGATTTGCCAAGAATGAGTATTGTGGAGAAGTGCCTGGGTCAGGAAGGAAGAGGACAAAAGGAAAATTGAACTCCATCACACATCAAGGACAGATGGATTCTGGCAGAGGGAGAGAGAGAGGCAAAAACTCTATGGAAGCACAAGAAAAAAACATTGCACAGAATTTTAAGGGAGCAAAGGCAGCTCAGCTTAGCAGCAATATAGGAAAGAACTCATTTCCATTCCTGCAAAAGTGAATAATGTAAGTCAAGTATCCCAGAACTGCTACACTAGGAAGGGAGGTAGAAAGGGAGCCTTAAAAAGTGAGAAAACCAGGACTGAACTAAATGAACAAGCAGAGGTATCTAGAAAGAAAAGTTATAAAACCAGAAAAATGAAGTCATCAATACAGAAGAACAGGACAACTGCTGCATATATCATTTTAAAGAGCCCAAAGCACCAAAACCCCAACAAAACACCACACTTCATTCTAAACTTTTTACTATTGAAGAACATGAAACCAGACATGAAATCAAGTTCAGTTTAACTTACAAAGAACTTTTACCTGTGTAGCTGAAAGCAACAGTTGATTCCACACTTAATACTTTTGTGAAAGTTATCTTCATAAAAACTTTCTGTGACAACCACTTTTGAACTTCTGTTTGTCAAAGTTATATTGTGAATGTTCACTGGATATTCAGCTCACCAGTTACTTCACAATCAGTTTGATCTCACAAGCTCCCTTATTCATCAATTTATATCCAAAGTAAATGAAGTTCCACATCATTGTTGACCTACCAGATAAATACATTTTTTCGTGGCAAATGTTGGGGCAGGGAGAAGCTTTTTCAAGTGTCAAGACACTTGTCTTGCTTCTGCTTTACCTAAACTATTGGAACTCATACATTTTGGAGATACCTAGAAAATTTCAGAATATATTTCAGCATTTCAGAAGAGCCAGCCCCTCCCCAAACTCTCTCACAGGGTGTATCAGTGCTTGCTGACATGCCACCAGGCACCTCTGCCTGTTGACGATTCTGACCTTTATTAATTCAAGTCTGAGCCATCTCCACCACTGATCTGTCAAAACTGACACCTTGTCACACTAAGATTTTGCAGGGAGCATTCTGAAATAGTTCACAGGGCATTACATTGAATCTATGTGATATCCAGAGGAAATTTATGACTTTTAGGTTTTTCTTTTATATTTCTGTGGTAGGATGTGAAATAAATCAGCTCAGCATCCAAAAAAATGAAGACCCATCCCAGCAAGGGAACAACTAAATTATATTGAGTTGTTTTTATAAAATAGTTTTCAATAGCAGTTTTGTTTTTCTCCTCAAAATATATCCCTAATAGCAGTAATAATAAACAAACCGTAACACCTTGAAGTTGAACCAGGTCCAGTTTGAGGCCCTTATTTGTAGGTTCAACATATTAATTAACTGCACAGGAAACAGAACAACAGGACAGCAGTACAGTCTGTCAGCATCACCACTTGGGACAGAACCAAGATCTGGGGAAACCACTCCCTAAAATATTCCACCACCTGAGCTATTTTACAGGCAACAGCACCAATAGTGAGTTGGGGATACATTAGGGAGCTTCAAGACCTTGAAACTTTATAGGGTCTTTGCACTAATTCCCATAACACAGCAGACAGAGTCCATTAAAATTCTTGTGCAGTTGTAACATAGGTGTGGTATTTTTTATAACCACCTAAAGCCAGCTTAACACAAAAGCCAATAACCAAGAAGAAAAAAATACCCTGTGCATTACTGGCCTCAGTTCAGTCCATGAATATAACTCGAAAGAGTTTTATGTGGAAATTACTGACACTTAATGGTGGTGGAAGATGTTTCATTCATCTTGTTTCTTACATTAAAGAATCATTCACATGTTCTGCAGTGCCTTTAAGTTGCCTGGAGATAAACACAGCATAAAAACAGAGAGATGACTTTCTGCTAATTGAACAACTCCAGAATTCACTCCACAATGTCCAGTGAGCTGGATGCAACTTCTGCACTTGTAAAAGACTTGCAGGTATTAGAGATGTGTGACCAGCCTGGCACATGGTGTCAACCTACAGAAGTGTCACCTGATTTATTCAAGAGGTTTCCAGAACAAAAGCATAAACCTCAAGGGAACAAATTACTCCCACTTCAACCATTCCTTCATTAGGAGATATTGCTGACCCAGGAAGCGACAGTTTCCTTCCAAGTTTGCATTTTCTCTTACACATTTCTCTTCAGGCTTTGAAAGTCTTTGTGTTGTTCAAAAACAATAACTGTGTTTCTTTCTCTCAAAAAGCAGATCTGCTCATGATGACAAACCACAGTGATACTCCTTACAATGAACTGGGAATATCATCCCATAATATGCTCATTGTCATTATTGAAATACCATTTCCATTAACCTTTTTTATAAAAGGCATCAATAATCAGTTTACAAAGAGAAGAATCTCTTATTAGATAAAAAGCAGTACTGCTTGTGCCAAACTCCCAGTTTCCACATCCAAAGGACAGCAGAGCTGGAAGCAGCTGCAGTTATTTCCTTGGTCAGCCTTTTTCATACACTTAAATTTGAAAGCAAGAAAATTACATGCTTTGTAGATTTTCTGGAATTTGGAAATATCAGATTTTCAGTAATCAATACTGTGTGTTGTGATCAACTGATGTAAACTATTGAACTTTGATTTGCTTTGAAAAGCTGTGCTTGCACTGCCAAAGCTCAGAATTGTTTCTCAGATGAAACAGAAGGAAGAGACTTCAGTATCAGATGGATATCAGTGCAAAGGTAACCTTGTTTAACTTCCCTTAATATTTATATTGTTACAAATTCAGCAACTTTTATTTCACTGGGTAACTGCAACTTTTCAAACAAGAACTAAGATATTTAATTTCCAGGTCTTTGTCACATTTCCCTTCTTTGTGAGCTTCTTCCCTCTATCAATTTTAGTCTCTTTGGTGTGGATTTTACTTCAGATTTAATAGGATTTCATTTAAAGAATCAGAGAACCTCCTCAGGGGAAGGCACATCATGTCATCAGCTCCACAGGGGAGAAAGCCCAGAAGTTGAATACACAGAGAGAAATCAAATACACAAACCCCCTTCAAGGAAGTATAAAACAAACAGCAAATATTTTTTACTGTGTGGTACAGACTGATGAGTGGAAAGATACCGAGTTCTTAAGTTTTATTATATATTCCTGCTGAACTAAAGCACCCTATGAAATCTCAGAACAGATATTGGGCACAATCTGCCCATGCTTAACATTTGTATTAGTCAGCCCTTCTTTCACACACATTAGTTTTCAAAAACAGGCTGTCCATCAGAAAGAAAACTCACATTTACCTCCCTCTGTCTGGATAATATTGTTGAACATGAGCTACACGAGAAGTCATTTAGAAGAGCATTATTTATTGCATTTAAGTATCATATGGTACTTGCTCTCATATTTTAAGTCTTGTACAATGTGGAATAACCTCTGAAGGATGAAAGTATGTGAACACATCACTACACTAAGGCAGCCTGACTTTTTATTTGCTGTAACTTCACTGAAACTAAGTATTAGTTTGCTTGAGCTAAGACAATGTCAGAACCTGCAGTGCTTTATTGACAAGTCAGTTCTCTCCCTGGAACACAACAGTTGTACACAGTAATTCTTCTCAGTATGGGTATCCTCCCATTAATCAGAACATTTAGGGAGTTACATAATGGCTGCAGAAACTTGCAGGTTGGACTCTCTTCACTGACCTTCTAGAACTTCTCAGCATTTTAAACTCTTAAACATCCTCTCGAAGCAAAGACACTTTTTATTTCATGATGTAATACATAAATATATGAAATAACTTTTCTGTGCCAACACACATATTTCAGAAGTGGCAAACACAGCTGGGAAACTGAAGCTGCTGGATGTTTATGTTTGTTCACAGGACATCCTCTAAGTTTTCATTCCTGACAGAAATCACATGGCTAATGTGTTCTTAGGGACCTTCTCTAAAAGAAGCCCATTTTGATTTTTCAGATATTTTTTGTCTCTAAAGAGTTTGGGGTTTGAGCAGAAAGGCTGGGAAAGGAAAGGCAAGATAGAATTCCAGGCCAATTACAGACCATTGGGTTGTGTTCCAGTCCTGGGCAAACTTCTGGAACACATGCATTAAACTGACTATTTAAAGGCACTTGGAGATGAACAGCCACCAACAGAGGTTTCTTGAAGAGCAAATCAGTTGTTTGATAGCTGAGTTTAAATTCCTTCAACATAAACCTGGTAGCTAAGAGGAAAGCAGGAAATGTCACATTGACTTTAGCAAACATCCTGACACTCTCTCTAGCCAGATTGCCTTGCACAAGCTGAAGAAAACACGGGTGACTTGGAAGCCCTGTAGGATTGATGAGAAACACATTGGATAACCACCAGACACATTTATTTGTGTCCTGGTAATTATGGCCTGTCTTCAATTATAGCAAAAATATCCCAGAACAAGAGGTTTCAAATCAAAGGGACAAGGAAACAACACTGAATTGTATAGCAAAGTCACAAGGAAATGCCACTAACAGAGAACGTGAAGAAGGATGGAGTGTTTGTTTTTCAGGATTTTTGATGATTTGCAGAATAGAAAATTGAAGAGAAGCAATGAATTCACTCCCTGAAAGACACATTTACATTATTGACTCCTAGTCCAACTTCTTCACTCTGCTGCCTCAAGCCTTTTTCATATCCGTGGAAGGCATTGGTGGAAGTCTGGAAAAATTCAAGTGGGGTCCCAAACTGAATCCTGTCAATTACAAAGTGTAGGCCCCTTTGTAAGTTACTGCAGACTTGATGATAAAATGAGAACACACATAAAGCACCAATTTTCTAAAATCACAGTTCCCAATGAGAGTAAAGGGTGTTTGACAATTGCAAGGTAGATTAATCTATTAAGGAAACCTCCAAATTAAACACCATGGTTTATCCTAAATGCCAAAAAATACTGTAAACTCAGGAGACTTGGAAACACGATGGGAACATTCACATAATTCTTAATTCTGTTATCCCAGTAAAATGTCATTATAGGAGTGCCAGTCAGTGATGAAATTTTCTTCCAGCGTGGTTCTAACACTTAATACTAGCAGGATCAAATTGATAGCATGACATTACACTGCATGAGAAGTCTGTAAATAAGATGATTCATCCCCAACAGTAGCACTGGGACTATACAGAAAGCAGAAAACTCTCCTCCATGAATCTTAAAAATATGGTAAAATAAAAAGCCAAAAGATCCAGACAAGAATAAGCTAAACATGGGAGCCACGAGGTAATTAGCATTATGGCAAATCTGCTGGGAGAAGAAAAAAAAAAAAACAAAAAAAACCCACCCCAAAACAAAACAAAAAACCAAAACAAAACCAAAACAATCCCCAGAGCAACAGCAGAGCTGTATTCTCAGCAGTGCAGTAGTACAGTAGATGATCTAGATTACAGGTACAAACCACTATAACATGTGATTATTCACTGTCATGGGTAAGGGAGGATACATTGAAGGGTACGTGTCTCAGGTGTATTGGCACCCTCATGAAAACACAGGGCATCTCTTATACACAACTTATTCATCAATAGTTTGGTTTAGTGACTTACACAAGATCCAGCTGCAGAAAACAAGTCTCCCGAGCCAAGCTGAGCTTTGCCTTTTTGAAGTGCCATACAAAACATCAGGTCTGATTTCTGTCAGTGACAAAGTGGCAATCAGGAGCCTCAACTCCTTTGAGTTTGGCATAAACCCACACCCAGTTCTGGCAGGGCAGTGTGTGGACTGGGAAGGAAAGTCTGAAGTTAAACACACAGTTACACACCTTCTGTAGTCTCTAAGATGAAACCATTTCCTTGATAATGCTTTGTTTTTAGACAAAGAATTTGCCTAGAGAACTGATCAAAGAACTGATCTGTTGGACAAGAAGATGAAACTGCATATCTTCTTTTCTAATATATTATTAAAAAGTATCACTGTACCACGCACTTTATGATTCTACCAAAGAATCTACTCAATCAGAGGTTGTTGTTGGGCTTTTTCCTTCCTTTTGAGAACTGAAAGGGGTATTAGAGGGTCTTTACTACCTGCCCTTTTGTTAAATGTGTCTAGCTTTGAAGCAAGTATCTCTGAAATGAGGCAGATGGTGTATCCTTTGAAGTACCAGCTTATTCAAAGTAGAAGAAAAAAAAAAGAAAAAGAGAAACAGCCCCATTGCAGTTACTTTATTATGCAATGCACTTTTAATCTTGTAGGGATGACCACAGAAAATCAGAAGATGAAATCATGAGCCCTCTCACCACAGTTTGGCAAAAAGAGAAGCAGAACTACAAGGCCTTGGTTCAAGCTCCCCAATATGCAGTATGGAAGAAAAACCTCGCTGGAGTGATCAACTCTCTCACAGTGACACAGCAAGAATTGCTACAATGATTTTTTAAATCTACAGGAACTATGCAAGTTCCTGCTTTTCACTCCAAAGAAAGATGGAACAGTGGATTCTATCCAAAGGACAAGTCTAAGGAGACCAGAATCTGTCTTCTATCAGGAAGACTGGACCAGTAATATCATGAATTTGACAGGCCTGTATAACCAGATGTAAAAGAAATTAACAGCACACAAAACAAGAGGGAATGGAAAATGGAATCAAGTTGCACCAGGCAAGGGTTAGGTTGGACATTAGGAAAAAATTCTCTACAGAAGGGGCTGCAGAGCACTGGAACAGCTGCCCGGAGTCACCCTCCCTGGAGACATTTAAAAGAGGTGTAGAAGTGGCACTTGGGGACAGAGGCTTAGTGGTGACTTGGCAATGCTGGGTTAACAGCTGGACTTGGTGATCTCAAAGGTCTTTTACCACCTAAACAATTCTATGATTCTATGACTGAAAGACAACAGTCCAAGCAGAAAATGTCACAGTGAATACCAGGCAGCTTTTCAGGAAGACAAAGGAGTGGGGTTCTCCTAAGGATCAGTCTCCTCAGATGCTGCAATGAAAAGGAAAGACACCTGAGGAAAAATCTCTTTTGGTGACAGCAGGTTCCCCTGAGCTGAAAGTGCTGCCTGCTGGCAAAAAAAATGTTAGCTTGGGATCCCAGCAGGAAACATTCAAAAACGTGCAGTGGCTAAAAGCTTCTGGTTTTGTAAACAAAAAGATATTTTGCCAGCCAAATGTGGTTTTGCAAGTGCTTGCAGCTCCAATATAAAGAATACTCTAAAAACAGTAAACAGTGGGTGCATGTAAATACCAAAAGCTCATCTTTTTTTGTCCCTTAAATAATTAAACCATATCTTATTGACTAATGAAGCTATTTAAAGACATCAGAGTAACATTCCAGCCAGCATAAGCAACTGTTTTTGCCTCAAGTGACATGTTCACAGCAGTACATTTTATTATTTCCTCATAAAATTTGTTCTGTCATTTCTGCAAGAGAGTTATTTTTAGCTGACAGATAAGATGGTAAAAAAACCCCCAAGAAAACAACAAACCAAACCCCAAACATGCAAAGCTTCAAACAAAATAAATAGTGACTCATCAGTCTGAGACTACTCTTATAATAAGAGTCAATAAAATAGGGATTGGCCAATGGTGCCTTTTCTCAGCAATAAACACAAGAGTTGTCAAGTTATATGTAAAACTGGGAAAAGTGAGAAACCCACATTATACAAATGATTTCATCCATTAACAGTAGCTCTCTCCATTCAGCAGGCAGGCAACCAGTTGCAGTGTGCAGATGTACACACTGAATAGCAGCTTAGCCACCTGCTCAAGGAGGTTTAATCTTGAGCACAGATTACTCCATTAAAATCAAGCCCTAAACCCAGATAGTTTTAATAGGCACCTGTAGCTAGGGTGAACTAGTCTACACCTTTTGGCTATTCCAAACATGTAAAGCATTCAACTTCATTTAACAACCATGGAAAGACTGGGTGAATTCAGTTAGACACAGCAGTACACCTTAAGAAGGTTTCCAGCCTCTCTGTGCTACTTGGTTCAGCTGACACAGTAGAAACACACCTTGTGTTGCTGAGATGTACCCGCTGTGAACTACTACAGTGATTTCTATGCTGCTTTTTGCTTCAGTGGGAGCAGAATCAAGGAAAAGGATTAAAAAATCTCTGCATATGCATCATATTTAAAAATTCCCATAGAATACTCATTGCCCCTCAGCGCTCTAGTGATATTTGAGCAAAATATCAGTTATATAGTCCAATGGGTCAGTCACATTAGTATAGCAAGATCACAGATGACTTCAGTAACCAGAAGGATGGCACTGCCTTCCACCTGCCATGTACTGTAATCTACAAAGGTGAGATCAGTGGAGACTAGAAATTAAAAAAAAAGAAAAAAAAACCTTTCCCCTCTTTCAGTGAAAAGCAGCTTTGGGAAAGATGATGAACAACACGTACCTCATTCCTTATTAACAACACGTTTGTAACATGAACTGAGGAAGTTGTGATTTCTGTGACCTCCCACAGGTCATTTGTAACTATGTCTCCTATGAGTTATGAGCTCTTGCCATCCATGGACTAACTTCAATCTGGTGACAGTAATGAGACAAATATGTATTAGCTTCATGCCTCTGAAATTGTAATGCCCCGAGTGAATCCTTGACATTTACTATTTGCAATTTCCCCTCATGTAAAATGCAGTGTAAAAAACAACTGAAATGCACGAATGTGTTGGCAAGTAATTTCAACTTCATACTGACTCATTAAAGTTAGAACATAGTCTTTTCCAAATCATTCCAGGAATAAAATTACCACATATAAAAGGAGATGCCATATCTGGTAACATGTTCTATGACTTCAACACCAATCCTTGGTCAATTATTCTTAGATTTGCTACAAACACTCATAAAATTTTTCCACTCTGTTTATTTTGATCGTCATCCTGGTCTTTTGTTGGACATTACTGTGTGCACTCAGCTTTCAGGATGACTCATTTCCCTGCATTTACTGAAATTCTTCACATGTGGATGGCTGCAGGTGCTCTGTGTTTTATTTATATATATATATATATATATATATGAATCAAGGTAAATCCTGTATAAACTGAACCTCTCCTTACTCCAAAGACATCACATTTTTGTTACACAGAAACAGCCCATTGCAACTCCCACTATTCTCTCTCAGAACTCCCTAACTGGGAGCAGAATATCTATTTACAGTGACTCCAAAAATAACTTGACAGTCTATTGGGTAAACAACCCTTATTTGGAAAATCTTATAGTATAATATGTAGTTTAAAAGCCCAAACTGATATTTTGTCTGATGGGCTGTAATGGATCCTCAGGAAATAACAGGTATCTTGTAAAGACTCTTTATATATAATTATGTGGTGACTTGATGATAAATCAAACTGGATACACATAAAATATCTTCAATCTGCAATTACAGAGGCAATTTTAGTGTCCTATTCTAGATCACCTGACAGTTATCATGGGTATTTCTCTGCTTACACTAAATATGAAAATTTTAATGTCTGCAACCATTTCCTAGTCCATCTTATTTGAGCCAGGCTTCTTACTCATAATTCACACACAATTCCTGTACTTTCCAGCAGGGAGTACAAGATCCTGACTTCTTCATGAAATATACTTCAGGAAGCACAAAATATTTCTTCCCATCTTAATTCTGTGTGAAAAACCATGCAGCCAGGACATTTACCATGCAATACCACTGTATGGTGCTTTCATACTTAGCTGATAATTCTAATTTTAGGTTAGTGACTGCAGTAAAAAAAAGTCAGAACACTACAGACAACCCAGCCCAGCCCTATTCACTTCTCCTGCACACGACTCTCTTTCCAGACAATAAATACATGCCTGGAAGGAAAGTAGTAGCTTGAAGATTATGAACTTTTAAAATTGGAAAGATCAGTCACAGATATCTATAAATACTCTGTTCTGCAAATAAACATTACAAAAGACTGCGAGATATGGCACACTACAGGAAAGGGGTGCTTAGGGCTAAAGTTAACAGGAGGTCCAGCTTAACTCAGTCATCCCATATTAAAGCACACACACCCCACACAGAACAACTGACAATAAATTAGATGTCAAATCAAAAAGGCCCATGAATGCCAAGAGAAATTAAAGGTTGAAATATGAAGAACAGTGACCTGAATGCTCCACAATTAGCAACTAAATGATGTTTGGCACACTTCTGCAGGCAGGGCTTTACAAGGCACTATTACCAGATATATACAACAATTAAGGGACTATTTGAGCCCTATTTAAGATATTTCCTGATATTTCAGTGAGAAGTTCAAGGTTTGCTAACACAGTGCTGAGACTCAAGCAAGGGAATTGTTTTGTAAAGAAGCTTGTAGCTCTCACTGCAGCCAAGAGGTAAATGGAGCACTAACCATCCCAAGTAACAAATACAAGCTGGAGGTTCACTGGAGTATTCTGCATTTTCCCCCACAGCAGAATCACATGGTTACAGTCTTCAAAGTGAAAATAACGAAAGTGCACAGTCAGCAACTTTCAACATACTTCTCTAGGATTTAATGTAAAAGACTTCCAATTAAGCTGATTGTGAAGTCCAACCCATCTTGTCAACCTTTATATACAATTTATCTTTTCAAAATGTAAAAAATGACCCCATGCATGACCATTTTACAAATGTTAACTGTATATTCTACTCAATGGAATAAGAGAAAAGGTTTCTGGATGTTCCCCTAGTTAATCTGAATGATCAAATAATGTTTAGTAAAGTAAACATATGCATAGATCACTAGACTTAAATTCAGAATATTTTCCCAAGTATAGGTAACTTGATAATATTTTGCAAACAGTATTTTGATCCAAAAGCACTTAATTGCTCCAGCTTTCAGAGACAATTACTTCAAGAGACTCTCCAGCTAACTTCACTCTGTTATTTTTAAAGCTATTCTTATATGTGAAATGTAGTTTCTTTCTAACACATAAATCAGTTTAATTATGCTGCAATTACTTCCTTTTTGCACTCCCCTTTTGTTTTGCCCTGTGGAGGAGGCAAACCTGACACAAAATGTCACTATAAATAGAAGAGGACATTCCTACTGCCTGGCAATCCCGAAATAGCTTCCATGTTATGGAGACAATTCCCATTGTCAGTGGTTTAACTGTTGCTGTCACTGGTCTCTCGGGGTCCCAGTGGAAGCAGCAGCACAAAGAACATTAACAGAACAATTATCTAAAGCGACAAGGCAATAAAATATGAGAAGCACCATTAGGATGTGCAACTGTGCAGCACTCAGTGATGACATTCCAAACCCTACCCAGGGCACTGGCAGGGTCGAAATGTTTCAGCCACACATGATGGCAAAACAAGGTACAAAGAGGCTCAGAAAAGGAAAGCTTTGTTCAACTCTACAACTACAGCTAAGCTGGCAACAAACAATGCAACTCAGTCACGCTTTTCTCCTTAATGCTGGTGTATAAATAAATCTTCTTGCTGTAATTGTATATTTTGGGACAAGGAGCTAAAACTTGATCTGCATATTTAAGAGAAAAAATACATGCCATTTTACAAGGCAACCTAGCACAAGGTACATAAATCATATTAATTACTGCATTTATTATCTTTCAGCATATTTTTGCAATTGTAGCTCCCTTATGTACTTCATCTATAATTCTTGTCTTCTTTACAGTCAGTGAGGAGAAAATTACAGTAGAAAATATGGTTCTACAGCCTCAGTTTGCCTCATAAATTTTTGTCCTAGTTCTTCACCTGCAATAATCAACAGCTCCTTGCTAGACAGGCTACACTACTATTTTAATGGGAGAATCAAAAGATTAATGATGTGATATTGCACATAGAGGTTTTACTTAAGTTTCCTCTTGTTGGGCAAAAATCCCATTTCAAGCAGGGATTAAAAAAATAATCTAAAACCTGTGAAATTGACACACACACAGACAAAATTCAGCTTTAATACTCTGATTAGAGTGTTCATATACATGCTCAAATAAAGAAAGTTACTCTTTTCTTTAACTCTTACCAGAAAAGAAACAAACAACAAACTCAATAAAGTATTAAAAGATAAAATTAGTTATTTTCAGACTCAGAAAAAAAACTTCTATGGAGTGATAAAAGACCAAAAGCCTCTGAGTCACAGTCCCTGGTATCTTGGTAACAACAGATCCTGGCATCTGCCTTTCCTTATTTATTTGTATGATTAGCAAACAGATATCTGAGTGCCTTAATCCCTGAGACATCTACCCACCTACCACAACTAATTGACTGATTTTCTGCAGTCCACACTGGATATGAATCTGAAGATAAACAGTGTTAACAAATAACACATTTAGAGAACTCAGAAAATCTTCAATACCTTATATAAGCTGAATTATGGGCTGGAAACTCATTCAGTTATCACCATTAAGTAATCACTCAAGGATTTCTATAAAACATTAATGCTTCTTCTGTTTTAAGTTGTACTTGGCTGTTGCTCTGAAACTCACACTTGCCCTCTCTGAAGGACACTCCAGTTCTAAAAATTCCCACTTTCACAGCACCCCAGAAGACTTGGCTGCTCAGGCCTACCAAATTTTATCATTTCCACTTACCCTTAGACTTCAAATTGGAATCCTATCAGTATCTAGCACAGCTTCTCAGCTGCTTTGAGCACATAAACCTGCAAAAGCAAATGGTCTGTACTGTCCTAGATGTGGAGTTTTTCAAATGTCTGGCCTATCCCATTACTAACATTCAACTGTCCACCAAATAACTCCAGCATTTTAGGAGACAGGTCTTTTTTCTCCAAAAACCTGGGAATATAAACTATTTTACTATAGACTTCAGCACTTGGTATCCAGTTAAAAAGGCTGTTTACTTCTGCTATATGAAGGAAAACCATATGGGAAAGATTTCATATAGTATCACAATTGTGCTATTTTGGAAATCTCAGAAATTCTGCATTAAATCTGCTGATCAACCATTTTAACTTATTGTCTTGAAGGTGGCAACACCTCTCTAGACATCAAATCCCCAAAGTTACTAATCACGTCTCCAGTTTTTAATCCTTGTTAAAGATGGAGATGCCTCTCTGACCTGTTTCTGCTCTTTCCAGTCCCTGGATATTGGATTCACTATATGGATTAACACAGATTTCTTTCCTAAGGAAGTAACTCTAATCCTGTAGGGGTTGGTTGGTCACTTTGGGTTCACTGCCCTGCAATTTCTCATCTGGAACGTTCCCATCTTCGCCTTTTTTTGACCCCTGCAGTAAGAGACACTAAACTCATCTGTTGTTTCTGTTAAGAAATAGAACAAATTTTTAGCTTCCCCACTACATTCCAACTGTAACCAACATTCCCAATGCAAGTATTTAAGGCCTCCTAATCCTCCCAATATTTAGATTCTTCAGGGACAACAATGGGATAAAATGGGAGACACAAATTCTAGATTCAGCAAGGGATGGGCACAGCAATAACAACAAACAGCTTTGCACAGAACCTTTCTGTGGGACATTTAGGTGGAATATTTGCAAAGCTTCTCTTTGCCCCTTCCAGAGCACTGGTGGATGAAGATTTTCCCTTGTGTATTCCAAAGGTCTCGAAGACCTACCAACAGACCACTTCCTTTGCTGTGCTTTCTGTCACAGCAACAGGACTCCATTTTACCTGGAGCTTATTGGGGAACAATGAATTGTGCAGCTTTAAGAAAACAGTAGGAAATGTCAAAGATGCTCAGGTCAAACATATATTAAAAAAAAAAAAAAGGGAAGGAAAAAAAGAAAATAAAAGTGAAAAAAAAAAAGAGGAAAAAACCCCAAACCATCCTCATGTGTCCATCCACACACAAGACACATTCAAATGCAGATTTTCAAATAGTTTTATCTGTGGACAAAAGCCAAGTGTGGATTTTCAGGACAGTTCAGAACACTGAGTGCACACTGACTGGTATCCAAAGGTTATCCCTTAGGGCAAATTCTAAAGTAAATTCCAAGAACAAAACCAGGATTACTTTCAAACCCAGACTACAGCTTGATCAAGTCATTGTACAGAAACACTCAGCACCAGCAAACTGAGCCACTTTACACACCTTTTAGAAGACTTCCAGCTTTAGGAAGTCTGCAATTGGGCTGCTTTAAGTAATTTTTTTAAACAGTACCATAAAATATTCCATAGCATCATTAGATGTGGCCTTGTGAGTTGCACAGAGTGCCAACACTGCTGGGGTCAAATCTGGGTGGTAATCATGGGCTGCAGAAGTAAATCTGCAGTTTAAATTCATTTCTATTATCAGCACTTTACATGAGATAATGTTTCAGGTGGCTTTTTTTTTGCTTTGAGTTTGTTTGGATTTGTTCCCCTCCTCTCTTGCTTTCATTCACAACTCTGATGAGACTTTCTGCCTCCTCTCATCACCATCAAACTGCACAGAGGTCTCAATATGCACAATGGCTCCAACTGATATCACTGAACTTACAGCCTGGGCCCAAAATGTGAAATAAATCCACATGAACCTGCAGCAACACCAATGAAAACTAAAAAGTGTATCATGAAAAACTGATGTGAAGTATTTACTGTCACTCAGACATTGGAAGGGATTAGTTATGATTTCATGTTTAAATAGGCTAAAGATATTTTCTCCTATCTGTGAACTGCACCTGATATAACGTTATCATTGTACCTCAGGCTACCCTGGACCTGCTTTTATTATGCACTCATTTAGGTAACTGCTTCCTTTCTGTTGTACAAGTTGCTGAGCTGATTCTTGGAGCTTACAGCTCAACCAGCCCTTGGGAAAGAAGAGATCAGGAGTGTACTACAGGATATACACTAGTGCTCTTTAAAGGATATACATGAATTTGAAAAGGGTGTTCTCTGACTCAACAGATGAGACAGAACTTTCCACACAACTGTTAATTCAGTCCCTTTGCCTCTGTTCATATCCCTGTCTTGTGCTATGACAAATCCTGCTTCCCCTCTCCCCATTGAAGATGTTTGGGTTTTGTTTAAAAAAGTCATTGCCTAGCCTGAAACACTGCATGTCATTTACCTTTTGTGTGACTGTCCTGTATTTTACCTCACAATAGCAATTGATTCAACTTTTCATCTTTTCTTTCTGACCTTAACAATGTAGTACCAAAAAGTCAACAAAAAATTGCACCTCACTGTATTCTTGTTGTTACTTGACATAAAGGAAGGGGTGAGCAAAGCAGGATTGATTTGTGATTAATTATATAGTGATTTAACATGCCAATGTCCCTCTATACCATCCTCTCTTGCTTGCCAGTTAAAACAGCAAGAAACTCTTACATAGTACTAGAATTTCTTGTTAATTAGGTAGTGATTAGGTAATAAGCCAGTTCAGCACTTCCAAAAGAACAAAGGACTCAAGGTGAGTGAAGCACCATGACCAGCAGAGAGGATTTCCCCACACTGCCAAACCACTGTCCCTGCTATGGAGAGCAGATTAATTCATCTTTTGTGCTCTAGACCCTCTTGATTTCCTATGGCCAAGGTCCCACCCCCAGTTATGGACACTGCCCTAATTAGCACTTCAGTCCTTCCTTAAACATCTCAGTTTTGCTGCTCATAAATCACACAACAGTATTTGAACTTCTTGGAAACACTTTTAATGCAAAAAAAGCCCAACAACAAACCAAACCCCAAACTCAAAGTAGCGCATTCCGTGTTGGATTTTAAGAAAGGTTAAACATTAATTTAAAGTACAAGTGACCTCAGCATAGTGTATTTAAAGCTATGGAATGTAGATTTTAATTTTTATATTCTTTAATATTAGAAAACTACTTAGTGACTGGACATAGTACTTTATGGCTTTTGGATTCACTGAAAATAACTAATATTAGCAAGACATGAATTGAATTTATTCTAGTACTGGCAAACAGGACAGCTAATTAGTAGCAACAATTTACTTCAGAGCAGGATTTTTATGATTTGCTGGGTTATAACCTATGATTAAATGTATTTTATGTGTTTCTTTCACCAAGATAATTGATATAATGCATAATCAAGATGCTTTAGGGACACTTTTTTCTTAAAATGCAATTTAAAATAAACCACACTGTCAGAGACAGAATGTGTTGGACATTTTGAGGCTCCAAATCCTCATGTCAGTGTTATGGACACAAAAGAAGAGAGAAGGAAAAGCTGATTTCTTTCAAGCAGCACAGACAAAACACATATTTCACAGAATCTCTTTGCAACCTAGGTAATCCTAAAAACATTACGAATAATCAACTTGCACAACAGAACTTTCAAAACCCACCAGTGAATTAAGTGAGTGTTTAAGAAAGACCTGAGCACATCCCCTGGAAAGATCACACCATTCTAAGAGATGTTACATTTCTAGAGAAGATATCTTGAAAACAGACAGGAAGGATACAGATGATTAAATCATAAAAACAATTAAGCCTGTTTTAAACTTGTGTGCTAACAGCATAAAATTTGATGTAAAGAAGCAAAGAAAGACTACACATTTAATGAAGCTATCACTATGACAGCATCTAAAATGTGTTATTCTTGCCTTTTGAATCATTATAAACTGGTTTAGGTTCACTGCAATCTAATTTGTTTAAAATACCAGTCCCTGCTCTGATAATTTAGCAGTTAACATTTCCAGTGTTTTCCAGAACAACTACTTTGTTATTGAAAATAACTGACAGAGCAAATGATACTTGAACTAAACTTGAAACAGAATGAGAAACAAAAGAAAAAGTGGGAGCCATGGGTTAAGAGGCAAGAAAATGGATAAAACTGTGAAAAACAATAAATATTTAAGCTTGAATATGACATAACAAAGAGCAGAACATTCTCATTTGAAGTTCTTGTGCTCCTCAAAGTTTTCAAGTGTTTCAAAACTGTAAAGAACTAAGCACATTCTGAATCATAGCTTCTAAATTTCCATTTTCAAATCACCTGTTATTTTCTTGGAATGGGCTCAGGTTTCAAAGTTAACTCAGTACCAGCTTAGTTGATATTATCTAAGTCAAAACAGGTTTTATAAAATTATGAAAATGAAAAGCCTGACAAAAATTGCCACCAAAAAAGCATTTCCTGGATACTTGACTTAGGTGTATGAAGAGCTGCAGTCTGAAATTCAGAGCTGCAAAATACCATGAAGGCTGAGAACACTGAAAGTTTTTGAAGACGAGGTGCCTGTGAGAAAAACAGCACTCACATCAGACAGGAAAAAGTCAATGTTATCAGGCCTTAACATAAGCACACAAACTAATTTCAGAAAAGCACTCATTACAGTACTGGAATATTGTAAAACTGATGTATTACACAGGCTAAAAATACACAGGCTTTTTTCTGAAGCATCTTCATTAGGAGTAAAAGGACACAAAGTTCTGCACCAACTACTGTGGGTGAAGTGTCCTTGTGACTTGTCCCTGTCCTCTCCAGCCACAAGAGGTTATTAGTGACACAGGAACAGAGCTGGTCACTGCCATGTATTTGGGTTAGTTCTAAGGGTACCTGAACCAGAACTACTTGAGGAAAGGCACATTGCCAAGTGCAGCTTTGCACAACCACATACTGAGACCTGGAGCTTCAGTCCCCCAAACACATCTCAACTCTTCCATTTTGGCATGAAGAGAGAACAGCCATGAATGGAAGGGACAGATACAAATAAAATAGTGATGCAGGGGAATCCAGCTGCAAAGACAAATTAGTAGAGACATTCTCATGAATATCCATGCAGAACATCAGGAACAGACAATAGACAGTAACAACCATATTCATCCACAATAACCCACATCCCTTCAATCACATAAACCACCCATCTGAGTCTTTGAACAGTTATTCCTGATGGGTAATTAAGTGCCAAATGAGTAAGCTCAGCAAGGGCTTTGTTTGGTTGTTCTGGTCCCCCCTCTTCCCCCCAGAGAGCAAGTTAATATTACCAGAGACTGCTGCTGTCCCCATGGACACAGCAGGCACTGCATTCCTGCAGACATCCTTTGCCTTCTGTCTACCCAAGCTCTAAGAATGCCTACAATTTCTTACACAAATTCTGACAAACCAAACCACTATTTTCTCATGGGAAATTGTCCAAAGCATAAAATGAAAGCATCATTTGTGGTACTGTAAACCCAGTAAAGCTCTAAACTCATCTCTATTTTAAATTTAAAACAGAAAGAATGTATACAAAAAGCCCCTAAAAGAATAAATTCTATTCTAATTATTTATTCAGGAAAAGTAATGAACAGATCAGTTCTCAGAGGGTACTGCAATTCTCTTTGCATGTAAATGTTCCCCTTTACATCAAACCACTCATGACCTCACTGAAAAAAACCACAATTTGTTACATTTACTGCAAAAATTTGCAAGTCAGGAGGACCCTGATAGCAAGCTAAGTGATACATTTTTCCATAAGCAACACATAAATAAAATTATGCTTTAACATGCAGCTATCAGATCTTCTGTTTATTTCATTCTGCTGGAAGGATGAACTAAATGAATGCTTTTATTTTGACAGAGAACCTCCTCATCCTCTCTCAGCTTTCTTCTCACTTGTAAAGATGTCTTAGCCCCCCTCTATCAACTTGAAAGCTCTTACTGTCACCAGGCAGAGAGAAAACACCTCACAGTGTATAAGGACTGTCGTATGCCAATGGATTTGGCTGTCAAGCACTGAAAAGGACTGTCACTCAGTGCCAGAGGACTAACAAAGCAATTATCAAAAAACCCACATTCATGAAGCTCAAGACATGCAGATTAAAATGAGACTCAGGCAAATCTAACTGGAAATCTCTCTCCAGACTAAAAAGGTGTGACTTTCATACAGATTTCACAAAGCCTTTTCTTTTTAATCCCCTCCAGAAACACAAGAATCCAAAAAAACCCTGTTCATTATTTAGGAATTGGTAAATATTTGAAATGATATTTCAAGGGAAATACTATTAAACCAGCAACAACAAAGACATTATTTTTCTATTGCCAGTTATAAGGGCTAGAAGAGTAATCATTTTGATGGCTGGTCAGGATAAAAACTGGTCTAAAGAAGCCATGGAGGAAGGTAAATTTTGAAAAGATAGGATTTTGTATGGAAAGGACTCCAGATAGCTAAGCAGTTGTGTCTAACAAGGCAATGCAAGACAAGAGCACTAAAACCAAGCAGAAAAGTGCAGCTACCAAGAACATCATATTTAGCTGCTCAAGAAAAAGGCTGACAGGGAATAGTACAAAACTCCTAGGGAAGGAAAGCAGAGAACTGGAAAAGGGCAACTGGACAACATGGACATTCCTCTGTTCCAAGGAGCAGCAGAGGACAATCCTTTCACATGTGATCATATAAACTCTCAGCCTACCAGCTGTGCCAATATTAACTTGTTCCCACACCTCTCAGATTAAATAACCATTGGGTGCTCCTCTTGGACTCTTACCTGGTGTCTCTGCACACTTTAATACCTGCCTGAACAAATCAGCTCACAGAGGGAGTTACTTCCCAACAGGCAAGTCACATTAAAAGAAGTTTCTTAGCCTATAAAAAGAAATACCTTCTTAATAATTCCCTATTTCATTTTAAAAAATCTTCACAATTTAAACATTTTTAGTTTTGATGTTACTCTCAAAAAAATCCTACAAGCATTTGCACAACTATGAATAGCTTGTACCTTTTAAATGTGCACTTAATTGGTATTGCAAGGTGGGAACAGCAGAAGTGACAGTTTCTGGGTGCTGGGAGGATAACTGTTCTGCTGAGTTATGAAGATAACTCATGAACTACAGTCATCCTTTTGGAAAGTACATTTTTTCCCCTTGCCTGTATTGTATCCTAGATATAGTAAGATCCCTTAGATTTTTTGCAATGCATTTAGGATTTTCTGCTCCCACTTGCTTATCACTATTTCATTGAAAACTCTTGTTATCATTTTTGAATTGTTTGAAAGTCATCAGATATAGATCCAATACATTTGAAAGAGACATCTGAAGCTTAAGTTGCTGCCAGGCGCTCAGTAAAGTTTTAAAATTTCACAAATTCCATCAAGACATGTCAGACTTTTACATTAACCTTTAAAGCTGCAACGCACCATGACTGGGAAAAGCAGGTATCAGAGTGGAAAAATTGTTGAGTTTAGTTATGCCAAACCCTAAAATACTTAAAACATGCAGGTGGAAAAAAGGTGTAAAATGTGAGTATGATTTTGACAATTGAAATGTTACACTATCATTGGAACAACTACAAATATATCCAGGTGAGCAGCCTGCAGGACTTACAAAAAAGCATTTAAAAAAGCAGCAAAAATACATTCAAGACTTTTTTCCTGTACTGAGGGGGGGAAATCTTCTGCATTTGAAAATGTACTGTCTTTTAAGATATTCCTAACTACATTATTAGAATTATATATAAATGATTAAATCTGTGTTCTCCCTCTTGCAAGTCATGCTCTGTTTGTGACATTTACCAGCTGAAGGGTTGCAGGAGAGTTGGTAGATGTGAGTGACAACTTCCAACGTATTGTATTCTTTACAGTCCATTTTTTTTTTTTACACTCAGAGATTTCTAAGTTGGAGTGGTTCAGCCTAAGGAAAAAATGCAGTATGTGTTATACTCCTGTCGTGTCTCACATAGGGGGGGCACAGGCATCAAAACAGAAACGGTCAGAGAAATCTAAGAGGGAAATTCAGTTTGGAGAAAGCTAATTTCAAGGGGAAAAACAAAACCAAACCAAAAAACAAACAGTCTAGAACTGCACATTCACAAGACTTTTCCTGAGCATTGCTCAAATCCTGGCCAGGCTGGGGCTTGCCCAGCTTGGGGAATTTCCCAGCAGGCTGCATTTAAAAGTTCTGTCACCATCCAAGTTGGCTCTGTTGACAAATGTTTCCACAAATGCTTACAGACCTCAATGCTACTTCTCGTTTCACCTTTGTGTGCAAGAAGAAAATGTTCAGGGCTTTTTTTTTTTAGCAAGGGATTGCTATCAAGGCTCTCTGGTAGAAGGAGGGACAGCAGCAGCAAGGAAGGCAGTGCAATTGTTCTATAAAGGGACTTTGAGATCTTCCTACTCCAACAATTAAGCCTTGATCAGATACTTGCTAATATGATATTGATCAGAAGAATTGACATTTGCCTTGTCCTTGAGTGTGAATGCCATTCACTTGATGCCACGTCTATGCTGGGGTTCCAGCTGTCATGCTGGAAATAATCTTTTCATTCTTTATGGTAAATACTTCAGGAATGTAATTTTGTAAAATAGTAATAATAAAAAGACCACATTTACATTTTAACAGCCATCGTTATATTTGGCAAAATGTCCATAGGAAAGGTGTGTGCCCTTTTTAAGAAAAACAATTGCTGTGCTCCAGGTCAAATCATTTCACCTGCTGCAAAACACTTAAAATCTCCTTTGTTACTGAGCACAGCCAGTTGCTTAATAGCAGGCATTCAAAAAACACTCCTTTTGCAAAACAGTCAAAAGTCTGCCAGAAGTAGGTGCATTCCAGAAAAATATTTTTAATTGTCCAAAGACTTGGAAACCTGTTGTATTGATAAAGGTTGAGGGACACTCAGCTGTTGGAACATTCTCAAACTCCAATTTGGCTTACAGGTTTTTAAATACATCATTCATGTTACTGTCATTAACAGACTGGAGAAAAGCTCTGAGCACAGGACTAACACATGGAAATGTATCTTCTTTATGATTAGTGATACCATTACTACAGCATGCAGCTCATTCCTTTGCCTCTAGTAAAGAAGTTGTGATTACAGAGCATTCTCCTTGGTTTCCCTGACACACATTAGCCTCTCACACCTGACTTCCAGGGAAACTGGAAGTTATGCAAAGGTGCACTCAAAGACACAGACAAATTCCTCTGCCAGGATGAATGTCCTGTGTGATGGAGCAGAGATGGAAGAGTCTTCAGCCCTGACCTCCCGCAGGCAAACAGCTCAGGAGCAGGGCTAGGACCTTGGACAGCACCTTCACACTCGGCAAGAAACACAGTCCCCGAGCGGGTCCCGTTCAGACCGTACGTAATACCTGAAGCAAGAAGGTGAGAAATGCAAGCCTGGCCGAGGCCTGGAGAAGGGAAGACACAGGACATGGCACAGGAGCACAGGCACAGAGTCAGGAGAGGGGCACAGCCGTGGCACTGCCAACAACCCACTAACAGTCAGTTAAGAAATGCAGATCTGGAGTTTGATAAATCATAGAATCATTGAAAAGACCTCCCAGATCATCAAGTCCAACCCTTGGTCCAACTCCAGTCCCTTTACCAGATCATGGCACTCAGTGCCACGGCCAATCTCGGCTGAAAAACCTTCAGGGATGGGGAATCCACCCCCTCTCTGGGCAGCCCATTCCAATGCCTGAGCACTCTCTCTGCAAAGATTTTTTTTCTGATCCCAAGTTAAATTTCCCCTGGCAGAGCTCGAGCTCATCGTGCCCCCTTGTCCTGTTGCTGACTGCCTTACAAAACTGATCTAGAAGTAACAAAGAGAAGAATAAAAAAAGAATATTTAACATACGTAAAAGTAGCTGAAGCAACAGCCGGTTGTGGACAATAAAATACGCTATTCCTTCAGCTTGTTCTGCACTGTTTGGATCTGTCCCCTGTTGGCCCTGCTATGGTTTAAGTGTTTGCATGACACCTTTTTCATCAGCTGTGGTGAGAGCACAGCGTGTGGCAGGGGGGCAGTGACTTGGAGCGCTTTTTGTGCTGCAGCTACTCTGAGGATCTGGACTTGTTCACAGTTCCTTCAGTGGCAAGTGCCGATGGGGAAACTTTCACTAGCACAGCACAGCTCACTCAATGTTTGTGCTGCAATAAGCACTAAATCTTTCTCCTTACAGAGTACCAGCTTATCACATATCAAAATTATACATGTAGAACAATTAATATAACTTACCACACTTCTACTTTATTCAGCATGATAGAGAACGTCATTGCTTTACTATATAATTACATCAAGATAAGGCAGTGCTTAAAGAAAGTAACAGGACAGAGCAACACCTTTTTGTTTGTTTTGCTGTGTGACACAGAGACCACTGATTCACCTCATTCACTCACAGCCTCAACGGAAATGAATGGATGGAAGCTGTTTTTATTCTTCTGGTGAGTTATTCATTATCTAGTTTGCACAAAAAAAAACCCAAACCAAACCAAACACTACCCCCTAAAGCCCCCAAAACGTTTAAAAGTTGGGATTACATTAGCTTGCACAGCTGAAGGTTCTTGAAAACACTTCAAGAAAAGAAGAAAAGAAAAAAGGTCTTAAAAAGGCATTTCAAAGCAGCAACTGCGCAGCCCTTTAATTAAGTCAAATGTTTTCTCTGTAAGTATTTTATATCCCAAGTGAATATACAGTTGGCTACAGGAATGTGTATTTTTTCCCCACTCTGAAGTACTCATTAACTAGAAAAAATGATAATTTATACTTTGCAATATGTTACTCATATATAATAAACATCCACATTTACTCAACAAAAGGAATCCAACCACCTTATTTCACATTTATAAGCATGTTCATATTTGCAGTGCAAAGGGCATCCCTCATACAAATGTCAGGTTATCAGAAAGATGGTGCCAGCAGCAAATAAAACAGATTTTTACATCCTACTAAACACTCACTACTAAGCATGGTTATCATCTAAAGAAGGTTTGGAGCACTTAGCAGGTTATCACCTTAACAAAAGCAACAAAGAGGATGAATCAACACCTTTTTCAACAGAGAACACCTGAATGATGAATGAATCACAGAACAAAGATTGCTTTAATAAAATCCATATGGTGTTATTTATCTATTTATTTAGACAGGAATTAAATGAGCTCTTTTCCTTCAGAAACCTTCTCAAGTTGTTATTTTATTTTAGTTCCAGAAAACACCTATTTGGGAAGTGGGGAGGGGTGGGGATATTAAGACTAACAGAGGAATGTAAAAAACCCCAACCCTAATTTATAGAGGCTCTGAAGAAGGTCAATTAGCAAGACCATAAAGTTGAATTTTGCTATAACTAAACTGACAGATATTAAAAGTAATGTTCGATTGGTCTGATTATGTTTAAGAAAGACTGTCTCTATCCCCAGTTTAAGAGACATGCAAGATTTACTACAAGAGGCCATATAAAGGTACTTCTAGAGCTGAAAAGTCTCTTGTTAAAGGTGTTGGTATGGAGTAAAAAAAGAAAATTTATAAAGTTTGACAAAATAATCACCATCTAACTTTATCCTGATTCACAGTTGTGAAAATTAGATAGCTACATATCCTGCAACATCAAAGCAGAACAAATTTCAGGTTTTATTCCCTGAAAGTTTGTGTTCTTGTTTCTCTGTATTTGTTTCAAGAAAGGGACTAAAATATCATCATAAAAATTTTTCATATCTTTATGTGAGAGCATATTTTTCTCCAGATCATACACCTCCAGATATTAGAGGGTTTCTTGGAAGTGTAGAAGTTAAAATGGCAGACATTTACCATTACATCCATCAATTGTCCCTCCACATTCTTTTGCAAGCTGCCCTGAAGGAGTAACCCAATTGCCACTCCTGGAATGTACATGAGTGAACCAACAAACAAATACAGGAATTACCTGGCAAGTGAAAATACAAACCTTCTGTACCCATTGGGACATTGGGATTGAACTACACACTAAATCCATTCAGTCAAAGTGATGATTTCTAGAGGTTTTCATGACAATCTACATGAAATGAAGGAAAATACAAAGTATTCCAGAGATATCTTCCCTTTTTCATATTAAACAACTGCCTTTCCATCCAAGTGTACGAATCTGCAGACAAGGAGGTGCTGGACACCCAGATTATTGCACATACTGGCCACAACATGAATCAGTTCTCAAAAGTATGGCCAAAAATTCTCTGAATACAGGGGAAAATAGGAACTTGATAACTTGAAAGTTGCAACAGGATGTGCTCCAGCTATTCCAAAAGCTATACCTGTGGTACCCATCTGCAAAAGGCTCAGATGAAAGCAACTGACAGGAAACCTACTTGAAAATAAAAACCCAAACAAACAAAAAAGAAAAAAAATATCCCACCCAAAAAAACAAGCAAACAAAACCCAGTAGCTGGAGAGGCAGCAAATTTGGCCTAAACATTATGTGGTATTTGCTTGAGTAACACCTGTCTGAGCTGCAATCAGAAGAGCCATAGCCCTGAATCTGATTACCTTCCTCACCCATCTCTGCCCCAAAGTACAGAAGAGAAAAACTAAACTAAATGGGAAGAAGCCTATGCTGGTGAAACAACCTACAGCACCAACACTCTGACAGAGACTGACACTGCACTGGTAACACAATTCATGACAAATTTCTAGGTACCAGTTTCTCAGTTGCTATCACTAACCATGCTTATCACTTGAGAATTTACAGTCCTTCTGAAGTAGCCATAATATAACCCTGTCCTACTCCCCCAGCATCACATCCAAGCAAAAAACACCCTAAGAGCAAAAATGTCCATTTTACAAATCTCAATGACACTTATTTGGCAAAAATTCAAGTAAAGAGAAAAGCTGTTAGCAGAGGATGGCTTACACTCCCCAATTAACATCATTTTTGACAGTGTTACAGGATGGTAATCAGTCCAATGGCTTTTATGGACTTCATTCTTCCACAGGTTGGCTTAAAATAATAATTCTGCCTTTAAATACAAGGGCCTGCATGAGCCTTGTTAAACAGACATGCAGAGTAACATCTGAATTCTCATTCAGAATTGTAGTATGGACAAGTAATGCACCATAGAACATCTATACTGTATCTGTATGTTAGTTTGACTTACAAGAGCAGCTCAGTGAAACTACATAAATTAGGGGGTTCTTCCATGTGTGTTATCAAAACCCCAAGTTTTCGGGCTCATTTCAAACATTTGAGCTACTTAACATTTTAGTTTCAGAATCTGCAATTCACTCAGCCCTGACTATTTCATTTGGTATTCACCTCACTTGAGAAGTACCAGAATCCCTCTCCCTTGGTTTTCTCCTCAGCTCCCTGGCAGTTTGAGGTGCCTGAGCTTGGGGGGTTTCAGTCCACTCTTCCTAAACATTTGTCAGCTGGGGATGGACAATGCCCCACCAGATTTTACAGATACCATCTGCTAATGGTTAAATTTGTTAAGGATGTACTCCACATTAGTTTTGAAAAGAAAATGCTCATGATCTACTCCATCCTTCCCACAACTCTCAAAGCACCAGACACAGCCTAAAGGAATGCTTTCTTCATTCTCAGGTATCACAGTTCTTGCAGTGAGCAGCAATGTCTCTCATTGCCCTGTTTTGAATTCACTGTTTGGGGTATGTAGAGCTCAGAGAAGCAGAACTGGAACTACCAGTTGACACCCTTCTCTTCTGACTGCTCCACAATCGTAGCTCTTGGGCGTGTTCTACTGACTCTGCCACTTGTGAAAATTTCTATTCTAAGAGTACTTGGTGTATCTATAAAGAGAAAGAAATGCCACGGTGCAATCAGGTTTTATGCCCAGGGGATATTGCAGCAGCTGGACAGGAATAATTGTGAGTCAATGACAGGGCATGAGCAGGAGGCCAAACAAGTGCAGATTCAAGCACACCCTTTACGCTACTCCTTCATATTACAAGAGATGTCTGACAGGTGTTGGAAGTGTGAAAAGACAGTTAAGATTAAATAATGAAACACTTACAAAATGTCAGAAGGTCAGTGTGCCTACCTGCATAGACAGCACAAGAGAAAGCTTACCACAGAAACATTGAAAAAACACTCAGCCCCCCAAATAGCCAAGAAACAATATGTAAACCAAGAAAGTAAACCAGAACAATCTCCAGGAACTGCAGAAAGCACAGGACAGCGAGTCCAAGGCTCTCTGTTTACACTTGTGTACTTTTTGTGCCCTAATGGGCAGACAGAGCCAACTATGACAATGAGAAATTGCTTCTTCCACAGCCTGAACTCAGCCAGCCTCCTCTGAAGATCAATGTTTTCAGAGGCAATGAGGATCAATGTCTCATTACAACATGACCAATAACCTCAAATACTCTGCAGGTCTTCCTAAATCAGGCTAGACTTTCAGCAGTGCTTTTCATCTGGTTTGGAAATCTGCATTTTCACACTGTTTTCTGCTTTGCCCCATGGCTACAGTCTTGGAACTACCAAAGCTGTGCACAGCAGAGGAGGGTTTAGACACCCAGTGTAAGAGGGTAGGGATGCCCCTGCACAGAGTACATGGAGCTGGTCAGAAAATCAATATTGCAGCCTCAACAATGGCTAACAGGAACACCAACATGAGCAAAGATCATTTAAGAAATAATTCTAAATACCTAAAACTCTTAAGTGGCTGTCATAGTGCCCCATCAGAATGATTATTTAACCACTGAAAAGGGAAAATGAAGTTCCAGTGTGCATGAAAAAATCCTGCCACTAGCACAATCAGATACCAAAAACTCAGAGATAATCAGCAGGATTGCAGATTGTAACAGAACTTGGGAAAATAAAAGCAATCCTCAGCACTCTTCCATTGCTACAGCCTTCCCTTCCATGTCAGAAATACACATTCTCCCAAATGCCACATATAATCCATGTTCAGCCACTATTAAATGTTTGCACTATCTAAATCAAGCTAATGTTATGCTCCTAAATATCATGATCACCTGAAAATTTTACTTCAACAAACTTGAGATGAGAAAGCAAGAAAATATGGGGCACAGCTGTAAAGCCCAGTTAATGTGGTGGTAGGGAAGAAGTCTTATGTGTTTTTACAAACAGAATTAGCTGTAGAGTACTCAAACACAATCTACAATTATCACTTTTTTCCTTCTTTTTATTTTCCTTCTCTGCTTATATTAATAGGTTTTGAAACTTACTTCTCTCTTGCTGTAACATCTCTGGATAATATTAACAGCAAACCGAGGTCACATTTCTTCACATTTAAGTTAACTCTGTACTATTTTGAAAGAACAAACCAATTCAAAAGACAGTTTCTCTTATATTTCCCCCATATTTTCCATGGTGACTTGATTAATATCTTTCTGCAGAGGTATGTAAAACTTATTAAGAAATGCAAAATATGCTATAACTTGTATTTTCATTTTATTTTTTTACTACCTGGCATTCTTAGTGCCAAGCTTTACTTGCTTTACTTAACCTATGAAGAAATCCAAGTTACTTCTGTCTTGATGAGCAATAAAACCTGAAAATTGTTTACAAGTGAAAGACAATTAGCAATTTTAACCCCCCACTTCCAGTCTGCCATTTCAGCCAGAAGCAGTTCTCTTCAGGGAAGAGAAGAGTCAGTAAAACAGGACAAGAGGTAATGTTATCCATGCTTTTACCCCTCTGTGTCCAGCTGTTGGAAACACCGAAGTCACTCAAAGAATCTGATCCTGTTTCAGGAAAGAAAAATTAACTTCTTTAGTATGTTCATTTGAGCAGAAAATAACCAATGTGTTCCCAAGGGCACTTTTAACAAAGTAAAATCTTAAAAGCAGCAGCACAATAAATAAGTATTTGTGATTATTTTAGCTTTATCTTCAGAACTCAAGAAGAAAAACAAAACCTGAACTCTCGTTCACATCAAGTCAATATGACCCCAAATCTGCATCTCTTACCAGGCTTCCTTTACCTCCCGAAGTAAAAACTTCACACCTGATGGAAAAACAAATCAACAAACCAAACAGCAATAACAGTTCTGCTGAATTGAGAGCTTCTTTCACAGTGTGATTGGGAGGAGGAACTATAATGGTAAAAAAAAAATATTTATTGTTTACTGCATATTAGAACGACATTTTGTCAAAGGCACAAACACTGACAACTTCTGGAATTTTTAACTCTGCCTTTGCTATAGAATATATTCACACATTACCCTTAAGAAAAGGGGGCCTCAGCTGTAAAAGTGCTACATTTTTTCACAGATTTGGTATTGGTTGAACTGGGATAATGTGTTGCCAAGTTCTCCGAATCAAGTCCCATTCTCTATTTTGCTCCATCTTTCAGAGGTCGCAGGAGAGTCAAAAATACTTTATAAAGAAGCAGTGATAATAAAAGCTGTGAAACATAAAGACTAACCTCACATGGTGCACTTATAATAATTTTTCAGTTTTAATAAATCTGTTTAGGTTTGTTGTTTAATTTTGACTAGCCTTGTGGCTGAAAAAATTGGAAATTAATACCAGGAGAAAAGACAGGGACAGGAAAGTTAATGAGAAAGTTCCTGCAAACTGGCATATCCGAATACTTTTCAGACCAAAACAGCAGAGACCTGTTCATTTTTGTGTTTTTCCACTCAGCCAAAAATGCATCAGAAGAAAAGACCACACCTTGATACTACACCCAAATTATTGGTCTGCCAGGGGACTTTCTTAGTGACACAGGAAATGCTCTTCTGAAAAAAGGAGACAGCAGAAGGGAAACCACATGCAAAGCTGGGTATCTACAGCACAGTCATTAAATTTATGTTATAGATTGATGGGAGAAGTGAACAGGCAACTCACTTGACTTTCATAAAAGTGTAACATCAGGAAATACCTATAGGGGGTTAAAACCAAACCTAAACTATAAGAGGAGAACAACAACAAACGATCAGCAGCAAGCCCAGACATCCTAAATGAGCCTTTGATAAACTGGGATATTTGGGCCCTCCACCTTTTCCTGACTCTCCAGCACTGTCCAAGTCATCTTTTGGCAAATTATCTTAACATTCAGTTTTCACCTGATAGATCTTTTCACTTGTACAATCCATTTTGGAGACATAACTTGTTTTCTTTGCTAAGATTTCATTTTCTCCCATCTCAGAACTTGATGAAATCTATTTTGTAGTTCCTCATCTCCCAGCGAAAGCTGACAACAACTATCAGACAAAATGTAGCTGTCCCGTGTGAAGTAATTCATTTCTGTCAAAGATTAGACATTTTTTTCCCTTAACACAAGATGACTGATATTGTTGGGCAGGATCCCAAAGGGAGAGTTTAACCTCTGGAGTGCCAAAAGATCCTGAGGAGCAGCTTTTCTCCTCAGAGCACACAGTGCACTGGTGGAGGGAGGGGGGTGAGATGGAAGCTTCCGGAAGGCCTGCTAATTCCCTTCCTTTGGATTTGAGGTTTTCTCTACTCTTAGTCCTAATTATTTTTTACTCCACAATATTCTGTAAAATATCATGCAATTACACATTTGAACAATTCTAACTGGTTAATACTTGTCTTCTACTCCATACAGAACACACAGAATTCCTGAGGCGCGTTATACTCATGGCTATTCACGACCTTGATAGTAATGAATTTCTTTTAAATTAAATTACAATTCTCACCTGACTTTCTGTTTATGTTAACAAGGGCAACACTCATCTGCCTAAATCCAGGGGAACATAAAACATGTGAGCTCATCATCCAACTCCCAAACAGCCAGAGGGGACAGAAAAAAGGGACCTTGAAAACACCTCAGGCAAAGGCACAGGGAGGGCAGGACGAGGTGCCTCGCGCTGGGCAGTGCCTGTTCCCGCCCAGCACCGGCCACGGGCACCGCTCCGGGCACCGTCCCACCTGCCCAGCCCTTCCCAGGGGAGTGCCCTCAGGGTTCCTGCCTGTACCGGGCACCCTGGAGAGGCTGACCGCCCAGCCCTGTGCCCACCATCCTCTGCCAGCCCCGGAAAAGGTGCTTAATTACCTGTTAATTAAACAGGCATTAATTACCTCGCCCACAGAACACCTGCACTCCAGAGGAATTTCTCAATCAATTCGCTGATTCTCCAGGGAATAGGAAACAACAACAAACATGTAGACAAAGAAACAAAACAAAACAAACCCAAATAACCAATCCCTCTGTTTAAATGGCTAAAGGCTCTCGGGGCTCTCTGCCAAAGGGAAGGTCTGGGGATGAAGCTCGCTGAGCAGGCCACAACCTCAAGCACAGCACATTATTTAATTAATAACACTTAAGTGAATTGTATTTTACAAATAGACAGCAAGAATAACAAAACAGATGTGAGGCAAAGCTAAGCTTAAAGTTTCTCCCAAGAGGTAGATGAACCAGGGAATGAAACATTTTGGTGCTGGCATCTGATGTTTTCCTCAAGAAATAACTCTTGATGCCAAAAATACTCTGGAATCAGCATTTGAAAGGTTAATTAGATTCTCCATAAGCATTTCAATTACGGGAATGAGACATTAGCTCCTTTAATACATATTTAATATGTATCCCAACACATCCTATTTGTTTCAGATTTTCTCTGCCACGAGATTTCTCTTTTGCAGATATCATTATTAATCACACCATCCTCTGGCAGTGTCATGTTTACAGCCCAGCTCACCTCTGGGGGCCAAGGGCTACTCTAATCAAGAGCTTTAGTTGCACTTGTTTACTCCTTCCATCAGCAACATGAACCTGCTCTGGTCAGAAGTGACCTGCACGCTGTGTGTTCCTCCCAACCTGAGATGTGAATTCTGCGAGATGCAGCTCTGCTGGAAGAGCCCAGGTACCCTCTGAGAGCCCTGAATTCTGAGATGTGAATTCTGCGAGATGCAGCTCTGCTGGAAGAGCCCAGGTACCCTCTGAGAGCCCTGAATTCTAAGATGTGAATTCTGCGAGATGCAGCTCTGCTGGAAGAGCCCAGGTACCCTCTGAAAGCCCTGAATTCTGAGATGTGAATTCTGCGAGATGCAGCTCTGCTGGAAGAGCCCAGGTACCCTCTGAGGGCCCCGAATTCTGCGAGATGCAGCTCTGCTGGAAGAGCCCAGGTACCCTCTGATAGCCCTGAATTCTAAGATGTGAATTCTGCGAGATGCAGCTCTGCTGGAAGAGCCCAGGTACCCTCTGAGAGCCCTGAATTCTGAGATGTGAATTCTGCGAGATGCAGCTCTGCTGGAAGAGCCCAGGTACCCTCTGAGAGCCCTGAATTCTGAGATGTGAATTCTGTGAGATGCAGCTCTGCTGGAAGAGCCCAGGTACCCTCTGAGAGCCCTGAATTCTGAGATGTGAATTCTGTGAGATGCAGCTCTGCTGGAAGAGCCCAGGTACCCTCTGAGAGCCCTGAATTCTGAGATGTGAATTCTGTGAGATGCAGCTCTGCTGGAAGAGCCCAGGTACCCTCTGAGAGCCCTGAATTCTGAGATGTGAATTCTGTGAGATGCAGCTCTGCTGGAAGAGCCCAGGTACCCTCTGAGAGCCCTGAATTCTGAGATGTGAATTCTGTGAGATGCAGCTCTGCTGGAAGAGTCCAGGTACCCTCTGAGAGCCCCAAATTCTGCCCAGAGCTGCCCAGGCTGGTTACCTGCACAGAGGCAGCCACACAGAAAGCCTGGACTGTGAACACCACATGCACTTCACTCTAGTTACAAATTACAGGGAATTAAATGCAGTTAAATAAGCATTTGTGAGACAAGAACTCTTTCGTGTTTTGAAAGAACAGTTTTCTTTCTGAAAATGTGGCTTTATCAAGATCAGAATATTTTGCAAGAATATCCCAATTGCTCCTTACTCTAGTTTAGAAAGGACAAGCTACAATTCTTCAGCAAGGTAAAAATATTTAGTTGGAATTTTATTAATTCAAGTTCAGTTAAACTTCCATTGAACTTGCAAACTTTCAGAAAATAATGAATAGAGTGCTTTTAATAACTTGCACTTCAAGTCAAATATAAAAGCCTGAAACACTAAAAATCAGTGACAGATGAGTAAAAGGGAATGGAAATAATATTGAGAATAAATGGTGATACCATGTGACTGAACAGTCTGTGCTAGGGGTTTTTTGTTTGTTTTTATTTTCCATATCCATAACATCAATTTATAATTTTACTCCTGAACTTAATAAGGGCAGAATACCACCCAATATCTACCATTCCTATGAGAGAAAAACTGATACATAAAGAAACCTATGTACAATATCTGTGTTCTTGCTTTCTGTCTTCTGGATTTTTTTTGGTATGTCTGATTCTGCCAACATTTGATTAACAGGCAGGGTGAGTTTCCCTTAGACTTTAAATTAAACCCAAACAATTTGCCAATGCTGAGCAGACTGACACCATGTCTCTGTGTTTCACAGATCTATAGCAGTAAGCCTAAATTAGTATTCATTCATAGAAATGGTGACAGTGCTGGAGTTTTCAGCAGAAGTAGGATTAGATCTCTGGTAACACAACTCAAGGAGTCATGTTGTTAAAAAAAAATTTACGTTTCCAATCACTTTTGAAAAAATGCTGCAAGCTTAGATAAGTTTTTTTATGAAGCAAATAAAAATTACTAGCAAAAATCTTTCTCTTTGCCTCCCCATAACTAGAAATTTAGTCCACTTAAATGCAGTCTTAATGAATGAACCAATAATAGACTCACTAAGTCCATCAGCCAGCACACACAGGGTGCTTAAATAAGAACCTCAAAGATCTGCTGGAACTGTGGCACCCATGGGTGTACCAACTGGCCAGTCATAAGTGATCAAAGTATTGCTCTTAAATTTTACTTCTATGCAGAGCTGGAAGTTCTGTTTTCTTTCTTGAAATAGGTTATATCATAATTTCAAACCAATCAAAAACTGTCTCTGTTCTCTTCATTCTCCCATCTCCCAGTCTTAAGCTCCCAAATCCCATCCCTGTGGGCATTAAAAGGAAATATTTTCAGGATTTGTAACTTCAATTATTTTTGCAATTATTTGCCAAATTTCATTTCTGATCTTGTTCTATAATCCCAGTTACAGCTTCTGATCAATTATGTGATGCAACTTCAAACAACAAATCTTAATTTGTGCCTCACGCAAGACAATATTTTATGAGTCCTCTAAGGGTTGGCTTTTGGTAGGACTAGCTCAGAAAAACACAGCAGATCTTCCCCTGGGATTTAAATCACTTGACAATCTTTGCGTGACAATTTAATTAGGAAAATTAGCAAGGGAATACCTTGGACTATTGTAATATTTTGCTAGTTTTCAGTTTCCTACTAGCAATGCTTCCCCACCTAGTGCTGAAAGACAGATCTGACTGATTTATTGAGAGGAGCAATGGATCAGCTCTTAAGGGACCTAGAGAAACTTACAGTCATTTTAAAATTTGCAAAGGACAGAAAGCACCTGGGGTACATGAGGGTCATTCAAATTAACTAAATATTAACAGGTTAAGGCTGGATGTGGAGGAGGGGGTTTGTGTGTGCATGTGTGCAGTCATTCCACCTCAAGTTGCAGTTAAGCTGCTTTTTAGTGCTATATTTTTATCTGGTCATTTTGCAAACCAAGCAGTCCAGAATAATTTTTTGGTGTAACTTTTGCTCCTGTAACTGATTTGAGAAATCACATAAACACTCAAAAAGGTGGTGGCTCACATCCAGACAGGTTTGAGAATAGGAAAACCTGTTGCATGATGAGGTGCCTTTGTTCCTGAATTACTTCCCTCATCTTAAAGGAGACCTTTAAGGTGAATTCTGAGTGAGCAGCAGAGCTGATAAAAACAATCAGGAGTCAATGACACGAGGTGCAAGCTGAGGCAGAGGTACAGGGCTCTCATGACCAAATCTATGTTAGAACCTCACATTCACAAAGAGCTTGACTGCAATTGCCACCTGCAAAAAAAAGGCAATTTGGAAAAGACATTGCAAAGATAAGGTTAATGGAATTTTCCTAAAAGCAACTCCGAAGGGACTCTCTGTTAAAGGAGCCACTTTCCACTTTGGATCTTGGATTATTTCAGTTATCACTCTTACAAATTTAAGCAGGCTTCTGACAAAATAAAATGTATAAATAATATGCAGCCCTCCTTGAACTCTCACAAATCAGCCAGCAGTGAGCTTCAAATGAAAGACCTCAAACCAGCATCTTCCAAACAGCAGAACTATTTCTTCACACAAGGAAACTTAAAAGTGAACAGCAATGGACTGTTTACATTAAAGTCAGACCAGAAGGCCTGTTGACTTTCCCATTTATTCAAACTCTGTCTGAGAAGGGAGGTACCAGCAGAAGAGACACAGAGAATGTGGAGCTAAAAATAACCATATTAAACTAAGAAATACTGCAGAAACCAACAAAATTACACTGGAATTGGTGGAAATTATTAAGACTGAAGGCAAACTAAAAGACAACAAATGAATGGTCCAGGTCAGTCAGATACTCATAGATAGGAAATTTCCTAAGTTTTGTTACCTTCTGTATTTTAACACAAGGCTTACAGAATATACTTACAGCAGGAAAAACAAATAGTTTGCTTAAAAAAAAAAAAAGAAAAAAGAAAAGAAAACCCCTGGATGGAGAAGTGTGATGAAATTATCTTATTTCTTTTTGTAGAATGTTCAAGGGAGATGGCATTTTCTAATTTTAAGGTCTAAACCAGAAAATAGGATAGAATAGAACATGATTGAAGTTAGGGACAGCTGTGTTGAAGTTGTACAGTAGGAAAAGCAATAGCATTATAAGAAGGATAAATTTAGACTTGTGGACTGAGGGTAAAAGCTTTTTGTACCAAGCAGTACTTTTGTTTCTGATCCAAATAGGAGAACACAAGCCATTGATTCTGAAGTGCTCTCAGCAGCTCACAGTGCTGAGAGCCTTTCAGCTCTCCATCAGTATCAGTCTGCAGACCTTAGTTACCAGCCTTGGTTTTAGCTCTAAGTTAAATGGGTTCATTTTGCACAAAAAACCAAGGCACGTACAATTTATCTGCAAGTCAGATACAAACCCACAAAGCTCCTTTTGAGTCATGCCAGAGCCAGGCTATTGTACATCCTGTTCCCATCAGGTTGTAATGAAACAGTTTTTCCTTCAAGATATTCCTTAAAACTACTTTCATATATTACAATATATTTCATCTATTACACATATTATCCTTCCTTGTCTGCACTGTTGGGGAAATAGTAAAGTAACTCAGCTTAGTCATTTGATAGTTATCTGAGTAGGGTCAGTGACTGGCTGGCACCCCAGGGATGGGAAAGATTGGCAACACCTTAGGACTGACAGACACCCGAGTTTTAGCAAGGACTCCCTCTTGGGAGAAAAAGTTTATGAAGAGGAAGTCATCCCAAAATTTTGCTCATGGTGGCTGTCCATAATACTTGTATTTTACCTAGAATAGCTTCTATAGGATTGGATCCTCTTTACATGGTCTAATGTGTGGAGATCTGGGTTGAGCCAGCTATAAATGGCTTGTCCCTCTATATTTCGCTTATCTGCAGCCAAACATGGACAGAGTGCTACAGAATAGACTGGACTGTGAAAAACAATGCTCCTGTTCCTATTTATTGAAGGGGGACTCTGATCTATTAATTTAGCAGCATAAGAGAGTCAATGATCCTAAGCTTTCTGTCATTCCTGTGAGTTACACAGCTTGCCTTTCCTCTAAGTTATTGAACAAGACAAAAATTATTATTTCATCCCTAATTCTATCTTTACTGATAGGTGAACTCCATAAAGATATCCCAGTTCAGGTTACAGTTTGAATTTAAGGTTGTACATGCTGTTTAGCAACAAGGGAAGCATCATTTTTTCCTGGCCTGCCTGTGGTGGTTTTTCAGAACCTGAAGGAAAGCTCCATATGAACAGAACTGTAATGTTAGCCAACCTGCCAATCAAGACACTAATCCTCCACACATCTCTACCGTCAGGAGACAGATACCTGGAAGCTGGTGTGCAGGAGATAAAGAGGGAAGTTGGACAGGGACCAGAAAATGTTCAAAATAAAAACTAGATACGTATGTCCAGATATATTTTCCCTTGGAAAAAAAAAGTAATACGAATGACACCAAAGAATTTTGTCCTCCCCAGATTAAGCAGAGCTGTATCACATACTCAGGGCTGTTGGAACCCAGGAGGTACTTAGAAGTGACCAAGTACAGTGTTTTATCTTCCCTGCATTTCCAGACAACAAAGGCACAGTGTTCATGGCAGTGGAAGCCACAACAGTGGTTAATTTTGAGTCACCTTGGTGACTACAGAATGAAAAAATGAAATAGGGAATGTTTTTATATCCAAGTCTTCACTTTTCAATGCAATGACAACACAGTGATTCAGGTAAACAAGAAAAACTCATATGCCATTGAATATTGAGCATTATGATCTTTTATCCACCAAGAAAGAAAGGAAAGGATCACCACAACTATGCTGTCCAGCTACTATTTCCAGACACATTAGGTTCAAGCAGATAAATCGGAATAATTTATTAAGCAATTTTTTCTTGTCAGAAATTATCTTCAGACATAATTCTTAATGTAATTTCTGCCAGTAAATCTTGATCTGTAGCACATACAGAGGCCATTCATAACAGTAAGTTGACACTCAGTTTATCTGTTTTGACCAAGAGCATAAGTTTCAAGAGTGTCCGTCCTCAGGGACACACTGATCACATTTTTAAGATTAGGTTTATCTTAAAGCTCTAAGTGAATACTTGTAGTTATGAATGAGAATTTTGGTTTTTGTGAATACTCCTGCAACACTTAAAATTGGCTGGCTCACTAAATGTTCCTGCCAGTGAAGTAATTTGCTGGAATACTGTTGGAAAGCAAACACATAAGGGGTGTGAATCCAGTCAAAGAGAACGCATTTGCAAATCAAATGGATGGGGGAGGAGGAGTTGCATTCATTGAATCCAACAAAGACACTGTCACAATAAATACAAGAGCAGTTGGCAAGAGTAACCTCTGCAAGACTTGCTCTCTGTGCTCTGCTAAGGTATCCACACGTGTGAAGTTCCCACTCTGGGCAGATTTCTGTCTCTCCCAACAGCTCTAGACTTGGCCTATTGAACAGCTTGCAGAGCCACATCACTTGACTGGCATTAACATTTGCAGCTAGAACTGAAATGGCTTTTCTGAAGAGAAATCACTATAAATAAATGGCCATTGTATCTAGGGACAGGTAAATTTACTTAATGTTTTACTCCCATTTTATCTTTCACTAAAAAAAATGCACCAGGTACTACCATTATTACCATGACAGCGTGGGAAAGAAACTCCTGAAAGCTGTGAATTGTACATTAGCTACAACTAGCTATAGGATATTTATATCCCCACTTTCCTATTCAGGAGAGTACAGAAAAATAGTCTGTGGCATTAAAAAATACAGGATACTATTATTTTCTCCTAAAAATCATGAAGAAACTGCAAAACAGCTCTGTTCATCTCATACTTCATGACAGCAGGAAAGTCCACTCCCCCTGCTGTGGTCACTTGCCTCAGGAAAAATTCCTTCCCCACAAACCCCACCTCATTGCTACCTGTCACCAGATGCTCAGAGCTGACCCATCCTCAGCACATACTGGTGATGAGCTAAAAGGGGATCTGATTAACTCATGTTTCTGCTAAGAGATGCCAAACTACTCACCCTTGCAACTCGACAGCAACTGGGGCAAGGAGCTCCCTCTTTATCCTGACCTGTACAACAATGGTATCAACACCCCGACTGGAGATTTTAGAATTTACCAAAACAGTAAGCAATGAAAGTTCAGGAAACAGGAATGCATAAGTCAATCCAGCAGTGAAATAAAATAGTCATATTTCTCAATTCTTCCCTATGTCCTTCCAGGTTATACTGTAATTGGTTCAGGACAACAACTTTACTTGTGACTTGACTATTGATTTGACAATTTGAACATGCACACTTAATATATATATATTCTTTTTCAATAGAAATCAAAGTTCAATAGCAGAAAAAAAATGAAGTCAAGATAAACCATTTTTTGAAATGTTTGTGCTGACTAATATCTAATGTTTTGGTTTCATTAGATTTCAAAGAGAAAACTAAGTTTTCTGCAAATCTGTAACTTCTGATGGACTGTGGTTGGTATCTGCAGAGGCTCAGGCAAAAGAAGTGCATTGCAAAGCTTGCCTATTTTTTAATTACAATGGAATAAAAGTATTTTTAAAAAAGAGTGTATGCCTCTGTTAGGCAATGACACTTGTATGGAAGAGCTTCCAGTTGAGTTATAGAAGACAGGACAGTCTACCCTGGCTTATTCAATGAGAATGCCCAAAGGATTATAGTACACTTGGTCAGTGCTGCACTGGAACAATGATGCAGGGATGAAAGCCCACGAGCCAATCTGCTGAGCTCTGAAGGCAACTGCTGTGCTGGTTTATACAAATCCTGTCAGCAGTGTGAGTGAGGGCCAAAAGATAAGACAGCAGACAGCTGGAAATGATGGATCAGACAAACAGTTTAGAGAGGAAAGGTATTTCTTAGCCATGTAGTGTTTAACCATGTGTTACACAACTAGGAAGTACTGGTGACCTTTTAAGGTTCTGAAGTGTTTCTGTGCTACCTACTGGGCTGTCTTATGTCATGATGACTTCCCATTTTGCCTTCAGTAAGACATTAGGTAAGAAATGCATTTAACATATATAATTAGCAAATCTCACCAAATTTCATACATTTTGCACCTTTTACTTGTAACCTCCATGGTTTTTATGAGGGGTTCCTGCTGTCTTGAAACCCCCTCAGTATCTGCATGTCCCTGTTGTAGGTAACCAGCCTGGTTCAAAGTCCACTCAAGTACCTAGAAAGAATCCCAGTTATGCCACCAAATTTTAAATGAATCTTGTCTCAGAAATCAGTATTCTTCCTGGAATTCAATTTACAAGATAATAATACAAGCACATTCTTGAAATAACACACATCAAAAGAGTAGAAAAGTCTTGTTTTCTACATCATTCCACCCAAGGCAAATGTTTAGGACAAACTCAACAGGCAATCAGAGCCAGTGCAGATTTGGGGCTGATCTATATTTGAACTCTGAAACAATAAATAATACTTGCTCCTTGAGAGCAATTGTGAAAAAAAAATCTTTAATTTCAAATGCTGGTTAATATTAATTTATTCAAAAACTATTTTTCTACAAAAACTTGCTTTTCTTAGTATTTCAATATATTTAATATTTTATTGTTACAAATTTCAAATTTGAAATTCTGACTACAAGACAACTCAGTTCAGGCTGAATTTCAAAAGAGGCACAAATCAATACCCAAAGTTTCCAACTGAAGAATCAAACTACATAAGCAATAACTGAAATTGGGTAGATAAGGAGCCAAAAGACTTGAGTAAGAAAAACTCATCTTATTGATGTGAATGGGAAAAAATGCTGCATTTCTGTGAGACCAAAGCTCTGATGCTCTCTGGAGTTTGCATTCCAAAGTGGAAGCACAGAAGGTCCACAATGTGCTTTTCAAATGGAATGTTATGGAAAAGCAGTGAAACTACAAAGCACTGAAGAACAATTAAAAAGAATTTGTCAGAAAGCATTGCAGAATGGTGAAATGAACAAATCCTAATGAACTGGATTTTGCAAAAGAAAATTAAATTACATAATTAAAAGGTTTAGGGGTTTTTTTTTCCTGGTTTATAGAGTGAAAAACAACAAGGGACAGAGTAGTCTGAAAACACAGCAAAGGTGACAATCACCTTGATATACCTAAATGCAGAATATTAAGAATATATAATGTCAGAACCAGAGGAGCCACCTAAGTTACTGATATCACTCCCCTTCCACCACAGTAAAGACAAGCAGTAAATACTGAGCTCACCATGGTCCACAGACCATGCATGTTGCAGTCAGCAATGCTTTGCAGCCACACATCTTTCCTCCTAACTTATAACAGAGTTCAAATCAAGTTAAAAGGTAACAGCTGAAAATATTACAGGGTACAGTAGGAGAAAAAAAAAGGCAAGAACATCCCTGCAGTATCACAGGATTGGGCAAGATGCCAGATAATCATAGAAAACGTAATCCCTATCTAGATAGGAAGACAACATTCCTCCCATTTCCCATTTCAATCTCTATGTGGTTTGTTATCTGACCCGATGAAACTTTTCTACCTGATTTCAAGTACCTAAATCACTGTAATTCGAGATTTGAGTTTTAGACACACCAACCAGAAACCAGATAATGCGGGTGGAAGTAAGAGGAGCCCTGGCACAGAGTGCTGCTGGAAATACAGAGATTGATACCAGCACTGGGAAGTGGTTACTAATAAAGGAAGTGGCTACCTTGGATATTGAGGATGGACAGAAGTAGATCCTAAAAGATTGATCTTGGCAGAGATAAGCAGAAGAGTGAAAACTGAGTGTGTTCATGAACTGTATAGATGATTCAGATTTGGAAGTGGCATCACACTAATGCATCTTAGTGCCTGTCCTCTCAGTCAAAGCACTCCCAGGGACACTCGGAGGTTTGAGCCCCTGCCTGCCGACAGCAATACCTGCCTTGGTTGGCTAATCAGTCTGTGCTGTCCTGCGGGATGTGGCTGCACCACATCTGGCCACAGCAAGATCACGGGAGGTCTGTGCTTCCAAACACTCAGGGATTTCTGCACAAACCCTTTGACATTATTAACAGCACTACAGACACTCCTCTCCTTATTCCAGGTGCTTTGTATAGGAAAATTATACTTTTTTTTTAACTCCCTAGGCCATGGGCATGTGAAGCAGAGCCACACAGTGTTACACCCACATGGATGCAAACAGTTTGCTTCAAGGGGTGGAAGTTTTCACAGAGGTGGACACAAAACACTTTGCACCAACTTGTTCAGAGACCAAACTTTTTGCACCATGGAAAAGGCAAAAAAATATTATGAAGTATGAGATAACATTCTTTTTTTTCAAATGAAGTACAAGTAAGGAAAGTTTAATAGCGTTTAATTTCATATTTTTGTTAATTATATTTGCTGGGGTTCAGGATTTATGAATTGAAAGTTAATGGATATTAAAAATTGGATATTAGCTCTTTGCAAGATGAATAAAATCTGCCCATGAGTGACACACTTGCAAGACAGATGATTGTGACTTTAAGACAAAACAAGTACAGAGCAATACATGAAGAACATCTTATTTGGATTTCAGGATTGTGACAATACTTGGAAGTAAGGAAAATAATATTTTTATTATTTCCATTAAAGAAAACAGAAAAAACACCACACGTCCAGTATTTTGACCAGCTCTAGTGGCAGTTACCACACAATTTCCCATCAGTATTGGCAACATGTCAACAGCTTAGATGGTTTGGGTGGCAGGGATTTTAAAAAAGACAACCTTGTTAGAACCTTCCTGCCGTGGGCAGGGACACAGACCAGGTTGCTCAAAGCCCCATCCAACCTGGCCTTGAATTCTCCCAGGAGTGGGGCAGCCACAGCTTCTCCTCACAACCTCTTCCAGCATCTCACCACCCTCATCATAAACATATTTTTCCTCATATGCAATCCAAAGGTAATGTGTCCTTTTGAATATGAGATAATTAATAAATGCTCTACAAAGTAATGTAATAATCATTTTCCATGTGACCTGCTAAGGATTTTCTGAAAACATATAGCAAGAAAAATTAGGATTTTTAGTGTCAGATATTATTTGCTTCTGTATCTTTTCCCCTTCTCTAGTAATAATATCACAGCAAGCAGGACTTCTAGTGGTACCCATAGACATTGAAAAGCTCAGGTGAACTCTGCACACTTCAAGAACAATTTAATTATTTTTATATGCAGTAAGTGACAAACCATGTTCTTGATGCTGGAATCACTGAAGGATGTGCTAAATAAATTAGGCTTTTCCCACCCTAGACAAAAACACTGTTTTCTTGAACCATTAATTTAATATCCCTCCTTAAGTGATTTTAAAGAATTGTGATGTTACACTGCACATAAAGTCTCTTGCCTGGAAAACACTCCTTTATCTTCTAATAATTTCTATCTTTTAATCCACATTTTGCCATCCAAGGTGGAATAACTTAGTTCTTGCTCTAAAAGGCTATCAGTGTCACTTTGTGTGAGGTGCTCTGTGTGCTGTACCTGCCCCTCCAGACAGGTAAAATTGCCCACCACTAGTGCACACCTGTTTCCTCACACTGTGCCATGTCATCTCTAGAAATATCCACAGTTTCTGTGTATCACTAAATTTTTTAAGTGAGAAGACACTCTTGCCACTTCTGTTTTGTTCTCAGAAGCTGTCCTGGGTTACATCTCCCCTCTCAACTCTATGTGGCTTAAAACAAATTATATAAAACTGAGTGCTCAGCTAAGGAAGGTAACACAGGTCCCATGTTTGCCTTCAAACGACACTGTATCTGGGACAAATTGCTGTTGTTTCCAAACAAAAAACAGACAACACAAATTAGTAAAGAAATGTGGTGTTTGTCCCTTAGTCCCTCATAGCCTGTGACTGCCTCTAGAAAATCCTCTACAGATACTGGCTACTGATGCTGTCTGGAAGGGGCACAACAAAGTCCTCTCTCACCTGAAATACTTGTTTGGGAAACCTTCTACGCTAGTAAAATCCTGAAATGAAGTGATAAGAAACCAGAAGAGGTTTTTTTTTTCCTCTTTAAATTACAAGTTTCAAAGAGTTTAAAGGTCTAAATAGCATAGCAAGCTTGTCTGATGGACAGGACAGCCAGTAGATTCTATGTAATGTGGCAGCCATATGGGATTCTATGTTGATGGATTCAGCTTATACTGCACTTAAAATAGCACTGGTAGAAAACTTTTTCCTGTTACCTCAGAGTAAGATGCAGTAAATCAGGATAAACTCTATTACTTATAATGCATCATTGGCTCCAGCAACTGGAAACAGGACTTTATGTCTGCACAGACAGAACAGCTGTTAAAAGGAGATCCTTTTTCCCAAAATAGTCACCAAAATAGTTAAGGGTTGCAAACCTGAGAGACATATCCATCCAAACCACAGGGAAAATCAACTTACTGCTCAGGGAAATGATCAAATATTAGGAATCAAAGTAGAGAGCAAAATATAAACAGTTGTAGCTACTCCTTTTTAAAAAAAAAGTAGATACCTTGTAGACATAGAAGACAAGTCAAATGATTAAGTTGGCCTCATATCTCTTATGTGATGTTATTTACATTATGTACAGTACGGTTTCAAGTAGACTATAAATTTATACACATTCTGAAGAACATATAGAAAAATACATACACATCCTGACACCTGTGCATACATAGATCTTCTCTCTCCACTTTCATCTCCTTTCATCCCTCTCTCTCATCCCAGATGCACACACACCTCTGCTCAAATGAAATAATTCTCACTGCTTGAGTTGGCTACAGTCTTGAGTTCAAATCAGTGGAGTTTTTTTCTTCTGTGTTCACATCTATATTTTTTTCTCTACAGGATATAAAGCTTGAGAAGCATGAAAGATAGAGTGAAAATAAATTTGAATTCTATATTACAAAAAATGTGACTATCAAAAGATTCTTTCACAGCTGTGTGACTGCTGGCATTTGTAAAGAGTCAAAGAATCCTGGAATAGAAAAAGGCAGAAACGCAGTTGGGTTTTTCAATCAAGTGTATGGAGAAAAAGCAAAAGAAAGAGTCTATAGGAACAGCAAGAAGGTCTAGGGGTGGGTGACAGGTAAAACCTATTTCCTTAATTTAAAGAGTCATTTCTAGAATCACTTGAGCAGGAGGTTGATATGAAAGATTGGCACATTCAGTTTGACTCTAAATTGTGGTTTGCATTTTACCAGCAGTACAAGGAAGAAGATGAAAGATGTCCTTCCTTATTCCTTACTTAATTGAAGTATCTATTTAGAATGACATTTAATACAAAAAGATAGAATTTTTGTGTAGTTATTATTTGTATTACCAGAGCATCTGGGATTCCTCACCACAAACCAGAGCCGTGCTGTGCCAGTGATTCAGGTGCTGAGAACTGACTTGGTGTGCCATAGTCTGCAATGCTAATGGGCAGAATGAGACAGGGCAGCTTTAATCCCCCCAGTAAATTCCTGTCTGCTCTTCAAAAACTGTAGCAAAAAAGATCATCCACTGCTAGAAAGTTTCTAACTCAAGAGGAAGAGCTGCACACAAATGCTCAGTGAGGTGGTACTGCTTAGTTTGTCTTATCAGCAGCCTAATAATATCTTGGGGACAAATGTTGAAAATATCAAATATAATTTTGAGTGCAGAAGGAAAAACTTGTTAAAAATGTTTCAGAAGGACCAGTGAAAGAGAAAGTTCTTGGTGAAGTTGAAGGGAAGCTACTCACAAAAGGGCAATGCCTGTGCTCAGTTTTATAATCTTTCATTACTTGATCCTTTCCATTTCCCCTACTTCTCTAAGGCTCAAGTCATCCTTGCTTTGCATGGACTCACCAGCTTTCAGGCTGACACCAATTGCAGTGCCTCGTCTTGTGTGTGTTCTAAACTGACACAGGTGGTCCTGCCTGTGTCACCAAAACTCTGCTCTGAGGTTTTCAACAGAACTTGTAGTTACTTAGATACAGATTTACCTTAAACTGCAAAAAAATTTGGCATCTCTCCTTTTTTTAGAGCCTGATCGAGGGAGTGTGTGTGTGGCTCGGCTTCACGAACGAAGCTTTGGGCAGGGCTGTCCCCACGTGGGTGAGCCCTTCCAGCCTGTGCAGTGGATTTTAGGTGAGGCTCAGCGTGCGCAGAACTGGCCCCACCGTTTCAGTCCTGAGGTTCATCTGTCACGGCCGAGCGAGCTTGGACAGGGACAGTGAAGTCCTCAGGACTAGAACCTACAGCACCCGGCATTTCCCAGGAGGTCTCCCATCCAAGTACTAATCCGGGGCTGACCCTGCTGAGCTTCTGAGATCTGACGGGATCGGATGTCAGGGAGGTATTTAACTGCCTAGAGCCTGTTCATACCCGTTAGGAAAACTGTTCTCTTTTGGTTAAGTCTATTAGTTGTGAGAGGTTCTTCTAGTCTGGCCAAGAAAAAAGTAGGTAAAGAAAAACAGGCCGTTTGGATCTCATGTGTCAGAGAGGAACAAGATGCTTGTTGATCTTAGGAATTCACTCTGAATATCACTGAAATATCAGGTTGATTCTGTATTCTCACTGAATATGCAGACAGAAGCCAACAGACACCAACTGCCACCTCAGTGAGCTGGATTTTGTACCCCATGACTCCCTGTCCATGGCAGGGGCATTGGAGCCAGATGATCTTGAAGGGCCCTTCCTATCCAAACCTACAGTTCCTCTTAGAAAAAAAAATAATAGGTAAAAATCAGAAAACTTATAAATATGGCACACTGAGAGCCAAAGCTGAATCTGAAGGCAAGATGTGACCAATGCTGCTTTATATGGCAGCTAATGAACTAAACTACAGGAAAAAACACAAGTGATACTGAAGCCTTTCTGGAGACTCTTTTTTGTATTTCTTGGAGGAAATGCTCTTCACTTGAACTCTGCCAGAATTTTTTTTACAACTGTTCACTTTTTAGTTATTTTCTATAATTCAGTACATTGGGTATCACAATTTCTAAATTAATAATTTATTTTCTTAATAAAATTATAAGGTTTGCTACTTGTTGGCTCTTAAACTGACAAATATACAAATCCCAACAGATATTCACACAAATTATTTTATTTTGTAGGGGGGAAAATGGATAAAATATAGCTATGGATGCAGAGATCTTTACTTCTGGTCTTTAGGTTTGGTTCAGTCTCCTGTCTCAGTGTTTCTAAGCCAGCGGGGTGTCTGTGGCTCACAAAAACACCTTTTTATTCTGGTGCAGAAATGGTATTTTCTTGTGTACGTGTCATATAAAAATGTATCATATGGAAATAACATAGTAGCTAAAATATAAAGTTAAATGTCAATTGGAAGAGAAAGTATTTGATCTGCATCTTTCCTGGACAGTTTGCCCTTTGGATAAGCAGCCACTGTAATTATGAAAAACTGGAGAATGCTTTGCATATACTTTGCTTTTTCCACATAGACCAGTAAATGTTTTCCAGCAGAGGAAGCTGCATTTGCCCCTAAAACTGAGCAGGATAAATGCTCTGTCTGGGGTGATGGTGCCACTTCAGGCTGAACTTACCTATTGGCAAAGTGTCCTTCAAACAGTTACCTCAGTTTGCTAAATAACCCAGCCCAAATATTGAATAAGTACAATTAGAACAGTCGGGTTTGGAGAATATTTTAAGGAATTTTATATCCTAACTACAACAACTGCACTAGTGAAGAAATGAATATATACCCAAGTGTCTGTAAATATGTATCTATAATCAAACCATCCTGCCTGCTGTCACATGGGTATTCAGCAATGCCCCTTGAGCTGGAACAGCCAAGAACAGGAGTACCAGGGTGCACTACCACAGTTTGTTTGACTTGCACCCAGTTCTGTGGAGCTTGGCAAGATGCAAACCCCAAGCTAACAGGCAATCTACAATAAATAAACACATCTCTCTAACGAGCTGAAAAAGTATAAGGTCAGAGGCTGAGCTGACAACAGTCTAAGGAACATGTCTAGTTATTGGAATCCCAATTTTTGACATCACATAGTCAACTGATTTTGTATTCTTTAAATAATACTTGAAAAAGATTATCAGGGCTTCTCATATGAGAAATAAAAAAGAAACACATAAAAAAGATCTTTGTAGTACACCCTCAGAATTGTTTTTTTATTTTATATTCCATTTTTGAAGACTTCCTTAAAGTCTAAATCCCGAATCAGCTTTTATGAAAGTGGCTACATCAAACTAAGCTGCTCTCAGTGGGCACATCATTTGAAGCTTGTAATGCCAGAAGAGAAGTTGCCTTTTAAAAATGCTTGCATTTTAGCTAACTGCCTTTTTTTTTTCCTTGACCACTTCTATGTGACAAACTCTTGAAACTTCCATTCAGTTCTAGCAAAAAAAAATTAAAATTATTCTTTTGTTTGTGAATATCTTAAAAGAAACCCCAAGGAACAAGAGCACTTCTATCACAAAGTAAGGCCTTAGAAGAAGATTAAAATACTGTCAAGATTTACATGGAATTAATTTCTCTTCCTTACACAGGTATCATCTCTGAGCAGGAAAAGTAAAGTTGATCTCTTCCTCCCCTCTCATATGAACTACACTCTCAAATGTGTGTCTCGGTGCCTTGTCAATTAAATACCCAAATTTTGGTTGCCCTGCAACAACAGGCAACTCATGCAGTGAATCCCTCTGGGGTTTTTTATCAAGCCAATAAATTTTAAACACATCAGAAATGAAAAATATATGTTTGACTAAACCAAGCAGTCATATCGCTTCATGCAGCACAAATTAACCCTGAAGATTCATTTTGTCCAGAGGAAAACCAAGCCCCAGACACTGTTCAGCAGCAATTCCGTGCTCAGCCAGCAGGGACTGAGGGTTCCCTTCCCTTCAGCAGCTCCGCTCCAGGTTTGTAGGACCTTTGCCAGCGCTGTTGGACTCACACTGATCCTCCAAGCCCTGCACTGAGAGCAAGGGAGGCACAGACACCTGGAGCTCAGAGTTTTCATGGATAACAGACTATCCAGGGAATGCTCCTGGTTTTCATGTTATACACTCATCAGCATATCTACTCCTACTTGTGAGCAACAGCAAACAGAACAAAGATTGCTTTAACACAAAGGTTTTTAAGAGAAAATAAGTAGCCCAAGGAGAATATTTAGCTGTGTGCTTCAATGTTTGCTGTGTTTTATGACACAACATTTCCATGGTGAAAGTGAAGTGATATTCCTAAAGCTTTTTTATGCCTATTTAATCCACACTATATTGCATTTGTAACAAGCAGCAGTATTTTTGTGCCTGCAAGGCTGACAAGGCTGCCTGGCAATCATACTATTGTAATACTGAATAACTGATCTTCAGTGTTATCCCTTTAACTAAGGGATACATTTCACAACACAACTCTGGGAATAGCTGTGCACTTCTAATAGCAGATGAATTAGCCCCCTGCAATTTTTCCTATTGTCATTTTCCTTCTGCTGGTTAGAAACAATCTAACAAAAATTTATTACAAGGCATAAAACATGAGCAGATTGCCCATCTAGCAACTGTTTACGTAACTTGTGAAATATTTATACTGAAGTCTTATCATTCCTCATTTTCACATATTTTGATTTTTCTATTTCTCTATTTTAGGAAAAAAAATGAACATATCATGCTGTAAATTCAGATTTTTTTTTCTTTCTTTAAGCTTACTTTAGTGTGTTCTGACATTTTCAGGAAACTATTTGACAGACATTATCAGTAATTCATTTAAATTTGTCTTGAAAACTATCTTAAAGTTTCTGTTAGGTCTTTCAGTTAAACATGAACTGTAAATACTAGTAAGATGATGTTTCAAATTGAGATTCAAACTAACTGCTTCTCTGATACATCAAAGGATCATTAAACCTGTCATCAAAAATGCAACCAGCTCTTGCTGAGGCAGAAGAACAATGAGCAACAGACACAAGACAAGAAAGAGGAGTGTTACTCAGAGAGAACTGCAGGAAAGGTCGGTGCAGGCAAATGTGCCTCCCAGACAGGTTTGCAACAGAATTAGTCCATGTGAATACCTGATGAAACAGGTAACAGAGACTATCACTGTGCAGGGCCCCATGGCAGGACCTTCTGGGAGTAATGGACAGGCAGGAGACTGTTGTGGTTTGTTCATAACATATTAATGGATCCAAGGGAAAGTCCCACATGCAGCTGCAGCTTTATGTGAAAAAAGAACTGCTTTAATTTTGACACTTTGATTAAATTTCTGGAAAGCTAATCAGAAAGAAGCTCTGCTGTGGTGCCTGATTCTCCCTTGGAGTCTGACAAAAACACTTGGAGAGGGATGGTGGTCAGAAATCCAAGTATAAATGGATGGAGATAACCACAAGAAGTAACATAGCACTTCAAATTTCACATTTTTCTTACCAAGTGAATACTTTGCCAACAAATTTCCTGAATGTAGAGGACAAGACATATTCACAGCCCTCGCAGTCATATGCAGCATAGCTGGCACTTATATTTAAGCTATTAAAGATGCACTCAATTACCTTAAATCAAATACAAAGCTCTTTATGAAGAAGGTGGTGAATGTCAAAATTGCACAGCACTGAGAGTTAGTCCTCATGTGACTGACATTTGAACACTTCAATTGCATAAATATTCTTCTGTATCCAGAAATGCTGCTTGACCCATGAAGCTTGGAATGGGGTGACTAACACAGCCCTCAGCTCGATCTGGGGGCCCTGATTACTGGGGATGGCACACACACTGCTCTGCAGCACTTCAGGGGCAATGGGAACGCAGCCAGTGATCATTGCAATGCACAACAGCAGCAAAATGCAAACACAGCCATTTGTTTCCCAGCCAATCTGATAGAAGTGTAATTCATATCACTGTAATGAGGTCCTGCTTACTTCCTGTCCTTTTTGAAGTCTCTACACCTTCTCAAGGGCAAAATTGTTTTCTAAATAGATTCTACACGCATTCAGTCTTTTCTGTACTCCATAAGAATGAACTAAAATAACTCTTATTTACACACAGACCCCAACCTTGTAACATTTGCATGTTATCTGGGAGCCTGCAACCTTCTAAATCCAAAAACATCTCAAAGTCACACACTAATTTCTTAAGGATCAGGAAACTTCTTAAGGTCAGAAAAATATAAAATACAATTACCAAACAAGAACAAATACCTAAGGTACTTTATGTGACTACATACGGGAGAGAATAACAGATTATGCCACTGTTTTAGCTTACCAAGCCACATCAGCACTGATACCCAGAGGAAGGCTGGCACTGAGCAGCTGGAGGGCTTGCTGGTTAAAAAACAAACACAAACACCACTATCTACCTGCCCCCTCAAAAACAAAAACAAAACCACTAACAAAAACCCCTAAGAGCAACAACAACAAACAACAACAAAAAAAATCCCAACCACGAATCAAAAAAATCCAAGCATCTCCTCTTGTAAAAAAAAAAAGCTTCAATGAGGGCTAAACTCATTTTGTGAAATAAAAGCAACAAAAGGAAATGAAAATAACCCATTTCTGATAATCTGGGTATGTTATTTGTAATTTTTCCATCCCAATAATGCTTTTACTGACCAGTATTACTTCAGCTTCTTGGGTGTCAACCCCTGACATTCAAGTACCTCTTCTAAGAAAGTGCTTAGGAAACTACATGGGCAGCATCCGTAATACTGGACAGCTTAATATTCCCCTGAATATGCTGGAGCTTTATCTCCTGCTCTCAAATCTATCTGCTGGCTCTTTCTTTCTGTCAGGAAACAGATAACAAGCAAAGGTGGCCTGTGAAGACACCACAGACACACCTACACTTAGTACAAGTGGAGTGATTTCAGCCTAGCTTAGGCAAACCTTATTTTTTATTCCTTACTTATCCTGCATCTTGTCAATTCATCTCTGACCAGTGCCCTTTGATTTTTCACAGCTCTGCTCTGAGATTCACAGTATCTCAGAGCTTCTGTACAACATTGGAATTGTTTGTTCCACCACTGAATCCATTGATGGGCCTTGAAAACAGTCAAAAAGGACAGCCAAGGCCAGAATGAAACTATCCTTAGCAATAAATCTCCAGTTAAAATGCAGTACTTTGCTCAAATTTCTGGCACTTGGCAATTGCATATTTTCAAAAGTTAAAAGAATTCTTCCTCTTTTATTCATAATAACTGAAAGGTCTCATATAGCATCATTTTTACATATAGATAACAAGTTCATCACAACAACCTGTAAATGTAATCACACATTCCAATATATGTTCAAACTACCTCTGCAATATTTGATTTTCTTTAATATGTGTTATATTTCATATTGGTTACTCGTTATTAAATAAACAGCATTATTTATGACAGAACTATAATTGGTGTATGACATGTATATAACCAAGGACTATTTCAGCTATTTTGTTTTCCTCCCTTCTGTTGAAATAGGTATGATACAAGCCAAGGTTAGGGAAAAGAATTAGAAACCAACATTAGCAAGTAATCACACAGATGCAAACCAGTGCTCTCATTTCCCAGATAGTTCATACATAGACACTCCCCAACACACACCTCTTTCTACAGCAAGGGAAGTGAATCACCACAGTCTGGAAAACAAACTCTCTCACTGTCCTTGTCTCTCCACATATCTTCCCTTTTACAACACACTCTATTTTTCCTGTCTGATTCCTTCCTCCCCTTTTTCTTAAAACTCACTAACATTATTTTACATTTTATGTAAGCATTGTATGTGCTCACACAATAAAATTAACTGCAAATTTAGAGCACGTTGGAAAATAGATTTTGCTGCAGAATGTCAAAATTCTGCTAGGCAGTCAGTGCCAAATGGTCCTTCAGTCACATCCAGGCACGGGGACACACTCACACACATATAGGCTGTTATGGTGACTCAAAGTTTTGGCTCTTGAAAGAGACTGTTCCTCACAAACCCTCCATTTCCACATGTCTGTTTTCACTCCATATTTCCCAGATGTCACAACTTCACTTCTATTCATGCATCACAACACAGATTCAGTGCTGTTCTTTTCTGTGATCCTAAAACAGATTTAAGCATGGCAGGTGGAAAAACAGTTTCAGTAATCCCTTCATTACCTACTTCTTGTCACTTTAAAAAGTGGTAGAAGAATGCTTGAAGTTCTGCCCCAGCTAAACAATCCTTTGGAAATCTTTGATCCCTGCTTCTAAAATATCGGTTTAATTGGTCCCATTTCAATCAGGGTAAAATAAGCCTCCTGCTCTTGAAGTAATGTAACAATGTAACAATTGCCTTCATTTAATTTTTGCAGTCTGAGGGCAGCAGACAGGCCCATGTAATCAATCCAGGAGACTCTGGTTTACTTGTAAAGCAGATGTAGCTGAGAACACAAAAAACTTCCATTATTTAGAATTTACATTCCAAATTCAACAAGTGCTGCATGTGCCAGGGATAGACAAGTAAAACTGTGCTGACTTATCACCTTCCATTCCCCACAGGTATACACAACATTAAATGTGAATGTCATTCCACATTTACCCTACATTTCATGTTAAAGGTGAAACAAATACAATATAGAATGTTATCAAGCAAATTCCCTCATTACAGTGGCAAGTGATCCTCTGGAAATTCCTCAGACAGATGAAATATCCCCCAGCCCACAGCCAAACATACTCATTTCACCATGAATCATCACAAGTGCATTTTTTAAAAATTATCATTCAGAAAGGCTTTGCTTTCACCAGCATTTTCTTTGCATATCAAAGAGTTCATTCTATCACAATCACTATTAATAAAAGGACCAGAAAGGAAGAACAGTCCTTCTTATCTTCTCACCATCAATTTCCTTGGCAGAATCAGCAGGAAATGAGATCAAAGGCTGCCATAGCCAGCAGAAGGTATCCATTTCCTGACCTCCCCTTTTGCCTCATTTGCACAGTTTGCAAAGTGTTTCCTTTTCTTCTCTCCTCCTCTTGCTCCCTTTGCTCTCTCATCCCAACCTTTCCTGTATCAACAGAGCAGAGTGTTCCTCCATCCAGGCCTTGTCTTTTGACCCAAGCTCCAAAAACCCCCTTATTGCTGCTCTGTGCTCTACGGATTTTTTACCGTGCACTTGGTTCAGAATATTTTCAGACCTCCTTCACGGGAGTATAAATAATCTCACAGCACAGAGGCAAAGTTCACTTTGCCCTGAGAACACAGCCCCTCTCAAAGCCTTCTGCAGGTCCCCACCCACCTGCTGTAAGCAAGGGGTTATGGAATTAGGAGTGGATGAAGCTCCTTTTCAACTCAAATTGCTCTGTCAAGAACAGGAATCACACAGGATCAATTTTATTAACATATGAACCCTAGATTATTTTACTTTTTTTAATGGAAGGTTATTTGTTTAATCCCTATTAAATCCTACAGTGCATTTTTCTAAGACAACTAACCAGGATAATAACAGCTAAAGCAAACATAAATGAACAGAGAAAGAATAAGGTTTTATGTTCTACTCATTTTCTTTAAGAGGGACTACCTTTTTGACTAAGAGGAAGAACATTTCTAGGAAGATGGGGTTACTATGACAGTATATAAATAGCCCCAGCTGAGGATGTAACAACTGCTCTGCCTCTTCTAACACTGAGCAGGGCAGTAACTAGAACTGAGCTGACTATGGAACTGCAATATTTTGCAGCTTAGATTTCTTCAATAAGGCTAAGCCAGCTCAAAAGATTTCACTGTTGCTCTAACACACAAGCCTTTGATGTTTCCTCATCTTTACATCATAGAAGGAGCTCAAAGGGTTAATTAAAATTTAATGATATCGGCAGTACTTTGAAAAAGTTATGAACTTGGGTAAGATCAATCACTTTCTTGGACTGTCTGACTTCAAAGCAGACATTATGCAAAGGGGAAAAAAAAGTCTCTCATTCTGCATTGAATTCCTAAGCAAGGATTTCCTCATTAGTGGTCTGTGCATGGAGGAGATTCCACACTCACACTGGAAGGAGGTGAGATGCCAAAAAATGGTTAATCAGGATGTCATACCTTTGATGCTGGTCACATGTTGAATGAAGGCACCAATGCAAAGCAGGAGCCACTTGAACAGCCCCAAAATAGGAAGTCAGGGATTAAGGGATGAGCAATAATTTTTTTTCCAATTCACAACTTGTTTGCAGAGATTTAGCTAAAACCTCATTAGCTTGTTTATTCACTCTTAGTGACAGTCTCTGAAATGTCAACTGAAATAACAAAAGTAAACTTTTTTTAAAATGTACACATCTCTAGTTTGCATCTGTATATTTTATTTGTTTACCATCTACATTTTATTTGAGCTGACAGTTTTCACTTTCTGCAGTGTCTTATTCTGACCCGAAGGTATTACTATATTTTCAAAGGCAAATATACTCCAGATGACAAAATTATGAAAATCCTCTATAGGAGATTAAAGTTTACCACTGACTACTTAGATGTCTGGTGAAGATTAGGAAAAAATTATTTTAATATCCTCAGTATTGACAGTCAATTACCATGTCAGCTCAGAAAAGGCTCTGTGGGGAACCTGATTCAGCACAAACCTCACACCTTCCTCTATTTCAACACAAGCCTACTGTGCAAAGGTGGAATTGCAGTCTGTGGGATGATCACTCCTAGAGATCCATTTGAGACATCCCATGAGCACAACTAGAGCTCTCTTCCCACAAGGAGCCTCACCCAGAACCTGATTAGGGGCTCCAGAAGAGCTCAGAAAGCAGGTTGAGAAGTAAGGTCACTAAATTGTGTTTCTGCTTATATAAATGCTTATTTATGCTAAAGATATACCTTGAACAGGTTGAGGTTTAGGTGGGTTTTGTCGTTTGGAGTTTTTGTTGTTGCTGATGGGAGTTTTTTGTTGCTTGGATTTTTTTACTGTTGGTTGAAATACTTAATGTTGCATTAAGAGGAGGCTCAGAGGTGACCTCAGCACTGTCTGGAACTCCCTGAAGGGAAGTTCTGGCCAGGTGGGGGTTGGTCTCTTCTCCCAGGCACTCAGCAATAGGACAAGGGGGCACGATGGGCTCAAGCTCTGCCAGGGGAAATTGAAGTTGGAGATCAGAAAACTATTCTCTGCAGAGAGAGTGCTCAGGGATTGGAATGGGCTGCCCGGAGAGGGGGTGGATTCACCATCCCTGTAGGTTTTTTAACTGAGCTTGGCCGTGGCACTGAGTGCCATGATCTGGTAAAGGGACTGGAGTTGGACCAAGGGTTGGACTTGATGATCTCGGAGGCCTTTTCCAACCCAATCGATTCTGTGATTCTGTGATTCTCACTTAATCCAAAACAAGCACATGTGAGGCCAACCCTATGAGCTCTTTCCAACATAAGTGCACTGAGGAAGACCTGCTTCAATACCATTTTTAATCCTTTATGTATCCCCAGTATTTTTCTAAACACAGTGACAGATAATACCTTAATACCTCTTCATCATACCAGCAAGTTTTCAGAATTGTAGAGTCCTCAAACCTAACCTTATTCATCACAGAAAATTATTTTCCATATTCCCATCACCCCATGCATCCCAAAAGTACCAATGACATTTGCTCTTACACATCTACTACTTGATGGTATAAAATCTTGATTTCTAAGATAACTAAATTAGTCATAAAACTTTGAAAGTTGACAGTCCAGTTTTGGAAATTCAAGTACAGGACTTTTCTATCCCACAGGCTCCTGTAATATTAATAGTATTTATTATAGTGCAGAACTAGAGTGCTGCAGTGATGGGTGCCTTATGACAGCTTTCACTTCAATCATTCACTCAACACCCTACATAAATTCTGTTTGAGGCAGCAGTTTACCAAACATTTATTGCCAATTAATGACAATCTTTGCTGGCTTTTGGTCAAGATTATATGCTCCATTTTTTTTCTGTGTGGGTTTAGTACTTTTTTTAGATTTTCTTATTTTAAGTTTGTTCCACTCATCTTGAATATGCATTTACAAACCAATAAAGTATATCCAAAGAGCTTTAATACCCCTAGGCATAAACTGACATTAATTCATTCAAAAGCCTATTTGATTAATAAGAAAAGTATAATTATGAACACCTGATTCTTCATGTAAAGGGGGCACAGCAGAAACACCTAGTGAAGGTATAAGTGAAATCTTTGTATGTGTCTGGTCTGACTACACAGTTGATATTACAGCAGATTTCAGGCAGTGCATGTTTTACCATATATTTATTATAGTTTTCCCTAAGCAATCACTGTCATCTTATTTAATGCATCCACATGTTCAAAGACATACAGCTCTCAATGTAATTATACACCTACCACAAAACCCACTAATCAGGGTAAAGCCCAAACTTACTGCTGGTACAAAAGAAGAGGAATTTTAATTTAATTTAAAAGTGATTTGCCAAGTTATCCTGCAAAATCATGTCTTCTGCTCAATAACTGAAAACCAAGTTGTCTGTCAGACAAGTCAATATTTATCTCTTCATTATTTCAGTTGGCTTGTATAGACTCGTGCTAATTTTGGTGCCATAGAGTCATTAGTGGTATTAAGATGATCCTTCTCATGGTATTACAGCAAATATTTTAATAAAATTCTGGATTTTGTGTTGAGACTTCATCTGAATTATTTCTGTGTCAAATGGCTTCCATTTAAAGTGTATTCCACCTTCTTTTAAGGATACAGATGAAAAGGCAGCAGGAGTATTTAAAGAACTAGTGCTACAACAGATTTATTGTATTTTTGGCACTGACTTTTTCCTGTGCCCCTTTAATAGAGAGAAATTCTGTACAATCTCTTTCTGCCTTTTAGGTGGAAGATAATAACAGCTGCTATTTTTCAGGAGGGAAAATTACCTAGAGATGAGGCACAGCTGTCTGTCACTGAGGTCAAACCCAGCAAAACAATACAACAGGGAGGAGAAAAGGAAGGCCAAGACAGAAGCTCATCCTTTCAGACCTGTCTCTCAGTTCCTGACAAACAGCTGGGGACAGACAGGCAGGTCCTGGCAGCTCCTCAGGAATGGCACATGCACATCAGCTCAGCACTGATGGTAACATGGCCTGTAACACTCCTGGCTGGTCAAGAGGGGATGAAAACCAGTTCTGACCAGCCAAATCAGACTTTTTCAAAAGGAAAGCAGATGGACGAGAAAGGACAGGAAAAGGAAGCACAGAGGAAGGCTGAGCAAAGAACACACTCCCAGTGAGCCCTGGGGTTGGTCTCTAGTTGGTGAAGGAAGACTATTGCGTTCCCAAAAATGCCTTGGAGACCCTTGGGATCAAGGCAGTGGTGATTTTGGGGCTGTCACAAAACAACTCATAAAACTCAGCCCACTTAATCCTTTCTGGCCCCTCTTCCACCTGAAGTGAATGGGTGGAACAGCCCACTTGGTTTGTCTGGCACAAATTTGGCCTTTTTGTTGTCAACATTTATGATTCCCAACTTCAACACACTATGAACAATATTTTTATAAGAATAATTATAACATTTATTCATGCCTTTGTGAGTTATTTCAATCCTTTTAACAAGATTTAACACACATGTGCAACTGCTCTAAAGCCCTCGCTGGACTTCTGATGCCCAAAGCCCTCGCTGGACTTCTGATGCCCAAAGCCCTCGCTGGACTTCTGATGCCCAAAGCCCTCGCTGGACTTCTGATGCCCAAAGCCCTCGCTGGACTTCTGATGCCCAAAGCCCTCGCTGGACTTCTGATGCCCAAAGCCCTCGCTGGACTTCTGATGCCCAAAGCCCTCGCTGGACTCACTTCTGATGCCCAAAGCCCTCTGTTCCCAAGGTCAAAGAAGTTATTTTGAAATTTCCATACCTATGTCACATCAAAAGAAAAAGAAGCAACGAATGATCATGACAACAAAGAACTGCCATCATTGTTTTTAACATTCACCAAGATGTACAGTATTTTCATCTACCTAAATATTCTCTCTAACTTTTGTAGGCATCCAGATTTCAGACTGTATTTGAAGCATCCATTTTCTGGGTTTCTTCACCACAGTTTTATTCTATGTAATAATTTCTATGACTGAGTTTTTCCATTGCAATAGAGTTAAAGCAGCAATGCAGAGATATGAGAGAAAAACACCTGAGAAATTTCTGAATCAAATCTTTCCATACAAATTTAGGCTGCAATCTCATTTCTGTTTATATGTGCAGATTCTGATTGTTGGTTTCAGAAGGTCAGGCTTTGGTTTGACAGTAATGAAATCAGCAGTTCCCTTTTAAAACAAACAACAGTGAAAACTGTGTGTCATTTGAGGGTTACATTTTTTGGGGAAAAAACTGCATCTTATTTAGCTAAGCCAGGTATTTATAAGTGTCCAGGGGTATAAGTATCAGTTACCATGTCTTTCTTTTCCCTTATTCTGTGCTTTTCTTTATTCTATAGTATTGTTCTTTATTGAGGCTGCATAGGCACTGACTAGTCATAATGAACAATTGAATCCAGTTTTCTTAAGTGAAATACAAAAAATTTATACCTTGATATTAATCCTCTTCTTTTCTCAATGAAGTCCAAGACACTCACAGTATATAAATACAGAGTTGCAAAACTACTGAAATCGGTTAATCAAGGGCAGACTGTGAGTCTACTACCAGGGGTTTTCAAGTTTCTAGGTTTAAGGTTAGGGATGTCTCTTTAAATAAAGCTTTCATGCTGAACCTCAGGCTTTTCTGTTCCATAGTATCATATTTGTTCATCTGAAATATTTTTGAATTCTACTCTGCTAGATACACACTCTAGCCCAGAAATGAGAGGTAACACTGCTGATGCCATCAAGTTCTCTAAGCAGCTCTGACTACATGGGTATTATGATTTCATTTAAGAAATTAAAATTTCAGCCTGGTTTAGTTGTACTAGAGTCAAACTTGAATAAAAGTGAGGGATCTATTATGACACAAAAGCCTATTATCAATTGTTTGCAATAAAGTTGTGCATGATTAGGTATAAGTCAATGAGAAGCCCAAAGAGTTAAAAGGATAATCAAATTATTTGCATAAGAGCTACACCCTACAACCATTTTTATTACTGCTGATTACACTTGAAGGGCTGTCAAGACTAACAACCCACCAGGCACAGCAATCCATAGCAGAGACCAGAGTGAGGCCCGTACTGCAAAGTTCTATATACCAGAAAAGGCCTTACAGGTTAATGAGAACTAGTTGTGACCTTTGGGAACTGACAAGAGTGTCTTGAGAGGAGCAGAGAGCTCAGTGTGAGCTTTCAGACTATGGGTCTTCTCAAAGACCCTGTGGAGCCATGACAAACTACTCATTTTACTTTTCTGAAAGGATCACATGTCTGAGAAGACCCTGAGGAAGTTGTCAGGTAAAGAAACAAAAGCTTTTCTGTTGAGAAAAGGATCACCTGTCTTAATAAAAGCTTTTACTGTTCACTCCAAAGACTTTCAGGCTTTTTTTTCTTTGCTTTTTTTTTTAAATATACAACATTGCCAAATGCAATACAAAATGCCCTTGGCTGTTACCACTGTATCTCTTTCTGTGCTTCCTTTTCCCCACAAAACCTCTATGCTGTAAATGAGAAACCAGTTAAAAAAATTTTTTTTCTTTTCCTCCTTCACAAAGAGGCATTGCAGGAAGACAAACAGGAGAATAAGTGAAGAGGAAGTATACACTGTACCCTTTCCAAAGCACATTTATTCTGCCCCAGCCTGTTTCATTGCCTCTCAAGGGTGCAGTTTATCTGCTTTTGTACTTCCAAGTAGATACAGTGCCTTTATACTCCCTGAACATCTCCCATTACAGCAGTGCCACTCTTAATACCAAAAGCATGACACAGATTCAAAATATGTTGCTGTTCTATTAAATACTTTCTAAGCCACAATATTTTTAAAGATTCCAGGTTGGAGACCTATATTCCTTTAGTATATCTTATTCTTGATAAGTGTTTAGCCCATGGAGAACACAAATTATTTCATCCTGTACAAGTTGAAAATGGTGAGAGGGGAAAATAAAACAAAAACAAACAACAAATCTGCCCTTAAAAATAATAGGATTACATTTTAGTGAAATGGCATTTGTAGTGTGAATATTGATCATATGAAGCTTTAACTCCTTTTGTGGTTCTCACGCTTTTATGATGCTACAGTCAACCAATCCCTCCACTTAATATTAGCAGTGTGATCATCAACTGAGATTTGCCATGACTAATTGTGGGAGTTTGGCTACACTCTGCATGCCATTGTAAAACAAAGAAATATAAAGAAATTTACATTTCCTGACTGTAAGGCAGACTTAATAAAGCATTTTCACCACATCCTTGCATAAGGTAAAGGGAGTTACTCTGTCATTGTAGCCAAGATGGTTGAAGTGCTGAAAGAATTGCAAAAAGAAATAAGATCTTTCAGCAGACCAGCTGATTTCACTGGAAAAACAGACACACATGCACAACACCCATTCTTCAGGTCCCAAAGTGAAGCCAAATATGTGTTGGAGAAACAATCAATCTACTGAGTAACAAACATGTGAGAGTGTGGTGAACACTGTGGAGTCAGGAGGGAAGGCAAACACCAATACACAGGCCCTGAGGAAGAACTGACTTTTGTTTCATGAAGTTGTTTCTAAGATGACTGTCCCACTCCCCTAAAATTAGCTGCAACCATCACATTTAAGTGTCATCACTTACTGGAGATAAATACTTTTTGGTTACAAAAACTGCATTCTATGTTCCTACTCCATTTTTTAGCTTCTTTCAGCTTAATAACAAACCTTTTTTCTATTGAAACTTTGAGCTTCAGTGGTTGCTCTTGCAGAGACAAAATTCATCAACAGTAAAGAGATTGTACATCAGTCTCCATAATATGAGTGTCAAGAACAAGCAGTGCATGGGGTTTTGAAAAGATCATTGCACAGGTAGATAAAATTCCTTCTTTACAGATCACCAGGAGACCTAAGCCTCAATGCACCCAATTTTGGAAACCTTCAGAGGGTCTACAACAGAGATACTACAGTGGAAGGGTTTGGTAGTGCAGCAGTGAGAGTGAGCCATCCTGCCCAGCCACTCCTGGCTGGAATTATTCTTCTTCCACAGGCTGTCCACATTATTATCCAGTGAAATCACTGCTTCTGGATGAGATAAGCTCCTGTGAGTAAAGCTCAGTTTTGCCAGTGTAACCATGTGCTGAGTCACTCTGACACCAGCACAGCCAGTATAAACCTTCTTAGTACACTTTCCTTTTTTGTAGTTTAGAGCTAGCCTAGGATTCAGCTTTCACACAGAATTATACATACATTCATTTGTGAAATCAGAGGTTAAATGAACAGAACACATGTAAAATTGTTTGGGGTTTTTTTCTTTAATAACAGTTGGAACTTGCTCTTACCTGAAAATGTTACCAAAATCTCTTTCCATTTTCTATTTATGAATTTCCATTAATATGCAAAATGTTGACATTTCCTCAAACTAAAAGCCCCAGCAAACCAGTAATAACTCATCCTGTGTTGCCAGAACATTTTGACAGTCAAAATGCAAAAAGTACAAATAAAAGTGTCTGGCTCTCAACTTCTCCAACAGTAGAATACACAACCCCTCTCTGCCAAGATCACAATGATGAATGAATGAATGAATGAATGACAACTCTTTAATGAGACTACTTAGATTTCCCTGGCCTAAACTCTACCAGCCTTCCTGGTCTAATGTCTGTAGGAAGGCACACACTTTCAGGACCTCAGGGGGATTCACACCCCGCTAAACATGGTCTTCAAACCTGACTTTATCTGGCCATCTAAACCCACTTGTGATGCTCCACAGAACCTTTGTGTGAGCCCAATATTCTAATGACTTCTCTGGATACACATTAAAGACTTGAATGCCTTGATATATCAACAGCTTTCTGGACTAAACAATAAGAAGAATTGAAAGAGAAATCCTCATTAGTTTGCCATGAATTATTTAAGCAGAACTCCTCCTGGAGGAGCAGGTCAGCAGAGGGATAGGAGGGTGGCAGGTTCTCCCAGCTGTGCTCGGTGCCATCTGCCAGGAACAGCTCTGTGGTGGTGCTGGGAGCAAATTGCCAGGGCAGGCAGTGAGGACCAAACCAGGCTGGGGCTCCACACACATCCCAGTGCCACCAGTGAGCTGGGTGCCCAGGGTGCAGGCAGGCTGCTCCTCTGCCCAGAATGCTTTCACAGCCTCAGGGAAAGGGTGGGGAACCCTGGTTTTGCAGCTGTACAGCCATAGAGAATTCATAGGCATGATGAGCAAAAATAGTTGGAGAGATTTTAAAGAATTATCTTTGGGGGGGGGGATTTCTTCTTGCAACAAGTCAAGAGAAAACTACAAATCTGCACTGAGCACTGGCAGCTGAGTGGAATGAGTTCTCACCTACTGTATCACAAAGGGGCAGCCACAGCTCTGTGACAGAGCCAGTAAAGAGAAGGGAACAAATATTAAATGATTCCTATAACAGAAAATAAATCCAGTTTTGGCTATTTGTGCAATACCTCTGTTTTTGAAATATAAATGCCAAAAATGAGAGCATGTAAATCACTATTCCAAATCTCAAACCCAAAGATTCACCACAATTTCTCTGTAGCTCCACACACAAGATGATTCCCTGAAACATGCCTGGCCACAAAACCCTGTGCTAATGGCAGAAGCTTCTTGAACTGACTTTTCCAGTCCCCTGCACATGGCAGTGAGAGCAGAAACCGGGTAAAGCTTTGCAGGTCAGTGAGAGTGCTGCTTTTCATCAGATAGGAGACCTGGGGATGAAGGACTGACAGGCTCTCTGAAGGGGAATGCACCACACAAGCCAGAACCTGCCCCTCAGGGTGGAACCTGATGGCTGGTAAAAGACTTGTTAAGATTCACATCAGAATCAAGACTATCACTGCAACTGCTTCCATGACAACAAAATATAATGTCATAATGCATATTATGATTTCCTGACAGGATGAAGCCTGTTTATCCAGGCTGCCTCTTCAGCAGTGAACAGGATTGGAGAATAAGAGTTCACTTTGGGAACTGGTATACCACCACTAACTTTAACAGTTCAATGTTTTGATATAGAGATGAAAATATTTGGTTATTACATTCAGTTTATTTCCATTTCAAACAACACTACTTGGAGTAGTAACTTAGAATGCAATTTTTGTAATAAAAAGTATTTATCTCCAGTAATTGATGACACTTAAATGTGATGGTTGCAACTAATACCTGCAGTAACAGTATCTGTGTACAACTCACTTTTCCAAGCTATGCATAAACAATGAAATGTGATGATTTTCCTTGGAAGAATATTGGAAAAAACCTAAATCCAAACAGACTTTACTGGCACACAGGGTAACAGAACTGGATCACAAAACACAAACTATAACATAAACATAGCAGGTTCCAAAAAAGTTGGGTTCTTTACTTCCAACAACTTTTTAGGCCCTTCAGCAGAGTATATTATGTTAAAAATGGCTCTTTGTTCATGCATTTTATGGCAGTGATTAAGGGGGACAAAAACTTTAATGCTTCCATCTCACCTTTTATTGCTGTCTGTAAGAACCATATCCTGTTACCTCTATTCCAGCACTATTATTCCACTGGTTTTGTGTCAAGGAACTGTTTGACACCATGAATCTGCATGTCACACTGTACTGTACACATTCCATGGATTAATCTACAAGCATCTCATTTTCTTTGCCTCGTTTTCCAGGCTGGGCAGATCCAGTTTCTGTACTGAAGGTACTGCTCAGATACACAGCTCCTGCAGATCCCTTCAGTATTCCAGACACTGGAACCCCCATGTTAAGTGCTGAACTTTGGGAATGGTTTCTCTGGTAACCCACGTGCTCAGGATGGCCTGCACAGATGGAAGGAAATCTCACTCATGTTCTCCTGCAAGGAATGAGGGAAAAGCCACTGACCTGCAGCAGGACACTAATGAATTATTAGAGTAACAATTCCTCAGTCCTATAGAAGTATAAACACTACAAATTCTACTGCACAACTTAAAGGAACTACAATGAGGCTGGAGAAGTTCCATCCACACCTGACTGGCACAATCCCTGCTGGTGTCCTTGAAATGCCATCTCCATGACCAGGATTAGCACAGCCTGAGCTGCAGGAAGGGGTGGTGGTTATGGGTCTGTACTGGCTCCTCATGCTGGTAATTCCAGCAGGACAACAACCTAGGAAAATTATTGCTTCTTCAAACCAGTTTAGTGATCCTTTGATCCATCCTGCAGTTATTAACCTAACCTATCAGCAACCAAAGGAAAATAATTAATAGGTAAAAACATTGTAAGATCAGTTTCCTCATTCATGCCAAGAATCATGTTTTTTGAGTTTTTTGAAGGTCCTCCCAGGAACAAACACCTCAATGGTCATACATTAAAGCAACCATGACAGGACAATGACAGAGTCACCACACAGATCTATTTTAAATGGTTTTCTAATGTCAGGAACATTAGGGATTCTTTGTGAAAGGAACATACAAAGCCTTAAGTCTTCTATTTTTCATATTTTGTTTAAGGTTTTCACTTCAATCAGCTTTCTCTTCTTCCTTTTTAGAACTATCTTTGGCTGAGTGGCTGAAACTGCCAGTGAATACATAACAGTAGTTAGGCAATAATTTCCCCCTAGGATAAAATTACTTTTTGCATAGAATAAAAAGGAATTAAATTATTTGATGCTCAAGAAATAAATTTCTCAACACAATGAATCTATTTCTTTATTATTTTTAGTGCAATGAAATGCTTCTCTTCCAAATTACGTGTGTAATATAATAAAGATTGCATGCATAATTTTTAACCTTTCTGAAATAACTACGTAAAAATTATAAAAGCAGCCACAAGAACAATGTTCATGATATGCATGGCCTAATTACATGCTGAGAACATTTGTTCTGATTTTTTTTTCAATCTGAAATGCACCTTTTTTGTTTTCAGAAGCCATAGAAATAGCACAGCACCCTTTGCAGAATAATGCAGCTGCCATAACAGGACTCTGCAAATCAGGATTATTTAAGTTGAACTTGATTTTTTTTTTCCAAGAGAGTTTTATCAGATGTGACCTATATAGAAAGAGGTCCTATTAGAAAATAAGAAATATTATTCTCTCCTTTGATATGTAACTCTCAAAATAATGCTACTGAATCAGACAACAATTACCTTGTGTTGTACCCAGAGCAGTTTATTTCCACTCAGTCCGATGCTTGGCTACAACTGCTTTCATATTTGCCAAAGGAAAATGTTAAAATATTAATAATCCAGTAACCTATTCCATGACAGTGAGTCACTGGTTTGAACTTTCATTTCAGTTATGCACACACAAAGAGCTAAACTTTAATATAAGCACAGAAATGGGAGTAGATATGTTATAAAGGTTGTAATATCAGGTGTTATGTTTCCTCCTACCATGAAATAACTGGTGGCACCAGCCCCAACCAGGACTTGATCTGCACGACAAAAAGGGGCACATGTTACATGTGCATTTGTATTCTGTTGCATTCCATTGGTGAAAGAAATTGAGAAAATTCTGCTTGGAATAGCCAAGAGAAATATTTTTCATTTTCATAAAGGTGTTTTCATGTTACAAGAGGAGTATAAAAACTCCTACCTGAATTCACTATTAAAGCTGAAATCAATAACTAAGTCACTGTTTTCAATTCATGTTACTCATCACACTTGAGGAGAGAGCTCTAACAAATTTTTAAAGACTGTTAGTTTTTACTATTATATGAATTAAACAATAGCATATGTTGCTATTTAGTTTCTAGGTAATTACAATTGTATGTTTTAAGAATGAAGCCAAAATCCACAGGAATTCAATGCATTAAGATTCATTAGAAACCACCAGTTGCAATCCTAAATATTAATATTAATATCCCTTTCTAAGGACTTCCTGGCAGAGTAACAGGAAGCCATTTGCACACACCAAAGTTATTTCTAAAATAAGGAGATGCTCATTTTAGAAAGTACTTTAAAGAATTTTAACAAAAGTATTGTAGAAGAACCATAACTCACAAAAAGTATTGTAATGTTATTTGTGTTACTGCATCCTTCTGTTCCTTCAGAGCACCATCCTTGGAGACAGAATACTGTAAATACTTCAACTGATTAAAATGATATATAATAAATGTCCAAAATAAAATTTGTTCTGCCTTTCCTTACTAACATGTTTTCCATTTCTGTGCAGGGCATCCATATTGATTTCTCTTCTTGCAATGAGCATAACCATTTTTAATAATTAAATTCTTTGTACCGTGGTCACAGGTCTAAGGACACTGCATGGATGTCAGGTTATTGTGAGCTGACTGCCCCTCAAATCCCTCAGCAGGTACATATATCTTGGCATATTTGCAAGCATCAACCTCTAACAAATGGGTAATGAAGAAAAAATTATTGAAATGAGCATTTATTGCCAAGCCTTTAAATCTCAGCTCGGGGAAAATTTCCCTTCACTGTTTCTTTTTGTTGATTTTTTTTTGTTGTTGTTGGGTTTTTGTTTGTTTCATTTTGGTTCTTTGCTTTTGTTGGTTTTGTCGTGTTTGTTTCATTTTGAGTTTTTTTGGTTTTGTTTTTTTTGTGTTTCATTTTGGTGCTTTTTTTTTGTTTTTGTTGGGGTTTCTTGTTTTTTTCACTTTGGGGTTTTTTGGTTTTTTTGTTGTTTCATTTTGGGGGGGGTGTTTTTGTTGGGGTTTTTTGTTTGTTTCATTTTGGGTTTTTTTGGGTTTTTTTGTTTCATTTTGGTTTTTTGGTTGGTTTGTTGTTGTTTTATTTTTTTTTGTTTTTGTTGGGTTTTTTTGTATTTCATTTTGGTTTTTTGTTTGTGTTGGGTTTTTGTTTGTTTTTCTTTTGTTCTGTTTTTGTTGTTTGTTGTTTTTTTTTTAATTTACTACCCAAACCCACTAAACCTGAATAAAATACCCTAAACAAGGAGCAGGAAATATTTATTTAAATGCAAAATCCCAGTTCGCTTTGGTGGTTTTTTTAGAACTATTTCTATTTCTTTTACATAAAATCAGTGGACTTGTGTTTAGTTGTTTGTTGCTTTTTGTTTGGGTTTTTTTTTTTCAAATACAAGAATCTTTCAGCAAAGAAAGCACTCATGAAAATTACCAAAAATATGTTGTGATTTCAAGGTTTGAGTAGGACTTGCTCACACACCATCCTGATGCTGAGCCAGCCTCGCTGCTGTATTTAAACCCCTTTCCTGTTTACAATCACCTGCTCAGAGCACAAAACAGAGCAGACATATGGAGACAGCAAGTGACAGGTATGGAATATTGAGAGAAGGAATTTGATTGAATTTAATTTGGAAATTGATTGAAAGCCATTTGCATATGAAATATGTTTTGCAATTTGTTTGCTTGAGATTCCTTGCAGAGTTCAGTTTGCAGGTCGTGCAGCTCCGGCTGGGGCTGGTTTGTGGGATAAGGTGGAGCTGGGGCAGGAGGTGCCCGGTGTGCCCACTGCTGACCCCGCATTCCAGCACTCCTGTTACCCCATGGACACACCTGTCCTGCTGCTGAGCTCCTCCTCCTGCCTTTAGGATGGTTTGCATCAGCTCAAAGCTGGGAAACGCTCAGCTGAGAAAGACCAGAGGATTTTTTGCCAAACACGACCCTTCTGTATTCATGACATCCTTTGGTAGCTTAAATGGAGTGAAAAAATGCCTTAAATGGGAGGGGAGAAAAAAAATCACACAACAATGAAGTTTTTCTGCCCTGCTCATTTTGCTGCTGTTCCTCTCTCCATGCAGAGTGACAGTGGAACCCAAAGCAGCAGAGAACACACACACTTGGGTTGAGGAGCCCCAGCACGGTCTGGGCTTTTGCCCTGGCCCATTTCCTCAGTGCTAATCACAGATTTACATCAGCACCATGGAAAGGTCACATTATGGGTGACCTGAAAAGTGTTATCACCATTTCTGAAGAAAGCCCAACCGAGGCCAAGCAGCAAATTCCTCTTCTTAAAATTCTGCTATTCCATTCACCGATTCTCAAATTACTTGTTAATTTAGCTGCCGATTTCCTGTGGCTAATCTTACATACCTAAGTCTGCTTCTGTCTTCATCCTTCAAAGAAGAATTTAAAGCTCTCTAATGTAATTCAGAAGTTGAGACTCACTTTCACATATCCCTCTATCTTTTCTGCTTTAAGTCCATGCCCTGCATTTAAATGAACAACCACACAAAGAACTAATATTTTCTTGTAAAATTTAAAGACTGAAGACTTAGAAAAGGAAAAGATACTGCTGTTTATCTTAGGCAATAACAGCTGTCTATTGTAAGCAGAAAGCTCTTTGCATTAGATCTCTTGTCATTTTACTGGGGCAGTTCCATGTCCACAATATTAAATATATATACACACAAATGCCAAGCTGTACATGCTCTGATTGAGAGTAACTTTAATTCAAAATTCTTTAAATTGATCATTGTTTTTTTTCTCCAAGCATAAGAAATCTTAAATGCTGTAAAGAGCTGTTCTGTACCATCAGATATGTATTTCTTTGAATTGAATTAAACCCACTCCACCGATTTCAATATCAATGAATTGAGATATCTCTTACAGTAAAGAGAGCCAAAGAGGAGATATGGAATAAACTCACATACCCTTGCAGGAATTATGATAATAAATTCATCTTGGCAGATAGGATGACTTATTCCAAAGAATAATTGTCCCTTCCTGGTTGCCAAGATACAGAATTTTCACTCAGAGCATATTTTGAAAATTAGGAGTATTTGACTTTTTATAGCAATTTTAAGGTGGTCATAGAGAAGTGGGGAGTGTGGGGAGTAGTTAAAAATTGTTTTGTTGAACACAGGACAGAACCTGAACCAGCCAGGAAATATTATCTCCCATGATTTCAGCTTATTAAATTAATAGGATTGCACAAGCATCTAAATCTCACTGATTCCATCACCCTTTCACCAGATATTTCAAAGAGATTTTCAAGTTTTGCCATGATGTCAGCAGAAAGATGCCCACCTCCAAAACGCTCCCATTTCTAACAGGAGGAGATAACTCTGACAATTACCAACAAACAGCCTTTTGAAGAAATCAACTAAACAAAATCCTCACATTCCAAACCTTTGCAATACACAGGAATGGGGAAGAAATACTTCAAATGTGATACTCCAGTGAGCTTCATCACATCTGGTACTGCAGAACCTGCACAAGGAAGCAGGAGGAGCAGACCCCAACTGTAACAACTGCTCAGTTACCACATATCTCTGGGAACTCTCCAGCAGTAACTAAGCCTTTCCTCCATTAAAGCTCTGAGTGTGGGTTTTAGTGTGCAGCCCTGATACACTGATTTTTCTGCTGAGTTGTAGTAGCACTGGGAGCCCATGCTGAGCATGGAGCATAAGGGGAATTAGGAAAAGAACCCAGAACATCCTCCTCCCTCCCAACATACACTAGGACTATTTTCTATTAACTCTCATTCATATTTCACTTTATCAAGCAAACAGTTTCCAGACTAAATAGTTACTTTGACATCTGCAAAATGAAATGTATGAACATTGTAAAAAAAAGTAATTTCTGGTCACCTAATCCACTTTTCCTAATCCACTTAGAGTTCTGGTAGGGCAAAAACTTGATCAATTTGCTGTGGCTTGAAGAGGTACATGATTCAACATGCAATGTCTCTGCACTTTCACATGAAAAATGATGATACTAGATGGCACTGAGAAGAACCCTGAGAATAAGCCAAAATTTTTCAATTGATTTGTTTTCCATGAAATCTGCATTATTGGAGTAATTTTTTTCTTAATATATATTGCTGATGCCCCAAACTATTCAAAAATCTTAAAATAAATAAATAAAAAAATCTTCATTTATTACATTATACTGTCAGTATTTTAAAATACAGAATAACCCTTATATGTAGCAGTATATATTTTATTGCCTTTTCTTAATAAAGAAGTCTGATTTGGTTTGATATTACCAAATTCCTGAAATCAGATTGCAAGTAATAACTTTAAAATACCAAGTGAAAAGAACTGAACTAGTTGCTCTGCTCCACACAGCCTTGGTGTTAAACATTCATCTTGAGAACACCTGGCCCAAGTCTGTGGTACATTCCTCAGTGACTAATGGAGAATTGGTAACCTGCCTGCTTGAACAGTTCAACTTGTTTCAGTTCCAACTTGCACAGAAATAACCTGAACTGATATTCACATTTGGCTTGACTGCACCACCTCCCAGTTTAGATGAAACCTCAGAGCCAGGCACTGCATGGCTGAGCCCTGACTCACTGCAGGACAGCAACGCTGCAAAGCAACCCCATCAGAGGATGCTGCAGTGGCAGGTTGTTGTGAGATGCTTTTACATTATACAATTAACGTATTTAAGATGTATTTTTTAAACCTGTGGCTACTGATAGAGCTGGAACTACATTATGATCTTAGTTCTTCCCTGCTTCCTTTCCCCACACGGCTGCCACCTGCTTGAATACTATTTTCTCATTATAACAATAGTGGAGGTAGCTACAAGGATGATGGTCAAATAAGTGTTGAATTGCCTTTCTTTAAGTCTGTATTTCACTACTTTCACTAAAAGGAATGGTTAGTAACAGCTGTAAATGGACACTCCTGCTCCAAACACAACTGTATGTAAAGCCGTTGGTTTCTCACATGCGTTCACAAAAAGGGAATTCTGCTGAGTTTGTTACATTAATATCCTTACAAAATTCTTACAAAAAGAGTACCTTTGGACACAGTGATTAAATTTCTGAATAAAAAATGTATTTACCTATCACTGCAGTTTGTTTTTAACCATGGCATGCAACACCTTTATGAATATTCTGGAAAATCTGTTTTAAACTCACATTATTTGGTGCCCCTCCACAAGATCAGGGACTGTGTGAGCTATTTCATCTGGCATATACTCAAACTCAGGAATGAATGAAGCACATCCAATTAAGGCTGAAATTTCTTTGAACTTCGCGCTGTCAGGAGACCAGGAGTGTCTTATGCCAATTAGTGCAGTGGATAGGACTGAAGAACTTCCCCCTCACACTATTCCACTGAAGACAGAAGCTTTGTACTTCCACAGGAGTCAGTCTCAGTGCTGAAGACCAGGAGTAGTCTATCCCACCAGTAACTCAGCCCCTGGCTGCTGCAGGGGAATACACCTCACCAGCACTTACAGAAACATGTTTTGCTCCATCCTGTGTGTTATCTGCTATGCCAGTCACTGAGGCTGCTGCTCAGGTTGACACCATCTCTAGTTACAAGTGCTGATTTCCAATAGAAATATTGGAAATACTGGAGCACAAGCCCTATGGGGAGAGGCTGAGGGAGCTGGGGGTGTTCAGCCTGAAGAAGAGGAGGCTCAGAGGTGACCTCATCACCATCTGGAACTCCCTGAAGGGAAGTTCTTGCCAGGTGGGGGTTGGTCTCTTCTCCCAGGCACTCAGCAATAGGACAAGGGGGCACAATGGGCTCAAGCTCTGCCAGGGGAAATTGAAGTTGGAGAGCAGAAAACGATTCTATGCAGAGAGAGTGCTCAGGCATTGGAATGGGCTGCCCAGAGAGGGGGTGGATTCCCCATCCCTAGAGATTTTTCAACTGAGATTGGCCGTGGCACTGAGTGCCATGATCTGGTAAAGGGACTGGAGTTGGACCAAGGGTTGGACTTGATGATCTCAGAGGTCTTTTCCAACCCAATCGATTCTATGATTCTATGATTCTATTCCAGGGGGTCTGCTGATGTTGTTGCAAGAATGATACCCATTAAAATCAACACTTCATCACATCCACTAATATTAATTTTTTTATTTCGTTCATGCAGAAATGCAGCCTTACTGGGCTGAACTCCCTACCTGGGGTTACAGGCATCCTGTGTATTTACATTTGCCTCTTATGCAGGCAGTCCAAAGCTTTCATCTTTGTTCTTTGACTGCTGGAAGCTCTTTCCCTGACTTGGCACATGCATTTGAACCACAAAATTCCCTTTTAATGAGATTAGGGACCACTGTGTTAAGCAGCACTGGAAGGTGGGGGAAGAACTCTCCATATGGAACTGACCACCTATATGCGAAAAGGGGGACATGCATGAAAATAACAGTGCAGGCCAAAGTTCTGCAACCACAATGCTGTTTTCTAAGAGATGATATCAGAAAATGTTCAGCATTTCACAGGGAAAAGACTGCCAGGAAGAGTTAACAGAAGAATAAAAAAACTAGACATAGAAGCAGAGAGAGACAGATGAGTTGGAAAATTCATAGATGAAGGAATTAAAACCAGCAAAAGTGGTCATGACTGTCTTCAATCCCCTGCAGCTAATAATCCATGAATCCCAGATCTCACATTGGGCAGGTCATGGAAGACAGAAAGCCTGGTAAGTGTTAAGTTATGCAGATATTGAACTTCAATAGTAAGGACTTCATTTTTAGACAATATTTGGTTTGTATGTTGTTTTTTTTTTTAATGGGATGATTCCCAGAAGATTTTTTTGGTATTACTTGTAATTAATACTTAAATGCTTCTGCTCCACAGCAACAAACATGAGCTGACTGTCATAAACTTGGGGGTTTCCTTTGTTTGGTAGGGGTTTTTTTACATGTCAACAGGGTCTTGCCTGAGCTTAAGAGACTGAATCAAACATCATTCAAGTTGTCAAGTGTGAAATAACACAGTAATATTTGAAACATTGATTTTTCTTTAACAGACACCACTGTGCTAATGCCACTGCCTTTATGGTACAGACTCCCAAATATTGTATCCAAGTCCTCACTATTCACCACAGATGATCAGCTGCTCTTTGCCCAGCAACGTGGCACATGAACCAAGCCTTGCACAGCAGAGATACTTGACTTTTTCCATCACTAGGGACAACCAAAAAACCAAAACACTTGAAATCCTCTCTTTTTACACGACTATTATTCTTCTGAGGAGCTCCAATGCATAATTCCTTGCTCTGTGCTCTGCTTTTCAGAAAGACTTTGATCACGTAGAGTACCTTGTTACCTTAGATGTTCGGCCTTCTGCAGGGGCTAATATGAGGATGAGCTTTGTACAAACCCCCTACTAGGAAAGTCAAATCAAGTACTCTTATGAATATGCATGAGCAAAACAATGGTTACTCACTGCGCTGGGCGGCCCTGGAAGCAAGTCCAAATGGGTTTGATTTTGTGATTGAGATTCTTAATGGTCGTAATTATCCGTTGCAGCCATGCAGTACCAAACATGATGGGTAACAGATACTTAACCCCCCTCAAAAACCTACAAAAAACAGCAACCCTGAAGATTCTAATGCTCGTGTTGTAGTTCCTACAGGGCAATTAGCCCCTACTAATGATGTTTATATTTATATGCAAATGTATAAAACAGAATCTTAACAGATACTTCATACTTATGCTCCTGGGATCTGACTACCCCATCTGTCTGTAGAAAATATTTTCCATTAGCTGCGTGTGTTGCTGATTTGGCATTAAAAACTATTTAATCTCTAGTAATTTCTTTTTGATTTCATGTTTTTCCATTTCCTTCAGCTCTGTCATATAAACCTTTTACCTAAGAAAATGCAAGTTACACAGAGTACCAGCAAAGATCTTACCTACACTTGCAACAAGCAACAAGCCTTGCATTTTGCTTTGAGTTTTAATCATTTATATTTTCCTCATTTACCAGTACTCTTGAACTCAAAAATAATGATAATTTGGTAGCCTAAACAAACCTTTTTGAGCCACTCACTAGAGAGTCAGTGCTTATTTTCTAATGGTCTCTGTTACATGCAAGCAAGAGTGACAACAAATATCTACATACATATATCCACATACAACATTTTTAAATGATGCAACAGTTATTCTTTCTTCCTTCAGAGCAGGTCTTCAGAGACCAACCTTCTCAATAGGATAGAACATAAACCCATTATATTACAGCAAGTATTTTATTGAGCTTTGCACTAACCAGTCACCTAAGGCTCCTAGAACTAAGGAAAGGCATATTTCAAAAAATAATCATCTGATTGTTTGACATTCTAAGATGAAAGATATTAAACTTCCTAGACTTGCATATGCACAGGTTACTGAGAGAAGTCTGCCAGGAATTAAAAATCTAAATTAATAGTCTTAGCCCAACATAAAAATTTGGCTGATCAGTGCTTTAGAGACTTATGATGAGAGTTAGTCCAACCAATAATGACAGGAACATAACCTACAGGTCACTTCAGGTCAACTATTTTTTTTTCCCCCTGGGAATATCAACAAGTGAAACAACTGACCAGCTAATTTCAAGCTATTTTCTATCATCTCCTGCACACCACAGGTTCCATAACCTGTTTGTGCAACTAAAATCAGCACAGCCTGTGTTTTGTACCTTTTGGGACACTGAATCACCAAAGCCAACTCTGGGCCTTCCTCCTATTGCTGCCCTGACCTCCTCTGACAGCATAACCCAACACATCACTCTTCTTTTTATTCCTGTTTCAGGAAAATCTTAAAGACCAGATGCCAGAATACCTAAATAAATAAATAAACCAATAATAATAATAAGAATAATAATAGCAGCAGTAATAAGAAATAGAGAAGAGGGTGTCTCAGCTATGGCTCTGCTACACTGCAGTGAAACTGTCTTGTTTTGCTCTTATGAATTCTCTATATACATATCTGCTAATCACTAGAAGATGATTTGTTTCTGTTTATTATCCCGACTTTAGCAGCTTAGGAAAAGCACTTGCCTTGCAGGTCCCTCATCCAATATCTGAACAATCACAATGCATAACTAATTCTCATTAAGCTCAATGGCTTTAGCTGCAATTCCCCCACCTGTTCCCGAGTTTGAGATATTTTTTAACTCTTCCAGCACAAGAAACAGGAGCAGTTGTTTATTCTTACTGTATTTTAATTACTGAATTGTAACACGTCAGACTGTTCAAATGCCATCATCTATCTCTCTTGCCCACCCTGCTTCCTGCCCATTTGTTCTCCCCACATATCAGAAGGACAAAAAAATTCAATCAAAGATGTTTCATATGAATGTTTCCCCTTATATATAATGTTTTCATTCGGAGAAGCCACGGTCTAATTTTCCTGATCAGACTTCTTAAAGATTTCACCTTCACCCTGAATATAGCTGTGACAAGCAAGTCAAGGTCCAGCAATTCCAATTAGAGAGGTTTGCTCACCAAGGTAAAGCATATTGCATTTCCTGACAATGCTGTATTACAGCAGAGTTATTGTGAAAGGGTTTATCTTTAAAGAGGGCAGTAGGAGCTACAATCGCCTTATTCAGTGACTTAAAATTGTGACATAAGGTAATGGATAGCACAAAATATCTGCCAAGCACAATCTTTTTCTCCTATCGGTGTTCCACAAAGCAGAATAATCGCTTTCATGTGGTTCTACTCTCAAAAAAGAAGAAAGTGGCAAACGGGGACAACTTCAGCAACAATTAGAACAACAGTTTCCAGTAATGTTTGCATTTCTGTATCTAGTTTTACCTCTTATTAAGATAAAAGATCAAATGTCATTTAATAGTGATAAAATATTAATTGACTGTACATGGAAATAGGTCTAGAATTGGAAAGGAAGATTAAAATAGGATTATACTTCATAATTATATAAGAAGGATTAAGGAAACAGTGAGAAGCAGATACTGCCTATACAATCATATTCAGCACTCAGTTTCTTTGCAGTACCACCTGTAGGCACAGGGGAACTGAAACGACAGGGCTGTTTGAAGATGCATCAGCTTTAAGGTACAGAACACAGTTTGCATTGTGACAAGTCACAGAAGTATTAGATTCTTAATAGCTGGGGGAAGTGAGCAGAACACTAATCAGTTTTAAGCTTGTAAAGCATCTAAAACAGCAAGAAATTCCCATCACTTGACCTTAGGTGCAGTCCAGGTCTCTATCAGAGACCTGAAATAAGGAGTTGTCTTGCCAGTAAAGATGTCACCTGTATAGTACTGGTGTCAGTTACCCTATCAGGAGTCTGCAGTTCCTTTAGAATAATATATATGGAGTCTTCAATCAATTCTCACATGTAAAGATGACATAACTGTCATATAAACCTGTGGGAATAATTTATTTGTTGTCCAGTGCACAATTTCTGGAGATACTAATCATTCATTACCTTGCTTTAAGTGCTCAGGAGATGCATATGGTGTGACAGGTGAGGAAATGTTCTTAGTGGCAGGCAGCAACATTAGTTTGCTTTTCAACAGTGCTTTCTGAGAAAGCAAAGCCTTCTAGTTTTATAGGTTGTCTTTACTTCAATTTCTCTTGTGTACAAAACAAAGGGAAACCTTTGGCAATGTACAATGGAGGGTATTAAATTGCAGAAAGAATGAGTAGTGCTGGCCCAACTCAATCATCGCTGTAGAGCTGCTATTCTGTTCACTCATAACTAAAAAAACCCCAGAGTGTCATCACTGAAAATACCTACACATGCAGTAAGGGCAGCTCTCCTCCCACTACAAAACACTTGAAAGCATCAGACCCCCACATTCCAGCTTCAGAGTCAGTTACTGCTCTCTGTGCCACCCAAACACATGACTCAGATCTTCCTTGCTATTTCCTCACCAAGGGAAGGTGCAAACCAGCCTGGCTTGGCTTTGTATTCCCACAGTGCTTTTGCATATGTGGACCTCAAAGCACTTTACAAGGGTGGTTAAGCTTTATTAGCTGGATTTTACACTTGGTCTAGCTAAGTAAAGATATTTGAAGCAATTTGCACAAGGCAGTGTCTACTGCATTTAACATGTGCCATGTACCTCAGTCTGCAAAGTCCTGTTCCCAGCGCTCTCAGACTCCCTACACAACATTTTGGAACTCCATTTGCCTTCCTTTCTTTTACCTTCAAAATGGACTGATCCAGGTTTCTTCTAGAGAAACAGAAGTTATTGCTAAGAGAAAAAAGCTTCAGTCTGGTTTGAGGGTTTCACTCTTTCAAGAGAAGGTAGGAGGGACTATTTTCTTATTATGATTCCTGTACTTCATATTTACTGAGAAAATTAAGGACTCTATCAAACTCATAATAAACTATTAAAAAAACCCCATTAAAGTATAGTATTGGTTATATATAACTAGATATACTTCAAGCCTTAATTTGTGATAGGATCCTACAATTCTAGAGATGCACAGATAGGTAACTTTCCTGACTGACCCTAAAAATCTCTACAAACCAAAATAGAACTAAAACCTCTCACATATTGTTTATTTGGCATATTAGGGAACCACTGTGAGAGCTTGCAAAGTTGAGTCTTTAGAAGATTAAATACCCAAATACACTAAAATTGACACTAAAATTCTATCTCAAAATGAATCAATTATTCTAAAAGTACATATTGGCAAACACCTCTAAGAAATCACATACCCATGTTAAATATTCTGTTACAACATGGGGAAGGGATCTCACCTTCCTAATAAAAACAAAGTCATCAAGTGACCTCTGCCCAGAGAGAGATCTGGGATCCCCCAGCAGCACTTTTAACAAAATAAGCTAATATTTTAAGGAATTGCATAGATCTTGTGTAGATTAATGAACTTCAACCAGAAAACTTGCACAGGCTTATGAATATTGGAGATGAAAACTGGCTTAATACTTGAGAAAAACATTCAAAGAAAAATTGCATTATTTCACAAGCTTTTTCACACTCATGGGTGGTTCTTTGCTGCAATGCAATTCAGTCTTTCAAAGCTAGTATACAATGAACATTGTGTTATAAATCATATAAATTCTGTGCTTTTTATACCAAAATAAACTACTTGGACCGAGTCACAAGACACCTTTAAGTCTGATACTTGATCATAACAATCGGGAAAGACATGCTAATATAAATTCAAACATCATATAATCAAAATGATAGACAAGTTAAGAATTGTCAAACCTTCCTAACAAAAAATAAAAGAAAAAATTCTTATTCAGAAAGTGAATGGCTTTAAAGACTCTTCTGGAAATTTCTCAGTTTGAAAAACTTCACAGTCCACTGCTTATTGCAGTATCCACACTGATTGCAAGCATAAGATGGTAAAATGGATATATTATGCCTTAAATTTTAAGGACCACTGGTGATTGTTGTCACTTATGCTAAATTTTATTACATTTTATGACATGGGACTTGACACCTGAAATTTAAATGAGTATAAACAACTTAGTTAAACTGTGTGAAACACTGAGTGAAAGGAAGGCAGAAATATGATAATTTTCCAAGCAGACAATAGGAGTCAGCATGAGAAAATAAGCCTTGCTTAGCTGGAACTGGGCAAATCATCCACTGGGAGCATGAAATGAATTCTGACCAAAATTTTTGATGCTCACAGATTCCTTTGCTTACACAATTATTTTTCTTTGGCTATGATTATTCCAAAAGGGGAAAATATATTTCTCCAAACTGACAATGAGAATTACTTTGAGGTATTAAAACCAAAAAATTCCTTGTGTATCTATAAAATACAAGTATGTAATAGTTTCATAAAACTCCCATAATCTGTTGCCCCTCCAGTTTATGCAGAAAGCAATGGCAAATTTCAAAATAAATACTACCATAGAAACAGTGAAGATTCAGCCTTTCATTCTGGTCATTTTGTAAATAAACCCAGACCTGTAATTTACACACCTCTCCAAAAATGTCTCCACACAAAACCATTCTCTCTATACATATATTTATGCTAAACTAAAATTAAGCCTTAACATTTTTTTCTTCATCAGGATTAACATCTTCAACACTTGACAGCAGCTTTGATGCTGTGAACATCACAAAGAAAAAACTTCAAGATAAGTTTTTCCTTACATACCTTTAAGTCAACTTTGAAGGAGGACTCTCTTTTACCTCCCCAGGACTCATTCTGTCCTATATAAGTTTTCTATTACCTTAAGGGAGTGGTGCCTCCCAGTTTGGTTGGCAGGAAAGGTTCTGCACATAAACCACTGTTTAGATCAGGTGTTTTTACTGTAATGGTGCTTACACTTGGGTGACACAGGAATGGCAATCATTGTCATCCTCCCTGCAGTGCCCTTTTGCATCTCAGAAAGTTTTAAGTCTCTACATTGTACTGCAGCAACACCAACAGCACTGAGAGTGCCAGTGTAGGATGTCCTCTGCTGTCCCTCTGCTACACACCAACTGGACAGCCAGAAATTTCTTCTGTAGCTGCTGTTAGTGCTAAAACAACAGTGTGTTTCAGGAAATCTCTCTGCCAAAGCAGCCCACGTCTCAGACATACAAATGTCAGGGCCTTGAGCTCCTCAGCTCACCTGACCTCACTGCCTCACACCCCCACACCCCAGAAGGGATGAATGGTATTATGATACCTGTACAATATTTCCAGTTAGCTGGATGGAGAGATGTTTTATAGCCATGACAGGACAAACCAAATGCTGTTCTCACCTTGGAAAGATGGAAGAGAAAGCGTGAACTCCAGGTGGCACACATCAGTCAGGCCATCACATGTTTTAGTGGAAGGCACTCAGTGCTGAGAGTGATTTAATGATCAATGGTGCAATACAAGAGAATTGCCCTCTGCCAACACGTGGCTGGGAGTGCTCAGCTCAGTGCACTGGCACAGCAGCACTGCAGCCACTGCTCAAAACCACTTCTCTTGATCAGCTTGTTTTAGAGCAAGTGAAGACAGAATTAAATCATGATCCATAGATGTCAGCCAGGTGTCACCCACTAGGAAAGATGAAGAGAATCTTCCCCATGAAAAGCTGAAGTACTCTTTGCTTGAGTGAAAGCCATTTCACAACCATTCCCACATTAAGTTCCCCGTGTTAAAAAAGGTTCCCTTGCAGAGTCTATAGTGTAGAATGTTTCATTTTTAATTAATATTAATTGTAAAACAAAGGAAGACTCTTTTCTCATATATAAACTCAAATAAATGCAAATTAAAAAAATTCAGAGTAATACTCTGAAACCCAGGTGCCAAACAGTAGCTGCCCTTGAAATGCTTTATTTTTTCAAGTTAAGTCACTGACTCTTTTACCTCTTGCAACTGCACCCAGTAATCATGTTGCAGAACATAAAGCACTTACTTGGCTATCCTGAGTCATAAATGCTAGAGACAGAATAGCTATTTACTGCTCTCTGCTGTACTCAGAGATAGCAACAAAAGCCTGTAATACATCCTCCACCTGCAATTGAGAGCACAGCTGGAATACTGCATCCAGCTCTGGGGTCCCCAACAGGCAAAGGATGTGGATCTCTTGGAATGGGTCCAGAGGAGACCATGAAGTTGGTAAGAATGGTGGAGCACCTCTCCTATGGAGACAGGCTGAGGGAGTTGGGGCTGTTCAACCTGGAGAAGAGAAGGCTCTGGGGAGACCTTATTCAGCCTTTCAGCACTAATTAGGGGACTGCTAGAAAGCCTGGGACAGACATTTTAACACAGCCTGTTATAACAGGAAAAGAGGTAATAGTTTTATAATGAAAGAGGGTTGATCTAGGTTAGGTATAAGGAAGAAGGTTTTTATCATGAGAGTGGTAAAACCCTGGCACAAGTTGTCCCTAGAGGTCGTGGACATCCCATTCCTTGAAACATTCAAGGTCAAGTTGGACAGGGCTCTGAGCAATCTGATCCAGTTCAAGATATCCCTGCTCATGACAGGAGTTGGACTAAATGGCCTTTACAGGTCCCTTTCTACCCAATCTATCCTATGAATATGATGCATAAAATTATGTTCCTGTTACTTGTTTTGAAAATGTCCTCAATGAAGCTGTGAAGTTGCCAACTGCCCTTCCCGGAAAACTCATTTTGCTCCCCCAACACAGCTGCCTTTCTTTCAGAGTCACCTCTGCCACCATCTCCAACAAGTTCTCCTGTATGCTGAGAACTGGGATTTGTCAGTCTTTTGTGTTACACTTCACAGCATTTTTCAGTGTTACTTTTCCACCTTCTATGGTATGGACTGACTTAATTCCGCTTCTTATAATACAAGCGGAAAGAGAGAAAGGATAAAAAAAAAGATATTATTCACATCTCATTTCTATAGGAAAGTAGTCTGTGTTTGCACTGAGCATTTCTACTGCTCTGTGCATAAAGTCACTGGTGACACTTCAGCACTCTGTGGGACTCCAATTCCATCTCTCTTTGCACACTGTGTAATCATTGTCTTTCAGAAAGAACATCTGCTGGTACCTCCACATCAAAAGCTTCTTATCCTCTTGTAGTTCTCTCATTTGAGAGTACCCCATATGATGTTGACACTCTATTTTTTAATGTCCTCTCTGATCTCTTTCCTCAATGTCTTCCATAACTCATTGTATTTGACCTGCTCCTCTCTTCTGTTGTAATCTTCCTTTGTCTACCCTCTTCAATCACATGTGTTTCATTTCATTAGAAGTGCCTTCTCTCCACAGCCTGTTACCTACAATTTCCTCTTTGTTTTAAGCATGGCTTTCTTTGATTTGTCATTCAAACTTTGTGTTCCTTCAGCCAGAGCTCAAACTCCCTGTTGCTGGAGCCAGAATTCTCTCATCATTGTGGAGACATGTTTGGCTGTTGTGAGGTTTGACACCTGTTCTGCTGCCTGAGTCATTAAAATGTACTCACTGCTGTACTTGCAGCATAATCAAAATCTTGAAGGCAGTAGGTGCTTTTTTATTTAAAAAGGAAAGTCACAATACATTAAATGCAAAACAGGTAATCTGCTCACATATTTGACATCAGTGACAGAAATAACTAATCCATTAACTGAATTATTTAGTTCAATGCTTTGATTTGTGTTGGTATTTTCATTATTAAAAAGGATGAATAATCCATTGATACTTTAATTTAACATAAGATTCTCTTGTCATTTATTGTAATCCTATTTCTTCAGCAATTCATCCAGTAATTTTGATTGGCTTTGGGCTAGTTATTTGCAATATTTCTTTCATTTTCATCAGACAGGCAGACATCTCTCTTCCCATTTACAACAAAACTTAACTAGGACATCTTGCTATGTAGAAGGTGCTGCTTTGACCCTTCAGCATTTAACTTTACGTAAGTGTTGGCTCAGAGACAGCTTTGCATCAGCATCACAAACCAGACACTGTTGATCCCACATTTGAATAAAGAAAAACAGAGGTTGAACTCTGCATTTATCACAACAAAAAATGCACCGTGGAGGGCTTGGGCAAGGTTAAAGCAGTCACTGACAAATATTTGTTCAAAATTATGTGACTTTTTTTGCCTCAGTACAAATAAATACTTAATCTGATTCCAAGCCAATTTTTTTTTTCACCTGGCAACAAAGCTAAAATCATTTGCATTGTTACTTCATTCACTTGGATTCTATCCAAAGTGGGAGTGTCAGCAACATGAGGAAGGATACATGATATCTCTTTTCTCATTTTCATTTACTAATGAGTGCCTTGCCTGGATTATATAAGAAATTTTGTATGCTCTTAAAACTTAGGTCTTATTAACCATGGTTTAAAACAACTCTGGGAAAATCCCAGATAAATTCTCAGCATCTTCAAACAACTCTAATAGGAATTTATTCTCAACAAATTTGTTTGGCAATTTGCTGGAAGGGAAGTTTGCCTGCTGCTTTCAAATCATTGATGCTCACAGCTACCTGGGAATCACCTGCCAGACATCTGAATTTTCATGAGAGCTGTCCTGCAGTGCAATTCTCATCACACACATCTGATAACTCTATATAAGTGAGAAAGAGTCAGAAATTTCATTCCATTAGGCACGCCTGCTATCCTGTGTAGCTACATGAGCAGCAGCTCAGTTTTCCCATAATGCCAAAACCCCACTCCCAGACCCCCCAGCCTATACAATATATCTGCTATATAAACCATGGAATAGTTAGGGCAAAAGTCATTTGCATGGAAGTCAATATTTTCTTAGTTGCAAGTCCTCCCATAGCATCTCCATAAAAAGCTACCAAGCTTCCAACCATTCCAGAGTGTATAAATCTGCACAGACTGTGGGTCCAGGAGCATGCAAACATGGATCCAAACACATCCACAGAATTCTGGGGGTCATCAGCTGAAAAATCTGAATGAGAAAGCTATTCAGTATAACTGTCACCCTTGAAACATCCTTTTCACCTGGGATTCAACATAAATCCTAGTAAAGTCAAAGGAATAGCCCAGGAATTCAGTAGGAATTTGATCTGCATAGTCAGAATTCATAACAAATGAGGGCTAATGCCTTAAGCAATCTCCCTCCAGTCTGTCCAGCCACCTTATGCCAACCTGCTATTTCCTGCACCACCCTATAGAACCATAGAATCATAGAATGGATTGGGTTGGAAAAGACCCCCGAGATCATCAAGTCCAAGCCTTGGTCCAACTCCAGTCCCTTTACCAGATCATGGCACTCAGTGCCACAGTCAATCTGCATATAAAAACCTCCAGGGATGGTGAATCCACCTCCTCTCTGGGCAGCCCATTCCAATGCCTGATGAGACTTTAGAGGAAGGAGATGAGGCTTCTTGCCTTTACTCAGCAAACTAACCCATGCCAGCATGCAAGGCTCAAAATGTTTGTTTTAGAATTCACAGGAAAACTCTGCCTTTCTCTTCCCCACAACCACCTCCCTTCTCCAGTGACACTCCACATTTCAGGTCACAGAGAGCCAGCCTAAGTGGGCAGGCTTATTGTAACTCCACAGCAAATCCCCACATTTCCCTCTCTTTAGCTTTACCATATAATTGACATTCTCTCTTTCTAACTGTTTTTATTTAAGTATCCTTAGATATTTCACAAGAAAACAGTGAGGAATCAGCTGTGTGCACTTTTGATTCATGAAAAGAATCATTAAATACTTTTCTTCCCAGGTGTGTCACATGCCTTTAAATTAACGTGTTTGATCTCTCACTTTGTACAGCAACTTCCTTGGAGAGGAAGAACAGTTTCACTGGATTGGGGAAGAAATAGTCCAGAAATCAGTCTTTACATACACAGCTAATATGTTAACTATAATTATCAAACATCTCAAGCTGTTAATAGAGAGCTGATTCACTTGGGGAACCTTCTTGTTGTCATTCAGCCCTTAGTATATGAAACAGTAAATTGCCTTTGGTATTACTCGGATAAACATGGCGTGGCATGGCAGGAAGTTGCACAGAACAGAGAAAAAACAGGAAGACTTGTGAATATGAGAGAGAAGAAGTTCAAGACCAGGAGATTGATCCCTCCCTCCCTTTGTTGTTTATTTATTACCCTGTGCCACCAGGAAAACAGCCAGAGCCAGTGATGATACACAAGTGAGTCAGACACATGGGAGAGACCCACAGAACTCTGTTCACTGTTTTGCTCCCAAGCTCACACCACTGTCGAGTTCACAGAGAGTGTTTCTGATCTAACATACTCAGTGCTCATAACAGAAATGAGTGTGCTCTGAACAAAACAGCTGCCAAAGACACTCAAGTGGCAAAAGGAAGGATTTGAGTTTTATGCATCATGTTCAGATGTTGTTAGAAAAACATGGTTTATGAAACAATCAAGGAAGAAAAGGAAACAAGGCAAGGAAGTCAGTGCTGTAGAGTGGAACTCCACCTGCAGCCACAGAGCAGCAAACACTTGGGTGTTCAGCATTGAGGAAAAAAAAACGTTATTCCCACTAAGCTGAAAGTGGGCAGAGAGGAAAAGAAAAAAAGAATTTCACCTTTATTTTTTTCCCCCTGTAACTTGAACACCTTTTCATTTCACACGGGACTGGTGGGTACCTGCAATTTTGGTTTAACTAACTTGGCACAAAGTGAGAGGTGACATTCAAAGTGTGCTTTCTCCCTCACCAGCTCTTCTGCTTAGCCTGCACCACTCTACAGCTGCAAAGGCCAGCTGCATTCCAGGCTATTCAGATTTAGTTCTACCACTACTATTACGTTTTCTGGTCCATATTTATTTTTGTCTTTTAGCAAAGTGTAATATTATTTGATCTTGCCCTTTAATTTATATCATGGACAATCCTATCACAAGAAACAGAGCAAAAGTATTTACTGTGAACACCTTAAGAAGAGACCTCAGCAAACTGCCTTGTACTTTCTCAGGACAATTCTTACTGCTTAGGGTTTGAAGGTACAATAAGAATTATTTTCATAGATCTTTTTAGCCAATATTTTAATTTATATGCCTTCAGTTTTTCTTTAAGAGGTGAGTCTGTTTTCATCTAGGCTCATTTAGGTTTTATCTTCTAGGCTTAGTCTTTTCTGATTAAGGATTTTCTCTCTTTACATCTATGCAAGTATTTCTTTTTGCACCATTCCAGTGGCAAAGTCATACAAGGATGTTAAAACCTGCACATTAAGAAACACAGTGGCAGTCAATATAAACCTTGACTCTCCTGTTGGGGCTTCTCTCCTACATGGAAGCCTATTTTCTGTTTGCAAACCTGAACATGAAAGCTCTGAAGAGTGTTATTCATTAACATCTTTAGCTGAATAGGTGAACCCTCCTGACTGGGACACAGCTAAACCCCAGGGGATGTAATGGTCTATATAAGCAGGCTTTACTGGGTGATTTGGACAGGCATTATTGATGGAAACAGAAGGAGAAGAACAAAAGGACCCACAGAATGGGCACTATGGAGAGGGAGGCAGGAGAATTACTGCACTGTATACAATTGTCTGGACAGGTATTAGCAGTTTCTCTCCAGGTGAGCCTCCTTTGCAATGGGTGTCAAGGGAAAGCAAAGCACCACATGCTTACTGGAAAGTGCTGTTTCCCATCACATCCAATGTGGAATTCTGTGAGCACACCAACGCAAACATTTTGTCATACATGTACTTGCTCTCAGTGTGTGCATGGCTGTCTCTTAGAAACAGAGTAAAGAAATGCAACCACCAGCCAAGGGCGTTGCTTGGGAACAGGGACACTCAGCATATCTTAATAGAAATGGCATTTTACTTTTTCCTAGAGTGGTGCAGATATTTAACTCTTCAGAAAACAAATACACATTTATGCTAAAATATGTTCTGTACTCTTAATATATCAAAATACTACTTAGTACAACAAATACTAATGACCTAAAGGAATTCAAAGCTTTATCACGTTGGAAATTTCCTTTTCAGCTAGAAGAATAACTACCACTGGATAATGCCAAAAGCTACAGAAACACCAAGGTGTATTTGAGGACCTGCCAGTATAGCAGAGCCTTTTGCCAGACTAGGCTTCACTAAAATGGGCAGTTTAACACCTGAAAACACAGCAGCCTTCCATTTCCATTGCTGTGGCAATGTACAGTTCTTAGTTCACAGGGTCACTTTTGCTGAATCCTCAAGTTGCCATAAATCAATCACAAATACTATATTTAATAGCACACAGAGTTTATGAAGTTCATATATTTATATTTACTAGGATAGTAAAGGGCCATTCAGGCACTCGACTACTGCTAGAAATTCCTCCTGGGTATAGGAAGTTATCCATCAACAAAAGAGTTGATTTCCTTCATCATTCTTTGAGTTACAAAATACTTTATACTTACTGAAAGCATGTCCTGTACATCTTGGAGCCTTCCTCCTGCTACCATGAATATCAGCAGTTGCTCCAGCAAACATAGGGGAATATCAGTATATATGTATTAGATGCACCTGGACTTTGGTTGTTTTCCAGATAGAAAATTGGCTTGGGAAAAGAGCAGCAAACCACCATAAAAGCTCCCATTTGGTAAGAGCTAAGACTAAGAAACACCACCTTCCCCTATGTAACAACAACAATCTACTGCTTCCATGTGCCTATTTTCAACAGCTTTCCCACACTGACACCAGGGAACAATAATGCAGAAAAAAATAAATCAGAAAATTATGAACATCAATCCAAGATCAGGTTGATGTAAGTAAGTTGGTTACAGCCTTTCCAAGTTCTTCAACACCTTATTCATGGCTCTGCAGAGTCACTTGTATGACAAGGCTTAACACAGTACCATTTTCCCAATTTGCATCATGCAAATAAATATCCTGAGTGAGTTTTGCTTCTGATTACATTATTTAACTCAACATGGTGATTACAAATGATGGTATTTTACGTGAAACAGAATATTTCGGAGATCTCTTCCAAAATCCCTGTTGAGACCTCAATGCAAGAAGAAATCTGCCACTTAAGTAACTTGTTCTGTCCTGAAAGCATCTCTCACTTTGCAGTGAGCAAATCAAATCACTTGAGATGCTACAAAAGCCTGAAAACTTTCAACTAAATGTCATTCAGAATGCTAAAAAGCAAAGCAAATGACGTGTTCCCTTTGATACAGGGAAACATTTACAGCATTATCAATCATTAAATAGAGCAAACTGTCAGGTTCCTTTTTTGGCAGGATGGTGGCTCTTGGAAAGCGGTGTTCAAATAATAGTACATATTTATATTGGAAATTTGAGTTTATTATCATAGAATCGATTAGGTTGGAAAAGACCTCCAAGATCATCGAGTCCAACCCTTGGTCCAACTCTAGTCCATTTACGAGATCATGGCACTCAGTGCCACGTCCAATCTGCATTTAAAAATCTCTAGGGATGGTGAATCCACCCCCTCTCTGGGCAGCCCATTCCAATCCCTGAGCACTCTCTCTGTAAAGAATTTTTTTCTGCTCTCCAACTTCAATTTCCCCTGGCAGAGCTTGAGCCCATCGTGCCCCCTTGTCCTATTGCTGAGTGCCTGTTCATGTATCCTATATTAGCTAGTTTAATGAAGTTCTACCTCACTTTTTCAGCAGCCACCAAATACAGAGGCCATCACATGACTCTCCAAGCTGCTTCTGTCTCCTTGGTCAGCAAAAAAAGCCCCTACGTGTCTGTCTGTGTGTGTGTGTATATATCTATATATATACCTACTACTAAACTCAGGTGCAACAGGGCTTGTCTAATTTATTTTTATACAAGCATCCTTTGCACTCAGTTTTGGCCTTTGCACTGCAGCTTTTTACATGAGTAAAATAATCTGTGCAATGTGGGTATCAATATTAGTGTGTTAGAATTGTTTAGTGTTTATCTACTGAGAAGCTTTGTCCTGGTCCTTTCTATTGGTTCCCAGTTTTGCTGGGAGTTACCATAGCTGCAAATCATTATTTGCAACTCAAGTAATGAATAAAGTAATGACTTTTATTAACTTGACCAATATGAGCTGCTCTGACTGGGCTGCAGTTAAACAGTATCAGCACTGAATCTAACTTAATTAACTGAGGTAAACAGAAATGTGAGTCATTACTGTCTGATCTGTGATTGCAGCTCCTTTCAACAGCACATCCCAAAGCCTGCAAATTTTAGCTTATGATTGCCTGCTTCTCTGCATAAATAATTCCAATTAATACATAGGCTGTGCCCCATCACTGGATTAATTGTTGTTCCCCCTAACTATGTTCAGATTTTCCATATACTGTGTTTCCTGGGAGCCTGCAAAACGCCCCAAACACCTTTCCCAGGTAAATGTAATCCATGGCCCACGTGCTTCCTCAGTACCTTCTTGTGGAGGGCAGTGCTGAGTGAGCTCAGCCCCTCCAACTGCACCAGCCAGGAAAATCCAGGGCTGTTTTAGCCAACCAGGGAGGCAGAAGCAGCTTGGAGGGCTCTGACATTTTAGATGCGTTTCATAAATACTCCTACCATAACTTATGTTCCTGACACTGGATTCTGGGAAACCTCTTCTTGGGGAAAAGTACGTCTAGGTCATGGATTCTAATGTTTCCAGGATAGAGTTCAGGCTTGGGGCATCCATATTCCACACAGCAGCAATTAGTCACACAAACTTAGGAGTTATGTGCTCCTCTTAAGCAGGTGAACCTGTTCATTGACTGAAACCTTTTAAAGCAATGCTTTCCTTTAAATAAATTCACAGTATTCCATCACACTGAGCTGCCAAACTGTGCATCTACTAAATCATGATGCAGATGTTTATTTCCATAGTAGAGAAAAAAAAAATGAGATCAGAAATTTGGGGGCAGAAACTGCACACAGAACCCGTGGTCTTGCACAAAGGAGTTCAATTAAATATTCAAATTGTTGCCAGGCAAATATAAACCTACTTTCCCCCCCCTCCCATACGTTATTTTCCTTTCAAAATTTTAAAAGAAATAAGCATATACATGCTCACAAGTACTAGAAAAGACTGAATAAAACAGAAGTACTGCTTAGTGATAGATGACAGATTAGTTACCACAACCGTATATCAATTTGGTGAAGAGCAATTAGGAAAAAACTCATTTACAGAATGTTTGCTGTTCATACATAAATAGGAATTTGATGCCAACTGCATTATGTTCAGAACATAGTCAGACTACATTTTGCCACAATTTTTCAAGTTTCAATTTTGAAACTGAAAGGACAGTTACTGGAAATTAATATTAAATGGACCTAAATAATAAAACACGAGAACAGAGTCAGAATTCAAACACAGCCTGCATTGAGTAAACAACCTTTAGCTCTATTACCATTTATAACCTTTTCAAAGTTATACAGCTAGTGCTTTAAGAGAGAAAGAGACCTAACGAGCAAAGACAATTCTAACTGATGGACTAATCATGCCATTTTCCAGCAGTAACACTTGAGAACTTCTCAGCTCCATAATTCAGTGTTTCCTCCCATAAAACATTCACAACAGCCACAGTGAGCCAACTTCAAGTCTCTGGGGGCCAGAGGTAAAATTAGCTCCTAAAGGAAGGACATCTTTCCAAACAAGTGACAATTGGGAAGTTTGTCCTACAGTGATTTGGATTTCTGGGCTTCCAGGGGTTACAGCTTATCTTTCCCAGCTACATGCACAGGTGTTGGGATTTGGCCTGGACTAGATTGATTTGGTGGGATCCTGACCCTGAAAGTGTTTGCTTAAAACATTTGATTATGTTCCTATGTGTTACATGTGTACACTGGGCAAGGAGCAAATACCAGCAAGAGCAAGACACAGACTTGCTGATTTTACACCAGGAATGATGGAAGTTCAGGTATATTCCCAACCAAATCTGACTACAGGGGGAAGTTTAATAAAGATACACTATCTTATGTAGACACTTTTTTTAAATAAAAAAGGAAACAACCACCAAACCACCACCAAAATACTCACTCCACAAAGAAATATTCACAAGTCATACATATTGTATTTGGTGAATCTTGCAGTCTGAACAGATCCATGCCTACATTTCAGATGATTAACCTTCCAGGCATTAATGCCCATTACATACCAGTATATACACACCAAAATTAAAGAATGACACTCCTGGCTGTGAGAAGAGGCATATCTGTGCTGATATGAATGATTTCCAGAATTCTCTTTTAATGCTCAAGGCTAAACAGACACCAACAATGCCAAAAAGATCTTCCCAGGGTGTAGGAAGAGATCAAACTGTAATTGGACTCCCATAATTTTTGTTAATATTATAGATGAAAGCAGAAAGAATATCCTTATTAGGTTTTCTGCAATGTTAAGTTTATCTTGGAGATCCTAAAAGTTTCCCATGAACCAGCACACCAAGTCAGTAAAAAAAAGGAAGGAGGCAAAGTAGCCCTGCAGGGTCATCTTTACATTTAAAAAAAATCGCTAAAGGATATGAAGGAAATGAAAATAAAAATGTTTGCTTATATAACCATTATGTAAGTCTTCTGATTCTAAAAATGTGACTACTTCAGGTCAGTGTATGTCTTGATAATTAAGGGGCCTTACTGTAACTCCTGTATCTCATTAGTGTACATATTTAAGCTTGTCTCAAAATAACTTATCCTTTCACCATTCAAATCAACAAGGTTCTGAGCCTGCTTTCCCCACCCTTGTGAGCTCTGAAACCATTACATTACACACTCTTTTGTAAAGGGTAGATCCTTCAAGGTACAAGGTTGTGGTTCTTCAAAGACAAACTGAACACTGAACCTTGGGACCCATGTGTTTTTAGGATGGGTTTAATGTTCACACACCATCCGTTGGATATTCAGGGGTTGCTCATTTCCACAAGGTTTTGTTAAACTAAGTGCTAAACATGAAACCACTAGAAATGGATCAAGCATTCATGAAGATAGTTTTCAACGTTTAATTAATATGAATTGGTTCATAAAGTCATTCAGTAATTCAAATCCAAGTTTCAGGGCACTGGTAGTCTGACAAGTTGTCTTTCACAAAACTTGAGATACTTTTTTGAAATGGCTTTGAAAGGTTGACATGAAACTTATCCCAAATGTATCAAAGCAATTTACACATGAAAGTGTGCAATTGCAACAAAGGCAACTTCAAAAAACTAGGGTGGAATGAACCACATATCTTTCATTTCTAATTGCAGAACTCATTTCTTTAAATTAGCTTTCCCTAAATAATTCCTTCTCTGAAACACATAACTAGCCTGCTGAACTCTACAAAGTTGCTACAAGCTAGTGAGAGTTATTTTTCTCTGCCTGCTATCTGGAAGAGTGAGAGTTTGTACCCATTACTACAGTTTTAATTATTTGAGAGACACTTATATATCAGAGCAGAACTAGTTACATAACCCCAAGACAGTCAGAAGTCCATTAAAAGTGTGCATTGTTAACTGCAACCTTATTTACAGAGAACTTTAAGCTCTGGGTTTGTGACTGCAATCCCTTTTCCCCCCTCCACACTCTGTGTAGCCAGGCAATTTGGTTAATAGCCAAGCTCCCTGGGGATAAGCCCATCAGGAACTCCCCACGTTCCTGTTGTACAGTATTATTGTGTTTGAGATACGTTTGGTAATGAGAAAAATAAATACCAGAGGCGTATGATTACTTCTGTAATTTAACTTGCATTTTCTAAACCCCCTAATAAGTAGATTAATTTAGATCTCATAAAAGAGATAGAGATGTGCCACCGAGTCTAAAAATCAAAGACCATGAAAGCCTTTAATACAAGATATTATCAGACATGTTCAATATAAGCATCTGTGAACTGAATCTTATCATTCTTATTCATGTTTCCTCTTTGGCCACTCGGCATCATTAGATGCAATAATGCAAAGAATGAGTCAGCACAAACTGACTGCACTTTACCAGATGTTCTGGGGCATTTGCTCTAAACCAAGACTTGTAGCTTGCAATAAAACATAAAGCCCAATACAAATAAAAAGAAAAATACCTCCAAATTAAAAACATACCCCTTCAACAAGAAATTAATCACACTAATACTTATTAGTAATAGCACTTTATTAAAGACTGAGACACTTTCAACTGTGCCCAGCAAAAGGCAATGCCACAATCTATGAAAATCTGGAAGATAACTTGAGTTTTAACCTAAGAGTTCCTGTGATAAGTCAAAGCAAAGCAGAAAGTTTGGTGACTCAGAGAGCAAAGCAAAACCAGGGAAACTGCAAAATGAAGTGGAACCATTGGTTGAGCAGTTCCCCACTCTCAGGTTATGAAGTTGTCAAACTGTAACCACACAAAGTAATCATTTTATAAATACACTGTTATGAAAGCAGTACCAATCATAGTTCAACAACCTCCTGGTGAGAGGACTGCAGAACACCAACCAAACATGTCATTATTTACTTTCCAACTGAAGGCACAGTTTTGTAGTTTAAGGCCCCCAAAGAAAGTTGTGACACCAAACCTGGTGCCTTCACATACCGTGGTGGGGGATCCCACAATGCCATCACACAGTTTCCAAGAGCAGGACAAACCAAATTCAGCAGGGCTGCCTAAACAGGGGGCCCCAATTGTTTCCAAATTTCTCTGGTCTCTAGAAACAGGGATGGAACTCAACACAAAAGAAGGCCCCCAACAGCAGTACCCTGTGTGTGTTTATTTAAACATTATGACTGTGGAGTTTTTGTTACTGTAATCTGTATGATTTCACCACTGAAACCAATAACATAATTTATAGGTAACAGAGTCTTCCTTTCAGCCCACAATGAGAACACCATGTGGCAAAGGTTCAGCTATTAGTTTCAAATTCATTTTAGGTCTGTGAAATCCACTTTATTCATTAAAATGCAATTATGCAATGCAAATTCAGAGAGTGTAAAATGTCTTCTTTTTAGTTCATTTCCATGTTAAATTAAAGATCTTAACCTCTCTATTATGAATATCTTTATTGCATAAAAAAATAAGAATCCCAATTTAAAAAAAAAATGCTAAAAAGCAACAGACATCGACGAATTTCTTTCTGCTAATTTAAACACAACTCATTACCTTTTACTTGATTTTACAATAGCTCTGGAAACTGCTCATCTAAGTCTTCCTGTGTTCCTAAAACTGCTACTATTATGGTTGTTGGGCTGGGGGGATTTTCAAAATGTTTGTGGAGAAATAAACATTATCACTGGGTGAATCTACCAAGGCTTTTGTTTTTCATATATAACACCTCAGATATACACAAGCTCAGCATATCTAACCCATCAGCAGGTTCAGCCTCACACACCCAGAACTGCCCCTCAGTGCTTGGGCTCAGCACACCAGCACTGGTTACACCAACAGCCAACCTGGACACTCCCAGCAGAAGAACAGGGATGAAGCAGTTGATGCCAAAGAGGGGTTTGATTTTTTGATTTTTCATTTTTATAGATTTTAGAAGTACTTTTAACTGTAGTAAAGTGTAAGTTTAGCGTGCTAATATTTCTAGCAGCTTAAGTTCAATGTTTATACATCCTAACCCCTAGCACATATTGGTAGCTCAAATTCTTTCAGTTATTTAGTCTTGTTTCCAAGGTAAAGGGCTGAAGGATATCCGAAGGCCTGCAGAATGAGACATAAACATAAAACCAACAACCTTGAGTCTAAGAACACTGGAAGAACTCCAGAATCCTGAGGAAGAAGAGAACTGATGAAGAGGAGGGTCTCACCGACCCCAGACTCAAATCCTGGGAGTGGAACAAGGATGGGACCAGGGCAGGACAGGGTTGGACCGAGAGATGTGTGAACTGGGGATTGGGTGGATGATATTATAAAAACCATAGAAACCAGTGTTCAGGAGGTGTGCATGCCATCATGTATTCCATGGGCACTAAGCCTGTTATTAAAGGACTTCACTTTTTATCTTATCCCACATTAACGTGGTTCAGAGTCCTGTTTTGCTGGGGTGTCTCACGGAACCACAGAGCATACACTACCTGTTGGAGGAAGCCCTTAGGCCACGGGCTGTTCCAAAGACCTGCTCCAGTCTCTGCACACAGCATGGCTCACACTAATGGCTAAAAACCCCCAACAACTCTGCAATCCAACACTCACCTCAGCCTCCAGCGCTGTGTCTGCTCCAGGCACTGCAGTGGCTCCATTCTGCTGCAGGGAATAGCAAGCCCTGCAACAAACACAGCCCTGAGAAATGAACGTTCAGATCTCCACACATGCAGGGCCTTCACTCCACACAGGTGAGAGGTTTGAGCCTCAAGCAGTGGCAGTGCCGTCCCCACCGATGCATTAACCAGCTCTCCTCATGCACTGCAGCTGGGAAAGGCACTGGAGCCTTGATGATCAGCTGGGCCTTTGAGGGTGGCCACAATTAACAAGCCCTTCCCAGCTGGATTCAATAGCTCCTTGGCATGGAGACAGGACTCCTTTAGTGGTGCCAACCATATGTTCTGGTTAACTACCCTGTTTCTTACCTATCAGTATGTATCAGTAGCATTAACAGTAGGACAAATTTACTTCCCAGGGGAAGTGTAATGTCAGATGGTATTTAGTGTTAGTTCAGTATTACTGAATACTCAGTATTGAGTATTTCGTTCAATTTCACCAGCAAACAATGAATAAAGTTATAATTTTAGAAGTGTGATGCATGTGCCAGCTTCCTTCTACTACATAGTTTACTCCAAGCAGGCAATCATGTTTACCCCAAACAGGCATAATCTCAGAAAGAATGTTTCAATGTTACTTCAAACCAAATACTTGTTAAAAAAATCCCCCCCAAAAACCAAACATAACAAACCCCAACTAAACAAAACAAACAAACCTTTCCCCCCCCCAATATTTTTAGATTGCAGGTTTGGTTTTTTTGTTGTTGTTGTATTTTCTACTTTTGGGTACATCCATAATCTGTCACTTTCAGTAGGATCTGAAATGATTAATTACGGTGAAAGGTTAATCAAACTCGTTAAAAAGAACTCAAACCAAATATAAACTCAGGCATTTCCATAACAATTTCAGCTAAATTTTGCTGATTTAGCTCACTTAAAAAACAGTTCGAACAAATAAGCAAGTACTTATTTGGACCTTCATTTAACTGAGTAAAAACTGCAGAGAAGTTTATGAATTTATGTCTGCTTAACTTGGTGTCACCGTGGCCCTTGTGCTTCTGGTTTTGCCTTTCCTTCAGCACTAGGCAGTGGCAGCTATTTTGACAAGGATGCTAAATCTAAATGGTCATAATAATGTTACCAAAACAACTTGCTTACTAAAAAAGTACTGGTGAGCACGTTGCTGTACCTTGTACTGTGCAGAAGAGCTCACAGCTGGCAGTGTTGTGTCCACATTCAAAGAATATGCAATGAATGAACAGCCTTCCAATTTGCACATCCCTAATGAAGCCCACACCCCCCTCCAAGGAAATAACAAACCGACAGAAAGAAAAACAAAGGGAGTTTTGGAGTAAAGGAGGAGTGCTGAGGAAATGAAAGCAAACCACCACTTTCCTTTCAATTAAAAAAATAACATAGGAACCATTCTAACACAACTCTAATTCCATTTCTGACAGGCAGTTAAAACCCTGTGACCTGGTTTGTTATTTTAGTCCTAAGCTTTCATCTCTGGAAGCAACATGGCACAGCTATGGATACACCTTATTAAAGTTCCATTCATTGTTAAAAGCAAATACCTGCTGAGCACAAGGTGATGCAAGTAAGCACTCTTTAAATTGTTTACAAAGAGTACCAGTATCTGACTAAAAAAAAAAAAAAGAAAGAAAGAAGAAGACTAGAAATAAAACTGACTGACTCCTGCTTTATTTTCAAATGTTTCAACTCTATTTTCTAGGAAAAATTAGTTGGCAACGTTGGCTGAGAACAGAGGTGCACAGCCACATTCTCTCACATCAATGGAGTTCTGTGGTTCCAGGAGTGCAGAACTGGCCAGAGAGATTACCTTCCAGAAACTGAAGTCATTCTGAGCTTACAAACAAAGCCACAGGGAGATTTATCCCTTGTCAATTGTCAATGTATCTGTCCTTCATTTTGGAACAAAAATCCATTAGGTTATGTGTACTGTGGATTCCTTTTATATGAGAAATGTTTTAAGAGGCATTGTACTGATTCCATAGTGCTTCTGAGTTTACAGCATTCATTCTGGAAGTCTTTTCTCTTTAAAGCATTTAGCTTTATTGCCAATAAAATTTCTGCCAAATTTTAACTCTGTAATTATTTGTTAACAAGGAGGAAGGTCTTGCATTTTCAGTACAGGACAAACTCTGGATTTCAGAGCTTGTTTTGAACCTTCTTGTGTGGTCAACCAGAAGCAGTGTAATTTGTGTCTTTTGTTTGCTGAGTGTGGATGTCAGCAGTTTAGTTTGAATCAGCTGCTTTTGAGGTCAGTCTCCCAACTCTCCCTGGTTTCATGCTTTGGTTTGCACTGCAGAACAAAAAAAAGCAGAATATATGGAAAGTAAAGCAGATGATGTGCTCTGGGAAGGTGCCTGCAGTGGTGCTGGCAGGAGTCCTGCTCACAGAACCAAACTGCTCTGAGGTGAACCCTCCAACACAACTGCTGGTCTGAATGTTGAGCCCTTTACATCAAATATTCTGTGCTTTCCACTTAGACCTGGAGAAGGAAAATCCTTAGACAGACATATCATCTGTGCTGAGATGGTCCTTGTATGTATGTGTGATGCACTGCTCTGGCCAAGCTCAGCGATATGATATTCATAATTCAGGTGTATATTTGGGTGAATGCATCTCAGGGACACCTAACTTGCAATTATACACGTGGTTCTGCACAATTTCCATATGTAGCAGAGGAGAGGTATGCAGTGTGTGACTGTAAGGAGATGGGTTATTTGAATGGTGAATGTATTTTACAGTGAGCCATCTACAAATTATTCATGCTATTAAGAAGAGTATGAATTATCACATCATTCCCTTCAGCTGACAAAGAAGTCTTTAATGTGAAGTCAAACCTCTCTATTGAAAAGCAAATCTTCACCTGGGTTTGTCCTACCTGCTGGACAGTTTTCTGGAGTATAGAACACAGCTGGCATTTTCCTGCAGTTTGTGATGATTGCCACTGTGTTTCTCCTGGCCTATTTATAAAATTCTCTTATCATCATGAGCAGTGATAGGGTGTTTCAGTTCCTTTTCCTTCTGCATCATCTTTATAATTTATTTTTGCAAAAGCAGAGAGCCACTTTGCTTTCATTCTTGCTTATTCTCTTCTTTCTTGGCCCGTCCTTGCCCCTCTGCAGCACTGCCAGTGTCCTGCTGAGATAAAGGGCACATCCCTCCTGCAGTGCCTCTTCCCTCAAACAGGGTGGTGCCTTGGGCTCCAAACCCCCGGGGAAAGAACCTCAAGTTTGTGGGCAGCACCCCGATGCTGCACTGCACACAGCACACCCCAGAGCAGAGTTATCAGGCTATTTCAGGGCTCCACACACAGGAATATGGAGCTGCATCTCCTGGGGCTGCTCCAAACTCGACCTGAGCCAACTCCTCTGAGGAATGCAGGATTTTAATGGAACATTCCAGTGCCAATCAATCATTCAGTATTAAAGATTAAATATGAGTAGAAAGATGAGAGTTACCAAAAAAGCAATTGAAAGGCATCACAATCTTTTCTCAAATATTTTGTGGAGTTTAAAAGCAATAGACTTTGTAAGAATGAAACATGCACTTGTTGAATCCAGACACTGCACAGACTGCAGAAGCCTCATCATGTAATCTTTGCTTTCAGTTGTTTATCTCAACATCCTTTCAGTATTGTTTTTACATATTTAATTTTTTAACAGGACATAGGTATGTATTTGTCAATAAAGGAACATCTTTAAATGTTTTAAGGAGCTTAATTAAGGAAATACTGCTTCCTTGACAATCATGAAACTTTTTGGCATAAACCCCCTCAGTTTCTCGAGCTCTCATATTTTATTTATTACCACTGTGTTTTAAACATTTGAGCTTTAGTTTATAGCTTTTGGAAGACTAAAATATGGTTATCAGGGTTGATTGTAAGTAAAACAATAGCAGCTTTGCTAATGCCAGTCTCAGATGACAGAGCACTTGAATATAATATAAAAATAAATCCTTTTGGGGGATTTGGGACTTAGTTGTTTTCCATGTAGGACACTGTAATTTGTCAGTGAACCACAGACAGGTCAGTGTAGTGAGGCTGTGCCAGACAACTAGGAGAAAAATAATTCCTTTTTAAAAACAAATTGGAGATGTCTTTGAACAGGGTGCATTCGTTTCGTTTTAAAGCATAGGATCAGTTTTATATTAAATAGGTAGTATTGTCCTGGTATCTCCTTGGAATCAGTTCAGTACCATATAATATGGCTCTATTCCATCATGGTTACTATTTAGTACCAGTGATTTTAGTTTGCCCTAATTATTTAAGAAATGTTTTGTAAGAATGCTATTTTTAAGTGAATAGCAAACAAAAGCCACCTGATTTTTATTTCAACTTTTTTTTTTCTTTCAACAACCCATTAAAGGAAGAAGAGACATCATGTGATTCAGGGGACTAATTTTATGTCACAACCAATGACAGTAAATAATTATACTGTAAAATTTGCAAACAGACCACAGGTCTAAATAATCTGCACAAATCCTTTAGCTAAGAATTTGATGCAGCTAACAAACAAAATAGTCAAAACTACTCATAAATGATTTGTGAAAATTAATAAAATTTGCCTTGGCTTTTTCTTCTTGACTTGCCCACTGCCCTGCAGTTTTCTAAACCAGGTCAAAAAGATTCTGAAAAACGTGTGTTAATATTTTAATTTTGTAAAGCAAGATCCTGAGTTCTTACTTTGTAACTAATTCATGACTCACTTAAAAGGCTTTATTCTTGTTATAATATCATATATACACAGCAATATCCTTTCTGTACAATGTCACATGATCAACTCACTGAACACCACGATAGGCTGGAAAACAAGGGAGTGGGAGAAGAGGGAGAAGATACACATGAACACGAGAGACACAGAAAACAGCCAAAGACAACAACAGAAGAGGACACAAACACCACCAGGAAAAGCTCAAAAAGGCTATACTGGTCTTGGAATTTTTCTACTGCCTTCAGTCATGGGTCAAAAATCAGAAGAGTATGGCTCAGAAAAATGGAAAAGAAAGGAGAAGAGATGAAATTTTAAAGAAGAAACAAAATGGTTTAGTCAAAGAAACTTTTAAAATGCATTTTAAATGTGCCTCTTAAGCAGCTGTGGGAACTGTAGAATAGTAGCACTATGTTCTAAAGATGACAAATAAAAAGATATGAAAATTACTGAAATACACTGTTTTGTCTATGTTGTATCCTGGTGTCAGTAAACTGGACTGTTACAAGCACAAATGCTCTCTCTCTGTAAATACAGATGGGAAACTGGAGAGAGAATCCCTCTTCTACTATAGACTTATTTTGAGCAATTGTAAACTGGGACCATAAACACTCTAAAGACAAAAAATGAACAAGGTTTCTAGAACACAGAGAAAGAGTGAAAGGTATTAAAACTCTTCAGTTTTTATATTAACTTTTAAAAGCTCTCTATGCTCAGGTACTTTAGATTAGTGTATAAACTAAAAATCACTCTGTGAAATCAACTTGTCAGTGATTGCTATTTGCTAATGGCAACTTCAGTTCCAATTGCTCTGCACTTCCACAGTGTATTTCAGAGGATCCTTGATTTATTCACAGCTAATTTCTTATATGTCACAACAGCTTTATAAAAGATTTCAGCACCACTGAAAAGCCTTTTTTTGTCTCCCCAAACCTTTAAAATGCAGAAAATTAACCATTAATATCAATATGAAAAGAGATTTTAAAATTGTGTATTCTATGGATAACATCTGCCATACATCTCTTTAGTACAGGTTACCTTTCTTTCCCCTCATGGAAATATTTTGAAATAAAGAAGATACAACTGAGCAAAGAAGTAATGTCTCCTCTCTGCAAGATATTCCAACTGGAGGTGTAAAATCTCATGAGGCACCACCTCTCAAATGTGTAAAACTGCAAAGTAAAATGGTTGTGGGGATGGAGAAAAGACACACAGGTCTCAACACAGAGGTTAAAGAACCTCAGGTAATGATCTCCCACTGACAAAGCATTCTGGAGGCGATAAAATCCCAGCCAGGTTTAGATCCCTGCAGCAAAGATCTATCTATGGAAAAGTGAGTCCTGACCAGAGGGACAGTCTGGCAGGCTGACACTTCTAATTGCCATGAAGGAAAACAACAACTCTGCCCATTTCCTAAGCTTTGCCTCTGCTCAACCCCTCCTGCTGCCTTGTGTTTGAAGCTCATCCTTGAAGACTGGGAATGTCACCTGTGAGTTGGTTGGCTCAGCCAGGCCCAGGTGTGAGGGGAGCACAGGCAGCTTCACCAACAGGGTTATTTGGCCTCTTTAGGGATTTTTGACCATGAGTAGTAGTTCTATCTATAAGCCAAAACTGAAGTGTCAAATTCTAGATGAGAAAATAGATCCTAGGACATAGAATTTTATTTTTTATTAGAATTTTTATTATTCTAAAGGTCATTTCATGACTACATAACTAATGAGAAAGGATATATTCCTTGAGTTCCCTGGGATCTGCCACAGCACATCTGACCAAAGGTGTAGCTACTGAACTATGACATTTCAGACAGATAAGGGGCTGCAGCTGCAGCTCATATCAAAGCTCATGTGGCAGTTCATATTTGCCAATATATCTTTCAAGCTAAAAGGATGTGATTTCCTCCCTGGTGATTTCCCAAGTAACTTTCATCAATAGTTTGTTGTAAATCTGGCATAGCAAAGGTTTGCAACAGCACACTTGCCAAGACACAGAGGTTTCCTTTATGAGACCTTATAGGTTTTAGTCTTCTCTGGATGATAATGTGAACCCTAAGTGAATATTTCTGAGTTTATTTCTCCAGAGCTCCAGAAAGAAATAAAAAGGCAAAGAGGGCAAGCACCTCTGACTCGCCTGCTAATGCAGACATTTATGATACCGGGCTCCCTTTGGTCAGTTTGGAGTACTTTGTCACTTAAAACACATGCATTCAAAATGAAACAAACCCCACAGAAGCTGGAATGTACTGTTCTGCTGTGTCATATAAATATTCCATTAAACACACTACCTGTCATCTTCAGCATGTTGAACACTTGTAACTCGACACTTTGCTGGTATTTCAAAACTACCCTGTATCAAAACTAGCAGTTTAAAATTGTTACTGTAAGGTAATTGTTTCCTGCCAAAAGGAAAAAAAAAAAAAGACAGTTTTTTACTCCTAATCTCTCTTCAGAGTGACCCTCATTACCCATTTTCTCCTGTTTTTCTGCTAAATTTTCTCATCTGCTTTAATACATTTTGTTTAAGGATGTTGAAACCGCAATGGCTTCTCTTAATTCCACTCAGTATTTTTTCTGTGTCCTGTGGCAGTGTTCTCACCCTGCTGGCAACATTTCCAAAGGAACATGCACTACAGTACCTGCAGAGGCTCTGGTGCTGATGAAACAGGGGCAAGAATGCCAGATTAAAAATCCCCCTTATTTCAGGTTTAGCAAATGTCAATAGAGAGCCCTTGCTGCTCCCAGGAGCCCCATGGGCTGTACTGAGGGATAGGGAAATGCTGCTCACTTGGGTGAATATTGTTCATTCAACACTCTTTTCTCACCCATTTCCCCTTGTCATACTATGCTAAAAATCTGAGTAAAACTAAAAAAAATAAAAATCTGCTTATGCTTACCAGGCAGGTTTCATCCAAATTCTGCAGTTATAATTAAAAACTACATTTTGATTAAGGAAATTATGAATTACAATAAAGTGCAAGGAACATGCAAAATGAATAATTAACATTGTATAGACTTCAGCATCTTAATGAAGATTAAATACTACATATATTCAAACTGGATTAGCACATCCACTGAAAGCTGTTATGTGCTCAGTAGGGGAGTCTATGCATTCACAAAATAATGTTTTATGAGGAGAATTCCAGCAACATTAAGCATAAGGTTGTCATATATAAAATGATTAACGTTTTATATAAAAGAAGCTGTAATTCCAGTAAATGAAGTCATTTCATCTCCCTGCTGGTTCTACCTTTAGGAATACACTGTAAATGAAAAGTGGCTCAATGTGAAGTCTGGTTAAACAGAATATGAATCCTCTTGTTTGAAGTTAATGAGACTTGGAAACCTGCATTTTTAAAAAAAGTGTTGTGATTTTAAATGACCAATTTCATTAAGATTTGCATACAGGACGTACATTCTTGTTCTATTAAGGCTTCCACTTCCTCAGCTATGTAGGACAGGATGTCACACTTTGCTTTCCTAATCTTTCTTTGCAACCTGTGCACCACTTACAGCTGCTCCTCTATAAGGGGGAGGATTGCTTGAGAGAACCTGCAATAATAGAAGGTGGGTGAAGGATGAATCCACAGAAATGCTCACTGGGAAAAGCAACTCTTTGGCTCCTGCTTCTGAAGTCGTTTTGTCAAGGCTGAGTATGTACAGATTGCTGGGGCATTGCTCTCAGCAGCAAAATGTCCCTCTGCAGAAGGGGTGCTGACAAGTTGCCAGCTGCTCCAGGCTGACAGATCAAAGGAGAAATGGACTGTAATTTCCTCCTCAAGAGAACTGAGGATGGCAAGGTTAAATCACATCCACATAGAGAAGTGACAGGAATGTCCGATGTAGATAAGGCAATAAGCGTATTGGTATTTGTTGCTTTAAATCTGCTTCATCTAAGGAAGTAGCTGCTCTTCAGGACAAACTGATTTCAAACTGGGAAACCCAGATCAGAAGCGGTGGGAAAAAGATTCTGTGTGCTCAGTGCCAATCACTTTTGACCAAAGTGATTTTGGTTGTAAAGCACAGAAAAGAGAATAACTCATTTTCCACCATGAGTTAATAAACTCTTGGCAGGCTTTGTCCACTTGCCATCCTTGAGAGAACAGGTTGGAGGGCTGGGTGTAGGCTCTTCAGGCAGAGATTAAACAGCACAGGGTTGCAGCCCTGGTGCAGCACTGGAGTGATTCTTCAGCCAAAAACTGCAGTCACTCTTCTGTTGTCGGTGTTATCTCACCCAGGAGAGGGGCTGGCTGGGATCCTGGCTGGGCCCTGCCCAAGCACACCCCCTCTGTCAGCCCCAGCACATGTGCTGCCTTAGCCTTAACCTCCGGGGCCTGCCCAAACCAGGGCTCCCCTCTGCTGCTCTGGCATGGCAAGGAACCCTTTGGACCCTTGGTCCACCTACATTTTCTTCTAAGGGGAGAAAGTAGAGCTAATTTTTAATAATATTAAGAATATTCAAATAAAACTTTTTTTGTTTTTTGCTTCTCCCACTTCCCCCCTTCCCCCCCCCCCCCCCCCCCCCCCCAAGAAAGGAAAGAGAAATGATTTTCCATTTCTACTCTGAATTTACAGCAGTGCCTCAAAAACTTTTGGAAACTTTCCACACCGGCTTAACCACATGAGAGGATGCAGTTCCCAAGAAGCTGTTTTCTCATTTACATGCAGCTGGATTTCACAGAAACACAGTTTTTGGGTTCTCTTCATGGTCATAGAAAAGAAATCTATGCAAGCATAAACTAATAGACCAGAAAGTTGAATTGAACAGTCCCAATTTTTAAAATATATTCCTAATGTGATAAACATCTTGGCAAGATGCATATTGCTTCTGTTGACACTAAAAACAGCTTTACAGCTCCCAAGCATGCTGGAACCCATGTGTTTAGTAAATAAAGGTGAATAAGGCACACACCCAAGAATCTGTTGGCTTGCAGGTTTTAGTAACACTCATAAAAAATAAAATGAGTGTTTATGATATGGATTTTGTTTCACTGTTTCATGCTGCATTTGAACCTGTGCCTGCTGACCCCTGCCTTCTGCCCAGCGTGTCAGCTTGCTGCAGTCTGGACTTCAGGTCTGACCCTCGTGCAGTGATTAATCCAGCTGGAATATTGGCTGGGAAAGAAGTCCCTGATACCCTAAAAATTACAAACGTATTTTCATGTTAAGGTAGGCTAGGAGCAGAGTGGTCTTGGGGATGGAGGATGGAGGCAGGCCCAGGGGATGGGGTGAACTCTTCCTGTGAGCCTGTGAAAGCTGGGGAGGCAGGAGCTGCTGTCAGTGTGCAGGCAGGACACGTGGGTGCAGTGGGAGCTCTCACACCACCACAGTGGGAGGCAGTGGCTCCTGGCCAGCCCCTGAGCAGCCACTCTGGTGTTGGGTATGTGGTGGGAGTCTGGGAGCAGGGAGAGGGTGGACACTGGGATTTGGGTTGGGATGCTGAAAGCTCTGGGCTTCCTCCTTTCCCTGGAGCTGCCTTCTAAATAACTTCATGCTATCTTGTGTCATACCTGCTTTTCATTTGAAAGGCTGGGTTCAATGGTTTAAAACCTCTGGGTAACTTTGGGATGACAAGGAAATCATGGGTGCTTTATAATGTGAAATACTCATACAGATACAACAGATTAACCTGATAGATTGCACGATTTGGAGTTGTCCTCCAGGTACAATCCTGGAGTGAAAGAACATGACAAAGTGGAGCTCATGTCTCAGGGGCCAAGAAATCTCAGTGTGTCTGGGCTTAGAATGAATCAAGTCTGGAGATCAGCAATATCTTATCAGCTCACAGAAAAAGCACACACTGTGCCAAAAAGGTTGGTGGTGCTTTTAACTGTTTTTGTTCACTGGGAATGGTGTACAGAAAGGATTCAGAGAACTGCTCAGAGCCCTGCCTATGGATGAGCACATCCTGCAGTGCCAGGGAGGCCTGGAACACCACAGGACTTGGGGGCTCCTCTGCCATGGCCAGTCCCCCTCCAGGACTGCACCAGGTTACAGTGGGCAAAAATGAATGGAGACATTATCTTTCAACTTTGAGACTGGAAGGAGATGATCTTTAAGGTCCATCACAAACCTTTAATGGTCTATGATTCTATACAAAATAAAGCCATTTGTGAGAAAATAGAAAAAACTGAAAAGACATTTAGGTAATAAATGGCCAGTTTTCACAGGTGAAATTCTGCAGGGAGCTACGCTGGGGACTGTGCAGCTCTATGTGTTCATAGACAACCTGGGAAAGGGCTGAAATATTTATTATTTGCAGTAAAAAATGAAAGGTGATAAGACTTACAGAATATGTAATGATATTTAGTGTCTCAGTGATAGAAAGGCAGAGGAAAATAACTGTTGATAAATGTAAAATAACGCTTATGATGAGAAACAACTGTAACTTAATACATAAAATGATGAGATCTAACCTAGCTATTACCAGTCATGGAACTCTTGACAGTAAAACAGATATTTAGATGAATATATTTGCTTAATGTTCAGGAGGAATAATAATAATAAAAAAAAAACCTATGGAGAAAGCCACATTTTTTTCCCTCTGGAAGTGGATAGCTGTCAGTATAAAAGAACGAGAGAAAACCAGGACATCTGCATACAGAAATGTCATCAGCCCATCCCTGACAATACTTACTCACATTACCAGTGGATCTCTGACTCTAAAAGCTCTGGAGAATTTGCACCTGAGGCTTTGTTACAGACATGGATACTGGAGCACAGAAACACATGGATGGAAGGGATCCATCTGACAGAACTTTTAGCCCGTCAGGAAAAGTTGATTTGACAAGAATGAGCCACAGACCATGGAATTCATGGTGTGGTACCTGCAGCGTTCTTCAACAGGCTTATCATCCTATGGCACAAATGTAGGGAAAAATGCTATTAAACATATTACAAGATTTCCTTGCCCCTACAACAGCTGAGAATTTCTTAAGGGAAAACCATGCAGATTATCTGGGTAATTGCTCCCCAGCTAGAGAAAAACGCAAATTTCTTTATTTCCTGCCCATCCCAAATCTAATTTGACATGGTGAAAATTTGCTTCTGGGAAACAATTCTAGTGACCATTTTAATCCTGAGTAAAGGAAGGTATAAGAATTAATCACTTTTGAGATTTCTTAGTATCTCTAGGCATGTTAGTGCATCCCTTCAGCATCTCTTTCCAGCCATGTTAAGTCTCCAAGCTGAACCCTTCAAGCACGGATTTAATTAATGTCAATATCAATTCAGTCCCAGCAACAATCAACAAGTGACACTTAAGAGTCTCAGCATCTCCCTCTTGAGGATACCAGGATATTGAACACCCAAAGATGAAGGTCACAAGTTTTAATCTTTAGTTCATTAATTGCATGGGTCTATCATATTACACTGTCTCCTTAATTTTCCACCTTGTCTGGAAATGTTTCAGTCCTTCCTTTTAGGCAAGAGCTTGGAAATCTTCTGTTTCCAAATCTATGTTTATTATTGACAAATCTGAATATATATGATATTGCAGCACTAATATCCTGCTAATAATTAATTTTATCTTATCTCATCCTCCTCAAAGATAGACTTGCTCAAGATCCAATGCCACCTTCAGGATATTTCCGGTATAAAATGTACTCTATCAACTTCTCTCAATAAAAAGAAAAGAAACAGAAACCCCCCAAACCAATTAACAAAAAACACCCACTTGGTATAAAAAAGGCTTAGAAACCCTGCATGCCTTTTGGCAACTAAGTACAGCTTGGTAGCACTGCACAGTTCAGTAAGATGACAAAAGTTGGCTCTGGTGCTTCGATCAACTTTGAAAGCCATTTTGTGACACTTTTGTGTCCAGAGTCTACAGAACTCCATTCCCAAATATCTGGTTCTACTATAAATTGTAATCAGAAGAAATTTGGGTAAGGTGGCACTTTTTCAGTCTCTCAGACATGCAGGCCAATCTGCCTTATGATTAAGATTTTAGCCTAATCATGTTAAAGAGCATTAAATTTTAATTACTTGAAAATTGGATAAGAGTTCAGAGAAGCAAAATCTCTATTGACAGGAGAGCACAGTTTCCAGTTTGCTGCTGCTCTTCCTGCCCTGTGCCCAGCTTTGGCAATATTACACACCCAGGTTTGTGCCCTCAGCATCTGCCAGACCTAACCAGTGACAGTGAACTGGGCTGAATATGAGCTGACATGAAACACTCACATACCTGAAACAAAGGACTGACAAGAGAGATACAGAGGGGCCTTGGTACAAGAGCATGTAGGGACAGGACAAGGGGAATGGCTTCAAACTGAGAGTGTAGGTTTAGATTAGATATTAGGACAAAATTCTTTACTGTAAGGTTAGAGATTAGGAAGAAATCCTTCCAGGCCCCGGCACAGGTTGCCCAGAGAAACTGTGGCTGCCCCACCCCTGGTAGTGTCCAAGGCCAGGTTGGACAGGGCTTGGAGCAACCTGGGCTGGTGGGAAGTGTCCCTGCCCATGGCAGGGGGTGGAACAAGATGAGCCTCAAGGTATCTTCCAACCCAAATTATTCTATGACTTTAATTTGATAAGTCCAGAAACTAATAGTTTTATTTACACCTAGTAGGCTCATAGTCAACAAGTGAATGTATAGATCAATATGACACCATCTCAGAGTTTGGCTACACAAAAAGCCAAGGTATGTATTTCAAATTCATGTAGCACCTGAGGCTCATGCAGATACATCTGAGCTGGTTACAAATGAGTTTACCAAGGGTCCTTGCAGATGCAAAATTTACAGGGAAACCCAGGGAAAACGCTGCCTGCTTATTTATGTAGGGTTCTGGAAGGCCTTTAAAACCTATGCTAAGCCATAGGGCCATTGATGCTGCTGTTATAGCTTTTATTGGAAGTGCTTATTTTAGGGGATGTTTGTGTATTTGAGGAATTGCAGTTTGCATGTACTCAGTGTCACACCTGCTGAAACTTGACCACATTCTGATATGCAGAGTCCTCATGACGTTTCACTGACTCTTTGCACTCTGATTCCATGATACTTAATAAAGAATATACAACCTGCAAGCAATGGTACAGTACTTGAATTCCTCCCCAAGAGATTAAGGGACTCCCTGGGCACATATCAATACTGATGGAACTGATTTCATGTGTAAATTTGTCCATTCATAAATAATTTAAGCAAAGAACTTTGGTAGAAGAAGATCTGATAACATAGGGTGAGACAACTGGAGACAGAAAGAGCTTAGAGATGCAAACTCTGTTGAGTTAGGAAAAAGAAAGTTCTTGAGGTAATCCCAAGGTAGGATTAAATGCAACAACTGCACACAGTCAGATCAAGGAGGGCTGATATGACAGAAAGTTGGACAGCTTTGACTGAAGTTTAGCAATTATATTGAGGTCAATTATGATTTCTCTAATTTCTAACTTCTCATCCCTGCAGGAGCAATTAGAGTTCTTTGTAACATGAAAGCATTAAAGCATGATGTTTGCAATCTATTTGTGTGCTCCCTTCTGAAGTTCACTGGCCAGTTCATCTTGTTAGAAGTGAAAAGGACTGTTAGAGCACAAACTCTGCTGTTTACTTCCCATGCTGGGCACAAGTTCAGTCAGTCTTGTATGTCCTCACCCCATTTTCTTTCATTACAGTTCGAGTTTTCAGTGAACCAACAAGATGACCAAAACCCCAAATAAAGCAAAACTTACCAAAGAAAGAAAATTTCTCTTTAAATGTAAGACACAAAGAGGAGATTTCTTAGATTTCTTCTTATCCCAATTACATGTTCTTCATTGCTTGAATATTCTGCCAATGCATCGTGTTTTAAAAATGAATATCCTTCATATTTTATAACATTGGAAACAATGATAAACAGGTATGACAAGTAATTAGTGGCACTTTCACTGTTCAGGTTAAGTCAGCTCAGGAAGCTTATGTACTTTTTCACCTTGAAGATTATGATTCTCTTCTAGTGTTATCCTCAAATTAAAAGTTCATATAAATTAGCATCAACTCAGTTCTTTCTCATTGTAGTTCAGATTGTCCTAAAGTGTTCCCTTGGGTCCTTTTGTGTGGGAAATCATTGACATTATTCTTGCTTTTGTTTTGCAATAAAGCAGCATGGCTGGCAATAGGTTTATAGAATAAAGGAACTAGGATGAAAGAAGGCAATTGAAGATTCCAGGACTACACTCACAAATAAAGACCTGAGGAGCAAATATCAAGCTGGTACTGAAAATATGAAAAGCTGTAAGGAACATTTATGAACATTTTATGACTGCATTCAACTATGGGCAGCTATTTAAACCAGATGTTTACTTGCTATGAACAACACAAAATACAATTTGGAAAATTGACACTGTTTGTAATTTATTAGAAAGTTTTAGCCTATGATTAATTAGGCCATACCCAAGAGCACTTCAGAGAAAGAAAAGTTGAAAATACCACTTAAGAGTGCTTCCAGGAGGCCTATACACACCAGTTCCGGTTCCATCTGAATATGGAAAAGATGAAAAATCTTTAAAACCAGATTTCGTTAGTCCAGACCTGAGTACCTCAGGTGTCAGGTTCAAAACACGGATTTGTTTCCAATGTCAGCAAATAATTCTAGAAAAGACATTCCACATTTTCAAAGATGTAGATTTTATGTCTGTCTGTCACAAAAGCCAAACACATGGGCCACTGCACATCATCACTAGACATGAGTAACCCTTGATAATGGAGATGAGAAATAGCAGTGGGGCTGTATTAGCTGAAGGTTTATGCTGAAGAACTGTAATCACCAGAAGACTTCATATGGGTAATGACAAGCTTTTCAACTTAGTCTAACTTTGTCATAATCAGGGGCTGAAACAGGTTGCATTTTCCTCATCATGTAATTATATTTTGTACGAGACACAACTGAGTGAGAAATGAGCCACTTGTTATCTCTGTCATCTTGTATAGCAGGGGCAGGGACCTCACCTTCTGTGGCTTGGAAATCATAGAATCACAGAATGGATTGGGTTGGAAAAGGCCTCTGAGATCATCAAGTCCAACCCTTGGTCCAACTCCAGTCCCTTTACCAGATCATGGCACTCAGTGCCACGGCCAAGCTCAGTTTCAAAACCTCCAGGGATGGGGAATCCACCCCCTTTTTGGGCAGCCCATTCCAATGCCTGAGCACTCTCTCTGCAAAGAATTTGTTTCTGATCTCCAACTTCAATTTCCCCTGGCAGAGCTTGAGCCCATCGTGCCCCCTTGTCCTATTCCTGAGAGCCTGGGAGAAGAGAACAACCTCCACCTGGCCAGAACTTCCCTTCAGGCAGTTCCAGACAGTGCTGAGGTCACCTCTGAGCCTCCTCTTCTCCAGGCTGAACACCCCCAGCTCCCTCAGCCTCTCCCCACAGCACTTGTGCTCCAGTCCCTTCTTCAGCCTCGTTGCTCTTCTCTGGACCTGTGTGTGGGCAGCTGGTGCTGCTGGTGCTCCCAGCCATGGGCACCCTGGGGCACTGCAGGAATCAGAGGGCCCTTTGGAATGGGTTAGAACCCCTGGGGTTAAGGCACAGTGTTACATGTCAGTGAGTTAAGGAACTCTTGGAAGATTTTCCTGAGGAGATGGCCAAGGTTCCTGGAGAGGGAATCAGCTCCTCACCCCCCCTACAGAAGGCAGTAGGCACCAGGAAGCACAGGGGTGATTGGTGGTCAGAGTAAAGCCCCTGCCCACCTGCACTGCAGTGAGTGTGAGAGGTGGACAAAGCTGACGGTGGCTGGGAGACTTTCCCTGCAATAATTATGTACCACAGACACTGAGTGAGTAACTTACCTCAGCAGGTTACTCTCCTGACTTCTAGCAAGTACAAGAGCTTGTTGCTGAAGAGTATCTCATTTCAAATGTTTACAGTCACTGATAGAATTGCTGTTTGCATTTCAACTCATCAATGAAACTAAATCTTATTTATATGATTTAATAATTAGATGCATTTAATTATTAATGTAAATATAATACCAGGAAAATCTAAATAATTAATGATATACTTATAAATAATTTCTGTTAGTGAAATAGATTGAGAAAATGATTTGTTCTTAATAGTAGACTTATAAATATTTAAAACCAAGTCCCAACAATGTAGTTTACAGACACTAAGAACCCTAATGCCCTTAAGCCACTTATACAGTGTCGAATAGAGCTATTAAATTTGAAGATAAAAACAACTAATGATTTGCTGGACTTAAGCTTTTATTTACTGCCAGAAAGTTTGAAATTATTTTAAATCTGACTTTCCACATTGCTGACTGTTTTATAAATAAGATGTAATTGATTTCAAAAAACATCCTTGCCTTGAATCTCAGTATTTGAACACAGATGAAGCAGGCAATGCTTGAAGTCATAGCAACTGATTTTGAGTTTCTCTGTGCTGGCTGACATGCCATACAACTGAACCTGAAGCTGGATCTTTATATTTAGCTATGCTATGATTAATGTAATGTAAATTGGGGGAAAACATGACTTTCTGGTATAATCCCCAGCCACCCAGGGTAAATGTCAGCAGCATAAATTATTACATCCTTGGGACTGCTCTGATTTACTCTTACTTGCCATGGTGATAGAGCCCATTGTGACAGCCACCATCATTTATACCCAGTGATGCATTTGGGTTTCTGACTTTGTATTGACTTAAGTGGAAAAATAAATTGGAAGGCACATAGAAGTAAAGAACACAACTATCTGTTGGAGCTTGCTGGATCTGGATCCCCCAATATGTTCCAACAGCTACAAAGCAATGTGAGCAGACCTACTGTAGCCAAACCCAGTCATCTTCTTCCTGCACCTTTGGGGTTTCTTAACAAAACTATATTATTTCAGAGAAGAAATTCATATCTTATGAGAGAAAATAAATCCTTTCAAGAGAATTTCCCAACAACCTATTTATTATAACTCTTGTATTTAGGGAGGTTACTCAAAAACACTAAAGGAAAATAATATTTTCTATTCAATTCTGCAATCTTTGAATGTTTTTTTATGTGATACAGTTAAAATTCTATAAAATTCTATTGGTTTAATTTCTTTTGTTTCTATAGGTCACTCCCATGATAGATGGAATCATTTTAAAATCACCAGGTGGTAAACAAAAATATCACACTGATTACTTTGAATTATTGATGACCATGGAAAACATGATCATCATGTTGGTCTACTTGGTCAACTAATCAATTAGAAAAATGCTTTTATTACATATCCAATAATCACATCCACACAGCTATCCCTGATGGTGCCTGGCAGAAACTTCACCCTAAGGGAATTTCCTGAGGATCCATTTGTGTCCATTCACATAAGAATCAAACCCATTACAGGGTACTGCCACATGTGCCCAGTTGTTCAATGAGATTTTGGTCAGCACAGCTCACAAAGAGAAAAGAGCTCCAAATTGTGTTTCCCATGGCATTGCAGCACCCTGGGAGGGTGTGTGGCCCTCCAGCACTAATGCAGGTGCTCCCTGGGGGATCCTGTGAAAGTCTCTGGCACGGGGCATGGGTGGGCAGGGATTGGGGCCCACTGTGAACACTCTTGTCCTGTGGCTTCAAGAACAGAAGGGATTTGGCTCATCCTAACTGGGAGTCTCTTTCTCCTTTTCTGTGACTCTTCCTATCCAGCAATGATTCAGCCACTGCACTAACACTGTGTTAGGCAGAGCAGGGAGAGGCCCAAACTTAAGCCTCAGATGAGACATCAGGTATTTATTTCTTAATAGAAAACACAAGAAATTGGGGGATAACACGAAGTTATGCTGAACTGCAATCATTCAAATGCATTTAAAACATAAATTAGCCTCAGCATTTCTTTATAGGTTGTAAACTCCTCTAAGTGCATAATTGTAAGTTGTCATGTTTTTCTTCTTTTTTTTTCTAGTTTTTTTTCTTTTTGTGTGTGTGAGAATATAGGAAATGAATATCTTTGACAGAGATTTCAATAGCTGGATTCATGTATTCTAGCCAGATGTCCTTAGCAGATGCAGCAATGCCATAATATCTTCAAGCAGCAGCACAGAATATCCCACCTGAAACACTTGTGCCTCAGCTGCTCTCTGGACAAGACAAATGAAACATTTCCTACTTGACTTTTTGGGCAATCACAGTGGGCAGATGAGGACTAAGGCATTTAAGACAAAAATGAGGGTCATTATACTTAGGGATTTTAAAAGCATCTGATTTATCAAAAAATACACACAGAGTATTTTGGCACACTATTCACTCAGTACATTATAATAGTTTTAGCCCATTTGGCAAATGCTTATTGATGGACTTTTTTATCTTTATTAAGTGTAATAGATTTTTCAAAGCTCTGAGAGGGGTTTTTTCCTCTTTTTTTTTTTTTTTTTTTTTTTTTTTTTTTTTTTTTTCCCACTCCTTTAATTCTTTTTTCCATCCCCGGTCAGTGACCTGGTACAAATATGAACTTCACTGAAGCCAGTATAATCTATCATGCTAACACAAGTACTATGAACCAAAAATGCAGTGAAAGGCTATCAACACATGAGAAAAGAATCACAACAAAACAGAGGGGATTGATAGCAAAAGTGTTCAATTTTCCCTGTTCCTGAAAACATACCTTAGCCCGTTCCAATGTACACATAGAAAAATCCTCATTAATTTCCCATTTTCTTCTCCTCTCTTTACCCTTTTCAGTTCTACTTCGTTATTAAGCAGTAGCATGTTCAGAAATATGCCTTATAACCTGCTATGTTTTCCTCAAACAGGAGAAATGCTTTGGTGTAGTTCAGCAGCAGTACTTTATGAGCCACCACACTGCTACAGGAGCACTCAGCATTTATAACAGACAGGTCCTTTCCTTCACAAGTGCAGTGCAGTAGAAACACTTGATTATTTTTTCTATTTTCTTAGAAAGCCCATCTGCTGTGCTGAGTGTCATCATCTGCAGGACTCCATCATCTCCAGATCCTCCCCCACCCTGCCATGACTCCCGTTCCACCTTTTTGATTCTACAACTCTCACAAAGACTTGGGCAGAACATTCACAAGTCTTGCTGCATAAATACACAGATAAACAGAACTTTGCTTTTGGCAGAAACACACAAATCCCTGGCTAGTTCAGAGATAGGAAAGCAAACAGTCCAGGATATATCCAGAACACTTGGACAACAGTGGTAGAAAATACAAAGCCTGTTATGTTAGTTACCATTAACCTCTAACCTTCCCCAGATGAACCATCCCCACCATTGTACGAGCACTGAACTGGTAATAAATTCTTCAGAAACTTCTTTTGGAAAAAGAAACCATCCAGCAGTGGTAGCCAGTAACTGGGCTCTTCCAAATACAGTATTTCATGGAATTTGAACCTCGAGATGCAGCAACACAGTTCCTTTTTAACTTCAAAACTAGATCTTTACAGTCACTGATGTGGCTGCATAACATAATGTGGTGAGCAGATAGATAAGCATTGGCTCTAAATGAAGGGTTTGTGTACCTGTAACAACATAACCATGTTAGTTCTGTGTGTTCCTTCAGCTGATCAGCCCAGCCAAGGAGCAGACAATGCCCACACAACCACCCTGGGCAGCAGCCAGAGTGCCAGGTACCTCTGAGCATCTTTCCACTTGGTTCTCATTTCAGCCTCTCAACAAGCCTAAAAGGCAGCTGCCAAAGCAAGAGGAGAGTTCTTGCTGCTGCTTTAGAATGTTCACTGGAATGTTGAGTCCAGGGGTTTGATCTTCATGGGTATTTAGAGAAGCAAAAAACCACACTCTGGGTATCTAATTCTGCCTCAAGAGTGTCAATACTCTGGGACCATTCTGCTCTGTGGTACGTGAGTCTTAACGTCACTCCGTGCTCCGACAACTTCCAAATCTGATGTGAGTTCCTATTTCACAGCAGAAAATTCCCTGTAACCTGACATGTAGGTTTAAATCAATATATTTGCTGCAAACAAGGTTTCACACTTGCTTTGCTGATTTTTTTTTTTGAGTCCTAGGAAAAGCTTTGAGCTAAACCAGAGAAAAATGTTATACCACAGTGTGAGTGTTTAAAAGGGTGTTATTCCAGTAGCAACACATGGATGTAAATAGTAAAATTCTCCTGGGTAAACAAAATATCTGAAAAATGTCACAGCCTCCTTAGGAATGCTCTTTATGACTTTAATAAAGGTATCTGGCCCTGTATCATTTTTGTGCATAATATGCTCCCATTAAGCCTAAAATAAGAATATTAAGTCTTGAATTCTGGATCTCTGTCTAGTTTTCAAATTTCTAGTGATTCTTTATGTAATCCAGGACACAATTTATAACTGAGAATTGACCTTTGCAGATTGATCCCCATTCCAGCTGCACCATTCATGGAATAGGAATTTTATTAATATTTTCCCACATATTCATTAACATCTTCAGGATATAATTATATTTTGTGAGGGTTTGAAATTCTTGAAAGCTGTAGAATTCCATTGGAGCCACACTGAATAAACAGTTACTTTGGATTAATTTTACCAACTGCTGATCCGCTCTGATTACTGTATTTTAAGAGACCCAAACACAGTTCAGAGGGATTTTTTAAAAAAAATTCATATGCTGGTGAAAAAGCTTTGAAGTTAATAGGTGGTTAATAAATATATTCCATGCTGTGCATGCTTCTTTAACATAAGTATTTAGGAATGTACTTTAGAAAAGTCTTCTAATTCCTGGCAAACTCACCAAAACTATTTTATTAACATTAAGCCCAACAGCACGAGCAACAAGATTTCCTTGTCTTCATTTGCAGCCATTTCTATGTGAGTTATTTCTTTTTTCTCTTCCTCCCCCAGTAAAGGAGCTGTTTCCTATGCACAGCTTTACACTGGAGTTAAACATGTAAACTGGTATTTTGTGGTACCTCTGTCCTGTTCCTCTGATAACCATGACCAGTCCTTGAGTTAAAAGTTGCTCTGGATCTACAAATACAGCTCTAAACAATAAAGATCAAAAGATGTGGTTTTTTTTTTCACCTTACAAAACAATGCAAAAGTTTATATTTATTTGGACTTTCAGATGCAACTGGTGCCATTTCAATATTTGAACAGAAGCACAAATTCTGTATCTGCCAAGTTGGGCATGTGGGTTAAAACTTTTGCCAGAGTGGCCAGTGCTGATCAAAGGCACACAGGACAAAAAGCAGTTAAGTAAGAACTGCAAACATCTCCCATTTATTTAAAGAAAAATGATTAAATATTTAGAATAAACTAGCTATGGTAAGAAAACATGAGGAGGAATCTGTTTCTATACAATAACTAGCAAGACAGAGTCAGAAGAGCATGTAAGCATAAATTAATGTATGTGAGAAAACACTTTGAGAAACCCCCCAGTTAACAAGGTGCCTTCAGCATCCTAACAGGTGTATTTTCACTGTTGCCCACAGTTCTTTGAGTTGGAACTCTATGAATCTCAGCTTTATTTTCTCCCCTCAGCTTCTTGTTGAAAAATGATGGAGGGAGTCAAAAAGCTGAAATGCAGAACACTAAAGCCCTGGGTCCTGTGGTGGCTAAACCTGCATGTGTTCTTATTTTGGTAATTTAGCAATTCAATTAATTCGATTTTGGAGCTCCTATGACTATTAAAAAGCAATACCTATTGAGAGCTATAGTGTAGCATTTATTTATGATATATTTATGAATTTTTAACCTAGATCTGACTATAAAAATTACTTTTTATAGAGTCATAATTTAGAGAGAAAGTTGTAGATGGCACAGGTGAAATGGAAGATGCCTGTATTTTCTGACTCTCAGATTTCAGTCACTAAGGACAGGGAGAGTCATCAAAATTTAAAAAAAAATGCTTCAAGCTCCTCTATAAATGTATGTTTGCAAAAACTACACATTAGCTAATTTGCTGAAGTAGACATTTGGTTTTAATTCTGGTGAAATTGCAGCTTAGTCAAAAATGTTATTTAGCTCCAAAAGGTATGAATTTAGATTGCTGATAATATATATCCTTAAAAGTTTGTTTTGCACTAAAAGCTGAATACAACTACTTTTAAATTCAACAGTAGATTTAAAATTGTTTATTGTTCAGTGTATAAAGGGAATAGAAAATAGCACACATCAGTTTTAGAATGACATAAATGTCATTATGACCTTCATGGATTTTCATATAGCCTCAGTAATCCCTATAAACCAAGCTGATGCAAATGCATATCTTCAATCATTTCACTGCTGGTTTGCCCTCTGCTGCAGTTTTATAAAACTCTTTCTAATACATCTTTAGGAAAAACAAAACAAAAAAACAAAAAACAAACCAACAAAAAAAAAAAACCAAAAAACAAAAAAACCCAAAACAAATCAACAATCCACCCACAGAAAACAGTTGATGCTGTAAAGTTAAAAAGCAGAGAACTTGTCAAGGAGACCTGCTCAGATACTGACATTCTGGGCTTCTGTTGTTTTAATTATATTGTATCCTTGTCTTTTTGCACCACTTTAGTTAAGGTTGTGTCAGCATTTCTGTTAGTAATCCTTTTCCCTTAGGGTTTTATAACTCATTGTTAAAAATCCCCTCAAGGCTGCAGCTTGGCACACAAGACTTCATCCTACCAGTGGAAACTTCTCTCTGTGTCCACAGATGTATAAACAGGGCTTTGGAGATACAGAGAGTTTTCACAGAAGGGTTAAGTCACACCATTTAAAAAAGCAAAGGAAGACAAGGGAAGTTTTGTAGTTTTATGTGTTTTTTCTCTTTTATGAACAGAAAGCCAAAACAGCTTCCTCTTAATTAAACTTTTGCATCTGCCATTTTTTTTTGTTTTTTCCCCAAAGAAAAAAATAGAAGCAAATAAACAGGTAATTGACTCACAAGGCAATTTTCTACACACATGGGCTGTGTTTTGCTATGAAAATGTCAAACACATGTTCTATGTATATTTAGTACACCATGCTAATAAAAAGGAGTGTTGATTAAATTTACAGTGCTAAATTTTGGGGCTGGGAGAAGAAGAAAACTGGGATTTTCAAAGTCTTAAGAATGTGTACAATGCTAGTCCAAGCTGAAAAGTGAGGAGAAGATTCCTAGCACATCTGAAAGTCAAAGTGATGGCTAAAAAGAGGATGAAAAGCCCAGATACACAAGATTTAGTCCGAGTAACAATACAGCAGGAAGGGCAGTGGGACTGAGTTCTGCAAGTGGTGTCAGTGACAATCCATATGGAATGTGCTTATGGAGCTTATTGTGCACTGCAGACCCTTTCCCCATGCATTTTCAGATACTCCTGCTGCTTAAAAATTAGATCAGAGAATGATTTAAATACTAACCAGCATTCCCTCAACTGGCTGCTGCTCTTTGGACCTGCAAAGGAATGTTACAAAATATACTGACAATACACAAACATTCAGTAATAAAGTTTTTAAGGAATATTTACAGCTTAAATTAAATTTAAAATTAGCAGCCAAAATAAGTTTTCTTACTTGCTAAAGCTCTCAGCACTTCCTCAGTCTGTGGCAGACATGTAACAGCACCATGTTTATTTGATAGATAGGGAAGGGAAACTCTGACTTGTAAAGGAAAGGATTCAAAGGCAAACTCTGCTCTTGCACTCCCAGCTCATGTTCTCCAGCTCTTTCCTCACTCCATTTTACTGCTCATGGCACGAGTTTGCTGTTGGCTGTGCAGAATCCACCTTTGCAATCAACAACCCAGCAAAACAAAACTAACAGAGTGACCATCTTTGTGTTCTGAAGTCAGGTGAGAACTAGTAGAAAATATTATTTTAGAAGGGGAAAAAACCTAATTAAAAACAAAGCTAATGATAAGAGTTATAATTACTATTCACTACAGATGCAATTATAAGGAGATAACTTCCAATTACAGCAGCAGTGGTGAAGCAGAAGAAGGATGACAATTAGTTCTTCCCTTTGCTGCCTGAAGACTGTTATTATTTAATATCCTGTGGGGCAAGACAGCATGAGTAGCCATAAAATCTGAAACAAGGATGAAAAAGGACAACTACATTAATTTTCTAGAGATGTTTTTTTTCCAGTGACTGTCAATCAGCCAGCATCACTCCAAGTAATATTTGAAACTTCCTCCCCCATTACATCTTCCAAATTCTTGTTCCATTTGCTGGTATCTTATCTACATCTTAATGTGTTAGGAACAAAATTCTATACCACTTGCTTTGTTTATAGAGCTTCTAATATATGAAAGCCAGCCTGAATCTGTAACAAAAGCAACAAAGAGTATGTCATCTTCAACAGAAAATAAGGAGGTGCAATGCTACTATTTTACAGAAACTCATCAGGTCCTTCTATAGATTCAGAAATAGAAAAGAAGATAAGCTTGCTATTGTTGGAGGTAACCAAGGATATTTTGGCAATAGGTAAAAATTTTGTAAGAATAATATATTCCTAGGAAAGATATCACATACAGACTGCAAATTTTGACAAATGCTAAATTTACACTTTAAATGTCAACTTTTGAGTGGCAGATTCCAGACAACATCCAGCCTTTGGGGATCAATGAAATGGCCAAGCAGTAGACAGCTCTCTTTCCTGAGTACAAGATGTGTCCCAGAGATGGTATGTGTAGCTGGGGAACACTGAATTTTTAGCACATTTCAGTGGCCCCAGTTGTGGGGAGCAGCAGCCCCGCTCTGGAAATGATGCCACCATCTCTCCCTGAAGGATGCACATGCCCATGGCAGGGTGGGGAACAGATGGTGGGCTCTGGAGGATTACAGCTCCCTTAGAACAAAACCAGATTGGGCATGGACATAACTGACTGAAATGTTTTAGAGCCATCTGCCCATGGAGAGGAGAAACCGCCTGGTCTACCTTTGCCAGCCTTTGAAGGTTCCTTTTACCAGCCCTCTCCAGCCTGCAGGGAGACTGTGCTCCCCCTCTGCTGTTTCTGTACTCCTACTGCATGAGCACAGCCCTCATGCCATGACCCCGCTGTATGCAATCCTAATCCTGAAGTTTCTGTTCAGAATGGACGTTTTCCAGTGCCAGTTTCCATGCCAATACATGCCTGCACATGGGAAATGGGAATGACTGTTGGAGTGTTCCCAGTTAACACACGGGCTCAGGAGGGAGGCTCAGCACAGAGCAGGGCAGCTGCTACACCAACTAACTCACTGCCCTGCTCAGCAGTGAGACAGAAGGACAGTCACCCATGGATCAGTTGGGGGCCTGGCAGGGCCACTACAGCCTGTATTTCACTGGTTGCATTTGCTGACTGAATGTGCATTCCAAGAACATGGATCTGTAAGGGCAATATACTTGGAGAAGAGATAATTTGTTTTAAGTTAAGAAAGAACAATAAAGAATTTGGGTGTTTCTGAATAGGAAAAAAAGCCCGTGCAAATACATTTGGGGATGTGGTGAAATCACAGAGAAATTTGATTATTTTGGATATGGCTGTCTCCATAACTGCAACTGTTCATGTAAATAGAAGAAAGTGTTCCACTAAAGTAAACCTCAGAATGTGCTTAGATTTGGGGGTTTTACAGCACTCTGCCTCTGTCTGCCTGTTAAAGTCCATATTAAACAATATTCCACTTGCATGCTCGGGGCCATATATGCCACAGCTGGTGCAATGTGTGCTCCCTGGACCCAAGGGCATGGTGTTGGCAGAGGGAATGTGGAACATCAACACTGCTCTGCAAGATGCCAGAAGAATCACCAGAATACCTATATTTCCTTTGTGGACAAGCCTGTTGATGCTATTATGGATTTTTTGGCACAACCCACACAATTGGTCCATGAAAAGCAAAATTACCTTTCCATTGTCTTCCCCTGACTGTGATCTGAATCAATGGGAACACACCACCTTGTTGAAGCTGTTTCATGTGCTGCCATGCACTGGGGACACTGGCACGGATCACACTCCTTTGAACTCAAATGCCACCACTTCACCTACCAGGGCACTCTGAGCTTGCACTAATCCCAGTACAGCATTATTCCAACACAAGCAAGCCACAAATTAAATGAACTACATTATGTACATACAACATCTGTGCCTGTCTAGACATGACTTTACCTGATTGAAAGTGAGCTCTGGGATCAAATTCCACAAATGGCTGAATCTTTCCATCTCACCATGTGTTAAGTGTGTCCAGATGGCAGGTGATACACCAGTATTAACAATCTACTTTCCCTTCCCTGAAGTGTCTTTATAGCACATTGCTGATGCTATTGTAAAGACAGAGGAGACTGAATATGCAAAATATTTTAAAGTAATGCTTGTGAGAAAAATGGAGTGCATTCATGTGCTTTGCATACATACATACACACATGGTGTATTTTGCAAGTCTGCCAAGATAGTCATTGTACATTTACAGAAAAAAACCCCCGAGATAAACAGAGGTATAATAGGAACATACTGATTTCACTGCTTTGTGTAGGCACTTACACTTACTCAAAGCCATTCTTTTATCAGCCTGCAGAAACAGAATTCAGTCTTTCCAGATAGATTTTGAGATGCTGTCCTCAGAACAGTGGTGTGCATTTGAAATTATTTGCCACAAAACTCAAAGTTTGTCAATTCTTCAGCACAGATCTCTGTTCAGCATAAAGACAAGTAAAAATTACTGAGCTCAGTGCATTTCCTCCGAGCACCTCAGGTACCACAGATCCATTTTCAAGGACTCTGTGATGGCTATTGAATCACCTTCCCAAATATATTTAGTGCAGGTGTTTCTGTAACTGTGAAAGACTGGGAAAATCTGCAGAGTTCATTGGCCTTTAAACTCACACCTCAGCACGATGCAATGTAGTGGTCTGATGTTAACATGCTGGGCTGCATTATCAAAGATTACAGGGTCAAGATCTCCTTAGGCTTCTTTTCTTACTCTATCTCTTTATCCACATGCATTTGCTCATTTCAGCTTTAGGAAAAGAAGTGTATTTAGGAGGACAAGATAGCAATTTTTTAACAAAAGTTAATTTGTGTGCTTAGTGTAGTGCTACAAAAGCACACCAACAAAATCAATAAGAAAATCCTTGGCACATGAGGAGCTGGGGACTGCTTCACTTTTTCCAGCTTGTGTAACTTTTGTAAAATAGACTTGTGTGGTGAAAATTTAAATGCACAGTCTATACCCAGTCATTTGATCATTCATGGGGTGTGTGGGGGTGTGTGTGGGGGTGTGTGTGTGGGGGTGTGTGTATGTGTGTAATCCTTGGTTCTCCATTTCATAATCCAGTCAGTTTTTCCCAGAGATTCCAAAAGGTAAAAGAGGAAACATAATGTATACAATTCACTTAATATACATAAACTGGCAATCTTTTGTCCTTCAGCCATGGCCACGGGGGCAGAGAGAATTATGGAAGACCCACTGATTCCTGAGCTTCTTAGGGCTTGTTTTCTAACTTCTTGTCAGGAAAAGGGCCCAAAAGCTGACGAATTGGTGGGCTCTTTGATCTGACCAGAAGAGTATAGCTGAGAGCACAGGCAAACAATATCTGGGAGAATATTCCTCCAGCAGCATTTGGTAGAGTGACACTGTGAATTGAGACCCTTTATGTGACCAAAGCAAAAAGGGGAGTGTTGGGCCCCTGCTCCAGGCCCACAGGGCACTGCCACAGGCCCACGGCCAAGCAGGCACTTGCCATCCCTTCACTGGAGCTGCACTGGCTCCACTCCTGCTCTGTTACTCCCTGTTACTCCATCACATGCTCTGTCACTGCTGGAGTAACTACTGACACAACAATAATACCAACAACTGTGGTATGGAATACAAAATTACTGGCTAGAAGAGGTCAGCTGTTAGCTCAGCCCAGCTCAAGTCAGCTGACAGCTTCGGCCTAGTCCGAACTTCAGAGCCCAGATTTAGGCCCACCAGGTGAACCCATAACATTTTCCTTTTTTAGCTCTACATCATTCCTGTTTTTCCTAATAAAAGACAAGTTATTTCGCTCCCTTTCTGTTCTTGGGGGTTCACCATTTGCAGGTGGTGCCCTTTACTTTAGGATGACTCCCTGCCTGCCCTTGCAGGGGGTGAGCACATTTGTTCCCTCGATGCCACAGAAAAGAGAAAAGCACTGCATCCCTAATCAATAGTTGTTATCAGGGACCCTTTTGAACAATTCTGTTTGGAAAAAGTGTGTGGAACTTAACCTTAGACCTCAACAAGCAGGCACTGCTCTCAAGTCTTATTGACTGAAAAAATAATATAAAGCCACATGAAAATTCAGATTGTAGGGCAAAGGGAGAGTTGTGTTAAAATCAGACACTTAACAGGTTGAGTTTCCTAATCTGAACTCAGGTAGTGACACTTCTCTTTCTATAAAACCCTCAGTAAATCATATATTGCAAAAGGTGCTTCCCTCCACCCAGGACTCAAATAGTAGTTGACAATATGGGTCATCATCTGTCCATCAGTTCTGCTTTATCCCCTTAAACACAAGTAATGGAAAACAATGTATTGTTTCCTTCATACATTTCCTGGCCATGTTTAATGAGAAAAAATTGCTGAGGATGGTTATTTTATTGAGCTGGACTAGTGAATAAAGCTGGTATATCTAAACAGCACTGCTGCATACATGCTAAAATAGTTCACTGAAATATTCTGATTGAATTTGTCATCCAGGAAGTGTTTAATGCAGCGATGATTCAGTGACTTGCAGTGGACTCTTTCTTTTCCTTCCCACAAAGTAATTTGAAACACAACTGTTTTAATGTGCAGATCTTGAGCAGAAATTAAGAGTTTTATTTCAGGCTGGCAAGATTTTGCAATATAACAAATTTGGGACCAATACGAAAATATTTGTATGCACCCATGAAATACCCAGGATTTTATATTTTACAGGTTAACGACAGAAGTATATGAACACAAAGAATATGAGAATTTCTATGTAAAGAACATATGAAGTGCTCTAAAAACACTCCCTCACACAAAGTTCCCTGCCTCACACATATATTTGGGTTATCCTGGGTTAAGATAATAACAACAATGATATAACAAAACAGTTTTCTACTTTGCATTTCCAATGTTCTTCTTTTCTGACCTTCTATGCACTTAAGAAGCATTAACCCCTTAGGTCTCACACCCATTTTGGTTTACCATTATTATCATAAACATCATAACATTAGATCTGTATGATAGAAATGTTATTATAATTTTGCACATAAGTCTCTGGAGAAGTGATTGAATCCCATGTCTTGACAAACAGCAGTAGAGCTCAAATGTCTTCACTGCAACTCAACTGATAAGGAATACACATATCTCTATTTTTTTTGGTAGTTAGAAAATTAAATAGAGAAGCAGATTCTTATTTCCCATCCCAGTGCTGTCACCTCCCAGTCTGGCTTTCCATTGACACTCCCAGGGCAGATTTAAGGTTATGGAACAGCTGCTGTAGAAGCAGCAACTATGTGAGCTAGAGCTGCTCTGCCTGTCTAAGGGAGGGATATAATAAAATCCTGCTTCCTCTGGGATGATGGATGAGGATAAACTACTCACTATCTCTTCTATTCCAGCTCTGGAAGGCATGGGAAGAAATTTTCTGTGCCACATGAAAAAAAAACCAAACCAACACTGACATTCTTCATGAAGCAGAGGTTTAAAAATAAAGAACTTCTTGGCCAAAGATGTTGTGAAACCCAAATGTATGTCCCTTTAAAGGAAATGTGTTTGTTAATTTTGTGTATCTGTATACAATGGGAAACAAAAAAAATTCTGTATCATACATCAAAAATAGGTATAACCTATGGTATAATTTGCTGTACAGTTGAAAGAATTTCAGTTCTCTCACTCCTGAGTAATCTGCTCATTTGGCTTAAAGAGAAACCCACATCTCTATCTCAAAGCCAATACCAACATGGTAGGCAAGAAGACCTTAAACCCAGAGTTGAGCAGCTCTTCTCAAGCCTTTCACAGACATCACAAACAATGGGATTTCAGTAAACCACTGCCTGCTTGGGCTGAGGCCACAAGACTCAGGAGATTAATACCTTGGGGTTTGGGGTTTTTGTTCCAGACAACACTGCTGTGTTTGTGAAATGTTTCTTTTTATGGGAAGTCAAGACTCACAGAAAAATAGCTGCAGAAGTTCCTTCAGAACATAGGTCAGAATTATTATATCAGTATTAGCAATAACTATCAGGAGAATGAATAGCAGTACCTAAGTATCACTCACACCATTGTACCACAAATCATCGTTTCAATCATTTTTTTAATTATTCCTGTAACAGCTCTGGAAAGAATTATTATTCCTTGGTAACCATTAAATAGGAAAGAAAATGAGGAAAAAGAAAATTAGTCTTGTATCGTTTAAATGAAAAATTCATGTCTAAGTATGAAACAAGCAAAAGAAAGAAAAAGATACCCATTGTTTTATGTATATGCAATATAGGACTATATCACTTCCAAAGCAAAATGTGCATGAAAGATTGAAAGATCAATGTGGAAGCTGAAATATCAGAGCTAATTAAGACAATTAACAATTGAGTATTTTACTCAAACTGCATGTAATTAGAATTAAACCAGCATAAAATATGCTTGAAGAAAACTGAAATACAACACCAGCATGAGAGTTCTGCACAGAATGGGAAAAGTGGCTGTGAGGGGAAAGAGGCTGAGTTCATTGTCCAGTCTTTCCTGGGAGGGGAGGGATGACAATGTGTGTCCTTGGCTGTGCTGCTGGTTTGCCTCTGCTCTGTCCCACACTGTCTGCAATGGCCTTAGAATTCAACCCCTTCCTCACTCAGGATGAGCAAAGGAAATATGTAAAACAGGATTATTGTGATTAGAATCATCACCAGAATGATTTTTTCCCACAGGAAATGCTAAAAAAGGTGTTTCTTTAACACTTTCAAATTAATCTCCTTTTGGAAACATAGAGATACTATCAAGTAGACGATCATAGGTGGGGAAAAGTGAGGGATGTAAATGTGTTTACTTTGTTACCAAAGATGTAATTTTTAATCCATGTTCCTTCTATCTTATTCCCTTCCATTCAAAAAGGTAAATAATTCCTTTAGCTACAATGAAGAACAAACTATGCTGGAATGTACCATTTCCCCTTTTCAGCCTCACACTTGACAAGGGTCTTCCAGCCCCTTGTGCTGCTGAAATGGAGCCAAAGAGGGGCAGGGAACAGTTTTCTGGTTTTGTTTCCCCTTCCAAAGCACTCATTTGATGGAATAATTGGTGGGGCACAAAGGACAGTGAACCAGCAGCCAACATGAACCTGCCTCCAGGTTCTGGGCTGACTTCCTAGAATGTTCTAATGGCATTTTCATGGCATATTCTAGAGATGTCTTTCTCTTCTGTGGAGGAATAATAGTGGTACCTTTAAAAAGCAGGCCCTTGGCATGGAAAGGGGAAGGTGTATCACAGTGACTGGGCATTTTTTTCAGAAGGACTGGTTTGTCTCAGTGTTTTCATGCCACGGTGCAGAGGACCAACACTACAAACAGCATTTTTTATTCCAAAAGTAAGATGGTTCCCTGTAGCAAAGGCAGTTTAAAGATTTTTGTCATTGAACTGGAAAAGAAAAAGATAGGCTTGTCATTTTTCCTCATTTTTGTGGAGGAGGAGCATGTTAAAGATTTCAGCAGTGATATTCTCAGACAACTTCCATTTCACATGAAAGCATGTTTCTGCCTCCTCTGCCTCTCCTGTACTATAGTGATAGGTCTTTGGTTGTGCCTACTGTTGTGAAGAAAATTAGCTCCTTCTCATTTCCACTTCAAAACACTGCCTGGCAGGACCATCCTCTTCCTTACCTCAATGCATTTCATTCAGAAAGTGCCTTAGAGGAAGATTCTGGTAAAAGTATGAATACAGGCCATGATTTCAGGATGGAATAAAAATATATTTGTATATACATGTACATATTAATGCACAATCACGTATGTATATAAACATTTTGCATATGTGCATATATACTTGTGGATTTGTATATATGTGGCTGTGTATATTTCTACACATACATATACACATGTGTTAAAATACAGAACTAAATATACAAACCTCAGTGCAATGTAACCCAATTTAACTTTCAATTAACTTGGCAATCAGAAGCTTCAGCTCCCCCTGTGCTCACACCCACATGCATACTTGTCCTTTTCAGCCAAAACCACAAAGATTTTAGGCAGAAATGTCCGCAAGAGTAATAAAATTAAAATTAGCAATTAGTAGTACCATCATTAAATTGAAGGATGGAAGGACAAGTTCGCTGCACGTGCTTTGGAAACTCCCTTTCCTTTGCCACCAAGGACATGTCTGCTCTTTACCCAAATGCCAGTGATTTGAGGAGGTATAAAAAATCGTGCACAAGCTACTTCTGTGAGTTGAAGTGAATATTTCTTACGTGGCAAGTCCCAGGGGACAGAAAACAAACTGATTCTGTGATATATTAGTATTCAAACAAGCTCTGCCCAGATTCTCACACTCCTCACATTGCCTTTAATATTCTACACAGAGTAGCACACAGTTTTCTGTCTGCATACAGATAGAGTCACGTGCAAATCTTGCAAACTGCACACTTGTTCAAAATATATAGCTGGTTTTCACATACCTACCTCTTAAATTTGTTAAGCACAAATGATAAGAGGAGACAAATACATACATAAATTTGAGAGAAAAAAAAGGTCCTATGGAAATCTATTTCTAGAAATTACTTTTTACATGTCACTTAAGCACATACCTCCAAAAAGGAAAAAGTATTTCACATGCAAACATAAATCATGGGTTAATTTAATTTTTATTTATTCTAATTTAAGCTTTGTAGAGCAGCACTATCTGAAATGTTGAAGTGTGTTAAGGTATCAGATTCTGTGAACTTCTAAACCTAACAGACTCCTTGTGAACAATAACCATTAACAACTAGTCCATTACATTCCTTCTTTCAGCTGGAGAAATTGGACTGGAGTTCTAGTCTGGAGTTCTGGTTTGCTTTCCAATGCCATGCCCTGCTGTTAAAGGTAACAAGCATAACTTCTAGAACTTGGATCTCTGAATACAATTTCACCAAGCTCTCTGCACCCCAGATGAAATCAAATCTCTGTTATTCTGACAGTGAAATTCTATAATGAATTTGATTCTGAACTGTTCCTTTCAAACAATGGACTCACTTAATTGCCTACAAGTCTTCAAACTTTCCCACTCTGCTTCTGTTAAGGTCTACATGGAAAAAATGTGGACGTCTATGTAATTTCTGTTTTTCCAGTGATTAACTGGCTAATCACAGTTTGGATAATCCAAGTCTATTAATTTGTGAGTAATTACTATGTACAGTTGTAAAGGCTGTGGGTAAATAAGCAGTAAGGCAGGGGAGATGACTTGCTGAAATCATTCTGAACTGTCTTGAGAAAAACTTTTCATTGCTGTACTTTACCTGTTTGACTAATAGTGTCTGGCAGGGCTGCATAATGTGTGCTCATTTTTGGAAGTGTGAGTGTTTTGGTGAGCAATTATTTGGATAATCATACTGCAAAAACACTGGATTCAAAAGGTTGGGGGGTGGGAGATGCAGTGTGTGTGGTCTTACTTTCACCTGGATACTCAGTATATCTCTCAGGCACAAAATTCACTGTGCTTGTCAGTCAGTTACGTTGCGTTAATTGTTGGCCTTTACACCATTCTGTTATTATTTAGTTTTAAATAGTTCTATAAACCTCCTTAAATCCTTAGGAGGGAGAGACCTTGTAGGTAGCAGGGATTCAGGCTGAGACTGCAGTTAGGCACAGACTTCAATCAAAGCTTTGTGGCTTTTTTGAGAGGAACAGTACAGATCTATTCCAGAAGAGAGGGTATATGATAATTATCATTTGGACCAGAGGGGAATCTAAGGAGTGATTTCATCACTGTATATAATGTAGAAGAGCTTTCCATAGGTATAACTGTGTTAGTGCATGCACATTGCTAAAGAATTTGCATTCAGCAAACCCAGATAAATGCAAATGCCAAAGCTGACACATATAAAATGTTATGGACGTGCCTTAAAAGGCACCTGATAATGCAGATAAATAAATATTGTATATCTTTACCAACCATTTTCATGCAAGCCACAAAGCCAAGTGAAAATGTCAATATAAACATGTTCCTGGGGATGATCAGTATGATGTGAAGGCCCTTTCTTTCAGATCATTTTATTTCTATTAATTTTGGCTTTCATAAAGACCACTCAGCTGTGAATTGAGTGAATGGTTTCCACGGGTATTTATTGATTTCGATGGAGATGCAGTTATCAGAAAACTCCAGGCCAAAGAGATGAAACGGCCCTGCAGAGAAGACACTGTGTGAATGTTTCCCCAGACTCATTTAGCCCTGTGGAGCAGTGGCCTTGTCACACCTTCAAGAATGGACAATCACAGGGGACACGCTGAGTCTGTCCAAGGCCACCAGCCCACACCTGGCATCACCCACAGGCTGTGACTCAAACCAGAGCCAAGGGGGCAGAGGCTGCCCCTGCAGATGAGCTCAGGAACACACACTGATACTTCACAAAGCAAAGAGCACTCAGAGGGACTTTCCAAACCCTTAACTCGGTGCCATTGGGACACCAGTCCAAGCTCTGCTCTGAACACGCTGTGGGGATTGCCCTGACAGGGCAGCTGGGAGCGAGTTTGGGAGCCAAGAGGTGAAGGTGTCCTGTGTATAGTTGCTGTCATTAATTATATCAGCTTGATTCCATCAGTAATAACAGCTGCATCTCCTCCCAGCTTGATCCCCTATTAAGGAATGACTGTTTACAGCATGTTTATTCCTGACCAATTCGTAAACTGACTTCAGAATTTCATAACTTTGGACCAATAGCTGATTACAACAAAAAATAGTAAAAGAAGGTAAAGAAGAGCATGCCTTTCATCCACCTAGCTGTTTGCATATGGGCAAGGGAAAAGAAGCTTTTTTTGCCTTCCCTGAGATACCTGGAATTCCCAAAAATTAAAACAATTGGCAGGGAAAATAATGTAATTTAGATTTTTGACAAAATGGAAGCTACCTATTTAAGCCCCTCTTGGGCTGGTAATAGAAGTTTGTGGGCTGGAAAGCTTCTTTGAAATAAACCTGAAACAAGTTAGCTGGCAGGTAGGTTTGTGCTGCAAGGGATTCTGACAGCCTGTCAAAGTTCCACTTTTCTCACATTCAATCAACCTCTCTCTTCTAAAGAAAGCAGAAAATATGTCAAAATGACAGCTGCCGAGGCAGAGCAGGAGCTGCAGCCAGAGAGCTGCTGGGCCTATTACCCTAGGAAAAAATCATGGAAAACTTGGGGAAATGGCACACACTGAACAGGGTTATAATTTGCCTGGTCAAGTAGTGACTCAATTAAAAGCTTATTAACCCTTCAGCCACTGTTACTAATGTCTTCATGTTTACTTTCTTTATTTATTCTGAAGTTTTGGCTCATATAGCAAGAACAAACTGATTTACAATGGGAATACTTTGATGCTTTTAATGACTTTCCAAAATTAATTTGCCACAACATTGAGTAGAATTAATTTGAAAGCAAATTCAGCAGAGACAACAATATAATTATATGTGATTTAAAACTACTTAGCTGGGTCAATATAATCCTGATGATCTTAAAAAGTGGAAGGAGAAATAACACTGTTTGTTTGTCTGAGGTCTCAGTTAGTGTTACTGCTTCTGTTCTTCAGAGGTTCATCTATGCAGAGAGCGTCAGGATCTCACCTAACCTGCTAAGATTATGGTGGGAGATCCAGTTCAGATCTCTCTCTGCCTCATTTCCTTCAGTTTAGTCCTGGTTATCCAGCAGTGCATTCCGTTGGCAACAGCAGGAACCTGGGCTGAGACTGGAAGGCTTAAATACATGTCCTGCAAATATTTCTCTGGTAACTGGCTTTGTACCTCAGCAAAACCCAGCTGGAATCTCAGGACAAAGAAAGGCATTGCTCTCACTGCATGGCTCAATTCCAAAAGTCTTCTGCAAACAACAGAGCTCCTCGTGCTTCTCACACAGAGGTCAGGAGAGACTTTCTCTGGGAAAGGCTTAAGTAACATAAATAGACAAGTGACTCTGCCTGTAAAGGTGTGTGCACAGAAAATGTGAGACAGGGCCCCAGATATGAACCCAGAGCTCCCAAAGGTGGAGTTGCAGGGTAGATTTCTCCTAACACATTTTAGCTACACACTTTACCCTTGTTATCTCCTACTTAGAAGTTTAAAAATGAAATGGTATTAGGCTTTTGTTAGAAATGTGGGAAGTGTTAGAAGGCCTAGATACAAATACTATAAAATAATGTATCTGAAAAGCAGCAACATGGTAATCAGAATTATTTGTCAGAGCTGGAAACAATACATCCCCTCTTCCCATTGTGTGAAAATAAGAATGATATATGTTATTTCCAACCTCCTCTTTACCAGCTTTTAGTGCTTCTAATTGCACATCTTCTAATGCAAAGTCAGACCACAGATATCTCACACAAAATCCAACCACTCCAATTTATATGGCTTAATTTTTATTCAGCAGATCTTGGCTTAAGTTTCAAAGTGCAAAGTGAGGTAAATCTCCTTTTAAAGGCTGAAACAGTAACAGCCTTCAGTGTGGGATGGGGAATCTCTGCTCTGTTGCACTGAGCTACTCAATAAGGCTCTGAAAGCAAATGCCCTCCAAGTAATTTCTAAAGGAGAGGTTTCCAGCTGTGGAGCATGTTTGCTTGTGTTATATGAGCACCCTAATTACTCCACAAAGAACATTATGTTCTCATACCCAACCTTTGAGAAAAATTATGATACTGTGGTGATAAAAATGGGATAGAGCAACAAACCCCAAGAAAATCAACTTCAACAAGCTATTCTTGTTGCAGCTAACTGTGCAGCCTTAGTCACAGCCTTGACTTTCCCAGCCCTCATTTAGAGAGAACAAAAAGCTGGTCTGCCTGTATATTCCTGTAAACAGCCCCCACACAACCCTTAAACCTGCTTTCTTTACAACTTCCATCTGCCTTCTCGTTTGCCTTCACTTGGGGAAGCAGCAAAACCTCTGATCTGGTATAACACATCCTTCATTCTGTCTCATTTGGTTCATTAAAGATGCTTGACAAGCTTAAATACCAAAACACCAAAAGAATAGTTAGCAAAGAAATGGCAAGCTAAAAGACTACACTTTGGTCCTTTGGTTTTAGGAATCGTCCTTTTCAAAGAATATGAAGTTGTTTGGTGGCATTACCAAAAAACAAAAAACCAAAACAAAATCCCAAACCAAAAAACTCCCACAATTAAGGTCTCTGCAGAAGAGTCACAGCAGACCTGGAGGATTCATCTGCAAGAGTTCAGCCCTACTCATTAATTCCAGTTCTCAGGCTCTTAAACACAGCTCAGCTCAGTGCAGGACTGCAAATTTAGGCAGGAAGAGAAAACCAGGTCCCTGTTCTTTACAAATACTCATATTTTTGTTTATTTTTAACATACTTTCCTCTATAGACAATAACTCCTGAGCTATTTCAATCTCTCTGCCTCAGTCCCTGTGTCAATCATGAGCCAAGCATTTCACACACAAAGTCCTCACCTGACATTAATTCCTGATGTGGTGAAAACACATTGAGGAGATTTTGTAAATAGTTATTTACAAGAGTCTGCAATTAATACATCTCTTATTAAAACATAATCATTCTCATTCTTTTCAAAATTAAAGATCTGGTAGGGCTTAACTGACCTGCCTGGAGACTGAAGATGTCACCACACAAATAAGATACAGAGGAACAGTGACCAAACAGTGTTTACACCTTTGTGAAGCTCCTCTCCTGAATTATATTCTGCAATAACATGCCCTAAATCCATTTACAGGGGGAGAGGAAGATGGGGAATAAAAAAAGACCATTTCTAGGTAATCAAAAAGTATCAAAAGATAAAAAACTACTTTTTGAGGATGTATGAGCTGGGTGCAATGTGCTAGAAAATGAATCTTAACTTGCATGTGACAAGATCAGCCTCTAATTATGTTATATGAAATTATTTCCTCCCAGCCTGCAAGGTCCATGGAAACAGGGCTTCTGCTGAAGGCTCTTGGTGACATTTGGTGCCCTCAGGTGAGAAAATCAAAATCAGAGGTATGATTCTTTCATTTATCTGAAGAACTATCAATATATGGTTCTGAAACTCCCTAAATCACACCCGTGCTCTGTCACCCTCATTTTAATTTCAAGTCTAAGGCTGTAGAGCTCGAGCTTGACACACACAGCTGGGTTATAACTCAGTCTGTCTCACTGGCTGGTGGAAGAGACACATTCCCCACCCAAGGGATTAACCAAAGGAGAAGGGGATCTGACTATCCTGGGGCAGCAGAGTTCCACTGATGCTGTGAATCTCAGAATTGCTCCTGCAGGAAAACAGGAATTCCATCCAGCAGGAAAGGAGATCAGGATCTCTCAACAGATCATGGAAAGACCTGCCCCTCATTAGAGCATAAATAACATGATAACGTCCTCCTATAACTGCCTGTATCTTGATTGGAATCAGAAAAAGGAAAAAATATATAAATATATAGATCTACAGCTTACAATATATGGACACTAATTAGAACCATTTTTCTAATACTTTCAAATGAGATGTCCTGATCCAGAGTTAATTAAAAAACCACAAACAAAACAACAACAACAAAACAAACAAACAAACAAAAAAAAAAAAACAACAAAAAAAAACCAAACAAACAAAACCCCACAAGTATTTTGGTTGCCATATTAAAAATAGCAACTGAAACTTAATCTTTGGCTATTTAACTGTTTTTAGATTCTACCAGTAAAAATTACATTGATCTTCAGCAAAGAAAAAGACATTATTTTAGAAATGTATATGGAAACTTTTGAATAAACATTTTAAACAAGAAATGTTTAATTCAAAATTAATGAAACAGAATATACATTAAAAGTTATTACTCCTCTCTGCCAAAATCTAATTAACCCATGTTTTTACCCCTACATGTTTTGACACTGAATTAAGTATTTCTCCAAATCTACAATGCTTAATCAGTTCAATCTAAACATGTGAAATATTTATAAAACTTATATCCAAGGATTCCAGATAAATATACTCAAATATTTCAATTATATTTGTCTTGAAATGGGATTTAATTAAGTGGATTTCTAAATTTTCCAATTTATTTTTCAGAAAGGATGATGCAAAAGTAGCACACAGAATTGTCATTTGCTCCACATTTTCTTTCCTATAAAAGGCAAATACTTCTGTACTTCCTGATGGAAATGAAGTCTTTCCCAAACAAATTAAATAAATTTAACTGACTTATTTCCATGAAGTGTTCTCAACAAGGATCAGCAGAGCACGATAATCTGTGTTATATGCTGTGCACTGTAACTAAAGACCTGCTGTCAATGGGACACTTAAAACCCTCACACCAAGAAACTTTCTGTATGTTCACCCACCACTGAATTTAATTTTCACCTCAAATAAGGGACCAAAATATATTCATATAAATATTTGTTAAATATATAAAAAATACTATGTTCTGTATGGAGCAGCAGATTAAATAACCCTTATGACTTGTTAAGGAAAAATAAAAGCTTCTCTTGCCTCTGTCTCTGATACACATCAGAGAATTGATGGGCTGGTGCCAAGATTTCCCCTGTGTGTGAAGGTCAGTTCATGAGCTACTGCTTAAGAGAATGTGTTGTGGTTCATAAGATGATGAAGCTTTCATGTGAAAAGCCCTCATCTCCATAAGCTGCTGTATTTCCTTTCCTTCCTGTGACTTAATGTAGCTTTAATTTTATCAGTATGAGAGCTGGGGATCCACAGGGAAACTCCTCTTATTCCAACAGAAAACCAATCCTGCTTGAGAGAGAAAAAAAAAATCTATTAACAGCCATCTAGTGCTTTCACAGCATTGATTCTTTTATGGAGTGCTGGCACTTTTAGATGACCTGGCAGCAATGAAATCAAGGTGGTCTGTGCTGCTTGACAGTTAGACAATCATTTATTCACACCAGCCTGGGAAGTTCTTTTCCAATTCCTGCAGGAAGGGGGACTTCAATTAAGGGTGAAGAGTAAGTTGTCCCTGATGTTATTAAAGTCAGAATAAAAGCAGACTGCCCATCTCTCCTGCAATCTCATATGATAAAAATACGACTCTTCCTACCAAGAGCCACCCATCTGGTATCCCCCAAAACTCTGTTGCCTTTCTCACACGCCCGAACGAGCGGATTCAAACCTTCCAGCTGAGTGCTCAAGCCATCTCCACACTGCAGAGAAAAGAAGAAGAAAACCAAAAGAGAAAGCTTTATTTTTCACAAGGATGTGCTCAGTGAAGGGGAAGGGAAACCTTCAGGCTCCTGGGACTGGACAAGTCCTATCTTACATCCCTTCTCTCCACCCATTCCTTCCACTCCTGTGGGATGGAACAGCCATCCCCATGAGCAGGAGATAGAGAGTCCTCAGCAGTGCAGATGGGTGACATTTGAAGCCCTTGTTCTTGTGGCCTGGATTCCATATTTTCCCCATTACACTTGCTGCAGAGTCTGTGGGAATGCCTGCTCTGCACTGAGTGCAGCCGCGTGGGCAGCACTCACCGCTGGCCGAGCCATGTGACGCTGCCACTGCTGCAACATTAGCACATGAAAACGGCTTTTTGGCAAACAAGGAAGTGAGAGACAAAGCAGGCTATGCACAGACTGTAATTATGGCTGTAAACTTTTTCATCGTGCGGTGAAAAAAATTAGAACAGTATTTACTGTTGTAATTAAACTGATTCCCCCAAGAACTACAATGAACTTTGGGAGGTGATAAATAAATGCAGCAGCAAGCTGTTCCTTTGAGATTTACACTCTGATGATAAGATCTCCTGAGTTCCTGGAGAGAGAAGAAGAAGGTAGGTTCATAATTTATCTTCCTGAGGCCTGGTCCAAAACCTATTAGTCATTAGAAGTCTTTAAATTGATTTTGCCCAAAGTTCATTCTAAAGTAATGTTATTCTTGAAATACAAGTTTTAATTTTCTAATGCTAAAATTAAAACAGAAATTGCTAATCATTTCCCTTTGAAATAAAGGGTTTAATATTTACTTTAGATAAAAACGATTGCCATGTTTTTCACCCATATTTTCTGTAGAGAAACAAAAATATTTTCCAACTAACAGCAAAGACACTTTTTACAGATCTGCACAACCAGCATCAAGGAATATGTAAGAGAATTTGGAGTGTCTAGAAGTGAACACAAGTAACATTTATTGGGGCTTTTATTAAACTTCACATGTAAACAAGAGGGCAACTCATCTCCTTTCTGAATGGTGATTTAAAGGGCTATTTCTCCCTTCATGCACATGGATGTTCTGGTTTTCTCTACATGCACCAGTGCCTTCTCAGCCTGTCCTGCTGCACAGGACCCTTTGGTTCTCGAGCAGAGGGCACAGCTGTGCTGGGCTGGCACAGAGCTGGGAGCTCCCTTTGGCCTCCTGTGCCTGTAATGACAATGTGTATTTTACCTGTTGCCCATGTGGGGAAACATCCTAGAAGAGGGAAAATAATCTGTCAGCTTTATGGTTGGAACAGATCCAAGCATCAAGGTAGCTGCCTACAGGCTGTGGGAAATCTTTTGTACCATATTATTAATTGAATTTGATTGCCAGGGTTGGGATTCCTCCTTCTTTATGAAACTCCTCTCTTTAGTGTGGCCCTTTTAAAATGAATTTTCTTTACAGCTTTCCCCAGCATCATTAATCAAACAGAGTGATATATCCCATTACTGAGAGCAGGAAATACCTATCTCTTTGAGAAGACAGAACATGAAAGGGGACTCCAGCTTTGGGAACTGCTTCTTCTCACTTGTCCAGCAGCTCTACCAACCCCACGTTTATAGCATGGCAGTGGGATCACAGCACAACTCCTGATCACATTAAACAGGTGAAGGAGGTACAAAGTAAGGCTTCTGGCATGGCACTGCCTAGTTCTGTTACATACAGGTGTAGTTTGCTTAAACTCCTTTCCTGTGATTCTTCCTGTAGTACTTTTGTTTACTTGCATCAGTTTATAGAGACAGCAAAAAACTCACCATAGATAAACAGAAATATTTGTACAGAACAATATTATTATGGAAAAAAAAAGGTGATGACTTGGGGAGGGGGAAGGAATAGATGAGGGTGAATGCACAAAAAGCTGGAACTTTGTATTTCCTTTCTCAAGTCTCTCCCTTAGCACTGTGTGTTGAATAAAAGCACTCTCAGAAATAGACTTTACTGCTATATATTCCCTAAACAGGCATATAAAAATGAGGTTCTTTATTTCAGGTAACTTCTGGATTCAGATACTTATGTTTGAGTCTACTTTTTTTTGTTATGAAAGGTAAGTCAGTCACTTGCTGTTAGAGGTGAATCAATGGCACCATCTCTCAAGTTGATCCTCAGAATAAAACAAATGGGGTGCTATGAAGCCAAAGCCTTTTAAGCCTTTTAAGCAAATAAATATTGCATGGACACATAAACCCCCATCTAACTGGTCTTTAAAAGTTAGACAGTTACCTTTACTACAGGGGCAAGAGTTACCCTCCCATTTAATCCCCTTGGCCTGAACAAACTAGTTGGCCAAGTCAGTGATTAATAAGGGAGTAACACATTAGCTTTTTAAGACAGTGTGAACAGATTCCCACCTGACAACCTTGTGGACTACATTTTCCAGATGAAAGGACAGGTACCTGTGATCAAAGTTTGAATTTCTAATGAACAGACTTGCATTTTTTGCAGTAACAATAATAACACAGAGGATTAATTAACCAGCTTTTTCAGTACTACCTAAATCATTATTTTCTTTCCAATCGCAATGCAGCAATTTTAATAGAGCAGAAATAAGACTTTTCATGATCTAGTCTTAAGTATATTAGTTTTGTTCATTCTGAAGTGACTCACACTCCCCTTAGGGACATACACTGCCATTTGATTTAGTTATTCCACCTATTTTTACTTTAAAAGAAAAAGAGCATCTTTGAGAAAGACATCTGGCAACAAACCCAAGGTACCTCACTATTAGATGCATTCTGATCACAAAGTTTCCTTCTATGTTGATGGTGAATATAATAACTAAGATGTCCCCCTTGTGTAAATTGCAGCTGCTGGAACAAAACTGGAAAACTGATATGACAAAAACCCTGTTGAAAGCTGCTGTCTGCTGTACATGACATAAAACCTCAAAATGAAGAAAGAAAATCCTCCAAACCAGTGTGGACACTGCTTGACTTGTCTCAGAAAGCTTCTTGCTATTTTCTCAAGTTGCTCTTATGGAAAGGTTTTATTTTTGAGGAAATTCAAAATCAAACAAAAGTCAACAAAATCAACATCCTTTCTCACTAGCCCTTCATCTTTTAATCAGTACTGGTTCTAATTCTAAGAACATTGAATAAATAACTTCTAAAATGTAGATATATTAAAAAGACAATCTAGAACAGAATTTGGACTCCATCTGACATCAACCCATGGGAAAAATTCTCTCAGAATCTTTGTAGGCAGTTTTATAAGCTATGATAGTCAAAGGGATGGATCACATCAGAGGGGCTGATTATCTGGGGGTGCAATGCCACAATTAAAAATAACTTCTCCTCCTTGAATCCATCTGCATTTAATACAAAGAAATAGAGAGCATAAAATTTAAGGAAGGATTAGTATGCAAGTGATAGTATGGTAGCCTAGCCCAGTTATCATTTAGGCAGATGCCAGAAGAAGGAAATATTGATCACCACAAGTCAAAAGAAGCTGAGGAGTTTGCAGATCCTGTGCAGCTCAGCTTCACGGGTAACTCGACAGCTGGAGATGTGTTTCATTAAAACTGGGGGAAAAGAGAAACCTGTGAGCAGCAAAACCTGAGGGCTGGAATCTCCAGAAGTGTCTGGGGGCCCCACCCTGGCAGCAATCACTGAACAAGTGGATATGTATTCAACAAGAGTTCACAGCACAGCTTTGGCTCCCACAAGCTTGTGGGTAACACCAACAGAATAACTTATCCTTCTGTTTCCATGGAGGGCACATATACTGCTGCTTATTTCTGAGTATTGAAGGTGAAAACCTCGAAAATAAATAAGCAATGTTTAAAAGGCCACTTTTAAAGCTCCACCACGCTTTGGAACATTCAGAATATAGAGAAATGTTTTTGATAGCCTTTAAAATGGAGGCTGATTAAAAGAGGCACTGAACTTGCAATAGTTAAGAATAGAAAATAAGTCTCCTGACCTGACCACATAATAACTATTATTACTTTCCAATAAAGATAAACTATTAAAGTACATCTCTCGTCTTTTGTTTACTCTGTCTGTTTCTCCAAACAGCCTCATTTTCAAGTTGCATTTCTGCAATCGCTTTCAGCATCCTCCTCTGGTGTCACAGGAGGCAGCACCTCTGTCTCCTTTTGCCCTGCACAATGAATAAAGGAACTCCAGTCCTTCTCACCAGAGTCCCTTTGGCTCAAGGTGCTTGTGTGCTGTGAAACAGAAAGCAGAGAAAGTTTGGAAAAGGGTATACCTGATATGAGGGCTGTTGTCTTTTTGGTTTTATCCTGTCTTAAATTCTTTACACAGCTCTTTATAATAAAGTAGTTCATGTTACACTCATCAATATGCCCTATGCACTGTTACAAGGTAGTTATGCTGACATTAATAATGCACATACTTAGAATGCTTTTGATTCCAAAGTGCCCTAAAACACTGCCCTAAATACAGCCCCAGTCTTTAAGAGAATCTACCTCCCATATGCATCCCTCTTCAAGCAAATGGGGACAGCACTGAGAGATTTGCAAGGTCAGTGAACAGGTAAAGTATATAAAAAATGCAAATACCTGAGGGGTGCCCCACAGAATGTACCCAGCATGGAGCAGTGCCCATTTCAGAGCCTGCAGACTGCAAGCTGCCATGATAGCCCAGCTTGAGGGAAGGGAGGGGAGAATTTGGCCCATCAGAGAAGGGCAGCGTGCATTCTGCCTCGGGGGAGCACTGGCTTGAGAGAGAAACTGGAAGAGAGCCTGAAGAACTAACCACTGGGAGAGGGATAAAATAAGCAGATATACACCTACCACTGAATTGCTGAGAATCCCTGGGGTTTGGCTGATCATTTCATAACCCTACTGAACTGGTCTGCTTCCCAGTCATGCTTTTACTGCACAGAGAACCCATAAAGCTGATAAATATCATCAGGTGGACTTTCAAAGAAGTCACCACAGCTGTTAAGGCTGCTGACTGTACCACAGATCCACATCTGCATATGTGCCTGTGCTCCCCATCACACACATTCACACACAATGAAACAGGGGCTTGACCTCAATATACAATGTCCTGGTGCACTCTAAGGACGATGTGCACTCTGCAGTACATCACAGCACCTGGTACTTCTCTGGGATACTCTTATTTTTCAATGGATGCTTGGAATTTTATGGCTATAAGGTCTGTGTGAATCTTGGGTAGTATACATTGATTTTCTTTTGGATCTGCATTGGTACATATGCCATGGTTTGAGGATGGTTAAATGAAACAGGACAAAGTAAGAAACACTGGTAACTGCAGAATGTTAGATTTGGGGGTATATTTCTTTTCATTTCAATACACATTTTTCACATCCATAAGCTTTTTCACTTATATAAGCTACTGCAGAAAAAAATAACACTGCAAAAAGAGCCAGAGTTTATATTTGAACCAACCAATATCTTGTGAATCTTACAAAGAAGTCACTTCTCCCGTGAGATTTTCCTCTTGATATCTATGTGTGTAGATAATATAAGGTAACTTCACAAGGATCTCACATAAATCAGAACTGTAAGTATTTGTAGCATTGTATAAAGGATGGCTGTCTTTATAGGAAGGCCCAATAAAACAGGTAGTTTTGCCATTGTATGGTCAGTTCTTACTTAGTCATTTAATTGACTTTAATGTAAAAGTATGAAGTAATGACTGAGATAAACCTCCACTGTGTGAGTGGGAAAATGAGTCAAAGGAAGTGGCAAAACTGACGGACTCTATTCAAAGGTCAGTGGCAATGGAGAAGTTTCTGTCACATTAAAATCTGGGACACAAACTTTACAGAATAGTATAATGAGGGAAGTCTGACTCAGGTTTCCTTTATTCCAAGGCAAGAAGTGCCTTCCGGAAGTAACTTCACATTTCCATAGTCTGCCCATTCAAGTGGACAGAATAGGCACAAATCAATTATTTATGGAAGAAGCTTCATCCTCCAAAGGGAAGACTGTATCACTGTATCTTTGGGGTTTTTAAACGGGACAGTAGGAAATATTCACATTTTTTGAGAGTTTGTTGGAAGGCATAAAAATGACAACCTGTGAAAAGGGCATATTTTTTCATTAATAATGAAGATGGAGTCCATAATCCAGAATTCTGAGCCTTTAATTTATAGTTTAACTGGCAGCTCAAACATCCGGATAAGACAGCAACTGAAATAACATTTTATCTAAAAGCTTATCTCTTCCATCAGAAAGGGTTTGAGGAATTCATTCTAAGTTTATCCTGCGAGATCACAGAGGGCAAAGCTAGAGAGATATGCTGGATTAATCCTCCAATATCTTAAAAGCAAAACTCATTGAAGAGGCCAATAGACAAGGGGAAAAACCCTGCAAATAATAAATTTGACAAATGGTACTTGGATTTTGAATATGTTTGGAACTTCTTTTTATTCTCCAAAACTATTTTAGTTTTTGATTTCCAGTAGATGTATAAAGTAGGAAATGGCTCAAATAAAATGGTTTTGTTTTTTTTCTGATTTAGAGTTAAGATTTAAAAGGTGCTTTTAAACCTGTAAATCAGGTGCCCTGTCTAAGCAGCACCAAGCAGGGCCCTGGGCACTCTGATCTAAGGGGATTTGGCCTCTTCTGAATGAGGGTTGGACAAAATGTATTCCTGAGGTTATTTCCAACATAATTATCCTATGATTCTAATTGCTTGCCCTATTTCTCAGCTTAAGCAATAATGTATTTATTGCTCTTTTATTTCTTATTAAAATTAAATGAAGTCTACATTTCCTTCACTCCAAAATGGACTGAAGTTCATACAGGAAGGGAAAGGACTTTATTGCTCTATCAATATTGCAGTCAACAGAACAAATCAAAACCGAGGTGCCATTTTACACTTAATTAGAACAAATTCTAAAATCAAAGATGGGCTTTTTTATGGAGTCAAGAGTAGTGTGTTTTTTTGAGTTTAGACAACACCTTTCCACATGTGGCTTGTTTCAAAGAGATTCATGCTGTATGGATTTATCCATAATTATTTCACTAATAATTAGTAATTATTGTTAAATTTTACTCTTCTGTCCTTGTTAGAACAATAAATCTCTACTCCTTTTCAAGCCTGATGGTGAAAAAAAGCTCATCAAGGTCTAAGAACCAGCAATTCTCCCAGCCCTGAGTCCCACACCAGAGGTCTCACTGCTTTTTTTACAGACTCTGTTTAGAAGTTAAATAAAAACACACACAGCCTATTTTGTAAACAGAAAACTCAGTTTTTACTGGGAAAAGTATTATTGTAAATTAGCCCAAACTTAAGTCATTGGTCATCCCATGAGGCAAGTTTTTCACACAAGCTTCCTTGTTTATTTGGCATTGAGCAGAATAGACAGTTCTATAAACGTGTCTGTTTAAGGTGCAACAGCTTGAGTTTTCTGAAAGATCAGGTAAACTTGATAACACACTTTTGAATCATTTGATTACTTTTCTTGGCTTATGTATTAAAGGCAAAGCCTTATGCTATTTTCCTACAGGGAAAGAAGTGCTGGTGAAAACCCTGTGCTCTTACCTAAATAGGCAACCCTGATTTTTGCAAAGTTAATACGTTGTACTGTTCAGAATCTATCGATACTCTGACTTTTTATCAATAACAAAAATTTAATCAACAGACCAGAAATTCCAAAGATGTTCTGGCTTTTTGGGGTGGGTTTTCCTCTTCCCCAAACACCTTTTCTGTATTAATCACATAAAATGGAAAGACTGAATTTCACCCATTTTCACACTGATCCATTCAACCCTGATTGATGCAGGTGTTTTGGAAACTGATACACTGAGAATATTCGCAGCATTCACTGTCTCTCACACTTCTCCTTTTAGCCCTGGAAGTGTCTGGGAGCACATTTCTAGTTTGTGAAATACAAAATATAAGATCAAATACTTCAGTCAAAAGGCTAATTCTGACACTTAACTTTATGGCAAGGTTTCTCTACTAATTAAAAAACACTTTACAAGAAATACTGACATACCATAACTTTAGGGCAGATTATTCTGGACCACACACATATGTTTATAACACCTCAGATTTACTTAGATTTAAAATGAGCATTCAGGCAGCCTGGAATATGTTCATTTTACCTGTACTAGTTTATTCCAGTCTGTTGTCCCTCCTATTTTGAAGCAAATAGCAAGGAGCACCTTCCTTGCTTGTACTAAATATGAGGATTTGGGATACACCTTTCTTGCTTATACTAAATATGAGGATTTGGGCTACACCTGGAATACAGGCAACTACAAGCACTTATTTTATATTTATGCAACTTTTTGGCTTGTTCAATGTCTTGATTTTCTGATAAAGCAGTGTGATATTTAAGTGCTCAGTGTGTCAGGAAGGCAGGCCAGAAGTCCATACTGTGCATTTCCTTAGTTTGAAATATGTAACAACTTAGACTGTAAAAGGATTATAGGATTATTCCAAAACCACACACAGACTGAAACACTGCACTGTGGCAGTCAGTGCTTACACACAAATAGCTGGGCTTAAAGGCACCCCAGAAGAGAGGCACAATTAAAGCACTGCAAGGGGCTGAACACCCAAGCTGAGCCTGACATGGGATGCATCCTCATCCATCACCCCCTCCCTCCAATGCCAGCCCCACCACAGCAGTGCTGGGGGAAAAAACTGTGTCATAGCACTGGGTTTATGGGATTTGGGAAGTCTGGTGACAACACACACGTATCTGGGGAGTGACCCACTATGGGCAGGTGCCCACAGCCACTGTGTGGGCAGGGGACACACAGATATGTGTGCACAGTCAGGGGACTAGAGTTGGCAGAGTCACCTGAATTAGGTGACTGGGGGCTTTACCTCTGCATTAGGACTTCATATCAAGACACTTGATCTTGACACCATCTCTACTTCTTTCTCACATATCAATAATGGGGAAAAAAACCAAAGTGAAAAAAACCCCTTAAATCTTCAATTATTACAAAGGTGATATAAAGGCATAATATCTCCAAGTAACTAATAACAGGGTTTCACAATAATGAAAATTATCTTCTCCCAGCCCAAAAGCTTTACTGCTGACTTATTTCCTCTATCTGCCTCATCTTTTATGTTTCTTGACTTATTTCCCTTAGTATGATGGTGTTGGTTGTGGCTTGTTGGTTTTTGTTTGTTTGTTTGTTTGTTTTTGTGTTTTTTTAATTTTATTTTTATTTAAAATGAGCTACCAGTAGTTTTCTTCCTTCCAAAAAAGCAGAGCCCCACTAAGAGAAAGGCTGAGCACAACAAACACTGCTGGCTGGACAATCTGCACAGCGGTAGTTTGAACCAGAAGACATTCTGTGTTTCAAGAAGGGAGCAGATAAATATTGGATGATCAAACTGTTCCAAAGGTAACAGGACAACACTACATGTGCACAACACGCTGCACGTTCAGCAGACAAGTGATACAAAGACATCCCTGCTGTGCTACCACAGCCCCTCTGGTACCAACCTCATGCCCTTCAACCCTCTCTCCTTCTTGCCCAGTGCTCCCCGTGCCAAGCCTGTCTGTGCCCTGCCCCTCCATGCCTTGGGCAGAGCTCAGCTGTGCTAATGAGCTGGCTCCCAGCACAGCAGGAGGAGGAGGAGGAGGAGGAGGAGGAGGAGGAGGAGGAGGAGGAGGAGGGTTTGGGCTGCACTTTCCTGCCCCAGCTGCTGCTCTCGTCCCTTTTGCCCACAGAATGTGGCACAAGAGTAGAGTTGCTCTGGAGCTGCAGGGAGTGCAACTCTGTGGTTCCCAGGAAGGGAACACAGGAAAGGGGGAGATGAAAAAGCTTTCCATTGTCATTTTGAACTGCAGCTTCTGTTGTTAAGCCCATTAATCTTGATCTACAGCAAGATCAAAGTGAAAGGACACTTTATAAGTGGCTTCTGTTCTTGAGATGTACCAACCCCTTGGCCAGGAAGTTCTGCACTATCACAGCACTTGGTGGGCAACAGCATTTTCTACTCACTATCAGACTGTGGCATTAAAAGATGCTGCTCATTACTGATAATAGAGAAGGGCAAATCCTAAGAGACAGGAAAAGAGCTGAACATGAACACAACTCAAATGAAAAAAGTAAAAGAAAATCATTAATTCTGCTGGCCAAGAGACAATTTCTTTTCTTTTTCTTTTTACACAGAAATGCTGGAGTGTTGGCACAAACTCTGAAGGTGTCTGTGCCAAGCAGTGACTGTCACCACCAAGTGAGTCCAACCTTGCCTCTGGGGAGGTTGGCAGAAAAATTCCTGTTTGTCTTCAGTGAACCAAATTCATTATGATATCAGTTCATTAATATGCTGACTAAAGCTGGCTGAACAAAAGAATGGCCATGTGGAGTCAAAGGAGAAAGGAAGATGGATCTCACAGCTGAATCAAGACAGAGATGTAAAATACTGTAACTTTAAAGTGTCAAATTGGGTGTATTCCTACTCTCATAGGACTGCACCCTCATTACTGAAAGCAAATTTAAATCCATAGAAAAGTAGAAAAGGCAGGATTACTCTGTGTGACATGGAACTAATATTGTCTTTTGAGCTTTTCCCCTTAAAAAAATTAAGTTGACAGCTCCAGTGTCCCTTTTGCCAAAATTTATGATACAATTTGCTGAATTATATAAAGCCCTAGCAAGAAATGACACATGTGGGATGACTTTTTATTTGAAATTGTGTTTCTTATACCAAGGTTCATCAAGCTGTTTCATATTTATTCCTCTGATTAATGATATGTCAGAATTCTAATTCTAGCACCAATTTATTGCTTGTTGGCAATTGGAGAATGAAATAGCTATGTAGGCAACATGCAATATTGATTTTTATCCATCTTCTTTGAGCTCCAGTAAATGATTCCCAAATGTGCTTTGTTGTTGCAACCTAACTAAATATTACAGTCTTTTTCCTATCATCCAATAATGCTGTTACTGATGTAGCACATTCCTTGAAGAGCAACAGGCCAGTATGATTTGATGCATCTGACTGAATTATAGGTTTCGTATTAAAAAATTGCTACTATTCGGTTCTCTCACTCACAGGGACAGACCACATGCTCTAAAGGTTATTGGATATTAGTACCTTCTTGTAAGTGTGCTGAATAAAATAATAATAATTAAGAATAATAGTGCTTTCAACTGTTTTCATAGGAAATTCAGTGCATTTCAGGTTACTCCACACAGAAGAGCAGAAATAGGAGATACTGCATAATTTGTAAACTCACTTCATGTATTTTGGAGCTGGATCCATTCAGACACCCATCTGACAAGAGGTATCTAATCAAGGCAGTGCTATAGGAATAAAACCAGCTCTTCAAAGGCAGCCTCAGCACCAGGTTGAGGCACTGGTGTTGTCTGTGCTCTTTCAGATGGATTCAGAACATGAGCTCCTCTGTGAGACAAGAAGAAATGACTATTTGCTTTTGAGATAAAATGATTTGAGAGAAGACTTTAACATCGTTTTTAATACGAGGAAAGGAGGTTGATCATTATCTTGATGGGGGAAGTGATGAAAATTTTAATTGGGAAAGATGTAGCCATACTTGGAGGAGGGAAGAAGCAGCTCTTGGTAGAAGGTGTGTGTGGTGGAAAGATGCTACTTTGGCAGGACTTGTTAGACACTGTGCAACTACAAAGAAAAATGTTGCTTTAGAGGAGAAGAAATTTGGCTGCATTCTTGGTCAGCTGTAAAACTCAGCAGATAAAGCAATGTGTTCAGCATTATGCTTAAGATTGTAGTAGTCACATACTTTGTGCAGTTCTAGAGCTAATAAGATATGAAAAAGTCATTTGAAAGGAAAAGAGAAAGATTAAGGACATATCCAGAGCCCATATGTTCTAAAGCTTGACTTTCAGTGCTCTTTAAGCAGGTAAATAATGCCTAGGGGGGTTTTTTAAAGCCTCTGTTTCTGAATTTATGTGCCTGTAAGAATCAAAATCCCACTGCCTACCTGTCTTTTAAAATATCATTCTTAGGTTCAAGATAATGCCAGATGTACCAACCTTCCAAATCTTCCTCACCTGGATGCTCTGGTGCTTATGTGATACAACTTTTGTACATTTTTTCTTTCAAAAAAACATTTCAATTTTAATTAAAAAACAGAGTTGAGATTGTAGAGACATTTCTCTGACTACACAAGGCAAGGTACACCCTGTGGAATTGTATTTATAACACGGGTGCAGCTTGTGAGGAAAACAACCTGAGCTTTTCCTGGTTGAGGGCATAGTAAGTTTGAGCTTCATCATGAAGGAAAATCCAGAAAGTTGATAATCAAAAGTGATTACATTTCAAGTCTGTGATGGTCAATGACAAATTTTAGGTACAGAGGATATGATAATCTCTTTGGTCTTCAGGAACCTCTCGGGCCCATTCTCTGTGAAAATTCAATGTTAGAAGGGTTAATATCTAGCTGTCCACATTATTAAAAGCACTATAACACATCTCATTAAAGCAGGGTTGTTAGACAGCCCAGTGGCTCAGGGTTGTGTCCAAGGCCCACTGAATTGAGTGGCAAACCTCACATATATATTCTTACATCTTCCCTAACTGACACCTCCTTAGTGTTTTAAATCCTAAAATTAAAGCTTAATCAGCTGCAGGAAATTAAAACTTGAGCATTTTCAGCAGGCTACTCATAACAATGAGGAAAAAAAGGTACAAGTTGAATGTTTAAAGAGCTTGTTCCTCTGGTTTTTGCCTACCATTTTTTTTGTTTGCTTTTTTATATCCCTCTGGTTGTATCTGCATAGACTCATCCCTTTCCTCCTGTCCTCCAGTTGAATAACTCTTTGGTTCTGTGACTTCTAAAACAACTGTGCCATGTCAAAAGCAAAATAAAGAAAGCCAGCAGATTGAATTCTATCTTATTTATGTTACACCATGTCATGCCACAAGAGAATGAAAATGAGACAGACAAGAAAATGACAATCCAGGTGGCAGAATTATTTTTTTTCTCTTTACTTTTAAGAAAACACAGCAGAAAGTCTTATTATTGTAGGAAGGTTGAGTGATTTATTAAAAAAGCTTGTTATCAACACAAGACAGCCTGTTACTGGTGTGCTACATATTCTGCACAGTTGAAGTGTGAACAAAATTGGTAAGGCCAATTATAGCAAAAGTCTGATCTGTACAGACAGCAGAAACATCTTTTGATCAAGGCCAAGGTGGCAGAAATTTTTCATGCCTTGGACCTTCACTCCTCAGAAGTGGCACCAGAGATCACAAAGGAAAGGTTGTAAGAGGGTATTAATATTTTTCACGCTGCTGATGCAACATATTGGGTAGTGCCCTGTCCTTCCCCTGGCTCAGTAAATGCCCCTCCTGAGTGCATTACAACAGCAGCAAATCTTGCCTCTTGAGTTCAGAGCAATTGGACTTTTGCTGGCTGAGAGGAGTGTACTGAGATAAACCCAACTCATACCACAGACATTCCTCTGGGGGTGTGCCATTTCTTTAGCTCTGTATGTTCTTTATTTTAGGGTTGCTTTGTTATTTTTTTCAGCAAAAGAAGTCAAATCTCACTTGGTTTATCAGTCTATCAATAAGCACAGATGTTCCCTACAGCTTTCTGAAAGCAAAACAGAGCTTGAATTGAGCCTGCAAGTGTGAGGAGCTGGCCTGAAGTCCCTCCTCAGCTCCTTGGAGGAAGCCCATCCTGCTCACCCTCCCACTCAGAGAATGCAGCAGGTTGTCACAGGCTGCTCAGGGATCATCCTTGCTAGGAGGGCCAGCTCTTTTCTTCATGCTGTCTTCTATTCCACAGCACTTCTCAACTGGTTTTTTCCATAGATGATGAGAGTGGTAAATCTTGCACCTGCACCATGTGCCCCCACCTGTACCTCACCTCAAGCTCACTTCATCTGTTTTACAATGGAAGAACAATTTACATACTTGAAGAATATACCTATTCAAATTCTCATAATTGGTCTAATAGAAGATTATCTCTAAGAACTAATTCACAGTCCATGTCCAACCTCCATTTGTTCTACAAACACAGACTGAATCTTTTCAATCTTTGTTGCATTTCCCACAACCTCTGTGAAAGAGGCTTTTAATGAAAGTGCTGAATCCTCCAGATGTATTTACTGATGTAGAAAAAGAATCCAGACCAGTGGCTTAATCTGCATTACTCCACAACTAAAATAAATGCCAGTTGCTTGAAATGCTCAAATTCCTAGTTTTTTTCTGCTAATTGTATTCAACCTTTAAGAGGAGGCATTTTCAGCAAGTAAATATCTACACTTTGGAGAAGTAAGAGATGTTTACTTTTACAGGAAGTGCTAAAAACCACAGACCTGTGAGAGCTGGAAGTTCAAGCACTTTGTTAGTCTTTCAAATATTCCATGCTATTTGATACACAGAAACGCAATATATTTTGGTTTCCTTTGACAATTGTATGATTGGCCAATTGTACAGACAAGCTGTGCATTTCTGTTAAAGATTATCTGAGCAACTGAACCTCCTGTTCTTGTATCTTGGTCTCTGGTTCTGTCTTCAAACCCTCTGATTTGGATTTTGCCTCCTGTCCACCTCAATCCTGGCCCAAATGTTTACCCCATGATTGCAACCCTCTGGGGTGCATAAAATCAAGGATTCACAGACCAGTTACAGACAAGAGAAAGAGCTGGGAAGATTGTCTGGCTCAAAATGAAGAAAATCCAGTGACTAAAGCCTGGAAAAAAAAGAGAAACAAATAGTGTTCTCCAGCATCCAGATCTAGCACCTGAAATTGTCCAAATGACAGGACATACAAAGGTTAGAGTGGTGGAATTTCCCAAGAGCAGTGCCTGAATGAATTTTCAGGAAGACAAATGTTTTGCTTATCCTTAAGCAATAAATTCCTGTTATTCTCAGTGAATCCACAATGTGGTCACCAGGTGGTTGAGCTACTCTTTATTTCATTTATCTCCTGATACAGAAAGAAGGGGGAAACTGAAACCACAACAAAACCTTTATTAAATGAAGTATGTGGAAAAGAAATAAAGAGCAGGGGTCTTTGGGGAATGAAAGCAATCATATCTTGAATATAGAAAACTATTTCCAATATTTCCCAAAATGAAGTAGGAACAAGGAACCACAGCCATAACCTCATCTTTATTCATCTCCCACTATGCTATTTCATGGTTCTCCAGAAAAATCACCCAGGGACTGCAGCTATTGCAAAACATAATTCTTCTGATATGTGTGGTACTATCAAATAACACATCCAGATTCATCTTTACAATGCACTGGGAGATAGAACCTGAAATGAAAAAGACCCCTTTTTTTTTTAAAAAAAAAGATCTGTCAAGAGATACTACAGTTTAATGCTCTTATTTGAACACTAGGACACAGGTAATTAAAAAAGGGAGTTTAAATCTAGTTTAAAATTAGCTTTGCAAGTCACTTTTAAAGATGTGGCCAAAAGTGGGTATAACTGTGAATCTCTAAGACCTCAGGAACCACAGGGGGAAAAAAAGGATGCCATAAACCATTAAAAACTCAACTGAATCTGTGACTTTAAAATATTCCCCTTTACTTCACTGATGTACTTAAAAAAAAATCTCGCAACCAAAAGCCACCAGAATGAGAGTAGATGTAATTTAAAGCCAGAGTAAGTGTCTTTAATTAAGCTCTTTTTAGAATCTCTTTAGAATTAAAGCTTATAGGGTTTAATTCTTTATTGAAAAACACTAAGAGTGCTTACTCACCATGCAGGATTTTTTCAAGTTCTTGCAGCTTTAAAAGAAATCTATTACAGATAAAAAGAAGCTTAAATAGCACGTATTACATCTTGCTTTTGTTTATATATGGAGAAGAGTATTCAGAGTGGACCACATCTTAGACTTGCACTAATCCTTAAATAATTACTATTCATCTACTCAATGCTGGAGAAAGCTCATGGAATGTGACTTTGTTCTGCTGGTTTGTCTAATCCGATTCGATTCCTTCAGTTCCCTCTCCCCGAGGTCTCACATTTAGAAACTGAGCTCTCCACGTCCCCTTATCCTCCTCCCATCCCCCCCAAAATGGGAAAGAAAAACTGGAAGGTAAAAAGCAAGCAAGCAAGAAAGAAAAATTCAATTCCGATGGAAATGAACTGCACTTTTTTACTATTATTATTTTGGTCCTTGCCCAAATATCAGTCCATCAATAAACATGAGAAACAGCTTGTAATTCACAAAGCCTTCGGCAACTCTGTTGTGATAAGGGCAAATTGGTCTGGCTCTACAAATGCTGGAGATGGGAATAAGTTCAGTGGTTTGGACCAATTTGACTGGCTGGAAATCACACAAGTCCCACCTGGTTGTCATCTGCATGCAGCGAGCACCAGCAATATTACAAATTTCCTGCCCAGGGTGAACTATTTCAATCACCTGTAACGACTTGCCCTGTCAAATAGAAGTGGCAGAAAACCTCTTACTACTGAAGATATTTTTCCTGTCCCTTCCTTTCTCCTCTTTTCAAATAACAGCCACCTGCCAGGAACTAAAAGTTTGATTTCCAAATATCATAGTGCAGTGATGCTGGAGCAGAAATTTCCTAAAAGGAATGGCATTGCAATCTGGAGCACCAAGAAGGCCATGCATAATCCAGCAGGTACCACAGCAGGGGAGATTCTGGGGATCTTCTTAAGATACAAAAAAAAATATAGTCTTAATTAGGGAACCAGATTTTTCCTGCAACCAAACTCTATTCAAATCAATTTACCCCAACATTTTGCACTAATTGTTATTCCTGACCTTGTGTTATGTATTTTTGGAGCAAATCAGAACTTACAGTGAGAAAGAAACAGTCTCGACCATTCCTGCAAATTGCATGAGTTTTGCCCATGAGGAAGGAAATAATTATGGAGGAAAGACAGTTGTGGGGTCTTGCTATTTTACAAGGAAATGTAATTATCACATACCTTGGAATGTATTTATTGTAAAATGTTTCCTGTCATTTTTGTACTTACTAAAAAACTCGTTTTGATTAATTTGCAGTAACCTGTTCTACATAGGGGTTTTTCCCTTTCTTTCTGCCACGTGAGAAACCACTTTACCACTTGAAAATTGTACTTATGCACATGCTTATGAACTCTATAAACTAAACTAACGTTTCCTGCCATCAGCTCCCAGTCCCACCAGAGGCACAATCCTTGTCAGCAGAGTTCAGGCCACTGAATTCAAACCCTTCCACTGATTTCTTAATCTGATTGTTTGAGTCAGATCAAAATCCTCAGTATCTGTGCAGAAAATTGATTTTTGATAAAATAAGTATTTTTTTGTCTCAGAAGCTCTATGCTTTATTTAAAATCTTTAATGTCAGTAAAAGACTATCAATCTGTAGCAGAATTTGGTTGTTTGGTTTTGGGGTTTTTTTTGCATTTTCTGGTATAATTTTTGTCCCTCCAACAAAGTGCTGAAATTATTAATGAATTTTTTATAATAATAATTATGTATAAATATATACATGTACATATTCATGCAACATGTGTGTTCTTATTTTGAGTATCAGCTTGATGGCCTCAAAAATGTTGCACTATCCCTAGGTAGGAGGGGTGTTAAAATATGCAGTGGGAGATGCTTCCCTTTACCTGGGAGGGAAATGGCCAGATTCTGGGTAATTATAATGAGTAGTGTAGGAATGCACTGCATCCTGCAGTCTGACTACTGCAGAACAGAAAATTATCTTTTCAGGCATGACATCAAACTTTGGGAGAAACTCAGGAAACATATTTCCCCTGAATTTATTTTGGCAAATATTAGAAGCATTTCCCTTTCTTTAGAAACCAGCTTTGAGCACTCAGGAAGGAGATGAGATTGATTAGTGAATTTATTGCCCACCAAACTACCATCAGAGACTGCAGAGAGTTTCTGTGTGCTCTTACTTGGCCTTTTTCCATGAAGACATGAAGTAGAGATGTTGCTGTGAGATGTTTTCTCCTGCCCCCCCAGACAATATCACTGCACCCCATGACAAACCCTGCTGGTGTCTGTCCTCTCCTGGGACTGTTTGCTGTGGTAACCACAAGCCCCAGGACAAGCAATCACCATAGTCCAAACATGACTCTTCTTGGAAATCTTTTTGCTTTTGGGAATCAGACTTAGATAGGAGCAACCTCTATATTTTTTGTTCAAGGGTATTTCTGTTTTGAATTTTGGTTGGGGTTTTGAGGGGTGTATCTTGCTTGCATTTTATTCTTTCTTCTTGACTCTCAGAGCTGTGTGAGATACTTGGTAAAACTTCATTGTGACAGATGCTTTACAAAAAAAGGTAAAACTTCATTCTGACAGATGCTTTATGAAGAAAGCCAAGTCTCTTTAGGTCACTTAGAGTATAATTCAACAGGGAAGTTCTGCCAAGGGAATCTTTGCTTCTCTACAAGTATTTGAGTGCTCAGGACAGAAAATTAGTCTGAGATGAGATGCAATTTTTATGCACAGTAGGAACTGATGGCAAACTTTTGACTTTATTACTTTCCCAGTAAATATTATTTCCTGTTATCTTTTTTCATATACCTTGGAACTCCTTTGTATCTATTTTTATCCCATTTTCTCCTTTCCCTCTCTTTTCTATTCCCTTCCTTTTTCTTCTTCTCTTTCCTCATATAATTGCATCCTCCTTATCCTCCCTTTAAACGCTGGCATCGGACTTCCCCAGAGATAAATCAACACTTTCCACTCCTTCCAGGTTTTTTGACTGCTCAGTGTAATGCAAGGAAAGGGGAGGATTAGAGGCAGTGCCAGTTTGGCATCTGAGGCAGGCGAGTCTGGCACCAGCATTATTACACGCTCAAAGACTGCAGCAGTGGGGTCTCCCGTCTCTGGATTTTCTTTTCCTTTTCTTTGTACAATTCTATACAGTTGAAAGTTTTCTTTTTGGCAACCCAACTGAAGATTTTTTTCATTTATAACATTTTGGAAGCTTGTTCTTCCTAACAAAGCATTTGTGATTTGCAATTAGAGAAGAACGATGGCATAAACACCCAAAATTCCTACCCTAAATCAAACCTGATTTAAACTTTGGGAGTATATGATGTCCTCAAGCACTTTTTTGAGATAATACCTTCATGGTTTTGAGCTCTCTTGCAAGCTGAGGCTCTACTATTATCCTGCACACCTGAGAAATGCCTCTCCCTGCTGGGCATTATACAAACATATAGAGACAGGCAGTTCCAAGCCCAAAGCTCTCACAGTCTAAACTGATGGGGGGAGAGGGAAAAATAAATCAAAAGCACTCAGATAAATCTCATTAGGTCAATAAGAGATAGGGAAATACATTAATAACACCCTCAAAAGCAATGTGGTTCAGTTGATCAAGTCACTTGACAACTTTTGTGCTGACCAATGACAATGAAAAAAAACTGCAAGGAAAAAGCATCTCTTGTGGTGGTCCAAAATTGACCATGGGCAGGAAGAAATAAAATACGGAAAGGAAACTCTTGAGAGAGTTTTAGCACCCAAAGCCTTGGATTTTGGGGTCTTTATTCACACAAACCTTATAAATTTTGATAATATTCTGTCATCACTGTCTTTTGTTGGGAGATTTACTACAGCCATGAATGGAAAGTGAGACCAAACTAAACCATGTCTGAGCAGCTTTAATGGTTCAACACCATTAGCAAGTTCCTGTGCTCTGACAAATGCCATATATATTCTCTCCCATGTGACAAGCAAACCTCTAAGAAAAGAAATTCAATCATCCTTAGCCTGGATCATGAATGCCAAGTGAGAGGATGCATTTGGAGGCTCAGGTAAAGCAGCAAAAATGTACAACCTTGAAATTCTGAAAACATCAGAAAACATTGCTGGAAAACAGCACTGTACAGTGCCCTAATAATGTTTGCCTTTGAAAGGCAGAAATACAAACCAGGCAAACCACCTACAGAGCAGAGGCAGCTGCACCAAACTGGTGTCTCTGGTGGAAGACAGTGAAGATAAGTAAAACTGTCTGCTCTTATATAATTAACTTTATTCATCTCTGTGATCTAAAATTCTAATTCTTCCCTTTGAGTAATCAACAGTACTGACAGTTGATAGTAGGTATATATAATAAAATGCATTTAATTAATTTTTCTGGTTATTTGTACCAAAGCTAAAGTCTGTAAACTTGGGGGTTTTTTTCATGCAAAGCCCCAAAGATTAGGGTGCAATGAAAGCAGAATGATTCATTTATATTTCTCCAAGTTCTCAGTGTTCGTGGAGGAAAAGAAATGTCATTGGTTGATATTGGGGAGTTTTCTGTCTCCCTTGGAGTTTAGGAAAATTTAGGAGAATTCAGAATCTTCACACCCAGTCTCCTCCAAATATTGTTGGTCTTCCTTAAAAACAAACAGTTGATTTTTATCAGAAACTGAACATGTTGACATATTATTTGCTCCAATGATTTTTGTGGTTTAGTTTAGCTTGCTCCAAGCATAATATAGAGTTGGAGTGAAACCTTCAGGGCCTCTCTGCCAGCCTGAGAACCAGCTCTGGTGCTTGGTGCAGGCAAAGGCAGTGCCTGTGCATTAAAGCACCAGGAGGGATGGGATAATAAAACAAGAGGTTGTGAATTCTGTGTCCTGGTGCACTTAATCAGCAGTTAGCAAAGTCCTCAAACTGCAGGAATAACTTGTCAGACAGAACATTTGGACACTGGCACAGGCAAGAGTTTGGGGGCACTGCCAGAGGCAGAGGTGGCTCAGGGCTGTCTCACGAGGTGTCACTTGTGTCCCTCTCCAAAGGGTGCCCTGCAGTGCCACCCTCCCAGAGTGGGGCCTTTCCCAATGGCAGCCATGCCACAGAAAAGCAAACAGTCAGACTTGGCTCTTTGGTAACAAATCTGAGAGCTGATGATACAGAAGAGAAATATGAAAAGACAGTATTTCTGCTCTAGGTTCAATCAGCCACATCAGATTCAGGTAACAGTGGGAAAAGTGGGCGAGTTTTACCTTCACAACTATGAAGCTGGAAATGCACTTTGCTAAAATATAGAAGTTTCACATCTAGTAATATTTTAGCATCTTTAAATAATCTTTTCCTTCAAAAAAATGGCAACTTTTACATAACAGAAGTGGGTTCCTTCTGAAGAAAATTAAGGAAGTTTTACTTTGACTGGGAGGACTCTTCTTGGAAAGCAAAACAATAGAGAATGTCTGTGAGACAGAAGGAAACTGCAACAAAGCAGATGAACACGGGTGTGATAAGTAAATGATGCTCCACAAACCATCACTGCCAAGCCTTATAATTCATTAATTTTCTGATTGCACCTGCATTTTGCAGCCCTCTCAGACAGTCTTTTAGAGTGACATGCAAAGAAAACAGCTCTAATGATCACTTGATTAGTTCACAACACTCCAACTCTTAAACACAGACTAGAAAAGCAAACCCAAACTGCCAGTGTGTTTTTGACCTGCTGTTTGATGCTTCCTGCAGCAAAAGTGTAATAATCTCTCTTAAAGGGAAAGGTAAGGCAAGATTTTTAAAAGAATTGATCCTCAGTTTTTAAGGGTTTCTTTTTTTTTTTTCCTAATGAGGTGTTATAAAATCAGTCCAAATGTGTGTTGGGTATCCCAGCTATAGTTTGAACCTTTCAAATGCAACCAAGCAATAAAATCAGCACATCCACAGCAGTTTATAGGCAAATATCTTTGCTCAAGGCCATAGCAGAGATATTCCAGTCATACAAGTGTCCCTCTGAACCACCACAGCAACCAACCTGCACACTGCCTTTGGAACAGCAAGAATATTCTGTTCACTATCTCTGTGTTTCCCTTGGAAAGCTGCTGGTTTGAAAAAGAAGTGCAACTACTGATAAAGGGGCTCATACTGGTTACAACCCAGTAGTCAGAATGCTAAAACATCCCACACTCTGTTCAAATGAAAGGCTGTAAAATAATGCTGCTAAATGGTGACAAATTCTTCCTACTGTATGTCTACCTGGCATCTTCAAGGTGCTTTTTGCCCAAGTGAATAATTTTATATTTTTAGTGAAACTACTCGTAAGGAAAGACAATCCTCAATGTGAGAGCAGCCAAAATGATCTGGCCTGTCATATCACAGGAAACCCAAGAAAGCAAATTTAGCAATTTCTGAAAATGTTTTATTTTCCCCTCTCCAGGGTTCCAGGGAGAATGACTGCTCCTTCCCATCCACTGCTGAGCAGATATGCTATTGCAAGGCATGGTGCTTCTTTCAGGTATGAGTAAAAGATCTAATTCACTCAGTATATAACTGTAACATGTTTTCTCTTCATAGAAACACTTTTTCCTTTATATCCCAGCTTATATCTCTGTTGGGACTATTCCACATCTGTCGTCAGTGCTGGTGGTGTGATGAGGACAGCACAAGACATCAGGTGGCACCACCTAATTTTAGCAGCTCTAAGACACAGTTTCCAGAGATGACCTTTATGAGCCATTTGTCCCTTAGTAGGCAAAATAGTTTCAAAAAAAGGGGTGCAAGACAACAAGGAATGCAGATGTGAAACGCTTCAAACAAGAAACAAGGCACCTCAGAGGTAAAATTTGACTAGGAAAAAGCTTTGAAAGTGTGCAAAGGTTAGTTCTATTTATCTATAACCAAGAGAAGTAAATGCAGTCAGATGCATGATGAGTTTATAATGTGAAAGCAAAAAGCACAACAAAGAGCAAAAGTTGATCACAAGTCCAGGTGGATACTGGGCTCCAAACCAGTGCCAGGATTCCCCATTGCCTTTTAACTGGAAGCTGCCCAAGGCTGGGAACAGGGAACTCTTCCTCCCATGCACAATGTAGATTGCTTTGTTACCTGTTTTATTTGATCAGGAAACAAATCCATGCAACCCCTATGACTGGAATGGGCTGAGGCCTTTTACTCATTACTGCTGTCTGTATATCTGCAAAAAATTGTGGCACCAGGGGGTTTGACCCAAACCATTTCTTTTCTAACGCCTTTTCCCAGCCAGTACACGCCTGGATATTTTATTTGCAGCTCTAGAATACATCAGTCTACATGACAAACACAAATGAACGTGAACACATTGCACTGTCAAATATCTGACTGCAGAGATAATACGGTGGAAATCTTCTGAAAATGCAGCATTTCCAGTGTTTTCTCTAAGAACCCCCCAGCCACCAGAAGGGAGTAGCACATCTTAAAGGAAGCAGCCTGTGGAATGCTGACTAACTCAGCACTCGGGAGAGCAGTGTTTTGTTTCTTCTGTGCATCTTAACCTCTGCTCTGCAGGGAATACTCTCTAGGAAGGCATCTAAAGAAAGCACATTAGGCTCTATGCTAATCAGCTCCCAGCCTTTCAAGTAACTGCTGCTGATTGTATCAAAAATGTGCCAAGAGAAACAAACCCAGAATGCAAAATCTATTTGAATTTTCTTTTGAAGCTACAAGTAAAAACTCCTGGCAGCACCAGTGCTTTCAGCAGTGTAAGATTTTCATACTTTATGCACTTCAAAGTGCAGATGGGAATTATGACCTTATATATTGTATATGCACCTATATTTTATTTATACTGCATCTGTGCAATCAGGAGAAAAGATATTTCCATGACCTTCTACCAGCAAGAAACCTAACAAGACTATTCAGACCTATTGAAAATTCACAGTTAATTAAAGGTTAAAAGGAACTTGCCAATTAGTATGAAAGATAATTGTCCTCCTTTGGCTACCTGATTATGTTTTCCTTTGAATACACTGAAGTGTGTGTTGTCATGCTGTTGGTAAATGTAATCATAAAGCACTCACAGAACCTCCTGGCTCTGAAAATACTTAGCCTTAGAAACCAAAATTGTATGTGAAGTTTATAATTATCCTTTCATTATGCATGTGAACATCTTTATATAGTTGTGAGGAAAAATATCAGTAGCCCAGTAAAGATAAGCAAGGCTTAGAACCCACCAAAGTGGGAGTTGTATCACTGCATTTTATTCCTAAAAACACAAGGGGGAAAAGAATCCCCAAACCTCCAAGGCTACAGCTGTGAAACCCAAAAAGATGAGAAATATAGAATATCCATACACCCTTTCTAACAATAATTGTGCTCCTTTTTCCTGACCTTTTAAATGTGTTACCAAAAGCAGTACATAGAGCTCCAGACTCAGGATGCAAATAGCACGGAGCTGGTTTGTGCCCTGCTCATTTCATTTACCAGGACACAGGCAACAAAGCCAAGACGGGCTTGCTCTCTCTGTCTCTCTCAAAATAAACCAGAAAACCTCCAAACACACCCCCAAATTCCAAATAAAGAATGAATTAATGTGTTTTGCTGAGACAGGAGCACAGCCAACAATCCAGTAAATAGAAAAATCACTATATTTTACCTCTAGCTGTGATCATAAGCAATCTATAAAAGACTTCCATTTTCAGGACTGTGTCTTGCTTCAAAATTAACTGATTAAATACTTAAGGAAACTAATCTTAATTTAATAAGAAAATGTTAATGATCACATGTTGTTGACATTCTGTAGGTGGTTACTAGTGGTATTAGAGAAAAGTACATATTATTGTTCCTATCAATGATTATAGGGTTTCGATTTACAAATCTGTGGCTGTAAAGAGAAATTTCTGTGGTTCTGAGTGAACCTTCTCTTGCAAAGACTGTCTGATTGCTCTTTTTCTTCTCTCTCCATGGACTACCTTAAAGTTGATTTATATATTCTCTTTCTCCTCAGTATTGTTCCTGTCATGTAAAAGTTTCCCTCCCTTAAGTTTTTCTCTGCACTGCTGTCCCTCTCGTTATTACTCACAAAGCCACACCAAAAAAAAAAAAAATAAACCACTGCAGAAGACCCTGCTGGAACTGGAATTATATTTATCCCAGTTATAGCATTTATTCCACCTTAGCCTCCCACTCCTGTCTTTCTTTTCCACTCTAAGTTATCTGGGACAGAGACCCTTTGCAATCACAATACTGGCCATGGACTGTCAAACCAATTAGCCAATCATGATTAATCAATCTACCGACACAGATAAATTCTATTCAACTTCTATTCTAAAGACAGTTAAAGTTTAAGTTCAAGCTTGTAGGGCTTAAACACAAAAATAAATTTACTTTTGGCAAAATTTCTCTCTTTTCACAGAATTGTCTTGGAAGTGTGTCAAGCCCCTGTGATTAATTCTGCAGAATGACAAGGACACCCTTTGATCTCTAGGCATGATGGCAAATTTGCAGTGGGTTTTCTCATGTCTGAAATGCTGGAGACAATTGAATTTTCTTCCTGACATTTATGAGTCTCTTGGTACTTCAGACAATTCTTCAATTTTTCCAGCTACACTTGCTGCTATAATACATATGTATGTATTCCAATAAAGTGACAAAGGCATTATGAATTATTTCTCATCATATTCAAGAAGAACTGGCACTTAGCTTATGTTATCGAAATTGTGAATACTGGCACAAATAACTTCTCAGTTATGTTCATCAGGAGAATTGGCTTGGAATGGAATGAGAATGAAAACAGGACATCAGCTACAGCAAACAACTTTCACATGCTGTTTAACCACTCCTGTATTAATCTTATATAAATTACCCTCAGAGCTCCTGCAGTTCTGCACGATGCACTTCCAATCAGTACACTCGATATTCCCTTTTGTTGTGTATTCCCAGAACTCTGAAGTTGGTAAGAATTATGAAAAAAATATTTGGACATAGATTTCTTTTTCTTCTTTAGTTGCTTTGCTTAATTTCCACAGAGAAAAGGACATTTGGCTTCTTGGTCCTTCACACGTTGTGAGAACAAAAATGTATTTGTCTCAAAGTGAGGAAAATAAATTACCAGAGGTGTTTACTAAAGGTATCTCTACAATCCATGGGCTGGTGTGTGATTGCAGGGAGCTAAAACTCCTGGCTACTGCCTTTCTCACATTCTAAATGTTTCATGATGCTCATGCCTTCCAAAATCTAAACACTACACTGTGTAACATAAATAATAATACCAGTTGTCACATAACTTTCAGCTGAGGAAGAAATTCCAGTACAGCTTATTCTTGCCACTAATGAGTGATTCTTCTAAAAAATAAATCTCCCAGTGAAGTAGGAAGATGATGGTCAGCATTCTGTATGTAACAGAGGCTGGGGAAATGGAAAAGATGCCAATAAACTCATTATTAATTTCTTTTTTCATTATGAATGTTAATGAAAATTTTATAAATACCAAATAATCCTCCAAATTTCATAAGAAAAGATGGAAAGAAAATGAAATGCTTATGACAGGGAGACCTTTTGCCAAAACCTTTTTGCTTTCCTTCCCTGAACTTGTGTCTTTTCAAATTAAATTCTTGTCCAGACAAACAGGTCAGGGTAAAGAAATCAACTGTTTTCTTTAATCAGAACACCTTAGGATATATTGCAAATTAAAACCAAGCCTGCACTTCCAATTTACACTTTGCTGATGGCTGAGCATTCAGAATACAGGGAAGGAAACAGAAAGAGAGCTATACAAACTTAGTAGTATCAGGGAAATGTTTTCCATTTCCAGCTGATGGAGTCAAAACAAAGGTTCAGCTTTACATCACTATCATGTTGAAAAAGAGAAAGGGACATTTGGAACAAAAATCAGTTCCTAAGCATCAATTGAAAAATCCTCCAGTGATCTGACCCACACAGGGTACCCAGTCCCTGAGCCCGAGAGCAAGATGTGGAGACAATCACATACACACCCCCTCCTTCCACACTATTATAACATAAATAACATGCAATAAATATCCTGCCAGCTGCAGATCATGCACGACACATCTGGCTACAGTTACATCCAACAGATTTAAATCTAAACTGCCTCTGGAGATACCAACATATTTTTCCCATGGTTTATTAATTAAATAGACTAAAAAAATCTAATGGCATGTGTAATATTGAGAATTAGGAATGAGTTTATAAAGTTCTTGTTCAGCTGGATTTAGCTTATCATTCAGAATTTTAATTCAAAACTGGGACAGGATCTGGATGTTGTTTAGACAGCCCCAGTTTCCTGTGAGTGAGTGCAGGGCATTGTCTGGATTTAGACACAGTGTGGATTCCTGTGTAGGATTTACTTCATTCTGATTAAAATATCACAATGCCTGTGGCTATCAAATTTTTTTAGCATTCTCTCCCAAGAAAAAGTCCATCATTTGGGGAGCTCCACACACAAATTCTCAGAATGGGTTCATATTATTATTTTGGGTAACTTCTAATGAGCAGCAAAAAGTTCTTCTGACAGCCAGGGCTCATCCTGCCAGTTCTGTGCTCAGCTGCCCACCCTCATTTTGATCAGTCCTTTAAAAACAGGGGCTCTTGGCAATTGGTTCCACCTTTTTCCCCATGGAGAAACAAAGCCACATTCCTTTTTAAGTATCTTTTAAAGTAATTAAGTGATACTGGCAAGGAGAAACAATTATCATCAAAATTATGTTAAGTGCTTAGGTTAGCCAAAAGTTGACTAAATATAAATTTCATAGTCTAAAGTAAATCTGTTATCTGTAAAAAGCTACACCAAATTTCTACAGAATATGGCAGTGGAAAAAATTAAATCAAGCTGTGAAATTTTCTCTTGCTATTTCTGGTTTTAGAATTTATTTAAGAGAAATAGAAGCCTGAATGGAATTCACAAATCACACCTATCACAATATCCAATGTTAGTTAGAAAAAAAAAACTACCTTTATTGGGCCCAAATTTAGTTTTAGAGGAAAAAGCCGTTCCACCACTTTTTAGGTGAAAAGATTTCAAACCACACTTTGGATTTTAGTTCATTGAAGCAAATCTCTATAAATACTACTGGGAGTAACTTGGAAACGTGTCCCTGGCAGTTTCACTGTTACTTGTGTTCTAATGTGTAGACTTTATTAAATGTCCAGAAAGACAAATGAGTCCCAGAGTTGTTTAATTCAGTGTTTCATTTATTGACAGACTTTAACCATGTCATGCCTTTGGTGTATTTTGAAAGGTTTGTTTATTTTTAAAGGTTTCTATCACGTGTCTGGCTGGCATGTGTTTCATAACTCACTAAAATAACAATAATATTTAATTATCACACAGGTTGTCAGCTAACCAATTTAGTGAAAAACGAGAGCTGAACTTGAAACTCAAAGCTCCAATTATCACTAGTGAGTAATGCTAACTGGGCATGTCACCACTCTTGCTATATTGTGTTGAGAAAGGATTCCAGCCATGCTGCTTATAAATTAATCTTCTCGTTCACCACACGGAAAATTAATTCATCACTGTATTAATCCCAAATGCAAAGAAGTGGGAAATATATAACACTTCTGTTAGGAAGAATTCTTGCAACCTCCACTCTCAGCTGTCTGGGCACAATCCAACTATAGTCTAAGGGGATCTGTTTCTGTCGTGTGTGCTCCTGGTTGTGAGACCGGCATCAAAAATTATAAAAGATGGTAGAGAACGTCAAGCCAGAAGACCAAGTTCTTTCATTTAAAACAACACTGTGATGACCAGATTACCAGAAAATAAAAGAAAATACGGTGTTACCACATGACAGACAGAGTAAAAGAGCAGGAGTACAATACTGAGCCCACAATTCTTCCCTAATTTACACATTTGTCTGGCAGAATCAGTGGGGTAGTTTTGAGATGGCACCAAGAAGATCTAATAGTGCCATCAGGAAAGCTGGTCAGGCTTCTCCTAATAACCAATGCAAAGCTCAACTCTGTAATACAAGCACATCAACCTTTTCTAAATGGAATCAATATCACAGTCACTGTGCAGCCCCCAGACTCCTGAGTCTACAGAAGATGAGGCAGCTTGGCCCACTTACACTGGACTTACAGAGAACATTTTCACAGAAGGGACACAAAGGCTTCAATCTTATGTTCCCAGATAGATGAGACTTTGCCTCCTTCTTGCTGCTGTGCCCTTCTAGAAGTGCTCACAGCTTTTCCATGGTTGTTTGAGTATAAAGGGGGTTGTTAGCTCAGAAACACCACTTGGGAAAAAGAAAGTGTAAGTTCAGCAGCAGAGGAGGAAGAACGAACCTGCCTAAGTAAATTCTGAGAGGTAATTGCCCTCTGTGAGAAACCTGCCTGCATAGGAGACACATAGTAAATATCATATATTCTGCTTTATTAAGTCTTGCCACACTATCTCATATGCCATTCTCAGAATTAAACTGCACATACAGGAAATTGTGAAATGCTGAGTGTAGAACTGGTTGAAAAACCATTCTTTGAGCTTAGTTGTTAAGAGGGATGTGCGTGGAGTAGAATTCAGCAGATCAGTACAAGTCCTTTCTTTCAGCTGATTTACAGAACAGAAGGAAGGATTCTTGAAAACTTTCAGCAAACAGAATGGAAGCAGAAACATTCTTTTTTGGAAATACACTTGTTTTGTGTCTCAAAAGAAAAAAGTTTAAAACAGAAATTCACATCTGAGTTAGACTGTTGCTCTCTCAAGAACTAATGCCATGCCTTACTTTGGTAGCCCTCTGAAATAAGCTCCCTGAATCATTAAAAAGAAAATGCTTGAAGCTGCTTTAATGATTTTATATCCAAATTATTTTGATGCAGATATGTAACCTCATGAGGTCATGAGAGTGAAAACTCATGCTGAGAAGATTAAAAAAGTCCTCCATGAAGTGAACCAATTCCTTGTGGGATGAAGGAGACCTTGCTGGTGCAGAGGGGCTGTCTGGGATGGGAGCAGGGATGAGATCTGAGGCTGCAGCCCATTTTCTGCCACTCACTCTCAGGACGACATCACACAAGGAAACTACCAGGGCAAATTAGTGTAATACATCTAATCGTCCCAGCCAGCCCCTTTAGTAGATGAGAAAGGTATAATACTCCAGGGGAAATCATCATAAGTGACTAAATTAGGTACCAGTTTGAAAGGAAATCCTCTAGAGGAACCTTTGGTTTTTATTTGACTACCACGAAAGCCTACAAAGAGGAACATATTAGGCTAAAACCAGCTTTTATGAATATCCTCCTCTGTGCTTCTGTCCTACCATTATCAAATAGAAATTGTCACATAGCTTTCTCTACAAACTCACAGAAACTCACATTGAACTGTTGCCATTATAATAAAACTGTTGTTTTACTGTGATACTATTTAAAAAAACCATTAAGTTTTCAAGCTTTAACAATGTCTCTAAGAAGTGCTTCTCTTACTGCTCTCAGGGTCAGTATTTTTGTTAGAAGAAAAAAAAAAAGCTTTCATTTCAGAAGATAAGAGACTCAATTTGCCAGTATTCATGTGATCTGCTTTGACTCAATCAAATTTGAGCTCAGTGTATCAAGTTTTTGCTAATAGAAAGGGTTATCTGCACTCACACTAGAATGGTGTGTGATATAAAAGGTGACTGCCAAGAACTGTTTGTCACAGCGTGGAATAGAGGGAGCTGAACACAATGGATTAAACAGGAGAGTAAATTGGGCCAAATAGTTCAGGTAGAAGAGTTGAAGGGAAGATAATGTCACAAAAAATACTACAGGACCAACTGAAAGAAGCAAGAGAATGAATTTAAAAGGGTAAAGCAGAAACAGAAGATAGATGAGAAAATTAGGAGCTCAAAAGCTACAAAGTGAACTGCTTAAAGAAAAGATTAGCAATTTAGGAACTGGCAAGAAAGTTGTAAGGGTAAGGTGATAAGAACATCCATAGAGAGACTTCTGCATCAAACCCAGGTGAGGAGTCCTGCTAAAGCTGCAAGAACCAGGAGACTGAGGGAGGGTGGCAAGGCTGTTCCAAAGCTTGCACCTCATTAAACCCTGCACAAACAGCCCCTGAAATCCCCACCTTCCCCTTAGGCCACTAAACCAGTGGCAGACTAGAGGTGTTCCTGGCAGTCAGGATCATTGCAAATCATGCTTTTCATCTCAGTTTCCACATCTACACAATGAGGCTTATAAAACTAACTTGTTGCAAAACAGAAAATTAGCTTTATCAATGTTTTTCTGCTCTCTAACTGAAAGGTAGGAAGGGCCATGGAGAATATAGAGCACATTCTCCATTAAAGTATTATAAAGCTTGTTTCTAAGTTGCAAAATATAAACAGCAGTGTTATAAAAGTGTGAACATTATCATTACAGAGCCACTAAATGGTCAAGGTTTGCAGAGACCTTTGAAACTCATCATTTCTTCTCAGAGAGGGTCACCTTGAACAGTCTGACCAGAATGGCTGCAGAAGGCTTGTGAATATTGCCAAGGATGGAGACTCCATAACCTGCCCAGGCACTCAGGCACCCTCACAGTGAGGAAGTTTTCCCCTCTGTTCAGAGGGAACCTCACATGTTTCATCTGTGCCCGCTGCCTCTTGTCCCATCACCTGGCACTGGCACCGGCACCATGGAAGCCAAGCCTGGCTCCACCTGCTTTGCCCCTTCCCTCTGGTGTGTTTAGCACTGCTGACCCCCGTGGGGAATGGAATACAGGACAGGCATGGGCAGATCTCTAAAACTCAAATACATTCCTTCAAAGAGACAACCCATTTTCAGTTCTAGCTGTTCCATCACATCACTGCTTTCTTCCATTGAATGTGTAGGCAAATTCTCTGTGAAATGCTGTGTTAAAACATTTCTCACTCCTTCAAATGCTGGTCTGGAATAAGTAATACTGGACAGCATACAGTCCAAATACTTTAGACCTCTGTCCAGATTTAAGACAGTATAAAAGAATATAAGCTTTTCCTAAACACTTCAGGCACTATATAACTAGGAATTAATAGCTAAAACCTGAAGTTAGGTAGAGAACAGCCAAAAAAGCTCATGAATTGATGCAAAGGCAATCTCTAGGTTGAAGACACTGATAACTGGGTTAAATTGAGATGCAGCAGTGTAGAATTGCTAGGCTTTAGAAGCCAATTTCTGAAGTAAACAAATCAGCAGCACCAGCAAACAATGGATGGCTGTCCAGAACTTATTTGCTCACCTAGGAACTGAAGGAAGAAATATCTGCTCACCATCCCCTCTTTTATCTGAGCCTGAACTAATGCCTGTGCAGGCAATGGAATTCTTTTCATTGACTGCTAAGATGAAATAAAATCTTTTGAAACAAGGGAATAAACTAGTTCCTAGTATTTTCACTATCTAGAATGTTAAAAGAGAATAATATTAAAGCAACTTAAAATGATTTGACACTTTTTCCATGTTGAGAGCAATTTTTGTTCCCTTCAGGACACCCTTATTGTCAGCAAGCTTTTAACTCATTTGTCCAAATTGCCTGAGTAGTGTAATTCTACTGCAGCTCCATTAAAATCACTAGGGCTTTGCCAGTTCAACTTCTTGGAATTCAGCTGAGTTAAACTGGTAAGAAAGTGTTTCAATAAAGTGGTGAATCATGTCACTTAACTCTCAAATTTTGCATCCCTGTTTTCACTGTTTATATCTTTTATTTTCTTTGTAGGTTGCCCTTTTTCCCTTCTAAACAATTCTGTTCCATTCTCACACATTTGAGTCTTCCTTGTAGCATTTTCTCAAACCCGAGTTCCAAATGGTAGTGCTATTTGTTTACTCACTTTCTTGGTTTGCAGCCCAAAACCTTCTGCATCACTTCTGTTCCCACCAAGGAGGCAGGAAGAGGAGTCATATGGTATTTTTCCAGCCATTTGGTACTGCTATGGTGATGACTTCACAGCTCTCTGCACAAGTTGTCACCTGACGGATGGGATTTTGTTGAGGGGTGTATTTTTTTTCCACTCTTCTCATCTTCAGTGACAAGAGATGTGTTTATGCATATGCACAGGAGCATCAAAACGATGCTAAGGTGTACATATATTGTAAGAAAACATTTTAGAATTGCCTGATCAGAAACTAGGAGAAAACTCCTCAGGTCATTGATGAGTAAAAAAAAAATAAAAAATCAGCATGACTGATTAAATTCACCAAACTATCTCAATTCCAACCTCCCTCCACACAGGCAACTTTTTTCAGTGACATTCTGGATCTGTGCAATGGTAAGGTATATTAGAGAGATTGTCTGAGCATGAATCTGCTTGGAGCACAGCTTGTGTTAACTGAGTGCCAAGAGATCCATCACCCACTATCTGTTAGTCTGATTATGCCACAGCCTCCACAGAAAGTCTACTCAGAAACTTTGAAAACTGTCTGTGGGCATGAAAAGTTAAATAATCTTCTGTAAAACCACCCCTCTGTTCACAAAAGCCCCAAACAGGTAACTCTGGGGAAGAACGGGGTATTTTATAGTTCCTAACCCTGCTTTCTAATAAATCAATATGCCATAATTGTAAACATATCGATTTCTTGGATACCTAGAATATGTGTCTTCACACTATTTAACTTGGAAAACAGGGATTCCCAATTCGCAAATGTAGAGATATTTTCCCTCAGTAATAACTAGATAGATATCATAGAGGATATTATTACCAGCATTTCTGAAAAAGGGAAGTAATTGTTTGGAGAAGAGCTAAAATTTTGGACACAAGTTTTTATTTGTTCTTCAACAGTTCTGGGGAACAAAAAAAAAAAATTAAATCCACCAAACAAAGGAATGCTATTGTGCATTTTTAAAGTTGCTCAGTTTTTTAATTGAGATTTCAGCCTGAGATGGAGCAGGGAGTAGTACAGGGGACAGGTGATATAATTACAAAATGCTTCAAGTATAGTTGTTGGTTTTGGTTTTCAGTTACTTTTTTACCAGTAGACCAGAACTTTCATAAATAAAACAGAACCAACCCTTTGGACAATGCTCTCATGGTGTGATTCTTGTGCAGCATCAGGACTTTCATGGTCCTAGTGGGTCCCTTCCAACTCAGAATATTCTGTGATTCTGTGAAATACGACTTATTGCAGCTAATGGGGATGTTCATGTGTATGAAATGTCCCCCATAACACAAGTAAAATGCTTTTATTGGGAAGAGAGGAAAAATCTGCATTAACCTCCTAAAGGAACTCAATCTCTTGAGCACCATCTCACTAAAGAAATAGCGTTTAAAAAAACCCCAATCATGATTAGGTGTTTTATGCCATGTTTCAAAGACATGGTCACTGAAAAAGTAAAATACAGGCTGCAAATTCAAGTATAAGCAACAGCTTTAAACTTTGTCACTGGGGAATTGATGCCACAGATTTGCAGATGAAATGCCAGCCAGGAAGGACCCACTCAATGAGCAGAGGAACAAAGAGCCATGTCCACTCCCACCTGAGAGGCTGCCTGGAGAACAGGCTTTCCTCACTGGCCTCTCTTTTAGCCACTCAGGGACCCTTGGCCAGGACATGAGGAACGGTGTAATGAGCCCCTGGAACACCATTAACAAACCCAGGGACACGGAGGAAATCTTGGGGCTTAGTGCTGAAAACAGGAGCAGAAAGAGGATTTCATAGTTTCGTATTTCAGATTCAAGTGGCCCAGATTGCAAGATGTGTGTGGTTGACCTCAATTTTGTGCAGTGCAGATCCACAGCTGAGGTTTTCACAAAGCTCTCATGCTGCATCTGCCTCTGAATCAGACTCCACGGCTTGGGAGCTTTGCACTAACGTAGACTAAGCTCCCTCTTGTCATTGTACAAATACATCAATTTATTTAGGGTCTGTCTTTTAACAGATCAGTGTCTTTTGATTTCCTCTTTTAGCCTTGGCAAAATAACCTCAGAAACACCACCGGGGCTGAAGATTCTTCTCTTTATATACTGTATTTTCCTATTAAGTTTGAGAAACTATAGCCTGGTTGAGGTTTGAGGAACAGTGGTTTTATGCAGCCTCTTAAAAGAATATTTATAAAAATATATTAAAAGAATAACCTGGTAGCAGAAAATTCCTTCTGGAGTGAGCACAGTCATCTGTTCAGTACAAGTTGGGCATCTGTGAAACAGGTAACACTGCGAGGAGTATTCAAAGTTCATTTTCCAAATGATCTCTCACTTTAACAGCACAACCAAAGCTGAAGCTATACCAGGCAAAGAAATGGTCTAATAAAGAAAATTCAGAAAATGTTGAAATACTGGAATCTGAAAGACATGACCATCCTCCTCTTCCTTACACGAAATGCCAATAATTAGGAAGAGGTATTAAAACACATACAGTAACAGGGTAATGAAAATATTATTTCAAATACACTTGAATACTTGATAGTATATTATGCTGATATTCTGGCTAATTCATCCAAGTGTGGAGATGTTCTGTCTGGAAAATAAGGACTTAAGCACACTCTGGAAATTAACTGTGCTTACTTGTCTTGCTAAAGGAGAGATACACTTTCTGATGGTAAGTACCTATTTAAATGTTCTTCTGAAGTCTTAGAGCTTAGAAATTCAGAAATCTTAGAAAAAAGGGTGATGTAGAGCAATTATAAAATAAAATGGAACAGAGTAGAACATGGGAAAATACAAAAATGACTTTCAAAAGGCTCTAACAAATCTCTTTTCAACAGAAGTGTGGTTAGCCCCTGATCAGGGGAGGTATTTATCTTGATTTCTTTTTTATATCAAAATGTGTTCAGTGAAATCAAGTGAAAGGTGAGAGAATGTCAGCCTTGTCAACCATCAATGTAGTGTGTAAGCACTGAGTAATTAAAAGACCTGCAATATCTTTCATAAAGATCAAGTAGATCATGCTTTTCCTTAAGCAGAAATAATTACACTGCTCATTCATTAACTTCTTCATAAATCCTATTAATTTTGAACTCCTATATATCCTGGAAATGCAGCTGAGGCTAAATGAACCTCATTACACAGTGTCCATAGGAAGTGCAGATGGCAATAATTAATTACTCATCTTCCAGCATAACAAACTTTAAATCGACAGCTCTATTTTAAAATCAAATTATTTTGTTTGTTAGAAGCCTTTTACTACTGTCCACATGCATTGGTGGCAAGCATTTAATGTAATTTTTTAATGGTGAAGTGATAAACAGAGTGATTTCTATCTATGCTTTTGATAAATGAATGTCTCAGCAAAATTTAACAGCCAAAGAGGTTATTTACTTAAGAGAGATCTTCTGTAAGTGGAAAGGTCAGATTTTTTTTTTAGATTGCTGTGAAATTGCTTCTGCCTTTTAGGAAATCTTCTAAGACGGCTCCTCTCCTTGTAGTGTTGACAAGGACACAGGAAGGAGGAGGCCTGAGGAAACCAAATGAACAGCATAAAATCCTGACTGGATCTTCTGCTGCCACACTTTGTGGGGTTTGAAATTCTGTCAAAATGTTGAACAATACGAGAAGAGAGAGAGAACTTCTGAGCAAAAATCAATAGCCGAGGCTTTTGAACTGTCCATGCACAAAGTTCTAATGAAAATGTCCTTGAGGGAAGTTTTAATAGTGGACTCAGATCAGCTCCTCCACTGCCCTGACAGTGTTGTAGAGCATTTGAAGTTTTCAAAGGGGCCGATGCACAAAAGTTGGGCTCCCCCAGCTGAGCTGGAGGTGGCACGGAGGGATCTGAGCAGCAGCACACTCTGCCACTGAGCACTGCTCACAGTGCTGCCTGTGGGATGGGCACTGGGCAGGTTTTAGCCAGAGGGTACCATTCACTTCAAGGGAGCCGGTAAGTCTTTAAATAGCAGCTCTCCATGTACAAACTAATAACTGATCAGATGCTCAGAGTGCTACAGAAAGTGCTCTGCTCTGACTAAAGGGATTTTACTTAATATACTGTAAATAGATGGAAGTTTTATAAAAATACAATTTATAAAATGTTAAATAAGGTTTGGCTATAATATCCCATTAACTGGGATTACATTTCTTTGTATCTGTGTGAGCCTGATAAAAAATGCAAAACATCCAGTACTGCATCAAGGTCATTCTGGGAGAACTGCCACACACATTAAACTGAGGTTAAAATGGTTGGTAAGTGAGGGTTATACAGTGATTGCACTGCTGCTCCCCTAAAATACAAAATGCATACATTTACTGTCCCTTTGGAGCATTTTTCCTCCCAGTGCCATTGAGAATTCATATGTATTCACTCTCAATTATAGTTAGTGTTATTAGAGTAAAATCTTTTGGTATTAACATATAAGGCATCTGGCACAAGCACAGATAATGTTTCAATTATCTGAAGATGTTAATTAAAAACACCCCAAAATGATAATGCCTTTTTCATTATATGATGTTTTTTCTATACAGCCTGTATATTGTAATAAAGACAGATCCCAAAGTCAGCTTAGAGATTCCCACAGAGACAAAACAATGGCATTTTTAAAATTTCTTCTGCTTAATAAAAGGGAAGCTTTCTTGCAGCAGTCTACAGTGTTTTAAAAAAGTGGTTCTTACAACTTTCTTTTCTTCCTACCTCCAGTTTAATTCCAGAGAGCTCACCCTGTAGTTCAGCTGACACTGTTGATGTTCAGCCTGTGCTGCTGCCTCTGAAACCAGAGCCACGAGCCAAAGAGCCACAGCTGGGCAAGGGGAGGAACCCAACTCTCCTTCCCTGCTCAGCTGCAAACTCAGAGAAAGCCACTGCCCAGGGCTTCAAATCACCTTCAACAGGCACAACAGCACCAGCACCTGCCCAGACTTCTCTCAGGTCTGTTTACAGTAACACAACTCAGCCCTTAAAGCCACAAAGATTCAGCTGAATAGTCCAAAGCACTTTGGTTCCCCCCTTGTGTGCAGCCACTGACCTGAGATCTCCCAAGCACCTCTGATTTTGCAGTCACTGCTGTACAAAGACTTTTAGACCTACTGATTATTTCACACTCTCAGGTATTAATTTTGGCAATACAAAGACAAATAAAGATATGATACACATTCTCAGCATTCAAAATGCACACAATAATCTAGCAGTAAAATATTTTTCCATTAAATTTATATGCAGCCTAAACATGATGGCATTAGTACAAAACAGAGACCTAAGGCCAGACCAGTAGTTAGAACCAGGACCAAGGAATATGTTAATAACTACAAAGAAGCTTATCAAGAGTTAGTGAAATAAATTGGTGTAATTGTGAACGGTTTAATTTATGAGAAGCATGTCTATAAATACTACAAAGGTGAAGAGATAAGAGAGTTCACACCCATCCTATTATGTGTAATTGGAAAATATCATCATGAAATCACACGCTGCTTAAAAGTTTCAAGACCACAATTTATTGGACATGCTCATCCCTAGCCTGTGAATAATTCCTGAATGAACATGAACTGGGTGCTTAGAGAACTCTCAAATACCATGACTTTCACTCTGGAGTTCTGTTAATGACATTTTTTCACTCCATAATGGAGGGGAAGCATAATTCACTCAGCTATTTTGTCTTCTATAAAGCACTTGAGTCAATTCTCTATCTGACTGAACAGAAAGATGCCAAAGAATTAATCACCACCTGCCTCCCAGTTGAAACTATAAAGGCCAGTCTCCCTTGTTGGGAGTATTCACTTGGCCCTAATTGAAGCAGCACTTAAATATCACAATAGAACAATTCACTCTAAGAATTCTCTCCCATTCCCATCCTCCTTCCTTCCCATTAAACTGTTTTCTGCTTCCAATTCAAATAACACCATGAAGCTTGTAATGGGTTTTTATTGCTGTAGGAATTCCTATGGGTGGAATGCAACTGGTGCAGGGGAGTTGGAAACAAAATGAGATTTGGGGCATTTTTTCACTCTGCCAATCTGCTTATGAAACAAAATGCATATATATCAATTATTAATATGAAACAATGACAAAATGTCTATTTTCCCCAATCTTTCTGAAAGTAGAATATCTGGAACTGGCCTTGAAAATACAGCTGAGGACCACTAAAAAATTACATAGGAAAAGTGTAGGCTTAGAAAATGTTAAGTACAAAACCAAGTATCAATCAGAGTGCAGAAGATGAGTGAGATTTCATCTGACATGTATCCATTTGAGCTAAGCAGATAACTGACTTACTGAGGAAGAAAGGATTGGTTATGGTTCAGTTTCCCAAGTTCCTGTGTAAGTGTCTAATTAGAACAAAATATCCAAACAGTGGAATGGATGCACAACATTCACCCTGTGTACATATTGATATTTCTTAAATAAAATACTCCAGAACTAAACTTTGGAGTACAGGACAAAAAATAGATTTCTACTGAATCCTGTAGCCCAAAATATGACAGACCATCATAATTTCAGTCATTTTTTTTAAATTTTGCTGAAAAAACTTCCACAGGATGTTCTGTCATCCTTATAAGAGCAAGGAAATCACAGTCCCCACTGTATTTGCAACAAAAGCTTGACAAGGGATGATAAAATGAGGAAAGAGAACAAGGTAGAGGAAAGTAAATACTGCTCTACACAACTTGATCCCAGTCCCAGCTAAAATGACACTAGCTGTGTTACTGGCATTACAATTAATTTAATTGCTAATTATGTGCATCAAGTGTTTGTACAGAACTACAAAATTTACAATTTAATGAAACAAAATCCCACAGCACAAGAGCATACCAATTTCTTTTGACTTTTATACTATACTGGAAAATGAAGACTCAGATGTCATATGGAATTCCAGCCCTTGTCCATCTTCTCCATTAATAAAATTAGGATATTATTCTTTTATGAAGTTGCCATAAATAGTGATTAACATTTATAAATTGTTCAGTTACAAAAGGATTAATGAAATAAGGAAGTACATACGAAAGGAAATCCCTTTTTAAGAAAGAAAGTTGTGTGATTGTCAATGACCCACTGAAAATTACTTTTGTGCATGGAGGGACACCACAGTCTTCATGAAAAGTTAGTACAGGGAATTATTATTATGGTAAAATGCAAAAGCTAAAATGAGTTAAGATTTCTAATCAAACTTAAATCTGTGCTTTTCCCGTTTCTTTTAGAATTTTTGAGCATTGACAATTTTTTTTTCCAAAATACCTCCTATTTGTCACCTACTCTTTGTAAAAAATACTGTGTGTTGTAAACTCTTTCAACAGAGGAGCTTTGAAATATTAAAAAAGTCTAAAGAAGAGGAAAATACCCTGATTTTCCTTTAGATTTTAGTTTCTCTCTAAACTAGACAGATACCCAGAAGCACAGAGAGCAAATGAGGGTTTGATAGCCATTAGTGAGGTCTGTTTCAATGATAACTGCTGGATTGCATGATTCCTGTTATAAACAAATTTGAAAATCTGGACTGGTTTCCTATTAACTCTTACTGCACTCAAGAGATTGTTTCAACATCCAAGGCAGGCAAAATGATTCTTTTCTCAGTGCATACCAGACTGGCTGCCCTGAGCACAGCACACCCAATTGTATTTTTGTAAGGCTCTTCAACAGGCAGCCACATAAATAGCTTTTCCCCTGCTGCATGGTTTGCTGTTTGCTTAAGCAAAAATCCAGTTTCTGGAGAAGACTCCACAAGGGCTAAATTCCCTGCCATTTACAAGTGTCCCATTAGAGCAGCTTTCTATATGGAAATAACATTCCAAGAGAAGGAGAGAAAGAGTAGGTCTGAGGTCCACTGTTCCTGATGTGTTTTATTATTTCTTTTTCATTTGAAGAGTAGAGCTGTGCTCCCCTGGGAAAGAGACTGTAATATCTGAATACAAATGTCCAAAGAAAATGGAGCTTCTTTAAAAGTAAAATCCTCTTTCTGGCCTTTTTTATTGTTTCCCTCCCCAGAATGCATCAAGGACAAGGGGAGACCTGACAGCTTCAGACTCAAGCTGTCTTTCCTTGAAAGGTTTTTAATTAGAAATTCAAAGGAAAAAACTCCTACTGGGGCAGCATAGATTAGAAATGTTGGGATGTGGGCTTGATTACTGTTTTCTTTAGGAGAAGTTTTCATTTTAAACCAGCTGCAATTAGAAGGATGGGGTGAAGGAGACCCTGTGCATACAGTGGCAGTAGGAACCATGTTAAAGGTGTCAGCACATCTCAAAGGGGGGACAAGGGAAACCAAAAGGTTTTAATGAAAGTTCACAGGGGTGCCTTTAATTTAGACCTAATAGGACAGACATTCCAAATCTGCAGGATTAGAACTGATTATTGAAAGAATGTTTACAAAAATTTAACAGCCATTTAATGAACTCTGACATTCCTCTACTTCATGAGGCATCTTGTACCAGTTGGCCCTACACATTTCACAGTGTTTAACCACAAAAGCCCCATGTAAATGACTCCTTTAGTTCAGGAATGTAGTTGTTATAATACTAAAAGTCACAGGGTTTCTCTTGTAGTGGCTGAACATTTCCTGGTGCACCAACACTGATATTTCCCTGGCTGAAGGCACTACCAAGACACTTCCTTTGCCTCCAAAATCTAGACAAGAATTGTGATGCTTGTGAGAACAATTCCAGTCCACAGCAGGCAAAGGATACTCAGGAACCTGGCAGGTTTGGATGCATATATTGTATATCTGATTTAATTCCCTGAGTGATGCTTTAGTTTGGGATATTTTGCACTAGAATACTGACCATAAGCTCACTGTTGAACTCACAGATTCAAACTTTGAGCTGTAGTCATTTAAGAGTTTCAGCCTCTGGATTATGAGCAGCATTTACAAAGCAGTGGTTGGAATTTCACAACTCATCACTTTACTTGTCTTCTGAACAGGAGCCACACACACGTGTTCTCTGAATATTTATATTACAGAGGTGAACATGTATTTAAAGTGTCTTCCTAACTGCCTTCTTAAACAAAGAGGGAATGAGAGACCCTTGAGGAAAAGTAGGAAAATGGCATACATAACACCCAATTAAATAAAGGCATGGAAATAATTAATGAGTTAACTATATATAGGCCATTACATTACTTAAGATGACCAGGGTCATAGTAATGACAAAAATAAATTTTTATTTTCTTTCCACAGAGTCATTCCATGAGAAGTGACTGGGAAATTTATTTTGTGCAAGACAAAGCTCCTGGGAACTCACACTTGCTTAGAACAAGTGACCTTAAAACTACTACTTGATGAGGAGTAAATTTCCTTTTTTTCCATAAACCACTCCCCAAATCCAAGGTTCTCTGCAGAGTCCTGCTTTTCTTTTGGCCATATCACAGTGTGTGGAGGGCTGTGTATGTGACTGTGCATTTGGGCACATGTTCAGTGTGAGGATTATGGGGAGAACACCTTTTGGAACTCAACAATAACTAAACTTTCTCGATGTAATCTACTCGTGAGGTGGAAAAGTTCAGCTCAAATTACCTTCTGAAAGGTCAGTTTGAGATCCCTTCCCTTGTTAAGCTCTTTCCTCCACACATTCACTTATTAATGTGTTACTCCTCCTTCACAATGTAATTTGTTGCACTCAACAGCAGTTCAAAGGTGGCTGCCCTTGAGGTGTTTATACCCCATTTACAACAGACACCTATAAACAAGATAAACCCCTTTTGGACCTTTGAGACTGAATACAAATCAGTAAAATATTATGAGATGTGATTTTTTTTTCCATGTTAATACTAGAAATTTTGTCCTGGCAGTGCAGAGAACTCTAGGCTTTATTCTAATTAATACAAATAAAGAATCTTTCCTAGGGAGATTTGTGAGTTCTGCCTGGCAAGAACAGGGTGCTGGTTTCTCCAGGAGAAATGTCCATGCAGGGATCTCACCTCTGAGTCATTTCTTTAAAATTTAGAAGGATACAGAACAAAAGTGATTTTTAATAAGACATAATCTTCATGTTTTACTTTTAATTCTTCTATTTCCTAATGAAATTCAGGATTTAATGATTTTAATCTAAAAATTTTGTAATAACCTTTCAAGTGAATGTTGTAAAACAACACCCAGTGTTTAGAGAGAGTATAAATTATGCTGAAATTCTGAAAGTTGAGCTCAAGGCAGTATTTATAAACAAGGAATTGCACTGACCTTATTCAAAAAACCTATTATGGTTTTGCTGTTAATGTAATTATATATGTTTGGATTCTGTAATTTTATATAGTTTCTCAGGTTTGTTTGGGGGATTATTTTCTGAATTTAAACAAGCTTTACTATCTTAGAGTACCTTTAAAATTTCCCTGTTATTGTGTTCAGGGGAAAAAAATTAAAATTAAACATTACAAATCCTAAAACTGCATAAATCTTCACATTAATTCTCATTAATAAAATAAAGATTTCCAGCTATGGTGTACTTGGTGCTAGAATTTTTTGACATATCTAATGAATTGATGCGAAGTTGCTGCATATTTTATGCACCTCAGTGGTGTTGCTGTTCAGTGAGAGGATAACAGTGGCTGTTGCATTAGTTAATTGTGGCTTAAGAGTCAAGTGAGCTCAGCTTGGAAAAATACCAACAACTGCTGGAAACAGTGACTTGCCAGGGTGAGAAACCTTCTGCACTGCCTTCATCCAGAGCTGCATTAACTCCCAGTACCTGGAGCAATCCTGGTGCACTTCCAAGTTTTTTTAGGATAAGAAGAGGGAATTCTGACTTTAAAAAGTAGTCCTGTGTTGAATTGTTAAAAAAGGCAGCTGAGTCCAATGTGTATTGCACATTAACCATGCACACATGTCCATGTAAAATCTAAATATCAGCATGATCCATGGCTACAGCAAGTTTAAAATGCTTTGGCCCTAAACAATCATGATTGGCAAAATTACATCTTTGTCAATTTTTTATTTCTGTCTATAGTTTTATTTTTTTTAATTGCAAGAAGCAAAATAGTTGTCAACTGGGAATAACTGTATTACATGAGAATAATTAGGTGTCCAAGGTCACCTCCTACTATGGCCCCTGAAGAATTCTGAGGGCCTAATAAATATGAGACAGATGAAAACATTCACTCTAATTCTTGAAATTTAAGAACCTGTTGGGTTTTCCAGCATGGCAATATGAAGTGTAAGTTAATATTGTTTAATTTCAGATTGGTAATTGGTAACTTGCAATAAGAGACCTTTGAAAATCAATGTCATTTTTGTTCTATTAAATTTTTTTATGGCAGGTGGCAACAACTGATCACATCATAGTGAAGAATTTTAGTTAGATTAGAACATTTTTAAATTGTTTTAATTTGGACATTCTTATTGCCAACAATTTGCATGAATCATGTCCAGAAGGTGGCACATCTGAACCCACCTGAGATGAAATTCACTCTTACACAGAAAACACATCCCAAGGTGCTCAAGACAGCAGAAATACTGACCCTCATATCTGCTGGAAAAGGGTTCTCATGATGTTTTCAACAGACCAGGCAGAGATGAGTAAATAGAAAAGGACTCCAGAAAAAATAAAAAAAAGAAAATAAAAAAGTGCTAAATTGCTACTTATTGAAATGCAGACACTAATTTAGAACCTAAAGCCCCTCTGATCCAGTGACAGGGTGAAGGTCCAGCTGACTCAGTGTCTCAGGCATGAGGCCAAGAAGGAGGAACACACCAAGTGGAGGATGAATGCAATAAGGAGGTCAGCAACATAAATATCAGCAGATATGGGCACATGTGTGTACAAACCTACCCAGTGACATGGCAAACATCTGAAAAAATGTGCCCTCTCTTGAAGTTTTTAATAAACAGACTCTAAAACTAAGCAATTACTTGATGCTGCAAAGCTACCAAAATATATCCATAACTTTTGGATAAAAACCTCACTTTGCAACAATAAAAGTGTTATAAGTAAAAAATATTAATAATAAAGCTCACTTGGGATATTTTAAGATATTTCAGTATTCCAAATCTCTTACATCATCATATTAAGTGAAATCCCTGGATGTTTATCACACCCAAATCAGACCCTAAGCACAAAGCTTTTGATATAATACAAAACATAAATCACAAATATTATTTTCACTTTCACCAAGGAGTTTTCTGTGGAAAACCTCATGTAATTTTCAACCTACAGAGTATGAGCACATTAAGATCAAACTCTGATATCATCAAGTTGACTCATTTTAAGTTATTATTTCTTAACCCCATAATCTATTACATCTTCTGGTATTATTTTCAGCCCTGGGAAGGTTTACACAAACCTGACCCTTCCTGATCCTGGTCCCTTGGGCTGTTGCCACTTGCTCCAGGTAAAACCCTTGAGGCCACCACTCTGTGGGACACTTTTATTCAGCTTTGTGCAGAGTAATGCCAGTGGCCAGTGCAGCTCATACAACTTCCTGCCCACAAGAACAAGAAAACAAAAAAATACTAAAAACCCTCCCTCTGACTCCTCCCCCAAAAACCCAGCCCAGAATCACAGAAATTAGTTATTTCTGAACAGATCCAATCACAGCCTCTTGCTCAAGTGGTCATAAATAAAGACCTTTTAGACAATAACTTTTAAAAACAGTGTCCTAACTACCTATGAATATGGCCAATGATGCCACATGCTGATACTGGTTAACATTATGACAAGGGGAATTCAGCACATCTGCAAAAAATGTGCTGTTTTCTTTTTCCTTTTTCTTTTTTTTTTTTTTTAACAATCTTTCCTTGGCTGGTCAATGAAGAACTTTTGAAACAATTTAATCTATCGAGGGATGCAAATGTTAGTTTATATTTTTCAAGGCTGATTACTGCAGAAGTCCTAAAGCAGTTTAATCTGTTCAGGGGTGTTAAGCAAACATGTCAACATTCATTTTGCATTTGTGTCTAGCACAGCTAAATGAGAAGAATGCTGGGAATGGATTGGAGCACTCTGTTTGCTCAAGGAAAAAAAAAAGTCAATATGTTTCATATTTTATAGAAGACACAAACTCCTTTCTAAGATGAATGCTTTTCAGATTGAAGTTTTCAGTAGCTTTACTGTGCAGATTATGGTCTGGCATGCTGCCACAGGATGATATATAACCTTAGAGCTCACTATTATGCAAATAACAATTTGGAGAGGAGAACTGAGTGCTTAGATTTTTCTCTGAGGACTATCATATATTTCAAACTTCTTCCAACAAATTATATTTGACATTTAATTTGTACTCAATTTATGTAGAAAAAATAATTTTAAAAACCCTCTTGTGTAAATTTCTAATAAGAAATGTGTTACACTTTAATTTTTCTCTTTTTTTAATATGTAGATATATATGTGCACAGGAGGCTTAATTTGAATAGGCAGGGAATACATCATTATATAGGAAACCATATATGGCAGGGTATGCTCAGCAAGGATTGCTTAGTACAAAGTAAAATATATATGGGAAACAACAGCACAAATGTTAAAATTCATCCATGTATCTCCTGCTAATTAATTCTTACAAAATAAGACTGACAAGTACATATGCATTCAACCATGTTGTACAGGGAATTACAGTGGAGAATGGGGTATGAAATGCAATGAAGTTCAGAAGTTGTAATTAATGTGGGAAAGGTCAGTTCCAACCTCCCTTCCAGAGCTCTTCAATTTGCCTGGTGGGGTCAGTACTTCACTTCTGGTGGAGATCATTCCATCTTCATTCCTGCCCTTCCAAGGACCCCAAAACTAAATTTAGGAGAGGTTTTTTTCTTCCCCACAGCTCAGTCTCTCCACCCAGAAGCTGCTCTGACTGTACATGTAAATATTTACAGCCTGCAAATTCACCAACACTAAATCTGTCCTGCTCTTTTTCTGCCTCTGTGTGTTCAGATAGAATGTGAAGGATCAGATTACTTCTCAGAAATATTTATTTCCATTCTTCTGTAGCTTTGCCTCATCTTTATTATATTATCTTACACTTCAATATTTAAGAGCTTTTGTTACCTTGAACGAGCACAGTCAAATGTCCATCATATCATCCCACAAACTCTGAGGTTCTGGAGTGTTTGGTACTGCCTTTATTTGATTAGGTTTATATTAATAAACATATAGAAGGCAACAATGGAGGGAATAGAGTCCCAACATCACTTAAAAAGTGCATGGTTTCTCAATCAAAAGTAGAATGTGTCCTAAACCATCTTAAATTTCATAGCAGATTAAAGGAAAACTGTAAAAAAAACACCCCAAAAACAACAACACAACAAACCAAAAAACTGTGTAATTGAGAAGTTTCTTGCAGCTCCATGACACTGAACTGTCAAAATCAGTCACATATTCAGTCCTTATATAAACAAAAACCATTTTCTACTTCACTATAAGCTGGCAGAAAAAAAGCACAGATTAATCAAAGGATACTGTTCCAACATTAACTCAAAATGCTCTATTGGATGATAATCCCATCATTAGAACTAAGCAAATAATTCACAGTGAATAATTTCCTCAATAATTTTCCCTCTTATTCTACTCACACAGTACCTGTGAAAAGAATGCAGCTTGCCTGAATTGAATCATCTTTCACTTTTCTTCAGTTATTTTGGGACAGACTGGAATATTTCAACAACTGTTATTTTATTTATTTAGGTGTTTATTTAAGTTAAGCACTGACTTGTCAGAGTGTTCTGCTGGATACATTCAGGTACTGGGAGAGCACAAGCCAAAGAGAAGAGCTGGTGAATTCAGTTATTTAAAAATTCCTACTCTGGGTAAGAACTCTGCTTTCTCCCACCCAGCACATCCTCTCCAGCAGGAGAAGCCACTGAAACGGGGTAGAGTAAGGTAAGGGAAATAACAAAATAATTTTCTTATTGTCTCTTGCTTTTCTATGCTATTTCTTTTCTCCTGAACACGTGAAAAAGCACAGTACTCTGTGAGTCTTCTGAAATGGCCCTGCATGCCCAGAGCCAATGCTAACTCAGAAACAACAGCTAAACCTGGGGCAGTGACATGGCCTGAGAAGGAAAGAGGCTTATAAGAAAATTTGTTATTTAAACAGTGAAACAAATCCAAAGCAATTTATTAGTAAAGGCTCTGAAATTAGTTCATACAAAGTGCTGATGCTGCTGTAACCTATGGGGTGGCTGCTTGCACAGAAAGCAGATTCCGGGCTTTTAATTACTCAGTATTAACTGTAAACTCAGATTCAAGTGATGAATTATGTTAAACATGCAGTCAGCAAAAATATTCCTAAGAAATATCATTTAAGCAGTTAAGGATATTAGTTAAAAATTGTGCAAAGTTATGCACAATGTAGCAATGGAGTATCAGAGTGTTTTTGGCATATCTGTTTGTTGACAGGCCAAAAAGAAGGCATAAAAAGATAAAATATCTGACACATTTAACATATACAAACTCAGGATCAAAATTCCAATTGGAATAAATGATGAATCCGTAGTAATTCTACTTGTATTGTCTCCCATGATGAAGGTTTGCTTACCAAAACAGCCAGTGAATTTAACAGATCTCTAATGAATAAGAACACACCTTGCAGTGATCTTGCTTTATTAAATATGTGACATTGTTGGGAATATAATAAGAAAGTGATTTGGAAGTAACAAGATGCTCTGACTCCAGTTACACAATTCACAAAATACAGACCTTGCTTATGCCTGAGGGGAGTATGTGGGATCAAACTGCATGTTTTGCATTTGGGACTCAACTTTGAAACATACAGAACTAAAATGATTAAGTTCTTCTAAATGAAAAATGTGCAATATTTATGGAAGTAATCACAGTATTGTAATTTAGTAGTACCAGGGGTTTTTGGATCTGTAAATTCTTCAGAAAGAACATTGCCCCAATCAGGCAGTTGACAGCCTTGTCCATTGCTTGGCAATATAACTTCAATGTTTGTCTTAGTTAAGCATAAACTGTGGATCAAAAGTGCACAAACATTCAATCTAGTCTAGTGACTCACTTGGTGTAATAAGATGGTAATGTTTTAATGTGATTACATCAGAACTGATGCTAAGCCTATCTGCAGCATATTTTCTAATCCTGGAACCACAACAGGATTTGACAAATTTAATTTTCACTACAAATGACCTAAAACTATCCATTACATTTCCAAACCCTGAGCCCACGATGTGCTGTATATCCATTTCTGTAACAGAGCAAACCACAAAGACTGCAAGTTGAGTAGCACTGAACTAGGGCTAAAATATTTATCAGAGAGGTACTCAAAGGATGGGGAAAAGTTACTTTTACTTTCTTATAAAGTATTTGCTCTTTTCCAGGCCAGGGTTTTGAAAACTCAGCAATGTTGACCAATTCTATAAATGTGATTATGATTTCATGGAATCACACACCTTCCCACCTGTTCATATGTTATAGCTGTTCTCATCATGAAGATGTGGAAATATTTCTATATAAAGATACAGATGGAAAAGGACTTGATCTTGGTACAGCAACATTGTCTTTTCAGCTTTTGTCACTGAAGACCTTTATTTGTTCACTCCTGAGCAGCAAAAGCCATAAATCATGTTGCTCTGTGAATCTCACAAATACAAGGGTGCTTTCAAAAAGCATGTTAGGCAAAGTTTTACCTCTACATAAATAAGGAAGAAAAGCAAGTCTTAGATATTGTCCTTTCTTAGATCCATTCACACAGCTGGTACTGCTCCAGTCATGCAGCAGAGGAACCAACCTCAAAAAGGTGACTCACCTGATTATATTACAAGGCCCAACAGCTGCTGCTACCACAGCAAACTTAAAAGTCAGTGTTACATTTCTGAGAGCTGCTAATACAACCAAAATTGGCAATTTGGCCAAACACTAAATAAAAATAAACAAGCAAATAAACACATTTCTTCATAATAAATACGGTGATATGTGGTCATATAACAAAAAAAAAAAAAAAGAGGAAAAAAAGGGAGTGAACTTTTTGCCTTCTAGGAATGAGGCATCCACCTCTTTCATCCCAAGAAACAGCATCCCAGACTGAGATACTTAAAGGAATCCATTCAATCCATTTACTAACCCTTCAGCATCACACAATGTGCCTCTCTGGGCAAAGGCCACAGAACGAGTCCCCCAGCAGTGCCCAGGATGTCTCCTGTGCTTCAGCAGGCTGAGCTCCAACACAAGGAGTCAATTTTACTATTGCCATATATGTCTTTTGCAAGGAATTACTTTTCCCCTCCTAAAGTTTCTTCTACTTTTCTTTCCTTTTTCTCCAGCTGTTCAGACCAAACCTACTTAACTGTAGAAAGGAAAATATCCACAACGGTTTCAATTACTTATAATATTGCAATATGCTCAATTAAGTTCCTCTTCTTTTGGTTTGATTATTACACAGAGATACACACCACTCATTCCTGCTGCATAAATGCTTTTAGGAAACATACCAAGACAGTAATAACCTCCTTCTTTCACTAAATCAATTTTTACTAATGATTTTTACATGATCTTATATTCTATAAAGAATGCTGATTACGAGACAGAGGCTCGCCCACCTCTTTCATACCAAACACTGTCCCAGACTGAGAAAGAAAGCTGGCAGAACAACCTCAAATCCACTCCCCAGAAAAACCCATAAAATAAAAATAAATGAGTAAATAATTAAAAGGAAAAACCCCAAGCTAACAAAGCAGCAGCATTGATATTTTCATGGGGCTACAAAATAAGGGCTCAGTAACTCCCTAAGAATTTCTTGTGCAAGGCAAGGATGTGCAAGAATGAACCATGTGGAAATATCCATCTTGGAAAGGTTTCTTCAGTCTGCTAGTGCTCCTTGCAATGAGAACAACAGACATTTTGGAAATAGAGAAGTCACACAAAGTTGCAGAACTCAGAAGGAAAGAGGAACAGATGGTTCCACTAATGAGTTTTCTAAAATACACACCCTGTCCTTGGTGGACGCCGTGCAGTAGCTGAAATGTTCCACTGATTGTTTTCTTAAATATCTAGACCTTTTCTAAGAGGATTTACATAGTCAAGTTGTGTTAAATTCTAAAAGCCAATATGCAAAATTTATGGTTTGCTTTGTGTTTGTTATTTGGTTCTGTTTCCTTCATGACATACCAGTGTCAAGAAAACCACGAGTCTGAATTTTCACACAGTTAACAGACCTGTCCACCTCTTCTCTGTTCTGCTGTAAATTATTTGGTTTTACCAGGAGGATGGTCAAAAGTGCCCAGGGAGGTTACAGAATGTCCATCACTGAAGGTGTTCAAGACTCAGCTGGACAAGCACCAAGCTAACTAACTACTGTGACTAGGCTGATGTCCAGACTCCTTCTCAAACTAAGCTGTTGTGGGATTCTGAGAGAGCAAAGGATCTTAACAAAAAGAGAAAAAAATGTTGAAAGAATCCATGCTACTGATCCATCATTTGACTTCTTCTGTTTGTTTTTCTTTTCCTCCAAGTCAGTATTGCTATACTAAGTATTAGTCTGAGCCTTTATTACTGCATAAAACATTTCTTTATTCAAATGAAAAGCTCATTATGACTTTCCAGCTACCAGTGCAAACACTGTACTTAGCCAAATGGTAATTGTATCGGTCTCCTTTCTATTCCAATCCTGCTCTGAAACTTGTGTCCCTCAAATGAGTAATTACCTACAAAATAATTAAATGTTGCTGATATGGTCTCCCCATCCCACTTGTACACAGGAACAGCAAAGCCTGTCTTCCCTGGAATCTATCTCCGTCATGTCGGATAAGCTGAGTGCCCATCACAGGGCTGGCATCGATCCCTGCTCAATTACAGATGAACACAGCACCATATTAAAAGACAAATAAGGTTTAATTTTAATCACAGACAGCCTGTAAGTCCATGTTCCATTATAGATTAAAAGAAGCAATTATTTTTAAAAGTAAAGATTTAATGAAAGGCCTTACTAATACATAGACACGCTGCTCCCTCTGCATTCGGAGGCCGACTCTGCAGCAATGGGGGGATTGCTGCGAGCAATCGGAGCAAGGCAAGGGAATGCATCGTGGAGAAGAATGTTTCTCCTTCAGGTCACAAACACACCTTCTCAACAGGGTTTCTTTTGCAAGACTTCTCTTTCAAAAGAGTAATATCACAGACTATTTATAGACAACAAATTAACTCTGTGGCCAGAGTTTTATTGTTACTAAGACAGAGTAAATGCAAAATAATTGCACTGAAGCAGACAGAAATTCCACACTAACGACACCGAGTGCTGCTGGAATCACTTTATCCCAGATTCAGAAAGGTAGTTAGGAGCCTAATTCTCATTTGAATTCAATGGGAGTCAGGCACCTACACATCTCTGAATCTAGACATTATAGTCTTCCATCTGTAACAAGAGGAGTTGGCTTGCATAATTAACTCCAGAATCTGGGGCATCAGAATTCTTATTTTCTTACTATTCATTCTTTAGTACTAGTTTCCAATCTTCCTCGTTTATTGAGGTAGTATAATGTTTGTGAGGCTGTGAAATAATAAAAATGTAGCTCTAAAATGTTGCTGATATTAGCTCAGAGAATGTGGAGATAAAAACGTGTATATTTAGAGAGACATCTCCTCACTGGGTAATCAGACAATGCTGTTGACTAGTGCTGTGAATGCAATTCCACTTGTACAGAGAAAGCATGAGAGGCTGTACATAAACAAAGTTAACATCTCAATTTTTAAAGCTATTTTTATACAATGCCATTCTTTTGTATAGGAATTTTACATATTCTGTTCAACTAGAAATGCTTTAATGCATTGAACAATCTCTCCTTCATTTTCAAAATTTAAATCTACCTCCTTTAGAAGGGTTAAAATTAAAGACATTGTTATCTCAATCTTATAACTACCATTCACAGTTAAAACACAACAAAATAAACCAGGATTCCCTTTCTATAAAGAACCTGCATTTTATCTTTTTTTTGGTCTGTAGAATGAGAACCTCAACAAAGAATTGCAGGCATTTCAAAACATTTTACGGATCTCATCTCAAAAGGCCACTTAGAAGACTTCTGATGATGAACAAAAGAGTTGGGAAACCTCAACTACTTATTCTCAGCCCTCCATATTTTTTTATCTTGCTAAATTCCTTTTGGTTTTGTCCTCACTGATACCTGAAGGAAAAAAAAATCTCAAGCATCTCTATATTGTTAGATATTCACAAAGAGAATACAGGAAGGCATCAAGCCAGTGCTACACTGGAACACAGCACCTCATAGCACAGGTGCAATGCAAAGATCCAGCTTTAGGAAAAACAAGGGTGTTTGTTTTCCAGCTGGGATTGGACTAATTTTTCATACCCACATTTGCATACACCCAGTTAACAGAAACTACTAACTGGATTAGCCAGGCCTGGGGATAACCAGGATTGTGCAGAAGCAAATCCTTACTGGAATCCTATTTCTTTCCATTTTTTAATATCCCTTTAAATATAACGAATTCCAAGGTTTAGGGATACCACCAAATTCTTCCAACATGTTCTGTGGCATATCTTAAAAGACACATGAAATCAAGACTTTGTTACATCCCTGCACAGAAAACCTGTGAAAACAAGATAAGATACACAGAGAAACTTCTGCCTTAGCACATCTTTCATTAGGAATATGTGGATATAAGAGTTCTTCAGCAGAAGTAACAGATTCCACTAAAATATTTAGAATATGCAAAGCTACAGATCATTCTCTACCTGATCTAGTATCAGTTCAAGTCAAGACCTGGATTCTTGGTCCAACTGTGACTTTAGGATCAACACAATTATCTTACTGTATTGACACCAAACATATTGGACATTAAATTTATTATCAATTACTTTTGGAAACTTTCTAATTTATAGTTATCTATTCTAAATTTTGTCAGCAACTTCTGCAAAGAAGAAATACATTTATAAGTGAGAAAAGTTAGGGAACGTATCCACTGCTTTTAAAAGCCACTTAAGTACTTGCTGTGCATTCAAAAGTAGAGACTTGTGCATGGAAAATGTAAGCTGATAGCTCACACTGAAAATGTCACCTGCTTTATTCCTACTCTAGAAGAACTTATTGTCATGGTTTATTTGTCAGGTTCAAAGGCCTCACCCATATGTTCCAGCATGGCCACATTGTCTACCAAATCCTCATATGGATTTCATCCCCAAAAGCAAAACACTCTTCTAGACTGACCTATTATAAAATGTACCTTTAGAGAGGCTGCTGAGGAACTCTCACATTCTGTGCAGTCTTCAGAGATGATGTGAATTAAGGTATTTTTCAAAAGCATTAGTCCTCCCTCCCAATTTGTGTTTGCAGCAGTGACAAATAGGATTTGCTGTTATTAGCTCTCACCAAAACTGATGCAGCATTTCAGCAGGGTAAGGGATGTCTTCATTCCCACTGTGACTAATAGCACTGGGACATTTACATGAGATTGCTATTTTCACAGATAGCAATTAGGTGCTTGATTCTGCCATGGCCTTTCAAAAGGTCTTAGGTACCTCAAATTCATGTAATGGTACATACATATATAATATTTGGGGGAAATTTTACAAGCACAGTACTGTAATATGCTGAGATATTTATGTATGAACAATATCTCAACATAAAAACCAGTGCACTTAAAGTCTGAAATACTTCATAAAAATGGCCAGTTTTTATAAGCATCATTTTGAAATTAACTGAGTCATTTTGGCTGCATAATCATACCCCTGAAGGGATGCAATAAAACATAAATTCAATCAAATACATTTTTAGAACAGGCTTCAAGCAAGTGCATGTACAATTTTGATCCAAATATCTAGTCATGAGTATAATATCAGACCTTTAATTATAATTTCTATTATAATTGTTCTATTGAAGAGAATGTAGCCAGTGCACTTACCTGCAATTATGCACACACAGTCTGTGGACAGAGTAGATAAAGACCCTCCTGTGAAGCATCACCTGCTGAGCTAATTCACCCAACTGCTTCAATTCCGTTTGCCCTCAGTCTGCCGTTCCAGCGATTACATCTAAATGAAAAGGTAAGCAAACACCACAATGAGGAACATCACCAGATTTAGGGTTGAAATTTACAATTTGACTTTTATTCTTGGACAACCAGTAGGTTAGGGTCACGGGAAGAGTGTTGTGAGACAAAGGGCTTTGAACACTTTCTGATGGTAGTACCTGTGAATACCTTGAGTGGCTAAAATGTGTTGCCTCATGTGACTCACTACAGAGCTCACCTGGCCTTCTGTGAGAGCTGTCCTGGATTTTACTCCTACTATATTGTGATTTATAAACTCATGAAGAAAAGTCTTCCTGGGAATATCTAGTGTAGCACAGCAGGCTGCTCTTCAAAACTTAAATACTCTTTCTGGGCCACAATTCTAAAGGGTTTTCTGTGACACTACGATCCAAAGGAATACACAAATGTTTATCTGAAATATCCATATGCTGATATATATGTTCCCATGTTATAATATGCATCATCTGCTAATATTTACTGCAGTTTAGCATCCCCAAAGCACCATGGAGCAGCTCTGTTACCAACATTAGCTGTGTACAGCTCTGTGTGCATTCAACAAGCCCAGGTGTCCATCCACACGAGGCCCTTATGGGAAGGAACTGATGTGGAGATAACTCAGTCTCTTGCATTGTGTGTGTCATGGAACAGCAGCATCTCATTGCCACACAGTGCACCTCTTATTAAGAACAGAAGCTATAAATGCACTAAAGCTATTCCAGAAAGAAAGAAAGCAGAATACCTCCATCAGATGGCCCAGGTCTCCCCTCCTCCCATCCCAGCCATGATTTAGGTACTTCTCTGGAAAATATCAGCTCTCTGGCACATTTTATAGTTGCTTCATGCTGCCCAAAGTATCATTTAATGGGTTATACAATACAATTCAACCCAGTATATGGTCAAAAATCTCCTCCAGTACATTCCGAGGTACACGATGTAATGTGTAGCTATAATGTCAATTCTTTTAAATATAAGCCCTATCTGGGATTTTTACACAGAGTCCACTCCTCCCCCAAAATCTTTCTTGACCTTGAAAACTAAAAACATGTTAGCTTAGTCTGCTGGGGAAATAGCAGTAACAATGCCAGGCTATTAAAAATACCATAAAATAAATTTCAACCAAAAGCAAACAAACAAAAACCCTCAAGCTGACAACAAAAAAGGAAGCATTTTCACACTATAGATAGTGAAATATTACTAGGAAAATCTTCCCAAAAGGAGCAAAGTAAAATTATTATGAATATGATAAAAAGTTTAAACAACAGAAGACATTTTCAGAAAATAAGAATAATGTCTGTGAGCCAGAATATTACTACAGAATGGAGAATGCCCAGTATTAATTATTGCAGCAGAAGTGCCTGCTCCTGCTGCACTCTGAGCTGCCAATTAACTCCTGTGCAATGACCACCACAAAGTTAACCAGCACCATGTCTTGGAGGCATTGGGTGTTTCCAGTAAACCCCAAACAAACTATTTAGTCTACCAACTATTCCTAAAAGCCCCCTAAAACAGAGGCTGAGGTGGTAATTAAGCCATGTATCAATAATTTAATTAAATACTTCAATTTATAAGATACATAAGCATGAAATAAAGAAAAACTGAAAAATATACAAATATGTTGGCCTCTCAGTCAGAACAGAGCTGACTGGAAGGATTTTTTTCCATCATATGACTGACTCTCTGCAGTTCTAACGCCATCATCTCCCCACCTTGCTGCCATTAGACACTCCATTGCCATGGGTTGGTTGCTTTCCCTGGGGCTGCTGATAAAGTTATTATAAACCTGGACCAAGCACAAAGCAATGAGTTCCACCCTTTGGTGATTTTATCTTAGACAGAAAACGCTAGGAAAAAAAAAAGAAATATTTTAAAAAATAGAGGTGTTTGGCTCAGCTTCTGAAAAACTGTTTTGCAATTAGAGACCATCTTGATCACGCAGATGTCTGGCTTAAACTCCTTTATATTCTTTATATAGGGATTTAAGAAACACAGCATCGTTTACACAAGTCCATTTAAATGATTTGGGCATACAGCTTTTTGCTTTCTGCACTAATTCAAATATTCCTATGTGACTGCTTTAGATAATGCCATGAATTACATGGAAACCTTGATCACACAGGTTTGAATGAGCAGTGCCAGAATTTAGCCTTGGGCTGCCACTGTTCGTGTAACTTCAGCTTCAAAAACAGAGGCAAAAATCCTTGCTCTCTTTTCCAAACACTTTCCAAAGCCAAGACATACCCCTGGAAAGCTGCAAACAAGGCAACATCTTTCCAGACCTTCTACAAACACATGAAGATGTGTTTATTGCCTTAGAAATAGTCAATAGGTCTATCTCTTTATATAGATAACAAACAATATGCACCAGAGCAGCAATATATTAAGGTAGATCCCTATCAAACATTTAATCTTCAGTAATTCAGCACACCAGTGGTGCAAATCATGATGAAAACTGCAACAAGATTGATACCTGTTTGCCAAATATTTAATGAGTGCAACTGAAATCTAGGCATTGTGAGGTGGCTGAATTCCTTACATCTCAGTTTTTCAAGACATGCATGATGAACACCCAGCAACACACATTAGCACTTTACTTCAGACAGGTCCCAAAATGAAGAGCATCAACTGTGGGAATCATCAGAGCTTCATGGAGCTAATTGGTTCATTTGGCATGAACTTCATGGTAGTGCTCCCTGTCTGGGTTGGGGTGTTCCAAACACTACAGAACAAATCCTTCTCCTCTCCACTTCAAGAGAGCAAAATACCATCTGAAGAAAAGGATGACACAAAAGAGATTCATTGCCTTAAAAATTGTGTCCATTCTATAGAAACAGCAGGAGTCAAAACCAGACTGTCAATTCTGTGGAAAATAAACAGCAACAAATCCACACTACCCACAAAGAAAGCTCACAGAAACATGACCTCCAGAGTTTTGGTAGAAAAATACACATTAACAGCCCACCAAGAAGTGTTAAGTCTCCTTTCTATGAAAGCAATGGTTGCACTTAAACAAAAGCAGACATAAGCAGTTACTGCAGAGATGGAGAAAGCTCCACATTATCAGCATTTCTGAATGTTACCAACTCTCACAAATTCAAATATTTATGACGGAGGATATAGGGGGAGATGTCTGCTAGTGTGCCTTTTAACCCAAGACAGACACACAGAGAACACATCCATAGGATACAAGAGAATATTAGAAATTCAAGGGCTGTCATCCCTGACAATCACATAAACAAGGGTGTACAAGAAAGGAGCCAAATCACCACTATATAACAAACATATTTACCTCTCTTGGGCTTAGAGTTATTTTTCTATTGAAAGAGTGGGAAGTAACTGAATTCCTGAGATAAGCCAGAAGGTTTGGTGATTTCCTCTGCAAAATTTGTGAACTCAAAGCACTTCACACACACTCTCACCTCCCCTGATTATTTTTTTGCTGCTCCTGCTTTTGTTTGCTGTTGATAAAAGAAAAGGCTAGCAGTTTATCTCCAGCAAGGATTTACAGCTGTAGCAACACTTCTGGGTCACCAGCTCCAGCTAGCCAGGCTGGCACAGGAAACTTGTGAATGCCAAAGGCAGGGAATCCAGAAATGCCCTGGTTTTAAATAAAAATTAAAACTAAAAGGGGAAAAAAGAGAGAGGAAATAAAGGAATGGGGCATAATTATCATGACTCCTTTAACTACCAGTATATACATTTTGCAGCATTAGGAGCTCCATCCTCTTTTGAAACTTTGACAATACACTGAAACTTTATGAAGATTTACTGGGAGAGAAAGAGGGAAGTTGACAGTGCAAAAATAGCTTTTCAGTTTATAATGCATTCACTTGGGTAACCTGACAGGCTGTGGTCCATATTAAAGGTTTGGATAGTCAATACAGATTTTGAAAAGAAGGAGCAAACCCTTGCCTTCTAATTTAAAAAAAAAAAAAAGTGATTTGGGAGACAATTCAGATCCCTGGTCCCAAAGGAAAGGTGATGCTTCATTGCAGTCTATAAGAAGGCAGAGGGGCAGAGTAGAAATAAACTCCAGATCTATTGAAGGGATTAAGAGACACTACCAACAGGACTGAAATTATTCTGGGCCCAGACATTAAATAGATAAGTGATGGATACCACGTAGATGAGTTTTGCAGTATCTCAGTCCTTACTTAGGCAGTTCAGTTTTGATTCATTCAAGGAAAATATAAATTTAACAATGGAGACTTCTTGGTCTAGCCATCAAAGAGGAAACAACTTCTGGAAGCCTAAATACCACAAATTCCATCTGGAAATGTACATCTTTAATACTGCAAGTGATTTACCTCTCTGACCGTTTATTGAGTGGCACAGGATACTCACAACCTCCAGACATTCTGCAATTCAAAAGTGGATTTTTATCAAGGCAAAGCTCTAGATCCAAAAAGAAGCCCTGTGGATGTGGTTTGAAGGATGGCAACTGCTGAAGGATAAGCTTGGTCTTTCAGAAATTTTTATTATACAAATTCCAAACTGATCTACATGGGAACATTTCAGAACACAGCAAAGCTAATACACCTACGTAAACAACTTGAATAGAAATCCATAGTGACCTTACAAATTCAGCTTCAACTTAGTTGGCTGGTGACCCCCAGCAGCACTCAGAGGGTAAGCTGCAAACGAGGCAAATCAAGAGGCATGAAAATTCCTTAGAAGTGGTGTGATTTTTTCCCCCCCAACTCAGTCCAGTAACAAGGAGGTGATTCAAATTATTCAGCAGATGGCTCAGATGTTAGAACAGCTTGGTAGAAGCAGGACAAGGCTAATTAGAGCATTATGCCTGTGCCTTTTCTTCTTTATTTTCCACATCATTCCCTTTTCCTTTCCATAGAGTGTACCCAGCCTCTTCATTTCTCTCTCGAATATCATCCTCTAGCTCAGCAATGCTCCCCTGCAGCAGCACAGCACAGAAGTGCAGAATAAGCAAGAGATTTGTGCCAAGCAGGGAGCCAGCAGGTAGAGTTTCCCTCTTGGCAGGTGTGCAGCTATTTTCAGCTCCTCGCAGGGAAACTGCTCTTTTGCTGTGTTCTAAAAGCACCTGTGAACACCCTGTGAGTGTTCATGCAGATTGATGGCCGGGTTTCTACAACTGCTCCCTGAATTAAACTCATGGGAACACACAAGACTGAAGGGCACAGGTTGCACACCCCGAGCAAGCCTGGACTGTCAGGGAGGTCAGTGAATGAGGGCTGTGATCCCACAATCTTCAATGGGAAACCAGGAAAACTCTGCGGCAGAGCTGTGTGTGCAGGGCTCATCCAGCACCCAGTGCCCCTGGCAGCCCTGCCACTCTCCAGGGCTGGGATTGGGCAGCCTGAGGGGCCCAAGGCTGGCACTGCTCCCAGAGGGCATTAGGACTTGCTTAACCATATTGCCCTCCCTGGAAACAGGAGCTGCTGACAATTGTTCACATTAGCATTAATCTAGAACAAGACTTCCCTTCCCTGCTCAGTGTTGCTCCATCCACTTTGTATTCATCATGATGACTTTTGTGTCTACAAACCTCAAGATGTTGGTATTGGAGTGGCTGAGATTATTGACATTCACAAGGTTGTACATTGGTATGAGAGAACAGGAAAACCATTTCATCTGGTGATATAAGTCAAACTAATATCAGATAAAACCCCACCAAACATATCTGCCTATGTGAATGAGTAACTACTTCTCTATTTCACAAATAGATCATGTTACATGGTAGGAATCACCTTCCATCTAATGCAGAAATATAAATAATGTCAACCCTGGGACCACCTATTAACTTCTTTCTTTGCTCATACAATTCCAAATGGGATTGCTAGTTTTGTTTCTTGTCTTAACTGTATCAGGGAAAGGGATGAGGAACCTTTGTACAAATCCTTTGTATTTAAGATAATCTAAATATGTATTGCTTGAAAAGACTGCCACAAGTGCTATCTTAGCATAGTATAAATGGGGACTAGAATACACCAGGGTCATTTACAACTGTCTTTTTCTTTTCTTAACAGAATATGCTACAATTATATCTGTGTTGAGCCACTGTGAGATACAGAGTGGTACAAGACCTTTAAGTTTTTTTAATTTTTTACTTTTGCTGGCAGACATGTTGATGAGATTGTGGTTATAAGTTTCAGCTGAATAAATTTGAGAAAATGTGTGGACTTTATTTTTAATTAAAACCATGTTCTATTTCAAAGTCATAAACTTGTTGTTAGTTACCTATATGTGAACTTGGAGTAATTGCACTGGCATTACTTTAATGACTCAATGTTTATAAGCAGGGAACTTAGAATGTGAATTAGTGAATCACATTTAGTGAATTACTAGAAAGCAAAGGTAAGGCAGCATTTATTACTGATTATGAGCTTGACCTATACTAACAAATTTTCTAAAGCCTCTTGGAAGGAAATGCAGCATGAAGGGACAGCAGTGTGGAGGTCCAGGAGCCAGCCTATTCCCACAAATGTTTTTCATAGAGACACTGATAAGATATGGAAGTTAGCAGAGCAATGACAAGATCTTCAGATCTCTCTGTGCTGTGTGCCACAGTCCCTGAATGCCACCACAGCAGTAAAGAACAGCTCACACCCAGTTTTAAACCACTCTGATCTTTGGAATCTCAGGGTCACAAGGAACAACAAACACACATCTTCCCTTTTCTTAATCAAGTTGTTCCTGACTTAAGACTGAACTCTGAGAAATATTTTTCTTTTTGTCTCTTAAAACACACGCAAGTGTTTGAAAATGTTCTTCAGCATAACCAAGTCCCTGCAGAAATTTAACAGGGACACACAGCAAAGCTCTTATAACTGGCCCAATAAAATAATCAAGTCCATAGCTCAGACCAGGTACACACTAATATGAAAGAGCAATAGTTTAAAGATGCCCCAACACAACTTTTGCAAACCTTCAAGCATCATATTTAGCAAATGTGTTGCTATTTATTCAGTGTTTAAGCTGCAGCCATGCTTAGTGAGGTCAACATATAGGTCTGTGCATAATCTGAAAAGTTATATAAATATCTATATATAATATATAGAATGATGCAAAGAGACCAATGATTTTTATCTTATTGTACATCAGACAAGACACCTTCCAGCAGTGACTGTATTAGCAGACTGTTTTTAGGCAAAGAAACTGAAAACAACCATGCAAATGGAAAGAGTTTTGTACCATATCTTTGTAAAAAAACTTTCTAGAGAGGGGGCAATAAGTACAATACAATAATTTGAAGTGGAGATGTTTTAATCACACCATCTGGGCTGTAGAACTAACGAGCAAAAGGGTATATCTATTAGTGACTGTAACAGTAATTGTTATTTTAATTGGCTGAAATAAACTCTGCTGCCCCCAGGCCAGTCATAACACTATGTTGGTGTAGAGCTGCTTTCCCTTCAGAAGGCAGAAATGCAATGGAAAATTTTCCTGTGAATAAGTAAGAAGCTAAAATAGAACAGATACTAATTTTCATAAAGATTGTCTGTGAGGCAAAAACAAAAAAATACCACCCACTCTAAACCAAAATATAGGATAATAAATTTCCCTGAGTACTGGTATTGGACAACACTTCATTCATGCATCTGGCATGAAAACACATGGAGAAAGGATGGTCTTGTAAATATTTAACAAGATTCTGACAAGAATCCCATGGAGGTGATAATTATAATTAATATTTTGGGTGATCTAAATTTTATTGGAAAAAGAGTATATTAAAAATAATTTTAGATACTTAGATTTTACAAAATATCTTTGCAAATTAATTAGATCCGTGACATTTAAAAATAAACAGAAATGTTTCTTGACATCGTAAAATGAGGAGTGTCAAAAATATCTGTGCAAAATTGACATTAAAGTTTCACTTCTAGTCATTCAATAGCATTGATTATTTTCTGTCTGCTTACTAAAAACTATTTTGACAAGTCTTAGGTACATGAAAACAATCTTTCTTTCACTTCATGTATTTTGCAACGTGCTTCAACTCAGACTTTGTAACAGCAAATATTTTAGCTCATGTTTAAGGCTGAACCAGCATCCAGGTTATGAGATCCAACACATACAAAGGTAGAATCAAGGTCCCCAACCAGTTCACTGTAGAAATAGTTACCCAAATCAAATAATAGCAAAGTCTTCACTAGCTAATAATGGAACAATCCTCGGTGCTTATCTCAGTTCTGTACCCAGAACAGAGGCACAAAACAGGGGCTCACACCCCCCTCGCACCTCCCCAAGAACATCCCAGTCCCTGGGTGATAACCTGCTCTAAGGGAATGTTTCACCACCCTCTTCAACCTGAAGTACCAAGCAAATTAAACATTCCCTACTGATCAGAACGTGAACCTAAAAACTGTGTAACGACAGCTGATGTTCTCCCTCTGCAAAGTGAGGCTTCTCAAGCGTGGACTGAAACCCATTTCCTCCCCATCCCAGATGGACAGTGTCCAAACAAAGGCAACCAGCCAGACCCTGCTCAGCATTTGTGGTTAGGCATTCCAAGAAGCTTCCCACTGAGCAGGGCTGCTGCTGTGCTCTCTATCCAGTGAGGATTTACCCTCCCCAGAGATTTCTGCAGTGCCTCAGGCTGCTCTATGCAGAGTTCTTTCAGATTTCCACCCTTTAGGTACGGTACCCAGCTCAAGACTGAGGAGCTGGGCCCTTTGTGGGCAGCAGGAATCTTGTTATGTTGCAATTGCTGCAAAGTTGAATAGAGTTGGGATACATTAATTCTGGGTATGAGCAAACATGTAAAAAGGAAAAAATATACTAACTGTTTTACATCAAAGGCAAGACAACTTATGTGCTCTTTCTGCTTCTGTGTTTCAAAAGCAATTATTCACACTAACTTCTATATTTAACTATGTCCTGGTCTCTTTCTTGGGGGCGAGGATACTAAAACACATGCAGGATTTTGGTTAACACTGAAAGAACTTGCCTGTTGAGAGGAAAAGCTTTTCCTGCAGGAGACTGAAGCTGTATGAGGTCTCCTGCAGACTGAACCCTCCTGAAGGACTTCAGGACTTCCTGCGATTTCATTTGGTATCTTCACCTCCCAGAGCTTAATAACAGTGTTTTAAGGGACCAGTTGAGAAATAAAAGTTGTTTGTTGTTTTGGTTTTTTTTAAATGAAATAACTTTAGTAATGTCACCTTGCTGCTGTTTCTGTTTGCCATATTTTAAGGTATAGGACAGACAAACAATTAGACAACTGATAAAAGTGGAGATCCAAGATTACACCCTATGTTGAAACACAGACCTTGTCATCAAGGAATTAAAAGTAGTATTTTACATTTTAAAGGGCTGAACTTTGAGATAATTATGGCTGAATGTCTCATATGTTATAAAAGGGTTTTACAGCATGTTAGATTCTCCCTTATAAAATGACAGCAGTTACTATTTAAAAGTTCGAGTTCTGGCAGATTTTGGCAGATTTTTGTAATAGTGGCCAAACCTTATGTTTATATCTTTATTTAATGGAATTTACACCTATATTTTGGCTCCAGACTTCTATTAAAAATAGCCAAGAACAAATGAGTTTGTATCTTTTGGAAAGACATGACATCGTATTTCTCTGATTATGAGTAAAAGGCCACAAGCTTTGCATCATGCAGACAGTGTAGGGTCTTGTCTGGCCTTGTTTAGCTCTGCTAGTAATTGTACAGCAATTATGTTGACAATTGTCTAGCAATTAGGTTCCTTGGATTAGTTTGAGTTAGTTTTAATTTGTAGGGCTGACAGGCAGTTACACAGCACCGAGTGACTGAACTGTCATTGCAGCAGAAGGCTCTGGGGAGGAGGACAGAGGCAGCATGGACAGAGGTCCCAGCACATCAGAACCATCAGGCTGGGAGAACAACATTCCTTTACTCCAGTGGAACCAGTTTCAGAGGAAAGAAAGTAAACAAAAAGCCCGAAAGTGGAACCAGCAGAAAGTAAAAAGAAAAAAAAATACATAAGCAGAGTATACTTTATAAGATCAAAACAAATTCACCCCAAAACTGAGAAGGAGGAATAAACCAACATCACAGGGCTGCCCACAGAGAGAAGCAGGAACCCTTGATCCCTGGTCTCACAGCCCTCCCACCACAGCCTCGGGATGCTGCCAGCTCCTTGTCATCCCTTTGGCCCCACAGTGGGCACTGGGACCCCCAGCACCCAGGGGACACCCAAAGAGTGAGCATCACACCAGGGAAAAGCAGGAGGTTGCAAAAGGCTTCTCTGCAGAACCCCTGGCAGTTGCATTGTTGAGTTCTCCTCGTTTGGGATGCACTAGGAACACACATTATTACCAACAAACCCTTTGGACTCAACCAGCCCAAGTGAATCCCTGCCTTCCCCTGGGAGGTGTACCCCCTCTCTGCCCCCAAGGAGATGCTGAGAGTGCTGACCCTGAACTCCAGGGTGGACTCTGATGACTCAGAAAGAATGCTTTCTGCATCTTTTTCTGTTCTGTGCAATGTTTCATGCTCAGCATTTATCTAATGGCATTTCAGGCACCGCTCATAATTACATTAAGCAGAACTGATGGTTAATTGTCTTACACATGCCCTCAATTCTACTGAGATCACTGAAGATCCTCCTGTAAGTACAACAAACTGGTCACTGCGGTTTTGCTTACAAATACTCTGGGGTGTTTTGTTGTTTTTTTTTTTCCTTTTGGGGGAGGTACTATTCAATTAATAATAACAGAACAGAGCACATCACATTTTGGAACTATTACATGCAACAATTTGCATTTAAGAGTGATGGACCTTGTTATCTTCAGGGCACTGAACACTTTGGTAAAAATTCTCACAGCAGATGCAAACAGCAATGCCCACACTTATAGCCCTCAGCATTTTCCACTACAAAGACATCTTTTCATTAGCTTATAACACCAGGCTGATCTTAATCATGCTGCCAAGGTGGTTGTTGTGCTTAACTGCTTTCCTAGAATCAGGTATGCAAATGCTCCCTATCAGACCCAGGGGCTGTGGATTAAGTCATTGGCTATGCTGACCTAAACCACATTAAAACTTATCTATGATATTTTTAACTTATACAATACATAATATACAGTCATAACTGTAATAAGATGTCTAATATATTTCAAACAACACAGACCTTTTTATTCTTTTTCTTTTTCAAAAAAAAAAAAGAATGAAAGAGGAAGAATTTTGATAACTAAAGGAAAAAGTAAGGCAAATGGGAATTGTAAGAATAAATTATTCTAGTGATAAAAAATTAATATTCTGTATAAATAACAGAGATTATTGGGTTTAATAACCACAAAAGTAAGCATTTTTCAAATAATAATTCAAAGGAGACCCCTTCAGAAATAAACAAAATGACAACTATTTAAAAGCCCTGATATTATTTTGAGGAAAAAACCCACGCAAACAGTAGAGAGGAAGTTGCTTCCCTTTGCACATATACTTTAAAATGACCTTTAAAATAGTTTTACCTCTTAGAGAAAGCCTTGAGAGGCTGCTTTATATGCTTTATCTTTCAGACATGTTTAATCACCTAGTTTTCAAAACAGCATCTGAGAGATCATCAGACATATTTGCCAACTTTCCTCAAACACTGGAGAACATTCCTAGCTCAGATCCCACAGTGTGATACATCTTTTCAATGTGGAGTTCCCCTCATTTTAGCAGGCATGTAGAGCAAAGTAAAATAACAAATAAATGCTTAAGAAAAGCAAGTTTCTGTCAAAGTCACCTATCTGATTTTCATGTTTCACTACAAACATGCCTCCCAAAACCAGCCTTGTCAAAGCTTGCCCTAAAATACCATTCTGAAGAACAGACTTTCAGCAAATATCTCTCCAGACAAAAAGTCCCCCGAATTTGAGTTCTCCTGGTCCTCCTCATGGAGGTTCATAGTTTAGCCAGTGCTAATTCACCCTCTTTCCTCTGGAGCAGCCTCTTTACTGTGCAGTCAATGGTGCCATGTGGAAACATTAACACCAGATGTGGATGATTAATAACTGTGTAGAAAAGCTAAACTTTTTCTGATAGACCACATAAATCTCTCTACTGTGGGATGTCACTTCTCCAGTCTGTAGCCTTTGCAAAGCTTTTTTGAGGCATTTGCTGCCTTTTTCTCTCTTGAAGTACTCAGATGCTAAGACACTAATTATGATGATGCACTAATTATCAAAGACCTGCAGAATTATAGAAAAGACTGATGTTTATTGCCTTTTGGAAAACTAAATAAAAGACCTTACAATGAAGTTATCCTTATAATAAATAAATAAAAAATATTATTTATAGGATGCTATTAGGAAAAAAACACCTCTTCTCCAACATAATTTTTTTAATGTAAAATGTTTTATGTTATTGGTGAAATAACAACTTATATCCCTTGATAACATTTTCATATGTCCATGAATAAATAACCTGAGTATATTCAAGTTGAAAGAAAATTCAGCAAAATTATTAATTTTACAATAACTTCCACTTAACCTCATCTTAGGCTTGTCTCTAAGCCTGAGCCTCAATGCTGCTGAAGTTGTTGCATGAACACAAGGCTGCAGACTTGCTGAAAGAGCCTGTAGGAACTGACACCCATCAGCCAGATGGAGAGATTCAGAAAAATAATTGGGCTTCTCTGCAGTCAGCACTTCCCCAGAACGCACTTGATGAATCTGAAGTCATGAAACACTAATATTAACTGAATTCTACCAGAATTACCTTACAAATTCTACTCCTTTCCCTTTTGTAAACAATTTTTTTTTCATTTAAGCAAGAACCATAGTAATATCTACATGTAAAATATTGGTTTCCCAGAGTCTTTATTAAATTAAATATTGACTTAGCAAGCACTGTGTCATTCATTATTTACTTTACCCAATCTGTGGGATTTATTAAAAAATGGATAAGAACAGCTACTGGTAAAATCCCTCCAGGTGAGCTCCCCAGCCAAGCCAATTATGAAATAAGTAAACTTACAGTTACTAAATAAAATGACAGTTTTCGATTTTAGCAGTTGGTGATATTTTAAAAGGACACTTTGAGACACTTACTTGAAATGAATTAGGTGCACAGTTCCATAAAAAAAATTAAGATTGCTTTTATTTTATTTGCCAGACCTTTCTGTTCCTCTCTGCCCTTTTCTAGAAGTTGATTTCTCATTTTATGAGAAGGGTTTTTTTCCTGTATTTCAATAGTTTTCTTTCTCCCCTTATGCTATTTTAAGCCAACTTGTGTGTATCTGAGCAGTGTCAGTCAGAGAGCTACAGACCACCCTGCAAAGAGCTGGGAAAACACTTTTAAGTGGAAAGACAAGTTTAATAAGGAAAAGAACATTTCCAGGTAACTATTTCCTTGCTGCTTGAAAAATGCTGTTTGGTCTAATGGTTCGGATGTTATCCTGTGCACAGGGAGGAGTTCTGCATCCAGCTGCTTATGGATGCAATTCCATGGGCACAGAATTCTGGCCTGCATAAGTTTCAACCCAGTATTTTACTGCTTCTAGCCAGAAATTCTCATTTATTAAGTGCACAATGTTGCACATACACAATGCCCTTGATTCAGATTCCCTATTAAGCCCTAAGTAGTGTACATTAAAGGAACGATCAAAAGCACTTTCAATATTGTTAATTAACCAAAAAAAAAAAGCCTCATCAGCAAGGGAGTAAAAGGTTCAGCAGGACTCCACAAGCAGCCCCTTTTCTTCTTTTTTTTTTTAATTTTTTTTTAAGTTAATAGATAATTTTTAAAGTTCTGAGAGACAAGACACTGTGTTGCATGATACACTTCCCCTGCCCTGCAAACTTCATTTCTTTGATGTTGTGTAAGCTTGTGGTTGCCTTGGAACTGAGATACATTTCACCTCATTCTGATCCCTGGACTATGCCAGAAACTTCCAACATAAATAACTTGTACGTCACACAGGAAAAAAAAAATATGGCCACAGAGGTTAATTGATCACATCCTTGATTTCAAAGGCCACGGTTGGTTTGAAAAAGGAAAATTAGAGTTCATGAAATGTAACTACTACAATAGTCCTGAGCACAGAGAGCCTGCAAGACCTTTCACCCACCCAAAGCCGATGTTTGTAACTAACACATGAACTGAAACATCCCAGGGGAAACCCACCCTGATCCAGGTCATCAGCAGAACACTCTAACACAGAATTGTTGTGGGGAAGAAAAGGACTTTCACTCTCAGACTGGTTTTTGTTGGACTAAAGGTCCATATTGAAATCACCAGTGCAGGTGTGGTGCCACTTTAGCAGCAAAACAGCATTTCAAAGCCTGGGGGAGGAGGGGAAGGGAGGGCAGACACAGGACATGAGACCCCTCACGGAGGGAAAACTCTCATCCCTGAGCTGCTGCTTCACTCTTAGAACCAACCAGACTGGTCTGAAAAACTCTATTTGCTCAGGCATAAAACCTTTGCTTAAGCTTTACAGAGATCTAGATGAAAGCAAACAGCATGAGAGGCAAAGTTCATGAGTTTTCATTATGTTTGGATACGCTATTAATAAAGATTTCTCTACAGACAATCCCCAGCAACATTGTACCTATCAATAGCAGCACTCAGACATTAATACTGTCAACAAGAAACGAGTGATCACAATCTTGCACCTGCATATAAAGAGCTTATGGGCTTTTATTTGGTGATGAGCTGCAGAGGTGGAACTGCAAAAAATGTGTCTGCAGGAGACGGGGTAGGAATTAACACACCTGCAACCAACAGGGAGAGGTGGTCAGTCTATTGATCAGTGTGTGTGGGAAGGAAAGAAAAGGAACCCTCATATGCAGGTACAAACTCTACTTAGCTACTAATTCTGAGTTGACACAATGTGGACAAGATCAAAGATAAGAATTTCAATAACTGCTCAGTTAATTTTTAAAAAAATTTGCTAAGTTCAGTATTATTTACCATGCCAACGTCTTACAACAGGGAGATAAGAACTAGACCTTGCTCTTCGTCATGTGCCAACATGAAATCTACATTTTCATTTTCTGAAGACTGAGAAAAGGAAGAGGAAAGCTCAAACAATGTTTTCAAAATTTGAACATATTGATTTAAACCTTGCACTTTTATTTTGAACATCCACAGGAGCCACGTTTTTCAGAAGTAGTACAGGGATTTTATAAGACATAATCAAATTTTTGTTAAACCTAAAGAAATTTCACGTAGTGCTGAAGTTTAATCAAAGGATGGTCATAAACAAGAACTTTTTAATAGGAATTGGGAATGTCTGGATAATTCTTGGTTCAATGCAGTAGAGAAAATCAAGGCTTAATCTCCTTCCTGTTTCTTTCTTTTTGCTTACCAGGAAACACTCCTTCCTCCAGAATTTTCCTTCCAAACATTCCAGAAGGCTGAAGGAGCTGTCCAAATGCTTTCTGTTCTGCAGGAGACATTCCCAGGCAGGGACTTTCATGCTGATCCATTGGCAACATGTTGTCTCCTTTAGACTAATCTGTTTGAAATGCCATTTTTAAGAGGCTGGGAAGCTTCCAAAAGAAATCTAAGGAAATTTCACATTAAGAATTATTAAGGTATGAAGCAAATGTTATGGGAAGGAAATGCTACATGGCAGTTTCCAAAATAATTGGATTCTATAACCATGGTGGAAAAATGATTAGCTTTTAAATTCTCTGAAATATATGCACAAACAGCAGATGTTTCTCGTATTATGAAAAGGATATCCTATACATACATATTAAAATATACATCTGAGGCATGGTAATTTATTGTGTTTAAAACTGTGGGGCTCAAATTTGAAATTTTTAAAAGGTTTTGTAAAGATTTGAAAGCTTTTAAATATAATTTCCTTAAATTAAAATAACTGAAAGATGTAGTCCCAGACAGCAAATGAAAACACAGTCATTTAGCTGACATTAAGTTATGAAAATATTACATTTATTTGAGTGCTGTCCCATGTGTTTGCTGCAGATGGGTGCTTTGAGAGAAGATCTCAGTGAATGCTTAAATCAGAATTATCAAAGTATCCCAAAGTACCTCTTTTTTCAAGGACACACCTGGAAAAGGGGAGGGGTAATGGATACAAGTTACTTCTGGGGAGATTCTGATTCAACACATGAGAAGTTTTTTTCACAATGAGAACAAGTAGCCAATAGCAGTGTCATTCAGACCTCAGTGGTAACAACAAAAAATCTCTCTTAAATTTTATCTTATATTATTATTGACACACTATCATTCAGATTCAAAATTGTGCTGTCCATATTTTAAATCAAGTCTAACAGAAAAGCCAGCAAGTTAAAATGTGTGTTCTTAATAATGAAATGTTTTGATACAGGGCTCAAAATGTCTTGTCAATATATTTCCTGTCAATAGGTGATGATTTTCTTGCATCCATAATTGAACAATGAGTAGCTGATTAGGAAGACAGATGAAGCAATTAAATTATATTTTCTTAATTTCCTTCATTAAGAAGCACCTGATTAAATGATAATATATAAGAAGTTGAAGGAGTGGCAATCAGACTCCACCAGTATGTGAAAGACCTGCCTGGCCTTTTATATCCCAGAACAAGTTTGTCCTTGCAAAATGAAGGTCCAACCTCTCAGCATTCTTCACCTGGCAATTGGTCCTTATTATAGATATGGATAAACTGATCAATCCAATCACTATCAGTACAACTTTGAGAGGACTCTCAAGCCACAGTCATGCACCACTAAAATCAATAGTTTATTATAAAGACACACAGTGCTATATTAGTGCTGTATTTGCCAATCTGACCCCACAGATCATACATGATATGCCATGTCTGTAATGCCCCAAGGCAGGGAGGGGAGAAGGGGGGTGGGAATCACCATCTCATAAACAATAAAACCCTTTGCAGGGCTTGCAGCCAGTAGGTATTGTAAGAAATGCAGGTGTGCAGGCTGACAGGAACCCTACAGGGAAAAGAGCCCCAGAAAAGGAGAGGAGAAGACAATAGCAGATGAGAATGATCAGGTCTGATATTTGAATATATTGATAACTGTCCATGTGAGCTTGTAAAACAGTCCCTACTAGAAAACATAAAAGATTTCAACAGCTCTTTGTCTTAAAATAAATGAATGAATGAATTAATGAATTAATTAAGTAAGTAAGTAAGTAAATAAGTAAGTAAGTAAGTAGTAAAAAATTGGGAAGAACAGCTGCAATAATACAAACCACAATTCAAGAAAATGATTCTCATATTAACAATAATAATAAAAAAGTGCCACTGCAATCCAAATGATCTTTCTTCTGAAACCAAGGGTACAGGAAGTGTAAGACTGTCTCTGTGGTCTGTCACCAAAAGGGACAATCCTGGCAGCATAAGGAATGAAATGTTTCTTAGTTGGATACAGAACTGGTTTGTTATGTTGGCTCTGTTTAATTTTAAAACTTCTCTTTCCTCCTTTTCTCTCAAATATAGGTATATTAATTTTCTAGATAACAGAGTTTTTAGAAGAAATAGTGCACTGACAAAACTGAAAATAATAATTTCTGTTTTGAGTTTATATAATTACAGAATGACAACTGTTTTTCAACACCAATTTAATCCAAAGCCAAACTGCAAATTTGTTTCATATTGCAAAATCATCAAATGCCTCTTTGGATGGTTTCAAAATGTATCTGAAACTGAACATTAAAGCCAGTTCAACTTCATATTTTCCAGTTTAACAAACTAAAGTAAAAAAGATATTTCTCTCTAAACTATGTATTTCAGACTGAAATACGTTATTTTCAGACATCTACCTTCAGTTCTTTTAAGTTATTTTTAATTCTTAGGTTATTTTTATTTCTTAAATACAAAACTCTCTTTTCAAAGTGAGAAATTAAAGTGCTTAATCTTGAAATTACAAGAGCAAACTTCTTCAAGATTTTCCAACGACAGTTTTAGATACTGATGAAGCCAATTGCACAAAGATGTAGAAGCTCCATCTGGCACTCCACTGATCAGCTGCCAAACGTGTCGAAGCCTCTCTGAACTGCCCAGAATGCTGTGCAGTACCTGCACTCTGACACTGCCCTGCCAGTGCAGCCCCTCCCGCGCTGACAGGGTGTTCTGTGCTGTTCGCCACAGTCCAGCTGTGGCTTTGGCTTTGGCTGTCCCAAAATTAAGCAGTACCCTGTAATTAGGCCCTAGTTCCTCCTGTGATACAGTCACTGTAATATCTATATTATCTTCCAGATCAGCTGTTACAAATGTCTTCTCTAATCTTATATACCACACACCATTCACTCTTGGCTCATGTTGGACCACAGCACTTTGTGCAGTTCGTTCTCACCGGCCCATTCCTCCTGAGTCATTCCTCTTGGTGGTGTCCATGCTGTGCAAAACCCCTTCTGAAAACTTGGTTCTAACAATGCCAAGGTCATGGGTTCAATCCCCTGTGTGGGCCACTGACTTAAGAGTTGGACTCGACGATCCCTGTGGGTCCCTTCCAACTCAGAATAGTCTGGGATTCTGTGATTCTATAAAGAATGTCCCAAAGGACTTTGATCACAAGCATGAAAGTTTAATTAGCAGACACAGAAGGGGGGAAAAAAATCACATGACCAACAAATATAAACCTCATCTTTGTCATTTAGGGCTTTTTTTTTTCATAGTTCATATGATTTGGAAGTTGAAGTGATTGACACACCCTCCAGATGCAACCAAACAGCTGGACCATGCTTCAAAGAAGACCATTACAGACACTAATTTTACCTAATGCTGAAATAAAACCAACAGCCCCAAACCCATTACCCTGTTTTCCTATATTTTCAGTGAGAATAACTTGCAGCTGGTTCAAATACCAGAGAAGGATCAATTTAACACCTTTCAAAATTGTTTTCCCTAGCTCAGTCCATATCCTGCTTTTTCTTGCATCTGCACATTTCAAGAAACTCTTATGACACCTATGACACCTCTTTTAGTCTGAGTCCTTCTTAGTTTAGAGAAAGGGGGATTAGAGAGACCCACAGGTATTCAGAGCAGATTGAGACTGATACTCCCATTGTGAAAATTTTCATTATGTGCATGATATAACAAGAGTGAGAGAGAGGAGGGAGGGAGCAATGACATCCTTGGTGGCACAGCCTGTCCCTCACTGGGCAGCACAGCCTGCAGGGTGCCCTCCTGAGCTGCCCAGGGTAAGGCTGGGCTGTAGGCTGGACCTGGCATTTAGGCTTAGCCTGGCTGGACCACAGCACAGCAGCACATCCCCCGAGCCCCGACATGAGGTCATTACTGGCTCATTGAGCATTCCCTTTCATGCCTTAAATCTGGGAAACCCAGGTGTGTTGGGGATTAGCACAACTTACAAGCAGTGTGTGCAAATTTATTATGATAATTGTTGCTTTTATTTTTTATTTCCCTGAACTCAAAGATAATTAATGCCAGTATGTGTCCTGGTGTCTGACTCCCTTAATTGGCCCTATGGTGCCTTGGGTGTTTGAAAATCCACTCACTTAAAGGCTTTCTTTTTTTCTTTTTTTTCCTTTTGACTTGTTTTCCTGGAGCTGTTCATTAGTGCCTAAAATATTTGATTACATTTAATTGTAATGTCTTCAATTCTGTGCACCTGCTGCAATTTAGGTAGTGGGGGAAAATAAGACCTACAGAAGCTAAAAAGTGACATGAGGAACTGAATGTTAAAAAGAATTCCCCTGCAAAGGGTAATTGGGGTTAAATATGGAAGCAAACTAAACATATTTTCAGTTGGGTTTTCCTACCTGCTATGATAGCACCACAAGGATTTATAGCATAGTGCTTTAATTTACAATGTTTCTGAAACATTTCCACATTCAAAGGTTTTATCTGCACTTTAACAGTCCTAATTATTTTAAACCATATCTCTTGTATGAGAAAGTCCACATGGTGTTGGTCCTGCCTTGCTGTCAGTACTGAGCCCCTCTCCTACATGAGGAAATGCTGCTCTAGTATTTCTTTCCCACTCTTGCCAACTTTCTTTTAGTAGAATATATACATTTTATGACCATGCTTTTTTTCTTAAAATGACTGAAATGGTCAACATTTTCCTGGCTGACACTTTAGTTTTGAAAACACAGCTTAGAGCATTTGCAAAGCAGTCAATAATACCAATAAAATTAGCATCAGTGAGTATTCAAATTCCCCTGACATGACTAGAAAAGACAGAAGGGATAGAGTAGAAGAGAAAAGCCTCGTGGGAAATGACATCAGAACGTATTTCTGTTGAGCTGCATTGTATCTTCTCATTTATCCATAAGGGGTAGTGTAAACCTGTAGAACAGGTTCTAAACCATATATTTTTCAGAAGAAAACAAATTAGATCAGTTTTAACACATCAATATTAGCATCATATGAGATACTCTTGTTCCAGACTGCAGAGGAGAAGCAGGGAAGAAAAATATCACCTGCTGGTGGCTCTGACACTTTCCAGCACATCACTCACTGTGGTGACCCAGGAAGAACTGCTGGCCAAGGAAACTCCACAACGGTAAGGCAGTAGCATCCCAGGACTTTTATTTATTTCTCTGTATGGTAAATATTACCTGGGCCATTTTAAAGCAACTGTTAGTGATCCATACAAATCAAGGTCAGAAATAAATTTATCCCTGACATCTCTTGCTAAGAATGGCATAGAATGAAAAATGTAAACACTGACATCTCTGCTTTTAAAATAATATTATTAATAATAGTCCCAAGTAGTAGTAAACTGCCAGGGTTTCTAAAAATGTTGCTACACAATGAACATTTTATGTTAATATCTACATATCACTCCGTTGTGGAAGCCACAGAGCTGTCAACAAAGGGTAGAAATTAATGTTACATAGAATCAGAGGCAGCAATACATTGATGGGAGATGTGATGACAAACACTCCTCTCTCCTCATTCCCAACTAGCCTTTAAACAAATGTTACAGCAAATGTGTGGCATATTTTTACCTCAATTCAAGCACTGTCCCTGACATCAACAACAGAATTCTGCTCTACAACCCAAGGCATGGGACCAAGAGGAACAGGATGGTATTTCATTCTCTAGATTCACAACAGATTTCCTGTCAAGACACTTGATTTATGTTTCCCTGACCTACTGTGCAAAATGGAAATAAATGATGCTTTTTGCCAGTTTTTAATCACAGCACATTTGGTACCCCCAGAAGACACTGCTTTTGAACCTTGTTACAACCAGACTCTACCAGTTGTACTCTAAATTACAGGGCTTTGTGGGAATAGCAGTTCAATGTTTGAATTCTGGTTTTGCAAACAAGCCTAAGTAATTACCTCAAAAGAGACAATAGTATGTATTTACTGAATTAAGATCACTCTCATTATTTCTATTTCAGAATCTTGTGGTTCTTTGACACTCAGAGGCCAAATGGGGCCAGTGTTCTAATGCACAGCTGTGACAGTATGACATGCCCTGTGACAGCTTTGGTGCACACACAGCACCTCAGAGCACAGTGGCTGAAGTACATGGACAAGCAACATGCAACTCTTCCTATTGCAAGAAATTATTTTAATTTTAGACTTTGATATAAATGGATAAGGCAAAACCAATTTGGCTTTTGGCATTCAGATTTCAGAAAAAACATTCAAATAATAGAAGGATGCTAAAAGTGTCTATGTAGAACTAAGATATTAGATCCAGTTGACAGGGAGGGGAGGGAAAAAAAAAACAAACCAAACCAAAAGCATAATAGAAAAAACGCCCACAAACAAAACATGTGTTTTCTCTCTGTGATAAAGTCAAGCAAATAAGAGCCAAACATGTCCACTTCACCACCATTTCAGAAAAGACCAGGAGCTGCCAGCTTAATACTCATGCAGGGCAAGCATAGGCTCTGAAACTTTTAGACACTTTATCCTGCATCAGCTCTTTAGATCTAACAGGGCTTTAGATCTTCCTTTCTAGAGAAAGTCAGGCATGAGCAAATGCTGTATCTGATGAAAACATTCAATATAAATACAGATTATAATCTCTGCCTAGGATACTGCACTTCACTATTCTCTCTTAGCTATGAGACAGTCTCAGGTTTATCAGGTTTGGTAGCTTTGTGCTGTTGGGCTTGGAACATTCCCACAGTCATCCTCTCTTCTCTCCTCCCTGCAGCCACAGGGCTGGCAGACAGCACAGGTGGCACTTGGAGCAGCCACAGCTGCCTGCAGCTCCTCCACAGCTGCACAGCCATACGAATATAAAACTGTGTAAAAGCAAATTGGACAGTAAGAGAAGCACAAGAAACATAAGGCTTCTTGAAGAGGCAAGAAGCACGGTGACCACTGAGAACATGGGCATGGGAGTGGCACTGCTGGGTCTGGGTGGAGCTGCCCCTTATTGGAGTGATTTACACTCAAATGATCTGCTCAACCCTTGCACATCACATGGAATGTGTTAATGAGTTTACACAATTAGTGTTAGTAACAAAGGTTTAAACATTTATGCATTGGCACAGCAAGGTGTAATTGTGGAGGTTTGCTCTTCAAACTCTTGTGTTAAGCTCATCATGATGGCACCTCCCACACTTTTCCTGCAGCACTGCTGCTCCAGGATGCTCCCATCAACAGCTGAAATATTCCACCCTTTTGACTCAGGGGCTCCTAAAGAACTCACTTTATGATAAAGACTTAAAACTTTCTTGTTTAGGACCAAGAAAAGACGCCTACATTTGAACACACCGACTCTGTCTCTCTCGGCAACAGTTGTTGGCTCTCACTTTTGAGCTTCTCATGAAACTTTGGCAGGATCTATAAGCTCTTTGCAACAGTCAGCAATTTTTTGATTTTTCAGACTAATTCACTTGTTAAATATTCTAGTGCAATTTTATGATAATCAAACTTAAAAAAATAAAATGATTACAAAGATGCTGTGATCTTGAATATTTAAATCAAAAGAGTATATGTGTTATTCTAACTCTTAATATCCCTCTAGCATATAAAGCCATGCTCAAGGATTAATGAGGTTTCTGAGTTTTGAACAAAATATTCTTACTAACATTTCAAAGTGAATAAAACCCCCAGTAATCTTCCTTTGTGTGCATTATGAATATTTAGAGATGCAGAACAAGAGTCTTTCATACATGGAAAAACCTGAAGGCTGTTAGACTCCTCCCCTTGAAAATCAGATTCAAGCACAAAAGTTCAGGAAGAAAGAAGAAACACAGTCAAAAGGAATCCAGGAGTGATCTAATTATGAAATTTCTCTATGCATTCAGTTCTTTCTAGTTAAATCAGACAGATCTTTCTGTTGTTTTATTTATTTCAAGTATTAAAATAATTAAAGAGGAAGATGCAGGAGGCACAGAGCAGTGAATGTCAAGGACACTTGATGCAACACCCTTAATGATGAATGTTCCAGCATACTCAAATAAATAGGTTCCTCTAGAGACTGTTTGAATGAAAATAATGTAATTGCACAAATAGCACAAACTGAGTGTGTGTGTGCAGAAGAAAGACAAGGAGAGAGCCAAGGCAGCAGTCATGCTTCTTGTACTTGATGGTGTGTGGTGAATAATTGATCATTCCTTCCTTCCTTCCTTCCTTCTGATGAGTTCCCTAATTCTCTCAGTGCCACACTTCTACAAGTGTCACGATCACTATTAGACCAGCAGAGGAACCCACCAAGCCCCTGAGAACACCTCCTGTCTCAGATGCCTTTTAAAGCAGCAGCTGAAAAATTAAATGCGAAAAGCAAGAAAATGATTCCGAAGTCTTCTTCACCTTTGCTGTGTGCTGGAATGCTGAACTTGAGGGGCTCTGTTCCACAGCTGAGCACTGAATTCAGGGGGCCTGCTATTTATAATAGAGGAAGGCAAAGGAGATAAAGCCATTCAGTTTGTTGAGAAAAAAGGCATTGACTGCTTGTTTTATATGCAGTCAATTAACAGCACAATTTACTGACTTTAAAACCATTTGCGAGTTAATTTGCACTTTTGAAAATGATGGGCAATAACACAGACAAAAGCATTCAGTATGATTTCATCCTGAATAAATTTCCTTATGAGATAATGAGCTAAGAACTTTGCTCATTTCTAAACCTGAAGGCAAAACTGCCCTGTGTTTTGAGCCTGTGGTTACAGATATTGCAGATGATGGGATTGTTGTTTGGTTTCAGTGAGCCACAGAACTTATTCAAAGGTAAATGCTTTTCCCTAAATTCAGTAAAATGCTCCCTGCCTTATTTTTCAGGCTGTTAAGGAATCCAAGGGCTCAGATGAGAAAAGCTGTGTGTACACACCTGAGTCACCTAACAGAACAGCCAAAAAAAGAGCAAACACAGAATCTACAGTGCAATTCTAACACCCAGGCAGAAAAGAAACTCCTAAAGGACAAAGCTATTTCCTTGCTCTCCATCTGCCCTGCCATGAGTGCCGAGAGGAATCCTAGTAGAAGTTAATTTTTTTCTAGGAATTTCATTACGAGTCTCCAGACATTCTGTTGGGTATCTTCAAGCAACATTTTTAAACAAGAGTTAATCCTCCTAATGAGTCATCAGCAGGCCAAGCAGCCATTCTTTTGGTCAAGTGTTACAAAAACTAGCCAGTAAAAGAATTAATTGAAACACAGCTCCCTCACCTTTGAGATCTATTTTATGTATTTCACCAGGCACATGGCCAGATCCCCAAAAATAACTCCATGTCTATGGAGCTTCAGGTGCTGGGACCCACAATCATTATGAGAATCTCTCTGGAGCAAACAGAGAACTAAAACACCTTAAGAGGGACTTTTTTTTTCCTGCTAGAAGTAACATTCTGATCCACCTTCTTACACTGAGTCATTGTTTAGGGAAGGAATCCAAAATGAGCTGTAATGCCCCCAAAGCAATATTGAGCAGCAGTTTGGGTGCAATATCTTGCATGGACAGTTGGGGTTCAGACACTCTCCCCATCCTGCCAGAGGCTTCCCTCGCTCCTAACGCTCACCCCGGGGCACTGCCCTCCCAGGGCAGCCCTGGCTCAGGCTCTGCAGCTCCACTTCCAGGGAATTTTGCTGCTCTTTGAATAGCCTGGAAAAGGTGTTGAGGGGTTGCACAGATATTATTATATTCCCCAACACTGTGTTTAAAAATGCATAAGTGAGCAGATGAAAGAAAACCTGCAATTTATCTACTTGTATCAATATTATATCCCACAGGATATTTTTCTTCTGGTTCCAGCTGAATTGCCATACTCTTGACTGCAATACACATTCTATTTGGAATTTATCCCCAAATTTCAGTTCTTTCTTGCTACTCTTTCCACTTCCTTTAAGAAACAACTGGTGCTCTGTTAAACTGGGTGGCATTTCTTGTTCTTGATGGATTAATCCACAGTTCCTTGTCTCAGTAAAGGGTAAAGCCCCCACTTAACTCTCTCATTGGCAACATAGATATTCCCTCAGTATGTAACATCCAACAAACCATCTCCATTCACAACCCACTTTTATATCAGTTGGTGCTTTACAGAAAAAAAAAAGCTACATAAACATTTAATTCGTATCAAGTTGATGTAATTTGTCGCTATTTTTTTAATGAAAACAATATGTAACTATAATAAATTATTTTGTTCAAAACTCTATAGAGCTATAACCACTGAGTAGTCAGTGAAGATTTGGATAACTACAAATGCCATTACAGTAATTCTAAACAGCACTTATTTTTCTCGATGTTTTGGATTATTAAGATTCCTATTATATATTCATTATTGACATTATAGAATGTTTAGACTTCACGCACCATATCTGTAAAAAGTTATCAGTTGAGCTGTCACACCTGCTTCACTACAAATTAGTGCTCTTAAATCTTTCTACTCTAGAGCTTATAATTTAAAAAGGTCAATTACCTCCCTAAAGAGATTTCATCATTTGTTTTGTATTTTCAGAGAATTTCCAAGCCTTACTGCTTGTTTTTCTATACACTTATCAGTGGCACTTAAGTTCTTCACTAATCAGCAGTGCACACATTCTTCAGCTATAGAAACTAAAGAGAAATAATTTCCATAAGCATCAAGTACAGGTTCACTCTTCACTGTCCTTCATTTCAAGGCAGTGGAATTTGTGGCACTATTTCACTGAGGTTCTACTGAAAATTCCACTTATGCTCTACAGGAGCCTTTGCTATTTGCTCTTTAAAACAGCATTTCTGCTTTCCATTTTTTTTTCTTCCACTCCAAACAGATCAATGCTACGTGGCCACACGGAGACAGATCTATCAGCAGGATTTCCAGGACAACACGGAAGCTCAGGTTATCAAGCAACAAATGAACAGATGGTCCTGTCATTCCTTATTTCAGAAAAGGTGATTCCAGTGATAACATCTGCTAATAAGCCTTTCTTGAGTACCCTTTAGAAAGGCAGCAAGCTATAGTGTTAGAAATGAAAGATCAAATTGGGTCAGGCATGCTCCTCTCAAGGTGCACTGTAGCTTTCATAAAGGTAATGGCAAAATGGATTGAATGTTCCCTCCACATCAGCTGCTTTGAAAGCACTGAAAGTATGTCAAGGATACAGCACATAAGATGGATGGATGGGAAGGGGGAAGCACTAGGGCTGTGCAGGATGCTAATCAGCATGGAAATGTCCCAAGATTGATTTTTTCATGTTGGCCCAGGGGTTTCAGGTTTGGTTTGTTTGCTTGTATGTTTCATTTTGTGTTTGTTTTTTTTAGATTTCAGGTCAAGCTTTAAATAATTTTCCTACTGCAGATTTCTCTGTGAATGTTCTATCAGCAATGGGATGTATTTTAATTTTTATACTATTTGACTTTTCTACAGAGAGCAATCTATAAATTTTACAAAAAGCCACCAAAATAAAAGAGAGAAATATTTGAAAATAATTAGCTTTCATGTAAAATTTAGCCTGTTAGTTATTTAATAGATTTTTTCATCTTTGAGTATTATGATACTATCAGGCTTTCAAGGTATTAAGCAACTACCAAATGAGCACCCAGTAAGATTTTTAAGACTCCCAGCTATTAATTTCTGTAAATTTCCATGGGCTTAGGCACCTATGTACATGGAGAGTTAGATAGACAACTAATACATTTTAATAGAAAGTGTTTGGGGAAAATTTAAAATATCTAGACATCTTTAAAGATTTGACCCACAATATCTCACTGTCCATTGTCTCTGGTGAAATAATATGAATTCACAAAGTCAATGGTGGTTTTGAGGTGAGGAGTTTTCATTTTTTTCTTTATTATTCAAATGAAACAAAAGGCTGGCTATAATGTTTTAATTTATTCTCCCATCCAGAAGGTCAGCCCTAATTTTTGGTATATCATCTCTTCAGCAGGCCAGCTGGGCCTCTGTAACCAGGTTACCCTTTGCTGCTGAGGGAGAGTCAAAGAATTACCATTGAGATAAAAGTTAAGTAGAGTTAATTTGAAATTCAGAAAATCTTCCACATAAAGGACACTAAAGGAGCCTCTGCTCAGCGTTTGCACACAGGTCTTCCACAGTGTACTTATTTTATTACAGGTTTCTGCAAACCCAGGGTTAGTGTTTGAGCTTATTCAACAGCAGAAGCTGAAGAAACGTGAAGCTGTGCAAGCCCAAAGGTCCTCACATTCTGCCATGGTGTTCAGCTCCAGAGCAGAGCTGTTTGCCAGCAAAACCTGGCTCTGGTTCCTTGAGCTTCTCAGCTTATATCAAATATGAGGATGAACTACCAAGGGTTTGCAGAAGCATTGCCAGCACCAATTGTTAAACATACCTACTTAGCAGTGCTGTGTGGAATAAAATGACTTCCACCCAGACTGTATTTAACAAAAGCCCACACTGATTGCACCTTATTTCCAGACTGTGGTTTGCACTTTTCCAAACAGTGCTGTGCTCCCCTTGTTTACAGAGAAGAGGCACAAACCATCAGGGTGTACACGCTGAGCTGCCTTTGGTTAAGGTAAAATTCAGCTGGTGACTGTTGAGAAGCCAAACTGATTCCTCCCAGCTGAACCTGGAGCACCATATCCTGTTGGCACATTAAAAGGAGTACAAGTGTGTGTTTTACTCAAGACAGACCAGGAACAGAGCAGTGCTATTGCTCTGTGCCAAAACACACTTACTCTGTCATATCTGAACAGGCTTCTTCTCATATAATGTCGACCATAACCAACAGCTTTTATTGCTTAATTGTTCTCAGCATATCAGCATTCAACTCCATTTGACTGTGAATTGCTCTTATTATAGGGGTGAAGAATCAGTGCTGAATTTCAGCTTTTCTTGTTTGTTTTTTAATGATTAGGTTGTTATTTACATACTACCCAACCTTCTGTTCTGCTTATGTTGTATGGCAGAGAGAAGGCTAAATCAGATATTTCTGCTGAGGCATTTTAAACACAAGGGGATGAATTACAGGCTTAGTTTTATTTAGTTACCAGTTTGTGGAGGGTGAGAAGGAAGGCCTCTGAGCTTGTTTGTGAGATCATAAAAAATGAAATGGTAATAAGTAAGCTTATAATCTGCTATTCTCTTTACATAAGATAGTGAAGCCCAGGATACTCAGCGAGTTGTGAAATCCAAACCCCAGCAGATACAATATCAAAAGAGGCTTTTTTAAGGAACACAGTTTCACTTTTCCATAACTGTTTACAGTGCATTCATGTGTTGTGGAAGACAAATAAAAGTATGTAAAACAGTGTGCTATTTTTAAGTTACACAACTTAAAAAAAATAGGATCCAAAATAGACTACTTTAGAATTCTGTGGAAATACTATTCCTGAATATTAATATATTCATGAATATATATGTAAACAGTCAGATATCATGAACTATTTATAAAATGATAATACTTTACTGGAGAAATATCATCTTGATTATATTACCATGAAATGCAATCTGATTAATTTATTTACTTAATAACCTCTTTTGGAATTAGGTGCTTCAATTACAGTCATTACAATCCAAAACAACAGGTAAATAAAGACTGCATAAAATACATGGGTCCTACATCAAGCCTTGGCGATGGCAAACCCAACTCCCACTTGAGGAAATAGCAGGAAAGGTGGTGGTTAGAGATGGGCCCTTCAGACCAGAAAGCTCTTCAGACCCAGGGAGAGCAAAACTGATCAGGTGGTGCCACAAGAAGCAAATCTCCAAACACCAAGAGCAGCAGGTCACTCCCCACCTCCAGCTGCCAGGAGAAACCCTCCTAAAGGGGCTCCAAAGGGTCTGCAGTGACAGCAGAGTGCTGGTCCCCTGCTGCCCATACCACTGCTTGGTGTGCAGGGAGGATCCAAAGCTTTCTGCTGGCCTTCCAAGTATGTCATACATTCCCAAAGCAATGCCAAGGGGAGCTGTGCATTGTGGGGCTCGGACCTTGGAGATGTGGCCACACCTCCCAGACAGCACAGCACCATCACTGCTGGGACAAGGCATGGCAGAGACACCGACAGTCCCTCTGTTCACTGAGCTACAGAAAGCAAAGGTGGCTTCCCATTTAGCTGAATATTCACAAACTGTAGTGAATGAAACTGAGAAATGGAAACAGGTATTTTCAGATAAATTGCATATCCCCGTTTCAGAGTTCCCATCTCCCAGTGGATTGTCAGCCAGAGAGAAGCAAAGGAGATCCTCCTTTTGCATGAAATAAAAATGCACAGAATAGTGGATGTTTTAAAAAAATTATTTAGGGCAGATAGTCTTATCTCTAATATCCATCTGTTTCTGCAAAAGATAAATTCTTTAGCAGCCTATACTTGTTATAATCTATTTAAATTTGGGGAATTACATTTAATAGTTTCACACATTGAGACAAATGGAAGAAAAAGTAATTGTTTCTTCTATATTATGCTTTGTCATAGACTAATGGGAATAAGGAGAGATTTCAGACTTTTATTTTAATTTAAAATTTGGATAAACATCTCCCAATCTTACCCTTTTTCTTAACATGGAATAAATTAAAATTGGAGACTGAAGCTGTGAAGTACCAAAGCTCATTACACCACTTTTCCACAGCTGAGCATGCTTCCAGCCTGGCTGTAGCAGTTTGAACAGAACCTTCCATTCACTAACTAAATTGTGCTTCATTAAACCATGTTCCAGGAACAAAGGGTCACAGTCAACATTCCAGGTGCTAAAAGTCAGCGATCAAACTTCTGCTGCATTTTGTATGCTGAATATCTGATTATTTTCCAACCGGTTGGGGTTGGTTTGTTTGTTGGTTTGGTTTGTCCCCAAACAACATAAGAAATTTCAGCAAATGAAAAGCGTTGTATTTTTTGAGACACCTTTCAGGAAACTGAAAGCAAAAGGTTTCTTATTGATATCCAGTCACTGTTAGGGTAATTTAATTAAAGACCATCAGATATCCCACAGTCTAAACCTCTTTTGTTTCACTACTGCTCTTTATGTTGGCATAGAAACAAAACAGACCAAGTGTGGCTACAATAACACACCAGGTACAAGAAAACTCACCCTGAACTACCATCACCCACATTTTCATCCTGCCTCTCCTCTGAAGCACCAAAAAGAAATAAATATTCAACAGCATTACATTATATATCACAATAATTGTATAATTTAACTCGATTTTGACAGATGAAAAGTAAATGAATGGACAAGAAACTGTGGGCAAGAACTGAAATATAAGAAATTCCATTTAAACTCAAGAAATAATTGGGATGAGGGGTTTCATTCTCTTTTTTGTTGACGTTGTTTTAGTGGATGTTTTGGTGGCAGTTTGGTTGGATGGTTGGTTTGGTTTGGTTTGTTGTAATGAAAACAAGGAAGGAATATCTCCTAAAGAAACCCAAAGCACAACAATATGCTCCAGGACACCTTCATATACAGACTCCTTAGAGGTTACCCACAATTTCCTATCACAAAGGAAAATGAATTCCACAAGTCCTGCTCAAAGACTGTGAAGCACATGGGGATTTTGTCTCTTTAACAGAGGGCCTCAGTCAAATATACTGAAAATCCTTAGAGAAATAGCTTTGAAAAGACTTTGGGGAAACAGTTCTGTTACTGAAAGAATTAGACACTTGGTAAATCTCTGCTTTGAGCTGCATTCTGCATTTTTTCGGTTTTGAAGAAAAATGTATTTTTATGCATATCATACTGTTCATTAATATGTATAAAGGCATAAGCAAACAGCTCAGTTTCTGGGATGGAAGTAGAGAGGTTGGGGATTTTTGTTTTATTTTGGGTTGGTTTTGTTTTATATACAAAATACAGAAGATCTGACACAGGATTTCTGAGGAAGGATTTTCCTGATGCTCAGCCTTAAACTCGGAAGCAAAATTTTCAGATGAGGGGGAACTTTGGTGCAACCTCAGCTGTGCCAAGTGATGGGATAGGCAGGATGGCCCTGCTTGAGCAGGGAGGTTGGACTGGACAACCTCACTGGCCCCTTTCAACCTTAACCATTCTGTGGTCTGGAGATAAATAACACCAAATGTGAATGCAGCACCAGAAGTAAATTCTTTCTTTCCTCCAGCAGAGTATATGCTTCTAACAGAGGGGAATCTAGAGAGATACCCAAAGTAATGACTCACATGTTTTGTGAGATAAAAAACTAATGTTTGTCTTGTGATGTAATGAGATCTTTCACTCCTAAATTTATAAAATAAATGCAGTTCTGTTGCTCAATCTGACTGTGTATTTCATACACTTTCCTGCTCCAAGCCAGAGAAGGGCTGCAGCACTCAGCATTCAGCTGAAGTGGGGCCAATACACAATAATCAATACCAGATCCTCTCACCAGTACAGCCCATTAATGAAGGAGGATGGTAAGCACTTTCCCCTGCTGCTGAGTGTCATGAGCAGGTTTAGGTCACAGCAAAGACTCCTGGAAAATGAAGCAGAATCAGCTTGGCTCCAGCCTAGATGCAGATCAGAAGAGAAAACCCCACAGGCCACCTGCCAGCCAGGACTCCTTCCCTTCAAACAGCTGCCCATTCTGGCTAAAATTTCATGGCCTGAGCATTCTATTAACTGCTTTGTCAAAATGTTCTTGTCAGGACCACACCATTAAGTAAAGAGGTATTTGTAAGTAGACTTAGTTTTAAGAGCAAAGTAGATACTCATAAGGCTCAACTGCAAGGCAGGGAAAAAGATTTTGCTGATATCTCAAATATTCTTAGAGATTATATAGTTCTAACAATAGATTTGGAAATAGTTGATGACTCCTCGATTAAGAATTTAGGATGGGATTTTTTTAAAGAACCTGAAAGCTCGATATCCAATTCACCAGAAGCAGAGGAATACCCAAGTGTAACAAAAATTGGGAGTGCAGTTGGAGATTTTAATGCCACCTAATACTGATTAAAGGAAACATTTCTAGTGTTCATTCACATCAGCCAAATTGATGAAAGCTTGAAGTGCAACTTTCTGAGAAAACAAACATATTTCCACTTCCAACCCTTCTCCCCCTAATTTACTACTAATAAAATTTAACAGATGAAAACATCATTAAATTTTGTTTAAAATGTTCTCTTAGATGTAATAGTAAATTCTCACAAGAACTATTCTTAGAAAGGCAGAAATATGACAGGACAACAGGGCATCAGAGTGTGCCTAATTCATTCCAATGCACAGAGTAATGCAGTTCTATTCACACAGTGATGCATTCTGGTTTCCAACATGAGAATCCAATCTCCTTGATGTGTACTAGAGTTGAAATGAAACCACAGCGGCAGAAAACTGACATTGTCTATTTTTCTAAATCGAGAAGTACTTTAAAAATGGCTTTTCTCTGTTTTTCTTAAGCTGTGTTGGGCTCTATTTATCAAAACACATATTATGGCAGCAGATCTAAGCTGTTCACCTCTTTTGTTTGACAACTATAGTCTAGTTTGTTCGACATTTACACCTTGGGAAGTTATTACTCTGTGACATCTGTGGACTTATCACTGAGATTTAGTTTTTATTTTTGTTTCTTACGAGATTTTAATACATAACTGTTTGTTGAGATGTGTGCAGGATAATCAATATTCGTATTAGAAAACCCAACATAATTAGTGGGTTACTTTGAATTGTAACAAGCTCCTAGAGAAGCCCAGTTCAGATTCCATTTCTGTCTGGGTAATACTGGGAAGTCTTTAGTCATAATAGCAGAAACCTGAAGTATCACATTCTTAGAACTGGACTCTGACTGATCTCTTATATACATCTCCTGTGATTTTCTAGAAAAAAGAAAAAAATTGAAACTATTTTTATTTCTGGTGTATTACACAAGAATATATCACAGCAACATTTTTACAGCAAAGGAAGGCAGTAACACTTTTAAAGAATGTTGGTAACATGAACTTTCCATGGGAATTTGGCCTCTAAAGTCTTAGGTGCTTTTGCATTCCTCCTCTATTGTTTGCAACATAGAAAATACGGGTTTCAAAAACCACCCAACAAAAATGTGCATGCCCAAATAACTAAATTATCTACATCTACTCTGGGTTCAGTATAACATAGTTCCAAACTGCCCATAAAAGGCTCTTCAGAGTCCTCTGTTGGGGGATTTCTCATCTGTCCTTTCTGCATGATTAAAATAACAATACATTTTTACTATTTAAGCTACTTCATTTCCAGGTATAAGCAGTCTCTCTATCACAGACACAGGAGAGGGCACAAAGAGGCATATTTGGTATTTTATGACCTCACTCTTCAAGTCCAAGTGTGGTGTTAGCACTGAACAGTTTACAACTTCTTGCTCCAATACCTCTTTAAGACCTTGAAAGAAAACACAATTTTGATAAACAAGCTCTAAAGATCAAGAGATACAATCACCTGTTCACTGAGGAATTAACTCATTCCCACAAACACAAACATGTCTGTGTCAGTGAATTCAAGTCAGGGTTTACACTTCATATTTCTGTATGGACCTGCTGTAAAAGCAGATTTGTTGCATTTTGATGCAGGAGAGGAACTGGGGCAGTGATGTTCCTTTTTTAAGCAGTGTTTCTACATCTTCATATTTTTTTATGGCAACATTAAACATAAGGACTAAAAGAGAGCAATTCTGAGGAAATACAGTGCATTTTTATTTATGAAAGTATTATAGTTTTCTTCTGTGATGCAAGCTACAAGTCAATTTCTATATATAATAAGATAAATGTTTGCAATTTATCTACACTATAATAATCAGCTCATTAGATGAATATGCATTCAAACCAATTTCATTATGAAGCAAACCCAGCCCAGCCCCACTAACACACATTTATAGGGCAATCCACCCAGAATACCTTGTAATTAGAACACTGAACTTGCTTAATCTTAAACTATCCTATCTTGGGTCACAGAAGGGACTGAAACACTGAAATTCACCTTGAATATTACTACATTACTAGCCCTTTTTATGACCTGACATTTCAGCAGTACAATCTAAATGCTATCAGTAAGTATTAGTGAAAGTGTATCCTTGATCTGCACTTATTTTAGTTCACTAAAGGTCCCATTTGTTTTTATTGAGGTTAATGGATCTCTGAATACAGATCCATTAACCTCAGAATCTTTAAATGTTAAATCAGCAGCTTTAAATAAATGTTAACACGAGGCAGCAATTACTGATACCGTAATACCAACTGGAGGGCAAAGTTTGGAGCACGGACTCCTGAGAATGTGTTAAACAACCCCAACTCCTTTATTAGTAAGATTAAAAAAAAAACAAACCAAAAACAACAACAACCAACAAACCCAAACAATATAATGCTGAATATTCTCTAGAGCTACGAGCAATAAAAGCATATTCCTTGACTGAAAATGGAACCATGCAGTGTTTAACTGAGGGCTTCCATATCTGCTAATTCATCTGCTATTCTGGCTTTGAACAATGGTCTTAATGTAAAAACAGCATCTGTGTAGTGATGAATTACACACTCACCCCGTGGTTATTAGTACTTTCAAAATTAGCATGTCCCAACCAGCACTTATGAAAGTTTGTTATCTCCAAAATGGTGATTCTAGAGTGCCTGAACAGCTTGAGAGTCCGAATCAGAGTGTATTGTAGACCTGCTAGTTGGCATCATGGCAATGGCCAGAGGGAAGAGCTGCCCTCAGGGAGCAGTTGGAGCTTTGTCATATGTGGGAACACTGTTGTGCTGCATTTGATGTGAGAGATTCTTGAACAGTGAGCTGAGAGCATCCTACCCCACATTCCCACTGCCCCCAGCAGAAAGAGAGAAGCAGTTGCCACAAAAATCACCCTTAGGATCAGACAGGGATATTTTAAAGTTAGTGAGAATGTAGTTTTTAAAGGAATGCACCTGTTCTTTAGCTACTAGAAAACTCGGGGTTTTTTTCTTCTAATAAGATGTCTCGAGTTGATAACAAATGTACAGGAGTGATGACTTTCCCTGGAGACACACATTGAGTCAGCAGGGCTTTTTCCCAATTGAATTTGTGCAACCTACTGAATTGCATTTACAATTATCATGGTCATGGGGCCAAAGCCACAGCAGGAGACACAGGGACTATTTCCAGTCCTCACAAAAGAGGACAAACATGTGTGAAATGGTGTAAACACTGGCCAAGGCTATTCCAGGTGGGAAGTGCACAGAATGGCACTAAGCAAACACTTGGAGGACTATGGATATGTTTTTTCCTTTGTTATCATATACTGAATTTTTATTTCCAACTTCTGCAACTGCTTAAAATGCACCCTGGTTTCTAAAAACGGTTCCAAGGAAACTGTCATGACAGAGGAATGCAACAAGCTCTAATGTTTGCTCATCCTGACTTATGGGACCCCTGTTTATCAATCTGCTGCCAAAATTGACAGCGGATTGGAAAAATGGCTCTTCTAGAGGGTCACCTGCCTGAAATTTCAATTACAGTAAGTTGAGATTATTGTCTTAACACAAATTGTCTTAGGACATTGCTTACACCTTGTCACCTCAGGGATAATGGAATCTGCAAAGCTTAAGACAGAGGTTTTTCTACACTATTTCAAATAAAACAACCTCAAATTCAAGATTAAATCAATGTTCAACATCAAAAAAATGATATATTTTAAGCAGTTTCTCACATCTTGCTGGGACATGTTAAGCTCATAATTTAATATTGAATGACAACGAGATCAAATACAATGGATTGTGCAAATAGAAGAATTTCTAACATACTTTACACATTACAGGCAAATCCAAGCACATGTCTGGTGTCATAGGTTTGTGCTGGACTTCTCTGCCTCAGGTTTCATTCAGTCTACACAGAAGGGGGTTTGTCTCATGCCAGTTTTCCAACAGCTCACTTACTACTCAGTCATGCCAACAGCATTTTGCATTACACCTCCAGTTCTTAAGATTTATTTTTTCCAGTGGGCTACCATTTCAAAACTGCCCAATAGACTGTCATCTCCCACAATAAAAGCTTTTGATTTTATTATTATCCAGTGTCAGGGATGAGCCTGGACCAATAAAAATGGGACCCAAGCCACTTGACAGCACTGTACAGCCCTGTACAGTAGGTCAGAGCAGGAAAAGTAAATTAATTTTGTGAGCTTCCTGGGTGCTGGCACACACTCAGCTGTACAAACAACAGGAGGATCACAGAATAAAGACACTTGTTAGCTTGGTACACAGCCTTTGAGGCAAATATTGGTCAGTGCTCATAATGAACACAATGAAATAACTAAAATAAACCCCAAATATAAAAAAGCCCCATTTCCACTTTAATCTTGCAGAGATCAGGCACAGCAATAGCACTTTATTTTTCTGAGTATATGGGCTGCTCTCTTCTAGAAGCTCAGGGGCTGACTTCAGTTCAGAGGAATAAGGAGGGGGAAAGACACGTTTGCTGTTTGCATTCTTTTCACATAGCTGGCCATAGAGGTAAATTATGAAACAGTGTCTGCATACTAATCTAACAGTTTCATTTGGAAGGGAAGCATCCATTTAAAAAGTTTTTTCTCTCTTAGAGAAAACAAAAACAAAAACCAAACAAAACAGCAAACCACAACACAATTTGCTTTCTAACAGTCCATGCACTTGACAAGAGTGCACACCTACAAGGTCATATTATTACTACCTTATGTATTTACCAGCCTCTCAAGTCTCAGGAAAATACTTATAATTTTATATTTAAAACCACAACTACTAATAATAAATATTATGATTCTTTAAGCATGTCTATGAGAAAGAAACAAAGCAACAAAGAAGTCATGCATGACCTCTCTCTCCATAAGAACACATTCCCACCCGAAGCTTCACATGCAAGAACACAGGCCAGCTCCTTAAAAGATGACACGATCAGTCCATGGCACTCGGGGAGTAAAGAAAAGTTACAGAGTCATTTCAGAAGACATTTTATTTGGGTAATCCTTTTCCAAAATAAATACTGAAACTTATTCACTTCAGCACAGATTTCAGTGACCAACACTGACATAAAATTATGGCTGATATAAAATCTTTCCAATGTCTTTGAAGATTTATCAAAATACTCATTTGGCATAGACTGAAACTGCAGCCACACTCAGCTGAAATTATTTGTGATGAAACCACGTACATTAAGGCACACTGGAGTAGTGTAGGTATTGAAATGCCACATCATAGTAAGCTGAATATATTTGATGTCAAACCAGTGCCTGCTACATATAATTAAAACAAAACAAAAAAAAAAACGAAAAAACCCAACAGTTAAAGGAAAAGTTTGTATGCAGAAAATTACTTCAGACCCCTTTGCATCTCCTTGCCAGCCCCAGAAGAGAGAGTAACACTTCTGAGATAATGAACAAACCAAGTAAATCAAGCCTAATACAAACCCACTGGCTGTTCAACATTATCTGTAATTAAAGTTAAACTGGAATGGGAGTATATTTCTTCACACAACTCTCTCTTAATTCCCTTTACCCCAATCAACTAAAGCACAAAGCTAAAGTCATCCTGTGACTGGGGATCTTCACACTGAGAAGTGGAAGTCCTAATTATATACGATACTGTAAAATAGGTGCAATACTGTAAAATTGCTACCTAATCTTTTTACAGGATTTGGAAGAAACTCATCTTTCACAAGGAAAAATGGAGAGATGATCTGAAGTTACCTTTCACACCCCTCTTACAGCACATTAAATATAACCCAACTGTTTGTCATTCAATACTTGTTTTACTTCACATGATTAGTTGAAAAGTGAAGGGAAATCATATTTGATGACACCAGTGCAGAATTGTCTTCTCCCTCAGAAAGCACACAGAGCAAAACATTTTCCTGAGCCCAAACAACGTGATCTGACAACAGTTTCACAGTTACCCAGCACACCATTGGTATTTTACTCTCTTGAAAGCAGAGTGGATGTCTGATAAAGGCAATATGTGCTCATGGGTGATCTTTACAGCAGCTTTCAGGAGTTATGTCTGGTGAAGCACACCAAGTATCAGCTGCATTAAAAGAGGTCCTGAGAAATACACTTGTTGGCAAGCAGGAGAGGATAGAGATACTATTCCCATACCAATAATGATAAAGACAGGAAAGAATATGAACACTGTGCTTTCTAAATAATCCCCTTGAACCATCTGCACCTTCAAAAGGCAGTGGTGAACTTGGGAAAGGGGCTTTTTATTGGACTCGTCTTTGGAGACAGTGTTTGGCCAGCAGAGCTTGCAGTGTGAGTTTCAACACGAGTGCCTGGTGAGGATACTGTTGTGAAAGATGTGCATACTGAAAAATGAAACAACACTGGAAATCAAAGAGTATTTCTATATTAGAGAGGAAGAATACACTGACTATGTTTCCCAAACTAGTCTGATGATGCAATAGTGAGTTTATTCATTTTGCAAAGGCAATGCAACTCAAAGAGGTTGCAAATGCTCTGACAAAACCCCCAGCCAGAGACCTGAAGCACTCCTTAGTCATTGCAGGTGTACTGACCTGTGACTCCTACATGCAAAGCACATGTACTGCCTGTGCTGGTGGGCCCTGCAATGGGTGACAGATTTAGCCATTCCCTGTTGGCCACTGGCACAAACATTGCTGCTGTGGTCTCTGTGCCTGGTTCCAGAGGATATTTTGCTCAGATTATGCACATATCTGATAGTGCTCTCCAGATAAAATACAAATGACACCCAAAGTATCACTGAGCATCCAACAGCTGACTGCCCATGTGGAAGAAGTGGATCCACAGCCCCTGCTCACTCTGAGGAATGCTGGCAGTCACAGCTGCTTCATGGGGGGAGAAAAACCCTACTTGTATTTCAAAAAGCAGTAGGATTTAAGGGAGGAGAGACAGAAAAATATTGGCAGTGCCAAAATCCACTTTTTAGAACTCCCTGCACCTGTTTTCTTGTATCCTGAGCAAACTTTTTTCACGCAAGTGATTTTTTTATTGATCAAATTGCTACTAACAATCTATGTAATCAAGTACAGAGCTAGGAATCTGCAGAGTATGCCTGTTGTGCTTTTTTCTTGCTGAAGATACATCAGCTTTTCAGTTTCTGGTACATTTACCCTCAGCCATACAGAGAGGTTTCAACTGGTTGTATGAATTTGTAGACTATAATACATAGGAAAATGTGGGAAAGAAACTGAAATATTCAGACTTTCAAATATTAAAAATAATAGGAAGCATGAAATGAAATGTCAAAATGAGAACATAAAATTACAATGCAATCCTAACATAAAGTCTCTTTCAGAGCAGTCCTCTTTTGATTTGTAATAGAAGAGTAACAAAAGATGTACTTATTTTCATGTACAAGTAATCACAAGTTTTTGTTTATTTTTTAGATTTGTTACTACAATTGGCTCTTAATCTTGTACATATATTGGGATCAGCAACTTGTAATGAATTGAGCTTTCATTTTTCAGAGATCCCAGGAAAAGAAGAGACAGAATTCCTGCTGCTCAAACCTTGCAGGCAAGTGGCCTCAACTCTCCTGTCTCACTTCACTGCAGATGGATTCAAAGTTCAACAAGCCACAGGCTCTTCATTACCAGCTTCTACTATTTTAGGTTGTGGACACACAAGGAAAGTCAGAGCATTCCCATCCAACACTGTCTCATCTCAGCTTCTCTCATTCCAACAGACCTTGGGAGGTGCCTATTTTACCATTTTTCTGAGAAAATGGTTACAAAAACCTTTTGAAGCTCTGTGAAATGTAACAGCAAAACTGTTGAATTGGAGGCTCTTGAAGGGGCTTCTCCACCTCCAGGGGGTCACTGGCAGGACTCCACTCCCCAGTACAGAGTCTTGTGTTCTTACATGAGGAGTGGCTGGGAGATAACATGGAATAGGGAGGCTTCTAGACTAAGTTCATGCAACAGTATCGACTCTTTCCATAACATACATGACTATCAACATTATCCAGATTATTTACACATGTGCATATACTAACACACAATATAATGTTCTCAAGCTTTCCTCATGATGCACTAGAAAGAATTAATTTTTTTATTTGTATAACAAAAAGAGTAATTGGATATTTATGGGTTTAGATTAGGTCAGGCTCTATGACAAAAATCTTTTAGACATACAAGTATATTTAAATAGATATATCAAAAAAGTTTCTGATAACATTGAGGATTATGACACAAAAGAAAAATGATGAGCCTACACTGAATGGGGAAGAAAGCACCGAAAAGTGATTCTATTTAAGAAAGCAAAGGAAAGAGGCAACCTTACTGAGAAATTTTTGCTGCAACCATTTTTTTCTAGTCCATATGTAAAGCACCTAAACTGTTCAGCTCTAGACACAGATCTAATACAACCATTCTGCTGTGATGCTCTAATTCATAGAGACCTGGACAGATTTGGAAGATGTGGTGCTCCACTGCAGCTTAATAGATAACTGGGAGAAAGGATGTTCTCTGCTTTCTTTCTCTGATAGTGTTAAACATGTATTGACAGGATGTCTCTCTGTGCTGCTCTATATTTGGCACTTAGGAGAAGTTCAATTAACCAACCCTTCATCTGTCCTTCCTCCTAAGATACAGCTTTACTTTCCCGTGGCTAATTGCTAAGCCAGAGTCCTCACACTCCCTGCAATCCTAACCCTGACTTTGGGGGTTTCTAAGTCCCTGTACATTTGCTGCTGCAAAGAGCTGGCACAGATAACCTGAATAACTTTTCTCAGCAGCTCCTTGTGCTCTCCCCTGGAAGGTTTTGCCCATGCTGGCTGGAACAAGGAGTGTGCCTAATTTACAGGACTCCCTGCACATCTGCACTCGGGGAGTTACCACATCACCCCTAATCCTGAAAGCATGTGGGGACTGGATTCTCTGGCATGAATCAGGTTTTGAAACATTCAGGTTTTATATAAGGATAAAAGCTGATTCATACTTGTAAGCCAATTAAACTGTTGTCTCAGTGCTCAGAGGTTAACGTGGTTGGGAGCTCAGAAGTGGATGGTTCTTAGTAGAAATAATGAGTGGATGGCAGACAAAGAATTAATAAATTATCTTAATCTGTCTTTGTTTACAAATGTGCAATCCCTGCAGATGGTTTTGAACAGAAAGGGGGTTTAGTGGCATAATTCAAGCATACACAAAAGTGATTATCAGCCAACACTTTAATCAGCAGTTTCTTCTTGGACAATTCCCTGCATGTCTTTGTTCCTGCAGAGAACAGATTATTCTCTGAGCAGCTCCATTTATATTGCTCTCTGTGTGCTGCTCAGAGTTCCAAAATACAACTAATAACTGATTCTTCAATCACATTCAAGAGCAGTTTTCAACTTTCTCCAATGCCATGTTTTGCTGGACAAGGAAGGAGCAAGAGAGGTTTCTACTGTCCAATTAATTTAGGTGACTTCCTTAAAGTCCCAGCAGCTGAAAACAACTGAGGAAATACAGGTTTTCATTTCTGGGCAAGAAACAGATTCAAAAAGTGTTCCTAACAAGGCAGTTGTGGACAAAAAGAAATCCTGAAAAAATGAGAGAAATTATTTCCTGAAGTTCAGAAATCAGAGGATAAATATAACAATATTATTAATTAAAATTAAATGGTGTTATTTTAATGCTTGAATTAAAGAGTCTGTAATATTTCTGACTGCACTGACTTCAATTACAGAAGCCACTCAAGTTTTCAAGGCTGGGAGTTTTTTGACCTGTGGTCACTCAGGAATGTGATTTCAGGAGCTGTAGTGAGCACAGGTTTTTAGATTGTTTGAAAAAAGCCCTGAGGGATCCTTTTGCTGCTCCTTTTAAAAGGATGCAGCTAAAATAAACCAGGCAACCTTAACCCAGATGCAGCAAAAAGCACAAAGAGGAGGAGGCTGCTGAGCATATTACCAAACACAGCACAGAAGTTGTAAATGGCATAAAGACCTACTCATCTACCATTCAAGCATGTATAAAAAAGATGACTTGTGACTAAAAACGTATTTTATTTTCCTCCTCCTCAAAAGAAAGGAGGAGAAAGTCTCCTAAAGCACCTCCAAAAAGTCAACAATGTCACCATAGACATAATTTTGGTCTAATTCAAATTTTGAGCATTACTGACAACAAGAGAAATATTTTACAGTTCTACCAAGTTCAGGACATCAGTGAACTACACCCTTTAAGAACATTAAGTAAAAACAGAACAAAATTCTCTCTGCCTCTGTGAGTGCATACTCTGAAAACACAAGTCATGAAGTTAAAGGACAGAAAAATCTACTTTATGTTTTGAAGTCTAAGTTGGCAGATAAATGCTGGAAAGTTCACACCAATAAATCTTAGGAGGGGCCAAAATATATCACAACCTTCAACATACCTTACAAACTACTTTTTAAAGGGAAGAAAACTGAAAATAAAGCACAGCTTTATAGTGGCATTTGGGTTAAAATTATAGTTGGCTTTCCTTCAGGAAACCTGCAGCAAGACTGAACCACTATTGTGGTTATGATTATAGAAATTAAATAGAAGCAAGTGAAATCACTCAAACCTAACACATTTATCATCTCTTTGGTGATAAAGAAGGAAACTGGTATCATCTAATCTTGACTGCAGCCTTCTCTACTCCAAAATAGTCTCATTTCACTGAAGTACCTATTGCTCAAAGAAATCTCATCATTATACCTTAACCAGCTCCTATCCACTTAACAAAGGGGAATAATTTTAACATATTTGTATTTTAGCCATCCAGGAAAGAACTATAGGGCATGGACAGTAATTCAGCATGAAAAATCCTTTAGGGAACCAGTAACCTATTCTCTGAAAAAGAAAAGTTTTATCAGTGTTTCATCTTGTCACAGAAACGAATCCATTCACTTCTACAGAAACAGGAGTGAGTTGCATGGTTTTTTTCCATGAAAATGAGTCAATTCTTTCACAATTCAGGATCACTGAAGCATTAGCACATTTGCTCATTCTCCAGACACCTGAAGCACAGGTGGGAACTGGAGAACACACCAAGCCTGTAGTCAGAGCTCCCCTGACCCCACAGGTGCCTTTGCTTGTACAGTCTCTGCTGTCATAGATAAGGACAAGATTAGAATTCCTGTGAAAGATCCTTTCTTCTCCTAAGCATGCAGAAATCATTCCACTGAGGTTCTGTCAGGACACCCAGAATATCAGCTGCCAACTTTCCAAGGGGACACCATGGCAGCACTTTCTTACCACTAAAGGATAATCCCTACAATTATCCACCATCCCTACCTTTGCTGTTTGGTATTTATATAATGTAGTTTCCAAATTTATAAATGGCATAAATCACAAAATTTTTCCATAAAGAGGAATAAGAATGGACAAGGTGAAAAGAATCCACTGGCATACAAAATTATGGATTTAAAACTACTTTTCTTCTCAAGAAGACACTGCTTATGTTGAAACAAAACAAATTTTATAATATTGGTGCTATGGGGAATGGAAAACCTCTTCAAGTGAAAGAGTCTGCTCCATGTGTAAAATCAGTCTCATTTGTCAGGTCTCTGGATAGAGCAGGAACTAGAAGACCACTGGGAAAATTTTTTTCCCCTCAAACAAGAGGATCTACTAAATACTATTGGGTCCTGCTGTAAAGCAAGTGCAGAAAAAAAAAAAAAGAATTTTGCAATTAAAAAAATCCAAAATTGCTAGAAATTATTTGTTTTCCAATTCCCACTTAGTCTCTGAAATTTTCTACTACTCACAGACTCAATAATAAAATTGAAATTGATATCAAGTTGAATCAACAAAATGACAGCAGTTATCTATTAGCACTATCTTTGGAACTGCACTATTTCCCTTTAGCCCACATTTTAGCACTAACAAGTTGTACGTGCTTAATTATTTGATTTGTTTTAAATCAAGCCTATATTAGTTTAATTGATTAACCACACGTGTATGCTTGGCAGACTAATTCGTTCTGAGCTCTTTGGGGGAGATGCATTCGAGGCTCTGCTTTGTGATTTGCACAAGTGCAGAACTGCCTGCAATCAAAGCTTAGCAAAAAGATCTCAGAATAGCTAAACAAAGTGGGCTCATTATCCCCAAACAGCAGCACATGGTTTGGCCACCCTCGGAGCTGCAGGAATCCTTAATCTCCCAAGACTGCCACCTCCCATTCCAACACTCCAAGATATTTTCCACCCGGGTAGAATAATGATGAATAGGGGAAATACCAGCTAACCAAGCTCTGCTAGTTAATTAGAAACCTAGCAGGTGAATAATAATAAACCCCCCACATCCTTGACATCATTTATTTCCATACAGTTACTGAGAGTAATTGAGTTATTGGAAAGTGACTTTTACTTCCTCAGCTTTATTTTATTAATGCACCTCAGCATATTTCAATTTTAAAAGTCACTCTCCAAAAGCAGCATCAAGACAACTCAGCTGCAGAATTTAAATCCAGTGCAGAAATGTATTAGATGGATCATGATAGGAAAAATGTATCATTAGATTAATTAGGCAATTATCAGAATTCACAGCTGCTCTCTTTGACAACTGATTCAGTGGTTCTGAATTAATGAGGGATACTTTCTATACAATTTCTACAAATAGAAGTTTATAGAAACATTCGTTCCTTTGATGTTTGTCATGAAAGCTAATAAAAAAGGGACTGTACACTCAAACTAAGCTGCTATTCAAGAAGTATGATCAAAAGGTAGTTCTTATATCCATGCTTCTCTAATATACTGCATTCAATAATGAATTGAGAATGCTTATGATATCCATTTACTTCAATAGAACTTCTTTTTAATTTAAGCTTTACTGAGGACAGAATTGGGCCCATTTTGATTTCTACAGCCAGTATATTTCTCAAGCAACTGAATTCAACAAAACAGAAGTTTGTACAGTAGCTTATTAACAAGATATCTAAACTAGAGTAATGAAATATGGGAACCTGAGCCTCAGAGTCCAAGTGGGATGTGAGCTGAGATGTGCCACCTCAGCAGCTGGTCAGTGATGCAGTGAAGTTATGGGGAGAAACCAGTAGCATGCAGGGTTTTATTCAAATCATCCTTCTTGATGTCCAAAATAATCTTGTAAAGCAAGGCAATAGAACGTGATCCCTGCTATGCATGCCCCCTTAGAAGAATTCTTCAATTTATCCTCCCCAGGGCAGAGAAGCTGCTGAGTGGCTGAAGGCACTGCCTGCCTGCCCACACAGCAGGGCTGCTCTTCCTCCCTCCTCCTCTGAGCAGGCAGTGCCCAAATGCTGCCCTCCTCACCCCTCCTGCCTGTGCTGCACCCCTGGGCATCCCCTGGGCATCCCCTGGGCAATGCAAGGCTGAGCAGGGCACCCTCTTCCTCAGGTGGAGGTTCCTTCTCTCCCCTCCTGCGCCGGTGCCATTGCCAAGCACCCAGGTGGCTGTGCCCAAGGGTGTCACTGTCACTCCTGAGCATTCCTGCCCCAGGGAACCTTTGAAGGGCAACACAAACTCTGGTCCAGTGAAAAGTCATGCAGAACACACAGATTATCCAAAAGGTTAATAAAAGCAGGTCAGAAAACACAAGATCAAAGGATTTCCCTACAGAAAACTGCTAATTTAGTCCTGAAACAAAAATATAACAAAAGGTGTAATTTCTGAAGGTTTGACCAGTACAGCTTTGGTTCTGTCCTTTGTGCATTATTATATAAAAGGTTTCATGGAAACTTTTACTGAAATACTTGAATTTACCTGAAAAATTTTTGTAAAGATTTATTCAATTTCAATTGGAGTTTTTTATTCCAAATAGTAATCAAAGTGGGGTTGGATTAAGGGTTGGACTTGATCTCAGAGGTCTCTTCCAACCTGATTCAGGTTAATTTCCTTTTTCTTATTTCCTTGTATTGAGATTAAAATTACAATCAATTTTTCAATCAGTAAAGGCATGCCAAGAAAAACCCCAAAACAAATCCAACTCATCACTAGTGGTTGCTTTCATATGAATTTTCAAATGAATATCTAAATACAAATACAGATACCTTTATTTTTCCTCCAGTGGGATTGGTATAAGGGTAAGGATATTCTGCTTTAGAGCTCAGAGGATAAAATGAACACCCAGAAAAACATAATCGAGCCAGGAGAAAGCCCATCATTAATGTATTAATGAAAGATGAACACAAGATTGACACAGATGAAATGAGGAAAGTTGGGTTGAGTAATGGCCAAAGAAGGAAACTGAAATATGTCACAGTGAGAAGTCCTTGCCTTGGAAGAACTCAAAAGCTATTTATTAATTTTCTGCTAGGCAAAGCCTTTGCAAGCTCTCAGCTTTAGTCAGCATTTTACATAATCTCCTTACTTAAAGCTACACAAGCCTCTCTAGCAAATTCTGAAAGCTGCTTTTAGATCCTGTACAAACAGCACCCCCCTCCCAGATTTACAAATTTCTCCTCTGGGAGGAATGATCCAACTTTCTTGGCCAAATCCCTGCGGAATTTTGTGGATGTTCATGAAGGATAAATACAGCACATAAAGGACAAAGCAAATTTGCTTTTCCAGTCACTAGGCAGGATTGCTCAAATACCATTACCAGGAGGGGGTGGGGGAAAGGGATACACTTATTCAGAGATGAAACTCTGAAGAAACTTCTTTAGAAACTCAGAGAGGCTGAGGTTCTAAAGCAAAGGCTTCACAGGACAGTCTGCATGTCATTTTGTAATACCAACAGAAAGCAGAGAGTGATTCCATACTTAAATTTATGTTATCTAATGCGATTTAATTCTGCTCCAAAATGTGAATGTGAGACTCAAAAAAAACATCATTTAAAAACAAGCAAACAAAAGAAACTCCAAGAACAATAAACACCCAGGGAATGTGATTTCTAACAGTTGTAGTGAGACTTAAACATTAGCTGTCATTCTTTAAAAGAGTATAAATATTTAAATTTCTGCAAGTTTGCCACATTATGATTTAGACAAGAGTGTCTTTCTTTGTGGTTACAGATTCACATGACAGATCTCATGTTCCACTTATATTTTTTAATCCTTAGCCTTAGTGTTGATGTAACAGAACCAACATATACTGTGCTATTTTCTTTTTGTTTTCCTGCTTACATATCTGATTTTTTTTTCCCTGGATACAGGGCCTGTTAGAAGACAGTTAAGAATTCCCATGACTCGCTGTGTCCCTCAGAGATGTTCCTTAGCATGTATAAAGACTGATTTACCTGCTCTCAACATGGAACCATGGTCTACATGCTCCACAGTTCAAAATTCCACACACAAAAAAGGAAAAAAAAAGGCCATTCCTGCTCAGGTGTGATGGATGGTGGGAGCACCACAGGACAGGACAGATGCCCAGGAACAGCAGGAGGAGCAAAGGAATCACTCCCTAAATAAGGAAGGCAATTTGCTTCAAGAAGTGTCAAGGTATCAGCAGGTTATTTCTATCTTTAAAACTTGTTAATCTTGAATATTAATATGTCTACATGGTTAAAATTGCAAAACAAGTAATTCTTTTCCATCAGGAAAAGGAGCATTATTCATAACTTAAGAAGACAGTATAATAAAAGGGTTTCTTTCTGTCCCCTCTAAAAACCAAGTGGCAGCCTAATATTCTATGATGGCCCTCCAGGGAGCAACAGCTGAGGTGGCTGAGCAGTTCTAAGACTATTTTTGCTTTTAAAGAAAAACTTGTTTTTATCAGGGGATAACTAATACCAAAAAACTTACCCTTGGAAGAGGCCAGTGGAGCCAAAGCACTTTACACAGGGTAAGCTGAGCCATAATGAAATGGGCACATCCAGAGGAAGGCAGTTTGTCACCCTCCTCTTTACAGCAGCCTCGGAGGAGCCAAAGTACCCTGCTCCTGTTTAACAAATGACACAGGTAGAGAGGCCACCTGTTTATCCAATAACAAAGGAAACCAAACTGTCTTGGAGCCACTGAGACCAACACCCAAGTTAACAAATCCTGCAGAGAGCAGGAAGCTTTAGAGGCATCAGCAGTGTGTGTGCAGCACAGCCCCCACACAGGCAAAAGGTTCCACACAGAGAACCTTTGCCAAAAGCAACACAGAGAAACGAGCCCCATTATGTGTCAAACAAAACTTGGAAGGATAGCAAGGAGATAAAATGCATTATTGCTTCTTGATTTATTCAGATTTTTCCACTAGTCACAACTATACAGATATTAAATTATTTGTATTGCCCACAGTGATTTCCAAATTCCACTCCTAAATCTATTCAGTTGAATTTCCAGGGTATCTGCCACTTACTTTGCCAGCAGCTGATGAGTGAGGCAATAGTAGTTTTTATTCTCTATTTCTGTGAAGGGGAATCCATAAACACAACAGTACAGTCTAATTCTGAGCTTTGCAGCATTTCACAGCCATGGCCACATCTCCAGTCCCATCACTTGCAGCTCCAAGCTGTTACCTGGCACTTTACACCACTGAAATGTGTGTCCCCCTACACAACAGGGGCTCAAAACAAGAACACACTCATTTGTGCACAGAATTGATGAGCTGGTGTGAGGTCCAATAACATGGGAGAACCTGCATTTAGACATATCAGCATCTTGCAAGAATTCTTCCCTCCTGATGCTGCCATGAGTTTCTGAGGATGTTCTCTGATGCTCCTTATGACTAACACAGGCTTAGGCCCTAACCAAGAACAGAGAAAGCATTACTGTAGGAATAAATGCAGGAATATGGATCAGAGTATTATCTGGTAGAGTTGATGTTCTGATCTGGAATCCAGAGCAATGCAACAGTTGCTTTGGGTGGGAATTTTTAACAGGTCTTTGAATAAGGTCAGAAAAACCTTCTCTTTATTCTTCCATGAAGTATTCTCACTGGGAAGAACAGTATATAGACTGAGTCTCAATACTAAAACCATTCTCCCTGATACACTTTCTCACTCTCTTCTGGTCTAGTGAACCAAAAACACCTTCTGCCTCATAATACACTATAAAAAGAAAAGTTAAGTGTTGCAAACTCCTTTTCTTAACGTACAGCTGGCTGGAAATAGAGCTGACGTGGATATAAATATCTGGGAGGGAAGAAGGCACAGAACCAAAAGCAAAAGGACATTCCTGTGCCAAGAAAAACAAAGCAGGAGCTGATGACCTGTATTTTGCATGTGACACAGGGAAGATCCAAACTGTTCAGTCCTTTCAAGAAAAATGCTTTTTAAAATCAAAATAAACTCACAAAAATCCTTCCCTGCCCCGCCCCCCCGTTTTGGGGTTTTGTTTCTGTATTTCTTTGTTTGGGGGGGGTTGGTTTGGTTTTGTATTGTTTTTTAATGCTTTATCACATAACTATGAATTCTGAACAGGGAGAAGTTGAGGAGAGATTTTTAGGACTGCACTTCTGGCCATGTACTTTATTTCAGCACTGTCCCACTCTCTAACACTCAAATCCCATCTTCCCTTCTTATCCCTATGGAATGGATTTCTCACTTCTAGCAGGGAAAAGACAGCATTACACAAATCTTGACTAATGCATATCCAAACCAAAACCCCCACTTGGAATGAAGAAGTTGAACTATCTCTCTATATATCTGAGCCCACTGCTGAGGGAAGCAGATCTTCGAGTTTAGAACCTTTTTGAGGCTTCCATGATGTGGCTTGTACAAATCTCATTAGCCAGTTAATTCTCTATAACCCCTTGAAAACTAAATTAAGTTTTTGAAAAGAATCACTTCAATTGCTTGAACTTCAGCCTAGTCAAGTAATTTGCACATCTTTAATTATGAGGGATTAATTCTTTCATCTATCTTATTTTTGGCCAACTTGAAAAAGGTCTAGTCTCTCCATACTCTACTACCTTGCATTTCATCCTTCTTCGTCAGCTCTTTACTACTGCTGAGGGTTTTTGGGTGCAAATCCTTCCTCATTAGCTTCACATTCTCACCCTCCCTAGGAATTCCCTGGTTACCTTTTCCTTGATTTCTGCCAGTTACACCAGTTGGGGCTCCCCTGAGGGCCTGGCACCTGAACATGGGCCTCAGCTGCAACTCTCCTTAGGCATGAATTCTCTCATTGTTTTCTTGTATCGTGTTGGGGTTTTTTTCTTTATAATTTTAACAGCATAGTCATACCTTTTCAAAAATCAATATTCAATTTAATCCCTTTCACTGAACATCAGGCCATGTGATATAAAAAGAATTTCTCTTTTGCTCCTGAAACTATTTTTAAAATGTGTTCACGTTCTGTAGTCACTTTTCTTCAATTTCTTTCTTAGTCCTCAACTTCTTACATTAATATTCCTCTTCCTTTGAATGTTCTTTTTTTTCAGTTTATTCTTTGGTTTTGGGGGCATTTTTTTAAAGCTTTTTTATAAAAGATGTGCTCATTAACAGCTGGGCTTTCTGTCCACTTCTGGAAAAAATTATATTTATCTTAAATTATTAGCCCTTCAGCTATATGTTCAAGGGGAAAAATATCAACTGAGATTCAAAGTGTTTTCTGTGAAATAACATGAACAATGTCAGAGAAATTGAAAATTCGTGTTTTAAGGGAGAACTAATTTGCATACTCTAAGCTGGTTTGGGGTACGTAGAAGTCACCACTTACTGTAATGAAACTCCCCAGGTGAGGATTTCTTATCTATAAAACAGTCACAGGCACATATAGAATTTCACAGATCACTGACTGCCATCTATTCCAGTCTTATGAGAAAGAATCACCCAGAAATATATATAAATATATAAATATAAATATATGTACACACACACACTGAATCTATGCAGTTGAAGTTGCTTGACCTTGGACACATCAGATGTCCATTAACCTTCAGTAAGGAGGAGACAGAGAAATTCCCAAACTCTGAAGTAATAAAACTGTGAGACTTTTCAGCAATGCAGCTGTAAAACATGAAACAGATCTGGATTTGGAGATAAGAACTGACCTCACAAATTAATATCATATGGGGTCATCACTCAACTAATCCAACCATCTCTCTCAAATGAAGTTTGGGAGTTCTTGGGTTGGTTTTAATTTTGCTTCATACAAATGGGTCAATTACATTGTTATTTATCACAAAAAGAGAAAACAAAAAAAAAAAGATATTGCAGAGAGAGACAGAACAGAAAGAGATTTCTGCTCTATGCAAAGCTCCTGCTGTCCCACCAGACCATGAGATGTGTTTGCCCTGACAGAGGCCACCCCAGTGAGCTGCCCACAGCTCCTACAGAGACACGGAACTTATTTTTCTGTAGTTTTTCTTACAGGAAAAACTATGATGGAAATATGTTTTTTTAAGTATTGCATCCTAATAACAATACCATGCAAAAACATTCAAATAATTAATATCAAGACCCAACAACTGTGAAGATTTTACAATGAACTACTGATTATTCTTTTTTTTTTTCTGATACCCAGTGAAGTCCCTGCAAACTTCAGAAATGCAAAGCAAACACAAAAAGGCATATTGTCCTGGAAAGAAAACAAGGAAAAAAAGCTCTGTGGAAGGTGAAGCTCTTGAGACTCAGGGGACAGCAGGAAAGACTTTAACAAAGTACATTTATGCATCTCCCACAGTTTGAGCCAAAGTTGGACTTCCAGAAAGACATAAGCAAGTCAGAATGCTGAACTATGCAGGAAAGTCCCTAATTTAGCAGGAATCAGCCACATGAGAGCTAATAAACCATGAACAGGTGGAGGTGGGATGTTTAACACTGGTCACACTGGATCAATTAGAAAACCACCAAAGACTGACTTATCTCTTCCTAAACTGAGAAGTACAAGGGTCACACAGTCTCCTACTTGCTCAGAGGAGAATTAATGCAGCCTGATGCCCCCTGAGGAGGCAAAACAGCAAAACCACCATGGCCCTTGCAGTTGAGTTAAACCCAACTCAGGCTGTAGGAAACTAGGAAAGGACACTACAACCCTACATCTTCTGGCATAGTATATATTAAACAAGTGAAATAAATACACAGTACATTTTTACTTAAAGAAAAAGTCACTGCTTTTTTTTTTTCAACTGCAAAAGATATCAATAAATTAGAATTAAAACCAGCAAGAAAACAAAACTCAGTAAAAAATCCCCAAGAATAAAGCAAGGCACCTCTATTTATATTTTCCCATATAATTTCCTAAAATTTCTATAAAACTTCTATTGTAGAAAATACCTATTTCTATTTGCTTCTGTTTAGGGTTGTTATCAACCTCCACTACTTGCTTTTCCTTTGGAAAGACAGTCCAATAAATAACTACATAAATGTCACAAGAATGATTTAAAGCAGCTATGCCAACCTCCCTGCAAAATCTCAGCAATAAAGTGGAAAAATTCTTTAAGATGAATGTTAGTAGAGACATATTCAAATAACTTCAGTGTCAACACAGACATATGTAGCACTTTCCACATCCTGAAAAGCACACACACAAACACCCCATAAAATCAGAGCCCAACCTTCCCTCTGTTTCAAGTTAAAAGGTACTCATTTGTCCCGTGCTGGGTTTGCAATTGCATTGAGAATTAAGTAAAAGAATGATGCAGTTCTCCCTCAGTTCCAAGTTATTGGTATTGTACATGTAGACTGCTGCTGATTTGGTGTCTACTTGGAAGTCCTTCCTAGTCTGCTTTCCACTGTATCCTCCTCTCTCAGGATGCAGAGGAAACAACTCAATTGCTTTATTTGGCAAACATTTAAATAAAACAAACAAAAAAACCAAACACCTTAAGACTTGAAGTTATTTCTCCACAAATGCAGCAGTATTGAAAGATCATGATTTTACTGAGCATCACTCTCTGTCCCCAGTACCACCTACAAGTTCTACATCAGTCCACAGAGTGATACAGATATGCCCTGGCTTTGAATGGGCAAACCTTCCCCATGAGTCTGACCTAGACTATTTATTGAGCACATGAAAGCTTTGCTGAACAGGTGAGAGTGTGCACTAACACCAAGCTTCCAGAATGTTCAGAATACTGTACATATGAAAATAACAATTAAAAAAAAAACCTTTGCCATTTTAAGAAAAATAAACCAGTGTTCAGATCAACAGTATTCTGAATCCTGCTACTTGATCTGGCAAGGAATGCAATGATACAAAAATACAGTTATAGTTAACAGAAATTCCCACATGATTTATTTATTTGGAAAAACTTAAATTACCCTGCTAAAGGAAAATTGCCATCACAAAGTTCCCACGTTAAGCCATAGGTAATGTAACATTTTAAATTAATTTTCATATCTCTCAATGCTATTTTAAATCCTTTAAAGAATGATCCTCAGAGCCAATATTTCTCCAGATATGTTTTACCCTCACGATGAAGCTTTTCTTACGATTGTAGGCAGAGTCCATAAAACAAACAGGTAAAATAAATACTGTGGAGTTTCATTTTTTATATTTCATTGTAGTTAGACGTACAAAGATACCCAGCTTCTACAATTTTAAGCCACCAAGATAGCTTGCCAATTGAATAAAAATAGATTCTGTGCATGTTTATTTAATAAGACTTGTGAGCCTTAAACTTTTGTGAGGCATTTAGAGCCAAGAGCAACAAGAAATCATACAAAGTCATAAACCTCACAAGCTAAAACGATTAGATTATTTTGTAGTTACAAAATAAAATAAAACAGAGCCAGAATATTGTTAGATATCATTAGGAAATTTATTCCAGAAAAATCTTGGAATATTCTGCATTTCACAGTGACTCAAGTGGGAAGGGACATGTAGTTTAAAAAACCCAAACCAGTGGGTGCTGGAGAGAAGAGTGTGAAATGGTACAGCTCATTCCAAGAACAAGACCCTGCAAAGCACAACCATCCATGAGAAACAGTCTGAAATGACAAAGAGCTCCAAAATTACAGCAGTGTGGAGTCTCCAGCAACAAGACAGAAAACAGTCCAAGCACCTCCTGTTTGGTGCTTTCTCCATGCCTTGATACATGTTGCCCTTCTGGTACCTCCAAATCTTTTCCTTTAGGCTGACAGAGGAGTTTATTCCTGGCTATTCTTGCTGTACCAACACGTGACTGTTCCCGCCACACAAGACAGTTCCTGTGACACACGAGCACATCCTGAAAGCCACATATCCCTGAGACCCACGGAGAGCAACAGAAAGCAGAGGGACAAGAGTCAGACTTACATATTAAACCAGCTGCAATTACAGCTGTTATGGAAAATTTCAGGACTGAGTGATCTATCATCTCATCTCAGTGTTTTATAGACAATATGACAGGTTGACTCCTGTCATGCATGATTTGTTTATTATTGTTATAATATTAGAGAAATGAAGCAAAGAAAAACAACAAACAAAAAACTGTGAAGGTGTTGATAGCAGAAAAAGCTGCCTGGTAAGCAACAGCTTGTAAACAAGCACTTGAACAGGCTATTTTAAAGCTCCACTGAATGTGGTTTTCTTAGTGATATCTAATCATCTACATAAAAAGGAAATTGTCCATCAGAAGTCAAAAATAATGAAGTTAAGTTTGCTGATTATTTGCACATTAAATACTATTAGATAACTCTGACGCCTTTCAATTTTTTGTCCTGAATCAAAGCAGTGAAACAAGAATTTGAAACAAACACAGCCAAATAAAGTGTATTCATCAACATGTGTTAAAGTTCCTTCAGCTTTAACAGCAACATGCACATGAATTTCACATCCCCTTCACCAATAAAATAATTGTATTAGTTTATATGGACTAGGTACCTTTAAATTCATTCTGGTTTTACAAGCATATATGTAGAAGTAGGAAGGCATAAGTGTCATTCATGCAGCATATTTAAGTCTTTCTGTATTATATTGTATATTCACCTCTTAAAAATTTAATCCCTTCAAAGAATTATCTTGCTAAGTAAGGCAGTTTCCTGGGGTTTTTTTTCTACTACACAATTCTGCTTTCTCAAGTTGCAGCAAATCAGCTTGTTCACACATGAGCTTCCCCCATTAAATGTATGGAAAATACACTAAATCACACATTGCATTTTTCACTTACTGCACTGAAAGTGAAGAATTTGTTCTCAGTAATTTTAGAAATTTGATGTTAAAAAAATACTATATATTCACACTACTAAAATTGCCTCTAGTGCTGTACATTTACATGACAGTGTGCTATTGCCATGGTGTTCTGTAAGAAGGCAGATCAGACTTGCACAGAGAAATAGTATCTTTAATTAGCCCAAAAGTTATACCTGGAAAATTAGAGAAGCACGAGGGAAATAACCTCTTTAGATGTTTCAAATAAAGTCTATTAAGAATGTTACAGGCTTTAAGATGTGTGTTTCTGTCTGATGATCTCAGAAAAAAATCTACAGGAAGGTAACAAAACTGAGGGGAGGGAACTACCAGCAGCAGGAACAGAGCCAAGCAATGCTTCCTTTTGAGTAGAGACAGAGCTGGAGTCGAGCTCATCTCTACACTCACAGATCAAAGTCAATGTAGAAAACAAAATACAACAGAGGGAAAACAGACTTAAACTAAGCTGCATTTGCTAGCAAAGCAAATTGGAAGTAAATGGAGATTAAACAGCACACAAAACTAATGGCAAACCTGGATCCAACGTGATAAACAGCTTACAAAAAAACCCAAAACAGGTAAAGTAACAGTGGGAAATATAAATAGCAGACATGAAGGACAGGAGATTTGATTGAAGTATATAAAATCACAAATAGAGCATTAACCTGTGACATGCACCATGGATAATTGGGCAAAGTACAAAGAAGAAATTAAAGCAGCACAAAATGAGACGCTGAAGCAGGTGAGACCCTCTCCCCAAAGCACGTGGGTGTGCAATGGCTTCGCAGGGAGGGTGTGGCAGAACAGAATGCTGAAACCATTACAGAAAGTCATACTCATACTTCATGTGCTGGTCTTCCTGAAGACATTATAGTGAGCCAATTATCACAATAAGCTTGACTGTCTTAAAACATTCTGAAGAAAAAGTCACTAAACCTGAAAGAACTCAAACCAACTCCAAGCAACCCAAAGTTCTACATAATTCTGAGGTTACAGCAAACTACTGATGCCAGAAAATGCTTAAGCTTCTTTGACTGAGCAGTAAAGAGGCCCTCAATTCTAAGTCAAGGAGCCACTCTCTCCACATCTGATTTCCACAAGTTTGGAACAGGCTCAGAGCCGACTAAAAATACACCCTCCCCATACGGTGTCTCTCCATGAGACATCCTGCCTGGGTAAGAATCAAACTTGCCTTGCTGCTGCAGCCTATGTGGTCCTCCACTGAAGAAGACCTTACATACATCTTGTGAAAGCAGAAGTCCAGTATGACAGAAGAAGCAGCACAGCTACATTGCAGCCCTTCTCTTCCTTTAGCTTATGTGCCTATACAAGCTTAAGAGTATAACCCTCAAAAACCACCTCAAAGTTAACTGGAATGTGAGTGGAATACAATACAGAGCCCGGTATCCTTTTGCACTTTTATTTTCCTCCTACAACAATAGATACAACACTTTTAGCTCCTCTTTGCATCTAATGAATATACCAGGGCATCCAAAGAACACAACAGACTACTGTTTTTCATAGCCTTATTTACTCAGCTTTTGCTTATTCAATTGAATATAGCTGGGGAGTTTGCATTCAAGATGGCATATTTACTGATGCTGGTGCACAGGATACTCTCGAAGAAATTAAGTGTTGAAATAAAGCAACTGCTTTCACTGCTTAAGCATCCATGGATCACTCCCCATGTATAACACATTTCAAAGGCACACAGAGCACAAGCTCTCAGAATAAAATCTTCCAGTGAGTATTTTAATATACTCGGGAAACTGATTCTCTTCTCTGTTAGAGTAAATCAATATTTATACCATCTAAGAACTGACTAATACCAGCATTAACTGAATAGGCAACTGAATTTTAGATACAAATTTAATAGAAGTAACACAAGACAGGTAATAAACACAGGGAAAACAAAAGCTATTTCTATTTCCTTTAGGCTCCTGCAACCAAGAGATAGATTTCTAAGTGGATGGAGATGTTATGTGTTCTCTAGGATGTTTCTGTGCAAAACTTAATCACCATTTATTGCTTTTCCCCTCAGAACATTTACAAACACAAAGCAAACACATGCGGATACATCTCACTAGAAAATGTCTTACATAAAAAAGCAGAAGCTTCTCAGCAAAGACATGCAGGGTTTGGAGATCTGGATTCACTCCTCCAGCTGAAGGACCTCAACAAACTGCAGCTGTGTTTTATAGACCCTAATTCTGAGTTGGAAGGGACCCACAAGGATCTTTAGGTCCAGCTCTTAAGTGACTGGCCCACACAGGAATTGAACCCATGAGCCTGGCAATCATCAACACCAGACTGCACCCAGCTGAGCTGATGACAAGGTTTTCATCATTCTTGTTATTCAAGTCCATTGTGTTTAAAGATGACCATGCCATAGTATGGATAGGGAAGTCAGCCTTGGTGGATGTACATTTAGCCAGTCAAGGCTACAAACAGCAAACATTTTTGGGTGCTATCATTTAAATTTTCCAAATGCTACTGCTGGACACATCCTTCTCCTGGCACACCTTTCTCCCTCCTCCCTGACTCAACCCAGTAGACACTGAGGTTCTGTGCAATGATGTTTCTGCTGCTCTTCAACTGTGTTTTATTTTGCAGTTAAAAATGTAAAATCCTGTGCTGAACAAGAACATCCTGGAAAGATGTTCTTCAGCAGCCTTGCTTCCTGCTGTACTCCGGAGAGCTGCTGGCACGTGTACCTAGTCAGTCCAAAACACTTGCCAATCTGATGCAATGGACCCTTTCCCACTGAGGAAATGAAAGGAATGCTTTCGGATATGTCACCTCTCCCCAGGAAGACACATGGAGACATCCTTTGTGCAGCATCCAAATCTCACATGGATGCCAGCCACAGAACAAGCATCACAACATCCAACACTTCAGAGATGGTGGAGAACATGGTCCCATCAGCTCTGCTCACAGCTCTGAATTCCTGAGTGGACCTGCTTCCAGCCCTCCAAGTCCAGGCTTGCAGGCTCCACAAGGAAGTCTACTGGCAGCTGTAGGCTCCTTTGGAATGTGCTATCTGTGCAGTCTTAAGGATTGCTTAGAGGCAGATTAAGCCCTAAAAGGATCCCTCTCGAAGTTTCAGCTGAGCCCCAAAGCCCCTTTAAGGTCACATATGAGATTATCTGTTCCTCCGTGTGGAAAATGTGTCCTAATTTGACATTCCTTGTAACCAACCAGGTGTCAGACAGGACTCCCCAAGAGAGGTTCATTTTACAGTTGATGGCAGTTTGTCTCAAATGTGACAGAAACGTCCCTGAATAGCTTTTTTTTTCTGTAATACTCAGAAATTCAAGTCTGTTTAAATTCTCAGACACTTCTTTATGCCTAAAAGCTACAAAGATTTTCCTTTCAAATGTTGCCTGAGATCTTCTAAGCAGTAGAAGCATGACATTTTTATTAAATGTTTACCTAAAACCTTCACTGCACTTTGGATGTTTTCTCTGTATAAGTTCCAGCAACATTCTAATTCCAAAAGAATCAAACAGGGCTTTAACCACCCACTGCCTGCAGAGCTCCCATTGCCTTTACAACACAGAATACACATGGAGAGAAGGAAGAGAAATCCGATATTAGTCAGATCCTGGGGGACTGAAGAGAGAAAACACAATCTTGAAATGCCTGGTGGTACCTGTAAGTGGAAAGGTTGGTCCAAATGCTCACTCAGGATATTTCAAACAATTCAGCTTTCAACAGAAATGCCAAATGGGACAAACACTTCACCCCTTTTCATGCTTGCCACTGTTTCTTATTCTACTTGATGAATGAAATGAAACTCATTTTGGTAAGTTTCCTTCATCATTGTAAATACCTGCCATTGCACAGACCTTAAAATATTAAATACCATGAAAAATTTAAATAATTTTGAATTGAGAAATTACAGTGAGAAATCAGAGTCCTGTGTCCAGATAGAAGGGGAACAACATTTCCCAAGAAACAAAAGTAAACCCAGAAGCTAAATATTTAACACTCAAAGAGGGGACTCTTGCATAGTCAGAACAATGACCACCAATGAAACAGGTGAGTTAGTGATGACTAAAAATGTCACTAGAACAAAGTGGAAAGGGTGGGTTTAAAATCTTCTGTATGGAAAAGCAAACAGAGCCAGTGAAAAAGTGCATCTCACTATTTGCTCATTTCAGACAGGTTCCTAAATTAGCATTTACTTCCAGTATCTGCTTCACCGCTGAGCACAAGCCTAGAGGCAAAACTTTGTACTTCTTCCTTCAAGTCTTCCATAAACATTGAGCATTGATTAGCCTGCTCCAATGCCTCCTTATTTCCAAATATACAATGGGATTGATTTTTAGTTTGGGGCTTCCTTTGAAAGTACAAGGTAGATTCTGCCTCATTTTCTAACTCATCAGTCCTCACTCTGTACATCCATCTTTTCATGACTGACTTCCAAGCTGTCTCCTTCTCTTGCATAGCATTTATTGCTACGTAGACAACATCCTGAGAGCATTTAATTTTTTATGTGAGTCTCAGTGCATCCTGTGTTCTTTTCTACTATGTCCTTATTCCTTATATATATATAAGATACCTTAGACTTTTTATGTAGCAAAACTGCTAGTACCATCTTTCTTCAATTTTCTCATGCCTTTTTAAAAAGCCAGTTGATTTAGACTCCTACTTGACCACCTCTACTGGTCTTTCCACACTATCAAGAAGCACATATATAGTCTAATCAGACTTGATTACTGTCTGAATCATGTACTGCACAATTTGTTTATGATTAGTTTTTCAACTGGACATTTTCTCATGTATTGTCATGCCCTACTTTATCATTTTCAAGCCTTTTTAACCTATCTCCCACCTACACCCACAGTTCTCCTCAGCAGAAATTTCAGCAGCTCCTGCTGTGCTGGATGTCATTTCTTCAAGCCCTGTAGCTTTGGTAATAACCCTTCAGTGCAGTTTGCTTGGGCTGCCAACCTGTGTTACCACAGAGCAGCACAAGGCTGAGACAGGCTCAATAAATGATATAGTTGTGCCATTCATTACAAAGTCAGATGAGCTCTTTGTCGTTTAAGTAGACAGGAGAGACTGACAGTAAAATACAGTTCATTAAAAGTGAATTTGAGCCTCAGCATTCACTGTACCAAAACATCTAGAGACAGTCTAAGTCCTGCTGGAGTGTCTCAGAAAACATTTGAGCTTCTAACTAAGCACAGGGGATTTGACAAGTAAAACGCTGCAGATTTCGTATCTCTCTGTACTTGAGGAGGATTTGTTTTTATGAATACCACAATACATCCCCTCAACTGAGAAACCATGGGCCATTCATATTAAGATATATTATTTCAGAAAATATTGCAAATACGCCAAGTTATCCAGGAAAATATGCAGTTAAGTAGGTAAGCTCCTGTATATTCTTTTATTTATTTTAAATATGTATCATTTCTGTCTAGATATGAAAGTAAAAAGGCAAAGTGAACTAAGGAGAGAAGCAGAAGACATTCAGAGGAATCCATATGATAGTAGATCATGGAGGTACATTTCCCTGTCTTTGAAGGAAAAGATAACCAAAAAACAAAAACCCAAACAAAACCCCCCCAAAACTGAACAGTTTATTGCTTTTGACTATTCTGAATGGACTATGATGTTTTTGTAATGCTCTTTGTTCTTGACCTTCATGTTTTATCATTGTAGAGTATTAGACAGGTCAGAAAAAGTGAAGGAAAAACTTCAAACACTTCAGCAAACAGATCACAATCTAGCTCAAAGAACCCTTATGGATTGATAATCACAGTTTCAAAGTGCCCTGAAAACAGCCAGCAGCTGTTTTCTTAATGCTTTTCCCTTTTCTTTAAGAGAAAACATGTTACTTTTTTATTAAAAAAATGCAAAGGAAGAAAAATGGGACCCTGACATACATGCAAAACATGACAATGAAAATCAGCACATCAAGGCAGGTGGATGTACCAAAGAAACTCCACATTTCTCTTCAGATTCACATTCATTGTCATTTGTGAGCACATCAGAACTCTTTACTCAAGTTGAGCATATGTAGCTTCACACTCTCTTTTGATCAGCAAAGGCACCATGAAAGGCAGAGCCACAAATGCTCTTGTAGGATAGTTAGGACAGGATGCTTTGCCAACTGATTGCAGAAGCCAAAGGAAAACACTCCAAAAACACAAAAAGCAAACAATTATATGTAGCTACACACTGGAAACACCAGAATCTTTCATTCCAGCTTTGATTTGCACTTGTCTATTTAAGCTTTTTCAAATCAAGAGACCTTTCCTGACAATTTATATTTTAAAATATTTAAATTTCATGCTCAATAATCTATATTGAAACAACTCAATCTTCTCATAGCCATTTATCTCGTAAGTTCTTTCCAAATATATTGACTGTTAACAATATAGTTCAAATGCTTGGATAATACTAGCTAAAAATTACAAAAATTAACATAGTACCCCTGTATGCTGTACCCCATTAGGAACAGCTCAGCATCCTAAATTAGTAATTCCTGCTGTGATATTCTGTTGGTAATTATTTAGGGAGAGGAGGGAAATATCATCACAAACCCAACTTTAACAATGGCTCTTTACATCTTTGCAATAACCCAACAGTGTAGTGACAACACTCTGCCACTGACATCAGTTCTGTTTTCACTTCTTAGTCAAGTGAGGAGTGGGAATCAGCCCCAGCCTGGTGGTTCCTGCAGAGGTGGTTCAAGCAGAAATTTCAAAAATTCAAGCTGCTGCACTTGGTGAGAAGGTAGAAGATGGCCCCAAGGAATTATACTGTTCTATTAAACTGCACATGTATTAAGCTATTTTAACCCAACAATTTAAATGATGAGTTTTGTATTTAGCAAATGATGGAGCACAAACCACCCAAAATCACTGTGCTAACAACTTCACAGTTCAAAGGTAAACCTCACACTTGTTGTAACAGTATCAGTCGTTGCCAAGATGTAAAACACAAGTGAAAGCAAACAACAGAATGCAATTAGTCAATTTGGGTAGATTTGCACAAGTGGTACCAAAACAGGGTTTGATCCAAGTACATCCCAAAATTACAATGAAAAAAATTCTGTGAATTTCTGAACATGCAAATATTTGACCTTTTATTTCTGATACTACTTAGTTTTCTATCACTGAACAAAGGAAGAAGATAAATTGTTCAGTGTTGGCTCTTGAAGTGTTGGACAGAATGACTCCCTATTGATTTTCCTGGGGCTGTTCTGCTGAGGGTACAAATGAAAGACATGCAAGTACTTTACACCTTCCTAAGATAAGTAAACATTTAGACATTGAAACACAGAACAAGGCCTTGGAGGTAAAGTAGCTGAAGAACACAGAGCAAAGTAAATCAGTAGACTTAAGACTGTCTACCTGAGGAAGTATTTCATTGAAATTTGAACTATATGTGCCATAGGCACAGGTATGATCCATTATCAAGCATCATTAGGGATTTTCCACTACTGAAGTGAATTTTGTCCTGTTTGATAAATGTCCAAACACAATTTCTGATCCACAGATGTTAATTTTTATACTGAAGTTCTGTCAAGATACCATCAAATAAAAAAAAAATCTCAAAAAATCTATGAGATTATAAACTAAGTAAGCAACCAGGGAAAATTACGACTGACTTAGTCCAAGGTAGCATAAATTCTCCTCAGCTTTCTTTTCCATAACTTCAGTGTTGGCAACAGTGCAACCACAGCAGTACAACCTGGAGCTCAGCTGAGCTGCTGCCCCAGTGCTCTCAACATTTGGACATTATTTTCAGGAGTAACCCAGACTCCCAAAGCACAGCTGTGCTCCTGGAATCAAACATGCCATTCCCAGAGATTTCAGTTACCACAACTGCGTTACTTCTTCTCCACCTCTTTACTTTTCTGGCATGTCAAGGTAGGATATAGGTTGTTTGGGGGTTTTTTCCCTTCTCCTTCCTCCACACTTTTCAAAGGAGTCCAACATGAAGAGATGGTGTTTGGTGGTTCTGCTGAGCAGTTGGGAGACTTTGATATCTGCTGGAGTCCAACTGTGAATGTGGATTGAATGAATAAGTCAAAGCCCAGTAGAAAATAATCTTAAAGATTTATGGCGTTTTTCCAGACCTCTTGGAAAAGCTGAGCCAAGCCTGTTCAGCAGTGCACAGGTCCAGAGAAACAAGTCTTAGCAACACCTGGCAATGAGTATCAACCACCACTTAATTTTTGCAAGTTTGTGGACCAGTTTACACACGTTCTCCTTCATTTCCACTTGGCCACGTGTGGAATTCTGTTTAAGCACTTAGAACCAGTCATATGATGCACAGAGACTTTTAAATAGCTTTTATGTTTCCAAGAAGTGCTGCCTCTTTTCCTTGCTTATAAGAAAAGTGTTTCCCTTTCCGTGTTGCACTGACAGGTCAATCATGAACTCAGTCAGTAATGAAGTTCAGCAATACCCAGGACAAAGCCCAGAGTGCAGCACTTTCAGGCACCCACAGCAGGAGCAAAGGGTTAATTCTGGAAAAGGAATCTGGTTAGAAAATGGGAAGAAGGAATTTACTCAGGCTTTCTTTTTCTTTCTTACATATTTATTTTTTGGTAGACATTGCTCCAGAACATCTTCTAAAGGTTAAATTTTCACTAAGATCAAATTTCAAATATAGTGTAGAGTTAAGGGTATTAATATTTTCCCAGAATAAAGGACTCAAATTCATGTATATTCCTCAGGTCTTGTTCCCTTGCTCTTCCCACCACCATGGCAAAACCACAAACCCACAGGATGACAGTTATGTTTGTCTGTCTCCAACTACAGTTTTGCTAAACTAAATCTTTCAAAGTTGTCAGAGCTGTGCCACAAGAAGCACAACACTGAGCACACAGAGCAGAAGTGTCAGGAAAAAAGCATGTCTCAGAACCTGAAAATTTAGCTGTGCATAAAACTGAAAGCCTTTCAGTGAAATTTCTCTTTTGTATCTATATATCCACTTCCAAATTGCTGATATCTTTATTCAGGCTTAACAGGTAACATACATTTGGTTTAGGCTTTTTTAAAATAAATTTTGTTTCTTGATTTCCAGCTAGATTTCTGTCAAATGCAGAGTTCAAAGCCCTGTCTTTCACTAATAATGCTCTACCAAACAATAACAATATATCAATAGTTAAATAGACACAGATTCAACTATAACAAGCTGTGATCAGTAAAACAAATTCCAGATTATTCTGGGCACTTTGAATAGTTGAAAAAGTTCTCCTGAATAATCATTAAAACTGCTTGGAAGGAATATTATCTTTTAATTCTGGGGAAAAAAGAGCCAAACATATTCTTAATTTTCTGAAAAGTCATTGTAGGTTTTTTGTGGCAGCTGAAACATGCATGTTGTTTGGAATGCAAGTTATTACTTCTCTACTCTGCATAGAGAAATATGTATCAGGTTCAACACCAAAAAAAAATCAAAAGGTGGGGGCAGGAAAGGGAAAGGGACAGAATGATTTTTTCAAAAGAATATATAAAAGCCTATACATAAAACTGGCCACAATGTTTAAAATAAGCTTTTTGCCTGGCTGTGTCAGGGGTAAACTCATCAATGTGTGGCACTTTAACTGTTCCTGATTGGGTCTCTGCCAGCCAAAACTCAGGCTAAATTTACTAAAAATCACCCTGACTACCAAAACTGGATCATCACACAACAACATAGAGTCTAAATTACCAGCCAAAACCCATCATGGGTGTGAGCAGTGGCCTTCAGCTGGATGGCAATGGGCTGCTGCAATCAGCTTGCCCTACCTAAGTACTTATTCTTTTTTCAACAAATGAATTCAAAACTCAAGTTTGAATGCAGCATCAGAGCATCTTGTTGACTGGGAGAAGGGAAACAAAAGTAAATCCTTTTTTGGTTCAGTTTCATTTAATTCCATTTGCCCAGATGAGAGGCACTTAAACATCCTCAGCTGGCACTGCTGTTTTCACAAACAGCGTGGATTGTGCCTGGACCCACGAGCTGTACCCCACTGTCTTATGGTTTGTTTAGTGATGAGAAAGGTTGGGGTAAAAATATGTGTGTGGCTTTTCTGGAACCACGTCAGACAAGTGCTCTTTTACAAAGCCCTTTCAAAGCCACATCTGCTGTAAATTAATGCATAGGGCTAAGGTCAGTGCTATTTCCTATCATCGGAGAGTTAAGGAATTAATTGTCATGCAGCATTTTATTCTTAACATGTTTTAGTACGTTTGTATTGGGTTCTCCCAATTCTTCCGAAGAGCCCAACACCACTAGATGGCACTGCAAGCAGAACATTGCGAACCGACATTGGCACTGACTGTACACACTATCCCGATTCATTGCTACCTTTTTTAAAAATAAAAGTTTAAAAAAAATATTTCCTGGTCACATTGACTTTCTCTTTTAGTACAAGTTGATTAGTTGCCAAATTTCAAAGCCATATTGAATCTGAAGGTGTGATGAGTGAACACACTGGCAATACAAGAGCTGAAGGAGGCAATGATTACAAAAGCTGCCACTATGTTCTTTACAAGCTGATAACGTCATGCACAGCAGTCAGTTTATTATTATTTCTTAAAAACCATTCCAAGAATCTGTCTCATTAGAGAGCAGAAGTAGCACACCGATTAATGTGCATATGCTACAACATTAATTAGAGAACAAGATTTTGCAGAGGATTGATAATTTCATAGTGACAATTGTAGCTGCAATTAATTTCTGGGAATCTTCTGATGAGACAAAATGAAGAGAAATCACAAAGACTCCAAAATGCAGCTTCAAGTAGAAAGGAGGAAGGAATTGTCTACTGCATAAGACAAAATGCCTCTCAACAAAGTGGAATTTGCACTATGATTTTGCAATTATATTCCATTGTCTGGGTTGGCTTCTAATGGAGAAAAAGAAAAATCAAGCCACATAAAAAACTCCAGCTTGTTTTTAACACAGACAAACAAAAGTTCCAATCAGTAATGTAAGCAATCAGCAGTTAAAATGTCCTTAATAATAGGATAGTGGCAACAGAATAATAGTAGGGAAAATAACTATTCAAATTACCCTGCTCAACTGACATTTAATAAATTCATATTTAAAAAATGACATTTAGAGAACTAGATGATAATGCAAATGAGGGCTATATTTATGAAGGGGTGAAAAAACCAGCTTCCAATCTCAAGTATAAGAATATCCTGGGTTTGGTACCTGGCAGAAAACATCGAAACTTGTTGATGGATAGTGATCTGGAGCAGTACTGCAATTATCTGCTATTCTGAGCTAAATGCCAGGGATTCTCCATCTGCCCTCCCTGCCAAGGCAGAAAGAACTTTCTAGCACGGGCTCATTCTTGTTTCTCCACGTCACCCTCTTGGCATTAGCTATTGTTTTCTGAATATGAAATGGTTCACTAGGCCAAACTGAGCTGCTGGACTCTCCATGCTGGGACACTGCACTGTGCCAAACAGCCCTTTGGTACTGACCTGCCTATGCCAATCAAGAATGTGCATGTCCCACTCCATTTATGAAGGCATATTTTACATTTCTACCCTGCATCACAGTATAGTTGCTTTCTTAGTAACAAATAGTGACAGGAAACTGTGCAAGAACTATATTTACACAAGTTAACAGATGCATATGGATTACAGGATTTGGAGGGTTAGGATTATTAAGAGTGAATATGGATATTGTCACTCTGGGAAATTCAGAAGTAGGGACTGAGTTGTACTGGAACAGTCACAGAGGTAACTGGCTTTACTTGTGTTTTGAAAATCAGTTCGTTAAAAAAAAATACAAGTGACCACAAAAAGAGCAAAATCCCCCATCTTTAACCTCAGCCAAAATTCCACAAGGTGCCTGGTAATGGGTCACTCTGTCTCAGACTATGACAGATGCCATTTTGCTGTTATTCTCCACTCTCCCCCCAAAAAGACTGTTCTTGTTTTTAAACACCAGACATTTGTTTTTAAAGAACACCACTCAGTGCTGAGTAATAAGTGACAAGGACTTCACCCAGTGTTGGGTTGAAGACACATAGTTCATTTAATATTGTAGGTTTTAGACAGCATTCTAATTTATCCATTTAAAAACAAAAGTGACTCACCTTTTTAGCAATATACTTGAAGTATATTACCAAATGTATGCAGTCACAACCTCAGGTTTTCCTCAGGGAACATTATTGTAATTAAATCTTAAATAATTTTTTTTAAGAAGCCTAAGCCTTGCATCAAACTCAGCTTGCAAGTCTTCTCATTGCACCCAGGAAATTACATCCCCTTAATAGAAAAGCCACTTCCATGTTGTCAGAACACAAATGTTAATTAGAACTTCAAAACGCATGTTTGACTCTCAGATAAAAAATCACCAATACATAAATCAAAACAAAGTAATCAATACAGCTGCTGTACTATTTGTGGCATTTATTCCAATATCTACATAAAAACCCCAGATAAAAACATCTCAGAATGAAATAATCAACATCAATCATTTAAATCAAATTGAAAAGCTTTCAGACTGTGTAAGACTCATGACTACAATTGATTAAGTGGGAACTTCAGGCATTCCATTTAATTGCAGAAACAAACCCCAACCTGTGTGTTGGTGTTTAACTTAGTCATTTGTTATTTCAACATATTAATAAAGCAGTATTCAACCAGTTTAAAAGTCTTGAAATATAGTCTGGAAAAGTCTGGAAATCACCTTAAAAACCCTGGCACTGGAGAAGAAGACAGGAAGAATCCAGTCTCTGCACAAAGAAAAATGACACAGCACATCTCCAAGTTAGGCAATCCCTCTGGACTTTACCTGCTGCTCTGCTCACCATCCCTTCTGGCCTTAGCAGAGGGAGACTTTCCAAAAGGCTGACACCTTCCCTGTTTCACTCTGTGCTGCAAGAAACATTAAGTTTCCTTGGGATCATTCACTCCTTGATTCAGTGTTACAGTCATTCTACACACATTAATATTCATTGAAGAGAGACCCCTTTTGTCGGCATCTACATCTGGGAAAGAAGGGGCAAAGAACCTGTTTCAGTTGCAGGGAGTTGAAAGCAGAGGGCAAAGCACAAACTGAGAGCAGAGTGTTTCATCTTCACATCAGTGACTTGGATCTACTCTGTACCAAAACTGTCAGTGCCTTTTCCTGTGCTGAGTTATAATGGCACTGAACAAGAGTAACAGGAGTTTACTAAGTCCTCCTCCAAGTACTTGGTGATACTGAAGGGAGCCTTCCATAAACAGAAACCTTCACTACATTACTCTAAACCTAATGGGACACTTTACCACAAACCTTTCTGCTGAAATTCCTCTGGAGAGGATGAAGTCGCCTATCTGTCATCACTCTGTGAGTCTTTCACTTGGGAAAACTGACAGATTAATAAAACATGCAGAATTTTAGGTGGCCATGTTCACTGTGGACTTTGAATACACATGAGTCAGCCTATCTGCAATGTCACTTATGGCACCACAGCCAAGGATTTCTCCTCTTCCATGCCATTTAAATTGTCTGCCACTTGGCAAACACTTTTGATGCTTTCTATTGGAAACTGAAGACATCTCATAGTGCTCAGAATTCCTTCCCTAATTCGGAATTGCCTATGGGACACCATGCAATATTCCACAGAAAGAATATGACCAGCTTCTTTCTTTAGTCACCACAGCAGACTCTTCTGAAGACTTTTCCACCCCAACCTATTCCCTAATGATCTGATTGAAATGGGATACATTAATCTATAGCAATGACATCTTCACTGTCACTCAGATCACACCTCAGAGAGTTACACACAAGCTCAACTATTAGACTAGGGTAGACATAAACCTCCTAAATTATACTTCCAGTATAATATTGTGCCTCTTTGAAAGAGGAAGTTGCCACTTTATACTATTTTATTCTTGCTCATTCCTTCAGAAAAGCAAACATCTTATTCTGCATTTTTATTTTATGATCTGTGACTAGTTATCTTCATGAAATTTGTACTTTTGTTACAAGGACAGCAATGCATAGTTAGCCTAACCTACCTACATAAATTTATTAAGTAATATAAACAAATGTCCTTGGAAGCACAGCAAAAATCACACCAGGTAACACTTCATTCCAGGATCAAAACAGACAAAACGTATGTGAACCATAACTAAGACCCATCCTATCACTCAAGGCTGTTATATTGTGGGTTTTTTATTTTTAGTGGTTGTTCTGGTTCTGTTTCACTAATGGATTTGAAACTTTTCCTTCCCCCAGCCCCAGCCCACTCTCCTCTCCACAGTGGCTTACCAAGCTCAGATAAAAACATTATACATAATTGTTAAACCTTAGATTACAAAACACTGTATAAGACAACTCATAGATATTTATAGTCTTTATAGCAAACTTTGTTTGCTCATCCATGGCAAGCATTTAATAAAGCCAGTTCATCTGGAAAGAAGTTAAATTAAATAATCCAAAATGAACATGATGCATATTCAGAAAAATACGGTGTTTGGAACTAAGAATAATAAAATTTCGGCCTTAAAAAAAATAACAAAGTCTGTAATTTGTTTCATTCTTCCCTGCATTTATTTCTTCCTGGTACTAAGGGGAAAAAAAACCAAAGGCTAATATTTTACCAGCTTGGTAATTGTTTTTTTAAAGAATGGAAGTTCTGATAATAATTGTCCCTTTCTATTTAAATGCCAACTAAGACTATAAGACGGATTTTTTCAAATTAAAAATTGAGAAAGACAAAAGTATGATCCTTTTTCTCCCAGTAAAGGACTCAAAATGCTGCAACTTCTCTGCCACAGGCACTCCATTCTGAAGCCCACAGCTTAAGGGCCCAGGAGAGAATGGAAAGGGTGGGCACATCCCCAGGAAAAGGTACATGATGGGACATGGGTGGGGCAGGACAATTTTAAATACATTACAGAGACTCCTTCTGTGTAGTACTTTTTTTTTCTATTTTCTGCAACAATTAAATCCACATCAGTAACAATAATCCTGTGATTTGACTGTCAGGCTTTGAATAGCACAACAATATACTCTTGTCTTTCCACATAAGGTCTCCTTCCCTTGTGCCTGTAACAAGCTGTAAAACCTCATGCTGTGCTATCTGCAGCCTCACTTGGTTATCAAGTTGGTTTGTAGATACTGAGCTCAGGCACAAATTCCTTGAGGCCAGAGAAAGGTGAGGATTTCATTTTACATACTGTATTAACAAAAATAGTCACAATTAGAGAACATAATATTTGCAGGAGAGCACACAAGAGTGAAGACATGATGCAAATGAACAGCACTCTACATCTAAAGAGCCCTTGAAGGGCACAATGTGCCACAAACACTCTTACAGCTCTGTGCTATTTATCATGGAACACTTTCTAACTTATGGCATATCCCCTTCTTTTTACAGCTTTAACCAAGGCTTATTTTTGCAGCCCCTCTACCATACTATATAGTACAGTAAAATACTATACTTTAAAATTTAATACTATAGCATATTACGTATTTTTTAATTTAAGATCCTGGGTTTTTGTTTGATTGTTTATTTATTTGCAAGAGACTGAATCATGATGGCTTTAGTAGTAACATGAAAATCAAGAGTTTGCAACTGAATATGGAAACTTCTGTCATCCAGAGGTGCAGACATTTCATGCCAGCAATTGGGGCATTCTGAGCTAAGAAGGTGACACTTTTCCTTCAAAGAAGTGGAAGGAAAGAAAGAATCAGCATGACCCAAAAGATACCTCCACAGTTTTGCAGCCAGGACTGGGGAATTAAAATGACAGGAATTATTCCATTTTTGATGGGTGCTCTTGAGACCTTCAACACACTTACACATCCCAGAAGATGCTGAGATAGTTACAGTAGCTATAGTTTGAAAAACAATGTCAAAGTTACTGTGGATTTGCTTAATAATTTTTTTCCAACTTTCTCTTAGCAACACATGCATTGAAACTTGTGTTCGTCAATATTTCTCTTTGTCTTCTTTTAAGTGTCAGTTTATCAAGACAACAAATATCACTAATATTTTTTTAATAGCTCTTGTGTTTGTCTTCTATTCCGAGCTTAAATTAACAGCAATATCCATACATGGTGAATAAAAAAATACCACCCTATACTTACTGACACATCTGAATTTTAGATCAGGTTGTCTCGTTACATCTGTGGTAGATCAGGGATATTGTCTCTGCTCTGACAGGTTTACTTTCTGCTGAGCAACATCCCTGTGCAGCTGCCAGTGCTCACACATGGCACAACTCACTGCAGGAGCTGCAAACCACCCTGGCTTTACTCCTGCTCCATGTCACACACAGCACTTGCTCCATAACCTTAGTGTTGTCATCACACAGCCACAATCAAAGTAAGTTTTAATGACAAAAGTGAGCCCATCCCACCCCAAACTTGCTCACAGTTTTTGGGTCTAACTGTAAATGGATCCATGGCTCTCATAATGAAAGGCAATTAGAATGTGCAACACACACAGCCTTTCACTGCTGGTGGTGTGTAACATCTCTGAGTGTGCCTACATATTTTGGGCCAGGAGTCTATTTATTTTGGTTATAATGCTCATGTCACAATTTAGTGTGGTGCAGCACATTAGAAAATGCACAAACAAGATGCCTTTCACCTGAAAGGAAGCTGGAAGATGTGCCAGAATTGCACAAGAATCCTTCCCATGCAGAATGAGTGTTCCATTTTGAAAACCTGACTAGGACTAACACAGGATATAATCTCTGCCCAAAAAATGTCGTGGTGCAAATGCCATGTCCAAGACATCATCTTTTTCCCTTTGTCCACTCATTCTTCAGCTTGCACTACCTCCTAACATGGACTTTGTGACTGAGTATTGTCATGGCCTATAAAGATTGGTTTGGCTTTTCTTTCAAAGCACCAAAAATGAAGTTTAAATGTTGGTTTATAGATGAGTTTTATTTTTCTATCCTGGCAGAGTTCCTGCTGCAGAAGCATAGTCTGGTCTTCAAACATGACTTTTGTTCCTAGCAGACTGCAGGTTAGGAAAGCAGTTCCTTGTGTGATCTTTGCACTGCTACCAAGAAACAAAATACTTGTTTTGCTTCCACTTCAGTCACACCACTTGTGGGAAAAAACCCTCCAAACAACAGACCAAAAACCAAACCACCAACAACTGGAATATCATTTACTTAAGGTCAAGCATAAATCATTACTTGAAATTGCAAAATGTGCTTTCATCTGGGATGCTGGAGCATTACTTAATATTTTTATGAAGTAATCCTTGTATCACTGACTTCAAATTGGCCATGAAATATCATAATTCTAGGGATCTCGATGCTGCCAGAGCACATTTTCTAATTTGACTTCAATATTCAGCTCACGTAATCTACAATTTAATGATAGTGGAGAAGATAATCTTGAACTGTTCTTCATGAAGATAGAGAGCACTTTTAAAGCTATTAATATCATTAGTATTTGCTGTGCATGCTAAAACATCAGCTCCTTTATTTTTACTGCTAAAGTATAGCCCTCCAGAAGGGGAACAAGTCAACTACATGCAAAAAGATGTAATATGCCAAAACACGAGGCAGATTAACTGCCAAGTGCCTTTCAGATTCATGGGTGTCCTAAATCAGTTCCAATACCACACAAGTGCAGCACAATCCAAACTCCAGTTTTTGCCCTGGAACATGGAATGACTAAAAGTAAGCAAGGGCTCTGAAGCTGTGGAGAACTGAGAGCCATTAGGTATGTTCAGTAGCCAAGTTAAAAAGAAAAACAAACCCAACCTTTTTAGCATTTTCCTTGGAACCTCAACTTTTTATGGTGATTTTAGTAATTTTCAATAGCAAGCTATGGAAATCATGTCCTTCTTTTTCAGGCTATTATCATAGCAACTTTCTCCTTAGAACCGCTTCTTTAATTTTTTTTTTTTGCTCCATTCCCAATTCTGAGGGAAAGAGCATTGTGGAGAAGGAGAGGAAATTGCAGACAGCCAAGTATAAGAGACACAAACTATGGGTGAACATAACAGATGTAAAAATACAGAGAAACTACTTAGTTCTTTTCAGTGAACAATGTCAAACCCAACATCTAGTCAGCTATTTATTTGTTTTTTCCTACAGGCAGGATATGATCCTTCTGAAGTGTCTAACAGGCTTCCTACTCTTGAGCAAAGGCAAACACAATGTGTGTGTCCTGGTGTACACATCCAGAAATTAAAATGCATCTACATGGAAACATGCAAATAGATGTACTTGCAACTAGTTGATATGCTGAGCAGGTTTCTACAATGTTTTTCCAGCATGTTAGTAAGACTAAAATTAAAACTAGAGACCTGCATCTCTCTATCCTTGCATCTGGTGCCAAGAACTTCAGAGTTATTCACCTCTTAAGCTTATCTAATATCTAAATACCCGCATTACTTGAGTAATTTTCAGCCTATTCTCAAGTTTACAGCTCTGTATCACTCTCCCTCGCCCTTATTTAAAAAAGAAGGAATCACATGCACATTTTCTGTGTATCAGTATTCCTTTTGAAGCTCACAGACCTGAGAATATTCCCTTTGGACATCAAGACTGAATGGATAAGATATTGTTATGTTGTTAGAAAGCAAGTACAAATAAGCAACAGCATGCATTCCATTCTTACTTCATTCAGTTATTGTTTTAGCAGAGGTTAGAAAATAAGACCAGCACTGAAAGACTTGGATGTAAAAAGGGCAGAGAAAGTATTCCCTATTTATGAAAAGCTCATTTAAGAAGTACCCTTGCAGGAAATGAAATGTTTGGTTTTCAAGGTGAGTTTTTGGTGTTTTTTTTTCTTTTTAAACATGCCCGTGGTTTGTTTCATAAATGTGAGGATGCGAGGTCACAATCATATTTTTCCCCCTCAATAATACAAGTAATGATGATACTGCCACAGCTTGCATCATGAGATCATGAAACAACCCTACAAACCATTGTCTCTGGGGCATTAGTCTCTGTCCTGTCATATCCCAAAGGTTTTCTGCACCGCCAGCTTTAGAGGAGAAGTGATACTCCAGTTATTGCCAGCACTGGGGGCTACTCAGAGAAATCAAATGCACACACAGAAGATACAGAGAGAGAGACAACTCCCTTAGCACAGAAATAGCAGCGGGACAGCCCCTCCTTCACCAACATCACTGGCACATGCCCATCAGCAGGGACAGGGAGGGTGGTACCACTGCCCCTCACAGCCCCTCTGCACACACACCTGCAAAGGGGGCACCAGAGCTGGTACCAGCACTCTGCAAAACTCAGGCTGTTCCCTCAGAGAGGCTTCCAGCTTTGCCAGTCTGGCCCAAGCAGTCCATGAGCCCAGGCACTGAGCCCATCACTGCAAACAGCAAATACTAATTCTTAGACTACAGCACCTCACCTTTCCAGAAGGTGACTCCACTGCCATAACCATTTTACATCCCAGGGCTCCCTGCCCTGGACCTCCACCCACCTCCTTTCCCAAGCCCTCACTGAAACAGCTTCCCTGGGAAAAGCAGGGAACACTTTTCCTTGCTTCCAGGCCACCCTCCCACCTTCTCCCGTCTGCCTCTGTCTCCCCAGCCCTCCATGGTGGCCCAGCAGCCCTCCCAGCCCTCAGCTCTGCTCCCTCATCCTGCTTGGGCCACCTCAGCTGTCCCACACACACTGCCAAGGGCTGCAGCAGCATTGGGTGGCACAACATTAGTGATTGCTGCAAGTTGATGTCAAATATCAAATGGATATAAAAGCTATCAGTGTAAACAGTAAATGGAAATCAATGATCCTAAAGGTTTTTTCTGACAGAAAGAACTGGTTCTGTGAGCTGCCTCAGGCAGCAGGTGGGATCCAAGCTGCTACAGTTCCAGGAGGAACCTTCTAGAAGGAGATTTCCAACAGCTGCTGCTGAGTGTGTTAAACTTTGAAACATTCCATAAGTGCCAATTTAGTGCCAGGCATAACATTTGCACAAATTTAAATATAAACGCTTTTTCCTGCCTCACACATCCTCCTGTGCCATGTGCTGCGTGTGCAGGCAGACTTGCTGCAGGCATTTACTGACCTGAACAATGATGGCCAGACCAGAATTTTTTTAATTTTACCATGGTAAAAAAATATGATAAAATTTAGCATATGGACTGCCAGTTTCTGCTTTGCTGAATACAAATTGGAAGAACAGATAAGAGACTGCTCATGTCTGAATAGCCATAACTGAAACAGAGATTGCTGGAATAAACAGAGTGCAAGACTGTGCTAGGATTGCTGAGGTTTATCCTGTTAGACAATAGCATTGCCCCAGCCCAAAGCTCCAGGGATCTAAAGCCAACCTAACTCCTAATAAATAACATAAACCACAAGATTCTGAAGTTTGGTAACTCTTCTGGTGCATCCCTGAACTCTAAAGCCTCTAAGGAAAGCCTGCAACACGTGATATTTTAAAAGATGTTGTAAAGATACTGAAAGAATAAAAGGTCACAATAACCAATGATTTAACAGATTGGGGGTTGGAGAGGTTTTTGTGCTTCTGATAATTAATTGGCAGGTTTAGAGAGCACAGTTCTTAATTAAGCTGTAAATACGTGTTGATGAGCATCGTGATTTAATAGTGATTAATGGTTTTATCCTGTTACCATAAGAACATGAAAAATGGATTTAGTTTTTCCATAGTTTAGCAGACGGACTCATAATTTTTTCTCCCTAATTTCATGGAAACACAAAGTCCTTTTCCGTAAACAGAAAGGTTGTGAACTTGAACATGAAGGTTGGGCATGAATCATGCACACTGTGGATGGCTGAAAATGGTGAGAAAGATTCAGAGGGGAAAACCAAAGTATTTCTGAGGGCTACAGTGCTCATGAAGTTGCACTGGGACAGCATTTGCATTATTTCCCTTTAATTCTCGTCAGAAACTTACTACTGGTGCTGAAAGAAAGCAGCTTTCTGCACAACAGATCCTCTGCTTTGGTGGACGTGCTAGAAAGGAAGAGTAGCACATGCAAATCGTGTGTCTGTGTTCAACTGCACAGAAGAAGAGATTGTGGACCATGAAAGACAGCATGGAGAGTGTGTTCTCAAGTCTCCAGCTACAGAGCCAGTGGAACCTCCTGCTTTTACTCTGGTAAGTCAACACAAGTACAGGTTCCTCAGTTCCAAGAGATCTCTCAGCCAGCTGTACACAGTTACTGACTGGCAGCTTGTTGGAGAGAGGAGAATTGGAAACACAACGATGCTTTGCAAGAAAAATGTCCAATACAACATAATTAGGCTAACTCAAAATACTTCTTTTTGCACAAGCAACAATAGAATAGTCAGTGAGAAGGAAAAGGAATATTTCTGTCCTTCTGAGTGTTAGCAGGGATTGCTAAGCAGCTCTTTGCCCTCTGATACAACACTTAGAATTGTCTCCTGTGGTGTAGCACCTTCCTTCTTCCCTTGGAAAATGAGACAGAATGAGACTTTTGGGTTCTTTGCCAAAAGATGCTCCTGCTAAATTAAAACAGGCATGTTCATTCAGATCACACTAGGATTGTGCTCTAAAAAAACAAACAAACAAAAAAAAAACCCAGGATCCTGCAACTGTTGCAATTACAAAAGGTCTGGACTCAAAAAACCCCAACAAAACTACAGAAAAACTGTGTAAAGGATTACAAATTACTTAAAATTCTGAACTGTAGCCAGAATGTTTTGGGTTGCTTTTCCTTTTTTAGTTAGAAACTTCCACACGTATTCTTCCTACTGAAAATGGTACAAGTTTTCTGATGGGATCTTTGTAAAAGTTTGTGTCAATCTCAGGGATTTAAAACCTGCTTGAAGAGTATAACTTGAGCTTAACTATGGAGCTGCTAAGGTCTCTCTCTATAAATTTTACATAAGTTTACAATGCCAGAGTGGTGCCTGGTGGTTCACACAGCAAGAGCAGCTCCTGCCCACACCTTGCAGCCACAATTGCTTATGACAGGCCAAGGTGGAGGGGGGCAGGAGGGGAAGACAAGACTATGAAACCTCCCTGTAGTATCTCCTGGTAATTTACCCTGAGCAACACACAGCTTTTCTTAGGAAAGCAGTATTTTAAACAATGCTGCTTTGCAGTGCACAAGATGGGGAATAGAAAAGCAGCCGAACACCTCAGAAGGCTGTAAACAGTAAACAATTCCAGTCTGGCAATAGTTGTGGAAAAATATATGAAAAGAGTAGAACAAATCTTTGACTTTAACTGTAATAAAAAGCTTACTTTACTCTTGGACCATTTGCAAAAGCTGTAGTGAAGATGATTAAAAAGGAGCAAAAAGGAAACAGTATTTGCATTCATTCTGGTAATAGAATATGAAATTAAAGCATGAAGGGATTAATGTTTTAAAGCTTGACTTGCAGTGATAAAGCGAAGGTATTAGAAGAGACAACATAACCGTTACAGGATAGACAAGCAAAGAAAAAGCAGCACATGCCTTAAAGATGAGCAAGGCAACCTAGAATGGAATTACAAAATGATTAATCAATACAAATGAGAAAGTGTACAAGGAAAGAGAGCTTGGTGAGACTTCTTATGGGACTCAACGCTGCAGCCGCTTAAAGATAATGAAAGGAGCACAGCAAAGCCAAAGAAACGCTTTCATTCAGTAGCAAAGTAATTTGTGAACAGTTTAAATTACCCTAATCACCTCCCCTCCAGCCGTCAGTGTGCTCTGTCTCTTTAGTTATTTAAAAAAAAGAGTTTGGGGAAATGAGTTCTGCGAATCTAAGCTGCAAAATAATTATACACACACCGTTTTAGCATTTTAACAATGCAATCCCAAACATTTGTTCTCATTAGAATGCAAATCGACTCATTTAATAATCCCACATGAGAATTCCACCACACTCAGCTTAAAAAGCGCAGTGGTATTCAAAATATTATTAATAAATGCCAAATATGGAACAGCCAGTTTGTTTTGCCAGCAGCTCAGGGTAGATAAAAGACATATAGAATATTTTTTTCCAATCAAATTTGTTTAATTGAAATTTAACAGTAGGAATGGTCTGGGATAGTCTTCAAAAAAATGAAGGTGACAGTACCCTCTCCTTAACACAGATACACTCACATTCACTACAGGCTGAGCTCTCCAGCCTGTCATACAAATCAATGACATCAATTTGCTTCAAGTAGAGTCCAATTTCAGTAAGGTACTTCACTATTAATAGTTTTAACCTCTGGTACCAGTTCAAAACACTGTCCTGAATTGTGTCATTTCTGATTTATCAATCCAAGTGGTGGTGTCATATTTTCAGTACTGCTGCAGAATTTTGATAATTAGAGGACTTAAAAAAAAAAAAGCTTAGCAATACTATAACAATCAGACCTTTTTTCATAATTCTACCATCCTATTCTTATGCTGGAATGCTGTATGCTTCTATTCCTCAATAAAGTATAATATTCCATAGCCATCACAAGGAGATCTAAATTAGAAGAGAAATAAGATATATTCTAATGGTACTCCCTAAATAATTAAGAAATCTGTAATGACCAGGACAGATATAATTTAAAAAATCTGACCTTGAGGCATCTGTATAATAAGTAACACTCACGGCAATATATACTAGAAGCAAGGTGGAGATAGCAATAATACATTCCCTAAATTCTTGATACCTGTAAGAATTTCCAATTAAATCCACAGTGTGCCCTTCTTAGGGTGGGCATACACAATTCGAGGAGCTAAAAGCCAAAATGTTCACTGCAATCTGCTGCACCGAGACCACGATTCAGGCCTGATTCGTGATGATTTAGGGAAGAATTTGCTTTTTTCTGAGACAAGTTGTGCCCCTTTTCTCATTCAGAACAGCCTGGTACCTCTTATGACACACCCCACAGAGTGAGTCAGCAGGGCCATGGGCATGGCCCTGGATATGATTTCAAATGTCAACCAAAGCTGCTGGTTTCCTGCTCTGTTCCTCCAAGGTTCCCTCAGATGGGTTCTGCTGTTTCCACAAACTACCATGGTGTACAAGACCCTCTAAGGGTGAGTGGGGAGTGATCCAAGGAACATGTTTGGTGTATTGTGCATACTCAGTCCTGAATGTTTTTTCAGGACTTATTAGGCCAATGAAGCAGCTGCTGAAATATTAAAAGTCTCTTAGAGCTAATACAGTATGACAACAAAAACAAATTAAATATTGTAATATGACATGGAGTATAAATTGTCCTTGACACAAAGTTATAAATATCTGGAGAATCTTTATTTGTTTTGAAAATGTCAGCTTGTCAGAAATTTTCTTCTGACTGTTTTAATTACCTCTACACTGATGCACATTTAAGTCACAATAAACATTTTAGAAGTCTCAGCTTCGGGTTATGCAACTACTTTGTTGAGTACCCACTGCCGAAAATTTTAAGGCAAATTAAAAGGATTTCAGGTTTTCTGCCTCAGAATGCTGATACAGACCCCACTTCTTCCTGCTGCATAAATCTCTGTATCACATGCTGGTCACTCAGCCAGGTCACAGATACAAAATAATCCAAGGCATCCATGTAGCAGGAGGCAATGCCTACTCTGCTTCTGTTGATCACAAAGTGTGTAATAAAGTTCACAGAATGGTGTTTAACTCCTTCAGAGCCACAGCTGAGGGAGACGAGGGTGTGGGGCGTGAGGATGTGACACTACGAGCTGCACCTACACCACCTTCAACATCATTATTCAATCCTTTAACCACTGGATATTTCTGCTTCACATGAGAAAAATATACCATAATGTAATGAACTAAATATCCCAGAGCCACATAACCCACAGAAGGACCAATTTAGTTTACTGACAATGTAATTGCCCAGTAGCAACAAAGCAATGGATGATTATCCATTGTAGGCTCCCATTAAGTATGTCCTAATAGATTGGTTTCCCTGATTTTTTTTTCCTGGATACTTATACAACCTCCCCCATTAAATTTTCTGAGCACCTAAAACCTTCAGTGACTTTGTCCTCACAATTCTCTTAGAAGGTAACTGGCACAATTCATTTTACCAATGAAGAAATAAAGAAGTGAATCTATGCCAAAGTGTCCTTGTGCCAGGTGGGAACTGAAACTTTGCACACCCTCATGTGTGTTGTGTGTTCTAGAGGCAGGAGGGCTGAGGTGCCACTGCAGGACACCTGGAGTGGCTGTGGCCTGGGAATGGGCCAGCTCCAGGCACACGAATCACTGTGGTGGGGAAAGAGCTGCACTTCTGGAGTCGGGTTAAGCTTGTGCACAGCACAGTATCTGCAGCTTCTAGTTCTGAGGCTCTCCTCGAGAGCAGAAACCACTCCCAATGGACTGAATCCTAAAAATGCACCCCTGAAGTTCATGGAAAAAGAGGAATACCAGCACAGCAGTGTTTTTATTTAATTAAAGATGCCTGCTTGCTTGTGTTTTGTATACTTTGTGTTAACACTTAGCCAATCACACATGACAGTATACAATTATTCTAGGAAAACTTGCTTAGACTATATTTGCCTCATGCTTTCAACCATTCCAGACATGCAATTATTACACAGTTGTGTCTGGGAAATTATCAAAACAGTATGGTATTTATAAAAGCGAGAGCAAGCCCACATACACATTATCAAATTAAACTGTGGTAATGTGCTTTTTCACACAACTAAAATTTTTATAACATAATTCTGCAATATCTTGTTGCTTCATGGAATTGTTGCACTTAGAGTGGGTGAAAATCTCTCATGCACATTTTTATGCCCCAAACATTTCAGCTTTAAAAAAGAAGCTTTTATGACTTTAATTACTTGATCAATGCAGAGAGAAATCTGAAAATCCTCCTCTTGGTAGCCTCAGAGCTTTGTCCACCCCAACTTCCTGGCTGCATTCCATGCCTCATGGTTTACCACACAGTTTCATAAGAAATTCTAGTATTTCAAATGAGTACAAAATCTTTCCAACAAATCATCTTCAACAGGATTTACAGAAGGAGTTAAGTTTTAGTCATCTGAAATTATAATAGCTCTTTGTTGTTGCTGTATCCACACATTTGGCTTTATTCTGGCTGTGCCAACACAAGAGCCCCTTGGCCTCTGCCTGGACACAGCCAGTGTCCACTGACTCAACACTGTCATGGCAATATTCAAGCTTGGAGGGCTGCAAGTACTTTTCATGCTATGTGGGCATGCAAATAACCTCTGCTTGAGTCTAGAGGAGAATAATCTCTTTATCACACAGCATTCACATGGTGGGCAGGAGGAGAAGCACCAAAGCAAAATAAATTCTGTTCCTTCACATCCCTTTCCCTCTGTTCCCTGAGTGAAATAACACAAATTCTCAATGGTCCAAGGAAGCTGCTGTAACACTGCAAAGCTCCACCTGCAGCTCAGGGTTGGAGTGAACTGGAAGAGCAAGGGTTTCTCAAGGTCTGTGGTCTAAACCTCATTAAATGGAAGGAAGCACAACTGGTCTTTGCCCCTGAGGGAGTAGTTTACTGGGTGTTTATTTGGTGGGAGGTGTCTTTGTTTGTGGTGTGGGTTTTTTTCAGGACAAGCAAAAATCATACATAATGGAAATACCAGCTTAAAGTACAAAGCACCATTTATAACATTTCTTTTTTTTAATTTTCTAACATTGCCCAGTGATCATAGCATTTTAAAATCTAGAGAAAGATGCTGAGGCAGCTTATTGTTTAGTATTTCCAGCTGAATTGCATTCAGGTAGATTAATTTAATATAATTTTTACTAGCATATTTTTGCTCATGTATCTCTCCAAAGGAAAAAAAATAAAAGAGAAAAAAGATTCCTTATTTGGAAATATGTTGATATTTGCCATGGTTTCTCACTACTGAGCTTTCTTCTGGGATGATGTTCTGCTGTTGAGCTTTCATTAAGTCCTTTACTCCCATACAGTAAGTTGCTAAGTGGTGTGAGATTCATTATTTAGAATCATAGAATATTTAGCAGACTGATATTCACCCGTATTCCCAGTCTGAACAATATAATCAGATTTTCACAAGAGAACCTGCAAGAGCTGCTGCAGTAGAGATAAAAACAAACTGTGATTAAGACAAGTTTTCCCATTTCGCTTTCTGAAGTGGCCATTCCATCCCATCCCATCCCATTCCATCCAATCCCATCCCACTCAGGATTTTTCTAATATTATTCTTGTGTAAAGTATTTCTCAGGAAAATTAATACCAGTCAGCAGTTCTTGTGATGCTTCCTAATACCAATTGCAAAGGTCAGGTTTGCTCAAAGGTTGCAGGATATATAATAATTGTACTTTCCAAAGCTGGTATGTCCCAAAGTTGCTCAGATAAGTGAACACACCATGGGACATGGGGGTGCTTCTGTTCTTTCTGAGTCCTCAAAAGAAGACAACCTCAGAAGGATGTTACACATCCTTTCCTTTGAGAAGTAGGACACAGGCTTATATTTTTTTTTGCCAATTCTCACCTTTTTTTACAAACACAATGAGCATAAATGTCAATATGTGATAGTAAAGAGTAAAATTGCAGGAGAAAAATTCTGTCTTCAAAAGGAACTTCTGATATTTATAGAATATACTTACTCAAAGATTCACTCAATTTTGTTCTTTATTATGATCATGAGATATATAAATGCAGTGGATTTGCCTGAGTTGCTGTGTAACTACTGATTCAGAAGGCATAAGAAATTGTCATTGATAAAGAAGATATAAAAGAACACACTTGTAATTTGTTTCAAAATAAGGTGGACAACATTAATAACCCTCAGTTGAGTGCACACCTCTCCATGGCAAATATCAGCAGGAGTAAACACTGACTTTCCTTACCAAAAGATCTACACACACCACTTTTCAGCAGCCTTAACCAATAACCAAATAAAAAGCAAGTTAACCATCTAATAAAGAAATTATGACAGATTCAATAACTGCCTTTCTCATCCTGTATCACATTAATTATTCCTCTTATAGTTTGGTTAAATGTGTAGTTGCTGGTGGGTTTGGCTTGTTTTTTTAAACATACATATTACAAATCAGGAGGCTCCCAGGGAACTGCAGGTAAAGCAACAACCCATTTACAAATCCCTCATTTCCAAGAGCATTAAAATTCTGAAGGCTGCTGCTTCTTAATTGTACATAGGCAGGACAATTTGCTCCGAGGTTTTATTACATTAATTTTGTATAACATTGTTATGCATTATTAGATTCTTGCTAAAGTACACACTGCTGAAGCATGAAGTGGAGAGCACAGACTGAAACCAAACTACAGTTTACAGTCCTGTGTGCTAGAGAAGGTTTAAAATATTGCTCTTCTTTTTTAAATATTTGCAACCATATAACTTGGGAAAAAGAGAATGCAGGGTTGAAAGAGCATCAGTGAAGTGGCAAATCTTTTTAAAAGAATAGAAAAACTATTCTAACTTTGGAAATACATCCAAATTCTTCCCTAACTAGTTTGAATAGGAACACTGGCAATATATGCTGGTATAATCTTTGGAAAAGATAACATTTCTAGGCAAATCTGATGTTTCAGAATAAAATAGGAGATTATTTATGAAATTGAAAAATGTAGGGGGAAAATCCCTGCTCTGTTAATTGCAGCATATCTGTTTGAACAGACTTATTAAATTCTGCATGTCTATTCTTAAGGTTTCTTATGCCTTTGCCACACAGTGGCCTGAGGGGATGGTATTCAGACTTCACCCAGAGCTCTGGATCTTCCCTGAGAATGATCCTGTCTGATCCTTCAGCCTCTGCAGATCTGAGCACAGTTCCTTGTGTAGACCAGGAAGCCTCACAACACCCAAACATTCCTACTGCACTTGTGTTTCCACAGGGAATTAGAGCAACAGCCTCCACCAAACTGTCCCTGTGGACTGAAGTGCCAGGGCATGGAGAGGGAACTGGGCATCAGCCCCAGGGGGCACCACACCCACCCAGCCTGAGGGATGCTGTGCTCCAGGGCTGCCCTGAAGTTTGCCAACAGCCCTGCTGAGGTCCAAGTGCCCCAGAAACTCCTCTCCAGCCATCCTGGGGAAGTGTGGAGCAGATAAAGGGGTGACATTGTGGACAGCAAAGTGAATGACCCATCAGGCTGGAAGGGTCAGCCTCTGCCAGTGGCAGGAAAGGCAACTGGTGGGCAGTGCCATCACAGACACTGGTGCCAGTGCTGCTTAATGTGCTTATTTACAACCTGGACAAAGGGATGAAGTGCACTCTCAGGCAATTACACTTTCCAGCTGGCTTGGGAGCTTTTTATAGAATTGATTGAGGAAGTCTTATTATTAAAAACTCATAAAAGAAGAAATGAGATGATTGGTCTGCTTCTCTATATATACATTTTGTAGAATAACTAACTGATTATACTTTCAGTATCAAATATGACCACTTATGTATTTCACTACTGAATAATAAATTATTGTGGTTATTTAAAGCATTTATAATGAGCACCTTGTACTTGGAAATCAGTGTCTTTATTCAAATATTATCTACTACTACAGGAAGACAGGCTGATATTTAGAACTGGTTTTGTCAGAACACATTCCATCATCACTTTTTCAGGACAAATGCAAAAATAGGAAGTTGCTTTTTTACTAAAATCTATAGTCTAATAGGAAAATAAGAAGGCTCAGTGCAGGTTAGTGGATTTGATTAATGCAGTTATACATTCATTCAGAATAAATGCCTAATTCAAGCAGCTGATATTTGCTGCTCACTCATTCATATTACTCAGAAAACTCTAAAACAAACCAATGTTAAATATGTCCCTGGAATCTCTACTGCTGTGAGGAACCAGTGAGCATAAAACCTTTCAGATACTCCAAACCAGTGAAGAATCCAAAGCAATGTTTCCAAAAGCTTGTTTGGTGAAGATATTGCCAGCACAACTCACACACTGACAGTCATACACACCTATTAACTCCACACTTAGAAAGATTTCAGAGGAAAAGGGTCATTGTTCATTAAAGCTTGATGTGTGATTGAAGACAGAAACATCACAGTTCAAAGTACGATGCAACCTGAGGAAATAACTTCAGATATTTTCTGTAACTCAGATTAGTTCTTAATTAGTTAATTCTTTAGGGAAGTTATTTGACTTATCTTTGGAGAAAAGCAAAGTGTCTTCCAGGGACAGACAGGAATCTGGAGCCCCTCTGAAGAGAATGTGAACAGGAATGTGCTTGCCCTGGGTTTATGCTCTCCCCTCATGGCAACTGGTGGCCACCACCAAAGGCAGAGTCTTAATGTGAGGTGCAGACACGAGTTGTAGGACTAGAGGGACACTTGGCTACGTGGACATCTGGCCTAATTCTGCATGTTGGGTTCAATTTCTGTGTATGCAGAAGAAAACTGTGAAAATGCATGGGAGCAAAACACAAAAGAATAATGGGTGCTCTATGACTTTTGAAGGCCCCACAACTTACCAGTCGAGGAACTGGAGATTTGCATAACACTAAACATAGTGATCTATGCAATATGGACATTTTCAGTTGTTACATAACAAGTAAACACAATCAAATCTACCAGCAGATCAAATCAAATCAAATTCACCCTTGTTTTGGGGGGGGGGGGGGGGTTGTTTGATTTTTTTTGTTTTGTTTTTTTCTAATTCCAGGAGTTACTTTTCAGTAGACCACTAAAAATAAAAGTCCACACATGTGTGGAAAGGTGGAAAAACGAAGGAGTCAAAGTTATTTTTTAACAGACCTAAAATAGAATTATTCTTCTGAAATTATGCAAGGAGACACTGAGGAAGAAAGATGTTCTGGCTGTAATTCTTTAGAATTGAGTCTCCCCATGAGCAGGGAAGGATAAGTTTTAGAATAAAACTGGGAAATGTATTCTCATGTTTTCTATGATATTTTTCACTAACAAAACTCAATCAACAAAACAAAAACAGAACAGAAACAAACCAGCAAAAATCCAAACACTTGTGTCTCAAAAAGGCTGTTTGGTAACCAACTCCCATTACTGTCATCACCCAGAGCAAAAAGAACAGCAGTGTTTCATTTAAAATGAAAACGGATGAGATAATCCAAGGTATAGGATAAAGCTCCATTGAGAGCCCTCTGATGAGAAGTGCTCTGATAAATGGGTGAGGGAAACCACCTGCAGCCTCCTGCTAATGTGCAAACACCAGCCCGGGAGAAGGGGGAAAATCAGATCAGGGCTCAGCCCAACCAGAGCTCTGAGCTTAAAGAGACCAAGTCACTGCCAGGCTTTCAGAAAACAGGAACTATTTCAATAACAGATTGCAATTCATCCTCACAAAGGACTTTGAAGAATATCAGAAATAAAGGCAGCACATCTGAGAAGTATGCAGAGAAAAAATAGGCAACTTTTCCATGTAGTATTTACAAAAGTTATTCTCAATCTAATACATTGTAGAAGGGATGAGAACTGTTGTTCAAGTCTTCCTTCAAACTGAAAGGTTGTTTATTTTGTTTTTTTAATGTCAGTGAATGCAGAAAACTTTACTAATTATGTATTATTTACTTGTCATAATTTTAAATGGCTTTTTATAGGCTTCCTCTGAAAGATTATGCTGCACCACCCACCAGTGTCATCACTGCTAAGAGGTTAAATGTTCTTTCTTCCAAAGAGGCAGAACAGCAGAGGCCGGAGAAAAGGGTATTACTTCTTTTTATTATGATTTTATCTTTCTAGTATTTTTGAGTAACTTTATGTATTCTAATAGGCTGAACCAACGATTCTAACAGAAATAAATATTCAAATTCTGCATTTTCTTTTTCTGATGTCAGTAATAATTCTTAAATTAGTTTAAATGTTGTGCTTATTGAATAATAGCTTGATATGTTTTTCTTCAAGATATAAACATTCAGAATGCAACCATTCAAAACACACTTCACACAACATGCTTTAAGGGAGGCTTTACAATAATTCTAATCATGCTTTTATGATTCTTTTTATTGTCACTTCTGCACTGGTAATGTCACTTTATGTCATAGGAAAGTGTAGGGGAGAGCACCAATTTCAATTTTCTCTCAAACTAACTTTAATTTTCTGGTGGAGGAAATAAAACAACAGAAATTGAAAGAAATTATTAAACTTGAAAAAAAATTTCCAACAACTAACATTCCAACATTTTGGGAACTGTGTGTTTGGGAAGGGAGGGATACACTGGAAGAGAATTCGTGCCTGGTGGTGTCCCATGGAAGTCTCCCCTGTCTGCTGAACTATTGCTGTCCTTTTGCTGAAACAGAATCACAGTTCAGCCTCTGCCTCCTTGTGAGTCACTGGAGAAGGCAGTGAACTCTCCTGGCACTCCTGGAGCAGTTTATTTTCTGCTCCATATCAGCTCAACCTGCCTGGTGTTAGTACCTTATTCTGGGCACTTTTGTTGGAAGTAGAACAGCAGCAGCCTCTGTCCCAAACAAGTCAGAGCATGTGAACAGAAGCAAAGGGCCTCTGATGTCTGACTTCCCCGAAGGGGTTGGCAGGAACAGTTCCCATATGCCTCGCACTGAGAACATAAATTCCATCTCAAGCAGCTTTAATGTTAAATATATAATTTAACAAGGCAATCAATTCCAAAATGCACATATTTTTGGGAAAGAAGTGCAAGCAGATCTATTGACTGGGATTCTGCTTCCAGTTGTATCACTCCCATGGAAGTGAATAAGTAAAATGGTAGATTTAAAAATGGATTGCCAGTTTCCAAGGTCTCTGAAAACATCATCTCTAAGAAGCGATTTGCAGGTGTCAGCTCTGGAATAAAATACACTGTCATTCATATGAAGAAGTGATAAACAGAATAATGGGAGAAGAAGAAATGGAAATTCTAAACTTATTTCAGTGAAGTATCTGAAAAGACATAGAAAATGCTATAGTAGTAATATTTGCAGAAATAAAAGCACTAGATCTGACAGGGTAAAAAGCACTTAGGGGAATGCAGAGGTCAGGAGCACTCCCAGCACTGCAGGCTGTTAACTCTGTCCGGGGACACTTCACTAATGGGTTCCCATGACACAGCATTGAGCAAGCACTGTATTCAGGAGGGGAGAAGATACTGCTCCCCAAAGCCACTGAGAAAGATATTAATCACATCACTAGGGTTTGATCCAGGTCCTAATTCAGGTGAAATATGGCAAGATTTCACCTACATGTTTCTGCAGCACGTAAGAGAAGGCTTTAGTGGCTGTGTGAAATCAGACCTTGATACAATGCTGGCTTCTCATTGTCTTCACCATTAATTTATTATGGTGTACATGACTGACCTATAACAAATTTCACTGATGTTGATATTGCTGGTCTACTTTAAAGACATACAAACACTGCCTTAGTACATCTGGATGTATTTCTAGTACATCTCATAATTCTCTGTCTCCACAAACATTGAAGAAAGAAATAAAACATAACTAGTTTTACCTTTTTAACTTGAAGGGAGACATCCAGCCCATGTGATTATTTACTCTTTACTTAGAATCACAGTTTGCCCTGCTGGCTTTATGTGAGTGGCTTGCAGTAATGGAAAATCTATTTGCTTTTAGGAGAGCAGAAGGTACTCAACCACCATAAAGCTTATTGTCAAACTAGTGCTGGCTCTGCACAAAATGATTTCTAATGTTCTTCATTTTATTATGTTAAATGAATTCTCCAGTGCAATTATTTTGCAGTGGATCATGGGGGTAATAAGCTAATTGTTACTTGTTTTAATTGCTGAAGTATGAAGTGTCAGTGATTTATAAGTAATGAAGAAGCTGAGATGAAGCCATAAAATACTAAATGCCCATAAGATCAAGCAGTGCACTTCTGCAATGAGGAAAACTTTATTTCCCCGTGGAAAAAATACTCAGTGTTCAGCCTCTCAGTAGGAAGCCAAAGACAGAAGGAAACAATTTTGTCTCCTTTCTTCAGCATAGTTCCTTTGCAAGCAATGGGAAATCCAAGCTCACTGCAGTAAAATACCAGTACAGTGTTACCAGTACCAGTTTCATACAGTGCATACAAAAAGGATGACATGAACATTCCTCTGGATGAGCTGTAGGAAAACATTTTTGATGCAGTCACTGGCCCTAAACCAGTCTGTGCTCAATCAGCTGCACCTGTTTGGGCTTTGCATGATACAGAACAGTCTTTTTATTCATTTGCACTGTTTATAATGAAGCTGTCATACCATGTGTGCTTCTCCTTGATCCAAAATATATGGCTATGAAAATCAGATGGAAATGCATAATTCCCTATTGCACTGGCCCACAGAGATGGATGAGGGAAAAGCTGGTTTGTTTCTTGACTTAATATTTTAAGCAAGGATCTAAATTACAAAGACCTGACATAAATGAATCTGTATGTGTGAATTTCCAAACTATATTTTAAAATATTAGAGATTTATGTTCAATAACTCTTCAAAACTGTGCAAATTTCATGGCATCAGAAGTTAATAAAATAAGTCTTTCTAACTTGCTCATTCCCTGTGCAAACTGTGACATGCAGAACCCAGAATTCTGATCCCAGTCTATAAGCTCCAGGAACATGGGAAACTTTCCTCTTAACTAATATGAACTTCAAGACTTTAAGGCTTAATCATTTCCAGAAATGAAATTTCTGAAATATCATCAGAATATCTTTTTACAGAGATTATCTAGAAAAAAGACCATGTTGATAACCTGTTCTGAAATTTCTCCTGTGTCAAAAATTGAGAATCTTGTGTTTTCCCTAAACCAAATTTCTCAGGGTTTTTTTAGCAACACGACAATAACAAGAAAAGGATCAAAATACCTGGAAAAGACCACCATCAACAAAACCCAAATGCACAAGGGAATGTCTCATACAGCATGAACTTTAGGAAATTTAACACCTGGAGAGTGGGAATTTTACTTCTTTATAGAGTGAGTTCCAATTTAGACAAGTAATAAAATCTTTTTGATCAAGACAGAAACCTAAAAGATGATTTCTGCAAAGGAAGAGAATGGTCACTGACATAGCTCCTCCTGCATCTTATATCTATTTCCTTTGTCTTCCTTTTGACTCTTGTATTTTATATAAATATCACATCCTGGAGTTAAATTTTTATCAAAAATAACAGAGTTGTATCATGAGTTTTACTTTTGATCACTGTTTTTCAAAGAAATAAATGTTCATCAGAAAGTCCTCTCCTGGTCTGTGTGGAAATCCAGATGCCAGGGAGCCAGCAAGAAAGCACCAAGTTCCACAATTTAGGAGTCAGTTGCAACCTTCACTCTGCGCTATTTAGTCACTTATTTTTGCTGCATTTACACCCAAAGTTGGAAGATATCTGTGACCAAACTCAAATGCCATGATTTTTTCATAAACATGGGAAAATTACAGTTTCCTTATCAAAGGGTTTTCTTATCAAAGGGTTTTCCTGTAAAATGTATGCTCAGGTTACCAGTAGCATAAACCAGTAACTAGCACTTGACCAAATTCCTGTGAATACAGAGGAATTGCACAGCTGAAATTATTATCATTTTACAAAGGTGATACTGATTATTATAAAATAAGGAACATTATCAATACAAATTATTGTTTTTTCCAAAGGAAACAGTCCTCACATTTTCAAATCTCACTAGGAACTCACTAGCTGGTTATAAAATAATACCTCTTAATTTTGTAAACATTTATTTAATACTTGAAAAATGAGCTTTGCTAAGACCATGACCCATGTTCACAATATATATATTCATTTGAAACAAATACTGAAGCCTTTGAACATTTGTGCTGCCTTCATTAACTATATTTATTGTGGACAAACTGACAGACCAAAAGTTGTGCCTCCCTGCCTGCCCTGGGCAATTTGCAATCTATAATGTTTGGCCAAGAGAGACAAACAGCAGCAGAAAGATAAATGTAGGCAGGAAACTTGAACACTTTTATGCTCACGGAGTATATGGGAGCTAAATCTCTCCTGTACATTGTACTGACTCATTAAAAATCCATCCATAGGTGTAGAATTTCATCATTATCCCCAACTTCCAGCATAAAAGATACTCAGCTGATAACATTCCACACACACAAAGCCCCGACCCTTCTGCTGAAAGGATACAATAACCAGTAACAAGTAAAGCAGAGATACTATTTTATATCCTCAGGAAATAAGACTTTACCTTCTTTGGTCAAACAAAAATATAAATGGAAGCTTCTTTGCTCGGATAAACAATATCTTTTTTCATTGTACAAGTCAGAAGAATTCTTTTAATTCCTTCTGTTCTGCTGCTGTTGAAAAACTGTGTTAGGATATCACTGAGTGTGCAAACCCAAAATAAAACATTTTGCCAAATTGCCCCTCCCTGGGTATACAGTAAAATTTAAGATCATAACAGGACATTAAAAACCAGCCTTGGTTTTGGTTCTTTTTTTTTCTTTCCAAGGTCTAACAGTGCCCGTGGCCAGAGCAGTGTGGGCACTGCATGGGGTCTGGATGGCTGCTTACCCTCTCTCATGGTGCTCAAGAGGAACTTGAGCTCTATATGTTTTTTATTGGCTTGGGATATCTATCTACTATCTGAAATTACCTCTATTTCCATATCCATTATGTGAATTGGATGTGGAAATTATAGTCTCAGGTTTCTTGTGGCATCTGCACAGTAACACTGATTGCATGTGGACCCAACACCCCTCGGAAATAATTGTAGGAGATCACTCACACCATTACATTGGATGCATTAGGTCCATTACATATTCCCAGAGATCTCTGTCCTCACTACTGTAAACTATATCCTTGATAGTGCTGATATCAAGGAGAGAAATTCACCTCTTATTTAATCATAATAAATGTGATATTTCAGGGTAAAAGCAGTTCTTGAGGAAAATCAACTTCTTGGTTATAGCAGATTGGCTGATCTCAGCCTGCACAGGATGGGCATCTTTTTTCGTTTTCATAATAACCAGCTTCAAGTGGTAAATGCACTTACTGATCACCTGGCAAAGGTATTTGTGCTTTCTCCAGCCAGCAGAAAATCAGATGTATATATTAGTCATGAAATGATGCAAGCAGGAGGTTCTGATTTAGGAGATGGGGTTGCTAAACCCACAAACTGCAGATTAATGTTCTTCAGGTTTACCAGATTACCAAGAGACAATGGCAGCAGGAGTGTAACTACATCTGTACACAAAACTACTCAAATTTCATTGGTAAATCCTAATAGCTGCTAAAATATGGTTCAGGCTACATTTTTGTCAAAGAAGTTGTAAACCAGCAAATTTTTCTTCTCAAACAAAATATCATTTACTTTTTCAGAATTTCCTTGTTTCTGCTTTTTCCAGTAAAGTTTAACACCACAAGCACTGCTTCAGGCTGCTGGGATTTAAGGCAAACACATATCACAAGGATATTTCCTGTTATTTTGATGAGTTGGTTCAAAATAAGTGTTATGAACATGGTTTCAAGTTTGGAAAGGCAGAACAGTAAGACAAAGAATAGGTGCTCAGTTAGTCCCACAGATGGATCTGGATTTCTGTGAGGATAATGGCTTCATTCATCAATTCCAAACGGGAAAGCCACATGGTAGAATAGAATATATGGGACAGTCAGTGTGGGGTAGCTCTCCAAAGAGCACTGTCAGCACCACAAAGCAAGAAGAATCCTTGAGTGAAAATGACTTTCAAAATTAAGAACAGTTGAATTTGGACAAGTGTCTGATAACTGACCACTGTTCGATGTAAGATCAACTATATGAGTAGTTGAGCTGCTACATTTCACAAAGGCAATCTATAATTTTCAAATCTGTACCTTTTAAGTTCTAAAATATGACTTTACTGTAATTTTCTTCTAGGAAGATCATTTCCCACACTGGAAAATGGAAGGATGTACTGCCTTTGACTAGATGGCATCCTACAGACTGCAGTGCTAAGAGGGTTACAGTTCTCAAGGCCCCTTTAAAGAATGAAAATGCCAAAAATTCCAGGATTTATGATGAAGCAGAGAAGGGGGAGCAGGTTGGGTTTGGCTTCATTTCTGTGCTGTTTAGTACAATCCCTGTGCTTTGCTGAGTGTAAAACAGATGTGTGAGAATAGAGGAAAGAAACCAGTTCCTGTAGTGCTTTGGTATCCAACAGGATTCCAGATGGAAATATTTCTGAAGTAGGGATGGTTTCATTTTGAATTTTTAAAATTCTATGTATATTCAGACCATTCTAAATACACTTAACAATAAATTATGCAGACACTCAACAACACATTCCCCTTAGTTCTCAAAATTATATAGCATGAAGAGTAAACATTTTCCCTACTTAACACAAAAAGGGTTAATGAAAACAAAATGAGAAAACAAGACCACAAGACTCCAGTAAACCCATGACATTTGCCACTAATCATAAGTCTTAGACAAAAAAACAACAACAAAACCACAAACCCATAATCCATGTTTGTTGCATAATCAAACCATCACCAAGATGAGAAAGATTGCAGGGAGCTCTTGCTGAAATACTGAAATTCAGGTCAAGAATATCTGGTGAGCTGGGACAGTGATTACGTTAACAGGGTGTCTTAACTGGGAGGATTTATGGATTTGGGGAAAAAAAACCAAAACCAAGCCACAAAAACCCCAAGAGTCACATTGCATTTCAAATGAAAGCACACAAAGGAGCAAAATGCAGTTGGTGTCAGAGCCTGGACTGAGAGGGAGCTGCAAACTGAGCCCAGTGCCAAGGGGCTTTGCATATTGTTTGGGCTTCATTTTATTCCAAGCTTTATAGGGAAAAAGGCAAGTAATTTTCTCTAGAGAGATTTTTATTTTTGAGTCTCATATTAAGAGGAAAACTTCACAGAAGCCATAAGAAATTATTGATGAAGCTGCATTATTTCCACACCATATGTTATTAAGTGACAAAACATCAGTTGAATATGTCTTTTCAAGAGAGATTTTGAAAGACTCGGGAGCTTTGTCAAACTACTATAATCCTCTTAGATGTGCCAACACTGAAATAAATTTTATTGCTTCTGGAATTAAGAAGTATAAAGTTGAATGGGGAAAAAAATCATTAAATGGTTTGATTTTGTGTGTTGTTTTCCCCATCAATCTCAAATGTTCATATTCAGTAGAACTCTTATTTTATCTCTCAAATTTTAAGTACCAGCCATCTGTATTATCCACAGTATTTGTGATAGATAGATATGAATAGTGTTTATATGAACATCTTGCAAGAAATGCATTTGCACTTTCAGCTGTTGGAAAATATTAGTTGAATACCTTAAGTATGATAATATGAATTCAAAGTAGATGTCAGCTCTCATCATGTGCTGTCATCTAAAGAGGAACCCAAAATTACAGTCCAATGAGAATAATGACTGGGTTAAATCTGTGCCAGTGCCCACTTTTATCATCATTTCATGTTTGTGACATCCTCTTTCAGAAAACAGACCTACACTAGTTATATTTTATACTAGATATTCTGACCTAAATCTGCCTGATATTACTTGGACCTTTCAAGAATTTACCTGTGAGGTGTTAACGTGGGCACAGAAAAAAGGTAGAAAGGAGTGGACAGTAAACTACAAAAAATATCTCGGGAAACAATTTCTGTTAAATTTCATAGAGGATATTAGACAAAAAATCAACTACTTTTTTAGTGAAGCAATATTACAGGAAACAGCACAAACAACCCATTGCAATGACAAAGTTTGGGGGTTTTTTAAAGAAAAGGAAGGTTGATTATAGATGAGCATTCCCTATGGATATCTCAGGGATGTGTCTCAGGCTATTTCCTATTGACAGGTGGTAGTGTAAACGAAACGTGCTATTATGAATTCAAATTGGATTTCAAGTGCTCATCATTCATACTCTGGCTTTAGAACAGGCTGAGGCTATTATAGTCTAAAAGCCATAATGAAAATGGGTATCTTCTGTGCCATTTTCTGGACTCTTTTCTTATTTTTTAAGAGGATAGATTTATGATGCTCATTTAATATTTATCATCTCAAAAATGTATTATTCTGGATTGTATATATTTGTTACTTTCAATTAGGTTAAGCAATAAATGCATACTCTCTTGCACAAGTATAAAAATGTAGCATTTGGGGGTGGGGGGACACTTAACATGGACAAATGTCAAATCCAGAGGATTAGTTTTCAGTCATTAGGCACAGAAACGTTGACATAATGTTATGGGAGAGGTTACCAGTCTCAAAATGACTATGGCTCTTGGAAATAAACCATGTGTATACTCCAAACACAGGCTGATTTAGTTGTCTAATAAGCACAAGCCACATGCAAACAAACACCACACTAAAGAGCCCATCCCATCTCTCTTTTCTAGCTTTTTGACCTTCCAGTTTGTGTTGGTGCAATTTATAAATATATTTTTATGCCAGTATATATAAACAACAACACATGCCCTGAGATGTCCCTGCTACCAATGCAGAAAGGGCACAGCAAATAAAGCAGATGTTTGTAACAGGGAAAAAGAGAAGCCACTGTAAGAGAGAGGGAAAATATCTACACTAAACTTCTCTGCCTTGCTCACTGTGGAACTTCTTGCCCTCATCCTCTTGCTTCTCTCCTTGATTCCTGCTCCTGGCTCAGAGGAGCTGTACAAAGCCTCACAGGAACAACACAGCTGGGAAAGAGCATCTGGAAAATGGCTGGGATGGCAGTGCTGGAAAGGCAGCAACATTCCAGAGACAGCCAGGGCAGGAGCAAAGGCTCATCTGAGAGAGATCCTGCTCTCAGCAGCATCTACAAGTGACAAGACTTGAGCATTCCATGGATTCAAACCATCCAGGGGACTCTGATGTGCCCATTTCTATACAGCAAGGTAAGGATACTGTTTGTACACACACAGAGCTCCTGCTGGGATACTAAAGCCAAGCAAGCCAAAATTTAGCCGTGGAATTGCCTAGAAAGTGTCTGTGCTGCAGCCTCAGCTCAGGGCAAAGGACAGGCAGATTGTGCTGATCAATACCAACAGCTGTGAGGATTTTACAGCCACAGAGGCAGCAGTTTGTTATAATGACTCTCCATCCCATATTAATTTTAAAATAGCAGACTCCTACAACCAAAATATTCACCAGTATAATTGTGAATTGTTTGAGTAGGAATCCATCATTGGCATTTCAGAGGTTTATACAGGATAACTTAATCTATCATATGGAGTTCATTTTGAAAACATTTCCATTAACCAAAGCAAGTGAAAAGTATTTGATTCAAAATTAACTTTTTTTTTTAAAGGCACTAAAACTGGGTGGTTTTCTTTACTGTTGTCAATAAAATACAATTATTCATGACATTTGGAAAGATTAAACATAAATGCAAGAATAGAAAGGAATGCTCAACCTTTCTGAAAATGGAAAGAGCTCATGTATCTTTATAATATCCCCTTAATTTAATTAATATATTCCTCATACCATCTGGTCTGGCTCACTCAAAGTATAACAAAGTAGATCACAATTAAAACATTATAAATCTAACACAACTTTAGACTGAACACTTTAGATTATACCATCATTGTTAAGAGCTGGGCTGTCAGTAATGTGACAGATGATCCCACAGAAGCTAATTCAGCAGATCCTTTACAATGCTCTCTTTGTTAAAAGCATCTGTATATTGATTTCCATATTTGTATTTTAAGACAATCTCATGATTAGAAAACAAGAGCTCAATGCACAAATGAGCCATGGAATATCTGTCACTTGTCAGATCTGGACTGAAATATGGAGACATAAAAATGTCAGGAAATAAAATATTTTACATCTGCAGTGAGTAATTAACCAGGCAATTATTACTTGGTTTCTTTGGGGAAAAAACAGGCAGAAACTGGGGTGAAAATCATTTGGCTTAGTTTTTATAAGTCTTCTCTCTTTCCTTTTAAATACCAGCACATTTGAAAATAACATCATTATTTTGAGATATATATGCATTTTTCCCATTAATTTTTCCTATAATTCAAAACACATTTTGCATTTTTCAGTATTAATTTAATTTCCATCTAAAACGGTTCCTCCATTTCTACAAATGGGCCTGACATTATCAAAGTCCACAACCAGGTCAAGAGATGAAGGAGGACATATTAATTGTATTTATCTATTTTTGGTCAGAAGTGGTTCAGGTCACACTGACAGAACTAGAATCAATTTGTAAAAACCTTCCTTGTTTATTCAAATGCAAATAAGTAAAATCAGAGTGACAGCAATAATTACTGTTATTTCTCCTGAACATCTCCATACAGATAGGATGTGAAAATACACGGATAGAAATATTTACTTTTCATCCATCCCAGCTTCACCTCTTTTTTTTAACGAAATACAACACTGGGTTTTGTCACGAGCGAGGACATTTTACTACAAAATAGGCAGAAAAAAGTAACTTGCAAACCACAAAAATCTTGGGAAAATGAGGGGCCTTTTCTGTAGGATTGATCCTCCAAAGGCAGAGGAATTCTCCCAAACACTGGCAGATGTGATTAATCTCACACTAAAACCAGAAATTTATCACATGCTTCCCAAAATTGCTACTGATAATCACCTTAATTTTGAAGATCATGATGGAAAAATATCACTTGGAATAACCTCAAATAGCACACCTTTATCCATATATAGAGATATATAGATGATATAGATAGAGATGATATAGATATAGACGATGTAGCTGCAGACATAGATAAAGGATATAGATTAGATATAGCTATAGGTTAGATAGATGATAGATGGAGATGATATAGATGTAGATATATATAGATTAGAAATAGATATATAACTCAGAATATCACAATATCTAAGACTGTTCCTTGATACTTATTGTAGCATAAGGAACTAAATGTTACCCTGGTCTATCTGAAGCAGCAAACCTGAGGTTTTCTTGCCTTTTATCTGTACATTCCTTGCTGCTCTTCACCTTTCACTAGAAGTAAAACTCTTCAGTCCACAGGGCTTAGGAGAAAAAGGAAATCTTTTTAAAGCAAGAAATAAATAACGATTGATGACTTGATACCAGATTTATCTTTGCACAGGGCACAGAACAGTCTCTTCCCTGGGTGTGAATGCACCAGTTGAGAATCTGCAGGGCATAACATGATAATACTTGTATTAATTAACAGAATAAAGGGGAAAGTGAAATTGCAGACTGATATATCAGCAGCAGCATCCATTTTAGTGCTGTGGGTGAATTTCCCCAGTCTAACTTTGGGCTTGGGCTGCACTGGAACATGTTTGCATATTATCAGAACCCAGCAGAGAATCAGTTCTCCACCAGCCCTGCCATCACAGGGGAAAGAGAGGCTTCTCTTTCCTACTAATATCAGTTAATTTATCCTATTTGAAGAACCAGAGTTTGGAATTAGATGTAATTGAAAACCTGCAAAACAGGGTGAAATGGAGTTTTAGCTGAAAAAGTAAATAATGAGAGATAAAGTGATGCATGTTACCAAATACCACCTATCTAGATCCCCAGCAGTTAAACAAATGTCAGAGTATTGATCTGTCCCTACAATGGCTCAGGGGCCCACTCTTGAGTTTCCTGTGGCTCTCCAGGAGCCCAGCAGCAGATCTCATGCCAGGGCTGTGCCCATGGGGGCAGTGGAGTGTGTAAGGAGGCCTGGCAGCTCTCAGGGGTTTATCTGCATGCTGGGAGAGCACAGCCAGCACCCTTGGAGGAGCATCATCTCCCCAGCAATCTGTTCCCAGGGCTGCTCCCCCTCCCCATTGCCCCCTCTGGGGTAAGATATAAACAGGAGGATTTTGTTCCTTTGGCATCTGTCCAGTTCAGCCCCCCCTGCACAAAGCACTCACTGCTCCTGGGGGCAGAACCCTCGGCTGCTGAGAGTTTGATAAAGGGCCAGACACTGGGAATGGGAGAGACAGGCCACAAGCAGGACAAGGCAAAGCTCCTGGTGGAAGACACTCCCCAGGCTGGTCCCCAGCACAGCAGGACTGGCACATAGGGCGACTTCTTCCTACTGGAAGCTTCTGGAGACACGGCTTCCTCCATCACACCCAGGTCACCCTGTCTGCACCAAACCTCCCTGCATGACTGTTCAAAACCATTCTTTAAGGACTTCTGTGAATCATCTGCTAATTATTTGGTTTGGGGATCCTGGATTAAAAAGTAGACATCAGATGTACCTGTGACTCCAACTAGTCTATCCAGTGCTGTGTCACTTAAAAGAAGCAAAATCCAAAACATTAGCATAATCTTATTTTGAATATCTGCTCAGCCTTTTGTGAGATGCATTTTAGTATCTCAGGCAGGCACCACTTGATTTGTGAAGAGAATTTAGAGGCACAGGAGATATGCTAATTTCCCAGCTTATTATCCTGCCTGACTTCCCCTTTATTTTTTTCCTTCCTGTCATGAACTGAGAACGTCCCAGATGGAATTTCTAAATGAAAGCATTTGTGTCCACTGCTCCCTACAGAAAAATTGTTAAGGGAGAAATTCTGTGGGAGTACAAAGATTGGGTGAGGAGTCAAAAGGAGGACAAAAGGTATCAATGGGAATATAGATGAAAACGGGCAGGAACTGAGAAGAACAAAGACTATGCATGAAAGAATAAATATTAACTGCCCTCCTATACATATATGCCCTTTCCACAGAGTATGGAGCTCCTCACACTACCTTTTTCCCCACTGCCTACTGAAAGAGTCAAACCTGCCTTGCAGCTTTTATTAACAAGTAGATAAATAGCTCTTTCACAAATAGCAATTAATCCAAATTTTTTTTTGTTTTATTTGCTTCCAATGTGGTAATAAATGCATTTCTCATTGACAAATGTATTCAGTAGCTTTGCACCCTTTTCACTACTTTTAAATGCAAATGGAGAGTGGCCCTGGGAGCAGGGGGAGAGGTGGGGGTGTGCCAGTGCCCAATTTTCCTGGCTGCCCTTCCACATCCAAAGCTCAGCTGTCCAGACTTGGGTCTGGCAAGGCAGGCCAGGCTCACAGCAGCTTTGCTCTTTCACTTCCACCTCCTTGAGGTTTATTGGTAGAAACTTCTGCCTACAAACCTCACAGCCATAATTTTCTTACAAACACTTAGGGCAGCAAAGTGCATTAGGGCAGTATTTTGCTTTTAGCTTACTTGTTCCTTGTAATAACCATAACAGGCAATAAAATCTGTTACTAATGTTTAATCAACACTGGACCACAGCAAAGAACAGAACTGCTGATCCAGTGACCTCACTGTCCTGTGCTCACATCCTGCTTGCTGGTGATTTATGGCTGCATGTTCCCTGCCTGTATTAGAAGAGAGAAGCTTAACTACTTCCAGAATCATAACAGTAATTGGCAGACTATTCTGTAGCTTCAAGGGAAAGGTAATAAAAGGAATTCTGAGAGACTCTCTGGCTGGAAGGGTATGGAAGGGTTTTGTGCAGCAAACCTCCATGGCAATGGAAAGATCCCAAGTCTTTCTTTGTTAGACAGACACCCTGTCCCTTTTCCCCAAAGCCAGGGAAAAGCAGCAGAGAGCAAGTGGATGGCACAGGAAGGGAGAGTGTGCAAAGCAACGGGAGGGAACACACCACCCAAGCTCACTGGAGTCACCTCCAGAGGGAGGGAGGGAGGGAATGAAAGAGCCACATCCACACAGACTTTACAGCCACCAGTGTCTCGCTTTTCTCCTTCCTGGCAGTTGCAGGGAACACATAATTACAAGTAGTGATTTGCATTAGAGGGTAAATGTGCATTTCTTTCGTTATTCACTCACAGGTTAGATTAACTTTGTGTATCAAGACATACATAAAAATGCAATCATTTCATTGTCAGGAGCCTAAAGCTAACGTTAATTACAGTTTGAAACTTCGATTATTAATGCATCTTTACCTATTGAAGTGTGAAATAAGCAATAGTAGTTGGAATACACCAATTAAATTAGCTTTTGAGACTGGAATTCATAAATAGGATACTATGTTGTATTTACAGTTAAAATTGTAGCACAGCATTCAAAGAGCTGGAGGGTTCTGTATTCCAAACAAGAAGACATCTTAACATTAATTCAAAAAATGAGAAATATTGGCCTTTTCCCATAAACTTACTGCTAAATTATAAACTCCACAAGCTTTATGTCCTGTGGAAGCAGATGCTGTATTTATTCTATTCACTCAACTATTACAAAAATCAAATTCGCCTTTCTCATAAATCTGGCATAATACACACCCCACAGCCCCTGTAAAATCAAATGGATTCTGTGCCAGAACTAAGTAAATATTGAACACAGTTATTCAAGAACAATAATTCAAAGAATTAATAGAATTCTTTGTTAGCTAATAACTTTTTTTTTGGTCCATTTTCTAAGTTTGTTCATTTCACTTTTTTGAGTTGGAAGGTCAACAGTACAAAAATGTATCACTTAATAAGTTAATCAGAAATACCTGCAGAGGAAAATGTATATATAAATTACAGGGAAGCACTAATGTTTTGTATATATTGTAATTGTTTAAGGACAGAGCAAAAAATTAAATTTACTTAAAAAATAAAGCTTCAAAGAACAACAGATTTTAATGACAGTCCAACAACATTCCTTTCAGTTGTGCCGGTTATTGCACTTTAAAAATTTACCATCTTTGGTTCAGCCACAGAATGAAATACCCCTCATATTTTTGCTCCTCATAAATTCTCCCTCTCTTTGTAATATCTAATTTTACTGAATTAGTTACTCCCCTTTCTGTATTTCTTCCAAATTACTGCATTTTAAAATTAGCCTTTCATCAACTTTCATCCTTCTTTTCCCAGCATCCCCATTTTTCTTCAAACAACTTTTCTCCCAATATGAGGCACCTGGGAAAGGCAATGTGTTTTTGCCAAAATGTGCCCTTTTAGTGATGATTGGAAGACCTTCATCATCTTTCCATATAATTAAGAAACCAAGCACCAGACTAGAAATGGTGAGATATTGGATCCATGCTTTGAACAAACCAATACCTGGCAGAATGTACTTGATAACTGGATCATAATTCTGGTCATGTCTTGTATTATCTTTTCCATGTTTGCTACGCCTGGTATTGCCAAATCATTATTCATGCAAACAACATTAAATTTCTACAGAAAATAAATTCATAAAATGTCATTCCAGAAAAAGATGTAAGTAAATTATTTTTAAAAGTAAACTAAGATACTAAAATACACCATCCCTAGAGATTTTTAAATGCAGATTGGCCGTGGCACTGAGTGCCATGATCTGGTAAATGGACTAGAGCTGGACCAAGGGTTGGACTCGATGATCTCGGAGGTCTTTTCCAACCCAATCCATTCTATGATTCTGTGATTCTATGATTCCATATTCGCTGCCTAAAGGCAATTTGACCTTCCTATCTGGTTATCTCTGAAAGGTGTGGAGTCTGCACCTCAGTACCCCACACAGCACCAAAACACTGTGTGCTTAAATCAACCAATCCACCACCAAAACCAGCAACTTTTTTTGGACATCTCTCCACACATGATTAATTTACAAGTAGTTAGGAAGCTTAGAAATCTTCACCATGCACATTTTAAGGTGTGGAGTTTTTTTAAGGCAATATTTTTGTGCAATAAATTACTCATTATTAGTTACAGACAGCTTTAATTACAGGTACTGACTTAGACTGAAAGAAAAAGTCTGCACAGAGTGATCTAATAAATTAGATATGAACAAGAAGCATGAAATGACAGCCTGAAATTAGTAGCATAAAAGCAAATTGTTCTCCAAATTTTCAAGTAGATCATAAGCTTAAACTTAAACAAAGAATATATTTTTTAGTTCCTCTTAGAAAACTCACTCTTTTGGAAGTGACACCAGGAATCTTGTTATTCATAAGGGACCATAAAGTGGGGATGAGTGAACAGTAAGTAGCAACTCAGAGAAGGATTTTCAACAGCTTTCTGAAGGCAAGAGTACACTGGAGAAAAATATTAAGAGAGTGAAAATAATGTGGAAATAGTTTAAATCTTATAGAAGATAAAACTTAATCCAAAATAAAGTTATTGACATCTTATCTCCAAAAAATCCTCATACAAAATTATTAATGAAAAAAATTAAATACTTTTGCCTTGGATTTATTGCTCTTCTTGTTTTGTTTCACTGTACTGCTAAGGGCCAGTTTCAGAAAAGAGACAGAATCCAAAATGGAGCTGTGGTGACAGACAGAGGTTTAGAAGGAATCAATGATACAAGAGATTAGTGGGCAAACTGATTAATTAGTTCTTTTGTCAGAGTGCTGAGGATGCTGAGGGAAAACTGCTGTTGGAGTGTGTGCAGGAACCCAGGGCAGAGCTGGGAACTGGCAGGTCTGGCAAACATCAGTCACTTTTCCCTCCTGGGCACTGCTGCCCTGTTTCACCCCAAAGAGACAAATTTCAGGATGCTGAGATTGTCAGGACAAATACAGTTCTCAAACAGTAATGCCCTGACACCAGCAACCTTCTTTTAAAATAACATACCAAGTCCTGTAATCAGAGGAAATAGATTCATGAGATAGATTTTTTTTACATCCCCTCAGAGGTTTAAGTCCCCTGATTCCTTTCCTCAGAGCCACATGGGCAGCATTCTGTCATGCTCTTCCTGCCTTCCCCATCATTTTGGGTTTCCCTGTGTCCTCCAGGTGAGACACCTCTCCTGAGGTCCCAAAGCCTCGGTGCCCACAGAGCTCATCTTCCTGAGCAGCCCTGGGCTAAAGTGAAACTTCTGCTAACTCCTACAAGCTTTTAATAGTGCCTTGCATACAGGGGAGGACACTCTCCCTTCCCAGCTCTACTCACACCTTTTCCTCCTCCATTCCTGACCCATTTCAGTGGGACTAAACCCAAGCCACAGCTCTACTATCTGAGTCACTTTACAATGCAAAAATATTCAGGTCAAGCAGAATTAGAAGGAGCTTTCTGGAGACAGTTTGCCTCTTGCTGATGCGAGGCTCAGCTCTGGAGCTTGGAGGTTTTATCTTTTTGTAATACCTGAGGGATTCCTGAGACTCAGGGCAGGCAGGTGGAGATGCTGCTGCCTGTAGCTGCCTCTCCCCATTGGGTGTCCCAAAATCAGGGACACAACCACACTGAAGAAACAAAGAGGTCAGTGCAAGCCCACTAGGACAAGTGCAGAAGCCAAGCCACAAATCCTGGGGTTTCCTCAGAATATTGTGGTGGCAGAGGTGACCACAACGGCCTGCACTGAGTTTCACATGTGCAGAGAGAGAAGCACCTCTAGTTCCACCTGCTGGGAGGAGGTTCACCTTTACCCCTCCTAAGCAGGTCAAAGAGTGCTGTATATCATGTACATTAGAAAGACACTTCAGGAGTTCCAAGTCTTCTGCTTATTCACTTCAGCTACCACACTGAAAATCAGGACAAGAGTTGGTACCCTCAGATCCAAATCTCATTCTGCCAGAAGCTTGTTTGGATGTGCCAAGTCCAGCACTTGTGGAAGTTTTTCCACCACTTCCATGTGCCACTGTGTGACTCAGAGAGACATTTAAATGTGACAGGGCAGGAGCACTTTGGAACCTTCCACTTTGAGCCTCCTCTGGTGTTGTGCTGAACTTAATGCTACCATGACTCTTCAGCAGAAAAAAATAATTACCACATAATTTTTAACAAGGACAGATTGAAAGCTATTATTTAACAATAAATAAGGAAGAGCAGGATCATTAAATTCCAGGGCTGCACAAGTCTTGCATTGTTTGGGTAACTAAACAAACACTTTGCCATTTGCTGCCTCATTTCAAATATCTCCCAAACCTTTGCTGACAGCATCCAGTAATCCACAGCATCTTGGATTTCTTCTGTAAGTCCAACAGATTATATATTTCAACTACTTTGCACCACACTGCAGAATTCAGGCAAAGAGATTGTGACTGGAACAGCCTTCAGTTCATTTCTAAAAACCTGCTGGAAAATTCATCTTGCTGAACACCTGTACTGTTATTTCAGTATTTCTCCTGACTGACTCATTATTACCTCATTTTTGCAAGGAAAACCACACAAAAGCAAAAAGGTATTTCAAGTTACCAGGTCCTGATGGGATACCTAAAATTATTATAATCTTCAGAGGAAAATTTTAGTACAACTCATCTCATTACCAATCTGACACTGTATTTCACACAACATGCAGTAACTGCACTGGGAAACTTTCTGTTCTTTGCAATTTTTGATGGGACCACATTGAATTAACTTTGTAGTATGAAATCAGCATAAACTTTAAAGGATAATCAAAATATTTTTAATTATATGAGCTTGCAAATTGAGCAGAGCATTGAGGAGATCAGAGGCTTTGCACATTCTTATTTGTTGTAAAGCAGTGGGAATCTCAATTTCCCACAGTGATTCAGGTGTACTTAGGGTCTGATTTGGGAGGCTGTGCTAGGCATAGTAATTCATGTAGGTGTTCAAATAGTTTAGTAGATGATATACCAAACCTAAACACTCAAAGGATTTGGGTTGTTGGTTTCTACTGGTTTTTTATATATGATGTACGTTTTCTTCACTAGGATCCTTATTAACTTTGTCAATCTTATTTCTCTTTCAGTACAGAAAAAACTTGCCCTCAAGTAGCAGATGTTAAATTAGTCAAAACAGCATTTGCACACCTTTCTCAAAATGAGTATTAATAGATATTTATACAAATGTGCATGAGCAGAAAGAGGAGATAAAGAATTCAACAGGATCAGTGAGTGCCTTCGAAAACATTTTCTACAATACCTATCCATGATACAGTTCTTCAGAATTATCTGGCAAAATAAAACACTGAGATTGACCCTCAAGTGAAAGAAGCATCAAATCCATCTCATTCTCTGTTCTCTTGCCAATATTCCAGTGACAGGTCAAAATGGGCACCGTATATTTAGGGATATTTAGCAGAGAGAAAGCTGCCCGGGGTGCAGATGGAGCCACAGCAAGACTGTGCTATTACACAGGAATCTCCTGACTCCCAGGGTTAGAGATTCACCAGAATTAGGACTTCACAGTCACAACTGCAGATAAAATAATATTGCTTCTAGTTATGCTACTAGTACTAAATATAATCTTTGCTGTATTTAACTCCTTGTATGAAGGAGAAAGACAAAGTAAATCTGTCATCTGGCAACATATGTGAGGAAATGACTGATTATTCATACTGTGAAATATTAATAAAGTTCTTTCCAAAGAACAACAGCAAAAAAGAATCACATACATGTACACACATAACCCCATATAATTGTATTAGAATAATCCAGTAATGGATCTGGACTGAGAAATTATCAAATTTGATCACAGATTCTATTTTGGACCTAAAAGAACTGGCTTAATGAAAAAGTTGTGTCTTTATGAGAACCCGTATATTGCAACAATTGACTATTTCCCCCAAAAAAACATCCTATAATCTTTTAAAGAATTAGATTAATGTTTTTTCCTACCCTCCTACACCAATCCAGCTCAGGTTATATATCTCCTGACCTGAAGATCTTAACTTTCCTTAGGCTTTGAACTAACTTTGAGAATTCTTTCTTTTCTGCCTCACAAACCACTACTATGGCTCTAACCGTGACTGAGCACAAAATCCACAGTCAGTGATTTCTGTGCACAAGGATTTCTAGCTGTCAAATCTCAACACAAACCTGCCAAGAGATGGCCCTGGGTTTGGGGAGCATGATCATTTAGGTTAAATCTTTAAACTTTGCTACTCCTGAAGTGCATTTGAATCCCATTTCTTCCAGGTCTCCTTCTCAACCAAACACTGTTTTCTTCTTAATTCCCAACTTAAAGTCTCTTCAAGCCACAATCAGTTTTTCAATTGTGCTCATCTTTGCTGCCTGCTCAAAGCAAGTCCTCTTCATCCCCTCCTTTCTCATTTGCCAACTTTCATTCCGTTTGGCAGTTGCCTCCTCTGAGCCAACCATGCTGACTGAGTAAAGCACCCGTGGAAGTAACAAAGTATTTTCCCTGCTTTAAGGGTTCTAGTTTCAAAGGCAGTCAATGTTCATGAGAGTAAACTCCACCTTTAAAACATTTCTTTTTTGGAGAGTTGGTATTCATAAGGCTGCTGAATATCTCACAGGGTCAAGCTTAAGTAGCAGGAACTCCTGTGCTACATAGAACTCCTGAGTTGGAAAAACAACTTCAGATTAAGTTAAAAAAAAACAAAAACAAAAACAAACACAACAGAAAACTACTGCTTTCTATTCCTAAAGATCTTTAAAATCTCGCACAGAAATGTCTGTGGTGTTCCAGCATCTGTCTGATGACCTGAAAGCACAGTGCAACTCTCTGAGGACTGCACAGGTTTCAGTAGGTTTTCACTCGAGCAAGTTTTTGGGTCGTGGGCTTATGCTCTTCCTGATGCAGGTCAGAGCCACTCACTCACTTCTTCAGGTGCTGAAGTGATTCATTAAATTTAGGGAAAAGAAAGAAACCCTCTAAGTCCAACTTTTACAGCATCAGGCAACTCTTGCTGTTTCACAGCATATTTTGTCTCCATTTGTTACTGAATAACTCAGTCACAATCCCAAACCATTGCACTCTTAACAACCTGCCATTAAATCCAGCACCAGCATATCTCAGGAAGACATGGGACTGTCTGAAGTCAGGACCATGTTTTAAAAAATGACAACTAAGATGGAAAGAATTTAGCAACAACAGTAATGGCTGAACAGAAAAATCAATGAGGGCCTCTCCATTTGGGGCAGAATTTTAACAAATGAAGCTGAACTTGAACTTATATAAAGTAGCCTGTCATGGAAATGAATACACAGTATTGAACTCTAATGTCTTCAGCCTGAGTCCAGGCATCAATATTTTTGGGAGGTGCTGGGAGATGGATAGATTGTTTCAGCAGCTCTGAAGTTGTCTGATGCCAGAAACCCCATGGCCAGCAGCTGTGGTGAACTTCCATAGGGGTCAGCTTGCAGTGGCACAGAGGGAGAAATAATGTACGAGTAAAGCTTTGGGTTTGGGTGGGCCTTTTCCTTCCATGACTTCTCCTGGGCACGACATGATGAAACAGTCACAGAGCCTTTGGGCTCATGAAGGTTCACAAAGTGGGAAGGAAGAAAGTTAGGAAGGAAAAGGCTTCTTTCCTACCTGTGTTTTCTGGAAGTGCAATGATGTGCATTAAAAACATCAATGTCTATTTGATTATAAGACAGAAGATGGATATCTTATTAATAGATCTATTTCTGTTAGTAGTCCTTACACAAGACCAGAGACCTGAATTAGCTCCTTTTTCACTTTTGGATTCAAAAGAAGCATGTTTAAAATGGGAGGAAATATTAAGACTGTTAAAGCAATTTGATATTCCATAACCTGAAATTTCAGTCTGTGAAATTATGAACAAGAAAATCAAGTGATGCTTTCTTAAGTTAAACTCACCCACATGAGAAGAGGACAGGTAGGAAAGAGCTCTTCAATTTAGAAAGCAAAGGAGAAATTCTAACTTCAGGTTTCAGGTGGAAGAGAGAACCAGCTGCCACTTAGAAGTAATCACCATAATCAGAATGTCTTAATCAGAAAAACAACCAACACAACCAAAATAAGCAGGAAAGCAACCAAGGCCACAAAGAAGCTCCTGTAATTCAGCTACCTGCTGTTACTCTGCTTCTTTATTCAGTGATATTCCTCCTCCTTTGCATGTGCAAATATGTGCCCCTTGGTGACAATGGCTCATCAATGGCTAAAATACTTGTGTCTCAGGGGTGGGTTTGAAGACACAAAGTCAAGGCAAGATGGACTACACAGTTTTGTCATAATCTTATTCAGGCACCAGCACCATAATGTGACAGGAATTTATTTGAGCTATTGTTTGTGAAGTCAATTGTTCTAAACTCTCACTATCCACATACATCTACCCCTTTTGTGAGTACTACTAAATACATGGCTTCAAGGATAACTTCTTTAAAGAACTTCTCCTTCTTTTCCAACTCCTACTAGAATGTGCTAGCTTGGGGTTGGTCCTATTAGGAAGCAGAATCTTCAAGACAGACAGCTAATTACTAGGGTTCAAAAATTCAGTGATGATTAAAAAAATCACATTAAGGTATTAAATATGGCCTTAAGACAGCATCAAGTGACTTTAGAATTTTTTTTTTAATTTCAGCATAATTTAAAGCACTCCTCCTTCGTTCATGATTTAGCCTTCTACAGTTACATACACCATCATCTTGGTAAGAGCCACAAATGATAAATGGCTCTAAAACATGTATTAAAAAACTGAACTACATCCAAATCATCCAGCCTTCTCTCTTAATGCCTCTGAGAATCAGTAAAAGTGATAAAACCTTAAGTGAGTACCATCAATTAAATGCAGTTACACTGAAATAAGCTGTATTAGAATGTAATTTGACCAGTGCAAACTGTTGCTGGAGCCTTGAATGAGGAAACGGTGCTGGGAAAGATTTCTAGTGGAATCCAGGTAAAACTGGCTCAGTTCTTTTCCCTCAAATGAGGATTTACAATCCCATTTTATTTTTCAGCAAAACTATTCTAGCTTCTCCACCTTCTTTCTTCATGCCCCCCAAATTTGTGTAACACCTGCCAGTGCACTTACAGCAAAGTGAGTCAGACACACGTCTGAATGCAAAGGAGAGAAGCTGCAAGGAAAGACATCAAGTAGCCTCTTCTCTGAGCTCTGTGTTCCACTCCGTGTGTAAGAGAATGCCTCCAAAGGAGGGATGCAGCTGTTGGAATATTAGAGAAATAATGAATAGATTTTATTCCATTTGTAAACCACACTGGATCACTGATAGGAAATAAAACCGAAAAGTGGAAATCATCTCAGAGTGCTGACGTGGCCCCAGAAGATTTCCTTCCCCATATTTGTTGCTTTGGGTTATGTCAGTTTGTTTTATAGCTGCAGTAATTTTAAATGCATTTTTCTCTCTTGTGAGATGCACTCTTTCAACTTTCCTTGAGGGAAGCTTGAGGCACCGATTTATGGTCAGATATGTGTGAATATATCTGACCATAAAACACACTGTACTTTAGTATTTACTGCGAGAAGACAGACAATATTCCAGATCCAGTGTCTGAGTTATGTTACTCCTCTTGCTGCATGCAGGTACCATGACATCCTGTTAAAAATAAACACTTCTGGTTTATTCAATTATTTCTAAAGGTTTTGCAAACATAGCATTTCAACCTCCATTAATGGTAAAAGGGAGGCCTGCAATATTCTGATTGTACTTATAAAGGAGTCTTAAGTTTGGAATTTTTAACCCACGCCTTAATAAAAGATGGAGCCTGAAAGCATTTGAAAGTTCCATTCTTAGATTTAAAACAGAGAGTTTTCTTCTCTTTGTAGTGTATAGAAACTGAATTATAGTATTAAAGAGGCAGAAATGCATAGAAGAAAGAATCATCCATGCAGTAAATTCCCAATTTGCTCTTTCTACAATGTTGAGTTAGGAGCAAACACAATTTGAAGTGCAGCATCCCACCTGTGGGGCTGCCTCATGCTCAGGCTGGGGGGTTGTGGCTATGGAAGAACGGGATGCAGAAAGAGCAGGAATCTCCCAGGCTGGTGCTCCTGGGTCTCTGCACAGCCTTCCCTGCCAGGCAGTGAGGCCAGGCTGGCAGAGCTCCCCAGCACCCTGACTGAGGGACTTGTGAGGAGGCTGTGCCTGTGGTTCCTCTTCATCCAAATAAACTATCCATAAAACACACAGTGCAGTTCCAACCAGGGAATTTTCACATGGATCCCTTGGCAAGCCTCAAACACACCTCCCTGTCTGCCACAGCAAAGCTCAGCCCAGCATTGCCTCGTGGAGCACACATGGGAAATACTGCCTGGATTGCTGCTGATGCAGGAACTTCTGAGCCAGCAGGAACTCTCAGTAATACCTAAAGCTCCACCCTAATTTAAACTTGAGCAGCAAGGAATGCAAGAGATCTCTCTGCCATAATATAGCTAATTTATTTTGGTTTTTAAGCAGGTTTCTTGCTCCACCACAATTCCTTCTTCTCACAGACACAGGGACATGCACTACAAACACATCACTTCTGCCCACGCAGAAGGTATCCATGTAATAGTGCTCTCCAGACCAGCAGTAGTTTCTGCTCTCACTGCCAGTATTTGGGCTGTGAGGTGGCAACAGCCATAGCTGTCAGTGATGCAAAGTGCTGCTTCAAACACAGAGGCAGAGGAAATATTTTCCTCAGTGCCCACAGGTAGTGCAAAAGTTGTCCCCTGCCTTCAGCAGTGTGCCTGTGTCTGGGCTGATAGTTTGGGTCCACTTTTAACAGGCTCTTTCTGTAGGTATCAGTCCACAGATATTGTCCTTTCTTTTGTTCTTGTTCTAATTCAGGAAAAAAAAAATGAGAAGTGCAGAAGGTCCAAAAGTTACTGGGGGATACTGTACAGACAACTAAGGTCTGTCTTGTGTGTGATTTTAAGGCCAAATCCCATTCATCCAGACAGGCATAGGCAAGTTCCCCGATTCCTCTTCAGCTTACAGGTGCTGTCTGGGAGAAAACCAGCTACAGACAACAGTTTAAAGCTGCAATGGCAATGCACACTTCATTTAGAACAAATATTGCCTGATTTTCTGCCACATAACTGCTCTACATTTAACTGCCCTGCCAGTTTCATGTGCTGAGATACAATAATCTATGATCTAAACTTCTCTTCAAGGACACTCAGGGTGACTAAGAGCTAATTTTGGCACCAATGGAGAAGGATGAGTCAACAGCATTATTAAAAAAACAACAACAAAAAACCAGGAGAGAAATCTCTTCTTTATAAAGTCAATTTATAAAGGAAATACTTAGCTACTGAAGTCACAGACACAGTAGGACAGTAATTTGAACAGTTATGATGGGCTGTCATTTCCCTGCTTCCCTCCTGGCATGTATGTCCTGGCACTGCCTCCACACTTGCACAACAAATTCCTGAGCCTCCTGAAGTTATCAGGCATGCAAGCAACAAAAGTGCATGCAAAGTTACTATTACTGAGTTTATTTGGATAAATCACTGACCTATACAGGAGAGAAGACAGACCCAGTTCCACAGCGGGATCTGGGGAGGCTGGAAAAGGGGGATCAAACTTGAAATAGTTCAATCTGAGCAGAACTCAGGTTCTGTGTTCCCATTCAGAGACATCTGCAGCACTCCTGGTGGTATTGGATATGGAATCCATTTTTATTAGCAAATGCCTCCCTTTTTTTAGAGGTCATGAAATTAAGATTTGACCCAAAATCAGTCACACAGTTTGGTCAGACTTGCTCAGACAAAAATTTCTTGTCTGAAGAGCAGTTCCCACAATATGCCTTGTTTAGAACACAAAGTATATTATTCCCTTTTCCTGTGTTACAGCTAACAAGGTATGGGATTCATCACCTCTGAGCTTTTACATAGAAAAGTATCTCATCATTCAGAAGATTTTATACCTAAAACATATAAAGTCAAATGCAGACATCAGGCTGACATTTAGGCAACTGCCTGCTTTGTTAGCCCCTAATTCATTAAAGGCAAAACTTCCTAATTTTTTGAATTGTATCTTTGTCATTCCTCCAAGACTTGAAAATGCTACAGTGCTTTCCTAACCAAGAAGCTGATAGACTTTTATAGAATACTTGATTGAGGTATGTGTCTAATTTATTCAGCTCCTCCATTATGTAAACGAGAGCAGTGTAAGACAAGTGGAACAGTTTGCATCACTTATGCAAGGAGCCATCATGGAAACCAGCGCTTGGCCTGAAATAGAAAGCCTCATTAACAAGGTGTCTGGGTGGCAGCAATAATAAACAGGCTTTTTTGAATTGTTCATTACCTTTTAAAGAAATCTCCAAGAAAAAAGTTACCCTTAAATTTCAGATCGAAGGAAATACCAAGGGAGCCTTTTCAGCTCATTTGAAGTCTGAAGGCTATTGTACACATTTTTTAAACCTGATCAAAATTCAGTCTGCTGTTTGTTACTAAATTATGTATCTCTGAAGCATAAATGTGTTAGCTTTAGAAAGTTACAAATTAGTGTATTTCCATACAGCTTGGGAAAATATAATTTTAATCGCTTTGTTTTGGGTAGGAAAAATATTGCTTGCATTGGAACACAGGGGAGCTGTCAGGAAACAGGGCCAGACCGTTTCTTTGGCAGCAAGAATCTCAGAGCCTTACAAGCAAATTACCCAGAATTATTAACAGTGTGTCTTGTAATGGTTGATTCTATTTTTTTTACAGAAATATACATTTTTCATCGAGTTGCGTTTATGAAGACATTTGACTTTAATGGTCTGTCTTTTTATTCCATCAGAAACTGCTTTGATGCAGACTCTTGGTTTGTTCTATGTCTACTTGTTTTTATAAAACTATAAACTCTGGGCATTTGTAACAGAATATTTTCCTACTCGTTTATCTTATAGTGACAATTTGGTTCCACTGCCTAAACTGTTCAAGCTGAACTGATGACTTCAGAAAGTGCCATCAATAAAAGAAATAAGAGTCAACTGTTACTGTAATCAGAGAATGTTGCCATGGATTTCAGTGGCTTTAGGATCAGGACTTATGGCAGGAGGGAAGAAGAAAACTAATTAAAATAGATGACAGCTATGAAAAGAAAATAATAACAGAGAGACAGCAAAAGGAACTAATGGGAAAAGAACAGCATTAAAAGAGTTAAATCAGGAAAAGAAGAATAAAAGTCAGAAGAAGAAGAAAACTGGATAATTGCATTGTTAGAAAATAACATTTGCAAAAGGAAAGAAAACTAAGACGGAAAAAAAAGTATGGATTAAAAGACAATTCCTCTCCTCAAGCATATATTTTATCAGGCTAATCAGCAGAATCTCAGGACACGTCACAGAAGCTTTAATTTCTAGTCTTCAATGCTATGAAAGGAAAGAATGACTTCAAACTGGAGCAACAAAAGCAAAATTAGAGCCTAGACCACAGCTTTTATGTTATCACTACTTATTGGCACTAATGACTACAGGATTAGAATCCATCCCATTTCTGACACCTGCAATATGGTTTTACTCACAAGCTTCTTGTCTCATAGCTATTGTTCTAGAGGCTGGATATGTTTATTCTTTTTTATCTACAGGACATAAAAGAACCCTGTGATTGAAGAAATTAGTAGCTGTGTAGAGAGAGGATTAGTGGTGGTGATGATCAGAAGTCGTGGTTTTAACAATAAATCTACAGAGCTAACAAACAACATACTTTCTTGAACAAAATCTGGAAATCTGAAGGATGAGGAAAAGCTACGAATTTCTTTGCATTTATCCTTTTCTGTCCCTGGAATCTAAGTAAGCCAGTAAGTATGATGGCTGATTTTTATTTCTGACATGACAATTGCAGCTCTCTTCAAAATATATGAACAGCAACAACAAAATCAATGACAAGGATATTTTTGTTCCTTTGTAAGAACTCTTTTTGTGTCACAACTTTGGCTTTTTTGAAACCATTTCCTAGTGAAAACTATTTAAAACTGCAATCTGTCTTTGCAGAGTCATCTTGCTACCAAGACAGGCAGAGTGACCTTGCCTCTTCTTTTCTGATAGAATATTATTTAATTTGGAAAAATGAAACAGGTAAAGCTTTGCCTCTCACTTATCTTGCCTATTTTTTAAGCAATTCAATGCTTTTAAGCAATTTCTAAGCTTTCACTTGGTAGTGTTGCAAGGAAATGCTTAAGTGCAGCATTTGAAATAAGTTTTTTTGTCACAAATGGCACCAATGCCATGTCACATTCTCTTGCCAGTCCGAAGTCTACAGCAGGAAGGCAGCAGTTCACATGAGTTCTATCTCCATGGTAACTTGTTTACAAGGACTGAAATACATGCTGAAAATTCAAGGTTAGCTTTCCCTTTGTTCCTGTTTTGATGTTTTTGGCAATAGGAATAATGTGGGCATAATCCTAATTTCAAACAGCTTCATGGCAGACTGAGTCGAAACAAAACTCTACACAAAATGTGCTTTCATCACCCCCATTAGAAAAAGAGAATTCAAAAGGCTCCTTAATCAGACCCATCAGTTCCTTTCATACTCCAGAACAAGCATCCTTATTCTGCATTTCAGTTTTGTGTCTCAAGGAATGAGGCTGCCCAAAGGTTTGTACTTTTCTGAGGTGATAACTCGGTGTGTTGTGTCGGTGTTGCATCCATTTCACAATCTAAAGAGCTTGCTGTGTCTAAAATCACTTCAGAAGGAGAAAGGAACAGGCACCTTTTCAGAACTTAAGCTGAATCACAGGATGGGAGTCCCTTGTGTTCAAAAAAATCAAACTTAATAATAGCAACATGCCTCAATTCTGTAATTTCTTACAATAATGCTCCTGTAAGTGGTTTTTAGGTGGTTTCTGTATCTCTCATTCAGGGAAAACAAGGATTTGAAGAGTCCCTCACCAGAAAAAATAGCAAGGACTGAGGTGACCTTGTTATCTCATGTGATTAGTTTAGATATGATAAGAAATCCTCAGCATTCAGGTAATAAAATGTTTGAAAGAAACACGTTTTCCAAAATTCTAAACTTACTGTGCTATTTGTTCTTCTGAGTAGATTAAATGCAAAGTAGATAATTTACCTTATTAATAACACACCCCCTAGTTTGGCCTTATCCAATTTGTGGCAAATAGCTTTGATTTTCCCTCAGCAGCTGATATGTTTACTTATGGTATATTTTCCAAAACAGAACTTTAAAAAATCATCTGAAAATGCCTATTGCCCTTTTGATGGCACTGAATGCAACTTGACTTATTACAATAAAAGGTTTGGAGGACTTTTGCCAAAGTTTCTTTGCAGTACATTTTTTTTAAAGTCACCTCACATCTCCTTCCTATTCATTAAAGCTGGAAATTCCTATCACTCCCTTTCTGTTAGGAGAGTAAAGCTATAAAAATGGATAGACAAAATTCACCTTTTGAAGAAGGCAGTTATTTTATAGCTGCTCAATCTGATACACAGTTCCTAGTCTTGATGTACTCATTAGACAAACGGTTAAAAGCTGCCAAGCTGCTGGAGAGATCAAATTCTGCAGCTTGGGGAACTAAAGCTGCTGAAACAAGGAAAGGCATTAAGGATTCAGCCACTACATTAGGATCTCTCTCTGAAACAGAATACTCTGTGTGTTCACAGCTACACATGCAGAGCTCAGCTCTGACCATGGAAAGAAAGGGAAAAGGATACACTCATTTAGTCCCAGGTCTCAGAAAAAAAGCCTTTAGAACCATTACTATCCAGTTTTAGCTTAAACGAGGAAAAGCTGTGTTAGTACCACAAATGTTCTTAGTTTATACTAGTAAATAATGTCTACAATCACTTTTCTAAGTAACACAAATGCATTTGAGTAACAACAGGATGGAAATATCTACATTATGTGTTTCACTGGCACAAAATAAACATTAATTAAAACAGCAAGGTACTTTTGGAAAAATTGTGAATATGTTTTGAAATTTTTTTTTACTAAAACTTTCTATCATCTATTGACAGGCTTTAGCTAATGGAATACCTTGTAATTGTATCACATGAGAAATATTAAGCATTTTGATTAAATTAACATCCATCAACTGTTGAACAGATATTTAGTGGATTAACAGGACACTTCACTGTTTCCTGGGTGGCACTTCTGAATGGAAGACCAAGGTTTTTGCTCTGTAAAGGAATACTTGCAATATGTATTTAAGGTGCAGCTCTTTTTCCCATTCCATACTTCCTAATTGACACTGAGACTGTCAGAAACTGCTGCCATCCCAAGCCAACAACCTGCTCACAGTGGTCTAACAAGGCTAAACCTGGGACAGGCCTTTATTGCAACAATGGAAGCACAAAATCAAACATATCTTCATCCTTCCTTTAGAAATTTGGTTAATTGAGGGTAAAGACTTGAATAACTTAGACACTAATTGCTAACAAAAGACTTTTTAAAATAATTGCCTTTTCCCAAATTCAGCTTTCCTTTCACATTTACTATTTTATAATGGCATGGCTGAAACATGAAATAAAGTGCTGTGGAATTTCTTCCTCTGCTAAAAGTTGCTATCCCTGGTTGTATATTATTTTTTTTATATTGCTAAGAAATCATAAGATCCAAAGCTTTTTAGCTGAAGTGCAAACAAAACAGTGAAAGAAAATAGCTTTTGGTCCCCTGATGCAGAGCCTGACAGCTGACTCGGCATAGCACAATGAACAAGACATGCATCGCTTGAGAAGAGACAGAAAATGTCAGTTGGGGCTATTCATATAGTGAATAGGATGTGATAACCTTTAAATACATATAAACAATGTGTCCTCACATACTGGGCTTGGCTGTTCTCTTCAGAAAGATACTGTCCACCAGTCCTGCCTCTGGTACAGAAAGCGCTCTGCCTGCCGACTGAACGTTAATGGCTTGCTTCAAACAGAGAAATGAAGCTTTCTAAAGATCTACCTACTTATCATGGCCAGGGGAGGGAGGCAGAATTGAGGTTACTGAGGTGGTCTGAGCAGCAGATAAATATCATTCCATTCTGAATCAACGGTGCTGGTAAATTACAGAAGGAAATGCCAATATCCCCACACGAACCAACGACTGTGCACAGCCTCCCCCAGCTCCTTTTACAGAGCAAAACCAATCCCCCAGTCTCTGATTGATTTGCAGTGTTAATGAGTGAAAAAAATTTCCAGGGAAACATTCTAGATTTGGCCCTGAAATTTGCCTGGGGTTAGAAACCCATCAGTCATGCTCTCTCTATCTCCAATATTCACAGTCACTCATGAAGGAGCTGTAATAGAATCTGTGTATGTAGAAATTGCCCCCCTAATGACCATGAAAAAATCTCTTGTGCTTAACACTGTTTAATAAAGCTGTGACTAATTTAGGATATCTGGATTATTATTTTAATCTTTAAATGCATATACAGACACTGATTTTGAGAAAATCTACATTTTCCTACCATCAGATAACAAGGTGGTGCCTCCTGGAGGATGAGTCCTTCTGACTCCACCGAGCATTTGCTGTGCCTGGGGAAGATTACAGCATGTATTCATTTCTAGAATAATCATTTGGAAGAGATAAATGAGTGGGGATACCAAAGTTTGAGAAAAAATGTAGTATTTTAAATAGCTGCAGCTAAAAAAAGCCTGCAAAGATGTCTAAATGACAGTATTTGCTTGAGGAAAATACAGTAAAGTGATTGATTTACAGAAAATAGTGTGGAATTGTGGTGCTTAAGAATATAGCAATGTAAAAGTCTGGATATCCACATATTCAAATAAAGCAGCAATAAGATTAAAAGTAGCTAAAATTGAGACACTGGAATGAAAACAACAATATTTGGATGCTGTTGAATCTGTTGATTAACTTTGGTTCACTGGCTGATTTACACTGAGTCCATCACAGCTGGGAAGAAGTCACAAGGTGAGCTGATAAACTCTTCATTACATTTACATTTATTTTGCATAAATTCAAACACCTGATGCAAAAATAAAGGAATGAAAGAGGAATCTTGGTCATCAAGTCCAATCCTAGACCATTACAGACATTCCCATTAAATAAGATCATTCACAAATTGTTCAAGGTTCATCACAGAACTAGTCTGCTTCTGCCCACTGCTCCACATGAAAGACTTTCAGAAACCACCACTCTTTTAGTTAGAAACCCTCTAATTTCTGCCCTGCTTTTCTTCAAGTCTGATGGGCCATCACCATCCTGATTAAATAGCTCTTTCCCATTGACTGTGTTTATTCCCATGGGACATTTACAGACAGAAAGCCACTCTCCAAGCCAGCCCCTGCTCAGACTAGTTCAGACAAGCCAAGCTGATCCAGTTTGCTGGGGCACCACAAGCTTCCCCTCCCCAGGTCATTCCAACAACCCACGTGGTGTGTGGGACAGTGCCCACCACCCAGCCCTGAGTTACTCACTGCCTGGAATTGTTGTGGCATTCCTGACCTCTGAGCACCTGCAAGAAACTGCTTTCTTTCCGCCTCTCTTTCTCTGAAGAGCCAGAGAATATTATCTGTTTCTTACAAAATGTGACATATCTATTCCCATAGCAGTGATGACGGATGTTGTACAAATAATTGCTTTTTCGGTTTGCTGGCTAAGCCAAAACAAGTAAGGAAATCCAAGCAGAAATATTTCCTGCCCAAGTTTGTTGTTAAAGCATAGAATAATTTGTTTCTTTCCAAAACAGAAGAAGGAATTAATCCATGCTCTTTTTTTTCCCTACAGTAAACTCATTTTTACTGACATGATCTGGGTTTAATTCTCCTTCTTGCTTTGACACTTATGTCCTGCATCCCAAAAAATGTTCCAAGGGCTGTATTTCTGGAAGGGCTCAACACTGTCTTCATCTGAGAGAGGTTCATGGCAGAGCTTCACAGCTAAGCAGTTATGACTTTTTGTGATGCACGAAGCCATTTGGGACTCAGGTCACCTCCCTTTCACCTAAATCAGCCTCTGGAATTTGGGTGGGCAGGTTGCCTCTCATTCCTTCCTGGCAGACCTGTGCTAATGGATGTGGAACACTGGTACTTTCACTCCACCAACAGGAGTGAGGAGTCTGTATCCTGAAAATCTCACCAAGCTTAGACAAAAGCTCAGGTTCATCCCCTGACTGAGTCAGAGACTGCACATGTTGCCTTAGAAAGATAAAAATCATAAGGATTTTTTTGGCAAATTTACACATAGATCTTGTCTAATCACACATACATTTGAAAAATACTACTAATAATTAATTGATAGATATATACACCAACACATTCTTGCTTCTGGTGCACACATAAATCTTGAAAGGCAGGCTTATCAATGTAATTATTGCAAATTAGTCACAGATTCACACACTTTGCATAGTTTTGCACTTAAACTAAGACAGGAGTGCAAATTTTCTATTTCACCTTGGAAAACTAGAAATTTAAATCACTCTTCAAACCATGTACTTATTTCTAATTAAGGAAAAATCTGACAGGTTTTTTTCCCCGAGAATAAAGGGAATTATGACAACATCTTTCTTATTTAAATAAGGTTTTACCAAAGCTGATAATTTTAAGTCCCTTAAATTAGGCAATTGACCCCTTTCATTTGCAAAGGGAGAAATGACAAACAACAATTAAGGTCTAAGACATTCAAATCTGTCTCAGAATTCTTCTTGCCTAGAGGATTAAGCAATAGAGTTGACCTTTAGCCTCATGATTTGCTAGAGCTGTATAGTCCAACTCTTCCCAACATTTTGGCAGATACACCTTTGTTTTAGAACACTGGCAGTGTCTGACAATCACTAAATTCAGCACTTGACTTTATTTGCCCAACCTTTGGCCTCTCACTTCCCGGGGCTGTCACCATCCCCTTCTCCTCTCGTTCCCTCGAGCATCCCCTGCCTGCTCCTGGGCTGTGTCTCCCACTGCTGTGGCACTGCCAGCGTGTGTCTGTCACTGATTCAGCCTAAGCAGCACCAGCCCTGTTGTCCTGTGTCCTCCCTTCCTGTACCAGCACTCCAAATGGCTCAGAATTAGTTTTGGTCCCACTGAGTTCCCTCACCCAGATAGTTTCACTGATAGGGCTCAAAACTAATTTTTTATGGAGGTGGGTTAGTTTTCAGCTTTACTGGGGCTAATCCACAGCCTGGATCTAATGTGCAAAACTGCTCCCTGGAATAAGCAGGTCTGGCTTGCGCTGGTCAGGTTTTCTCCCTCTGTATTTCTGCTCTACCCCCTAATCCAGCCCAGCCCCAGCTGAGTTTGCTGGGCCCCATGCCTGAGACACCACAAAGAGGTGTCCCTCTTCTCAGTCCTACCTCTGCTTTACACTAAAACCAACAAACAAACCAAGGTCTCCTCCTGTTCCCCCTCCAAGGGCACGAGAAGCCGCAGAGCTCCTGTGTGCAGTTACAGGGGCTGTGCCATCCCCAGCCTGATGGGCAAAACAAGGAACAGGCAGTGAGGACCTTCCCCTCAGCACATACACTTGTGTGTGTTTGTGTACACAGAGGTACAAACACACCGAATTATATTCTAAAGGAATAGACACACATCCCTAAACACGGAAAATAAAAAAATTTCCAATAATTCCCCAAACGTTTTTATTAGGAGTTCAAGGTATAAAAAGATAATAAATTGCTATGATTTATATTTAAATAGCACATAATCCACTCTTCACTCTGCTGTTTTCACAGATTTGAAGATTTAATGGCACCCACTCTAAGCCCTAATTTTCAATATTCAACGTCCTGTCTTGCTCCTGTTTTAGTCAGTGGGAATTTTGCTGTTATCTCAGAAGAGCAGGGGTGAGCATGTGGTTAGTATGGCATTTGCACAATATTAAAATAACCTCTCATGATTGGAACACTGTGCCATAGTTAATTAAATATATGAATGACTTGTTTGAACAATCTTGTGTTTGCATTCTGGATCGTAGCCACACAATCTGCTGATGGTGCCAGGGTTATCTCTGCTTCTGCTCAGACTTTCCCTGGTTTGTTCTGCTTACTGTGGTTTGTTAAGCATATGTTCTTGCGAGTGTTTCTAACCCCAACCTCCACTTTTTTTTATACTTATATAAACTGAAAGTGACAAGCCATTTGTTTACTGTGGTTCTAAATTAATTAGGATTCTCCAAGGCGTATTTCCTCCTGTTTGCTGCCGCTCCAGCTTACCAAGCGCTGCAGTAGCGCTCTGCACCTTCCACACATCATTTTTTAAGGGATCTCAGAATATTTTGTTATAGAAAGTAATTGTATTATAAAAGATGGAGATACATAAACACAGAGAGATGAGGTATTAATGCACAGCAATTCACTGACATGACTGAGAAAAGAAGCTTGAATTATGTTCATAACTGATGAGTAATTACTGCAATGATGATGCCACATGCTTGATGATGATGATGTCTCATGCCCCCAAGCACATCTTGCTACAGCAAAGATTCTTCCAGATCAATGAGATGTAAAATAGAAGCTACTGAGGTTCTTTCTTTGTAAATTCCTGTATTTCAACCTCAGTTCAACAGCATTTGCCATTGCATTGACATGATGTGTACAGGACAACACCATACAAGGTCTATTTTGCAATGGTTAGATCTGTACAACCCTAAACTCCAATAATTAAACTCAAGATTTGTGGACTTTCATACCCAGACACATAATACTATTGCTCACTTTCAGCTGATGATGTCTAGTCCACAGGAAAATGATGAAACACCTTGAGAACACTCAAATGACTAATGGCTGATGTTCTACCTCTCCTGAGGAGCAATCCAAGCCACTTGGCGACTGAACATCTAGCAGAAGCAACAAGCTAAAGCCTAACTTGTGGAACATCTGGAATATGACTTCCAATCAACTCTTCCAAAAGCTTTACAGAGCCCAAAGACTACACTTCTGCCATTCTTATGATTCAAACAATGGAAAAACTGATAGGTGTCAATATTGCACTGAATTTCCTAGACATACAAACAGTACAAACATACAAAGGAAACACAGTTGAAAACATTTAACCAGATTCTTTCTTTGCTCTTTCTAAGATGCCTCTCAGTAGCATTTGCTGTCCTTACAGTGTGTACAACCACCCCTTCCAGACAGAATGGCAGCCTCTGAAAAGTGTCCTTGGTTTACCTCTTTGCACAGTCTGTCTCACAATTCTGACAGGATTGAAGAATGAACCAAACACAGACATGCTCTTGTAACCTACAAATATTTCTCTGTGCTTTTTCCAGTTTCACCCTATCTTAATTTATTATCTATTGCAGAATTGCACTTCTTATTAATCCCTTTTTGAAACACCATAATTTGTTTGATCTTTTCTTTTACATCCTGCTACTAAACTGCTAATCACACAGTGTATTGGGTTTGCATGGCAAGGTTTGGATACAGCCTGTTCCTCAGGGACTGCCGCCTGTGGAAAGAACACATGTGGAAGAAGTTCACAGAGGAATATCTCCCATGGGAGGGTCCCCACGCTCAAATAGGTGGAGAGTGTGAGGAGTCCTCCCCCTGAGGAGGAAGGAGCAGCAGAGACAGAGTGTGAGGAACTGATGAACTGACTCCAGCCCCCATTCCCTGTCCCTCTGTGCTGATGGGAAGGAGCAGGGAGAGAAAATTTGGAATAAAGGTGAGCCCAGTGTAGGTGGTTCAACCTTGGCTGGACATTAAGTACCCATCCAGCTGCTCGATCACTCCCTTTCCCAGCCAGACAGGGGAGACAGAATGAGATGGAAAATCAAACACACAGCAAGAAGGGAGGGATGGTGGGAAGGTGTTTTAAGATTTGCATTTATTTCTCATTATCCTACTCTGATGGGACTGGTAATAAATTAAATTCATTTGTCCCCAAGTCAGCCTTTTTGCTTGTGATGGTAATGGGTGAGTGATCTCTCCCTGTCCTTATCTCAACCCATGAGGCTTTCATTATATCTTCTCTCCCTGTCTAGCTGAGGGAGGCAGGGAGGCATCCAGCCAAAGCCAGCCCCCCACACTGTTACTAAGTACTAGATCATTACATGCATGCAAGCAGGAGACAAATTAAATATAATATAAATGCACATTTTAAATAGGTATTATAAATGAAAAAGTCTGATTAAGTACTAGCCATCTACTTTAAAAATTAAAAATAAAAACTCTTCTAGTTTTATTTGCTTTCTTTATACAAGAATGGTCCTGTCTCTAGGCTTAAGTTATTTGCTCAACCCACACACAAGGCACAGCACCTGTGACTAAAGAATGTATCTCTTCCTTCTCCATGCAGGATTAGGCTGCAGTAGGAACATATTTACATTCTTCCCCTAGAGCTTGCCTTACTTCATACCAGTCAAAGGCTTGATTCAAATGCTGGAATCAGCTCATAAATCAAACCCAGATTCATCAGAAACAAACTTTAAGTTGTGTGATACAATAATAGAAATTCTGTGATGCGGAGGATCCACAATGGCTAAGAACTGTGGGGAGGGATTCTTTATCCAGAGGATGTAGCTAGAATGTAATTTTCTAGAAAATTACAATGTAATTGTTTTCTGTAAATGGTGCAAAATCTCCCTCTCTATGAAATCCTTCCTACCATGATCCCTTCCAAGGCAAACAATCTTACCACTACCTGTTTATCATCAAGCCCCACCCATGAGTAGAGACTTCATTTCGAAGAGGAAAAAGTAACAGGGCTCCACACATTCTATGACAGATCCTCCTACTAATATAGATTATTGGGTGAAAGACAATGGTCATGTAGAATCATACAGAATACAGTGAATTTGCCTTAAAAGCTATTCAATATCAAAATATCAAACCACACTGCAATGACCTCAGTTCCCAAGAAAACCTCATCCCTTAAAAACAGCTGCACAAAAATTGTGAGCCATGAGATGAGCCAGGCCAATATTCTGGCTCTCAGCTGTGCCAGTTGCTAAGGGGAAAAAAAATGCTCAAGAGCGCAAGTAGAGCAGAGAGAAATTCTCCCCAGCTTTCAGTAAGCACTGAACTCAAACATCCCTAAAACAAGAAAAAGCACTTAAATTGATATGGATAAAGTGCAGACATTCCTCTCTTGGAAAATACCTATTTGTCCAAAGCAAATGCCCATGGAAAGGATGATTCTCACAAAATTGCACAGGGAAAAGAAAAAGAATTTTAAGCCAAGCATTCAAAAATTAAGCCATGCAAAAGAGAAAATTAATGGAAATTTGGGCATAATTTGATATTAAATGAATTAACAATACACAGGAACTCTGTATTTCAGCTCTCAACAATAAAGCCTTTTATTTTTATTCTGTCTAGTACTCCCTTCTATACTTCCTCCACCATTCAACTTTTGCAATATTGGAGGCCACTGTTCTACTGATAAGAATAACTTTCACTACAAACTGGTTCAATATCAGGAATGCATTAGAAAAAATCATCACCAAACAGTTTCCAAGACATTACAGTCACACACAAGGACACATAAACAATATTTCACATGTGTTTCTTAGTTTCTAAGTTCTTACACTCCAGTAACAAACTTTCACCATTTGTGAGTGCAGGTGGGCTCCTACAACTGGGTCTAAACTTTCTCAACTAGTTAATGTTTCATTCCCAGAAAAGACTAACACAATCTTGATTGGTTTTGAAGCTTAGCTATAACAAAAACCAGAGTACTTGTCTGGCACTCATTTGCTATCTGTCAGCCTCCACTTGCTTTCTAACACAGTTCATTTTCTATCATTTGATAGAAATACAGACGAGACAGGCAGAGAGAATGTACTGAGGGAGAATGGAAAAAGAATGAAAGACTTATTTACAATTATGCCAAGCTTCACTTAAGACAGCGAGTGAGAACCTTGCTCAGAGCCTGATGACAGCATTCTCATGGGACAACTTTTAAGCAAAGACACTTCCAGAGGCCACAGACTTCCAGCACATAAAGATGTCTGGAGTTTGCCAAATATTGTCTATGCCATATCTAGTGATTAATAACAACAGTGTGCTTTCTGCTTTCACCATTCATGAAACTCAGAGCAATATCAGGTGCTCCACAAGCACAACTCTTCCCTCAAGAACAGGAAAGTGCTCCCGTGACCCAGTGCTAAGGCATAAGAATTTTCTTTGGAAATAAATTGGCCTTTCTGAAACTGGGTGGAAGGACTGATCAGGTATTTGAGATGAAGGGTAATAGAGAACATTATGCTGTTACCAACTATACTTGATGATTTCTGACTGCTTTTTCTGTATCTTGAAAACATTCATTGTACCAAAATATAATTCCAATTTCTTTTCCCACTGCAGCAGGTTTATTGAGCTAAGCACTTGTGCTGCTGTGTGAAAATAAGAATGCAAGTTCCCTTCATTAGAAATGTATGCTAAGCTCAAAAAAACAGCTATACTGTGTTCCAGAACTTAAAATTTGATGGTAGTGAAATTCATGCATCTAAATTGTCTAAATGTTTTTTATGAAACATTACCCTTGTAACTTATGCTGAAGATTTTATATACACAGGGGGGAAAGAGACTCTTGAAGAGTTGAAGATTTTTGAAGATTTGAAAGCACATTCAGGTCAAAAGGCAGGACACTCAACTGTACTCTTTGGATATTCCAGGAATTCCTCATGGATCAGGAAAAGTAGTTAATAAGCAGTACTGCCATCAACAGACACCAACAGGCTGCAGGATATACCTCTCCACTTCTTCAGTTTGAAACACCATTCCTGACAACTTCAGACACGCCAATATTCATGGGTAAAAAGAATTTAATATGCATGAACTCATTCACTAAAAACCAAAAAATAATTTATAGTATAGAAAAATTCCTTTCTCGACAACCTGTGGAGGGAACAGACATTGTGCCCCAATTCTCAACAGCACAGAAACATTTATTACAAATATTGATGAATTAGATCACACTTACATGCAACAAAATATGCCACATAAAGCAACATGTTTGTCACACTTTGAGAGTACCAGTTGGGGGAATTAAGGGTGCAGGATATAGATATTAGAAACATGTTATTTTGCAGTGGAACTGATTAAATAGCTCTAAAGCCTTCCCAGATAAAGGACAGGACACATATGAGGAAAACCTGATAGTTGCAATGCAGGAGTATAACTTCTTGAGGATCTCTCAAACCCCATTTTATATTTAAAATAAAAATACTAACCCATTCAGGATACCACAGCAAAATCATTGGATTCACAATACAAGCTCAAAGTTTCCTAGTCATTAAAATTGTATTCATACAATTCTTAATCAGATTCTCTAAAAGCAAATAAGCCTAACTGCATTTTATAAGCTTCTCAGTTTATAAACCCAAAATTTTATCAGCAGTTTTATTACCATTTTCCATCTGTAAATTTATAGTATGTTAAGAAGCTATTTCCATTAAAGTCAGTGGTAAGGGCTGAGGAATAGACCTTAGACTCAACAGACCATAAACTTAGAAATCACTGTTCATATAACTATTGTTTTTAAAGAAAATTGCTCTCATTTATATAATTGCTCTAAACCTTGAAATGTGCCAATTGAAAGCAAGAAGTATTTGCTGAGTCTTAAGATCATTGTTCTGTTTTTAATTTGTCAAGCCCCTGGATGACACTGCTTAATGCAAACTTTACATAATTAAAAGGGTTACAAAATATCTTCTTTAAAAACCACTTGCTCAGAACTCAAATAGCAACTGTTTTGCTCAGTTATTGTCTCTATTGGCCTCAAAAAAAAAAAAAGAGTGTTCCCCAGTATAATGGTTTTCCCTTATTTTCTTCACAAACAGCCCACATGGATGAAACACAGGAGGAGCAGCCACTCTCTAAATACAGACACTGTACATAAAACCCCTGGCAGGAAGGAGGGAAATCACAGATGGTGATGCCTTTGCTGAACAATGACAGCAACACACAGTATTTGTAGGTGTTAATTTGGAGTGTTTGTGTTCCAAGCAGAGAACTTCCTAATGAACTGTTCACCTTCACTACTGGGGGAAAATAAAAATGTAAAAAAGAAGACAAAAAAAAAAAAAGAGGGCAGAGAGAAATTTTTGAAATTTGGCAATCTAAATGCAGTTATCCAGTTGTACAGAGACAGAGAATTTTCTTTGCATAAGTTGCCACGTTAATTGAAAATACTGTCTCGCTACTGAGACACTCGTCATAAACACTTTGCAAAACTGTCAGAGGCAAAATATGGACATGTGATATTTATATCAAAATATGACCTTATCAAAATAGTCTATTGAAAAATAGCAAAATATGGCAGCATTGGTGCAAACATACAAATCTTACAAAATGGATGTCTCTGTGGCTGGAGATGATAATTTGGCTAAAGCTCCAGAGCACTGTCCTAAGCAGTGCATTGCCTCCTGTTTCTAATGTCAACATGTCACCTGCTGTTGCAAAAAACACTGAGAGAGAAAAAAAACCCAAACATATTTTCAGTCATTTAAAATTGCACACATGGTGTCAGGAATAGCAAACTGCCCAGTCTATTTGCAGATTGGCAGGGGCCCAGGGCTTGCCATTTCCCAAATCATAATTGATTCCTTTGGCAGACCTCTGGCTATGCCTTTCTGCTCTCAGTGCACTGGGGACACAGAGCGCCACCTTCTTTATTATTATTATGAAAAAAAAAAAGAAAAAATAAAATCAAATTTAGAGATAAACAAATGACCCAATGAGCTTCAAAGTGTACCATTGTAGGAGGAATAACACCCAAATAAAGAAATCCTATTCAGTGTAATCCAAACACATGATGTTAAGCCAGTATAAGGACATTTGGATTCATCAGCCTTCTTATCCTGGTGGTGAGAACAACAATTGTCCTGGAGTATCCTACAAAACTCAGAGCAGCTTCTCACTGCTACAAACTGTAGTAGTTTGCTGTTCTAGAGAGCTCTGCAGAATACATGCTTTCATGTGTTGTATTTTCCTCTTCAGTTAAGTGCAAGGAAAATAAAGGGTACTGTTAGAAAAGGTCCATCTAGAATACAAAATAAAAATAGGTGCTCTAAAATGAGGGTTTAAAAAACCCTGCCACTTAGTTGCTCCCCAGGTTTGTTTTAAATGGTGTCTTGTTAGCAGTGTCCTTCACAGAGGAACTTGCAAGCAGAAGAGAAAGGTTAATTTTGCCACATAGATCCTCCTGTTTCAAAACACATATCTGGTTATAGTTTGGCTGTAAATGAATAACATTTTTACAAGTCAGACTATTAATCCTTTTTTCTCATTCTGAAAAATCCTGCTCAGATGAGTTGAGTGTGGGAACTCATTAGCTGTGTCACCAAAAACTTTTGAAGTAAAAAGTCACCGCATGAAATTCACATAACTCTGAACTGTGGTGTATGTAAAAATAATAATTTTGTCTGGCTTTGTGAGTTTTGACTCTAACATTTGATTTCAGACCTTTTGGCAACTCCAGATGCATTAAGAGCAGCTATCACATGTACCAGAGCAGCAATAGTTAGTTAAATGCTCTTAATGAAAGTATTCATGCTGTAAAAAAATAATGAGAAGTCTGATAAAATATTTTGAACCTGCAGGAACACCTTTCCTATTATCAGCCACAAAGATATATATGTGATCCTAGACTGTACTTTCTTTGGTGTAAACCATCATAAACAGAGAGAGAGATTATTGTAAGAAGAGCTACTATGGTGTCAGAAAGAGAAATGCATTGGGTTTAGACTAAGCAGTAAAAATAAACCCCCCAACCCTAGAGATTAATTGGGTCACTGCATTTAAACGAGCCCACCGATGGCTGCAGAGCAGGGGCTGCTTTGGGAGTTCGGGGCCAGAGCTCAGCGTGGGTCTCAATGCTGCTCTGGTGTGTCCTTTAACACTGTGATTATGTGTAAAACACTCCTGGAACATAAAGTGTCAGACACGACAGCAGCTCGCCCACATCCTTGGAGAGGATGTTGTTGGAGAGAATTGGAGAGAATGTTGCCAAGGCCAAGATAAAAGGCCCAGGCGTGTGAGTGACACCCATGATTCCCCATCCAAGCCTCTCTGTGTCACATGCACTTTGTTCTGATAAAGGACACAATCCTAATGCTCTGTGTGGCTCATTGTGCACCAACATATGTGCAATTAATTCTACCAGGACAAGCCAACAGTTCAAATCTATAAATATTTACTTCTCACCTCATTGAGTTTCTATTTATTCTTTTGGTGTTACCATGAGGGAAGTTTTAACTCTCCTTGTCAGTGCCTTTGCCTGAGCAGCTTCACTCATCTTGCTGCACCAAGGTTGAAGGAGCTTTACAATGGAACTCAGACAAGGCTTCTAAGGAGAATAAATGCCTTTTCATTGACTGCAATAGACTAAGCCCTAAGTGTATAACAAGCACATTCCTCTCCCCCCACTAGTGCCCTTAACAGCTGATCATTCCTGCAATAAAGAAGTTATGGAAGAAATTTTTCTTGAGTGGTTTGGGCCAGATTTGCAAGACACTGAGATCATCCTGCAGCTTGAAAGTATTCCTTCATCCTGGACATGACAAACTGAAGTTGAATTGCTCCTAAGGTGCAATTTCCAAGTCTGCATACTGCAAATTCAAGGCAGATTTTAGCATGTATTGTAAGGAGAAATTATTGTCAGCAAACTATCCTTTAGTCAAAACACAAAGATTAACTGTTCTTTCTGATTTTTGTGAAAAATTACTTCAATTGTCAGTGAAACAGATTTAAAAATGAAACTACTACATGTAATGAGAGTCCATCTAAACACATAAGGGTGTGTTGGGCATGTCCTTTCCTTGAGCAATAAGAATTAATCTTTTGTACTAATAAGTTTTTGAGTGCTAAGAAGGGAAGAAAAGGCAGACATTTCTGCTTGAACCATTGCATAACCAATTGTTACTGCACAGTGTCCAGGGAATGAAGGACATACATAAAAGCCACAAAGTGAAAAAGAATATTTCTTTTTCTCTGATTATCCAAAATTTCATGAATCTTATCTTAAATTCTTCTTCTAAAGCTGATGTTAGAAAGATGAAACTGGCACTGGGTTTTGAAATCCTACTGAGAAACAACACAAAGGAGAAAACATACCAAAGTAAAATCCAAGAAAATAAATACCAACACTGCCTTTGGAGCAAATATCCCTGTAATGGGGATACAAATGTAGGGCATTATTTCTGGACATGATGAATTCAACCATCTTTTCCCACTAATGCACTTATTGTAGCTACAAGGTACAAATCTCATTCTAAGTGCACAGATTCTTTCAGGGAGAAGTAGCCATGCCAATAACAACATCTGCTTAATAGAAAGGTCTAAGCTGAAGTTTGAGTATTTATTGCATGGAAAAAGCATCATTTTGAAATTGTTTCCAGCTTTTAACTGGCAGATTTTTCTTTTCAGTGTTGAACTCCTTTTATTTTGCTGTTTTAAAGGGCTCCAAATGGTCGCTGTTCTATTATGACTCACAAGGGAAAAGTGCAGGTTTGAATTATGAAGCTCAGTCATTCTCTGGAGAACTGTATGTGTATTACAAGAGGGGTTTTTTCACTGATTGATTGAAAACTATTGTTTCTGAGCTGCTGATTGCAGGAGATGTCAATTTACAGTCCCGCTAAAAGGTTTGCCACAAAATTATACATTGCATTTAAAATAAGCCCACAGTAAGTACTTTTATAAATTAGCATCAATGTAATATTGCAGAGTGGTTATATTGACACTGGAAATTGTATTTGTGAAGCTTTAAAGAAAGGAGTCTGGTGACTGTGTCAAGCTAAAAGGAAAAGCTCCATCTCTTTTTCAAATGAGGAACGGAATTATTCCATTGTTCCTGCATTTTGATCTTGACCTGTAACACTGAAGTCTTTGTACTGAGAAGCAGAGTTTCAACACAGAAAGTAAAATCATCTTCCATATGTGCATTTCTTCTCTCAGAGATGGGAGTTTACATGACACGTCACAATTCATGTAGCCTTGCTCTCATAATTCTTTAAAATTTGGAAAAAGAAAAATCTATACATATAAATAAAGAGATGCTCTAATTTGTAACATAAATTTAGAAGGATTAATTGGCTAATATATTTTCTATCTTCACATACAATTTTCAATTTAGAGTTTAGCCAGAAGAACAAATAAGCCACAGTAGAAATAACCTTTGAATTTTATCAAAGCATAGAAAACTGTACTAGCACTACATCTTCCCATGAGGTCAGTTTACAACTGTTTTAGCTTCCCTGGTTTTCAGTACAGGTTTAAATGATCTCATCCTTACTAAGATGTGGTTTTAGGCTGATGCTTTTAGCAAGTCCCATGCACCCTGAATTCACCTTGCCATACATGCAGGAGGTTGGCAGCAGACAAAAACTCAAGACTAAAATGCCTTGTAACTACTCTTCACATTTTGTTGAAATGTTCTGATAGAGCACTGCTAGAAAAAGAACAGTGACATAATTCTCTCAGTGCTTTAGCTCATGGACTTTAAATGATCCTATTGTTCAGCTTAGATAATGCAAACTGGAAGAGGTCAATTGGACAAAATGAGAAAAGATTTGTAGGCCTGACAGAGAATAGGAGATGACATTCCCCGATTTCAAGAAGAGAACAGAATGTTCAAATCAGCCTTTGACTCATATATTTACCAGTTTAATTTAATAAAAAGAGGGCAAAAGGATGGAGAATGTATAACTCAGGGAACTGGTGATGGGTTAAAGCTGCTCTTCATCTGCAGAAGTCACTTCTTAACAAAGAAGGTAGTGCAGTCTCTTGTAGACTTAACAGAAAGCACAGAATATGAGAAGAGAAAGTGTGCAAAGATAGTGAGAATTTACCATCAGAAATGCAAACAAAACTTGAAGAACTCAGTTTAAGTTGCGCTGTACTTTAGAAAAGAAATAGAAGAGCATATGAAATGCCAAGGATGCAAAGAAATCCTTGTACAAAAGCTACCAAATAAGAGATGGCATTTTATGACTAATCAACTTCTCTAACTAAGCTGTTATATCAGAGCACAATGGGAAGCACTACTAGAAATACCTTCCAATGAAAATGCAGACTTTAACCATCTTTGGTGCACGCTGGGTGCAGTTGGCAATGCTGCTTTACTGCCAGGGCTCACTGGAGCAACTCTACCCCACACTCACAACTTCATTGTGCGAGGCAGCTCATCTCACATGAAGGAATCTCAAAAGTCTGTCCACACCCAGTGTTGATATTCTACTGTCCCTGTACTAAGAGATGAAAATGAGACCAGGCCAATTGTAGGCATATTTCTTTCCTCACAACACTACCTTTATAAAAAAAAAAAAAAAAGAATAAACGCATAGGAGCAAGTGAAAAAATGGATTAAAATACTATATAGATTTGCCAAGCATGGATTTGCCAACCTTCTAGTGGCAGGATAATTTTATTTAACTGAGATAACCAGATTTGCATGATGAAAATGGAATCAATCCGATACAAAGAGAGACCTGATGTTCTGTGTCTTGGGAAATAATAAGGTACTCTGCAGAAGAGAGACACTGGCATAAGAACTGGAAGAGATGTAGGAATGTGCAGAGAAAAGGGAGCAATAAACAGCAGATAGCACAGAAAGGAGGACTAAACAGCTGGAGGTTGCTATTAAAGTTAAGTATTAAACAGAATCTCCTGTAAAATAATAAATAAAATTAATAGCAGAGAAAGTTCATGTTAATACAGTAGAGTGTTACAGGCAAATCTTTTTCAAATCTGTCATGGAGGGATCTAAGACAGGTATTGAATCACAGGGGAACCCATCAAAATTAGTAGGAGTTGGAATAATTCGATCAGATAACCCGGGAGGGGGGGGCTTTTTCATTCCATATTACAGCTATTTTCTGTAAATTTGTAGTCAGATGTGGTAGAACATAAAAAAACATACTAAAAAAATAGAAGTGAAGTAATCAGGAACAGAATCCTACCTTAAATTTTTTTGTTTGGAAACTCAAGTTGCAAATCCAAGTATCTGCAATTGAGTTCTGCTAATTTTTGATCATTACAAATTGTTGGAGTATTATTATAGAATTATCATTTAAAAAACAATGAGTGTTCTTAATAAAAATACTTCAGTTGATGGTATTTTTAATTCTGAACACTGACTTAAAAGCTTTCTAAGATATTTGAATATGCAACCAATATAAGTACATGCCATGAATTGCATGAGTACTTATTTCCTCACTGCAACCCAGGGCAATGCTCAGTCCTGGGACAGGGCACAGAGTGCACTCAGGAATGTCCAGGACTTCAGCATGACTTGATCCTGAATAACAATTCACAAAATGGATTATACTTTCTATTTTACCTGTGGAACTGATTCTGTGGACTTCTGAAAGAGGGGCTGCAGTGTGTAAACAAACTTGTGCAGTGGTACAGAATTTGGATAAATTACTCCAAAATTCCATGTCCTTCACATTTCAGAGCTGACTGGACACTACAAACCAAGAAAGGCAACACCCAAAGTCAGCAGCACGTGGCATCCTTAAGAAATGTTCACCTACTATAAGTTCTCCTCTGTAAGTCTGTTTTGTTGTACATACATATGTGTGTATTTTCCCACTTCAGTGATTATTTTATATTGATAAACAAACTTACTCCAGAGTTGAGGGCTGACCCCTATTCAAACACAACTATGTGTAGGAAACAATCTCTTCATTTACAACAGTGATTTGAGGGCTGATTCAGAGAGCCATGGCTGCAAATGGCACAGCAGAGGTGTCCCTTTCATGTACCTGGTTAGCATTTTGTTTATCTCCATTACTATCCTGGTACTGCTACTTGTTTTCAAAGTACAGAACACCATAGCTGGAAATTCATGAATTTCAAAACATTTACATTTCTCAAACTTAGCCATGGCTTTTGAAATTTACATCCAACTGTTTTCGAGATCATTCTGTATTACATTTTCTGCATAACAAATTTAGATAACATTCTTGCACTACTCTGCTTTCTCTTGATCATATTGCAAAATAACCACAGCAGTTTAAATACAACTGTGGGAATAAATACATAAGATTTCAAGCCACCATCTGAGATAAATATTTGCATAATGTTTAGTTAAATCTCTGCTGAACAGACTAAGACCTCTTATCACTGTCCAGATGGAATCCTGAATTTATCAAAGCATACACACCTTTGCCTGTATTAATTTATATATTTAGAAAATTTAAAGCCAGTTTCTACTCTGAGGTTTTCTAAAAGTGAAAGGGCACTGAAACGATCCTTAAAAATCATCAGAGTTTCATTTAAAGGCAATGCTTAAAACCCAAGTGTACTTCATTTTGGCATCTACCACTGTTCAGGTGCAAAATCATTCCCTACAAATGCAATAGTAGAGATTTAAAATCTCTCTGGATAAAGATCTTATCATATTTAAAAAGAAAAACAAACCAGGTCCTTCAGTAAATGTCAAAGGAAATGGTTCTTTACGAAGTTGATAGAAGACAGTTGGTTTCTTCCAGAAACTTACTTGGCTAAACATCTGATTATCTGCCTAGATGTGTTACAGTCCCTCAACACTCTCTAGACATCAGCAGGAAAATATAAGAGATTCCACTCCAACTTCTATGAAGCCCAAAAAAGAATCAGCAAAACAAAATGTGACTAAATGTCAGTTCCACTGTTGACCTCCCGCAGCTTCTGGAGCCAACCTGTTCCACCGACAGTGACAACTAACAATGAAGTGTGTGCTGGGAAATGTCAAACCACTCCTTTTGTTCCAGCAGCATATTCCAACTGGACACAAAAAGTGGCCTTAATGTTAAAGGAACTGAGGACAATTTTTTTTATTTAATTCTCATAATGGCTTGCCTTGGTTAAATCCCACTGGTGGCAGTGGGTCTGTTGATTCCCTGCTGTATCCAACAGGACCTGCTTGAATGAAAAGGCAGTCAGAAAACCAGGCTACTATTAAAGTATTTAAGGCACTGCTGATAAAAAGAGCAGGGGTAAGCACAGTGAATATTTCAGTATTTATTTATTGCAACTAATATTTGAAGGATAACTATTGTCTTTTTAGGCTGAGCATACATGGGGAGGGCAAAGAGTTAAGAAAATGACTCAGTTTTTATCTAATTAAAAGGCTTCATAAGTATTGTATAGAAAGAGCCAGAGCCATGGGTGGTTTGGTCTTGGCCTCTTTTTTCCTCCTGTAAATATTTATGTACTTGACTCTGTAAGCCTTAATGTTCTTAAGAGGGGTACAGAATTACACATGGATAGACTAGAGCAAGTGATGGGTAATGCCAGCCTTAATTACAATAGCAGGAATTGTTTCTCTTACTATGCTCAAACACCACAGTGCCAAGGACAACATCACTGCACAGAATGCAGAGAGAGAGATCACAGCCAAAGGCTACAGAAACACTGATGAAAGGAGGTTTCTTCTCTAGGGCAAAATTCAAAGCTAATGAAATAAAAAACTTCACCCCCCAACAAGTTTGCCAGCAGACACTGGGTGGGTGTAGCACAATTTTAAAAAGTATATTTTTGCCCAATTTTTATTATTAACTTGTTTGTAAAAAAATTGGTTTGATACAAAATTTTACTTTTCAATAAGTGAAAGGATATAATGATCCTTCCTAAAGCTCTGTCTTTCAAAATTATACCCTACACTACAGTTAAATAGAATATTCTTCCATAATTATTTATTAGCTGTCACATCTGTTTATCACTGGTGAAAATCAATCACACAGGATTGGAAGGACTGAGGCCCTGGATTCTTTTCTAAAAAGAGCAGACTGACAGCACCAGGCAATGAGCCCCTTCTCTGCACAGACTTTCAGAACTCTGCACCCTATTCACTCACTCAAAAGAACACTGTAATAACAAGTTGTCAGTTCAGCTTCACCCAGGGTCACTTGGATATATTTTGACCTTGGACTATCCCAAATATTCAAAACTACTGCAACGAACCCGGACTAGAATAAAGTCTAATTCCCTTTTGAATTCAGTGCTGCAGTTAGTTACAATATTGTTTCATGCCACACATCTTCAGGTGAAAAAACCTGTTAAACTGTATCATTAGTCCATTTTATAAAAGTTATAGATAGAAAATATGCAGGTCAGAAATGCATATATCTACCTATAAGTGTCTATATGCAAACACGTATAACTTACAGAAATTGAGAGTATACAATCAAACAGTGATGGTTTTGGAATCTCATCCCAGTTTACTGGTTGCAGGTACAGTTTTAGCTTGTTGCAGTTCCCTGGAGATACATTCTCTAGACAGCCTCATCCATGGGAAATTGTACACCCTCCTGGCTGCTCTCTCAGCTAAATGAGTGAGGCAAATGCTAAAGCTCAAGAACACACTCCTTTCTAAAAGCACCGGCTGTTTCACTGGTCCAGTTTAGAGAAGCTCTCTGTGAGAGCTGAGCTGATCCCCCAGGGCTGGTGACCCTCTCTGTCGAGGAGCTCCCACCAGAGGAGCAGCCTGGTGCCTTTGAAGAGGAGCTGACAATTCCTGATGCCCATTCCAGGAGGCTGCAGCCTGCAGTGTGTGCAGCTTCCCCACCCTCCACTGCCAGGCAGGGCTGCAGGAGACAGAGGAACCCTCGGCATAAACCTGTGCTGGCCATGTCCTCACTGCTCACACGGGCTGGAATCCCTGAGATGAGGTAACACAAACACTAAAAACCATCTCCCTGAGGCACATGAGCTTTCTGCAAGGAGGGGAGACTCAAATTATCTTCAGAAGAATAGCAAGTCTTCACACACATCCCACTGTGCTCAGACTCCTGATGCTCCTGCAGTAACTGGTGTCTTTCCAGTCCATGTGCACCGGGCACTTTCACTTGCCTTAACAAGTGACATTCCTGATCACTCAGAGCTGGAAAGAGTATTTATTTACTTCCAGGTCATGAGGAAATAATTTTTTATTTACTAAATAGATTTTTCCAGTGACTTAAAACCAGGTTTCAAAAAAAATATATATGAGGCTGAGAAAAAAAATTATAGGAACTTGATATGATGTGAGACTTCTTCTACTTGAAATACCTTTTCTCCAAAAGAAAGTTTGGTTTTTGGAAAATGTAATGCACAAAAGGAGAAAGCAAGTCAACTGAAAGCTCTGTTTCATCATGAACTGTGAATTTTGTTTAAGTTACCTCTTTAAGGACAAACTAAGAGAGGTCTGGGTACCTTGAGTGACAAGAAGGTGTCCCCAATAAAACACAGGTGCGGGTCACACAGGACAGCACAGTCTGCATTTACTCCCAAAGATCCATTGCTGAGCTTGGAGCCAGAAACAGCTGAGAGCCCGCCTGGCCTTGCAGAGTCTGGATTTGTCAGCAGAGTGGGTTCCAGAGCTGGGATCTGTACAGGGATGTACTGATTGTATAGGGGACAGGATAAATTGAAGATGTTTTGTTCAGGATGTGACTTTGCTCAAGAGGCTGCACTGCTGCTTTGCCACAGTGCTCCCCACTCTGCCCACAAGCCCTTCCATAAGTCACCCAGCTCAGTCCCTGCTTTCTCTGCACCCACAGCACATTTAAAGCCAGTGTGGATCATGTGCGTGTTTCTAAACAGCTGCTGTTTTACCAGTCATCTATTTGTAAACACAATATATGAAACCTTTGTGTCAGAGACACTCCCTGGTCCCTGTGCCATTTGATTTCATGTGGCTGGAATCAATCACTGACGTGCCCTTATCATGTATCACTCTCTTCCCTGCCCTCCCCCACTGAACTTCAACCCCGAGTCTTTCCAAATAGACGCAACATCTTCATTTGGTGCTATGAGCAATCTCAGAGCTCCTGCCACTGGCTGAAGATTGTGGAATTACTCATTACCTCTCTTCATGTCAACATTAAAATGTATTTTTGGACACTCAACAACTTATTGTTTAAATTAATCATGGACAGATCCCAACATCCATTTTTCCCCTTTGTTTGACTGAGCTGAACTTCTTTGATTCATGTGCTAATGGAAACAAACGATATAATCCACAATGAATAATTTTGCTCTGCTCGAGATGTGAAAGCAATAATAAAATAGTAAACACAAGTTATCAGAATTCCTTGTAACTGCTACAACTGCTTTCTTTGTCATGACAACAGATATTTATCTGCTGCCTGCTTTTCATTTATATGCAACATAATGAAGTAAGTGAAAGTGTCTTTCCTTTCTAAAACAAAAATGTCCAGGATTAACAATTCATACCAAGCCCTGGATGATCATTTTCACCATGTGCACAGCACTGCCTATCAGCAGGTTAAACAAACCTCATTTAAAATCCTCCTCTACCTGTCACTGACACTTGCACGATGCAGATCTGGCAGTGGGAGGATTTTCAGAGTCATATTTATCCATATATGACTCAGACCTAATATATATCTAGTTTTATACCTAGAGCTAGATAGAAAAGGTTTTTTTCCAGGGTAAAAATATATACAAGACTTTTTATATTACACCATAAACAACATGAAAAAACAAAGAGGTCACAGCTGGTTACAATAATACCACTTGCTCACTTCATGATGAGAACAGGAAGGGAATATTGGCTGCAACCAACACAGTCTTACTGATAGTTCCCATTCCTGCAGAGACCATGCTACAGAACTTCTCAAAAAATGCTTACAAATAGAAAGTATAATAAACCTTACTGTCCTATGGTAACCCAGAGATGGCTGAGAGGCACCTTAACCCTCTAAATGCCATGCCAGTGTTTGTTCAAGGGGGCACTGAGGTATCCAAATTCTAGTGATTTAAGATGTTGAAGAACATACTGCACCCTGGAATTCAAAAAACACCTTTACAGGTTTCAAACAAGAGCCAGTTCATCAGCTCCCTCTGTCCTTGGTCTTATCTTAAAGTCCATAAAGACAAATTTCTGCAGGAAAATAGGAAGAGGCAAGTGGGGATAAGAATTTTTTGAATCCCCACAGTTCCCTCACTTGCACCCAAAGACCTGGCTTCTAAAACAGCAATGCCAAGAGAGCTTGGACATCTTCCTAAACTGGTCCCTTTCAGCGCACACACAGTGGCCCAGTAAGTGCTGACCCCAAGCAAGATGCCCCTCTTCAACTACTGACTTCCCACCTTTTCAAGCTCCCCAAGAAGGATTTAAACCCTACTGCCAGAAAGTTGTTACTTCATGAAAGAAACAAAGAATTTTAGCCATATATATTTGCTGTTCAATTTACTGTCTAAACACTACTCAAATTCAAAGTGTACATGACCGTGAAAAATACAACATGTTTGGCCAAAGAATTCCTCTTCCTCTCTCTCTTTTTTTCCAATATCAAACAATTCTCCATATTTAAATGAACCAGATTATTACTTCAATTATTAGGTTCCAAATCAAACAAAAACACTCAAGTCACAATTATAAACTAATGAGTCTAAAACAAGAGTTTGGCAAAGAAGCATTTAAGTGTTAGAAAAATGTTCTTGAATAGCAAGATATGCTCTACTTATTCCAAGCAAAATGCTTCATAAATCTGTTTAATATTCACAGTAAAGCAGATAGAAATAAAACCAAGTGTTTTGGTTTTGAGCATGTATAAAGGGAGGAAAACAGGATGCTGAGGAAAGGAGAATAAGCAAAAAGTAATCTATGTCAACTAACAAAACCTGATTTATATTCCCAGTCTGAGAAAACGATCAGAAAGAAACCAAAATAAGATTGTTTGACCTATGTACCAGTCAGAGCATATGCTTTAAAGAGGAAAAAAAAATAGAAATGAATGCAATGTATCCCTTATTACCTTCCATTGCTTTGATATGTCCGGAGAGAAGATGTATGAGATACATTTCTGAGGCTGAGTTTTTCACAAACAGTTTGACAAATTAAACAATCACAAAGATATAAGATTTGCACAATGTTAGATAGAATTCTCTATAAGTGATATATTGTTTTCATTAGAGTTTTAAAAACAGTTTTATGTATAAAAATGCATTCTAAAGAAGAAGAAAAGAAAACAAAAAATGCTACATAGTGGTTTTTTCCCTCTGCCTACCAAGTGAAGTAATAAACCTTTTGTAAGTTTTCTACAAATTTTGTTGAGTTCTGAAAGAATAACCTTCAGGAAGATGTATTTTCCCACCATGGTTCAGGGTCATATGTGATTTTCTTAGAGATTAGCATCAAGGCTACCAGATTCTGCATTTGGAGCATTTAACATTTTTCCTTTGCATATGATAATATTCTTCCTACTTCTTCCCAGGTCTGGATTTAAAAATTAAGCCAAACCCCAAAAACATTCCTGGTAAATTCAGTTCTTCAGTCTGGGGAGTAACAGACTTACTTTTTGAGGGGTATGTTTCTTTGCTCTTACTACTGAAGGCAACTTATAGGACAAGAAAGTCCTGGGGAAAATAAAAAAATCATTTAATACTGAACACATTCAACCTCTCAGAAAGACTTGCCAAAGCACAGGGTGATCAGCATGACCAAACAGCCTGGGAAGGGAGGCTGTGGCAAGGGACAGGCAGCATTCCCATCCTGTCCAGGTGGAGGGAACAAGGCCAATAACTTCTGGCAACTGAAACAGTAAAAACCCACAAACAAAGCAGAGAGAACTTTCTCCAAGGGGAGGAAAAAGAAAACATCAGAAAGGTCAGTATCATTAGGGTATCATTAAGTCCTTTTTCAAGCACGTCAGAGCTTGCCTGCTGAATACTGGGCATGCTCCTGTCCCAGGATGCTAAAATTTGCAAGAATCCTACAGCCAAAACACAGACTCAGGGATACAACACATAGGCAGGTGCATAAAGAGGCTCAGCAAGTCACAGAGGCATGTGCTGCTGGGAGCTACAGTGCTCTGGGCTGGTACTGCCACGGCTGCTTCTCCCCTCGCCTTCCACCCAAAGCACCACTGGAGAGAACAACTGGAGATACTAAAACAGCTATAACTGTAGCAGACACTAAAACTATGCTTTTACATTTCTGTCTTTATTTGTTTCATTTTTTTCTTCACACTTTTCCTTTAAAATTGAATGTTTGGTCACCTGAATTAATGTCTTCAGGTAATGGATGTTGAGAGAAATTCAAAGAGATCTCAGTCCTGATACAGTTGCTTTTCAGCAAACAACTTTATAATCTATTTTCCATACAGACAATTTCTACAGCTTAGCCCTTACCAAGTTTATTAATAACTTTGCAATCATGCAGATTATAGGGGCAACACCCAAATATATAAGCAGAAGCATTTTATAATTACAGCCAAATACGAGCCTGCAGCTCAAACTGTGGCTCTCCTGTCCCAGCCCAGCATTCAGCTCTGATCTCTAAGTGCTCTAATCCATGATCTGATCCTATGAGAGCAATATCGATGGACACGCTCTTTGGCTGTTTAATGACACCTGAATAACTGAAGGCACAGAGATCTTAATGAAGAGGAAAGAATGATTGTCTTCAGTACACTACTTGTCTTCCCACTCCTAGAACACGAGGTGCCCAGCTCTGCTTGGTTTTAGGAAGAAGTTTCACAAACATTATGTGGTTAACAACAGAGCTGCTGTTCTGGATCAGCTACTTCCCAGCAGAGGAACCAAGTATGCTTTTACTTTCAGACTATGACTCAGAGTAAGATATTTGTTGTCCCCCAACTATATTCTCTATTTTTTAAATCACTTTATTCTGCATTTATTCTTAACTCTCAATCTCTAACAGTTTAGAGTGATATCTTTGTAAAGCTTGTTATGTCTGTTTAATCAGAAGTATTAGAACTACAAAAAGCCTAATTTTTCAGTTTAAATTAACTTCTAAACACACTCCAGACTGGTTCACATGTTTCCTCCCTCATTTTCCTCTGGTAAATCCTAATCAACAACAGGCCATCACTAAGGTCTAAAGAGAATATCCCAGTGAGAGACTCAAGGAGATACCTGCACTGAAGATATCTTCCACTCTCTAAATCAGCCCTAATTCATTCTCTCCTCACTCTAAAATGATGATTGTTCTCTTAAGGATTTGAATGTCACTGTTAAGTAAAAAATGATAAAGGGGCAGCTATATTTAGAGTATCACAAATATATCTTTAGAGCTAAGGCATTATATTCTGTTTGCATTTTACACAATATCATCCCAGTGTTAACTGTGTTAAACTTTAAAACAATGTCAAGCTTCTCTATAATTCTAAAAGTAAGATTTTTTGATTCAGTCTACTAAAATTGCTAACATTAACACTAGTGTCTTATTCATAACAGGTTTTCATAGCACAAAAGAATTTTATAAAAAATATACCTAAAATGAGAAGGACTGGAGGGATCACTTCAATTTGGTGCCTTCAGGGAGGCAGAGCACAAAACACTCGTGCAGAACCTGCTTCTCTGGGATGTAAAGGCTGAGCAATTGTGCTACAAAGGGAAAAAACAACCAACCCACAACCCAAACAACTTCAAGAAGACAAACACCCATTCTCTGAAAACTATGAAAAGCACAAAGGTACAAATTCCTGTATAAGGTGGATTTTCTGTTCTCTTTGTATTTGAGATAATTTCTGTAACTGAATGATGTTTCCGTGCATGTCATATAAACACCCCAGAGTCATTGCTCAAGTGATCTCCTCAGAGATATTTGAATATTCTCTACTTCTCCAGTCAATTGAAGTTCTGATGTTCCACACTGTTACCCCACTTGGTTTCCATTAACACCTAATTTACAAGCATAAACCATGTAAATGATTGGAGCAGATGCAGAAAAATAATTATAATTTGGGATGAAGTCTTCATTTCCCAACCTAATTCAGTAACAATAAAATCCTCTCTCTAAAGAGTAGACAGGAAGACTTTAGGCACAAACCCAACTAAATAACATTCACAGCCCTGGGCATTTAATTTCTGGAAACAGCCCATGAATGGAAGAATAATGTCCCAAATTATGACTCAAGCAATGCAGGACATTGTGCTCTATATATGGATTACAATGATAAATAATTATGGAGTTGCAAATTCTTAATATCTCCAAATAACATTTTTCTCGTAGCTTTAAAGTACACAATACTTGGCTTCAAGGAAAGATTCCTGGGTGCTGAAGAAATTATCCAGTAGGTCCTACCTCAATCTACAGATCCAGAAGCTCTTTCTCTGTTTGAGGTGCTTTTGCACAGGAATTTAAGCTCACTTACCTTATAAAACACAGCACAAAGTACAGAGAGTTTTGCTGATGGAACCTGTTAAAGAACAGTATTACCTCCCAATGAGTCTAGTTTTTCTGCTCTCTGGAATTCCTCTCCAAGAATTCCCAGAGGCACACACTTGGGTGGTAGGACAGCTCCTGCCTCACCCTCTAGCAATAAGCCTGAACTATTTGAATACAAAGTTGTATTGCCTTCTGTCCTATTCCCCTCCCATTTCTCCTGTGTTCCTTTATTTGCCACTATCCCATCCTGGACCTGTCACTGCACTGGAGCAGCAAAGTGCCACAGCTCAGTCTGGCAGTAGGTGAGCTTGGGAGTTTTAGTCAGAGGAGAGATGCTGCCACCTTCATTTCAGGACACACCAACTGTTTTTATGAACCAAGTCATAAATAAATAGCACAGGAAGAGAGGAAATGTTACAGTTTTGCAAAGGTTGCAGAAGTAGGTCAGACTCTCTGAAACTTACATTTTACAGTGGTAGATTACTTTGGAATAAATAGCAATGGTCATTGATGATTAGCTCAGTAAAATAACAGAATTAAATTAAATTAGATTTTTTTTTTTACTAAATTGTAAAGGATTAAACATTTTTATTATATTCAAAAACTCTTCTATGCTTGCACATTGATTGCATTTATTAATTCCTTTGTGTGGTTACACTCAGCATCCTCACCTACCATTCCCAACAGAAAATGATCATCGATACCATAACGCTTTTCTGAAGACAAGGAAGAAACACTGAGAATCAAAAAGGTTTCTGCAAACCATCCACAATCAATTCATGAAGTTTAAAACAAAAACTTATACAATAACATCCTGTTTAAGGTTCATTCACAGACAGAAATGCTAAATTACTGATTACACTATTTGTGATTCGCTATCTCTGTTATTTCAGTAACAGTGACTTTTATCTATTTCCTTAAATTGCAGGGAAAAATATATATTCAATATTTTCTATTTCAGAAACATAATTGCTACCACAAAAGACTGTGCACAGCATTTCATACTGCTCAAAGTTTTGATGCAAAACCTCCTGCATTTTTCAGAAGACCCTTTTAGTATTTTAAAGATCTCTCCAGCTAATTTAGGATAAGCAAAGTAAAACATTAGAGGAATAAAACAGAGGAGAGGACTTGGGTGACATCCACAAAAACACATCTGCACACAGAAAACTCCGAGTCTACACCTGCAAAATACCTTGTACCAAGATAATCAGTACTTAGAGGACACATGTTTATGTCAGTTGAAACCAGTTTAACCTTTCTGAGGAAACACAAAACTCTTAATTCCAACATTTAGGTAAATGTTGAGTGCTCAGTGTTTTGAGCAGTTTAAAGACAATATCACAGGTCAATGAATTAAAGTTGATCTCTTTCTTAATGGATTAAAGCCATTCTCTTTCCTAAGAACAATTTGGGGCAAAAATACTTCTGAAGACAAGAATCCCTGAAACTTGTCCTTTCCAGACCAGCATTTTGTTCCTGTAATTCCTGGGACATCCCCCAGGGAGATGTTCGAGATCACTGCCCAGCACTCAGTACTGTGTTCATGCTCCTTTTCCATGGCATGGAAAAGCAGGAACCAGGACTCTGGAAAAGCAGGAATTTGTAATCCACACAGAGAGCACAAACCCACAAAGAGTGGCACCACTCAGCCTTGCACACTGGAGTGAACTGTTATTTGCCACACTTTATTTAACTATGACATCATGAAGAGAAGTCACAACAAGTGCAGCCAGCTTGGGTAAGGGGAGAAAACCCTCCGAGAATCCAAACACAAACTCAAGCACCAATCCCCCTCAGGACATGCAATGCTACTTTAAGCAGCACACTTGAGCAGAACAGAGCTCTGGCACATCAGCTCTCCTCCCTGACCCAGAGAGCCCCGAGCACAAAGCACAGACAACTGAGATGGGGCATGGGAAATTGAAAAGTTTTATTCAAACACGGCCTTGACTCTCAAGCTTTCAACAGCTCAGAAAAGTGAAGTTATCTCTCTGTCTCTAATAGAATATATTTTTTTGTTATTTATTCAAATCTTTGCTGTCTGAAACACAGCATGAAAGTGACTGGTTGGAAATTTAACAAGTGCAAAATGGGAGCTGTCACCATACTCTGACTGGTGTGGAAGTCAGTATTTTGAATATTCACTATTTTTGATTTAAAAAAATAACAGTGAGAAGGAGATATATTTGCTGTTGGCTACCAACACATTAGCATGTATTTTTCTGCAGCTTTTATCCTAATTTAGAATAAACACACACAAAATTAAATCTTGAAACCTTTCGCAGATTGTGAAAATTGGTTCCCAATTCTGTGGCTTTTTTTAAACTGAGTAGCATTTTATATCAGCTCAAAAGGATGCAATATCATTTCATGGATCCTTAAACAGAGACTATAATTATCCTTTATCGATTGTATAATTAACTTCCTACTGTATTTTCATCCCTCTTCCTTAGTGGCTTGTACAGATTTGTTGAAATATCCTTTTTTTGCTTTAACTCCTGACATTAGCTCCCAGAAAAGTTTATATTTCTGGAGTGATTTAACATGGAATATTCTCTTGTTCATGTAATCAGACATATTACTTGAATGGATGTTTCTGTTGGGCTCAGATCCTACTGTATGTCCCTGAAGCTCCTGGACACCTGATGGATTGCAGTGAGTTCCACAATAGTGTGGAAGCTCCTGGTGCACCTGCTGACAAGAGAACAGGGGCCAGGAGACTTGAACAGCAACTAAATTTGACAGACCCATTGACAGTTATGAGAGTTGTTTGGACAGATGGTCAAGCAGGGGAATAAAGAGGAACCTCATGGAGAGAAATCCAGTTCATTCCCTTTAGCTTTTGTTTTCTTGGTTTTGTTCATTTGCCAAAAAATTAATAGACTCTGAGTGAAGGACATCACTTTCATACCTTAACTCTTCACTTCTGAACAGAAGGACTTGAATTCTGCTGCATTAACAATACACTGAAATCAGCAGGCAATCCCACTTTTTATTTAAAAGTAAATGGGAATATTTGTATACTACTTTTTATATGAGGAATTTCATTATTGACAATGCATTTGAATCTATATTTATGAATTAAGATAATTTGTGTGATGTGAGAGAATCATAGAATAATTTAGGTTGAAAGGGACCTTCTACTCAAAGTCCTCTCAAGTAGATCAGATTGCTCAGGGCATAGTCTAGTCAGGTTTTGAAAATCTGCAAGCCTGAAGAGACTGCAATGCTGTTGAACACATCTGCTAATCTGACCACATTCATAATGAAAACACTCTTACATCTCACTAGAATCACCTTGCACCTTAGGACCATTGCCTCTCGTCCTCTCACTGTAACACTCCAAGACTATCAATTCATCTCCTCTATACCCTCCCATCAACCATTATAGACAGCATTAATAACTGTCCTTCCCCTTGTCCTCCTAAGGCTTCATCCTGAAACTCAGCCCTCCCAGTCTCTCCTTGTACCACTGTGCCCCAGCTTCTCAATAAAGACATTGAACATTATTGATCCCTGAATGACACTGCTCATACCTGGCACCAGTGGCATTTGTACCTCCAATCTCACCCCTGTGAGCTCAGCCAATTTTCCACCTATCCTTTCCATCTTCTCTCCCTGAACTGGCTCAGCTTGTAGGAGACATGGTGAAGACCTGCTGAAGTCAAATCATTCAACAGCAGCCCTCCCTCCACCAGACTCTCTCCAGTATGGCCATTTCTTCCTTGTCCTAGGGAGCCCAAACTAGACAGAGCACTCCAATTGTGGTCTCGAAAGCACAAACTAGAGGAGGAAGACCACTCCCCTGAAGTTGCTGGCTGCCCTCTGGTAATGTGGCACAGCAGGGGACTGGCCTTCCTCACTGCAATATCATCTCTGTTGTGTTATGTGATCTCACAGAGCCTTTCTGGGGAAGAGTTCCTGCTGAGCATAAAAGACTCAACTATTCCCTCACAGCATTGCTATAGCAATCAGTTTGTTTGATTTTGGCAGTTCTGAACTTTCCAGGAGATGGAGAAATGTCAGTAAACCAGAAAGAAATTGTGAGTAGAGAATGAAGGTTGTTGCATCATAACCTGCCTTATTTTTACAAGCAATTCACAACGTATGACTGAATTATTTTTGAGACAAGTAAAAAATGACACTGATCCTGAAAGCTACTCTGTGACTGAGTCTAATAACTTCTGTTGTCTTAGACACCCATTACTTAGACTAGAGACTATGGTAATTGTTCTGTGACAAACTGTTCAGCTTCCAGTTAATCCCTGTATTGTTTGTTGGTTTTTTTTCCCCATCCATGTTGTATCAATCTACTGCAACATTTTGGAAGACACACCTAAACACTGCACTGAAGTGCAGGGGATTTCATGAAATCCATTTTCTCTTAGGAGTTTCAGTGCTCATGGGTCTGTGCAGATTATTTTGCTACCTGATAGGAAACAGATTTATGCAGCATTATTGCATCAGTGGCCTCTATGCAACATTGGATGCATTTGGTCTTCATAATGACTTCAGCAACAGGCAATAATTCAAGATTGTTTAAATGGTTCAGAGTTGAAAAAGATGCAAGTATTTCTAATATTGACAAAATGGAAAAGCTATCAGTTCAAATGGTTCTGGCAACTGGTGCAATCAATTCATGTGAAATATCTAAATTATTTAAGTCAACAGCAAAGCTCCACAGCCTAAATTTTTTATTCCAAAATTCTGTTTCTGTCAGGTTGCCTTTAATTTGTCTAAAATTAACTTCTACAAGATTACTTATTAATATGGCAATTTTATTGGCAATAGAAGAATTTGTAATAAAGAAAATGTAGGATGATAGTTGCAGATACTGAAGTAAAAATTATGAACAACTTCTGGGATCAGAACAGGGAAAAAAAACTTAAGTAAAAGACTTTTGGAAGTAAATTGTATGGATTATTCTTACCTCTATATCAGATATTTTTTTCTGCCTTATTTTTCCCAGAGCTCATTCCTGAATTATTAGCTATGGTGACAAATATTGTTTCCCCATTCTCAGCAACATGGGAACATTACTTATGGGTTGACAGGGAGAAAAGAACTCTAGGGAAAAAAGCAACAAACAAAAGGCAACAAACAACTCAGGCAGATCCTCCACAACTTGCTAATGACAGTATTTTCCAATAGGTCACAGAAGAACGTGTCACTGCTATGTGTCTAAAGCTACAGATGCCTCCAAACATCCTGAAGGAAATGCAAACAGCAGAGAGAAGACATCAAGGACACAGTTTATACTCTCTCTGCAGTTCATGTCAGCTATTGAACAGGAGCTTCCATATGCACTGGCTGCCTGGGACAATATCTTTGCTTGGCTGAAGCGCTCAACACTTATATTATTAAGACATATTCCAAGAATCCAGTCTCTTACCACATCTAGTGCATGAACAGGCAAAATCACCAAGTCATATCTCTGAAGCAGAAATAACAAAAATTGAAATAATTTCTTGCTGATTTCAGACAGTGTTTAAGGGACTTTGTATTAGGCTGTTAAATGCTGTGAAGGTTTGCCTAGATGAGAAACAGCAGGAACCACCATTCAGTGCCACTTTCTGGACCCAGAAAGTATCTCTGCCTGGCACTTTATGGCAGTGTGCAAAGATATCAGCATAGGTCATGTCATGCACCACTGCATGGCACTGCACAACTCATCTCCCACTGTAATTTCCAGTCTTCAACTGTGATCAGTAGAGACACTGAAACCAATTCCCACTGCTCTGAGAAAAAGGATCATTGGCAAGATTGTTCTGCTTGTTTTCCATTTAGGCCTGAAATATTAATAGCTCACATACAGGGCAGTGGATTGTTAATGAGAGCAAAGTACACTACTTTGAATGGTTACCCACCTATTTATCTCCTCTTCATACTCCCACTACAGGCTACAGAGTCTGAACTTTTTCATTCTTGCTGCTCTTTTGTTATTAAAAATGAATCCCATTTTTATTTAGGTGAAGAGTGCAGTATCATTAGTACAATCTGTACACTGTGTACCTTTGGGCTGGGAAAAGCAGGACGGGAGAAAAAGTTCACTTTAATGAGCTGCTTCTCCATTTTTCTCAGCAGCTGCACTCCAGCACTGTGCTCACTCACACGTGGGCAGTGCTCCTGCCCTGCCCAGAACACAAACGTGGCTCCAGCTGGCAATACACGCCAGAGTCCCTCAGAAACACCATCCTGAGGACAAGGCTTCCAAACCACCCTCCTCTACAAGGTGCACCTATCACTAAAAATCAACCACCCTCGCTTGATAAAGGCACGAACCTGAATTATTCATGCATTGTTAATTAGCAGGTCATTTAGGGATCACAACTCTCATCTATTTTCCTGCCACCACCTATTAAGCCCTGGGTAAGAAATGGTGTTTTCATCAGTCCACCAGCTCAGAGCCTGTATATAAAAACTGCTTTCAAGGTACTAAATTCCCTGTAACAGGAGGCTTGACGTTGCCATTAGACAGGACAAACACGTTTTTCCGATGCACAATTTCACCTGTACATTTAAATATTTTCTGAGAAAACGACAGTCAGGAGCTGTTATCACAACAGACACAATACAAACCTTTGTGCTGGTAAACCAACTATGTGATGTAAACGATATTCTGAAATGCCAAACTCTTTGCTACAGATGCAAAAGCAGTTTTCTCATGCACTTGACATACTGTAATTTTTTAGTTTTATCTTCACATTTAAAGAGAAAAAGAACCCAAAACAACAAAAACCCCACAAACTCAGAACAATGAGCAAACATATTAGAAGATGTTGGGGAGGGGTAAATTCTGGTCGTAGGGCGGAAAATTTGACTGTCAAACTTGCATAGGCAAGAAAAAACACAAATCAAGTCATAGAAATTCAGTGTATAAAGACAGGTTTTCACATCCTGCTTTCATTCTCTACTTGACTTAGGATTAAAAGCACAACATCTCTGGTTTCATTTTACAAGATACGCTTTATTTGTGCTTTTATTTTAAATCATTTTTCTGAAATTGTATTTTACATAATATGACACAAATTGCACACTGCAGAGGAAACTGTCTGTCTTGGTGAATGAAACCATTTTCATCTCAAGAGTTTTATTACCTGTTAAAATCTATTTAAATATAGGCATTCAATTTTATATTGCTTGACTTTTATGGAGGAGCTGTTTTACTAGAGCAGGATTTTGAATAGAAAAGATCACAATAAATACTTGTGACTTTGACAGGTTAAGATCAGAAAACACGAAGGAAGAATTATCTAAGTTTTCAGAGTTATTCACTCACATCAAAATATTTCTATAGGCCAGAGGCCTTCTAACAGGTTGTATCTGTTATGCTTATGCTTTTCTGACATGTGGCAATGCAGGACCACACACATCTCCGAGCCACACAAACCCAGGCACTCAGGACTGGTACACTGAAACCTGCTGAGGCATTTTCACATTGCATCGGGTAATTCTGTTATTCCTTTTGAAGCATTACTACCTGACTGACCACAGATTACTGAATACAATACATTCACTTATTAGGCAATAAGGGGGATAATATGTTAGACTGTTTCACTTTTGTTTTAAGCAGATGCTACAGCTTGACTTGTGTGCTATAAATAGAACCACGGGCAATTCCTTCTTTTTTTTTAACATACTGCAGCAAGAAGCATCTTTACTGTAACACTTGACCAAATTGCCAGCTCCAGAGTTAAAAGGATTGAAAAACTGAACTTTATACATTAGATTTTACAGTGCTGTAGGCTCTTCATGCCTGATGTATGATAAAGGAAAACTAAGATTCTTATGAAATAAAGTAAAGCAAATCATTGCAAGACTTTAAATTACACTGAACATTCTGCATGAAACTTCAATCCATCAAATGGCCACTGAAAAATGAGGTAATTACCTACAATAATTTGCATGTTAAGAGCTAATACAATATTACAAAGTAAAGTCCAGTTGCACATTAATTGTGAAAGCAATGCATAATTTCCTGATTAATGTTTCATGCCTAATATTCTTCCGTGCTCTGTCAGATGCTAAATAACAATATGGCCAATCAATCTACAGCAAATACACTCAGGCAGGGACTGAGCTTAGTTTTCATAAATCCTGATACAACAATTGCAGCTGCAATAGATGATGCTGTGAAATTTATAAAACCAACTGCTCAAATCAAACTGAAATGATATTTTAAATAATTAAACTTTTCAGTAAAAGCACCTAAGATACAATTGCTGATTCTTCCCACGTGGAAGTAAAACTGTTTCTTCCAAAAAAAGGGGGTGGGGAGAGAGCAATGAGAGGGTAATGCACTGTCACCCAGATGCACCCCCTGGCTCCTGGGTGTCTGTCTGGTCAGCAAAGGCTAAGCACGTCAAAGAAATGATATGTTCAGCCTCTCTGGAGGAGCATTTCTATCCATGCTCCTCTGTTGAGGCAGGAAAGAGTATTCCTCAAGGACCAAAACTCACCTGTCCTGTCAGCCAGAGACAGGGTGTCACACTTCTGAAAGAGCATCAAGCAGAGAAAGGAAAGGATGACAAAAATAAGGAAAGGCAAAAAATACCACTAGTAAATAGTGCCAAAATGAGGGTAGTGTTAACTGCCAACAGCAGAAAACAAGCATGGCCTGGAATTTCTTTCTCCTATATTAACCAATTCAATGGCCAGATGTTTTGTCAGGAATTAAAATTGAAACGAACAATTACAGGACCATACAGTCCTTTTGATTTCTACTGGTTTGCTGCAGAAAACACTCTGAAAGCTTTGACAGCTGAGTTACTCAGTGTCATTCAAACAGTGAAATGTTTCCAAGAACTTGGAGAGGGTAAATCCTCAATGCAGAGCTTTAAAACACCAAATAGGCTGAATGAATCAACAGGAAAAATTAAAACAGTTAAAAACCAGAGCTATTGGCATTAATGGAAACATTGGCCACCTACAGAAAGAAGAGTCCTTAAAGAATATTTGACTTTCACTGAGTGCTGAGGAACTTGTTGGAGACTTTTTGATCCAATGGATGCAGTAAAAAGAAACTAGGAATGTTTTAATGAGCTCTGCCACCAATGTAACTGTGCGACCTTGAGCAAGGCATGTGACTGAAGTGTGTCACTCTCCTCATTTGTAAAGAGGTGTTATTCCACCTATTTCACAGCAGTGTTTGGAAACCTGATTAATTTACAAAAAGTGCCTCCAGACTCTTGGAGGAAGGTGACTCTTAATTGATCTTCCCTAAAGCAGACAATTCTGATTAGAATAAAAACAGCAGTAAAGCAACTGCCCATTTCCAAAGTCAGACTCCGGGGACAGACTCAATGTGTCTGTTTTCTAATCCTTAACTAAACAATAAATATTTGCTGGCAGTGGCAAGACTATGTTTTGTTTTCATTTCCCTGCCTACACAAAGCTGTATGATCAGCTCTTCAGCTGTGAAAGCTAAGATTTCACAGATCAAAATTTAATGGACCCAATGGGCATATTTTGAACCATTCCTATAAAACAAAATCTGTCACCTACCGATGAAAATAAATAAAAAAAAGAAGAAAACCCCCAAGATCCTAAAACGGTTTGTGTGGTTTAAAGATGTTCTCAGAAACTCACTAGTAATTTTTGATATTCTTGTACTGTCAGCCTGTATTGCCTTCCAAACTCCAGAATCCTACAGGGACTCTCAGAGCTGGGAAAGCTGAACATTTCACTGCAGCAGGAGCAGCAGCTCCACTTCTACCTGCAGTTCTCTTATTCTCACCCTTTCTCACACTCTCAACTAGAGGTTTTTTGCTATTTTTGTCAGGATTACTCATTGAATTTAGACTTTCAGAGCTGGCACTTCAAATGGGTTTAGCCACACTTCTGCTATTCTTTCACAACAGGGTCAATCCAACAGTTTATTTGTGTCCATCATGACGGTGAATGGTCTTCCAATTAAATTATTAAACAGCAGCACTGTATATTAATTGCTGCAAACTTTTGTTCTTTGTACTTACTTTCCAGGTTCTATGGCAAATCCTATTTGTATCAGTGGAGGACCACACCAAATAAATACCCCAAGGTATGAGAAGCAAGAGGAAAGGAGAGAAATCCCAATTTATTTTATTCATTTCATACCTAAGATGTAAAAGGCTTTTGTTTTCCACCGTAGGGTGCCTCTAAAGGAAATTTAGAGATGTTACTTAGTTCCCATTGTCCTTACCTCAGCTTTACAACCAAGATTCTATGACAAAATTATTGTGATAACTGTGTAACATTTTGCTAGAAAAGTTGCTTCAGCAAAATCTCTATCAGATGTGAAAAGAAGCTGCTGTCATCTTTATGTGTACTGTGCCATACCTGAAACTAGGGAATCAGCAAGGCTTTCAAGAGTCCCACAAGAAAAAAACAAAAACAAAAAACAAACCCCACACAACCCACCTAATCCTAAATACTTCTAAACACAAAATGAAACACGGGAATTTTAAACCTAAGAAAGTTTCAAACCTACATCACATGCATAATATTTTAAAAGCATGTCATTGGATGTTAAATTTTCTGTTTTGATTGAGCATATGCAACTTTTACATAACACTCTTTATATTTCTTTATTCAGCACTAGCTAATACACTTTGATTTAGTAACCCACCTTACCTGCTCTTAAGAGCAGTTCCAGGAGCACAGAAGGAATAAAGACCCATTTTGTAGATAATGTATGTCATAGTGTATGATCTAAATAAAGTTTTCCACATAGAACATCCCTCACTTATCTTTTTAATTGCAAGTAATGTGCAAGTATATTCTATTTATCTTCAGAGGAAAGAGAATTCATTATGCTGGTTCCCTCTGCAATTTATAGAAAAGGAAATATGAAAGATGCAACTCACTGTGAGAAAGTAGAGGGGAAAAAAGAACTCTAATTGATTGGCAACTATCTACAAAAAGAATTGTTCTGCATACAATAGATACTCACACTGAAACTATTCCTGTTTGTTGCCACTTCAGTAGTTTCCTGCTGTTGGTGTTGAAGTGAATGAAGGTTTTCACATAAAAATAGATGGAAATGGAAAATATTCACAACAAGGAAAAACAGTATTTAAATGTTTTCAGTACCTTATCCTATGAAGATGATACTTTGCAAGGAACTCTTAGTAGGTAAAGCAGCGTGATTAATTACCTAGTAAATAATTACTCATCAGTACTTATGTTTGGGAACCAATAAATAGATGCATTCTAAAGAAAACCTTTACATTTTCCCACCCAGCAGGTGTTGCCTTCTGTCACTGGAGCTGTGCTGGGGCCTCACCACCCAACACAAAGTGCCAGCTTGCTCTGCCTTCCCAGCCCCTCTCCAGAACCAGGCTCAGCTCCTGTGGAAACCAGGGCAGCTGCAGGGGAGGGGCTTCTATGGAAAGGCTTTTAACTTGGGGGACATGTGACATTTCCCACAGGTTTGTGGGAAAGGAATAGAAAGTTATGGTCTTGTCTGGTCTCCAGTGACAGCCTTCATCTAAATACACATATACATATCTATACATATTTATATACAGATAAAAAGAAGTCAGCTTTCAAACACCAGCCTGGAACAGACCCTAATGTGATAATTTCCATTATCTGCAAAAAAAAACCAAAAAAAAGTTACAAATAAAGACAGAATCCCAAACCCTTGGGATTTATAATTTAATTATAAAGTAACAGTTGACAGTGATTAAACAGCTGGACAGAACATTAGGCTGTCAGAGTTGTTTGCCACTATTTCCTCTCACATCATCCATTTTCTTTTCTTGCAGTATCTTCTCTTACCTAGTTGACTTGTTTCCCTCAGCTGCTCACCTTTCAGATACTCAGTTTAATGCACTAAGTCTGTATTTGGTCCTTTCATTCAGGCTCACAACCAGAACTGGAAAGGTTTGGAGTGCTAGAAAATGCAGGACCTACCCATGCTGCAGCCTCTGACTGAGCAGCAGGACTGTGTCAATGACCAGACCTGAAACCTGACTTTGCCCAAAGGCATTTATATGATAAAAATGCCAAGCCCATTCCCAGAGAAGGAGACTCTTCCCAGACAGCTGAGCTGAGCCCCCCAGACAGCCCCCACCTTTCTCCCCGTGCACACAGTGCTCTGGCACCTTCCTCAGCCTGTTCAGGAAACATTCACTTAAATTTGAGTTCAATATAGCATAACAAGGTGAAGTTGTTCCAAGTAAGCAGCTCTGATCTGATGCACTTTTATTACACAAACAGGTGTCATGTTTGCCAGAAATTAATGAAAGACAAGGCAAATAACCCCCAGACTCTTCATAAGCCAAGCTTCCCTCCCACCAACAGACATTGAGTACTAAATAAAACTGACAATTGCTCTAACACACACTGACTCCTCAAGAGAGTTCAGATGTGAAGGCATTAAAAAAAATCTTAAACTCCTGGGGCTTATTTTCACTTAGATCACCAAAAAAAACCCCAACATGTGAGGAACAGAGATTGAAGGGAAAGCATATCTCCTGTAATTTCCACCCTTTGTATTCTGAATCACTTGCTTCTGACAGGTTCATACCGTGTGAAAGGGGAACTGAATTTCTCTATTTTCATGCACACTATAACCGTGGCTTGCTTAAGGACCAAGCAGACCCTTCATTTCATTCACAGCAAGCAAGATATTTCATATTTTTGTGATTAAAAAGGTACCTTGAAATGGTTATAAGAGTATGTTCTTTCCTAAAATGGACCCAGTTGTCAAGCATTCACTACTATTGTCAGAAGAAATTCCATTAAAATACATTTTGTCCATGACAAAACCTACAGTTTTCATGTGGATGTGAGAGAAATCCAGGTGATGATGGAACTGCCAGTGCTTAAACATGAGGGACTCTGTGCTACTGCAGTTCTGGTTTAGTCTGAATCATCTGTTGGCACTTTTACCCACAGCTACAGAAACACTCCAAAGTTCTATTTGAATCTGCATATAACTTAACCATGAACTTCTGTGAGAAATATATGACACATTTTGTTGTAAAGTACAAGAGAAGAAAAAAAAGCAACCTAGATTATGTATTATTCTCCATTAAGGAACAATTTTTAAAAAGCTTTGCAGATTTCTCTAGCACTACAGCCACCTTTTACCACTTTCCACTTGTACAGCTTGAAGAGTAAATTTTATCAAATAAGGGAGACAGTAGAAGAATCTGACATCAAAAACCAATCTCAATGTAAATATTGTTTTAATTATAATGTTTATACTAGTTCTGACTTCTAAAGCATTTTCACACTATTCCAGTTTAGAGAAACAATCTCAAATGTCAATGTCATTTCTCTATAACAATAGGAATGAATACACTCCAAGCTTCTAGCAGGGATATTTTGATAAAAGCACTGTTATGAAATGAAAGGAGTAATAATGATAAAACCATTTGATGTATTTTTTTTTCAAACTCTAGGTCAAAATACTTGTGAGCTACAAAAAGCCTTCAAAGAACAGAAGGCAACAGAAGAATAACCATAAGCAGGAACAGTAAGCAGTTTTCTTCCCATCTCTCTCTTTCCCCTTATCCCTCCTTTTTTCACTGCACCACTTGATCATTATTATCCCAAAGGAACCACCCAACTGGGGGGTGTTTCACTGACAGCTGATCCTTATGGTTTCAATGCAGTCTCCCCTCTGTGCTGGCACACACACTCCTGGCTGGCATTTATTTTCAGGAGGCTTGCAAGAACAAATTCAAAATTACTTGGGAGGGCTTAAGAGAGGAAGAAGCAGAAGTCAGGCAGGCAGAGATATTGAAAACACCGCAATCAAACCCAGCATCTACACCAGAACAAGAGATTTAAACATGACTAATGTATTCTTGAATGCTGTTCTGTCTTGCAGATTTGTGCTGTGCTACAATCAGACACCACTCTCAGTTCATTTTAGTCTGATCCAATTTACAGAAAAGCTGCAGGCAACATCCTGACAAATTCAGCAGCACAGCCTTGTCTCTGCAGATGAATATACATGCACACAGCACCTGACACTTCAGCCTTTCTACAGCTGGACTTGAAAAGTCAATGGCACTATGCAATAAAAATATATTTCTACATCTGTAATTTGATTGTTAAAAATGTCCTGAAACCTTAAACTATCTTCTTTACTCCTCTGATATTCACCATTTGTGCCTGAGAACAGACGTGTTAGGTTTTGTATTGCTTCGCTTGCTCAGACCAAGCTCTTGATCAGCACATTTTGAACCAGAACATTGCTCCCTTCCCAAGCATACCATTTTCCAAAAATTTAGAGAGCCAGATGATTTATACTATAAAAAGTAAGAAATTTGCTGGATATTGTCAATCCCAAGCTGCAGTGGCTGCAGAAAATTCTGGCAGGTAATGCTTTCAGATGAAAAAAACCAAAACACACAAAAGATCAAAACAGGCTTAGCCACTGAGAGAGGGATCTTAGAAAGAAATGTTCTATGAGCCCATTAACTTCTAAAATTACTTGAGCTCTAAACTACTTAATTGTTTAGAAAAAAATCTGTAACAGGAACTATCTGATTTATGGGCTCTCACTCAGAGCTTCCAAATTGTGACGAGCAGTCAGATGACTAAACACAATGATATGCACCTGAATCACACCCACAAAACTGCAGACAAAGAATCTTTCTGACACATCCTGAGCACTGCAGCCCATTGTAGTGGCAAGTGGGTGCACTTTAAATATGAACAGGTCAAGAACCTTTTTACAATCATTTCGGATTCCATCCATTAAATAGATTGTATAGCTGTAATCTTCTGTAGATGTGAAGAGCACTGGATCTCTCACATGTACTTGGTTTGGATTTACAATAGTTACTTAAATGCCTCAAAATATCAAGGACACAGCAGTATGCTTTTATCCATTACTTGTATTGATTTTGTTGTTCCCTGATTTCCAGAAAAAGCTTTAAATTCAGATTTTTCATGCTCTCTTGTTTTCACAAAACTCACAGTTTCAGAAGCTATTTATTCATCTTACTTTTAAAAAATTCATGGGGGGAAAGGGGGGGTGTAGGGGGTGTGGAGCAAACACTGAGCTCATTGGCACACTCCCACAGTGGCTCTAAAGAAACTTCAAATTATTTTTCTCCAAGGACTTGTAAGATTACAAATACATGCAATAATAGGGGAAAATAAACAAACAAATAAACAAACACAGCACAAAATACCCCAAACCAACAACAAAGCCACAGAATATTTTGTGTATAGGTGACCAGAAAGATTTGGCCCTGATAAAAAGTTTTTAATTGTATTAATTCACTTTTCTTTATATTCAACAGCTTTATTTCAAGTGATTTCATAGAGGACAAGATACTTTTAATCATAAACAATATTTTGATATATTGGAGTAAACATCTACCACTTTAGTAACCAGAATCCCTGGCAACTGCAAACATGGTGTCAATTGGATGTTACCATAAGTATTAGTGCAATAAAACAGTATAAGTATCACACAGGAGGGTGACTTTACATGTGCAAAGCTGCCAGTCAAACCCCCACTGTCATATTTGGCTCAGAGCGACAGAAGATCATACAAGACACAAATCTCTACAGGTGCCCAGGCAAGTACTCACATGTGCTTAAAACTTTTCAGTATTTTCCTTTGTCTCTGCAGGAGAATTTGGCACTATATAATTAGAGGTAGAAGCAGAGATTGAGAACACCAGACCAGGGGTTGGTGTCCTGTGCCAGGGCAATGCAGGAGTGCCAATCAAAACCCAGAGTGCAGGGAAAGCTCTCGCAGGCTCAGGCAGGTGGCCCTAAAGCCACACAGCTCTGGCCATTACAGGTTCCAAAGGACACAGGCCCAGGGACAAACCTGACAGTGCAACCTGCCTTTGTGGGGAAATGCAGTGACACAGAAAAGCACATTTGACAAATACACCGAGAGTTCTGCTAAGAAAGGTACAGCTTTATTTCTGGGGGGGTGGGGTGTGAATTTTTTTCTTTAGGGGGATGCTCTTTTTTAATTTGTATTTCTAGAAAGAGGAATAGGTAGAGAGGGTATGAGTGTATATTGATGTAATTTCTCCCTTTCTAATCTACATTTTCATGCAGATATATTGTACTGAACAAGGAGTTTGTTGCCTCAGTTTGCCCTGAGCAGCACACACAGCTCTGCTCTAGCAAGAACACTCCAGTGGCTCCTCAGGTGGCCTAATGTCACTTTACACTAAACCCACTGCAAAAACAGGCCTTTAAGAAAGTTGAAATCACATTTATGTTCACTCTGAAATCTCTGCCAGCGATTCAGAAAATAATTTTCACATATGAAGAAAGGAGAGCTGGTTTGTTCACAGGTGACCTCACCCCAGAGGCAGCAGCTGTCACCTAGAACAAGACCAGGCTGTTACCAGAAAGTGTTAAAACAATGTGAAAACCTTCTTTCTTAATGTGTTTCTACAGTTATGGAATGAGAGATGGAACCTCTACATTACTCTTTATGAGGTTACAGGGCACTCAATGGACACAAAGAATGAGACTTGTCTAGAGATAAAGTTATAAAAATCAGGGGTGATGAACCCTGCATTTTAGAAAAGTTTGTCTCCTAGGCAAAATATGTAGTATAATGAGGAAAGATTTTCATTTTTTGCATGCATAAGTTCTAAGTGCAGTATTTATCATTTCCTAAATCACACTCATTTTTCTGCATTTTACCAGCAGTTGCATCAATTGTCATTTAACTGCTCTAAATAATGTGTTCTTTTCCCTTCTGTATTAAACTATTCCTATCAAGGCTAATGATTTTCTGATTTCCACATGCCAGTGAGCTTGGCAGTAACAAATGATGCCTCTCTTTTGCATGTTGCAAGTAGCTTAAATTATATTTTACATACCCATTTAAAGGATCATTAGTTAAGTTAATATCCTTGCTATTCAGGAGGATCAAGCATTTGAGTAAAGAATAGTCTCACTATACATCCTCTGTTACCTCTGAGTACATTTTAACAGCCTTGGCATGTTAAACTCACTCTCAGTACATATGGACAGGCTGTGGAAACCCTAAATACCTCTTATGTCCTCAGTTATAGTGGCATATTATGTCTGATGCTGTTGTCACTCCTCACCTGAGGAACCATGTATTTCAAAACAGAATCCATCAAAAATGTCATTGATTTATTTCTTAAGTATTTTTAAAATAATAACACAAAGCAAACAGCATACAAATTGTGTCAAATTAGGATACTGCAGAATTTCTGAAGGTGAGCAGCAATCATGAAGGGACACATTTATAGGCAAAGGTTTCAAAGTCAGAATCACAGCCCACATTCACTGGTGCTTTCCCCTAAATTGCGTCACCACTGACTTTAGGGATATAACACACCAGGCAGCAACCTGTCAGTGCAACAGCACCAGCACTTGGTGATGTCATCATTTGACTAAATAAGCATTCTAAAATTGAGGTCTATTTATTTCCATTGAAGCAATTTCACAGGACAGGGAATTACCTCCTGCCTGAAATAAATAGCTTCCAACACACTTAGTGACAATGGAATCTAAGGAATGCATTTTGGAGGCTTATACAAAGCACATACAGCAAAATAAATTTCCTCAGTCCTCTAAAGTGAAAAGAATTTCATTCTGGTTCAGAAAAAATATTTTATTTAGCATTAAAATCTACTTTAATCCTCTTTGATAGATGTAGCTCATGCAAACAATTTAAAAGTAAAACACAAAGACCTCCAGATTTAATAAAAATATTTTTTCTTTACATTTTTAAAATTCAACTTTTCAGTTTTCATAAGAGGCTAAAATCCAAATTATTTTGCTCAATAAATAGACTTTTATTCCCCTTCCTTTCTCACCAATACCCTGTTATGCAATTTAATGTGTATTTGAGTTTTCTGGTTATAAAACCCTAGCTAAAATTAAAACTCAAAATTCAGGTGGACTGAAAAAAAGACTGATACAACTCAAATTTCTCTTCTTAATATGAACACAACCAGGAATGTCAGTTGTAGTTCCCTCCCATTCGTAAGACTGATTTTCTTAGTGAGTGCACAAAAAAGCTAAAACAGTCACTTAAATATTTACCCACAAGTGATCCTAAACTCTTATGGCTCACACATCTGAGTGACTGCCACTGGAAAATCACTGATTTCTTACAAGAAGTGGCATCCAGGCTGTGCTCTCTGTGCAAGGTTTGACAGCATCTCTGACACACTCCCTGCTGGCAACACATCCCCTTTGCTTCACACCCACCTTGGTCATTACAGCAAATATTTAAGCTGTGTAACCATGTACAAACCTGGAACTGGACCTGGGAAACAAAGAGCTCCTAAATATTAAGCAAAAGGCATTAATTGACATGGGGAATCTCTGAAGGACCATGAGGGAGAGAAAAATCACTCCCTTATGTATTACTCTGGACACAGAAACAGCAGAATTGATTCAAAAAGACTTTAACTAGGATGGCTTTTAGCTTCCATTTCTGGCCCACTCTTTCCAGAACAGTCTCAAGAGCAAGGAAAGACAGGACTGAGAAACCACATTGCTGCCAGTAATGTACAGCAGGGTTTTGGGTTTTTTTCCACAGACCCATTATATTCCTTAAATTTCCCAATATTCAGGAAAATAATAAATTAATTCATTTACTAATATTAAATTAATCCCCATTACTCTGGGCAGCTTTGAAGTTTTCTGGATTCAAAATGCTAATGAAACCTGCAGATTTCTTTTCAGTTTATTCACAAAAAGATACGGCTGGTCTACAAGATAATCAAGTAAGCATGTCTGTCTTCCAGCATTACTCTTTTAGTCTAGAATTAAATGCTTGAAATTAAGAAAACATTGGTTCCCTCAGGTATAAACCAGAAGCTTTTCTTGTCTGTCAAGCAGCCACAGTAAAAGGACAAGCCTTGTTAAATTGTTAGGCTGTAAACATACCATGTGTTCTCACTGATTTCTTAGCACATGGAATCTATAGCTCAGAAAAAGATACTATTAAACACGAGGTACAGTCTATCCAGATACCATGGAACAACTGCATCCTTGAATAGGTGGCCTCTGTCAATTCACTGAGGTGAACTTGGTGTTTCCATATGGATTATCAGTCCTTTTGTTCTTTCTATGCCTTGCTTAGACCTGAATTAACTCAGGTTTTCCACTCCTCTGTTTAGGAGGGTCCTCCCATTTTCATTCTACCTGTACTTCAGTCAGCTACACAAGTTCTCAACATTTTAGCTCCTCTTTACAGCTCCAAAAACTTGGGCAGCTTAATTCCCCACAGTCCTATCACTGAAGAGTCTCTTTGCCTGCATCTGTTTAATTAGGTCAGAGCAGTACTTCTTTCAGTACTCTTTATAATCAAGGGCAAATTGGGTATCAAGCCAGAGACACTGGTCAGAGGCCGTTGTCAACGATTATTTTCAATGTAAGTGAGTACAAAATGTGTTATGATCACAACACACTTGGAAAACCATTAGCATGTTCTGGGATGTTCTTAGGTGGCATACAATGCTTCCCTCCAAATGGAGGAAACAGAATGAAGAATGCTTTTTATTTTTCTTTTGGTCTCAGAAATGAACAAAGCTGGTGTACAGAAATGGTAATAAGGAGTTATCATAACCTGAGGGAATCTATTAAATTTCAATTAAGACTGTAAACTTCAGGCTATAAAACTGAAAGGGACAAACATCCCTTCAGACCAGAATGAAAGGCATCTTTAAAAATCAGATCCTAAAGGACTAGATAGATTAAAACCTTGCATAAGCTAAAAAATCCCAATTCACAACCAGCAGAAAATAGAGCTAGTTTAATTTATTCATAGTGTATTTTATTGTATTCAACAGAATAGAACATTACTTTGCTGTGTTGAGTTATAACCCCCTACTCCTAGAGGTAGCTTTTGATTTCAGTTCCATTGCCTTGGGCAAACATGGCTGAGGATCCACAAGGCTGTGTCAGGTGCTGATTGATTCATTTGGAACTGGGAGATAATAGAAACTGCTCAAATTGACTGCAAGAGAAAGAGATGTGAATTGGGACATTAGGCAAATTACAAACCCGTTTTGTAATCTTAATTTTAAGAATTACTTTAACATGAGAAACACAAGGATTTTAATTCAAAATTTCCACATGGTCTTACCAGAGCCCATTACAATTTATCTGTTGGATTACATTCTCTAAATTTTCTGCAGATTAGAGACTATATGAAGCCTATAAAACTGGAAGTTAAAAAGGCATGTTCCAGCCATTCATTTATCATTTATTCATTCAAGAAACTCAATTTCTTTGGTTCTCAGCGTGTGTTTTCCAAGTAGTAGAAGGACCTCATTTAACACACTGTCCTCATACAGTCTTTTTAGTAAGCTATTGTTGATTTTTTTAAGCCCTCAAAGTTAAGATAATGCAATTAGGGAAACAGAATAGGAACAAGAGGAGCAGCACAGCCTTCTGTCACTAAATGGCCATGCATGTAAAGCACAAGGGACAACAATCACTGTGAAGGGCCACTAAATTGAGTGTAAAGGTGTAAGAGGCACTGTGGGCATTACAACCTTGGCAGCAAATGCCTGGCACATGTACTGCATAAACAACATAAACACACTTTAATCTTTAAATATTGATAGTAAAGGGAGGGCTCATTTTCCTGGCTCTGTCCTGTTCCTGCACTTTAACCTTCAGCTCTCTCATTGTCCCATCAGTCATGCAAGAGATTAATGCTTACAAGGAGTTCTCAAGGGAGCACTGAGAAAGGACAATAAATTGGACAGCTTGGCATAAAGACATCCCACCTTTCAAGTGCAGTTATCTAGGAGATGAAGCTTGTTCTCATGTATTTTTAACATCAGCTTTGGTACCACTACACAGCACATATGCAAACAAACCAAACTGAAACTGGAATTAAACAGGAAATGAAACATAAACACTATCAGAAAAATCATGAACGGAGTACTGAAAAGGTACAGTAGTTTTTTTCTTGGATTCCATTAAATTGGAGATTTCTTCTTTGAAGACATTGTTTAAACTGACAGACAGTCCATACCCTGCTATGAAAGGTGAACAACTGACACACAAGATAAAGTCACTTACATTGTCTTTTATGACAGTTTCCTTTTTATGGGTCCAATATTTGGGGGACAAATTTAAAATAAAAACTTGTGTTTTGTAACTAAATACTCGTACAGCAAACACAAAAATGTCTTAGAAGTTAAAGCTGCTGACACCATTATTCTTATTTGTTTTACAGCTGACAAATAACATGACTGTTGTTAGGAATAACATCTTCCATGCAGATACTCAAAACAATACTACCCACTGCAGGTTCCCAAATTTGTCCTACATGGGTTCCCCTGCAATGCTTGCAGGGCAGAATGTGTATAATGACATTAATGATATTAAAGCACGAGGTGACACAATGAAATTGCTCTGCACACAACTGTTCATTTATTTTGACTTTTTTACTAGTAAGGGCCAATGTACATAGGCTGCTTCTCTGTGCTGTGGTTGAGGGTAAGTTCAGTGCCCAAACAGGGAACCCTGAGATTCCTTGGCTCTCCCTAGGGAGAGTTTGGCAGCCTTGGAATAGGCAAAATCCGAGTCCATTAACTCTTGCTAAGCCGTTCTCACTCATAGAACAGTTTGGGTTTGATGCAACCTTAAAGACCATCTCCTATGGGTTCAAATATGACTTTTTTTATCTGCAAAAAAAGAGCTGCTTAGCTAAGTGCTAAATAGAACTAAAATACAAAAAATAATTGGGTGTAAACAAATTCCAAAGTCCAATTCTTGAATGGTCAAGGGCAGAGTGCCGGATTAAATCTGACAAATTTCAGCCGTAATTCCACTTCTCTTCAAACCACTTGTTATTCTACCAATATTGATAGAGACAGCATCTTGAATGACATGGTTATCAGAGAGATGATTGGGTAGTGTCTGTGAACCTTTCTCCTGAAGGGTAAATGTCACCATGGTCTACTATTTGCATAATACATGAAAAAATGAAAAATTAGAGCTTCTTCAATTGTTTTTGAAAAAGATTTTTTTTGCTGCCATTCACATTTTGATGGAAATGCTAAAACACTCAGCATACATGGCCATAAGTATTAATCACTATTCAATTAACACCTGTTCTTTTATTCAACCATATCTACTATCAAGAAGAGATGCTGTAGTAGTAGCAAGCAACAAAGTTGTCAATGACAAAGTTTGTAAGTTAACAATGCTGAGCAGCTGAAGATTTTAATTAACAGGGAGATTCCTAAAAAAATTGATAAGAGGATATCTCATGTCACTTACACCTATTAATATCTGTCCACATGGCAAAAGCTTGAAGGAATCACACTGCAAACCTGAAAATCTGGAAAACCAAACAATCTTGAGCTATGACAGCCTGAAAAAAACTAGAGGGAAAAAATCTGTTCAATGTATGAATGTTTTTTCAAACAACAATTATATGGAAAGGTTTTCAACCCAAAACTGACTAAAGTAGAAGACAACATGTAAATGTGTGTAAAATTGGTAAATGAAGGCTCTGGCACATATGCAGAGACACTGAATAGTCATCTCTAAACCACAGCCTGGGCAAATTATAGGTGTGGGTTTGAAATTGTTCTGTTCTAATCAGTGTGAGCTGGTGCAGGGATCAGGAAAAGAGACAGTAGCACACTAAGACACTGACCCTCTATTTGTACTTCCTTCTGGACAACTCTGCTGATGAATATCAGATTATAGCTCTGTTAGTTGCACATGAAGGCAGTCTGCCCATTCATTTCCCATTATGAACTCCATTTTGCCATATTAGTCTGTTTTCTAAAATCGCTGCCTGTTTGACAGCGGCTCCACAGAAAACGTACAACACTGACACATGCTGACTAAGCACGTGAGATTCCCTACCCACAACACATATTTGACTCAGAAGAGTCACAACTCTTCCAGGTTCCTGCCAATGCCAAGACTTGTTAAGTAGGATCTGTGATCCCTCCTATCCACCTGCACCAACATCCAAGAGGCAGTCAAGGTCCCAGCAACCAGTGAATGACAGAGGAGGGGGTGTATGCAGAACAGCAGTGACAAAACAGCAGGGACTGTGAGCTACCCATTAGCAACAAAGAGGCAGGCACAGGGAAATGAGCAGAGTCACATCTTTCACAGAACCAGTAAGAGCAGCAAGACACCATCTGTGTTTCTCCATTTCAAAATGGCTCTTACAATGTTTTAATGTGGAGGAAAGACAATTATTTTCCTGCCACCTTTCCACAGTCTAACTCTGAATGCTCCAAGTATAACAAAATCCCTACTGGAAATGCCTTTCCCCCTTCCCACCCAAGAACAAGCAGAACCTTTTACCCTCCTATAACTGTACAAACATATTTATAACCTGAGAGCCACATAAATGTTCTGTACAAGGGCAGGAGTGCAGCTGTAGGGAGAAGGACAAGGCAACTTCTCTTCTGCTTGCTCACATTAAGCAAACATGGCAAGTGGTTCCAGTCCGTGGAAAAGGGAGGGAGACAGAGTGTGGTTTCCTGGAGCTGTGGTAAACGTCTGTCCACACCTAGGAGAGCCCCAGGCAGTGATGGTTCTCATGTAATTACACAAAGGTGCCCTGTTTTGTAATGATCAAGTAGGACATGAAGCAGTGCCATGAGCGAAACAGCAACAGAACCAGTGCCATGTTGCCCACGAGCAGGGGTTTGTTTGCTTGAGTGCACACTGCACAGACTTATGTGAACAGACCTTGACCATTTGAATATTCTAAATTATTTCTGTGTAACATTTTAAACAATTCCCTGGGCCATGCTCAGATAAACTGTGAGACAGCCCAGGCCCCACAGGAATGTAAGATGAGCTTGCCTAGAGAAGGAGCCAATTTAAGGATTGGGTCATTTTTCTTTTTTAATTGAAGAAAAAGGTTTAGTATGACACAGAAGACAGTATCATTCTGGATTTCTTGTGAGAGTGTGGCAAGAGCTACAGCCATGACAAAGAGGCAGGAGGCCTTTAGTCTTAGCACTGAAAACCAAGTGAAACCAACAAATAAATAAATGAAAAGGTCCAGAAACCTGCAAGGCCTGTGACATAAATATTAGATTTGCTCATTGCAAGCCAAGTGCATGCAACAGGATGAAGGCACCTTAACAAAGCCCAAAACATAAAAGTATAATATGCACTGAGGTTTTCCTAATGGTAGGATAGTTTGAGGTGAGAAACATGAGCTCAGACACACAGATCTGCTTACGAATGCTAATTCTCCAGATTTTGCTTCTGCTCACCAATTTGCTACAGACCAAACTGTGAGATAATTATTCACTTTTAAATCATACAAATATTTCTAAAAAAACCTAATCTCAAATAATTCCAAACTAAGTGATCAACAGTCCACCAAAATAAATATGGATTTGCATTCAGTCCTTAAAGAAATCAGATATTGCCAAGACGACAAATCTCATGATAGATTTTCTTATCAAAATTGTGCATTATCTTCCTTCAGAAACAAATGTAAATCATTAGCCATACTTACAGCTTCTTGGTTATTTAAACTGACTTTTCACCCTCAGTCTTTTCTAAGTTTGAACATATCAAGGCATACATTTGGAATCTTTCAGCATCTATTGTATACTTTCTTTTCTCTTATCAGACCAAATTCTAAAATTTGTCATTAGATAACCTATTTTTTCTCATCCAGAGTAATGGTGGCTAGAAAATAATTTAGATCCTTTAGTAAAAGTCATTCAACCACTAGATTTTGTAATTGGCAGATCAAGGTGGAGAATTTCCCATCAGACTTGTTCTTGGAAACACTGAATGCCCCCACGCTGTCAATCTTTACTTTTCACTGGAGAGGAATTGCTAAAAGAACAAACTCCAGCTTCTAATTGTTTATTAATTATTAATCTTAAATTTGATGGGAACTAGGATATCCACTGGACTTAAAGGTTCTTCTGCAGATGTTTAAGAGAACCTAAATTTTCAGAGGGACACTATAATTTGTGAACTTGGCTCATGGGAATATTAATGGGAAGCAGGGCAGGAAGAGACATTCTCCGAGAGCAGGACCCCAACTGCAGCCAACATCATCCTGTACTGTCTAAGCAGCTCTGACAAAGCCTGAGTGAGAGAATCATCCAGTCTGTACAAGAAAAGTACAAGAGGTGGTCAAGAGAAAGTCAAGGGGACTATGCCAGACTCTTTTTGGGGGTGCCCAGTAAAGGATGAGGAGCAATGCCCATAAACTAAAACACAAGAAGTCCCACCTCAAAATGAGGAAGAACTTCTTTCCATGGAAGGTGGCAGAGCACTGGAACAGGTGCCTGGGGAGGGTGTGGAGTCTCCCTCTCTGGAGACATTCCAAACCCACCTGGCTGGTCCCTGTGCCACCTGCTCCAGGTGCCCCTGCCTTGGCAGGAGGGTGGGACTGGGTGATCTCCAGAGGTCTGTCCAACCCTAACAGTTTCATGATTCTGTGAAACTTACTCCAGTGTCTCTAAGGGTCCTGATATTTCTTCCCACATTTTCAATTCAGTATCTCTCCGTGTTTAAATATGGCCACAGACAACAAATTATTGCCTTTCCTTTAACATCAGCCCATTATGCATCTGAAGTCTCCACTCAGTGTAGATCAAAATAAAAAAAGTCCAACTTTTCCAGTCTCTCCCTTTCGTTCAAGTTTCCTGACATGTCTATGCCTCAAACTCTTGCTCTAATCCATATACTTATTTCAAAATTCTGTGCCTGAAATCAGGCATAGTATTCTGCCTCAGGCTTCACTAGCAACAAGATTGCAAAGACTGCATTATGGGCTTGATGTTTTTTTGTTGTTTGTTTGTTTTGTTTGGGTTTATATTAAATCATTTCCTTTAATACTTCCCTCTATGACATGAACTTCTTTCAGAAAACTGTCACTTTAAGGCATCTGCCTCTGCCAAGCTCAGCATTTGTTGTTGCTCTGCAACATCCACTCATGAGGCTGATTCGCTGTGCGTGGATGTAGAGCATTATTTCAAATTAGAAATTTGGAAAAATGGGGGAGAGCTGCTTCCAAGCATCTCCAGATCACTCTGAATCCTAATCACGTCCCCAGGTACACATCTGTCACATGTAAATGCAATATAGTCACTCTTAATTCTATTGTCTGTGTCTAATGGAAATGTTCAGTTGTGCCACCTCTCTCTTTGGAACTGTACCTGATATATTTTTCTAATCTGACAGGAACCACTGAAAATTGCTCTGAGAATTGTTTTGTCAAACAATTTGTCAATCATGATGATGGATTTTCCTCCAAAGTTGAGAAAGATTTCCAAGTATACTTGGAATGTTTAGGAATTAAACCACACAGGCTGAAGGTAGTGAACAAAGGACACATATGCAAGTAACTTTAGCAACATGAATTTCAGGAATATGTAATAGCAAAAAATGTCTAATACAGGAAAAAGAGTAACCCTTATAAAAAGTAAATGGAAAGCTCCACAGATTGTAAAGCTTTCCTCAACAAGAGCTTAAATTCCTTAATATTTTTCTCTTATCTGAATCAGTTCTTCCCTTATGTCTCTGTTCATGTTCTCTCACTAAGAACATGATTTTGTAGAATCTCAGAATAAGTATCTTTTAATTCTCCCATTCAATGTTCTACTCTACTCCAGCTGAGCAAGAGTATTCACATTTTCCCCCTTCCCCAGGTGCTTCCTGCCCAGCAGTTGTGCTTCATTACACCTTTCCTCTGCTAATTTAAAAGCTTCAGGTGTCACTGGCTCTTTCATTTGTTTTACTTCTAAGAACTGATCACAATAAATATATAGACAATTACTTAAATAGAAAATATTTAAGAAATAAATGCAGATTTTTTTTTTTACAGAAGGAGAGAAAATTCTTTCATTTGAACCATTGCTTGTCTTAGTACCATGTTTCTGAAACACTGACTACCTGCTACAGAGCATTTTCATTCCAACAACCCCTTAAATACACAACATTCTGGCTCCTCCATTCTCTGTTATCTCTGTTTACTCAATACCTCCTATGGCTTGGCACAAAAAATTAGGTACTGATACTGGATTTTTCAGTCTTTCTTCTTACTTCTTACTTACATTTCCCACTAATACCCAGATAAATTGAGATTAGAAGTAGTCCTCTGTTGGGCTCCCTAGTAAATTGAAGGATGTATTGGCAGGGCACTGATAAATACATAGGAACCCTTGTCAAAAGGTGCATTTCTGCTTCCGTTTCCTTCTTGCCGTAGTAAAGCCTGACAGTGGAGAGAATTCACTTCACTTACAAAATTGATTAGTTTGGAAACAATCACTTGTGTAATTAAGATAGGTCAGGCCAAGTTTCTTTATAAATAATTCATCAGGAAACTACTCTATAAAAAGCTAGAGAAATGTCACTCCAGGTGCACTCTTTTAAACTATTTCTGTATAAATCAATTAAGGTGTTTTATTTTGACACCCGGTGTCAGTATTTACAAAACTTGGATAGACAAGTCCATCCCTGCAGCATGCATTTGCAAATAACTTTACTCATTAATGTTTAATTAAGACAGAGGAAAACTGTCCTTGATATTTTGCTGCAATTAGTGCTCTCTATACCCCACTGACTTTCCATGATGAATTACTTTTCAAATGCAAAGTGAAGTGATTAAATAAAGCTGAAGATTCTCCAGCCATTGCACATTGCCCACCCTACACTTCTAAGTACACACAAAATGCACTGCTCAGCTGCAGCTGATGAATATTTGGTAAAGCTGTTCTAAAACACCACACTAACCATCTAAATGGGAAAAGAAAATAATTTTTACATTCTTTCCAAACCTAAACTCTTAATGGTGTTTTCAATGCCCTGAAAATCTTCTTCATTTGGAAAAAAATAAACTTCCAAATTCAGATCATATCCTGAACAGCTCAGCAAATTATTAATGTTTATTTTTTATTCAATGGAGGAATAAACCATTATAGGGAAGAGATGTGCAATATTTTGCTCCTGATGCCCTGCAATAGAGTCTTTTGAAAATAGAGACTCCCTCCAAGCCCTTCATAGAAATAAAATCAACTTCATAAAACATTTTCATTTCGATGTAAAAATAATAAAATCTCTCAGAGTATTTTTTCTGGCTCTAATATAAAAAAAAAAAAAGAAGAATACTTTTCCTCAAGACATTTTAGCTTTTCGAGTTCCAAACCCAGACAGAGCTTAGAAATCTGGAGAAAAATCACACACAAAAATGGGGACAGAAGGAGCTGGAGGGACCTCTGCCTAAGGCCCACCAAAAGGAAAAGAATCACAGTGGGAGAGGAATACAGTAGATTATTTCAGAGACTGCACTGTGCTTTGGGATCAAAGTTCTTCCAACAGACTGAACTCCTGAGCCAAGGTCTGAACTTGGAAGGTTTCCATGTAAAAGGATGGATTACTTCATATGGGGAATTATTCCTGGGGTAACCTCACTGGCTCCAGAGGAGAATGCATGTACTGTGTTGATTACAGTGGGATTTAAATACATATAAACTAAACTTAAATATGGATGTTGGAAAAGCTTAACCATGTCAGCAAGCTGCTTAGTCAAGGCTGTTTTGCCATTTGTTATTTTATGGCCAGACATTGTTGGGAGTAAAGCACAGAGACAGTGATGGTTTCACGTTCTGACAATTTAAAGAGTTGCAACAGAAATACTAAAGGATGGGGATGGTTCTTCTCTTTGACTCACGAGTCACTTTTTGTTTATCAAGGCCATCAAACAACCCCTCTGATCTATTCCAGAGACAAACCAGCTGAACTCAAAGCAAGGCCAGCAGAGCCCATTTGCTGCATTCACGGTCTCTCTGTTCAGGCTGCTCTTGGCACACAAAAACTGAGCCCTCTGTATGGTCTACAGTGGTGCTGAAATACAAGTTTTGCCTCTTGAAATAAGATAGAAAGGTTGCACTATTTAGTGTTGGGAACTATGGATTTAAAGAATCCTGATTTAAAGAACTGCATAAATGCTTTCCTCTGGGATTTATTTGTGTGGTGAGAGCTTGCTTTGGGCAGGGAAGGTCAAAAGCAAACCTTTGATCTGTTTGGACTATATCTGTGTCCTGTCATAGGCTTAATTTGATGTAGGGGCTGTCTCAGGCTTTGGGCCCCTTTACCACACTGACTTAATAGGAATAAGCCAAATTCTTCCACAGGCAGCCTCCATCCTGCCAGCCTCCCACAGTTCCCTCTGCCAAGAAAGCATCCAACACATGTACCCATAGCTGAAGCTGTTGTGGTAGGACAGATCAAACTGATGGGAATGAAAAAATAAGAAATTAATTTCAAAACGCAGCAAACAATTGTTGGAGATGTACTAGAAACCAAATAAAACAGACAGATAACCAGAGGTAAGAATGTGATCTTGCCCTGTAAAGAAAGACACGACAAGGAACAGCAGATCCTATTTTGCACTCAGATGGGATGCCTCTGCTCTAGCGCCCTCAGCCAGAAGTGTGTCACTGAAACAAAATATGACCAAAGGCCTTTGCACTGAAATGAGCAGCCCTTGCACTGCAGGACTCGGGACAGCTCCCACATAGCACACCAATATGTGCTTAAGGCTTTCTTAGGCAGCTTTGTTTGTTCCTTTTTCCTGAGTGCACATTACAGCATGGAGAAATTGCTATGCAGATATGTCTGATCCTGTACCTACTTCCAGTCTCTGCTTATTATCGATGAAAATATGATAATAGTAATGGTAAATATGGTAAATATGATAATAGTAAATTTTAGGCAGAGATGCAAGCTCAAAAAATAATAATTCTGCCATCTCCAAAATATGGATTTCATACAGAAATAACTTTTCAAAAGCGTCATTTCTGTGAAGAAATTAATTTCTTCATGTACTCTGTTTTAGTTTTGCTGCCCCTCAGAATCTCCTGCTCATCTGCTGCTCTGCCTCCCTTCTCCAGGGAAAGCAATATTCATTATTCCTAATTGCTGCTAATGACACTCACCTGAGGGTGCCCCAAAGGACACATATTGTCCTGATCATCAACCTCTCCAATTCACAAACTAAACCATTGGATCATTCAGGGGAGAAGAATGAAATCATGCCTGTGCTGACAAGTTCTTGGCTAGTTTTAGACTCAACATAACCTGGAAAAGTTGAAACATAATAAAACCCTAGGGATGTGTGTGTGGGGGGAAATCTGACACAGCCTTAACTGCAGCAGCCCTACTGGATGCCACTTATAATAACAATTCAAAGACCTTGAGCTATCAAGCAGATTTACTGATGGAGAACTCTTATCAAAGTTCCTGCTGTTAGTTCTGACAGATTCACCACACATGGCTGCACATGGTTACACTCACATTCACTCAAGTGTACAAGAAATGTCTATTCCTAAACCTCTAGGACTTTGCAATAGTAATGTTTTAATTGCAAAGATGCTGAAGAGTGACTAATACCTGATACTGAAAGTTCTTTTCTCTTATGGAGCCTTTTCTGTGATTTGAAAAGCAACCTAAAATTATAGTGGATAGTTAAACAGCCTCTCCAACAACTCTGTACAGGGTAATGGGCTTGGCATTACAGAAATACTTTTCCACTCTGATGTAGGTCTGTGAACTTCTGGGATTTGTTTCCACTCATGTGTGCACTCAGTGGAGGCTGAACTGCTAATGAATCACATCAGGCAGCTCTTCAGGGGGAAGCCTGCTCTGGGCAGATGCAACCACAGCTCTGCTGGCAAACTGTCTGGGACAATCTGAGTCAAAGCACTTTCTCCAAACCCATAATTACTAAGCAAAAGAGCAGTCACTTCAGTGTTACATCAGCATAAAATGTTGCCATTCTTATTTGGTAGAATGTTCCATTCACTTGGAGCATCTGTGAAGAAATCCATCACACATAATACTGACATCGAGCTGGTGAGTAGTGACAGTGTTTGCACCAAGTGACATGGCAGAGGAGGGCAGGTACAGGCACAGACATGCTATGCAGCCTGTGGAGATGCACTACTTCAGAGGACAATTTAGAGCATCCTGAATCAGATTTCTGCTTTGAAGTGCCCATTGGAAAAGCATTTCTCCACCAGCTATGTTGGGAATGTTTTATTCATGATTTATTAAAAGAATATTATTTTAAAAAGTAAGATGAGATTGGTACGAGAGGGAGACTTAGAACTTAAAAACGCAAGCCTGGAGGGCTGTCTACACAGCTGTTAGGAGGCCTCTCCTCCCATGTCTCATGGCATGTCTTTTCCATGAGCAGTAGACACATGTACACATTACTTGGAAAGCACAGATATAACTGCAGTAAGAGGGGGAAAAGAAAAAAAAGTAAGCTGAGAATTCCCCTGCTTGAAATCAGGAGCTGACTGTAACATTTTACCACAACAAGCAATTCAATATCCAAAGTATTGGCTAACATAGCACATATTTCTTTATGGTTTTGACTAGAAATCCACTCAGGCAAGAATTGCAGGGGTTTTCCACCTCCTCATTATGCATTAAACCAAACGTATTTACAGTTTCTTTCTGACCCCATGAAACTAAGTTTTTGTGTAAACTAAGACACTAAACCAAGATCCAAGTCCTATTTTCAGCTCAGGCACTCAGCCCAACTCAGGCTCTCCACCATGTTCCAGATGATTAAATAAAGGAATTAATAACAACCTTCTGTTTGGAGTTGTTTCTATCCACCTCTTTATGGACACTTTCAGAAAATAAAATCTCATCAGGAATAGGTATTGAATACCAATAGTCTGGATAAAACGAAATGATTATCCTCAGAGCATAAATCACATTAGAAGTTTCAAGATAAAGTAAATATTGGCTGCGAACTTCAGAAACATACATGCTATTTATTTCCTGTAAGGAGGAAGAATTTCTCTCAAACACTTCAAAACAAATAACTAGATATCTAAGTAAAGGGTTGGGTTTTTTTTAATCAACTACTACTCCTCAGAGTTGTTCAGGCTCTCATAGAACATACATTTCAAACCATTTATCCTTAGAAGTGCTACATGGCAAAGGACCTGAACCAGCTGAAGAATGCAAGTGGAGCTCTATTTTGTTCAGGAATCACATTTCCAGCAAACAGCTGGAGAGATGGCACAATGAAAAATAAATTTGCATCAAGTGACAATGCATTAGAACTCCCATTGTATGGCTGCTGAACTGAGGAATAGGTCAGTGCCCTGCCCAGGTTTTCTGCAGCCTCTGGTGGGACTACACACCAAATTCATATTTCCTGAGTTCCATATTCTGAAATGAAAGACCTCTCTTAGTTTTGAAGCAGCACACCTTGGAAATTGAAGTCTCACTTCTTAGATAATTTTATTTTCCTATATCCAAGTGATTTTGGGGTTTTTTAATTATTTTTTTATTAAGAGAAGCAACACCTTAGAGAAAGTGAAGTCTATTCACTAAGATCATGATGACTATGACATTTTTGACAAGTTGATTTTTTTGAACACTCTGAATGAAGCACTTGTTTTGGCTGGTATTTATTTTTATATTTTCCATTAATAGACTATCTTTCATCTCATTTGTCTTTAAGATTCTGTGTGTTTGTGGCTTTTTAATGTCTTTCACTGTCAGAAATGCTTTGACTGACACACAGCCACTCTCTGAAAAACAACAGAATTCTGTCTCAAGGTGTCATCTTCTTCTTACAGAAAAACCACTCAAGGATTTGATCAGTGGTTCTTATTTATAGGAGAGATTTTTGGAACTCATTATTAAAAATTGCATGCATATTTTATGGAGATTTTCCTCTTTGTTCCATTTTGTAACTCCAAGCTGAAACAGGCTGAACTGCTTCAGAAATAAAGTGAACATGAAGGAAATCCTTTCAAATCTATTCAGTACATTCAAAGCCATTAGACAGAACAGCTCTCACATGAAAAAAGAATTTAAAATTAAAAAAGGCTACTTAGAGAAATATATTGAAGCTCTAAGCATCATGACTTCACCCTTTGCAACTGTGCCTTATCAAACCCTCAGTCTACATTTCTCTTAGCAGGAGATTAATTTTATTATTTCTGATGTTATACACAAGTCTCTTTTGATTATATTTTTGATTATGATTATTATGAAGACTTTCTTCCTGAGTAATAGAAAATTTTAAAAACCCCAACAAACAAAACCAAGCACAAACACTTTCTTCAGAAAATTCCCAGGTTTTCCACTCGTCTGAACAAATGGGTTTAGGGCATTCTGATGTAACTGCTCTGTAGTCCCGTCCTGGCTTTCTTCTGCCTGAGGCTCTCATGTCATTACCTCGCGCTCCTCTTTGCCTTCACTAAGAGCTCCTACTCAGCTCCTTCCAGCCTTTTAATTGTGCAGCCTCTTTCTGCAGCTCCCACAATGTGCTCAGGGCTAATACCCTCAGATAACCACAGCAGCAAAAAGCTTCCAATGGGCACCCTTAAAAGTTTCCTTTCACTTCTCAGTAAGTTATAACCAGTTACTGGTGTTGCTCATTAAAACTACAAGGAATATCTCCTCATTATGGCTACAGCTTATCTGACATTGAATAGGTAAAAGGAAATTTTGCAAGAACTACCATTGGACTTTAATTGAAATACTCAAACTTGTCACTGGAACTTTGACTTCCTCATTTGAATTGATTCTTAGTCCATCACTTGAGAAGAAAAATATTTACATAAATATTTTAGCATAAAACTCTCAATTACATATGCAATGCCCATAGTTATTCCTTGAAGTTATTGTATCTTTTCAATGGCTTCCTACTGAATCACTACATGCCTTGTTGCCATTAGTCAGTTTAACATCTCATCACAGCACAGGAGTGAAATAGTGAGTACCTGCTTCCTTTCATGCTTCAAGCTGATTTATTAAATATACATATACATAATGTTTATTTGACATTGTGAGTAGTCACAATTATCACTGCTCTGCAGCCCAAAATAATTGTCAGCAATGAATAATAGCTGAGATCTATTGCATTTCTGGCCTGAGGAACTGTCAGAGACTTTGTGTTCAGTCACACACATTGTATAATTTAGTAGGTACTCCCTATTTAAAAGAGGATAAAAAATGGTGAGTGCATTTGAGACTGCTGCAGACTCCTCAGTTTGAGCCTTTTGTCATGTCTTTGCACACCCAGCCCATTAGGACCCTCCAACCAAGGCCACAAAGGATCTGCAATGCAGAACAGACCTGAACATCTTCATTACCTCTGTGCTGTTTGTCCAACAGGACACAGCCCAGCCTGGAAAGCCAATTCCCGTTTTCTCCAGGCATTAGCTGGGACAAGGCCTGGGGCCCCATTCTGCACCCCAGGGACCAGGCACACTCTCCTGCTCAGCAACACTACTCATGTTAAAAGGGAGCAGAAGAACCTTGAGCTTCTATTTTCTAGTGCATCCAATTCTTAGACAGCACTTAGAGAAAACCATACACCTCCATTCACTGCAGAGATATCCCTCTTATTCCCAGCACCCTTCAGATTCCCCAGACTTCTGAATTAGATATTAATCAACTCCATTTCCAAGCAGATGAAGTGTTCTGAAGCAGACTAAAGCAAGAGAAAGATATCCCTCTAGGCAAGATGGTGGTAGACTTGGGCTGTTTGTTTAGAGTTTTTTATTTTATCCAAAATCATTAGACAGTGGCCACTGTCTTTGAAGAGGGGATGTCTTTCTCATTCCACATTTCCTGGGAGATGTCACAGCTGTGACAAGGAGGAGTTTATAATGCCACAGTTCAGTGCCTTCATAATTTATTCTCTCTGATTTCATGCTCTTTTAGTCTCCTGCTCAACCATCCACTAACAAGCAGTGATATTAGCCAATAAATCAAAGACATCTGCTTGTCACCACCAGATGCTTGGTCACATTGCAGCCGATTATGAGACACACAAAAGGACAATTTCATGTAGAGAGCTCTGTGGAGGTGTTGCACTGATATTCTGTTTGATAGGAGACCAGCGTGAGGTGAATATACTATAACTCAGTAACCCTTATGCCTCCTGGCAATGGAAAAGTAAGTGAAATAAAACTGGGAAGTAAATTAGGCCCTCACCTTTATGACTATGTAATTTTGATCCTGCATCTATTCCTGAGGTACAATGACACAAGTTAGCACAAAAATAAATCTTTTCATTTGCCCATCTTGCATTGAACTGGGCACAGAAAAAGCAGCTACTTTAATTTTCACAAAGGGCAGAAAAAGTGCTTGATATCAATTGTTACCAAGTGCATCAATTTTTCATGTGACAGTCTTGTAAAAAAAAAATCCATTAGCCTTATCAGTCAAATGTACAACTAACATGCCCAGTGCAAAGACACTCTGATCTCTCTTTTTCTCTCTAATTTATTATAACAAACACCATTAATGATAAGACCCAGGGACTATTCTGCAGAATGGAGGAGGAAAGCAAAACTCTTGCAGCAATGCTGCTCTAGCTTTCTTCTCAAAACTAACACTTTACTCCAATACTGTATCATGAAGCTGACACAAAATAATGTATCCTTCCAGTGTGCCATAAATAAATTCCATAGGAAAAGCAAAGAGTTTGCCACTTTCTGTATAGATGGAAGAGGTTCTAAAAGGAAGCACGGCATTTGCTGATTGTCTCCAAAAAGGGACTCCTGTCCAAAGCCTACAAGGCTGCATGGCTTTATAGTCACCAGCTGAAAGGAGAGCCAGCCAGGTTTCCTCTATGTCACCATGCTTCCTTTCAGCTTAATGTTTATAAAGTTTAATCTTTATAAGTTACTTGTCTTTTCCACTGGCACCTTGGACACAGCCAGTGTGGCTGTTACCAGGGTGTCATCACACCAGGACTTTTTACTCACTCATACTTTAAAGCATCAGTAGCTTTAAAAAAGGACATATACGAGCACTGATCTGACAGGTTCAGCTTTACAGTCCTCTCATATTCTGGTTTAATTTCTGCCCCTGCAAATCTCAGATTTGAATGTCTGAGAATTTCTTTTGCTGAACATGGTTTTAGCCTCAGGCCGTCCCAGTTGTGAGCAGCACAGTCGTGAGGACAATGACATGTAGAAGGGAATTTGTGATTTAACACAACAAGCCCGACCAGCAGTTGGCACTCAGTTAATTGGGACATTACCTACCATACCATTCAGTGACTAGAAAATGTGAGCAAACAAAAGAAGTGGTATTCATATACATACACGTTTTCAATATTCTAATGAATCATGTTTTAACCACAGCTTCAGCCAGAAACATTTCATAGTGCAATGACAGCTTTATCAGTAGCATGACATCAGTTCTCACTCTAACAATACTAGACAAAAAAAGTGTGTTCATGTTCCTGGTAGTAAACACCTGACATGCACCTTTTGTTTTAAGAAGCACTTACCCATGGCAGGTCTCTTCCTATCTCATTGCTTGCTGCAGATTTACAGGTCAAGCCAAATGACCTGCAGGAAGAGAAAAGCAAAATTATGCACAGGCATAATACCAGGCATAAAAAGCAGCAGTGTGCTTGACTGTTTTACAGGAAGTAAAGCTGATGGTACACAAACTGCCAAGGACCAGCTTCAGGTTTGATAAACCACCTGGTACAGACCCCAGATGTGAGATCTGAGCTATTCTGCCCTGGTTTACATGGGTGAAATCTTACAGAACCCACCATTAACAATGAGCCTTAAATCTTACTTCTTTATCTAGTTTTTCTAAAAAATTTGAGGAATGTTAGAGAAGCACCACGAATTAAGTTCTGAGTCCTGTTAGAATCATGGTGTTTGGAGCACATAAAATAATAGCTTTCTATTAAACCTCAACTACTTCCATTGCAGACCAAGGGAAGGAGACCTCCCACCAAGAACCCCCCAAGTGAAGCTCCCCTGGCACATTCCCTCTCAAAACCTAAAAGACTGCCTTCTGCTATTGAATACTGGAGTTACAGCCTCCAGGTCACCTTTTAATTTCCAAATATACTCTTGGGAATATCCATCTCAGGATACTTAGATGGAAAATTGCAGTTAGCTGATAGTCCAACACCTACATTGTTTGAGAACTATTTTCTTTCCCTTCAACCATTTTAGACAAGAACTTTGCACTGAATTCCATAATTTAAAACATGTCCACATGGACTCCTCTTTTACTTGAAAACACCTGTCAGAACAATTGTCAGGAAAGCATTCAGAGTATAAAGCTCAGTTTGTAATATAATGTAGGATTCAAAATAACGAGTTAGTATTAATGTGACTGATCAATTCTGATGCTTTACCAGTCACAAAGCAAAAGACTTTGGAAGGAGCATCAACATAACAGAGATTAATGTTAGTAAGATGGAAACTGTAGTGTAGAAGAAAGCACTTATACACAGCACCAGTGCAATATATATTAAATAGATATAAAAAAATGGTGGGTTTAGGAGTGAAAGGATTAAACACCTACAGAATGGACTTAAGTATTCATCAGTTTGTTATGAAAAGTGAGAACATTTCTCAAGTATCCTGTTCCTAAAGCCTGAGACGGATGCTACAAATGAACCCCTGAGGGAATGATGTTCTCATGAACCTTTAACTTTTGGTAAGATGAGGCTGGATGTCAATTTATCCTTCTACAAACAGTCACCAAGTATGGAGAGTAGGGATGCCCAGACAAGAACCCCTAACTGGGCTCTCCCATGTTAGAACCTGCTCCTGGCTATCCTGACAGGGAACTCAGTGGCAAACCAGAGATATGTGTGTTTTATTTATGGCTTTCTAAATTACATGTATACATTAAACATAAGTTTTCATGAGGGTTTTTGTCAGGGAATATTTTGTGAAGCTCCTCTCATTGTTTAAGTCACTCTTGTTTTCTGAAGATGTGCCTTTCAGAATTAACAGCTGATGTACAATTTTATGAGAAAATGATGATAAAACCCTTGGTTTTATTTCTCTCTGTATGTCTGACAGCTCCATCAGTAATTGGAGCACAGTCTTTCCAAAATAATTGGTTTTCAGCCATTTTCAGCATTTTTTCAGAAGTACTAGTAGTCTCCTTTGAGAAAAGGAACAAGCATTATTTTATTTTTATTCTTGTTTACTGAAATTAAGAGCCCTTTCATAAAGATAAAAAGCCCTTTTGAAAGGTCTAGTTCTCCACAGAAAGCCTTTCAATATGCTTGCTTATTAAGTACATGAATAGCTTCCATGAACTCCATGGGACAGCAGATATATTTAAAGTCAATCATCTGTGCAAGTTATTAAGTGACAAGGGTCAGCATCAAATGAGAACTGTGATAAAGGTCTCTTTTTTTTCCACCATGGTCTGGGATTTCCATTGCTGTGTTGAGTTAAAAATAAAATTGGAGTTTTATAGTAGCTAAAGTATGCTTCAAAGAACCTCAGTTACAGCTTTTACAGCAAACACTGCTTAAAATTCTGATGTCATTTGTAAGCAAAGCACTTGGAATTAAATAGGATCCATTAAGGTAATAGTAGAGTTCAGTGGGGGTTATTTTAATAGGTCCTGAACATCAGTCTTTAAGTAGAGAACCAGTTGTGGAGATTTCAATTGATCTATTTATGTTTGGGTTTAAGCCTGTGGCCAAAGCGGCTGCAATAGCAGGATCTGCAAAGGTTGAAGAATTTACTTAAAAGAAGAGATAAAAAGAACAGATTCATGATGAACAAGTCCTCCTATTTCATGGTGGGTGACTGCCAATAATTAGAGACAAAAGATGGGATTCTGTGACTTTAAAACAGAGAACAAATAAGGTTATTTCTATATAAATCAGAGGAGTGAGGTAATTTAATAGCTTTTTAATGATCCTAATGTTTTCAATTTTAATGACCCTTTTTACATCAGCTTTAATCATTTTATGAGACTTAAAAATGTCTGCATTAGTTTGGTTTTCTGTTCAACTTCCCCACAAGCCATTATGGAGGGGTGGCTGAAGGGAGTCAACTTTCTGAAGTGGAAGCCTAGACATGGAATAACAGCTAAATTTATTTGGGAAAATTATACTTTAGCTATCAATATAGTGAAGGATAACTTTTTTAAAAAATCAAAGGAAACCTTTTACTGCAGTGCAGGAATAACTGCTGTATACTCATTAATACTAAGAAATTGAATTAAGTCTTTTCCATATTGTGTACATTTAATGCAAGCAATTTTAAGTACTAAAAGCAAATATAAGTTATTTTATCTTTTAAACTGACACGTAAAGTGACTGTAAACTGGAGTTTACATTATTGCTGGAAAATATTTTTAAATTCCTGGTAATATTAACTATTCCATTACTTCCTGTACCTTTTCTCTGAGGCAAAAAGGAATTTCAGTCCCTAAGGAATTTAAATTCTGCTCTCAGGTAAAGGAACTTTGCAGTTATATCTGAGTCAAACCAGTAACAAAACAAACTATTTCTCCCATGAGCTCCATTATGAATGTCTCATGTACTGAATCCTCACTTAAAACAAGAGTGTGTTTCAGTTAGGGCAGCAACACTGCATCATTACTGAGTTTCTAATTATAAAATTACAGAAATTATTATTATTATTATTATTATTATTATTATTATTATTATTATTATTATTATTATTATTTGATTGGGACCTTCTTCACTAGACATACTATAGAAATCAGACCCAAAATAATTCAAGTCATAATGGTAAAGAGCAAGTCTGGGATGGGGAGGAAATGTTGGGAAAAGCAAGACCTGTGTCACTGCATAGTGAGGTAATTCCAGGTCCTCAAAATCACTTGTAAAGCAAACAAAAAGTCACATTGGTTCAATTATTTTCTTTCTAGGAGAATAATACTGATAAATACTGAAGAGCAGATACCAGAATAGCTGTCCTAATGCCCTCCCTCTGGTTACCTCCCAAGCAGAGTAGGAAGGGAATTTCTATAATGACAAAAACAGATTTAAGGACACAAATATTAGGCTTATTTTCTTTCTGTTGATTTTTTGGGATTGAAGACTTTAATGGTTATTATTTCAAACTTTTCCAGCCATGCTGGCACAGATCTCAAGTGTTTGCTTACTCTAGCCAAGAACTGTGGTTACATGACTTCAAGTATTGAAAGTTGCACAATAAGATGATGAATATTACTATGTGGGGCTGGGGAGTGTGTGCATTGTTAGTAGCAGCAATATTTTCAATTCTGCCATGGATGCTCTTCTGATATGGAAATAACTGAGAAATCCTTGTCCTGGAGTTTCATTCAATATACATAATTCTCCTTATATGCTCATCATTTTGAAAACCATGAAAACATAGTTTAGGTTTGTTCTACCTTGTTGTATTCACTTATCAAAGCACTTATCAACATCAGTCAGAAGTTAACTAAGACAGAAAATTTTACAAAAAAATATTTAAGCCAACTAATCTTTGCAAATATACTTGGGTACATCAGAATTAACATGGTTCCCTTTGGAGAATGATTATGAATATTTCAACAAGTACACATCCATCCAACTGATCCAACTTCGAGCCCAGCACACTAAATTCAGTTTTTATTGCCACTAAAAAATAATGCCTCTAAAAAAATGCACTTCCAGCTCCCTCTCAACCAATTTTGGTGCAATAGTCAAAGCCTAATTTCTTAGTACCAGGAAATAAATAATAACAGCTCTATATTAGAGCTGTCAGTATTCTGGTGAAAAACCCTAGGCTTTATTCTAGAGAAATCAAAGCTGCCAGCTGGAGGGATTGGGGAGTGGGAACAGACAGCCCCTCACAGCCCAACTGGAGGCAAAGAGGGCCCAGGGATGGAAAGGAGAGGCTTCAAATACGTGGAACATCCTTAGCAAGGAGTGTGGGAAGGAGGTCAATCAGCCAGACTTTGGGATCCCGGGCTTAGCAGAAATACTGAAGAAGCAGGATGAGGAAGACAGAGGGGGAAAATTTTTTTTTCAGTGAGAATGGGAAAGAATGGATCTCATCCAGAGCAATAAGGTCTTGGCTGTCTGGAGCATCAGGGTACAAGTGCAGACTGAGGGTTTAAAAAGAACAGACACTTCAGAAACAGCAGAGCCCTCTGGACAGAGAACCACGATCAACCCTCTCCTCTTCATGAGAGGGATCCCAAAGAGTTAACTTGAGAGCAATTTTTTCAATTTATTAAGATCCTTGAGGTGAGATGGTTTGTCCCCCAATCAGTTTCTGGTTGAGAAGACACATCAAACACTTAATTGTGGATTTAGAATTGGTCATGAAATTATATTAAAACTTGGAGATAACAACCAACTTCAGGGGCTGAGACAATGCATTTTAATAGTTAGGACTTTATTCCAGTAATTGACTTGATAAGTACTTGACTTTGATAATTTCTGCCTTTCTCAGTTTCAAGAGTAACTATTTCCAAGAATCTAAACATATGAACCTTATGTGTTTGCATGCTGAATTGTAAACTGCTAGTAGAAGAAAAACAAACTAACAAACAACAAAACCAACCATAAATCCACAAACAATCCCATGGCTTGGCCTTACAAAATAGTTTATACCTTTTATAAACCACTATGGTTCAAAAGAACTACAGAGTAATTACAAAGCAAAATACTATGATCTGTACTGTTAATTTCTTGAAAAATTGTGACACAGCTACCATCATTCTTAGCTTTTACTAACAGAAATCCCTGGGACCTACACACACTTTTTGTCTTCTATGTTATTCCAGATACTTCATTTGGGCATGAAATCAGAAAGTACCATCTTCATGGTTCTGTATTCACCAAACCTTCAGTGATTTGATGATATTCACCAAAATCTTTGGGCACATTTGGTATATCTGACTAATGCATACATCTTCTTTCTTTTCTGCAGGAAGGAAATACAAATTTAGTGTTCCTAAGATGATATTTGTATAAGTATTCTTGTTCATCTAAGTGCTATCACAGTTGCTGAAACCACAGCCAAGTTAAAAGAGACAATTCTCCATCTGCTTTGGATACAGTAATATCTCCTTACTGAGGATACAGAAGGTATAGGAGGCTAATAGCTCATTTAGGTGACAATTTTGAACATCTGAATACACACTAAATCTCTGAAAGAAGGGAATAAACACATTCTGGACAAATGCCTCAACAATGAAACTGCAGAGAAGAAACTGGTTCACATTTTGGCAAGAATGGTCAGAAAACACAGACCTGAGAAACTAATGCAGTCCCTGACAAGTCTGCAAGGGAATTCTCTCAGGTACGGAAAAGAAGCACACTTGTTCTAGCTCTAATGTCCAAAAGAATCATCCTCTTTTTTAAAAGCTTATGAAATCTCCAGTCAGGTTTCTCCTGTAAACTGTTCCTGCCAAGACAAATAATGACAAGTGAAAAGGAAAACTTACAGGTGAGTGGCAGTAAATTGCCTTTAATTTTATGTGTAGTTATCTAGATCTGCTACCTTCATGTTCTGAAGGCAAGCATCAGCCAATATAATTATATCATCAGGTAATGCTCTCACTGAACTGTTGAACCCAACTGAGTCATGTACCCAGACACATTTGCACCTTTCATACGCTGGTTTCTTTTTAATTTCCATGGCATTACACTGCTTAGTCTACTTTAACATTTATTACTTTATTTGCAAAATTTCTTAACCCAAACAACTTGGTTTAGTGCCACGAATGGAATTGTTTTATAGGAATATACTGCAGGATCTATGCTGGAAAAAAAAAAAAAAGTAATTATTTTGTCCCCAGAGATCTTAACTCACTAAATAAGTTTTGAAAACAGTCTCACTTAGGAGTCTAAAATTTGCATTCTGTATTTACTAGTATTGACTTAAAATATGTTGTTCTGCAAACAACCCTGGCTATAAAACTCAATCAGATGAAGTACTTCTGAAAAGGAATCCCAAATAGGTACCAAAACAAATTCTGTTTTATTTGATTATTCATTTGTGCCTAACACTGACAGCTTTTCAACACAGTGTGATACAAGTAACTGTTCCTGCTCAGTGGAACAAAAAACAGAGGACTCAAAAATTGCTGTGGTGCCATCATTATCAATCCCAAATAAGAAATAAAATTCAGTTCAGGAGTCACATACCAGCTTGTCTTACCTTGCACAAAAACACACACGTCTATAAGGACAGGAGTGTTTGTGTGGAGGTGTGCACATGTGTTTGGCAGGCATGGAAATGAGCTTTCTAGGTTCAAATGGGAGCAGGTGGGAATCATTTCATGTACTCTGACAGGTGGGGTTTAAACATCTTTAAGTGTCTAAATATCTGCAAATGACTAAGTTGCAGACACAACTATTCTCACAAGGACACTTGTGTAGCCAGCTTTAGTTTCCCAAACCAGACAAGAGCAACTGAGCAGTTACAGGTACAGCAGATTTTCCAGTATCCCATTTCATGCCCCACCACTGCAATGCCATTGACCTCCTCCCTCATACACTGCACACAGGAAGCCAAGACAAGTCCTCGAGATGATTTTGCTGATGGACCAAGATCTGCAGACCTGTGAAATGCAATCACCTCATCAATCATTCACCATCATTATTTTTTATATCTTCTATAGAAGGAAATGAAAGGGTAGATTACAAAACTGTATGTCCCTCCTTTTTTCTGCCTAGTACAGCATTAACAAGCACTAACAAATGGCACAGCAGCACCTCCCAACCCAGTGCCACAAGTGCAGGGAGAAGCCACATAAAATATTCATAACCAGAACTTCACATGTCAGCAGAGGCACAACAGCAGCACAGGAGCTCTGGCAGGAATCTCTGGGAGATTGCAAGCATACTTAAAGGATTTATTAAAGCAATCAGAAGCCTCTACTCAGTCACCATGATTGCAGGGAGTTTATGGCCATGTATTTAATCTCCTTGCTCTGTAACAGATAAGTTATGCTTTCCTGTGATTTGAGCACAAAGAGGGTTTTCAGTCTTTTCCAGCACTCTGAAGAACAGAAGTATCATTTCTGCCTTGCTAAGCGAAGCATGAATAGGAATGCCAGCAGCAAGGTGGAACATGTAACAAATATGAGGCTTTAACACTACAAAGTTTTATACTACACAGAATATAGTTCTAGATTATAAGATAATGTTATTGTCTTTTGTTATATGAAATTACAGGAAAAATCATTGGATGACAGGGATTTCTTTTTGCAGCATTCTATTCAGGGAGACCTGAGTCTAATAAAAACCTTGGGACTATGTACCGATCTTAAACTGTTGTCTTAATAGCAATTGACTAAACAGAACACCAGGAAGAACAGAAATTGCTAACACACATCAGTTCATCTCTTACAGAGAAGTGCATTAATAAACATTTTAGTTCATAAAAAATAAGCTTGTTTCCAAGGTCAACTAGCAAACAGAAAAAGTTACTGAAGAGAGTAGAAAAACAATTGTTAATTGAAACAAAAACCAGAAGCAGGCAACTACACCAGAACTTCTGTGTGCACATACACAGAGAGCTTCCATTTATGGATATAAGAACTGGCATTATCTCTAAAAGGTGGTTGACTCTATTCTTATTGTGACACTGACCATTAAAGCACTGAATTGCTGAACTTGTTCACATAACCAAAAAGATGGAGAAATACACATTTTTTTCTTATTTTGACTTACTGCCTACAGCTTCTTGTAGTTTGCATTGACCTTCCCTTAAGGAAGCCTTAGAAACATTAGCTGTGCTCTGGAGCTATTCAAAATACTTCACATGCAGTACAGAGCTGACAGACCTTGCCTTCCCTGCTGAGTTTGCAGAACTATTGAAAAACTCTTCCTTATTTTGGTTCATTTTTCTCTTAAAAAAAAAAATCAGTGTGCACACAAGCAGCTTTAAGGAGTTTCAGGGTAGAGAAGAAAAGGCATTGCTTCATTTTAAAGGCAAAATGACACAAAATGCAGAATTGGTTACAAGAACTGGTTATCACCTTATGTTTGTTTTTTTTTCTTAATGTGGGAGAGGCTCAGTTTCCCATTGTCAGTGGAAATTTTTAACAAATTTCCTTCATATTTATTTACAAATGTGCTCAAATTTTACTTGCTTAACACAAGAAAAGGGACCTCCTCACCCATGACAGAACTCTTCAGTAGATACTCAGAGATGCCAAACTTTTTGTCCACTGCTTTTGCCCAGAAAAAAGGGCATAGAAAATTAATTCAAGTGCTTAAACATACTCTGAGAATCTTTTCCTCATCTCATACTCTCAGCCCAGTTTAATTTTAATCTCATCAGGTCACGAATTGCCAGTGGTGGATTCAGCATTCGTCCTTCTCTCCCACTCTTTTCCATGCTACAGCTTTGCTACAACGCAAAGGAAGAAAGGTCTGCTGGCCTGTCAGAGAGGGTTTCACACACTTCCTGAATTGGGCACTTCTCTAAACCCAGTTCTTACATAGAATTGCAATTTTTATGAAGATTTTACATTTGTTATACACACTTTCATACAGAGTAATTCTAAATATTTTACTCTAATACTATTCACTAGCTCTAAATGCTGTACAAGCCTGACATTTCCCTAGGCATTTAATGTCTTAAGAAAATTAAAGGAACTCTTCTGAAAAAAATAAAGAACATATTCTATTGCATTTCTGTTCATTCTTCTTTATTCACACTAAAACTCAGACAGCTAAAATATTTTTTCAATGCAGCATTCCTTCTTCTATACCAGATCATTAGAATTAAGAACTCAACAGGACCTCTCTCTCTCATTCTCTGCAGACCCCAAGACTTTATGGTGTGTTCAGATCATGTTGTGTACATGAGTATGATGTTTCCATAACCATTTCCTGGTCCTTGTAGTCAGGAACAAAGCCATCTATTTCCTACCCAATTCTGTTCTCTTCTGAAACAAAAAGGTCCCTAAGAAATCCCAAGATCTTAGAAACCAAGACTTAGCATTTGCTTCACATCCTGCTCCAACAGCAAGAGAATGCACAGCGCAGAGTGGAAAATGAAGGCATGAAATTGTGCTTTGGGAACACTTACAACTTTGTCACAGCTATACAACCATCCCCAGTTTCTAATCATGCAGTGCAGATCTGTTTGGCTGGCCCATAATTTTGTTCTAAACTTTGAAACAGAATAAAACAAATGCAAAGAGCAAGTCAGACACAGTCCAAGAATTTCACAGCCTCCTCCTCAAAGTAAAAATTTATCAAGATTTGAAAAATTTTTGCTTATGAAAACACATGTATCTGCTCTTCAGAATTCTTGCACTAACAAAACCCAGTTCCACTTACCAATCTTCTGACAACAGAGACACAAAAGCAACTCCAGTCACTTTTAGCTCACATCTAATGAATCAATAACTGGACATCACTCAGTGAACTTAGAAGCTTAGTAAAGAAGTTGTGTGGGTTAAACTCTTAGACATCATTTTCACATGTTCAGAAAAGCCTCAACCATTTTTATGTTTCAACTGTAGCCCATATTAAAAGCTTTTATTTCAAATCAGAACTCCATACCTAACAGAGAAATTGTTACATGAAGACAAGTTTTCATGCTAAATGAATAATAAATTATAGGTTATGTGTCTCTTTGATTTTAGAGGATGCATAATTTACAACAATAAATAATTAACATATCAAAGGATTCTAATTTAACTGATGCCTTCAGCATCAGCACAGCCAAAGTACAAAACCTTCTGTTTCATGCTTAAAATCCATCTCTGTGGTGGAGATGAGTTGCTATATGTGAGTACTTATTATGTTTTTCAATAGATCATTTTTGCTTATCACTTAAATATATTAATAAATACCAGGGAGTTCAATTCCTGACATGTGATCTGTAAGCATACTCCATCAGAGGAAGGAGGGCAAGCATAATTAGCAGTAGGCTGTTATAAACAGTATTTCAGCAAGAAATATTTAGTATGAGGTTTATTTTCAAGAGTTAAGTTTTTCACTGGATGCCTGGAAAGGCAGCTTATAGTCCTAGAAAAAAAATTCTCATAGAAAGTCTCCAAATAAAAGAAAAACTGTACTATTTCTCTACAGAAGGTAGATGTTAAATTTATTCTTGGTCCTTGTGTTCTCTAATTAGAATAGCATCTATGATTACACTTAAGTTCTCTGTAACAGGCAAGATGAAGAATGACCTAAAAGCAAGTTTTTTCACTATTCCATCACTGGACAGGTGACTGCAGCCACATGCAGGCAAGTAATTCCACTGGTTCCAGGAATGCTGCTCCATGATGGGGGACACAGAGCTGTCTGTGAGGAGGCCAGGCTGGCTCACAGCCTGGCCTGGGCAGTGCTGAGATGAGCCAGCAAAGCCCCCCCTGCAGTGCTGGGCAAGGAGAGCAGGCTGGGGCAGCCCTTCCCAGAGGGACCACACGGGCTGGAAGGCAGGGTTTGAGCACAGCATCCCCTGAAGCAGGATGGACTGAAAGAAAATTTGGGGCCCTGCAGAATAGCTCCATCCTCCATCATTGAGAGGACCCATTGATTGACCTCTGGCACACATAAAGAAATTGGGTTTTCCTCAAAGACTTGATGATTCTGCAACTGGACTGCTGTGACTGCAGCTTATGGTTACCCAGAGGGTCAGTGTTATCAGGCTGAGCCTATTTTCAATTTTATAACCAAACCCTACAACACACCAGTAACCCACAGATTTGGTGGAGTTATGAAACCTCTCATGGTTTGCTTCCTCAGGGGTGGGGTGGGGTGGTCTCCCTCAGCTGGGTCCATCCCTGCAGGGGCAGCCGGTGCCATCACACCCTCCTGACTGTGCCTCTGCACAATCCCAGAGACTCAGATGTACCACCTCCCTGTGTGCCTTTGCACCCACCTCTCCAGACACGTGCCCAGCAGTGCCATCTAAGTGTGGGATGGAGCCTCCTGACCCTTCTGCTTCAGAAATTCCCAGTGCAGACTTGACAGTTTCTCAGCCAATATCTGTCAAGAGCCAAGGAACCCACATTTTTCCTCACATACAGAGGAAAGTGTGACTGAGTAGTTGGAGTCCTGCATTTGTCAAAGTCCTTGATATTGAATATCAGTCTCTGTGAGGTCACAGGAAGAATAACAATTGTGTGAAAGACTGGAAAGAAAAATCTGCAGTACTATATATTGGATATATATGTACACACACACACACAGTTTGTAAAAAGTATTTGTGTTGGAATTCAGAAAGCCATTTAATAAAAGCTTTTGATTTCTTGGAGTACATTTTGGAATGAAAAGTGCTGGTCAGCTGCAAATGGCAGTCAGGCTGTGGGCTCAGAAAAGGGAAATGAAACAAGTGTGCAATTAGAAAAGACAGATATCATTTTCATGCCCAGAAAAATAAATAAAATATTTTAGTTTAATGCCAATGGAACAAAGATTGCATCAAAATGGTTTGCATGGAGAGACCCTTAATTACAGCTCTGTTAAGGAAAGCATCTCTGCAGTCCAGATGTAATCACATGGAGCTCTTTAGGAAATGCAGCTTTAAGAAGGAAAGTTCAAAGGTCGTGGTCTAACAAAAACTAATTACTGGTCATTTATGATCAAGTTTATTTTCTACACACAAGATATTTCAGTGTGTCTTTTTTGTCCCTTGCTTTCATTTTCTGCACAATACTACTGATTTAGCCCAATATAGAAAGGAAGAGTATATTGAGGGGTAGAGAAAATGTGTATTTCCTGAGAGGATCCTATCAAATATCTGGATCATGAAAACATACCCTTATTGGAGATTTATAGTTATGGCATTTGTGGTTGGATTTAGAAACCATTCTGGAATTTTTCAGCAGTTTTTAGCTACTTTCTCACACAGAAAATAAAAATCTACTGCACAACTTAATAGTGAGATTTGATTTAAGGGGAATGAAAATATTTTTTGCATATTTCCTCAGAAAAGTCTACATTAATATAAGATTATTTCTGTCTGATTGAAGGTGGGAATTGCCTTGAGTTTCTCCCCTTAAGTTTACCACTGGTAGCATCCTATGGCCAACTGTAAATTGGGACACTCATACAGATAAAATGAAAATCAGATGATAAGGAGTCAATTTTAATAAACTCTGCCATTTTATAATCCTATTTTCAGAAAAAGTGGCACTTGTTAATATTACTACATTGAATTTATAAAACACAATTTTTATTGATTGACAGCTCTGATCACTAAACACTATTTTATTTTTCTAGGTATGATTTGTCAATAGCATGAGTAAAGACGATCAAAGGGCTGTGTTAAAAGGTCTCAGATTGGCTTTAAAACTATAATTTTTCTTCTTCTTTAAGCACATACTGTGCCTGACTTTCTCTCTCTCTCCATATATATATATATAATGGCAATTTAGCACCATTATAGCAGGACAAACACTTCCCATTTAATGAGTCAATTCCTCAGGTAAATATTTTAAAAAAAATCAAAATTAAGATGGATATGAAAATCCCAGTCTGGTCATTTTTGCTGTTATCTACAGCTGGATATTTAATTCATCTTTAAGAATAAAGGGTCATTAAGCACTTTGTATAACCAGAGGAACACACTAACTATGCATTTGTTTTACCCCAGCTCTAATGGCTGAGCAGTAGCTGGTTGGCAGGTACAGGCAGCAACACAATTTGGCCTTGCAGTAAAGAGGATTAATCGGCACATAAAGCAGCGCTGAGGTTCTGACAGGAGCCCTAGGAAACCTGAAGCTGTGTTAAAGCCCAGCAGTCCCAGCAAGCTGGAGAGGAGGGTCTGTCCATGGACAGCCTCATGATGCAGACACAGCAACACCAGGTATTGGTCATGGCAGGGGGGTTTTAGCTGCCTGTAGTTTGTTACAATACTTTTTGCCTTGATGAATCACTTCTGATGGCCAAAAATCTCAGCAATGGAGTGAACCTGCTCAGCTATTTCAGGGAGCCCCCTGGGCTGGAATGACAGCTCAGAGCACTCAGCAGGCCCTTATCTTTAAAGATTCTTATTTGTCTACCATTTCACAGCAAGTAGTTCTGATGAATAGTGCAATTAACCTTTCCATTATTAAAACAATTAATTGCAAAAGTTAAAGACATGACAGGGGCTAAATACTAATGCATAAATTATCAGGTTCAGGAATTGTAATTATTAATCTATGTACGCTAATTGTGAAATAAACAAAGAGAACAAATTGTAATCAGAAGTCAGCGCTAGAATTGACGGTCATTTGTTTTCCCTGTGAAAAGAGAAATGCACCATTTTACTCTTGACATACAAAATTAATCACACCAAGCCTTAGAGTACTTTTTTCTCTTGTGAATAGTTTAGGATCCAAAGATAACTAAAGTTTAGTTTCATTTCTACAGCAGTGTAAGTTGACATCAAAGACATTTACATTTCGGTGTAAAAATATCTGTCTAAACTATGCCTGCAGTGAACCTCCACTACATTTTCATTTCATGTAGCCATAAGTGCTGTAGAATTCTTATAACAATGTGGTATCCCAATGTCACAAGATATATGCTGATCAGACACATGGCTATATAACTGTTGAAGATTAATTGCAACATCGAAGTATTTCACTTATGGGAGAAGTACCTGCCTCATAAACATGCCCAAAGCTGTGCTGCCAAAGGGTAGCATTGCTGGGGAAGCAACATGGATACACTCGCCAATAAATATTTTTTTTCCCATGGGAAGGGTTAACATTTCTACAGCTTCATAATTTTCCACCTTAAAGAAGTCATGAAGAAGCTACGAATATTCTAAATTTATCCCACTGCTTTTTGCCAGAAATGAAGGAAAGAACATCCAACCTAAATCATCTGTTGTTCATTGCCTTCTAGCAGTTTTGCCATCTCCTTGTCCTCCTTCTCCGCCACTGCCACTAGAAATAAACTCTTCCAGAGAGCAGTCCCACCTTCCTTTGGGTCACTGTGCTAAAAGCTGTGATGTGGCCACAGCAGGATTCAAACAGCTGAGCAATGGTCTCATGAGATAAGCGATGCTGAGCATCCACTGCTGACACTGAAGCCTGACAATTGCTTTCTTTCTTCTAGACTGTTCATAACAGGTTGCATATAACAAATTTCAAATGGTTTTGTCAATTAAAAATACCACAAACTCAACCAAAACCAAACAAATCAACAAAAGACCCTCCCCAAAACTCCACATAAACATCAGCTAAGTAATTGTCCCTATAAATATCTGTGCAGCTCCAGATGCAGAATTGTTCTGATTGGCAGACCTATGAGAGTCAAAAGTTGGATAATGATGATGTTAAAACCCACTGACAGAGACCTTTAGCACTAGAATAAAAGCTTCAAACAGACAATACACTGAAGAAAAGACTTTTTGCTCTGAGAAGATCATCCTCTCACAGCTCTGGAAAGAAAAGCAGACTTTCCCTCTCAAAATGAGGTCCTACTTGCAATTAATTTTAAATTATGGAAAAAAATCTGAAAAAAAAAAGTTATATAACTTTGCCTTGGCCTGTATATTATTTGACAAGGGGTTAAAGTGCTTCAGAACATCTTTCACAAGGCAGCTTTGTTCTTATAGCTTCAAGTGCCAGTGCCCTCTGCAGTGTGGTATTTGACTTGATTACAAGGTATTGGGCTGTATATTGCTAGAAGATTTCTTTTTTACAGGGCTGTGCTCCATTCACCCTGAATTTCAGCAGTGCTGTGATCTCTCTCCTACTCTCATCCTGTCTGGGATCCTACATCCTACCTCAAGCACTGGAAATGCAAAAAGCTCTGCTGCTGCACTGAAGGTGAAGGATGGAATGCCATGAGGAACAGCTGCACGTGGCTCAGCTCCGGACGATGACTGAGTCAGCTTTATCTAATTTCCTCTTGATTTAAAAACCTTGTTTCCCAACTCCTAACAGTGGATGATTCCCACCAAGTGTTGGTGAGTGATTCTGCTCTGAGGGGCGCAGCTATGATTCAGCTCGAGTGATTCAGCTCTCAGTGAATCAGCTCCAGCCCCTCAAAGCCAGGGAGGGCTCCCTGCACTCCGGTCCCCCGGAGGGCCACACCCAGAGGAGAGGTCCAGAGCCCAGGAGGCTCGGGGGCAGAAGAGGCACACCTGATGGGGATCACCCGCTTTTATGGGCTCAGCAGGGAAGTTTCTAGAACAAGGGGCGGTGCTAAGCTTCCCATTGGTCAGAAGACATGCAAATGAAGGACTGAAAATGGACCAATGGGGCATAGGGGCGGAACTTCACAATAAACCAATAAGAAGAAGTGGCGGGAAAGGAGCCCTGGGGATTATGGGAAGAGGAAACTTGGACAGGGAATGACTAAGGGAAAAATACAATGGCGAGGACGTGTTTATGATGCACTTTCAACTAAACCTCTGATGTTAATTTATCAACATTAGGGGCAATAGAAATTGAGAGTCCACATTCTCATAGTCCCAGCGCTTATTCCTGGGTCTTCTCCCACAAACTCCCATGATTTTGGCAGCAACGCTTTGATGCAGAAACTACTCAAATCATCAGCCTCTTACTAACCCCACCCAGCTGGCCAGGTGGGATTCAGAACCACCTCAGAGCCACTCAGCTCTTGGTAAGGCAGCACAGCTACAGTACCCAATAACCAGGAAAATCTACTCGTCCCTTTAGAATGCAGTGTATGGAACCAGCAAATGGCATTATTTTTATAAGCACCTTTTCACAAGGACAATATCACAGAGAACATTAATTGATAATAAGTTCTCAATTAGGAAACCCAAGTTCTGACAAATCCTCTTTCATATCTTCTCACTCTTTTGATTTCTTTGTTGTCTGTACACCATTAAAAATTTTACATTTATTCCTGCTAAAGATAGAACTCAAAAGGGCAATGGAACAGTACACATTCTGAAAACAGCTGTATCACTCATAACAAGGTACAGCTTAGGCATATTCCCACTGTTAATTATAAATGTTTGTGCTTGAATGTCAATGCAAGAAAACATAATCTTGTTATAATATAAAAGTTATTATATAATGGCTTTTCCTAAAATACAGTTTACTAGAGCATGGCAGGTGGCAGACAGAAGCTGAAAACTGTAACAAGCAATTACATTACAGAATTTTTTCTCTGCAGTTTCATCAGCTAAATTTCTTCCTATTTTAATCTGATCTTTTTAATAATGTGTCAGGACTGACACTCCAGTGGACATGAAACTCAGAATGGTCATGGTTGAATAAATGCATCTGTTTAATTTTTCTCTTCAACTAGTTTTAAAAATTAATTTATCTGATTTGCTCAGGCTATTATATAAAATTTGTTGGATTTTGTGTATTACTAATAGGCACCTTCCTTGCATTTCTGTTTGCTATTGCCTAGATGAGGTTTTTCTAATACTTGCTGATGGCTGATTAAAGAAATAATGAAACAGTGACAAAAGGCAGTTCTGCAAAGTTCCCACAAGGCCTCCAACAGATCTGCAGTTAAGCAGAAGGAAAGCTTCAGAATGGTTTTCCAAACCCAGTTGTGGGGTACAATATTATTTTCCTGACTCAGTTCCTGCCCACACCACAGGCCCAGAGATGGGGCAGTGCTGCCAACCCAAGGGAGCTGCCCAAGAGTACTGAGCAATCCTGGGAGCACAGCTCAGCACATCATTGCTTTTCAGGAAAACATCAAATCATAACAGGACATAGCAATTGCTACATAAAATAGTCCAGTTCTAAAACATCCACATGAAAATGTCTTAAAGCTTTCTCACTCTTTGGTGAGGCTCGTTGAGAGAACTAGGAAAAAAAAGTTTAATTAAATGAAGCATCTCTCAATTTTTTTAATTAATTTTTTTCTTTTAATATTTGAAACATCTGTTCAGTTTCCTAAATCCTGAACAGATTTTGCTTAGAGGGGATCAAAATGGCTACATTTTTGATGGGGAAATTAAACTTCTCAAAAATTTATTTAACTTTTAGAGAAATACTCCAGCACTTATAGAAGCTGATTTTGATTCCAGGTAAATCCAGATTAGCTATGCAGAAGAGAATGAAATTGCAGTATCTCATGAGTGAATGGTGAAGAACTGATCTTGTTTTACAGAATTTTATAAAGAAATACTGACAGGGACATTCCTGACTGCTCAGGAGTAGTTCTCTAACTCTTCAGGGCTGCAGCAGTCAAGAGAACGAGTCACTAGAGAAGGTGGATCAAACAAATGTCAAAGCTGAAGCCCTATTTAATTTGGAAAGAAACATCCACCCATCACCTTTTACAGCTGTGATTTAATACACTTCCCTTGCACTGAAGTTTAGTGAATTCCCTCGGTTTCACACAAGGATGTGGAAACAACTGACAGTGAACTATTGCATTTATACCTCTCAAGTTACACTAACCCAATGAACTCAAATATGCAAATATTTGGGGGCTATATGTTTTAGTTGCACTGTTATCATGTGATAATAAGTGTTAGTGTTTAACCCAAGCTTGCCATGGCTTCTGGGTTTGGCTGTACAATTTAGTAGGTATAGCTCACTATATATGAGTGATATAAAAAGAAACAAGTTAAAGCAGATTTACAGAACTACTCCACAATTCTTCCTTTACATTCCAAAAGCAGATCACTTCCCCTGAGCTCTACAAGTTCTAGATAAAGATGGACTCAAACTTTTAGGTTTCAAATCTGCGTATAATGCTTTTCAAATCACTAAGCCTTGCCTAGAGACTTCAGTCACTTCAAACTCACCCAAAACTCAAGTAAATTATGAGATTGAAGTGATTACAACTGTCATCTCCATCTTTTACGCTGGCAATAGATTCATATTTCAAATCTTGGTTGTCTTTGCATACAGTTCAATGTTCTATTGTCCTGCCACCTACTAATCAAGATTTGAGTAAAAGATGAATCTCCCAAAGTCAAACATACATTTCTCTCCTATCACAGCAGCAAAGTTTATTCCAGTTAAGGAACTGATGCCACCATAAAAAACTCAGTTTTTATTGGGGATGCTAAAGTTACCAATAAAATTTTGCCCCAGAACAAAACATACTGTGCAAGGTTATTATGTCAGGAATCCTTTCTTCCCCTTCAAATGCTCTGATTTGAAAAGAAATAAAACAAATGGACTTTTGGAGCTGGCATTTCAGAGAGTTCTTCTTTTTCCTGTCTTCTGTGGAAAACTTCGATTTCCAGTTTTATAAGAATTCCCAATCTTGACCATTCTCTGTCAGCAATCAATCCATTCTTGACATGGTAACTAAGACTGTATTAAAATTAGTGAGAGTGAAAAGACCAACAGAAAAATAAACCTGAGCATTCCATTGCCTTCTCTTGCTCAGTTCAGTAGGTGCTCATTGCTAAGTACTCACTTGCTTTGCTGCCTCCTTTCCCATGCTGCCAGAGTCTGATTAGCTTTATTCTTTTCCTTCTTAGGACTTTGTTGCAGATCCCTGCTCTTCCCCTGCCCTTCCCATGCTCTCCCAGTAGGTCAAGAGAAGGTTTTTCTCCACATTGCACTGAAGTGACTCAAACTGTATCTGAGTCCCCTGTGACAAGGCCAGAGAGCTTAAGGAGCAGCAGCTGGAGCAGTTGCAGCCTGGCCCCATCCCACAGTCCTTCCTCCATGGGAAAGGAAGGCAAAGAATAAAGTCCTGATCCACCCCCCAGTCCTGTAGGCAGGCTTCTCCTCAAAGCTCATCATGATTACAGCTTCCTGAATGGAACTCAAAGCTAGACCCTTGAAGACATCAAAGCAGGCCAAGGATGAAGGAAAGAATGTCTTCATCTCATGGCCATGATCATTACTCGGCATTTTGGGGGCTTAATGAAGAAACAGCACAATTCCTCTCTGAAAAAGTTTTCAAAACCTCCATTGCCCTGACAACATCTGCTGAGAGCACTTGGAAAACAGACCCAAATGAGAATTGCACTTCTGACAGTTGATGTACTTGCCAACTTTGAAATGCCACCTGAGGAATGAACTGTTGCTTTCTAATTGATGCCTTCTGTTTCCCTCACTTCTATTCATTTTCCTCCCTGTAGAAAAGCAAGAACATGCTATGCCTTTTTTTTTTCAGCTTAAGTTCTTTACTGAATAAACATAAATGTTTTCAACATTAAAAGCTTTGGTTGTTTGTTTTGTTGTTTTTTTAATGAAACAAAGAGGAAGACTAGAGCTCATGGATATTTGATACTGCAACACTCATTGTAATCTAATATACCAATAAATGCACCAACCAAACAAGAAAAGACAGAACAACAGAGACTTGAGATTGTCCTATCCTAAGATTGTATAAAACAGGCTGTTCATAGAGCATGCCTTGGAGAAATCAGTTTTTCATGTATTATCTATTAGATTTTCCATTCTAAAAGTTAACCTGCATTAAAAACAAAGAAGAAGTTAAAGCTGGAAGAAGGAATTAATTATGCAGCGTCATTTGTTGGCATACTTTCATCTAACTTTATCCTCAGTGATAAGCTGAAGGCAAGGACAACTTTCAGCTGCCCTTTTCAACATATTAGACCCAATTCCATTTTCCAAATATGTTATCAGTATGATAATTCCACACTTTCCCATCCGTAGACAGTCCACTCTTCATAAAGGTAGCATTATTACTACAAATATACTGAGGGGAAACTATTTCAATTACTAGGAGACTATGCAACTCCAAGTCTATTTATTTCAATTTATTCAACTGTCTTGATATATGCGTGCATAGAACTTTTATAAAGAATGAATAAATTCACCTTGAAATTGTACCAAGTGACTTTGGCCGGGCCAGGCTGTGCAATGGAATCAGAATCACACCTGAAATAAGCCCTGACAATGCTGATCAAAACAAAGTGGCTCCTCATTTATTAAAGTGACAGCTCAGCAATGGTTTCAGCCAGGGGCTGACGTGGCCTGGGGTGTTGGCTGTGGCTTGGGGTGAGAGCTGCAGCTAAAAGCTTTTTAGCCAGTTGTGCACTCTGAAGCTGCATCTGACGGCGTGACATTTCCTGGGGCTGCTGCACCTGCCTGGATGGCTGGCAGCTGGTGCCAGCACTGTCACTCTGTTCACACTGTTGTTCCACGAGTGACAAGTTTGCCCTGGGACTACATGCATGAAATTCATCTTTTCCCTCTTTGTTATGAGCAATCCAGCCAGGGAGAAAACAGCTTGGGTCACACACATGCACAAAATGCACAGGACACTCATTTTGCAAATTTATCATCAACTCCTCAACAACTGAAATGAATCATCACTGGAAATACAATTTAAAACATACGAAATATTTGAAAGTTTGAGCCTAAGAATTTCAGTTTCTAGTATTCATAAAACAATAGGTTTAGTGGTACTGTCCTTTGAATGTTCATGTGCAGGATTGCTATAGCAACTCATATCCTGCTTTAAAATCAATAGCAATTTGGGCAAGACAAGCTGTTTAACCAGTGTAGCAGGTAGGAAAGTGTTTCCTCAGCTCATTGTAGGTGTTGCTGCAATGGAAGTTTAAATTAAAGGAGGAATCATAAACTTCCTATTTGATTTTGGAAAACAAGGTAGGGGATGAATAACAGTGAGTCTGAATTTGAGGAAGGGCTTAACTGAAAGCAGCAGAGCTCATGAGCAAGTGAAACAATGACCCCAGATTGTGCTCCTTCAGCTTCTGCAAAGAACAGAGTTGAGCTTAAATGAATCTATGCTTTCCTGAAAAGTCAGTTTTAGCTTTCCTGCTGTGCATAAAAGGCCCAATAAAATGCAGACACAAAAAGTGCTTCTCCATTGAGTCATTCTGAAAGGAAAACCCAAAGCAGAGTTAGCACGACCTTGTGTGCAAGTTTCCCTGGTTTTCACTATGAACACAAAGTGGTATTGGCACTAATATATAATGTCCATTTGAAGTTATTATTAAAAGCTTACAGTTCTGAAAGGAATGTAATTCAGTAGGAAAATTTCTTTTGATAATTTTCAAACAGCTGGTTATCCAGCAGTGACTGCAACTGGGCTGGTGCCTTTGGCTCCTCATAACACTCTTGGCTGCATCCATCTCTATCATAGTGCCCATCTCTCCTGCAGACTGAAGAATCCTCCTCTTGATTGACTCTATAGTTCCTTGCCCTGTTCCTTTTCAGTAATCACTATACTCTTACATACAAACTTCCCTTTATCTATGCCTTTACAAAGCAGGTGTAGTATGGAACTTTATAGAGCAATAATGATGGCATAATCTCTATTCCTTCCCTAATTCTTATTTTCAAATAAGTCATCTGAGAGTGGCTGAGTCCTGCACTAATGAAACCACAGATTTTTCCTTATGTCATTCCTGTGTAGCAGAGGAAACTCAGAGCCCACTGCTGAGTTTTTTTTCAGTGTATACCACTTTGTATCTATGAACGTGCACGTCAGGTGTCACTGCCATCTGGAGTGCCCTCAGTATTGAGTGGTACTAACCCTTTGAGGTCCTAAGCCAGATATCTGGTGACTCCAGATGTTAAGCTGACTGGCAGTTTTACAAAGGCTCTTCTGTCCAGACATCCCAAAAACTGACACACTTTAAAGCAAGTCTAAAATAGCAGAGAAAAAACATGGGAAATACGAGCAAGGTTTATGTTGTTCTAATTCCTTGCAACTGTTCATTTATTCCACAAATATTTATAATAAATTGCAAGTATTCCTCAGCTTCAGAACAAACATCATAGTGGACAAACACACTTGGGTGTGTACCCCACAAAAGGTTATAATAGGAAGTGTTTATTTCCTTCTAACAAGATAGTGCTGGTTTCAGGAATTATAATGCAAGTCAGTGCAGGAATGAATATCCATTCCCAGACATTTGTAGGTATTTGCACAAGTGTATCAAATAAGGAGAAAAAATGAAGAGCCACTCAGAATATATATTAACATTTTATATTATTCAGCCTATTCACACAGCAAGATAAAATTACAATACTTGCCTACCATCCTCACACCTATGAAGCTCAATAAACCCTCATGAGTTCCAGTGGAACTACTGCAGAAGTTCCCTACTATCAAGGGAAATCCTTCTAACAATAAAAATTATGCTTTTGGGGAAAAGGTGAAAGGGAATTTGCTAGAAGTACTACATCAATAAGTAGGTAAAAACCCAAGAAAAGCACAGAATGATCCACAGCACAAGTGGTAAAGACTGAATGAAACAGCACTTTGTGATGATTACAACCTACTTTTTTATTACTGTTGCCATATATTGAGCTCTGGGGATTGAGTCCGACAAACAACAACTCTCCTTTTAAGACACATTGTGTTGTGTGAAAATCCTTTAATGGATTTACACTACATTTGTAGGTGGTTAGAGCCTCCCTTCCAAAATAGTCTTCGAGTGAAAATATTTGTTTCCTGTTTTAGACTATTGTGGATTATTCTCTAGCTTGTCTTAGAGAAACTTACTGAAGATTATAATAGTTACATCATTTTCTTAGACCATTAAATCTACAGTCTGGTTTGAAATTAACTCTTCCTTCAGTTTTCATCTCAGCATAGGAAGTTTCTATTGACTTGAGTTTATTTATCCCATCAATCCTAAATTTACAAGCAGCAGGTAGATAACACTCCTCTGCTTTTATTGGCAATAAATAATTTTACTTAAGCCTGGGAAAATGTCCAGGCATTGCACCTGTGTTAAGTTATAGGATTTCCAGAGGCAGTAGGATAAAAAAGTTCATTATCATTTTTGACCCTTGGTGAAAACACTTTTCTCAGTTTTATTGTGTGTTCCTGTCTGGGAAAAGCAAAGCTTCATATTTCAGCCTGTACTTGTTTAGTAAATGACTTGAACTCTCTCGGTGTTTTCACATTTACAGAGCCACACAGGGGAAAGAAATTTCATTTTAACAAAGACCACACAAATGCTGTGCAGGGACAAAAGAAACACCACACAGCCTTGTTCCATAACCAGCAGCAACCCCAAATTACACTCACCACTTCATGTGTGGAACACACAGAGGTCTGATCTCCCCCCTCCAAAATGAATGTCTGGCACTGTGTGTGCCTGGACTACTCCTGCTTGTACCTGAGACATTCACACCCAGAGAGGGCAGAAGCTGTGCAGAGTCTCATTGCAGAGCACCTCAACCCACGAGTTCTCAGGAGCCATGCAGCCTTTAGCCATGCAACACTCTGAAAAGCCCAAGATGGCTGCATTTTTCTGGACATGTAAACTGTCTTGGCAATAAGTCTTCATTATTTTTCCATTGTTTAAGGTTTCTTTTTATCGTGGATAAACCCTTGGCTGACTTTCTTTTGCAGTATATCCCTATGTGCATGTGAGTCACACTGATTCTTTTTATAACATGGAAAATGTGGTTCTTGAAGTGAAGATGATGAAAATACTCACATTCTTTTAGGAAAAAGACTGCAGGTGAGTTGCTGACATGCAGACCCTTGTTATGTTATTTTTACTCCCAAGGGATACTACAAACTTCATTATTCTTTGAATGCCTACCTATGACTGTAACTTTTGCTCTCTCCAAGTCATGTTGCTGGTGTCAGGTTTCAACTTGTGTCAAGTTCCTCTTGAAATTTTTTTACAGTGCATAATGTCAGCTTTTTAAACCTCCCAACAATGTCCTCAATTTAGTTTAATTGTCTTCTTGCAGGTGTCAGAAACCAGCTGACAGTTGTTCTTGGAAGTCTTGCCTATTAGAACAAGGCTCTCTGATCTTTTCACTGTGGCTGACACACATGTACTAACGAACACCTTGACAGCCACAGCACTACCATTTGTCACTTATTTCGGCAGCTTTACAAATCACCATTTACATCCTAACTGGAATATCATACTCTAAGGAAGAAAAATTCTGTTATGCTCATTCCTTGTCCTGACTAGTTCATAGATCAGAGCATTAGATTGCACCTCATTCCTCCTTGCATGACACACAAGCTCAGAAAGCCATTCCTCATTCTGAACTAATCAAAGGTGATGCTTCCTTTCTCCTCATTCCTTACATTTTTCTTTACAACTCACAGAAACAAAAATATTCTTTCCATAATGTCCGGTTTTATTACTGTGCTTGGATAAGTTTCCTGCAAGAAAACAAAGGCAGCATGCTGTGCTTTAAAAGCTGTGTCCCTGTTTGCAGTTAACTCGTTCAGTCTCAGACATCAGTGCATGTGTTTATGTAAGTACTGAAGTAAGTACTGGAGCTGAAAAGAGATTTGCAAACGCCCAGGAGGCAAATGGTTTCATTAAAGCTGATAGTCAAAATCAACTTTCTAGAGGAAGGGTTATCTGTCTCTTCTAAACTCCTTATTACAGCCTGACAGCTTGTGAAAAAAACTGGCTAAACAATCCCTTCATGTATGTTTAGCAACTGACAGTTTTCTAGAACGTGGGAGGTTTTGTTTGCTGTGTTGTTTTTACATTGCTGTTTAGCAGAACTACAAATCCCAGCAGGGGTCAATTAGTGTAGCTGTAAATGTTTTTATGGTTGTCACCTAGCTCTTATCCTTTAAGGCACCATGTAACACCTCAAACTGAAATGTAAGCACTTCCCTTCACTATGTTCTGACCTTCGGGCTACTAATTTTTTCATGAAGAAAAGGTTAGTAATTCCCTCTGCTTAAGCACATGCCCACAGGTGAGAATCTTCTACGTCTGGTCACTGGTTCCTGACCCTCCAGCCCCTACAATCTTTTTGACTGCACTAAACTCAAAACTGACTCTCTGCACTATACACCTTTTTCTCTTAACTTCCATCGCATCTATAGGTCACAGTCTTGGTCTCTGCTGATTTCTAGAGGACTAAGTTGCACCTTACTCGCTAACATGCAGTAGTAGCCATCCAGAATGCAACAATATTAAGGAGATAAAAAATGCTTCTCTCTTCTTACCCTCACAGGACTGTATTTTGTACTTCAGAGTCCAACATTCAGTGAAAAAGACAGATTTCTTCCTCACTGTTAATCTGAATATTGTGTTTGAATCATTTGGATGTTTCACATCTAGACTCACTTATTGCCTTTCCCACCTGATTCCCCCCTCATTGTCATCTGACCTACCAAGAAATACACCAAAAGCAATCCTGTCACAAATTCAGCTGGAGAGGAGCAATCGGCACAGATACAGCACAGTCCAGCCTGAGCTAACATGAGCACAGACAGCTAAACTTCAGCTATTCATTCCAGCCAAACTTCTTACATGTGAAAGTCTATTTGCCCATTTCCTTTTAATGTCTCCAGTCCTCTCCTCTAGTGCCCATGGAATTCTTGGAATTACCTCCATATAAAAGACTGAGATGGACACACACCAGGTGATTCTGGCAGTGCTGGGTTAACAGTCAGACTTGATGAACTGAGAGGTCTTTTCCAACCTAAATGAGCATATACTCTGTGATTCCCTAAAAAGCTGAAATTCAAATGTGTTTTTCCAAAGTTAAAGTACTGCTTTAGTGCTGCACGCTAAGAATGATTTGTCAGGGTAAGTTTCATGAAATGGTGGGATGATTCACTAACCCTCTTTTTATGAATTCAAAATACTTCATGACGAATGGGGCAGCAAATGGGCTTTTTCATTCCAAACAAAGACAAGCTGAAACCTTTCAAAATTCCTCACAACAGCACTTTATGCCTCTGAACAGCTAACAGTCAGGAGCAGGGAAATCAGTCGGGATGACAGAGTCACAGAAGAAAGTATTTCTTAGTCTTTGAGACAAGGAAGGTAAAGGAAAAAAAAATTTGAACGGGTGTTGCACTTCAGCTTTTTCACTTTAAATTCAATTATTAACTAGGTCAGAGACACAGACTGGCTAAGCATGTTGTGCACAGAAGTTGCAGGGATAAAAAAAATTATCATTAATAGTTACTTTTCACAGAGAACTAAAAAGTTCCCGTAGGGGAGGCAGAAAGGTTTCCACCCTGGAGAAGGAAAAAACTGGACAAGATACTTCAGCGAAATCTGGATGACCCAAAAACAAGCTCTCATCTGAAGCAGGGCCAGCAACTGCAGCTACCCACTCACCATCTGGACAACTTTTTTGATTTTTTTTTAAAATATCTATTCCACACCTGCTTTTCTGTCTTTGATTTGTTGTTTTTTTTCTACAAGTATACTGTTTTATTTTTAAAAAGCACACATAATCAAAACAGCATGATCAATTCTCTTTATAATCTATCTTTCAGTTTTCATAAAAATAGTGATAGATAAACATTTGCTTAAGTAAAGACTTGCTTTGTGTGCAAATGATGACTACAAAAAAGCACTTAGAAAAACAGATCAGCAGTATTTTCACTGAGAACAGAAACATGTTTGATAAATAATTCATTTATACCTACTGTGCATAATAATCACTCTTCTTAAGCCAGTATTTCTTGGAAAAAAATCATCAGTCAACAATTTGTCTGGAAACATGACATGCAGCCTCTCTCACACTGGGAAAAATCTAAACATCCATAAATAAGAGATCTGGGCTTATTAAAAAAAAAAAAAAATTGAACTGCTTCAAAACCTTGGTTTTCTTGCAGGCTTTGCTTATTGCAGAGCATCTACTCCAGATTCTATTTGAGCACATATGTGCATGCCTTGATAAGGCTTCTGCCCCTGCAAACCTGCGCTGTCCTTGCTCCCAGCCCTGACATTCAAGGGAGTTATCCTTGGTGCTCAGCACTCACTGCTCGACATGGGCTAAAAACAACACATGAGAGAGGCACTGCTTTGGTATTTGCAGTGATTACAGCTCACCATTTCTGCCAAGTTCAAGCAATCTGAACACCTGAGAGAAATATTTGCTAGTCTGGAGGGTGACTGCTTGTGTTCCCTGGCATCACCTCTCATAGCTGACAAAGTATGGGAGCCACAGAACTTCCCTATCCAAAAAAAGAGAAAGATGAAGGAAATATCTCTCAGTGCTTGGACTCCACATAAGCTCACATGTAAATTACTCAAGAAAGAAAATACTGCTTGTAAAATTGAAGTTTTGATAGTTAAACCTTATTGCACCTATTACTAAGAGCAACAGCTACATAAGTATATTGTACCAAAGGGTCTTGACTAATTTTTGTTCAGATCCTTCTTTGACCAAAGCAGCTGGTGGCCCACATGTCAAATTTCACTGTTCTTTTTTCTATTGCTAATCACCAAAGCAAGAGTCCTAGCAGAAAATCAGGTTTGTTAGGTGACCTGAAAGCATGTGGGTTTATTTTCTTCTAGAATACATATTTAAGATTTAAACACTCCTAGAAGGAAAACCAAAAACCAGCAGAGAACCATACATCTAGTTTGTACAGATGCACATCCTTCAATACAGTCAACAGGTGTATCCCAAACCAAGCTGAAATCAAGTGGTCTTTCAGTTGGTTTTGAATGAACTCAAAGTTCAGCCAGAACCAGAATGAGCTTCTCAAGAGACCTAATGATGCTCAGCAATCATAATTTGCTGAGGGACTGGGGACCAGACACCCAGTTGCAGGGGTACTGGGCAGTGCAGCTCAGTGACAGGCACAGGGACAACTGCAAGGGCCAGGAGGGTCCAATGCACACACTGAGCTGGAAACCTGACTATTCACAAAGCAGGTACTGGGGAAGTTATAAAGCATAAACCCTTGTTCAAGGCCACAAGCTGCAGGCTTTGCTTTCAGCCTTTTACTGATGTACAAGGACAATTCTTGCATAACTGATATGTAGTTTATGTACGGTATGTTTTGCAATAACATCTTATGTTAAATTGCTCTAATTAACTTATCCCAAAGGCTTTTGTAATGAATAAGAGACCCATTTTGTTAGGGACATTTCAACCTTTATGAAAAATGTAAGAAATTTCATTATCCTCCACGTAAGCACTTTGAGAACAGAAGCATCATAGGACAAAGTGTGAACACAAGTTCACATTAAATCTAGGTGAGGCAGGGCAGTCACTCCAGCACACTCAGGAAAAACAGAGAAATCACATTTTAAAGAGAGTAAAACCACTTGGATGTAATGAATTTAAAATATATTACATTATTGCCCTAATCTGGAAGCCAGGTACAGCAATAAATAAGAAAGCCAGTGAAGAGGAACTGGAGAGACCCCTGTAAAGATCTGAGGAAAATGGAGGTAACTCCCCAAGAGCTTCTCACCAGATGTTGGCAATTTCACTCTGTTACACCGTGCAAAGCAGATCTCTATTTCTATGACCTGAGAAAGATTAATGTGCTGCAGTCAACAAATTACAATTTGAATAATAAATTCCAGGTTTCACCAGTCATCTCGAACCTTGATGAGGTAAAAAACGAAAGACCACCATAATAAATCATTTCACATCACTTAAGAGAAAAATATCAAATAAAAAGATATGGCAAAGCAAATGCAACATTTTTAACTGAATCCCAGCTATGTTTTCATTCTAGCAGGAGGATATGTGCCACTGCTTAAGCAGATTGATGATAATTTAGTCATATGATGCTGGAAGGTCTTGGCTAGTTGCCAAATGATTCTGTCTTCTAAGCAGCTATCCCTTTGGTCCAAAAAAAGTGAATCAGAGGATATTTACATTTTGGGAGGGGCTCTATCTCCTCAATCAAATTTCTTGCTATCATTTTCCAAAAACCTATAAAATGTCAGAAATAATTACAGCTATATACTTTTAATACACACAGTTTCTGAATGATGCAGAATTTCGTGAAGCCTTCAGTGTCTGTCATTACCATAAATTAACTTCTTAAAACTATGCCCAGATCTCATTTCAGTGCACAGGAGCTAAGTGAGATGAGGTAAGCCCTTGGCTGTCCACCCCATAATTAAATCAATCACTGTACACAATTTTTTTTTACCTTTGTGTAAAATATATTTTGCATGCTTGGGTAACAATCTATTTAGCATATCAGAGGAGGCAAGGATTAATTTGGAAAGATATCAGAGATCCCAATGAGTCCTTAGAACTCTGCTGTCTTAGGAGCTAAAATTAATTTACAGATGTCCTAATTGTTAATTCATTGAAAACACAGTGTATGAGGAAATGCTCTGGAATGTGACGGTTCCTTCAAAGGGCAAACCAGGGAAGTTGTGCATTTGCATGAAATAATAAACAGAACTTAAAATACATCAAAAGAGATGCTGTCTACATACTTGTACACATGCCTGATGAACTGCACCTCCAAACAAGAAACTTTCGAGAAAACTGAAAGTTCCACAAGGACAAAAACTGAAAGTTCCACAAGGACGAAAACTGAAAGTTCCACAAGGACGAAAACTGAAAGTTCCACAAGGACGAAAACTGAAAGTTCCACAAGGACAAAAACTGAAAGTTCCACAAGGACAAAAACTGAAAGTTCCACAAGGACAAAAACTGAAAGTTCCACAAGGACAAAAACTGAAAGTTCCACAAGGACAAAAACTGAAAGTTCCACAACGACGAAAACTGAAAGTTCCACAACGACAAAAACTGAAAGTTCCACAAGGACAAAAACTCTCCAACCTGTGCCTACGGAAGACGCATGAGCTGGAGGGGACAACCTGCCTAAAGAGGTGCAGAGGAGCAAGGAGGGGGAACTCACACATGGGCAGTTTTACCAAGCTCAGGGAAAGGACTTTTGCACAGGTACACTCAAAATGCAATTTTGACATGAAACAATTGTTTTTTAAATTTTTTTTATTTCCACCAAGAGCTTTGTAGAGAAAAAATAAACTGCACCATATGCTGGGCTTTGCAAAGGATTTAAGGTTAAGTTACTACTGCCCTTCCCAGGATATAGTTATATTGCTGGAAACCTCAGACCCAAAAGGCACAGAAAGGTGCATTTAATAAAGATGAATGTACTTATATAATTTTTCACTAGCCTGAGCAACTACTCAGACTCCTGTTCGTGCTTTCCAAAGGAGGGTCCTTGCAGCGTAACTGCTGCTCAAATGCCATGGCTAAATCGTGGTGCTGGACTTCAGCACCATCTCAGAAACACTGCTTGGTTGATGGTATCAAGATGATTATTTTCCCTTGACATCACAGAGAGAAAATAATAGAGGAGATGCATTTTAAAACCAACTATTGCCTGCAGATAAAATGGTGATCTGACCCTGTTAGCAATTTCAGTTAAACCCTGAGAAGTACATCCTTAGCTATGCATGTACAAACACACAAAACCCCCAGCACAGTTCCAAATCCTGCCTGCTACAGGTTGGTTTGGACTTTTTATTTGTTTTTAACACCTACCATTATATTACTTTAATGTATGAAGGAAAGTTATAATGAAAACCATGTAAATCCAAGTAAAATATTGTTGAAATCACAAGACTAAATAACAGAATATTTTCTGTAGTGGTTTTGAGAACTGTATTCCAAAACACCAGAAATACCTAGAAATAATCTGTTTATTTCAGATTCATGTGCATGGGCCACAAGTCAGAAATCTTTACTATCATACACAAAACTTCACAGTCTGTTACACATTTACTGTTTGAGATTTCAACTACAGAGTTATTGCATTCAGGCACTGAGTAAAAATTCCTGAGCAACCCTGGGATCTACATTGTATTTTCCTGGACAATGATGGCTGAACAGAACAAAATACATCTCTGGAGGAATATTCCCAGGCCCCTAAAAGGTTACTACATGTGATCTACCTTAAGGAATGGCCAGTAGGCACAGGGGTAGAATGCAAGAATTGTTTGAACTTTCTTGGAATCTAAAATGATTTACAAAGACATCAAACCTTTCCATTTACACATGTGTGTGAGCACACACACATATGTGATATACATCTTATACGTCTGTTTATGTTGGAGCACTTTTCTCCAAAATAATTTATTTTTAAATAAATATTTCACAATATTTGCACTAAAATAGTTCTCAACAATTATTTATTTAAAGCAAATGAAACCCACACAAAGCAAATCATCGGCTCCATTTGTTGCATTTAGCAGAGACTCACATTTTCACTTAATTGGAAGACTATTTCCCTTTGTTTTCCCTCCCTATGAGCAAGAATTTCAATACATTGCATTTGAGAAAGGGCATTATATTCTTTAAATAAAGGTTGTCACTCAAATAATCACTAAGCATTCATGTGTAAGGCCAATGTGGATCAAACATGAACTGCAAGAATCATGACAATTGTTTTTACATACATCTTTCACTGAATTTGAGAAAAATCCTGTTTGTGAGTAAAACTGGCACTTCCAGGATAATTGCAAGAGATGACTTATTTCACAATCTAGGGCATGTGAAAAGTTTTCAGTCAGCATCATGTTCAATGTGGAGTATTACAGTAATCCTGTAGCTGCTTGATTGGTCCATCAGAATCTGACCCAGTATTTAGGTGGGCATTGATGAAAAGTGGGCATCAGGAGTTCTTCCAAAAGCACTGATCTAATGTCTTTGGCTCCAAATCATAATTAGTGTTTAATTCAGTATTTTGGATATCAAACTACAAGCTTGTGCCATATTAATTTGGTTTAAACAGTGGGATATTTAGCCTTTAACTAAGAACACACACTACATGTACTGTTTCAGAAACAAAACACATGCAAGAAAAGGATCAGCCCTGCAGTAAAAGCCCTCTCTTCTTTTAGTCTCCTCTCTTCTAATCCTTCCAAGAAAAATCCAAAGCAAAAAGCCAATGATGTCAAATTAGGAATTCACACAGAAGGCATGGGAGTGTCTAAATTCCACACAGAACCTTGGCAAAAGAATCAAGTTTTGGATGAAAAAAAGGACACTTAACAACCTTTAAAAGAAAGAGTAGACAAATAGCAAGTGTCATGACTTTCAATGCAGCAGGTACATTTTTCTTCCCCGATTTTCACACCTGGCTCATTGGGCACCAGTAGCCATAGCAACCCCCTGGGCATGGCAGGGATCCCCCAGTGCTGGGCTGGGTCTGCTATGCCTGCTGGGCAAGTCACCAAGTGTCTGCATTCATCAGGAGTCTCCTCTAAATCCCCTTTCCTCTGTCCCCCAAACACACATTAGGGGCCTTTGTCTTCTTTATAAACTCTAATTCCCTCCCTCTCTCCCCACTAGTTGGAGATTGAAACCTCTTCCCTTGCTGAGGGCACTTGGTCTGTTCAACCGGAGAAGAGACTGAGGGGGGACCTCAATGCAGTTACAACTTCCCCATGAGGAAGAGGAGTGGCAGGCACTGATCTCTGCTCTGTGGGGACAGGGACAGGACCTGAGGGAATGGCCTGGAGTTGTGTCAGGGCAGGGCTGGGTTGGCTATTACAGAAAGGTTCTTCCCCCAGAGGGTGGTTGGGCACTGAACAGGCTTCCCAGGGCAGTGGGCACAGCCCCAAGCCTGACAGAGCTCCAGAAGTGTTTGGACAACACTTTCAGGCACAGGGTGTCACTCTTGGGGATGGTCCTGTGTGGGGCCAGGAGTTGGACTCAATGATCCTTGTGGGTCCCTTCCCACTTTGCATATTCTGCATTTCTTTGATCATAGGGCAACCTAAGGCAACAATGCAATGGGACACCATTAGATCCAGTCACACACTGAAAGGACACACACCCAAACTCAAGATTGCTGTATTACCCTTCAGAAATATTGCAAAAGAACAACAGAGTGAAGCTGGTTTTAAAGGAGAACAGAGGCACCCATCCCACTGGAACACACTGCAACTGCAAATATCACATGAGAAGTTTTTTACCTATAAAGCTTTACTATATATATTGATGAGACTTCCATATTCACTGTAACAAAACCTCTACAGCAGCGTGGCCACTCATGCATGAACCATTCTGAAACACAAGTGACACAAACACAGCAGCTCCATTTGAAAGGAGTACTAGCTCCTAGCACCAGAAATAAGCTGCTCCACCAACAAAGCTTTCCAGAAGATCGAGCTGGAAATAAAACAGATCAATTCACTAACATTTATCAACTCTCTATTTTAATAGAGCTTCTTATTCAAAAGCACCTCACAAGGAGTCACTGGAATCCTTGAGGTAACTATGACTATGTTTTTGCAAACACCAGCAGAGAGACTAAAGGCTCAGAGACCTGATGGTGTGGTGGTGGCTCAACACATTTTGTAGCATTTGCTCCATTTCTCCTCACTGTTCATGACAAATCAAACAGCAAAAGTGTGTTTGAAATGTAAGGATGTTCTGCTCAATTGATTTATCTCTCATTTTCCCACAGTAAGTGTGTGCACATAGACAGATTTCTGAACAGGTTGGGCCATCCTCACTGCATCACACCTGGGCCAAGCCCATGTTTCAGACAAGAATATTGTGGCCTGATGTGGAAAACATGCAACTTCCATATACAGCACATAACATTAACCACCTTCAAATTTATCTTTGATATCAAAAGAAACAAGATCTGAATGGATCTGAATTGTGGATCTGATGTTTTCAGTAGATACAGTTACTGCAGTGTACAAACCAGCATCTCAATATCAATGACTGATTTCATTGTCTTGCTGGTGTTTCTACAGGAAAGCATTAGCAGGAACTCCTTTTGTCCATAAAAAGTAATCACAAGAATAAAAAGAAAGTTGAAATTAGCTTGGACAAAAGTTACAGAAACTAAATGAAAGAAATGCACGGACTCAAGAAGTTCTTTTGAGTGATTAGGATGATATAATCAGGGCTACAACTTTACAAAAAACTTAAGCCAGTAAAGCAGATGAAGTCTGACAGAAAGCTTGTTTCCAAAAAATTAATAATTAATAGCAGTGCCCAAGGAATTATTAAAATATTCAGAGTTCATTTTAGAACTTTGAGAAGGCTGACCCAGAGCAGATTGTTGGCAAAACAGTAATAAAGAGGTTTTGTGACATAAATAGGAGCATGACAGGATCGTATCTCACAAATATAGAAAAAGAGATGTAAACAACTGAAAGAGCATTGTGAGAATCTGGCCAATATGAAACTTGAAATGTAATGGAAATTTTAAGAAGACAGCTGTTAAATATATCCCTAAATATAATCCCGTGCCCCACTTCATCTCCTGAACACTGTGTGAACATACAACAGGTAACACTAAATTTTGCAAGTAGTTTATCCTGGCAGAAATCACATTGATGCAAAATATGTCCTTTCCATGCTTAGGTACTCACATCTCACCTCCCCTCTTCGCAGTCTCCCTTGTGCAAGTCTTCAAACCATTCTGAAAAGACCCATACAGGGCATCAATGGGTTTCAAACCAAACCAGGGAATGAGGAATAAGAGCAGCTTAAGCCATAGCAACATCTCATTTGGTTCATTTCAGAGTCAGCTCAAACGGATGGAAGGGAAGCAAAAGCTTCCTCCAGAGGCAGGATTAGATTACCTTTAAGTGCTTGTGGAACTATAACATATACTTAACATTTCAAATAGTTTGAATAGGTGTCTTCTGCAAATTATAATAAGCCCTAAAAATGTCACCTAGTATAACTATCATCATGTCTGCTGTAGGTACAACACTACGCTGATAAAGCAGTTGATTTTAGAGATAGAGGTTTTCCTAGTTCCTAAATAAAATAGAGGCATCAGTATAATGATGTTAATATATTTACACTGGAAATACATTATTGCATTGAGCCAATTTGCTCATAGAGAAGCCTTATTAAAATAAGATTTGACTAATGTTTCTATCAGGCAATTTCTGTGTGTGTGTGGCTCAGCTTCATGAACGAAGCTTTGGGCAGGGCTGTCCCCACGTGGGTGTGCCCTTCCAGCCTGTGCAGTGCATTTCAGGTGAGGCTCAGCGTGCACAGAACTGGCCCCACCGTTTCAGTCCTGAGGTTCATCTGTCACGGCCGAGCGAGCTTGGACAGGGACAGTGAAGTCCTCAGGACTAGAACCTACAGCCCCCGGCATTTCCCAGGAGGTCTCCCATCCAAGTACTAATCCGGGGCTGACCCTGCTGAGCTTCCAAGATCTGACAGGATTGGATGTCAGGGAGGCTTTTAACTGCCAATTTCTAATATGAGGAGAATTTGTACTATAAATCAAGACTACTCCTCAGGGTTGTCTTGGCCTGCATTTGAGGGGTACATTGTGTGTGTGCAAACTAGGGAGCGAGGGATCAATAGTGGCTCCCTGCAGTGTGTGAGACGCACAGCTCAGGAAGATCATTCTAAGCAGGAATTTTACTAGGGAATTCTATGTATAATAGCTATAGGCTCCTTGGTTTAGATTTACAAAGGAAGTTTATATTCCAGAAGACAACAGAACAATGCCCTGTTCCACCTGGTACTCTGCAAACACTCTGTAGGAGAATTTTTCTCCTGTAGATCTTATTTAAATGAAACATGAGAAAAGAACCAGACAGAACACTCTAAGTCACTTAGCCAATACCATTTAAAAGGACAGTTACCAGACCACAATTTACTTTTACTTTTGACATTATTAGACTGACTCTAAGCAGAAGTATGTCTGTGGATTTGATATTTTAGATTTGAATACCTAAAGTATATCATTACTAACATTATTTAAACTTTAAGCCTTTATTAAAAAATTAGAGCTTCCACGGGACACTCAAAGTGAAAAACCAAAGTTACATGAACAAAAAAAGAGAAAATTAAGATAGAAAACATCACGCTGACATACAAACTACAGACATGTGTCTGTGAGCTGGTCCCACAGTGAGAGAAGGGCAACTGCAGGGAACAGTCAGACTTGCAGTGTGAGTACCACCTGAGCAAGTCCAGCAGTGTGGGGTGGTACAGAAACCTGTCCCTGGGGGCAGGCACTGACTGAGGAGCAGCTCAGCATTTGAGGCAAATCTGTTCCCCCCCATCATGAGGGAGAGTAATCTCTTCATGTTTGAAAAGGTCATTTCTGAGCCTCCTACAGCCTTTTCCTTTCATAGTTTTGGAATGTTTTAGATTATAATTTTATAATCGTTATATATTTTACATGTAAATCAGGTGGTTAGGGTAGAAAAATCAGTATAACACACTAGCAGAATAACTCTAACAGAAGGTAAGATTTAAAGAGACAATATGGAAAGCAAAAGCATAGGCTGGTCTCAACAGAGCAGCTTATCTTCTGCTTTATTCCAGAGCTCTTTTGTGGCAATTTTCACCACTCTAAACAGCTGGCTTGTAAAAAGCCTAAAAGTGGCTACATTAGTCAGTAAATTGGTAAAATCTCTTGTTTTGATGCACTGCCTGCTGACAAGATACAGGAAGCTACTTTTTACAATTGGAGCAAGCAAAGGCTTTGGTTGCTGTGACATTCCCTGCCTTTTTCATTTCCTTGTTTTCTGCCAGTTTTATTAGGCAATGAAGATTAAAGAGTTATTTGACACTGATTAAAAGAATCATTCAATTTAGATTTTGTGCATACTAAAAGCCAAAGTGAGTCCTGCAGATGAATCAAACCCCCAAAAAATTCAAACTACTATATTTTGTCTTTGTAAAATAAAACAATTTCAAAAGTTATCAGCCAAAGATGTTAATCAAATTAACTGGAAACTATAAAGGTGGATTTTAAAAGAAAAAAAAAAAGAGTATGAGATATTTTGCACTTAAAGCACTGAACAATAATAAGCTTCCACCTGTTAACATATTAATAATGCTGTTAAGAATATGATGTGCTTGACACTGTGCCACAGATTTCATAAGCCTATGCAATTTCTTATCTGTCAAGAAGCACTTTATAGCTACTGCTAGAAATGTAAGGTAGAAGGGGAGAAAGAAGAAAAAAAAATACTGCATTAAGACTTGAATGAGATTGTGAAAATCCAGTCACTTGACTCATTTACCATCAGGTTTCATATATTGGAAAATATATAAAAGCCCAATGGTGCATCAGGAAATGGATTGTACTGAGTGACCTCACAGAACTTTTCCATCTGTGCCATTATTAATATGATGCAGACACCGTAAAACAGACCTGGCAAAGAAATAGATGTTCTCAGTGAGATGATGGATAAGAAGGGAGAAGATAATGCTGATAGAAACAATTACTTGGTATAACAAGCAGGGGAATTTGGTAAAAGTGCTATGATGTAATGAGGAAGATAAGTTGATATTCCTAAAAGTCAAATTATTAGATTTGTAGAGCTAAACTAATGACACTTTTCTCTGGGTTTCTTGCTTTAAATTCCTGATTGCCACCATTTTCTGTAAGATTTGGACTACACAAATTGATTGAAATGTTTTGCTGTACTAGATATGTGAAATTCACATTAGTTTTTGGGTTACAGAAACTAGACAAAATAATTTGCTATTTCATTCTGCTTTGTGAGTCAAATATTTACAGAAATGTACACCTCAAGTCCCCAAGACAGTAATCAGGGCAAAGTTTGTGCAGAACTTAAGAAGTAACACATTCACTATTGTAGCAAGTCCCTCGAGGCCAAGCTTGATTGTTTATTCAGCAAGTCTGCTCAGCAACCTGTAGTGCTAAAATGAAAAAAAAAAAAACAACTTGTAGAACTTTGTACCCAAATACAGTAAAAGGGGACCTGGACTACAGCAGGTGCCTGGGGGAAAACTTGAAGAGGAATTAACTTTAATATGTGTTGATGATTAAAGCAATTTTTAGTCTAAGTAGAAGTGTCAGAGGATGAGACCCTTCTATGATAAAAAGTAATTTTAGGGTAAATGAGGATCAGTTAGTGACACTGTGTGCTAGACAATACTGAGGAGATTGTGCATGCTGTACAGCAGCTTTGTGGACACTGTAGGACAGCAAGTAAAGAAAAACGTAGTGAAAAATGCAATCATATTCAGCACAACTTCATCTTAAGGAAACTGCAGGTCTAGCAAGGTCAATCAAGTGACATCTGTGACAGCCTCAGGTCCCCCTCGCTGCCTCTGCCAGGGAAACACCACACTGCTTCTCACACAGGGAGCAAGTGCCACCTCCTCGATCATTTTTCTGACACTGTGGCCTCAATCATTTGCCCTGTCAACTGTTTAAGCCTCCTCAGCTGGGAGCCTGGGTGAGAAGAGCCAGCAGTTCACCTCTGCTATCAGGTCAAGCCAGGGAGAAAGCAAATTACTGCAGAACTTTTCTTTCCAATGCCTTAATCCTACCATTGGTCTGCACTGTCAGCCCCTTGGGGTTCTGACTAAGACAAAATAGGAAAAATACAGACCATCTTAAAAAAAAATAAAATCTAAGTTATCCTTTGCTGAAGTGCTGGTTTTGTTTGCCACAGCTCTGCATTGCTCCAGGCTGCACACACATCTTCCCTCCCTGTATTTTACCTGAGTGCTCCTGCTGTTTTAAGAAGAGGTTCAAGCACAACATGATCTGCTCTTCCCACATTTGCAACGATGAGTTTTTCAATCAACTTGCTTTGGTAATGGTTGGCCTCTTCTACTTTTGCTTTGGTTGAGAGAGCAATTTTAATTACAGAATCACAGAATATGCAGTTGGAAGGGACCCACAAGGATCATCAAGTCCAACTCCTGGCCCTGCACAGGACCACACCCAAGAGCCACACTACACGTGCCCAGTAGCATTGTCTAAATGCTCCTTGAACTCTTTCAGGCTTGGTGCTCTGACCACTCCTCTGGGGGGCCTGTTCCAGGGCCCAGCTGTACAAATTGAACATCTAAAGGTGCTGGGAGAAAAAAAAAGCTCATGGGCAATTAGAGCTACATTCATAATGAAGTTTGTTCACAACAGAAGTGTTTTAAGTGTTCATTCACCCTGGAATTGGGAGCAATGTAATACATCTAACCAATACCAGCTAGAACAGCTTGGATGGTATCTACACAAATGAAATGTTAGCACAGTCAATCTGCCATTAATATACAAAGTGAAGTGTTCCTGATTCACAGGTTCAGTATACCAAAATGATCTACATGCAGACATCCTAGAGCACAGCAAAATGGGGAAAAACTACAGGATAGGTTGTTGCAAATGATAACTTCCAGAGAGTCACACAACCCTGAAATAAACACTTTTCTGTAACATTTTCCTTTTTTTCCCTTCTTTTTTTTTTCCCCAAACCAAGGAAAAGCACAATGCCACCTGCCAGATTTTTCAGGGGGAAAAAAGAATCTTTCACTTTAGATGTCTGTTATCAATCCTTAAGCATCAAGTTTCAGTAACAGCTATTGCTCCTGCCTTCCCTAACACAAGTGCACTTCTGTGCTGAGTTCCTGTGTAAATAGAAATGCATTTTACTACACATCAAAGGAAGTGCAGATGCATTTTTAATTGTTTCAGCACAGAAGGGAATGTTTTAATACAATCAGCTTAGACATGAATTAACTGATACTTATGTACTGAGTAACAAAGCTCATTAAGCTTGCATGTCATAGCCATGGTTATCCACCTAAGATCATCCAGAACTTTCTTTCAATTGCAGAAACAACAACTACTTGAATTCATAAGAAATGGGCCCCCAAAGCTTTATATAGTTATTAAAATACAGATTTTTAGCCCTTGCTCACTTTCACTAGCATTTCATTCCTTTTCAGTCATTGCTGAATCAGCAAGTTCCTGTTCAGAAGTTGATTAACAACCTCAGAGTACACTCTACACCAGGCAAAAATTGCATAGAATGGTTTGAGTTAAAAGGAACCTTAAAGCTCATCTTGTGTCAACCCCCTGCTATGGGCAGGGACACCTTCCAGTAAAATAAGTTACTCCAAGCCCTGTCCAACCTGTCCTTGAACATTTTCAGGGTTAGAGTACCCAAAATCTCTCTGGCCAACCTGTGTCAGGGCCTCATCACCCTCACAGGGTGCTCATATACAAAAACTTTCATAGAAGTTTCATCAAGGAGTCCTTTGAGTTTGGACATGACTTTTGGAGTTCAGACAGGTGAAAGCTTCCTGAAAAAAACACTGTTTTGTGCCACCAGCTATCAGATTTGGCCAGCGTTAATAAAGCTGCAGGCTCCCCCAGGGTGCAGCTGTAACTGAGGGATGTGCTGTCTCTGTCTCCAGGGTGAACCCCCATGCCCCAGCACCCTTCAGGTCTCAACTGCCTGCACACACCTCGGCAAGGTCTGCTCAGTCTCTCAGGTTTCAACCAAAACCACAACAGCAGGCAGAGTAATAGGGAGGGCAGGCAGAAAGAGGGAAATGATCTCACTCAAACAATGTTTGGAGCCACAGATGTCAAGCTTCATTCCCTTTGCCCTCTGTGTGCTTGAGAGGGACCGTGTTGGCAGCCTCAGCCGCAGTTGGAGCTCGGGTGTCACCCTTTACTCTGCAAAGCAGTCGCTCTCCATGGCCATTCCCTGGCCACTCAGAGCCTGAATCGATACAGCCACGGCTAAGAACAAAGTCAAGCTGCACAAATGTGTGCTGCAGACAGGAGTTCTCTCCCTAAGGTTTCAGCACCGGCCACAACATACTAATCATTCTGCAGTTGCTCTGCATCATCTGGAAAGTGCCTGCACTTTCAGGTTCAGGATGTGCCCCCCGCCCTCAGCTGAAGATTTAGCAGTTATCAGGTTGCCTGCAGAATTGATAAGGAGCAATGATTTGATATTGCTCATCCTTAAACATTAGTTTTCAATGAAACACAATCATACAAGTGTAAAGAAAAGTCTAATATGCTATTTATACTTAAGTTTGCTGTGGTCTACCAGGTTTACAATGGTTTTATGAGGGCAAATTATGATAACTATTCTTGACATCTTGTTTTGTTTCTAAAAGCAATTTGTATTAAGTAATTGTACTCACTATCTCAGTTTAATTTAAAACTTTATCCTACCTCTACTGAAATGAAATTTCTGCATGTGTAACAAACTTTGTCTCCCAGGTTTTAAACACTGACACACTACCTTTAAACTTACTGTTTTCTGACAAATGAAGATTTTTGAGCCTATAAATTTTGGCTTCCACTTTTCCTCCTGCCTGCAGCATTTTAAAGTGCAGTAACAAGTCTGACCACTCAGCACAATATCTTTGTCAGAATTTATGACCACAAAGATGCACAACACCAGATATTACTTCAATCTAACACAATAATTAAAACATGAGCCATGTTATTTAAAATGCTAGACATGCAGTATTTCTTACACATACAGTATTATTGGCACTTGAAGAGGATTTTCACAGACCTACATAGATTTTATATTGCTTGTACTAGTTTTTATGCAATATATCTTGCACTGCTGAGTTTGACCAGGAGTAGCTGGTCATCTCCATTATGGTCATGTTTCCTCTCTGGAAATCGGGCAGAATCTGGCCAAGAAAATGAAAACACCTACACATTTCTCCTCTGACATGCAATTAGCAGCTCAGTGAGACATTCAGATAGCTACATTAGGAGCAGCAATCGCATCACATTTTCCTGGAGCTAACACTTGCAGGCAGACTCTATTGACATGTTTGGCTCCATGACCTTTCATGACTCGATTTTGGGAGCAAATTTCACCCCCCTCAGGAGAATAGCATTCTGCAAGTTGCCAACTGTAGCTGCAAACTTGTGGCAGTGTGACTGTGCTAGCAACCACAAAGTGAAATATAACACCAGCTGGGCTCCAACGCTTCAGAGAGTGTTCCAATGTAGCATTTCGTTCCTGTGCCCAAACAGGATACCCACAGTATGTCTAACAGCTTGGACTCCCTTTTCTTGGCCTGAAATAATTTTGCATCCTGGCAGGATCCTTCATTCACTCTGCAAATCTCTTTCACTTAATGTTTCCAAAACACCTAATTTTTCACACCACACTTTGCTCATTATTTAGCGCATCCTACATTTCCAGCAGGGAGAGCAAAGTAATTTGAAATAGTATTGCATTATCATATGCCTGTGATTTTCAAAATTTGCATAAAGTTGCTTTTTTGGAGAATTTCAGACTTCAGCTTCGACTAAGCTTTTTATTCATTGCGAAATCTGCTTCCAGCATGAAGCTTAAAAGTTGTTTTGGTTTTGCAGTTTTTCTAAGAGAAGAACAGAAATAACAGATACTGCAGGGTTGACATGGGGCATAGCCAGGCCCTAGAACATTATGCCAAATACTAGACCTTTAATTTCTCTAATTTCATTCCAATCTGGACAGAACCAAAATACATTTGGAGTGCCTGATGCAGAATAGCCCTGTAAGAGAGCAAGACTCATTTTCTTCTTCTTGTATTCAATGGGGGAAACGCTCAATTCTCATTAAACAAAACTTTGACCCTGCACTGGTTCATACTGCAATTTTGAGCAGAGAAAGCACACAGAAGAGTAAGGTAAAACACACACAAAAAAAGGAATTTATTCCTACAATGTGGGGTTCAAGGGGAGTTAAAGATGTTAAACTTGGCATCCTTTAAACCCAATAGAATGAAAAGCAGGAATCAACCAGGCAAAATATAAGCAGAGTATAAATAAATCCTACACACACTAATGACAGAGTAATTTCAAAGTCTTATATTCTTTTCTAACCAAACTGTACAAGCAGTCCCCAGTTATTTTTGGCCAGGTACATTCCCTAGGATTGTGCCTACTCCTAGAGTTGCAATCATTTTCCATTAACATTTTTACCAGGACAAATTATTCACTTAACTTTGCTGAAGGATAATGCAAGAAGCTCAAAATCATGACTGACATAAATGTATTCCAGTCATTTCTGGATTAGAGCTTCTTTCGGGTGATTTCAGTGAGATAGAGATTGGTTCCAAAAAGACTTATTACCCCTACCATATCCTTATGCATAAAGATACAATAATCACAGAATATGAAAAAAAGTGTCGGGTGGAAGGGTGTTAGACCATTTAATCCATTCATTGTAGTTTATGACTCAGAAAGACATTTGCACATCCTGCTCTAAGACTTGCTATATAATGATGCTTCCTCAGTTTCCCTAAGAAATATTTCAATGCATCAGCTCTCTTACTGTTTCTAAAGGATTTTATATGACTAATCCACATTTTCCTTTAAGATATATTCCAAATAAATACCAGAATAGATCCTCATTTCTCTTTGCAGTGACTGACCACATATTTAAAGAGTTCTCATGAGTCTATACTGTTTCCACTACTCTATTCTAACCTAAAAAATGCCAGTTCCTCTCCTCTTTGAAAATACTGAGTTTACTACCTATGATTATTCTTAATTCTCTCCTAGAGCCTCTTCAAGTAATATGAGTCTTATTTTCACAAGTATGATGCCCAAAACTGAATAAAGTTTTCTTTTCAAAAGGTTTATGTTTTATGATTTCATTTTATGCTTCACTCACAGGTGCCAACTGTGACCTTGTTTCTGTGGGGGATTTTTGTGAACCACTGAATATTGGATCATTCCTATGCACTCAGTTTCTTTCCAGAGTTGATTTTTCCTAATTATATATGTTTTTAACCTCATAACTAATATAATCAACATACTCACCTCACTGAATACTTCCCCCCCCCACCAAAAAAAAAAAAAAAACAAAAAACAAACATAAAACTCTTCTCAAGCTCATCATGGTTTGGCCAAAATCTAATGCTATTCTCAAATACATCAATAATTCCTTCTTGTTTGGTACCATCTACACATGTATCATTCATATTTTCCATTTCATTATGCAGAGCACTTATGAAAACAGAAGCATGTTAGGACACACTGAAACACAGTACCAATAGTCCTCAACAGGGGCTGGGACTCACTAAAAATTTCAGAAAATAAAAGGGAGAAAGTTTTAGGCTAATTTTTTATAAATTCACATTGCTTTTCACCAGCTCATCATTCCCACAGCAGGATCAATCTCCCTCCCCTTTCTCCTGCAGGCTCACCCCAAAGCCCCAGGACAGAGGGTCCTTCCTTCAGACACCAAAGTTTAGACTTGGGATTTAAATAGAAGGCAGTAAATGAGAGCTCAGGTTCAGGCTCCAGGTGTACACAGGGTATATCCACACCCACACTAAGTTCAGTGCTACGAATATGTGCAGGTTTGCAATGAACTTTTTAGCAGGTAATAGACTTATATCCTTAAATTCAACTTGGTACGTGATGAAAGAGAGCTCTTCCCACTCAATTGTTTTGCTTTACTTATATCAGTGGGAAAGATTTGTCAAATACTTTAGGTAAAATTTTTCCTACACACTTTTTTTTTTAAATATCCCTCTTATTCAATCAGATTAAGAAGTTTATTTTCACTCCTGAATTGCAAACACCAGTAAAACAAACTAAACAGAAAATCTGATGACCTTCAAGTGGTCAATTTTTTCCAATGACATATTGTGCAAACACCTTTCCTTGCTTCTAACAGCAGGAATGCACTCTGTACTGCAAAAGGCAGAACAAGTCATTATGACTTGCTGGGGAAATGGAGGGATATTACAAAACAATCAACTTCCTTTATTGATTTTACACTTTGCTTGTACTCTATATATGTAGTTCAACAAGCACTGGAGAAAGGAATGAACTCCTGTGACATCATTTTTCACTACCACGTGCTTATTTGTTGAAAGGTCATTTCTAAATTAAAAATTCGAAAGCAAACAATAAAAAAAACCCTTGATGCAGTTAGACACTATCATTTTAATTTATACTTGAAATAATGCTTTCCTGAGCTCATCTTCTAGCACTGTTTCAATAAAGGAGCAGTTATTAACACTTTTGAGCAAGAGTTCACTCAGACTAAGTTACAGTGGGATTTTATGGCTCCAAATGACACATTTTTTAGAGCTGGAGTAATCCAAAATTGTTCAAGCTAATTCTCTGAGTGCTAAAGGAAGTGATAGTCCTTCACCATGCATTTAGCAGTGGTGTTAAACAACCTTCAGCCAGTCTGCCTATGCCTGGAACTCAACATCTTAGGCATTACAAATGCTTAATGAAATCAATTCTCTGAAAGTTCACCTTTAGGTTTTGTACACAAATAATTTTTTTTAATCCTCTGTCCACTTACATCTCCTCCATATAAAAAAATCGTTTACAACTTCTTAAAGAAATTAAAATAAATCATGCTTGTCACACAACTCAAAATAACAGCAGTTGTGCTGGTCACTGGCTGTATTTTGAGCATGGATGTTGTCTGGAAACAGAGGAAGCCTTAGAATCAACAAAATTACCCAATTCCACTGGCCCAACTTCACAGTAGTCAGCTGACTGCCACAGCAGAAGATAATTTGTTCCAAATCATTTTAATGCTATAGAGGCACACTCAGGAATGTTATCTTTGGCAGAAAGGGTACCATGAAGTCTGTCTGGAAGCATCAAATAGCATTTGCACTTAGTGTGAAAAATCTAAACCTACTCTTTTTTCACATTAAAAGTCCAGTCTCTTAAAGGAAATGTATTTTTAGCCTTATCTCCAAGAAGGGCAACTGAGCATTTTCCTACTGCAGCACAAAGTTTACATAAAGATGATTCTAATCAAGTGTCATTGGGATATGATGAGAGGACATTAGGAAGGCTCACCTCTATGGAAACTGAGATCAGTTTTGTTATCTGCCAGCCATAGTTATGAATAATATATTTTCCCCTGTGCATATAGCAGTGACTGATGCACTGATTAATGTGTGTCTCTTCTTATGCCATAGAAGGCCAGGATCTAAAAATACCCTCAGAAAGCCTCTTTCTCCCCCCAGCTCAGCAAACTCATTTCAGCTTCCATTCACATACATCTCTGCAGTCACTGTACAGAAAAACAGCATCCACAGAGCTTTCATATTGAAAAACAACAAGTGTCTTTCTGAATTCCTAAATATTAATCCAAATCCTGCACTTGTTTCACACACTGTGAGCATCAAGGCACAAATGTACCCCCTTGAGAAAGATTTGAGAGAGGATCTACATTAATTCCTATGAATTCTCATAGAAGGACTGGGGCTTGAATAAGGGCACAGAAAGTGTTTCAGAGCAATTCTTTGTTATGTGAATAACAGGGAAACAGGAAGTTTAGCATTGTCAACAATTCTGATCAAGTTTAGACTTTTGAAAACACCTCTCCAATTCATTACTGTATTTTGAAAATTCAGCCTTAAAAGACTTTCTCCTTTTCTCTCTGGATTCTGATTTATCTCAGTCAAAGAGTATAAACTAGGAGTTTAAGGTCACTTACTTTCCTTAATGCAAAGGTACCGATTTCTTTCTGTCCTACTGTGGAGCCAGGGAACAGATTTTACAGAACAGCCAATACTTACACCTTGGATGGGCAAGCACTAAGAATTTTATCATAGTGAAATTGAACTTTCTTGGATCTCACTGTCCTGCCCCACCTTTCACAAAGCACTACAGTACAACCTCTCTGTGAAATATGTTTTTGCTGGTTGTTTATACTGTCTTATGTGTATTTGCACACTCCTGCTTCTGGCATTGATTTTTCATATCCACTACTGAATGTAGAGCTGTAGAGTCAGCCACTACTTATTTCAGACACACCTTAATAAAAGGAATAATACCTTGGTCTCTCTTGCTCCCGTCTCCAAGTTTTACATTCAGAGAACTACAGCTCAACCTACTAACCTGAAGTTTAATACATGGAATACCATAAATATTTTAAAATTATATATAGTCTGCTCTAATTACTTTCTGCTTTTATTATTGACTGAGACCTATAACCCTCATTCCAAGTAAAAATGCTAAAAAACCATTCTGACCTTAAAGAGCTGCTAAATAAATCAGTTAATATATTTTTTGTCTTAAAACTGTCACAAGATATGGATTTCACCTTATAAAATTAGCACTTTGAGGAATAGATTCTGATCACTTTTATACTGGTTTTATACTGACATTGGTGCATTATTCTCAGAAGAGCTATTCCTGATTTACAATACCATGAGAACAGAAACTCCACCTCTGCAGTCTTCAGAAAATGCAAAGAAAAGCCAAAATAGAGCCAGCCTTGACTAAATGTTGGGCTGAGTTCTTAGACTTGCAAAGAAACACCAACCTTTATCCAAAGTGCCTCAGCTGCCTGGGCTACAGCAGCACCTTCCTAAGCAAAGGTTTCCATGGACAGCAAAGTCTTGTCCATGTCATGACACAATCCCAGGGGCGGGCTGAGCTCTCCTGCCAGCACTGGGGGTGTGACAAACACCAAGGGTTAACTGAGGGCAACTGCAGGCAGCACGGGGTGGACTCCAGGGCTGGGCAGATAACTGTCTGGGACAGGCTTCCTGCAGACTCAGAGAGATAAGCATCAGTAGAGATCAATACAGCAAAAGCAAAACCTCAAGAGTTAAATCATACAGCTGCAGCTTAGAAAAAAAAAATCAATTTTTTTTTCCTATCCAGAAAGGTACTAGCAAGATTGTATTTGGGTCAATGTCACTCAGACTTTTCAAATCACTATGGTTTCTTGGACCTTCTATCATACCTATTGCTCCTGCAGTCTCATCTTCTCCTCCCCCTTTCGCTCTAAAAATGAGGAAAGCTAACAAACCAGAACCAAGTGTAACTCAGTTTTCTTCTTTTGTACTCCAGGTTTCCACTAAGCTTCACCCAGGAATCTGACCATGAAAGTCACCATTGGTGCTTCATTCACATGATTTAGTGAAGTTAAAGAAAGTCATCAAAAAGTTACCAGGATAACTAGTTCAATACTGTAGAAAATTTGAGTCAAACAAGTTGGGGGAAAAAAAATTCTTGCTGTAGTAGTCTCTACACTCTCTACCTTTACAGCTCTAGAAAAAGAGGGAGCAAACAGATGATAAAATCACAGAATATGCTAAACTGGAAGGGACCCACAAGGATCATTGAGTCCAACTCTTTAGAGAACAGCCCCTACAAGGATCAAACACAACCTTGGTGTTATTAGCACTGTGCTCCACCCACCTGAGCTAATGTCAGGGTCAATGGTCTCTCAAAACCACTTTCTTCTCTCCCCTTCCCTCATTCCTCCTCACAACAACAACATAACCCAGCAATAAATCTAACACTGAAACACAAAGTTCAGACTGGAATCTCCTCTCCATAAATTCAATTATCCACAGATTCAGCTGATTTTTATATTCCAAAGGGATGGAGGGGAGTTTGCCCATGCTTTGCTTGAAGAACGTCCAGCTGCAGAAAGGGTTTCCGATGCTGTTTGGCAGAGTCTCCAGGGAGAGGCTCTGCACAGTTTTAGAACTTGCAGAGGCAGAGGTGTTGTGCCTCATGACACAGCCCTAGTGAGACTTCAGCTGGGGCAGAGCCATTTTACTGCAGTTTTCACTCAGTATTAAGGGCGTTGTGTAGTTTCTGATGTACCAAACAGTGGCATAGCTCTCTCAAGCAATGAAAGGTGAATTTTTTCAGCTTAATATAGTTTTATTTCGCTAAGTTGTTATACAACCCAGGACTGTTACCTTCCTGAACCAGCTAAACAGACAACCTAAAGCACCTTCCTCCAGTGCACTGACAATCACACCCACTATTTAATCATTAGCTTAAAGAAGCTTGGAAATGTCATTTGTTAAAGCACTAGAAAAAGTTAAGACATGGACAAACATTTCCTTGTGTTCGGATTTTTACCCAGATGAAATGAGAAGTATTTTCAACTCCTTTCAACTACAGTTTCCTCCTGCATATAAGAGTTTTTCTCCTATAAAGCAAAAGCTTAAAAGAAAGTTTGCAGACATCAATTTGTAGTGAAAAACGCAGTCAAAACTGTTTCATATGCTGCTTATAAATAAAATTTTCCTTTACCAGACAATTCATCTATCTTCTGTTTTCTTTCTAGCTGCCATCCAGGGCTCCTGACACATGATTTGTGGAATCCCAATTATTCATCTGATAGCACACAACTGCATGCTCTCAGCTATTACATTATATAAATTGTGCCTTTGTGTAAATTACAGATCACACCAATTCCTGTGTCATGCATTCAGACAGGCATCTCTTGATTCACTGTTTCTTTGATTTGAGTGCCTGTAAGATGACCTGTTCTCTCTTCCCTCACTGGAATTTTCTTTTTTTTTCCCTTTCAAACTTGTCCTGATTACAGTTTTATTTCTCTTTTCATCTTATTTTAAATTTCCAGAACAAGAAAGACTATGGGTTGGATGATTGAGCAGAATAATGAAGAAAAAGGGGAGAGAAAAGAGCAGAGAAGGTTTGGATTAGCAGAATTTTAAAGGCTTGAACTGATACTCCATCAGCTGTGGTTGTGGTGGAAGCAGAAATTTGCAACATTTCCTGAAGACATTTAGTTTATTTTCACTGCTTTTTATGATCCAGAGTTGTAGGATTCCCCTGTCTTAATCACCCGTAGCTACATTAGCAGAGAATCCATGCTCGTGTTCTTTCCTCCATACTATCCCTGATCTGATGGTACTGGGGCAAAGTACAACTCTCAACAGGCCCCGAAACAAGTGCCAGCTGTACATTAGTACCCCCCAGCCCTCCCTCTCTTGGCTATCAGGTCTATCAAATCATGAACAGCATCATGAATTTCAGCAGTGAGTGCATCTGCAGGAATGTGGCACAAGTGCAGTCCTGGGGGTCATGGTCGAGCTCCAGACAGACCCCTGGCACCAGCCCTGGCAAGAATTGTCTTTAGACCCCAGCCCAAACCCTCACTCCCAGCTGCTGGGGTTGGGACACAAGTGGATTTCAGCACTTCCTTTCTCTAAAATTACTCTAAACTGGGCTTTATACTGCCTTGAAAAACAGCATCAAAAGAAAGACCCAGCCACATAATGACAGACAGTTACACTTCCCTGTATGATCTCATTTCTGCCTCTGTATCAGCCACAGAGCTCTCTGTTTCCAGAGGTTTCTCAAAAAGGCTTATTGGCAGAGCCTGTCATGGCACCCTGAAAGGGCAGCTCTGCTAGAAAGGGGTTCAGAGGCAGCAAGGGCTGAATCAGCTTCACTGGCACAGCTTGTTCTTCAGTGCATGCACAAAGTGGGATGGTTACTGCCAATAATAAACATGAGGAAAGTCAAGGCTTTTGTTTTCCCCCTAAAGAACAGCAGTTTACTCCAGTAGTCCTGTCTACAAGGCAATCTCCTCCTGGTCAGTGCAACAAGCTGCTATCCACTGGGGGCACAGCTTAAAACACAGTACTCACACAGACTGCCAAGCACTGTGGGGTCACAGAGACAAGAAAATGGTAAGTCATCAGCTCCTCTATTTCTTCAAGAAGGACTTCTTATAGTACTGAAACATTATAAAATAATTTCCATAAAGGTGGTGTGATGAAACAGCTTGTAGAGGAACTATGCATTTAACTCAACAAAAGTATTAACTGTGCCAATTATTTCTCCCCAAATAAAAAGGTTGATAAATATACCATGAAAAATATTCTTTACAGTGCTATTTCCCCAATAAAGAACAGAGTAGCTCCCTTTCTAGTTGTACCTTACTACTACAGGTAAAAGAAAGCTTTACACAGTTGTGCAGAACAGGTAGTAGAAAGGCACTATTTTCCATGCTATTTCTCTATTAATATTTTTCAAACCATTAGCATCAAATCTTGCAAAGGATAAATATTGAGTTTTCATCAATTACTTTAAAGTTTACCATTTTTCCTGGTACTCCAAAATCTTTCTTAGCATCTTTTTCATTACAAAGACAGCTCATTCATAGTTTGTGATTAACCACCACAGCCTGAATATTGTGGTTGAGAACATAAGCTGGTTTAAATCAGCACCAGCCTTGAGAAGTTGTTCAATAACATCAGTTTTAAGTGACAAACCCCCTCTCATTAGGTGTGTAAAGCTGCTTTACCCTCTTGGCACTGCATCATTAGAAATAATAATGCACAGGGCTGGCCAGCTAAGAAACACTTTGTCTGCTTTTAATATAGGCCATATATTCTGATAAGAAAAAAAAAACATTAAAAAACTTAACAATGGAGTTTGCTGCTTTAACAATTTCATTCCATGGAACAAGGCAGGCCTGCTTCTCTGGTCACAAGGACTGACTTTCCTTTTCCACAAGGAGTGACAGCACTTGAAATGCCAAGTGCCACTGCCATGGGATGAGAAGGAGACACAGTGACACAAAGAGAAGGGCTGTGCTCCTCCTCCTGTGAGTGAATTGCAGTCATGGGACTGAGTGGGGATTTCAGACTGGCACTGGCTACCTCTTGAAATCTTTAACTCAAAAACTGAAACTATATTGGATTTACTGTGGGTCATATTTTGACAGCAAACTCAAATGTAGGTTAAATCCTTCAAAAAAAGTATTATTGAGGTGGCATATTGATAGCTGGTTTAGGTGGGTTTTCATTGCTGAAGTGTCACAGGCACACAAACACAGACACTGATGCAGGGCAAAGCATCCTATTTTCACCAAAAATTACACTTCCTTCTCAGAGCTGATTTTTCATGAAATTGAAGCAGCTAAAATATTTATTTTTATAGGCAAAATAAACATAAACAACTTCTGCAATAATGAACTTTTTTATCTCTGGAAGCAGAGTATTGAGAAATGCATTTCTGTTTCTGCACTTGCTGACCCAACGAAAAGTTGCAGTTATTTATCAAGTAATTTTGTAATGTTCAAGCAAACAAAAACATAGAAAATATGCAGCTAATGAAAGAGAGAGATAATTCTCTTCATGAAACCATTTTATCCTAAATGTATAAAAATGCACAAAAGAGGCAGTAAGTACATTTTTGTACCTGAAAACATTTTGATCAGCTATTAACCACTCTCTTTGAAAATATACAGGCTTAGACACCAAACTCATCTCTGCTTTTTCTAAAAGTGTTTAATTCTAATTGTATGGATTAATTGGGGAAAGCAGAGATCAGGGTTATTCTTAGGTAACACCGTGGCTTGGAAAATGGTTTGTCAGCAGTACATGAGACATCAGCCTACTAAAAACATCAGTATGATATTATGCAAATGTTGTTGTAAGAGCCACCATTGCCAGGCACACGAGCTACTGCCACAGCCTGCCAGGAGCCACGGGCACAGGATGGCAAGGAGACACTCCAGAGGGCTGCAGGAAAAGCATTCCCACTGGAGAGTCAGGAGGGGTCTGGTGCCCTCTGCCAACAGAGCAGTGAATGGACTCTGCAGGATATAAGCTAAAAACATGATTAAGGTTTAAGGACACAGCTACAAGACACCAATTAAATTGTGTGTCCAGGGATAGCAATAAAACACCTTCCTCCCCCTCTTTGGGGTCAGGAATCCTTTTGGGGCACTAACCAGACTGTTGCTGATGACACCTCTTTTCCTTTGACACTCTGAGTGACAATTTCTGTTTCTGCCCACCCCCAACAACAAAATAAACACCATTCCACCAGGTATGACCCCAGTCTGTACACAGCTGTAAGGGCAAGGCTTTTCCTGGGGCATCAGTTGGCACCAGGAAAAGCTCATCTACACACCTGACTGCCAGGCTGGGAGAAAATGGCCTTGGCACGAGCTGGGGGCAGGGCAATTCCCCTCTTCAGCAACAGGAACATTAATTATATTGGGTCCCACAGCTCTAAGATGGAGATAAGCAGAGACAATCTGATCATCTGACTTAAACTTGTCACCTGAGAAGTAGAGTTTGATGGCAGTAGAGGAAAAATAAACATAGAACATCTCCTTTTACACAGGTAGGCAAAGGCAACAGTTATCCAGTTATTAAAGTGAAGTTTTCAGTCTCAGTATCAGTGGAAATTAATGAGCTCTGCAGCCATCCTTGACCTCACAAGCCAAAGAAAAGTTTCTGACTTTGAGACTATTTCTTCTGGTTACTCTACTACACTCACGTGGAGACTGAAATACAAAGAAACCTGGACAAGGCTTGATTCAGATTTGAAGATGTTCTCATTTGCAGAAAGTGTAAACATTTAAGAATGTTTCTACCTTTAAATTTAATTAAATCCTTGACTATCCCACTACGATGCCCTTGTGGACAAATGCATAGACAGAATACAGTGATCACAACATGGGCAGGGCACGGCCCCTCCTGCAGGGTATTCTCCAGATTGAAAGGAAAAGGTTGTTGGTTTGTGGTGGCTTATTTTTGACTAGCAGTAAAATCTTATTCCCACTGAAGATACCGAAAGAGCATTCCCACATTCATTCCAAGTCTTATCTTCTTTTCTAATGCATTTCTGGAAGTGTTTGCTATAGGAATCCACAGGAAAAAAAAAAGTATGAAAGACTTCTATTTATTTCTGGATTCTACCCTTTGGACTTGTAGCAAAAGCCACGAAAACAAGGCATCCCTAATGCATCCTGTAATGGAACAAAGGGAAGAAAAGAGGATGCCAGAGACAAGAGGTGTGAGCAGTGTCAGAATGCCTGAGGTTAACAACTTTATAAAATAAGCATTAAACATAAACAAGTCAAGGGAAGTGCTTCACACTTTTAGATTCCTTGAAGTGTGGGGCTTTTTCTCTTCCTATGTGTGCACACATGTGTCAAATTGGAGAGTTGTCCAAAGAGTGATGCTTCAGAAAACCAAACATTTTAGTTCTAGAAACCTTTGGTCTTAGCCTACCTTTTAACTCCTCTGAATCTGTAGCTACATAAGTACATCAAATCAATTTGGGGAAAAAAAAAAAAGAAAACAGTCTGTTTTCAAGAAGTTTGATATCTTTTCCAAGGCTGATTTAGTAATGGGAAAATTAACCCTTGCAGACAATCGTGCCCCAGACAAAACTTATCTCCAAGTTAGATCTTGTAGTTCTGTTCAGACAGAGAAAAAAGTCTGAGAGATAATGTTACAAGCAATGTCTCAAAGGCAGGCAAGATTTCATTAGCTGTTTCCTCAGTATTCCATTCTTACATGCTCATTGGTTTTTTTCTACATAAACTTATTTAATGACTCTGTTTCTGAATCTAAAGTTTGACAGGAGCATCATTTTGCAGTCAGAGAAAGCTACCACACCTGTACAGATTATCACAAAAAGAATGGATATTAATTTTAAGGGACATGGTCAGTGGAGTTATTACGGACCTACAATTACTACAGATCTTTCCTTCAAATGAAGCACAGAAGAAATGAAAAAATAAGTGTTTAAAGAAAAATTGCAATACTACAGACCACAAATTTGAGAAAAAAATAAAATTGTAGAGTCATTCTCCTAAATCCAGATAAGAGAATAAAAACAAAGCCAAAATGTCTTTGTTATCTTTTCTATACTTGCACCTTAAATGGCAAATGAAAAGAAGCAACATCCCCAGAGCAGCCCCACCCCAAATCAGACCCCTGACCCTGGGCCCCTCTCCTCCCCCAGTCTGGTTCTGGCAAGTCACAAAAGCCACCATGATAAGGAACAGAGTACATTTACGAATTTCTCTAATCTCTTTAAAGTTTTTCAACAGTCCTAAATTAAATCCCCTTCACCCTTATCGCTTTATCCATCAGAAAATCCGAAGGATATTTGGATTCAGACATCCATTGCACCAAAGATCTTTCATTACAACCCACAAACAAGCACTTTTATTGAACAAGAACCCAATTACTTAACCCAGTTTCAGATTTCATTCTACCCTGCTGCTTCCACCTCGACATGGACCTACTAATCTCTTCTGATGGGCATTGCTACATATCAGTTCTGATACACAGAGATGATTCCTAAACCTCCCTTGCAGAGCTACTGATTAAATAAACTGAGATGCCCATCTCGGCTTCTTTGGCCCAATGAATAACAATGAGGAAATAAAGTTGGGAGATAGAGACCTTTTTCCCTTTAATATGAACAGCATTCAGAAACAGACAGAAAATGAGGGAAAATAATTCAGTAAAAAAACCAGCAATGGAAACAGCTAAGCCTTTACAGTGCCCTGTATAAATGATTCATTTATTATATCAGCCAGAGGTTATGCTTCCTCCTTTTGTTTCCCTGCAGCAAATTAGTAAACAGTTTCCTTGCTACTGTAATGGATAAGTGAAGGTATAACTTCAAATTTACCAAGCTGAGGGTTATGAATATTGGAACACAAAGGCTTCAACCCACTCTGCAGAACTCCACAGCTTAGTTAGTCACAGTGAGACATTAACTCCTTGTTTTATTCCTTTCCCAAATGGTGACAGAATCATCACATGCTCTGAGCATATATTGCCCAGATCACAGGCATATGGATGAAAGGTTGTTGCTAATGAAGTTGGGAGACTAAGTATGTATAGAAAAACAGAGGGAGATCAATTATATAAACAAATGGCCTTTCTCTAAATCAAATCAATTATCAGGAAAAAGTTGGATCTATTAACTTCAGCAGCCCCTGGTCTCAAACTCAGTGTTTTAGAGACAGAACTCTCAATAAAGAAACGTGCAGTTCACCTGCTTACAGAAGCAGCTCGCTTTGTAAATCAGACAGTGGCCAGCACAGAAACCCACAGGAATCTGAACCAGAGGAGTCAGGGCAATATATTATGAATAAGGACATTGAAATAAACATGGAAAGTAAAAAAGAAGGGCTGGGCAAGAACAGAATGAGAGAGAGGAGATCAAAGCGAAGCAAGCCAGAGAACTAAACACATCAGTGATAATGTAATTATCCTGAAGAAGTAGGAGAGCTCCAATAGCACTTGTCTCACTCCCTGGGGAGTTGCAAAATAAATGGCAGGGAGAGCAGGATCCAAGAGCCACTGTGAGCAATTCCCTTCAGTTACTCCAAGATTCTTATTGCCATACTGTTTCTTTCTAAGAAAAAAAAACCAACTAGAATATCAGTTTCCAAAAGAAATTTTAAAATGACCTTTAGAACTAGAAAAAACAACATGAACATCTGAATCTAAACTATTTTACATATTAAGTCATTTCTTTTGCTTCTATCAAAGTATCTGCTTATTATATCTGTCACTGAAATGCTTTTCTTTCATACAATTATTTCCAAAAAAAATACCATAAGGAAAATGTAAAAGTTGGTGCTGTTTCTACGTTTGGTACTTGTTGACAAAGAACTTGTGTTCTGGCTTTTCCCGCCTCTGTTTGGTTGTTGTTTTGTGCTGACTTGCTTAGTCTCATTTTATGTCTGAACCAGGGAGAACTAACGACTTTCTATATTTACTTTGAGTTACAGGCAAATATTTTTCAGGGAAAAAAAAAATAAAAACTTACTTCAACAACGAGCATGGAGTAGTTTTAAGGGAATACTTTTTAATCCCAACATTATTTATAATTTCTCTACAGAAGAAAACCAATCTTTTGAAAAACTCCATCCTCTGCCTTGAGTTTCTACTCAAGATTTTTCAGGCAAAGAAAGCTACACAGACAAAACAGTTTTGTGAACAACCTTTAACATGATAATCTCTACAAAAGATCATTTCAAAAGATACCTGCAAGACATTTAGATAATCATAGATGCATTTCAGAGCATCTTCTATTTACCGTATTTTGACCCTTTAAGGAGCAATTAACACAACTACAGCAATAAGATATTCATGTTATCATTGTAGATTTGACTGACCCACTCTTCTGACCCTGCAACAAGAGAAAAAGCTCCTCCCAAACAGAGCTTTGTGGATGTTAAACACAATGTTATCACTGACCTCTACTGAGCCTGTACTGTTTAAATTTTGTATTACTTGAAGTCACATTTGTTTGCCCTCCTGCTCTCTTCATGCTTTTATCCATCAGGTAGATCAATGGCACAACCATTCTTCTATTTGCAGACTGGTTACATTCTGCATAGTCTCCTCATAATAACAGTGAAGCATTTAGAGTAGTGGACAGAACAGACATGCCATGAGAACTGCATTTTTCTATCATTACATTACTAAAAAAATTTGCCTTTGTGCCCATAACATCCCCCTCCCTCACCAAAACAAACACAAACAAAACAAATAAATTTCAAATTTGACAAATTTCCTGCTGATTTTGACCACTCTGTTTTCTGCCTGTCATTTTAGGTAAGAGGAAGCAAATACAAATACAAAATAGAGGTTGCTTTGTTCAGACTTTCTATTGCACCTCCACATAACGTAGGCAAAGTTTCCACCATAACATTCACTGTTGGTTTTTTTCTTCCTTTTGTCTTTGGACATGGAGCACTACATATTTTATCATTTTTGGAAACAAATGACATCTCTTAATTATATTAGTTAAATAGAGGCTGATTAATGTCATCGATGCAAATTAATTATGTCTAGTTAATGCTTCTCTGCCAGATCCCTTCAGCTAATAACATGATAGGCAAATGAAGTGTCAGAAAGTACTATTATATTTTATTTTCAAGGTCAAGTTGTCAATAAAGTTTAAACATGAACTCACTGGGCAGGGATAAGACTCGCTGAAGGAGTCTTTTAATCATGTTTATTATTTCTGCCAGCACAAATGTATTACCTAAACCTGTGGTAATAATCTCCCCAAGCAAACGTTAAGCCAGAAACATCTGCTGGTTATTGTTGCAGGTCAACGTGAGAAGCTGCAAGTCTATTTGTGCTCTCACATCAACCAAGCTCTAAACTTGTGTTTGCAGTGTCAAACATTACTCTGCAGAGGTGGCCAGAACTGTCACTCATGTCCCATCTGCTTAGGACTAAAATATCCTACTTACCTACATCAAGTGCAGCCCATCTGCATCTAGTCTAGACCAGTCTAGTCTTCCATCTAGTCTAGACCAGTCTAGTCTTCCATCTAGTCTAGACCAGTCTAGTCTTCCATCTAGTCTAGACCAGTCTAGTCTTCCATCTAGTCTAGACCAGTCTAGTCTTCCATCTAGTCTAGACCAGTCTAGTCTTCCATCTAGTCTAGACCAGTCTAGTCTTCCATCTAGTCTAGACCAGTCTAGTCTTCCATCTAGTCTAGACCAGTCTAGTCTTCCATCTAGTCTAGACCAGTCTAGTCTTCCATCTAGTCTAGACCAGTCTAGTCTTCCATCTAGTCTAGACCAGTCTAGTCTTCCATCTAGTCTAGACCAGTCTAGTCTTCCATCTAGTCTAGACCAGTCTAGTCTTCCATCTAGTCTAGACTAGTCTAGTCTTCCACCACTCTGTTCACCCACCTGATTTTTAAGACTTTAAGTAAATTTATGCTCCCTCTGAAAACTTACACCTTTCAAAGGGAAACCTCCCAATGTGACAATGTGTTCAAAATCAAAGTGCAGTGTCCCTGCTTCTCAGAAGGCTGAATTCCAATGCACAGAATGAGACTGTACGCAACTACAAATGATTTCTATCAATATTTTATTTTTTCCCATAATATAAATGTTGATATTCAGGATATTATTAGCCTCAAGTACTACCAAGAAAGTATTATCTACCTCCCTAGTTTTGACTTTGCTGTTACTTTCTGATTAGAATTCAGCTGACAATACAGACTGAAATAGAAAGCACACTCAGATCCTGCAACACAGAGAAGTTAAAAAGAACAAAAAAGGAGAGAAAGGAAAAAGTAGAAACCCCCAAGCTTTTGAGGGCAGAAGATGCACATATGCAACTCCTGAAAAAGGCAAATCTAACACAATACAATACAGGTTTTATGCCAGCTAAGACTTTTTCTCCCATTTAAGCAGTCACTTTTCTGCCCAGTGCTGCACTTTCATTTTGAACCATCCCACTGAAAGTGTTCTCTGATACGACCCTTTTAGGAATTAATAATTGATAGATGTCTCACTGCATGGCACAATTCTAAGATTAGATAGCACTGAGAGAATCTATTACAGCATGATGTAATAGCCAATAAAATATATTTTTAAAAATGCACTATCTTGTTTACAAATTTATAATCTTCAAGATACATTTTTATACATATACCCTGTTTCAAGAAGGGATCAAGAAACAAAAATGGAATAGGAAGAAGGGCTTTCCCTACTTCAGCACTTGTTAGTAATTACAGGTTTCCTAGCAAAAGCATATGTACAAATATATATCTCATGTCCTCAAATATATGTATATACACACACAATATATGACCATTTCATCAATACCCCAAGCCTATCTGTCTTGTTCAAACAGAGCCATGCAATGAATGAAAAATTGAGGTGTGAATAGAAGGGCAAGAAAAGAAAAACAAATGCTGAAGTATTTTCACTTTTGTATTTCTACTAACACTTTTCAGTCATACTACCTACAGGGCTGCAACAACAGAAGACAGTTTTGCCCAGAGGCTGACAAGCTGAATATACTTTTTTTGCTTTATTTATCTGTCACTTGAAGTGCTTAGTGGTTAATCAGAACAACTCAAAGCTCTTACTAATATCTCTCTCTGCCTAGTTGAATCTTATGATGTATTTTCATTTTTAATAGGAAAATTATAGGGAGAGAATATGACATTTACCTCATTGTACATATTTGGAAATGTGCAGTGTATTGCTGACACTATGCAATGAAATACTATTAGCATGTTTTTCAAATCTCTTGATTATAAGTGACTAACTGTAGGATAAGCTTGCCAAAAGTAAACTGAAGCATCCCTCCATAAGGGCATGGGACCCCAAATTACTCTCTCGGTGCTTCCAGCAAAGTAAGAATAGAATCACCACTGAATTGTACTTTTGTATCTAAAGCTGGAAAAAAAAAAACAAGTAGAAAAACAGATCCTGTGCAACTCTGTTGGGCAACTGTGTGTTTGTAGCTTTGCAAAACAGGTACATCAGTGTCAGTGAAGAATTATGTGCTATAACCACATCCTTCTCAATACTTTCCCAGTTGCTGGCATCACTGACAGCATTGCTTTCAACTTACTAAAACTGAAAAACCATTTTGCACTCTTTGGAGACACTAATGTAAGCTGGATCATGAGGGAAGAGTTAGTATTTCTTAAGGGGTCTGCTTGCCAAAAGCCCCAGTCCCCAAATTAGCTACATTTTCTGTACCAATGAAAACTTGCACACTTGTTCCTGCCCTGTCGGCTCCCCTTGCTGCAGCACAGCCACTCTGTCAGCTCCTGCCTCTCCCTGCCAAGCATTTCAGACCAGGGATTTGCCCCTCTCTGCTGGATAGATCCTTCACAGCTGGCAGCAGGCAGGACCACAAGCTGCTCTTCCTCTGTACAGGGTGGGTGGGCACTCTGCAACATTTCTTTTGTCTATTTGTCTCCCTGCTGGAACATGCTCACTGTACATGGGATGCATTTTCCCTCTGCAGATTGGTTCTAATGTCATGTGCTGTCCTTAACTAGACTCAATTCTACTCCATGGGGCACTTGCATCTTGGTTTACTGGCAAAGTTTCCCATCTGTGAGCACCCATGTGGCTGTGTCTGTTTTCTCTGCAAAATTCACCATATAAAAGCAACACATTCAACGTGATTTATCTACACCTACTTGTTCCTCTAATGTTTAAGCATTGGCTTTGTACACCTACTGCTTGAGCTAAACAACAACCAAGAAAGGATAAAGTGTACTTGAAAGCTCCTAGAGAAACCAAAGGACCTCAAATGAAAAACTTATAAAACGTAGCTGGAGTATTTATTTTCTCTTTTGAAGTGCAAACTGTGGAGAAGCACAGTATTTTCTTTTACTTTAATAACTAGTTTGATGAAAACAAGAACCAGACAAATTTCCACCAAATATCCATTATAATTCACTTTAAATAGACACCAGAGTTTCTAAGTTCCCTGCTGCTATATTGTTTTTGCTAACACTTGCTTTATCCCAGAGAAGCAGGTGCTGAAGGTATCCCTGTTCTTGGAGATATTAAAAATTTGAGGGACCAAGGCCCGGCCCCAGCCTGAGGTGAAACCAGCAGGGAAACAAGTAAAAGAGCAGGAAAACTCCAGTCCTTCTGTGGCAGTGGAAAGGGAAGAGCTGGGCAGTCTCCAGCTACAGGTGGACTAATGACACCTTAATATGACAAACCACTGGGCACTGTGCATAGTAAAGGAAGCATAAAAAAACCATACACACCAAACAAGTAAAACCTTGCAAGTCTTCTTGGGTTTATTTGCCTCTTTATGCTGTGCTGCATGCAAGTCCTCAAAGAAAATGGAAAAACTGACCATTTGAAAATTAAAAGTGTTTAGAGTCAGGGTGTTTAAGATTGGATGCTTTGGTTACAATATTTTAACTTGAAAGATTAATTAATATTTGGAGAGTGGAAGCTTTTTTTTCCTTTTTTAAAGGTTCAGTGCTCAGCTGTTCATTAAGCACAAAATTGCATCTTCAGTAATTGCTTGCAAAAGCTGAGTGAAATGGTAAACATTTCTGTAGTACAAGCAGGAGTGCACTGCAAAGCAAGGTATGAGGCTGCCTCATTTGGGGAAGGAAACAGAAAAATAGGAAACCACCCGGGTATGTTTTAACTCTTCCACAGCTCAGTGTGATCTTATCTCCACCAGAACACCCCCTGGCTGAGGGAGGGATGCAGCTCTGCACACAAAGCTGCAACAGCTGTGAATTTACTGTTGCATTGACATTAGGAGGAGAGGGACCCCAACCTCTCACCACACCGTGTCCAACCATTAAATGACAGCAAAGGAGGTTTCTTTGGCTGCCCAGGTAACACCAGCCCTTGTGGAGCTCCACTGAGTTCTGGTATCTCAAGTCAGAAGAGCTGGAAGGGCATTGCCAGGAGTGTGCCCACCGGGAGGCACAGCAAGGGGAGGCACAACCTGCCCAGCATCACACGAGAAACCCCATGGCCACCTTTCCAACACAGCTCCAGAGAGCTCAGAAGGATTTCTAAGGCAGCAGAGATATGGAATTCAAACAAGGTATGGGTTTGATACAGCCAGAAAACATATTGCACGTGGAAATACTGTGAATCAAAGCTGATGTTCATACATATAAAATAACTTACATTTTCCTATAAGACATTTTGAAAAAATAGTAAATCCTGCTTAACTATGAAATCATCTGTTCCAGAAGGATTTTTTGGCTATGAAAACCAAGTGACCTTTCATATTAACATTGATTCAAAATGATATTTTTATTTCATTTTGAAATGTCATTTTGGGGTTTTTTTTAACCACCAAACCAAAACGAAGTGACATTTTAACTTTAAATTCATTGAAAAAGGACTGTTTGCACTTAAATGCCAAACTGAAATAAAAAAAATCACTTCTCATTAAATTATTTCTCTCCCGAACTTAAGAAGCTTTTGTTTCATACCTCAACTGAAAAGTGCTGTCCTAGACTTTTGTTTCAGAATTTATATCAGAAAATACTGCTTTATCCAAGCATCAGTTGTTTTTACTGTAATTTAAATTTATGGATCAGAGACAAGAACATTATTACCATTGCTTGCTTCAAAGCTCAAGCCCAAAACAGTCAAGCCTAGTCTTCTCACCTGCACTGCAATTCACTAAAAAAATCCCCAACAAAGTCCCCTCTTACCACCCTGCCCCACCTTTAATTCGAGGGAAAGAAGAAATTTTAGAATTGCTTCTGCACATTGAGAAGTTAAATTTTATTTCTTTTGCTATCAAACTAATAATCCTATTAAGGTTTATCTCTAACATGAAATTATGAACTGGCACATGAAATATTTCTTACTTGTACACATTTTTTCTTTTGTTCAGTAGCAAAATAGCAAATAAATTAGAGTTTTATAGCAAAGCCACATCTCTAATGGTATTCCTTTTAGCTACTTATCTTTCCTTTTTATTTCATTTTACAGGAATACAGTTTCTTTTCTCAACTAACTGCTTCTGCAGCAAAGATAATCCAGTGCATATGAGGACACGGAATGTAATTGATGCAAAAGTTGAAGAAATTTTTAAGATTTCAAAAAGTGATCCAGAATGGAAGAATCCCCAAGAATGGGAGGTCATCACAGTGTTCCATGATCAAGCCAGGTTTAGCATCAAAATTCTTAGACAATTTCAGTCATTTTACCCTGGAGTACAGGAATCATTTTCTTGTTTAAAATGGGCTCAAAGTCTCTCCCCTACACTGGAGGTTTTGGACACCTGAGAGCACAAAACCAAACACTGGAATTGTTCAATGCCATAACTTTTGATTTTGAGAGCAGTGGCTTTGGGCAGCAGCTGAGGGGAGAGTGGTTAAATTTCTTTTTCCAACTTCTTTGTGAATATCTGCCCCCCACACAAACTGCACCCCTGTTTCGCTTTGGTTCCTATTGCTCTCCCCTTAGGAAAGGCCACAAGCATTATTAGTGTTTTTGGAGCAATGAAAAGCTCAGGCAGGCAGGGATTGCTCTGTGTGTGTGCATGATGCTATTATTCAGTGATGCTGCAAAGAGAGGATTATGAATTTATCTCGTATAAAAAAACCTAAAGAGAAAATGGATTATAAGAGCAGCTGGGGGACAAAAACTCCAAAGCCAACCAACCAGCTCCTGGAGAGCCAACAGCAGCCAATGGAAACGGTAACAAACACCCCAAACTGATAATGCTCATCTCCATGGGGAGGGTGAGAGTCAACCCAACCAAGCCATTAGCACATCTTTCACAGCCTCCTTTTGTTTAGCTCTGACAAGACAGGGATGGTAAGTGGTGTTAGCTCTTCATTTCCTTAATATTTCTCAAAGATTAAAGCAAATGGTCCTCATTCAAAAGCTCTTCCTCCCACACTTTTAAATATTCCTTTAAAATATTATTTGCTTTTTATTAGGAAACATTTCTATGGAAGTTAATCACGGAAAATAATAGAAATATTTCAATTTTACATCAAGAATCAGGAAAGTGTGTCAGCCATTTTAAGATGGTATTTTCAAGAGATTTAATTCTAGAAATTCCAGTCCTACTCCGTTACTTCACTCAAGAGTTTATAAACCTGCCCATCTGCTCAGCACATAAAGGTTGTTCTTATAAAGGCTCAACATGTAAATCTGAATACTATAACCCCCAAATTATTTTCCTAAGTATGACCTGCATCTCTTGTTCTCTCTGGTAAATGCACAGAACCCCAAATTCAGTGCAGCTGGGAAACTTTTGGCTCACAACGAGTAGCAGACAAACAGTGCAGCTGTTTCACTTCTGGGCTGCTGCCAGGTTTTCTCAAAGAAAGGAATCAAAATTTTTTCACTGTGATTAAGGGAACTGAGAAAGTACTAAACACTTGAGTTTCACAAACTGTAGTGTAAGAAAGATCCAGCTACACCTTCTCATAAACCCTACTTACAATTCTCTTGCTTGTAAACACATGAAAATTCCCTCATAACAGGGTTCTTCCTTCTTCCTGTTATTAAACTGCAAATTGCTCACAAAAAATGAGGGAAGCACTTCAGAATCAGACCAGTGAGCAACACTGATGAGGGCACTAACATGGGAGAACTGGTGGAACTCCTTACTTGACCCCACAGACAGGAGAAGCAGGTCTGCCTTGATATCCTGCTGGGAGCAGCTTTTCCTGTGTACATAAGGAAATATTCAGCAGAGGAGGAATATGAGCTTGGATTCTAACCAGGAAATGTCCCACTCTCCTGCTGACCTCACTGTATCCACAGCAAAGTCCCATTACAGGGGCTGAAACCAAGGACATACCCACCAGACCCCCTGCACTGGGACACACCAGCACCACCTCCTACCCCAAGAACTGCAGCCCAGGCAGGAGCAGGACATACCCACTACTGTGATACACTGTCATCTTAGCCCTGCTCCAGTTTAACAGTTCTTGAAGTTTACAGTAAAAGTAATAGCATCAAAACCAATGACTGTTTGGAAAACGGACTTTCCTGGAAATGTCATTTCATTAACAGATTTCAGTTGAATGGAGTGGCAACAATCCTGATGTTTTAGGATACTATTTTTTTAAAACACAGATTAGCTAATATTTAAATTATTCTCTTTTTTCCTAACTGTGCCTTTTGAATCTTCATAGTTTAAAGTTCACAGATTTAAAGTTCGAAAAGTACTGAGTTTAAGACTGTAAACACAATCATTAATTGTTTTATGTAGTGGAAGGGTAAACATCTCTATTTAAACAAACATCTGGACTAACAGGTGCTCCCTCATTCAATATCCTATTAATAATTCCACTTACTTCTCTTTCCTGCTGGTGCCAAACGATTTGTGAGGGATTTAAATCACAGTGGTATGAAGTGTCACCTGCTGATACCAACTTACCTATTTGAAATATCCCAGACATTCGAGTTTATCATGTGTTGTGAGCTAAAGTTCTGTCAAATGCAGTGAGCTCATTTCAGGCGATGCTGGAGAGACCCGAGATCAATACTTGAGTAATGCAGAGGTGTATCCATCACTTAGCACATGTTGATTCTCATTTCAGACACAGTCTAGTCTCCAAGTTTCACACAGGTTAAGTTGGATACATTTTTGTGTGTTTGTTTTGGGATGGTTGAGTTTGCTACTTTGTGATTTTTTTTTAAATGCAGAAAATAGGATCACAACTCTTGGGAATTTCCCCACTTCATTCTGTTAGGAGAGTGTTACTCAACCCAAGCATGGTGGGCAAATGCCAATTATGATAAAGACATTCTCAGCTCCCTAAATTCTCAGTGAAGCTTCGCCTGGAGCACTGATCATCTGAGGGCACACAGAGGAAGTGACTGCACATCAGTGCAGTGGGAAGTGCCCACTGTGTATTCATTACATATTTAACACAAGTGTTATGTCTTGCAGCTTAGTCAATTAATTGTTTGTAATATCCATCACTGGATAAATGACATTGTAGGGGTAATAACAACAAGGACCCATAGTATCTGTTGCTGGATTAAGTTTACACATGTGAATACAAACCCTGTCACAAACTCACTAAGGCAGTACAAGACACTTGCTCTCCTGGACTACTTACTTTGTATGAGAAGAAAGGTAACAAAGACTTTTGTTGAGCTAAACCACAAGAAAACCTCTTTTGGAACAGCAAAAAGCTCAGGTTAATTCACTCCATCTGATGCTCACCCATACTCAGTAATTCTGGATGAACAAGGAGTTCCTCCACAGACTATTTCAAACAAGAAAAACACAAATGCTTTCCCCTCTGCTCCTTCTGCTATGAGAAAAGGTATTTTGGATACCATAGAGATCCTGAAAAAAGAGGCAAATCAGACCAAATAAGAACCTGACAGCCAGGAAGGAGAGCTGGTGAGTAGCTACGTATTCATCAGAATCTTCTGCTTGTCATCCCAGGACTGAGGTATGTTAGACCTTACAGACAGACCTGGGAACAGACTGACCACAGGCAGCTCTGGGTGATATCCAACTATAAACTCAACTGTGTTCTGTACTATTGTGCACAGGACAGCACAAATCTTAAGGTTTAGAGGTTTTCCACAAGAAGAAATGTAACACCCCAAAACTTTAAGTCAGACAGAGCATAACTTTAAAACAGGAGATTTTAATGCCAGAGTAATAAACTGTGATGGGAAGCAGGGGGAACATGCCATGTTTTCCCTTTGCAGTGCATCCTCTCACTGGATTGAGTTGAACCCTTTATGGACAAAAGGCAGCATAGTTCAGACTGCTATGATTGATAGCAAACCATTCATTATGAATTAGGCTCACAGAATTGTACTCTGATATGAATCAGAGAATCATGGAATGATTCAAATTGGAAGGACTTCAGGAGGTCACCCCCTCAGACGACAGAATGCAGCTCTCACCACAGACTGCAGCACCAGTTATGACACTGGAATTGGTTTGGTTTTTTGAATAAATTGTCTGATTGTAATAGGAAGTAGGCATAAAAATAGAGTTCAGCAACTCAAGTCAGCCCATATATTCGTTGAAAAAAAATCCTTTCTCCTAGACTGACAAATTAAAAAGAAATAGAACTTTTGTTATCACCAGCAAACAAAAGATGAAAAAGCTGGACCCCTCCACTCACAGAGCTAAAGTGACTGGGCCTGCTTAGGGTCAGCATTCAATTTTTCTATTTCTGAACAGAGGAAGAGTTTCTATAGATCCAGAAAACTAAAAAAATGTGTTTTGACATCAAGTGTTGTGTCTATTAATGCTCTCCATATATTTCGCTTGCAGCACTTTCAATTCAGTAGTAAAATGCTATTTCTTTCAAATATTTGCATTGTGACAGAGCCACTGTCAACTTCTGAAGTTTCTGTAATTCAGAGTCAGTTCCAAGGGCTGGCACATTCTTTTCAGAAGGTTGCATTATTTTGAGTTTGTTATTTGTTTTTCAAACCTGAAATGAGATTACACACTACACACTTCGATGTATTACACTGAAGCACGAGGGCATGTATTGAGGAGGAGATAATTCACTTTTGCAAGTATAATTTTCTTAAGTTATGCATTTGAGAACTGCTCCCCTCCTGTAGAATTGCACACATGCTTCACAACTACTATGTCTGGGCCCCTGTGACCCCCCTGGCCACCTCAGACTCAACTTCAGCACTGCATTTATAAACACAGAAGAGTCAAAAGGAAGAGATGGGTCCTGTTCCACAGTCTGATCTAAAATATATATCTCTTTATGTTATCTTTAACAACTTGGAGCAGTAGATTCCTCCCCTTTACAGTTTATCAGTCAGGAAAAAAAAAGAGGAATCATTCTACCAGCAGATCCAACACATCCAAGCAATCCGGAGTCAGAAAACATAAGAAGTTTTGTCCAAACTGAGAGTTGAGCACAAGAAGTTATCACAAGAGGTCAAACCAGCCAAAGCACATCTGCTGGGTAGTTGTCTGCAGTGTAAGAAGCTATCATTTATTTATTTTCAACTAAGAATGAAGGCTTTATGCTCAAAGGCAGCTTTGTGGATGTGCCTTGTGTGTATAGAAGTTGTTTCTCCTTCTCAAATATATCCTTCCCTTACATGGAATAATTCAAATAGTTGGACCTCTGATATACGTATTAAAGAACATATGCACTTTATTTTTTCATAAGTGCCTAGTTAGAATGGGAAATAAGATAAAGGAGATAGATAAATAAATAAGCAAAGGAAACATGAATGTCAGAATGACAACAAGCACAACTCTTACTCCTGGGACTAAGTTCAGTCAGCCGCACAAAAATCCATTGCTAATTTTTCTCAAAATTTGACCAAATTAATTTCTCACTCAGCTTCTGGATTTACACAGCAAGAAAAGTAGCAACATGATAGATCCTGATGTACCAACACTATTTCCACAGTCACATAATCCAGAAGTTGTGTGGCATCAGGGCTAAGTGCAATAACAGTATTCTACACCAGGACACGAAGTTTATTATCCAAAACACAGAAGGAAAAACAAGACAGAATTAGACATACAGTACTTTCAAAACCATCCTAAGTATAAACAGTATCATTTTAGGTTAATAAAAAAGTAAAGTCAGTGCAGTGAACTAGAAACAAAGGATGCACCTCAAAAAGAGAAAGGATGGGCCAGAGATGAAAAATCCCTGAGTACATTCTTTAAAATGGTGAAACACAGTGGAACCAGGTAGGTGTGTCCTGAACATATTCCTTCTCTACTGAAAATCCATTATTATATTTGTCTTCCTAGAGCAACATGCTCCATTTTGACAGCACTAATGATGCCTAAAACTTCACAAATTTGTATAGAAACACAAGAGGATAAACAAAAGTAGGTCTTGGAATGCCTGGATTTCACATACCACATGCTGCTTGTGACTGTCTGAAATACTCACTGCAGAAAGATTTACAGCATTGTTCATGGAGTTGAAAAATAAATTCAGAAAGCAGAGGAGACAGGAACAAAGGAATAAAAAGAATTAAAGAGCTGCTGAAAAGAAGATGGAACTGTTAAATGCAGTTACTGAAAATAAAAAACGGCTGAATGTGTCAGATTCCAGAGAACTATGCTTTATAACACAACTTAAATAATCAGATATTCTTACCAGAAGGAGTGCTGTATTTGATGCACTCTGATGAGAACCAGCTATGTTTTGTCCTGAAAGAACATAAAATGAAAATTATGTCAGGAAAAGGCAGCTGGAAAATTCCCTGTCAAAACAGAAATGATTTAGATTGTTTATGTAGCATTAGAATTGATTCATTCAGGAATAAGTATTCTTAGTTATAACAATATAATATTCTTTTTAATAACAGTCTTACTCTGGAACAGGGTTTTTCTCACCAAGTTCATGTTAAGACAGACATTTTTACAAGTGCAGAGCAGTTATTATGTCTGCTTATTTACTATTTCAGCTCCAGAGTCCCCAGGATTCCAGCTGCAGGCAGAGATACTTTGTGATACTACATACAGACATAAGAAAGTATAAAATGTTTATGAAAAAATGAAATATTTATTCTTTACATTAGAGACTTTAGGGGAGGAGAACTGTTGGGGGGAGGGAAGTGGAAATCTCTAGGCCTAAATTAATCTGCTAAGAATTTATATTCCTATTCTAAACACAAATGGTTGGTTTGAAACACTTAATTCTGTGTTAATGCAGGGAAGAATTTCTGTGACCCCGGTTTTAGCAAGTTGTGCAGTGGTAAATAAAATATCCTCTCACTGGGCAGGTTTTTTTTCTGTCAACTTGCAATTAGAAAATCTTATGGTACAGTCAAGAGATTGGCAAGATGTGCTGATGGGTTTGACCACCCTCAGAACTAATCTGCCAGAATTTTCACCTGTTTCACCCAAAAGTTGCTCTAAACAGAGGTACAGGCATGAGGCTGTTTCATAGTCATCAGAAACTGCCCTTTTGTCCCTGTGTCCATCACTAGGCAGCAGCTTCCACCCTGGGATGGGACATTTATTCTGTTGTGCCAGCATGGTTAATGAAGCAGTCACATGTATTAATGAAGCATTATATTAGGGTTCAAATGCTGACCTCACTAATGCTGAGGCTGCCCTGCTGCTCCCTTAGGTAAGGCAGAAATGAGCCTTCTGTGTCCACATTTCCCTTCTGTAGTAACAGCAAATTGTTCTCATGCCAGAGCCCTTTCCCATCTGAGTGACTGCACTAACTCCATCAGGAGTCTCCTGTCAGAGTTTGGGACAAGCCACACGTGAAAGTCTCTGCTTAGGATCAAGTACTAACTTTCTCCCACAGACTAACAGCAGAGTAATTTATTTCCTTTTTTTTTTCCCTCAGAGAAAGGAATAACAGATGTCAGTTACATTTTTCCATAACCAGGCATTCCTGAAGTCCATCTTCTAAGACTAATCTAACTTCCCCCCAACACACTTTTCACACCTTTATGCAAGTCACTTGAACATGTTCCAGAACCAACAGACTTTCACCCCAACCACCTGTTAAGCTTTCACATTGCATTTCTACTGATTCTCTTTCCTGACTTAAGCCATCATTACTGATTAAACAACAGAAACACAGTCACTGGTCTCATGAATGTCTTTCTCCTGTATACATAAAGACATTTAAGATCAAGATAGATGAGGTTATTATAATTGTTGACTTTGTTCTCTTGTGGAGCCCTTCCCTGTTCCTACAACACATTGCACTGAACAGTAACAGCCACACATTTACCACTTCACAAGCCCTTTGTTGTCATATAAAATGGTTTTAGGCAACAAGCTGTGCCATACATTAAATTGCATGACAATATAATAGGCAAGGCATATGTGTTGAAGCAAACAAAGTATCCTTAGGTTTATGTGATAGCAGCTGACTTGTGTTATCACTGCAGAGAACAAGGCACTGGAGTACAGGAACTTAGAGCACAAACCCTTGACTGAAATTCAAAGTAAGAAAGGTCCTAACATGGAAATAATGCTTCTGAAAGGAATTTCAAAGGAGATACTTTTCAAGTATTTCATACTCCTGAATGCAAACTGAAACACTGAAGAACCTCCAGCTCTAGTGCCCAATGTAGCATTCTGTAATATTCAGAACCTGTACATTTTATCATCTGGTACCAGTGGAAGTGGTTTTTCACTTGGTTCTGGGAAAAGGGCAAAACCATAAAAAGTTTTTGATACTGTATTTACTTGTAAATGCTTTTTACACAAAGTTTTTATAGCCTGGACAAATATTTACTTCACAAATTAAGAAATATAAAGACCCAGTTAAATCAGTTATGAAAATACAACCTCAGTATAACACAAACTCTTACCTGATATATCATTCCCATCTCAAGTTTAAGATAAAACCTCTCCAAAAAATGAGATGGGAAAGTCTGTATTTCACTAATTTACTAATAAATACAGAATTGTTTTCATGGTCCAACTATGAAGGCAAATAATTTGAATTATTCAAGGAGAAGATATCAAAACCTCCAGAAACTAATACATATATGCTTCAATTATTAGCATTCCTCAATTACCATTAGGAATTCAGCCTTAGTAGGATAAGGATGGTAGTTCTTAACATGAGCTTGAGTGTGGTATTTCTTTCCCTAAATGAGTACTCTATCTTTAGAAAAGAAATACTGCCTCTAAAAATAAGCTTTTTTGTTCTTTAAGGCTCTTTTGGACACACCTCAGACTTTTAGGCAGATGTGGATAACACAAAAGATTGGTATTTCTTTTGACACACTACTTAGAAGAAATAGATTATTTTATTTGAGTACAGTATAATTATTTTTTTAATCTGTTGAAGCAGAGAAATTACCATTGTTTGTGTTAGAGTTGGCAATGACAGGACAGCCTGTTTCTGTGCAGCTTCAATGGAGTGGAATGCACCAAAAGAATCGAGAACCTGAAATACTTGGTGGCTTCAGATCTCTAATAGCTGTGCAAATACTGAAATTAGAATGCAAACCACAAGTGATACACACATGCAAATACAGCATAACATGCATCAAAAGTGAAAATTTTGCTCTGGTGTGCTGTGCAGTCATTAATAAGTTTTCTAACCAATGAGTGCCAGAAGCCACAGCATCTCTGCTGAAGGTCTAGCTGGCTTACCTAAGCAATTTCAAGATATAGACACACTTCTCAGCATCCATAGAGAAGTGACTGCTTCCCAAACCAACCCTGCAGAAAGATGAATGCTTTCCAATTTTCCTTGGAAACATGCCAGAGAACTGGGGTCAGCACTGCAGGATGGCTTTCAGGAGGGGGCTGGAAGGGCAGGCAGCAGGAATGCTCCATGCCTGGCTGGACCCAGCTGCCCAGACACCACGGTCCAGCAGAGCAGGGGCTCTGGAGCTGTGCTGCACTGCCAGATCAGGTTCCACTGCTCATGCTGAGCTCAACAATCCCCCAATCTCTCCTAAAGGTGTTAGAAATCACCAAGCAGTTTCGGAGTGAGTTTGTGTCAGCCTGTGCCCCACTCTCCAGATCTCAGGTTGAGCAGAGCCCACCCTGCTCTTTGCTTTGCTGGTGTAGAGGAGAAAGCTCTGGGAACTCTTTCACAGAAACCATCCAGTCCCTTTGTGTATCTTTCAAGAGGTCTTTTCCAGGCAGTATCAAACTACTTGAGGATGCTTTCCCTAAAAAGATGTGTGCTATACCACTGCTGAGCCCTTCAGACCATGCTCTTGTCCCCCAGCCTGACAACAGGGAGCAGTTTTACACTTGAACACTGCAAGTGATTGCAGATTGCTGTGGGCTCTCACACTGTCAGCTCCAGGTGGTACAACAAGAGCCAAGACAACTGCACGCTCTGGCTCTGTAGAATCAGACTGAGATTTGAACATCATCTCAAGTTTAACCCAGAGCCACACTAGGTTGAGATACATCAAAGAGAATTCTGAACATGTCTGTGAGTGGAAATCACCCAAACTTTTCCTGGCAACCTGCTCCCGTTGCTGACTAACATGACTGAGATTCTCTGCTTCCCCTCACATTCAACTGGAATTTCTCTTGTAGCTTGTTCCTGTTTTCCTCTGCCCTTTTGCCATACCCCTCCAGACGTCTTCATCTTCTCTTTAAAATCCCTTTAAGTAATCATAAACAGCAATAGGATCCTCTCCTAAGACTTCTCCTAGAAGACACTCAGCTTTTTCAGTTTCTCTCTATGTATTGTGCTCCAACTCTAGCAATTCTGCTATCATGGGTAATACCAAGTTCAGCAGTGCCACCCTGCCATCCCTACTGCCTGGGGTCTTTCTCCACTCACTGCTGCCACTGAGACACAAGGTCACTAATTTCTATGATTTTTTTTTCGGTTACTATACAAATAGTCATTGTATGGCTACAAAGTCAAGATGAATTCTAAATCAGGCTTGGATTTGAGCCATATTTCTTTATCAGGATATCATTTATGAGTCTTCCCAATACCCAACAAAATAAGAAAAGAACAGCTCACAGAAGCATGAGACCAGGAAAAACACATGGAAATATGACTTCTGCAGGCAGCAGTAAAAGCTGTCATTCTCACTTAAGACAATCATAGGACTGTAATATGAAATGGAATTATGGAGGATGACAGCAAAACATCTTCTATCTCCCACTCTGAATTCAAATTTTCTCTGCAAGTACCAGCACTTAATTTTTCCCCTCATTTAAAAAAAAAAAAAAGTCTGTTCCAGACCCAAATACAAAGCCTAGTAAAGTTAACCATCCACTGATATTAGAAAATGGAATTTCAGCCAGCTAAATGTGAGAAACCACAGTAGTTGCCCAAGGACCAGCAGTTTTACTGACACAGCATTAGTCACTGCTCTCCAGTGCCTGCTGGGTTTGGGGTGAGCAGTAGGAACTGGAAAGAAAAATTTTAAAAAATAAAGAAAGAAAAGGGCAAGTTTGAGATCAGTCATCAGCCTGGATTGGATTGAGCTCTAAGTCTTCTCCTGAATGGAAAGAGTGTGGTTCATGGGAATGTATCACTAACTGCAGATGCCACTTTGCTTTCCTCCCAGCTGCTCATCGCAGCGTGCTGAACATCCAGGGCTGCACATGTTCATTTTTCCTGACTCCTCACAAAGTGTCACAGCAATATTTTGCCTTCTTCCCTACTTTTTGCTGCTTTTGCCTTCCTCTCCTTTCTCAGCTGAACCTTAGATACATTGATGGGTTAGATGGCTTTGACAGTAGACTGACATTCCTGAAGCTCTTTGTTTTCCCTCATCACCTTCTCTGAGCCTCTTTCAGTTAATTCAGACTCCTCAGTACCTTTTGTTCCCCATGTGGTTCCATGTGTAGGTACAGCCAGTTCAAGCTGTTTCCTCCCAGAGGCTCCAAGCCTGTGGATGTCCCCTAGTATGGACAACAAAGCAGTGGAAACAAGGGCAAGGGAGAATCAGATGGGGCAGATGTCATATAATTCAGATGTACTTCAAGATGGTCATGCCTTTTGACAGAAGACTGGGACCTGACTATGTCTGAAGAAAATGACCTTGTGAAACTATAAAGCACACATTAAAACCCATCTCACACACACCTTTGGAGCACAAGGAAAGCTTTCAGCTGAGCACAGGCAGACAGGATCAGGTGTGTTTTGAGCCATGTTCTCAGTGAAGTCACTTCCCCAAAGAAAGGCAATATATGTTTTGGTCGGATTTGGTTGCCTTGTAGAAAGCACACTCTGAAGGCTGGTAGGAGAAGGAAGAGTAACTGCTGCAAGGACTGGAAGAGCAATGCAGGTATCACTGATGGATCATTGACTCTGGACCACAAAAATTCCTTCAGAAAACATCCAGTTCCTGGGCAACAGGTGCCCAGATCTCCACAGGAAAGAACACGAGATTGATTTTAGAAACAGGCAGCTGAATTCTGGCAAAGCTAAGATGATCCTGGTGCGAGCATTCAGCAGATGATTTACAAATAAATGAAACCCGAACAATGCCTATTTTCAAAGGACACATTTTCATAGAATATGGATTTCAGCGTGTTCTCTGGAGTGCTGCTTTCACTTCTAACACTACAATGGTATGCATAATATTTCCATAGAATTAGTTTATTCCCATACTTGTCTTCAAATGAGATTTCTGGCATGGAAGTAAAGGTAAGCACGTAGAGAGATTCTTTTCAATGTCAGACTTTCAGCACATCCCAGTCAAGATACAGAGTAAAACTGTACTGAAATCAATTCCAAGTACTCACAAGTATATGCCCCTTTTCTTGCTCTAGAAAATAAATAATCAAGACATTTTTATTACTCCTCAAAAATATTAAGTTAAAGAGATAGGGTAATCTTAAGAATTAATAAAATAATACTATAAAAAATAAATGCAATGTATTATTGGCTCCAAGGAACTTACTTCAAAGTTACTGAGTTTGCCTCTATCCTATGAATGTTGCACATTTCTTAACTTAATAAAAAAGCCACATATGCTATTGCTGGTCAAGTCTTGATGAGCCTTACTGAATTCTCCAGAAAGAATTCCAATATTGTGAAGACTTAACGCTTAAAGTGTTAAATATATTTTGCATTTTTATGATCCTGATTTGAGAGAGTCCTCTCACAAAATCAAAACATCTCTGTGTGTCAATTTTTCAATATATAAAAAGACAATTTTTTAAAACAAATTAGCCCTTTAAAGCGGAGATCAAGCCAGTAACATCAGAAAAATAGTTTATCTTCTCTTTGGCCGTGAAGAGCAATAATGTTAAAAATAAAACCTAAAATGTCAATGTTCCAGTCTCCACTAAAACCCAATGGTTCTAATTGCATTGGTGTCATTGAGGCAGACTGAGATAAGTATATGTGCATTTACCGTGCACTGTTGTATGTTTGTTGGGGACTAATCATAGTAAAATAAATCCAATACAGCAATGGAAAAGGTTGTGTTATGACGCATAAATATTTATAAACTAGAAAAACAGTAAAGTTTGGTTTGATGTTCATGAAAGAAAAGATTTATTTTTCATGAATCCAATTCTTTAGGAGCTTCAGTGTGCAACATTTTTAATCTTTATATAAATGACCTTGATAAAATGAATAAATTGAACAAGGCTATCACCTAGTGGTCAACTGGGGCAATTTTTTTCTTTTTTTTTTCCTCTTTTTTGTGAGCTCCTCTATCTTCTGGAAAGGTGTTTTGGGGATTTTTATTTTTTTTTTATCTCTATGGAACTCTGTCAAATACTAAATCGGCACAGCAATGTTACATAAGCAGCAAATAAATATATTAAGAAACCCCATTGTTCCAAAGTTTTATTACTAATGATTTGTGGTTTTTTGTCCACTAGCTCTTTCAAAACACTTCAGATCTTGAAAAAGTTCTACTAAATCCTTGAATTCACTAAGTGGTTTGTTTTATTCCTGAAGCTAACCTAAATGTCTCTTAGAAGCCTATTCAGAGATTTTCAAGAGTATGCAGTATTGAGTTCAGGCAACACTCCTTTGACCACAATAAACAGAACAAAATATAAGAAGGTATTTCAAGGAGATAGAAAATCTAAACTGAAGGGAAAATGAAATAGAGTAGTTTTTAAAATAAAATAAAAATACAAAAGGTGTCGATTCCACAGTGAAAATAGTTTTGGATGTTTTGGGGGGCTGAGCTCTTGGCTTTGGATAAAAAGGTCAGGCAAACACACACCACAGACACCCCTCACACACACACACACACTCCAAGCTGTGCCCTGCCCCGGGATCGCTCCTGCAGCACCCCAAGGAGCTCGGGGCACAGCGCAGCATCCCGGAGGCTGCAGGGCCACAGAGCAAAGCCGGGGGGTGCCTTGAGCACTCGAGTCCTGCCCCCACACTGGTGTTCCCAGGGCCAGCCCAGGGTCCAGGGGATCACCTAATTAGGGGCACAGGGGCTCTAACCAGACAACCAACACATTATGTGTCACACTGGAAGAGGAAACAGTTTTCCATCTTGAAGGTTTCCTCCTTGTTTTCATGTGGTTTTCTGCCTCATCTGAGGTGAGAAACTAAGTGAAAGGAACTTTTGGCAGGAATTAAGGGTGCTATTTCTCTTCAAACCATTTGGTAAAGTTATTGTAAGCAGACTTCACTGCTTTGTAAACAAACCAAAAAACCAAAACTGCAAGTAGAACAAAAAAACAGCTTCATCTTTGAAAAGGGTGTTGCTCCCTGCAGTCCAGGAAACCATCAGGAAAAGGCAGGGCAGATCCAGCACCTGGGCAGCACAGCCTCGAGGCCCTGAGTCAGCCTTGGCATGTACCTGCCAGCCAAGAGGGCTGTGTACACCCATCCCTACTGACAGGAGAAGAAAACCTGGTTTTGAAGGGGTCCTCTAACCATTTAAATAATAATTTCTAACTTAAATTTGTTTAATTAAATAAATATTTACAAGAGTTTTACCATTTATTGCACCCAATTTACTCTGTCCTTTTACAAACAGGAGTAAACCTATCCTAATTCACTACTCTTGACAAAACTTATACTTCTAAGTCCAGTATAAGGTCTCAAACTGTCTCAACATAGTTCATGCTTCTCCATGCTTGGGCACCAAGGAGGTAGCTGAGAATGTTGTCCTAAAACTACAATTGTTAGTTTTGTTCTTACAGCAGGGTCCAGCTGTCTTCAGGAAGGGGAAAGTGTGCTGTGAGAGGACACAGAGCACTCCTGGGAGCCAATCTGAACTCTGAAACACACGACTCATTACAAAATCTTGCATTTTCACTTCTCCAAATTGACTTTGCCACACTGCTGGTACATGCACACAACACTTGTACAATCTCCAGTTGCTAGAAGAGGGTTTCATCCAAGGTACCATCTTACTGCTTTGTTTGGGCTGGCACAGAAAAAACATCACACTGCACACAAGTGTCAGAGTATTCAAAGGCTTTTCTTCCAGGAGGGTGTGAGAGGAGGGCTTCGAGGACCCAACTCTACTTCAGGTTATTTCAGGATGGCAAATGTCACAGCTCCAGAAAGCCAGCGCTGTGGCTGCATCCAAGTTTTTCAGCCCGTGGGCAGCGATAAATCTTTTTTGTCCATGACACTATAGAATACATAGCAAGGGGTGACAAGATTACTTTGAGAAATAATACAGGAGAAGTTCACCTGCAATAGTGGAGAGCCCCATTTATTTAAAAAACAAAAATAAAAATATTTTCCCTTCAGTTTGACCCATGACATTTTATCTCAAGCCTCCATCATGCTGGTTTTTCAACTCCTTCAAACAGTATTTCACCTCCAACCCAAAGGGTAATGCAAAACTCCTGAGGAGACAGGGAAGGTGACAAATCCTGCCTGCAACCAACCTTTGTGCAAAGTACAACTTGATAAGGAGCAACATGGCAGGGATCCCTAGTGAAACATGAAACTCCACACAGCACAAGTGCCAGATGTCAGAGCCAACCATCAACAGTTTCAAACACTGTTCTCAGCTTTCCAACACACTTCTTTCTACACAGTGCTGATGAGTGATACACATTATCAGTTCCTCGACTGTCTAAAAGCAATTATCTATTAGCTGCCAACAAATGCCACCAACACTGAGAATCTGCATGTAATGTATCTGTATCCAACCAACCACTACAGCTGCATCTTCCCCTTACCCATCATTATGTTACACGTGTTCACATTTTGTTGCTGGAATACATCCAGAATGGACACATGAGGAACATCCACATGAACATACAAAGTGTTCATGTGTGAATGGCACTGTTTCCTCTAAGTTTTCACAGCCATGAGTCATTAATGGTCTTGTTTTCCCAAGTTTACAACTGTTTTCTGCAGTATCTTTTTTGCTAATTCTGGTTGTATTTGAGAGCAGATTTGCCTGGCTCAGCCCTTCCCAGGAAGGAGCACCCTCTCCTCACACCGAGTCCATGTTTACTCACACTGAGTTGTAATGTAAGCATTACTTATAGTAATTGCAGGTTTTACCACGACTTAACAAGTCACAACTAGAAACAGAAATAGCAGATCACAAACTATGCTGTGTACCAAATTTTGTACTGATGTTTCAGACACAAAAGCCTAAGCTGAGCTTCAGTGTGAAATTGAGCTCTTCTCTGATACCATCTCTGATAATATCTGCAGGTGTTAATTGCTCTTTAGATAATACCAAACCCAATACATTAAGGCTAACAGTAGGAACATGGACTACTGCAACTTATTACCAAGGTCCCAAAGTATAAAGACATACCTTGTCCCCTTTCACTCCTCCAAATAAGTTGCTTTAAAATCAGCAGTGCCCAATTCCCTGAAGACACTATTAACTCAGGCCTGCAGTGTTAAACAAGTAGGTACCAGATCAGACAGAATTAGATAAGACAAATTAATCAGCAGAGAATGCATTGTACAATATCCAGTTCAACCTGCCTACATTTATATTGGTATTAGAATTTAGGGACAAGTTTCACTCTAATGACAAATTCCCTCTTTTCTTCAAATGCCAGAAGTCAGTTGGCAAATGTACTGACTGTGGAACAAGTAAAATAAGAAAAAAAATTGCTGCACAGTATTAGCATATTAGGCTTCTCTATAGTTTGAGATTCCCAAGGCATAAAATACATGGAAACACACTTGCAAATTTGAGCTGTTTAGAACCTTGCTGCTTTATCTGCAGTTCAACTTATTTAAATTGCACATCCACTTGTGCTACTACAGTTTTGAAAAGAAATAGTTCAACATCTTCCAAGAAAGTTTTGCCTCAAACTGTGCTCATTTCCCACCTCTTCAGACCTGACCACTGCATTGTCTAAAGGACCTAGGGCTATTCCAGATCTAAACCTTTAATCATCTTTTCATTCCCCCAAACCCTTCAGCCTAGGCACTAAAAAGGTTATTTTTGTAAGACTTACTTTCAATTAAGTTCAACAGCCCATCAGTGACACTTTTTAACAGTGTGAAAATCTGAAATGGAGCAAGATCCACAACAAGCCAAGCTCAAACCCAAAAAAATGCAAGTGCAAGAGCCTTCCTCTCTCAACTCCTTTTCCCACTGTCAAATGTAACATTTTAAATACAAAAAAAAAAACCAAAAACCCAAAACCCTCAGAAGAATTGACTACATACTCAAACATATAATGGAATCAGAAAATAGCTGAGGTTGGGCAGGACAGCTGGAGTTCCACCCCAATCTTGGAGCAGGGGCAGCTGTGACAGGACACTCAGGGTGAAGTCCTGTTGATTATGAACATCCCAAAGAACCCTCCCAACTGCCTCTGTCCATGGTCCATCACTCTGACAGTAGAAGTGATTTTTCCTAGGCATATATAAGTCCTCCCTCCATATAGAACTGTAATGAATTTGAGGCAGAAATCATAACTGTCACTGAGGATACAGATTTTTTTTTTATTTCCTAAAGTGAAATCTCCCACATTTTCAGGTAAGATAGTAACAAGTTTTCATTTTAAAAGAACAGCTGTGCAGAAGATAAATCTAGACCATGAAGATTTCATTATTTTCTCTGAAAGAAAATGTCAAGGGAATTTTTCCCTCACTGTAAGTGAATTTTTAACATTTAAAATTTCAATATGATAAATTACAGAATTTAAAGCTTTGACTCTCCAACAGAACAAAAATAGAAAAAAAAATTGCTTTATTGTTTCTTTTCACTAAAGAATTTCCCTCTCTCCAAAATAAAATTTCATTAAAATTGACAGGATTTTGTCAAGTCCTGAAATTTTATCAGAACTTAAATTTTAACAAGGTATGTTGAAAAGCAGGATATTTCAAGAACCCTTCAACCAGCAGCAAACTGCATAGTAACGAGCTGGACACCACCATTTCTTCAGCAAAAACAGCAGCACATTCAAGATTAGCTTGTACTCAGTGTCCAAATACAAGCTCCTTGGCATACTGCATGCACTGACTCAAAATAATGAATCAAAGTCTCCCTCAGAGTCAAAACAACTGTTTCTCTTGGCTAAATTCTGCAACAATTCTCACTGAAAATTTATTTTAGCTATCTTGCTTCAAAACTTAAGAGACAAAAATATATGAACGTGCATTGCTATCTGTAAAGCATTCCAGAGAGGGGACAAAGAATCCAAATCTATCTGTGTTTGGCTCCCTCTCTAAAAGCCACGGGACTTGGAAAGAAGGTCATAATACAAGGTTGAAGTTAACACATATTGATGAGAGATGCAGCACAACGTGACGCCTGCTATGGGCACAATTACAAAGAGTACAATTCCATCCTTGTTATTGTTTTGGGGGAAAAAAGATGTATAGGTGTTGAAATTCATAAATAATCTAGACTCTACTGTTTTATTCCTCTGTCTTCCTTCTGGCCTCAGAAATCAGAGCAGATTTCTTAGCCCTGGCTCAATTTTTATTACAGATGATAAAACAGCACAGGGTTTGCTCAGTCTCAAGAAGGCAATGGCACGAGAAACAGGATCTGTATTACACACATTTGTATGGATGGATTGGACCCAACAAATGAATTAGCTCAATCCAGCGCTTCACAGCTAGCACAGAATCTTGTTTTGGATTAATTTTCAGGCAGTAGAACTGTTTTGCTCAGAAGATGAAGTGTTTTGGAATGAGTTTGAATGAGATAGTTAGAAACATCACATCTAATCTTTTTTTAAATCACACACATTTAAACTGCCACAGCCAAAGAGCCCCATTCACATTCTGCTTTCAACCACACTAGAAAAAAACCAAGGGAAAAATATCATAAAAACCTTATCTGCTGCTCTGTAATCTTTTGGGAACTGAATAATAATTATAATAATACTTAACAGTGATATAGCACTTTACCTCTTCAAAGCACTGCACAATCATTAACTGAAAAAATCATCTGACAATAACTCATCTCCCTCCCATCTGCCACCAGTGCTGCACTCCAAACAAGAGCACTGCAAAGAGAACATTGCTTAGTGCACCCAACACCAATCTGACTATTTTGTTTCTCAGTTTTAACCTGTACACTCCCTGTATGGGGCAAAACTTAGCTCTGAGGGCAACCCCAGGGACAAGAGCCCCACTTAGAGCTCGGCTGATCAACACTGCTGAGGCTCAGGAGGATGCTGAAGGGTCAGCACACACCTCACTGCCTGGGGCCCACAGTCACTGGGTGACTGTGATAAATGTTCCCTGAGATAGGAGATGCACACAAAAAGCATCTCTAATAATGCCTGCTTGGGAAAGCAGCTGCAGCAAATCAAACAGATGCACAAAACCCAGAACTTTCATATTTATCTCCTCTCTGCTCTATTTATTCCTTCATCTACATCTTCCATATAAACACTTACAACTGTGCTGGGTATTCTGACTATTATGACAATAAATCCTCTGTTTGCATTTTACCTTAATCTGGCTTGAGTAAAGGGGAACCTCAAGGTAACTTGCCAAAAAGGACATCTCTCCCAAAGGCAGAGCAAATCTAAAAACCAGAATGCAGGGCTTCCTTTTCAAGCGCTTTGGCTTCTCAGCACATTCTCCAAAACAGTACAATCATCTGTCCAGGACAGTTAGGCTGGTTTGAGAATGAACATGGCAGGATGAGAAGAAAATCACCTTTTAGTGACCAGGTGTAGTCTGTGGAACACTCCAGCTTGCTGCTTGCACAGCAGACCTCAGCTCATGTTCAGACCTATACAGCAAGCACCATCAGAGGTGTGTTACATTCATAGCAACACAGCCACTGAGGGCTTTATCAGGCACTTTTCAAATCTCATTCACTCTCAGAAATGTTTCTATTGTCAGCTTATTTGCACAGCCCAACTGCATTTGGGCTTTATATGCTGTAAACGTTAGAAAAACTGATGAATCCTCGAGTTGTTTTAGCAAAAGCAACTTTTAGCTACATCTCAGACCGTCTGGTGAAGGCACAGAACACACCACTGCTTTAGGGAGTGTGCACACAAAGCAACTCACCTGAGGCTCACTCTATCACACCCCCAATCCTTTGGGAGGCACGAGTTATCACACAGAATCACAACTAGACACATATGGCTTTCTCCTTTTCTGTGAACCTACAGTATGTTGTTTACATTATGGTTTCTATACCAACTTGCATTCTGCTGAAGAAGCCTGTTGGCTGTGCATAAAAATCAAGCTGTAGCCTCGCCTTACAGAAATAAACTTATCAACTTTAGAAGCACATGTACTATTTTTTTGAGAAAAGGGCACAAGCTTTACAGTTTGCTTTGCCATAATTAATTTACAAAGCATTAAAGACATTAACATCATATGAATCAAAAAAACAAGCAAAGATGACAATTTCTTTGTTCACAGGTTAGTGGTTTTTTTAAGTATTATTTATAGGAGTGGTCATCCCCCCAACCCCCCCATTAATGGACTGATGCAATAAAAAACAAAGTTCGAAAGCTGATCTCTTTCTTCTTTCTACTCTGCAAATCTCTCTGCCTGTAATTATTTCCTTGTGCTGTTGGTAGCTCCTCTGGGGCTGCAGAACCACAAAGGAAGCCAACATGCACATTTCCATTGGGTCATAAACCCTGACTAGCTGACAGTTAACCCCAGTGGCCAGTTTGCTGAGGAAGGGTCACACTGACATTTATAATTTATGACTAGTGTGTTTGAATGCATTTCAAACATTGTTTATGCCCTGTGGCACTTTTACAGCAAAGCTTACTTTCTCCTGTAAATACCTGCAGTTCCACTAAGGAAAGCTTCTCTCCAAGGTCCCTGCCCTCTTCAGGTGCCCCTGAATGGCATTCCCACAAATGATAAACTAATTTACTGTAGCAAGTCTAAGCTACCATGCCTTTTGTCAACAATGAACTCTATTACTCACCTCTATTAGTGCTATAAAAGGGAGATTTTTGTCATTGGACAGATTTGTCCTTCAGAAACGTTTGGAGGATTTTCTTCCCCACAAAGAAATTTTCATGAAGCAAACTAAGTCATACCATATTTGTGCACAGTATTGACAAATGTGCACTTGCACACCCACTGTGTTGCACAGGGTGATATTTTCAGGATGATCAAGGACAGCACACACAGTGTGCAGTCATAGTAATATACTTCCTACATTCCATAAATTTGTTTCCTCGTGATCTTCTCCACTTTGCTCATTGATCCAGGAATGCACTATTCCATTTTGGTTCTTTAATACTGCTATGTCAGCTCTAGCACTTTTTCCACGGGTTAAATAAAGGCAACTCTAAACCATTTCAGTAAGAAATTAGATTGTTTCTGCTTGCACTGTACTTAATGAGCAATCTATATAAACAGGGCAGCAACGACTAGAGAAGAGGTAAACTAAATTCAGATCTGAATCACACAGTATGGGAGTTTTGGGTTGAAAACTGGACTTTAATTTTGCTGGACCTTCAGAAACATTAAATAAATACTGAAAAAGTAGACATTGAAAAGCCACGCTACAGCATATGCCACCTCTCATGGGAAAAAGTCTGGAATTGTGTGCTTGGATACTTTGTGGGGTTTTGGTTTCCCATTTGGGGAAGTTTTTTCCTCAAAATCCATGATCTCTGCAGGAAGAAAAAACACCTCAGGGGAAAAACAAAGTGATAGGGAAGAAGAGAGTCTGTCAAAACAAAGTAGTCCCAGCCCTTTTCCTCTGCCAGCACAGCAGCAGCCTGAGCTGACACTCCTGCTCTCCAGGGCTGCTGGGCAGCTCTGTCCTCACCTGGCCCCAGCACCACCAGCCCTCCCTTCCTTGCAGCAGTTGTGTTAACAGTGCATGGAGGAGCTCAGAACAGTCATCCTTAGTATTCAGCCTTTCTGAGCAGTGCCCTTCATGTAACAGCTCTTCCCCCGGGAATGCCACTGAGGTAAATCCAGGTACAGAAACCAGCAAGTGAAAGCCTTGTTAAAAATTTAAATTCCCTGACAAATGTTCCTATTTGTATGTCCATATTTGTTGGATTCAAAAAAGTATAAGCTGCATTTAGAAGCAGCTTAGATCTACACTGGCTGGAGTGAAAAGTACTATTCAAGGAATGATTAATAAAATAAACTTTTATAAATGTCTGAGGCCAGGTTTTGTGCTGTGTGTGTAACTACTCTGCATCCTCCAGCAATCACACAAAAACCTCTCTAAGAGGGGGTCCTGTGGATGAAGACCAAGAGAAAAGCTTTCAAAATATGTCAGATGCTTATGCTGCAGAGCTGAGTAAACACTTAGTCTTACCTTCTTGCTTATTCTCACTAGTTTATTAACAAAGGAAGCAAACTTCATACACAGCTACTGGTCTTTTCACAGCTTTCAGGAATGATACAGTTCTTTTACGACTGTCAGTATTATTTTTGGCTGAGTGACCCAAGGTAAGGATTTGCAGAGAAGACAGAGGATCTTATTCACTGAGGCAAAGCCCCAATCTGGCCACCATAATGGGGAGAGTATTCAGGTGCTCTAAAGCCACATCAAACACTCCCTATGCTTTCACAGCACACGAGAAGCTCCAGCAGAGTGGTCAGCAAGACAGGAGCCCATCAATCAAGTCTGTGGCCACAATGTGGGGCCTGGTGGTTACAAGCACATTAAGGGAATTCAGGGATGAGATGGTAAGGAGCCAAGTCATTATAGTGACAAACAGCACCCAGATGCAGGAGCGTCTGCTCACAGAGCCGGACACCTGCCCCTGCCACAGCTCTGAGCCTGCAGCTGAACAGCCGTGGGACTGCAATGGGGCAGCTGTGCTGGCATCCTGGTGTGGGCACACCCCATGGCCCAGCATGCCCAGCTCAGCCTGGAGCCACAAGCACCCTCCAGTGCAGGACAGGCTGTTCCCATGTCCTAGTAACAAAGGCAAGCAGCGTCTTCTATGATGGCAGGAAAAAAAAAGCAACAAAAGTCAATTCCCTGTCTCGATTCCCACAATCAGTTGATCAGTTATTGATTTCACAAAGCCCCAAATTTAACCAGATTACAGCAGAGGAAAAATCCCTACTGATAACAAATATGAAATCCAGGAACATGGAAGCAGAGTAAAGGAAAATTTGCAAGCAGCAAAGCTGAGAAGTAGATGGGCTCAAGCAGAAAGCTTGAAGCAAAAAAGAGTCCAAAAATATGTTAAAAAAAGGACACAGCTCAGGAACCCTGCCCTAGAGCTCTTTTAGGTGGCTCAGGAGAATTGGATGGTGAAGGGGACTGTTGTCATGGCAGATGTGCTGCTTTTCAGCCCAGTGATGAGGTGTGGAGGCTTAGCAAAAGGTGTTCATCTAAAGATAGATTAAAAAAAAAAAAGAACAGCCATTCTTTAAGGAAGTGCATGATTTGACCAGATGTGCAAATACCTGTGTTGGATCCACTGAAGGCTCAAAATAACACATGGGTAATCACACCATTCAATGAAAGCAGTAGCTTTCCTCAGACTCAGGAAGATGAGGCTCCTTATTTTGCTGCCCTAACCAGCTGTCCTAAGCAAGGCAAGTACCTCAGGCAATACATTATTTTTGCTTCATCTAGATGTTTTTAAGCAAATAGTATTGAAGAGATTTGCATAAAAATTATGGTATTCCAAGTGACAAAAAGCAGGATAATATGAAGCCAGCTCCAGTTATTAAGTAGCATAGTAACAGCTACCTGAGTTATTTGCTAGAATTCAATCAAAGGTAGAAAAAAGTTTTCAAGAATTCAGTCGAGGCCCCAGAGGACAGCAGCTCATTTAGAAATGGGACATTACAATAACAGCTATGAATAAGGGGCCTCAAGATGACAAAAGTAAGTCATTGGGGGAACTAAGGGGCTCCAAGAAGTTAACTCTCAGAGCACATGACCAAACAGCAATAAATGTGGAGCTCGTTTCAGTAATGACATGACCCAGCTGGGCCTGAGTTACCCTAAACACAGAAGTCAAAGATATATTTATCAAATGTGTGCAGATATGATATGGAATCAACATGCACAAAGAACATGTTGGAGGGAAGGCACGGTGCCCCCACGGTGGCAGAGGGCAGGTGGCAGCACAGAACAGAGCCCAGCCAGGCACTGCCTCTGCCTGAGCCCACCACTCACTGCCAGGGCTGCATCCCTGACATGCACTGGGGCACAGCTTCCAGGGCAGAGCTGAGCTTTAAGTTCCTAAACTATTCAACTCTTAAAATGGAATTGGCATTTTTAATGGAACCAAGTTGTGCTTTCCCCTCTCCCCCGTTTCATAAGTGTCAAACCACAAACTCAGCTGGTTTACTCATTTACACTAAAGAAGTTTTTGCCATTGAAAAACATTGCATAGTTCAAGGGTAGGTCTTAATCTATATAGTTTTGAGATGCAGAGACAAAAAGCTTCATAAGGCTTTTGTCACAACTGGGAGAAAGCTGTAAATGTGATAAAATAAATAAAGTTATCTCTGATTACATTTCCCTAAGATTAGCAATAACAGATGCCCACATATCAGAGAGAGCAGAAAAACACAGGTCTAATCTGCAAATACAATGACTCCATTTTTATATTTAAATGTGAAGCTTAAGCTATAATGAACTAATGCACTAAATTAATTTCAGCTTGCCAGGTAGAGCAGAACCACTCAGTTTATTTCTAATTGCTCTATCAAAGTTCTTTACTCTGAAATGAACATCAAGAGACATCATCCAGGCCTGAGAATTTTGTAGATCTGCATTTCTCAGTCACCTCAAAGAGCACTCCTCAGGAATACTTCTTTATAAATCATATAAACAAAGTCACAGAGGATTAGGTTGCATTTTAAATAATGTAATTTCTTTTCTTCAAAATGGTACTCTGATGATTGACTAATAAACTTAATTATTTTTAAAACCTGACTTTGGAAACACAGTATCAAGTAGAAGTAGCTACAATAGGACAAACTTCTGTTCCTGAAGCTAACTCTCAAAAAATTCCTATTCAACCTACAGTCCCATTTTCTGGAGCAAATCTGCCCATTGGGCTCATGATAAAGACTAAACCTAAAATAATCTTACAAATGGCTCCACTGAGCTTGCAGCAAATTATGAGTTTTATAGGTGTGAGGGAAAGCAGGTTTTATGGTAACACTAAAATGACTGGTGCAAAACCCTCTAAAGCTGCTGCTTGATAAAGCAGCACTCCAGAATTCAGAGGCAAAACAGGCCTGTGCAGATCTGTATGAAATAATGCAATGGTTTCTGCAAATAGTTGGACATATAGATGTGCATTTCTTAAATCTCTTACAGGCTAATAAACCCAAACATCCTCCAAGGCCTTTCCTGCCTTTATTCAAATGCTCACAACTCAGGTGCAGCATCTGTTGTGCAGTTTGAAGCCTGTAACACTGGACTTCAAACCCAGAAGGAAAGTGCTCCAGTTTGCCCACACCCTTTTACCCAAGAAAACTGAACAGCTTTAACAGTCAAATGGCAAATACTTCTCAATTGGTCTCGAAAACATTACCCAGCCATCCTCCAGGTAGTGGTCAATAAAACCCTTGGGAATGGAGAATTCCCCATTGGTGCTTTGGAACAAGTCCTGTCCTTGCAACTACACAATTTTAAAACCAGACTCCACACACAGTTCCAGTTCTGCAGGAGTTCAGTGGAAACCACAGGAAGCTGGGTCCAATTATACAATTTTGGAAGCAAGTATTTTGTACTTCTATTCTTTTAACCATATTCTAACATGTCAACAGTTCTGCAGAAATCTGATCAGCAGACCTGCAAAGAAAATATCCTGCCTCTCTAACAAAGATTTATGATATTGAGTTCTCATAATTCAATACATGATGAAAAACAATGCTATTAAACAAAGATTTTAATCTTTTTTCTTATGTGATGAATTATCAACATCATGCTTTATCAATCATACAATATCTAAGAATAAAGTAGATGATTGGTTTTGTGCTCTATCCAAGTTTTATTCTTAATAAATAGCTATTAATATCTACTATAAAAAATACTAAATGAAGAGATGCCCTTCTATTTTTTGCATTCTGATGAATAAATGCCTTGCAACTGTAAGAGTTGCTCAGTGCTAATGCAACCATTGCTAGTTCCATTTGCAATGTCATCTTTCAAACACCAGCAGTGATTACCACCTGACAAATATTATGTTTTCCAGAGAGTTTGTTTGGGGACTTCAGGTATTGTTTTGTGAATCACCATTTAATCATGACTAACAACAAAAATCCCAATAAATTAACTAACTCTTGGACAAAAGCATAATATTTCAGGCCACTTCAAAGATTCATCCTGTCCATGTTGCACAACCACACACTCTGTGCATGCGAAAACCAGCACTTGGTGAGTACTGCCCATATGAACCAGCAGGCTTTTTAGAAATCTTTTTATGCCTAAGTTTCACATTTCCAGTTCATTACCACACTTCTACCAGGTTTTCTACAGTTTCTTCATTTTTAATGATCAAAAGGTATTGGCAAAGTTACTCAAACAAGATTCATCTTGCTTAACAACTAACCAATTTACTGAAATTATATGTTCTATTTATCATGTATCAAAAAATAGAGGTAAAGCAGGCTTAGGAAATACAGCTACAGAGCAGCAAACATTAGACCTTGTGGAAAGTAATAAATTATCAAAATGTGCTTTGATGTTACTTATCACAGAGCTCCAGCACATTCACTTGAAAAGTGAGAAAATATCCTGGCACTTAAACAAGTATAGTCAGACTCATTGATTTCCAATCTCTGCATTACAAGTGACAGAATAAAGGCAGAGTGTGACACAAAAATAAGAACAAGTTCACATTTTCAGAATGAAGCTCTGCTACAACTCTGCTGGGTTAAGTTTGGCAGGAGATAGTACAAGATAAAAATCAAGGGATTGGATGGTGAAGGTGTAAAGCCCTTGCAATATTCAGGGCTGCAGAACTGCACAAAATTGGCTGCTCCCTGATGCAACATATTGCCACATAATGCACCTCCTGTTGGCTGCACCACTATCTGCTTCTGGCTCTTTGGTAGAGCTACCATTCTTCTTTCACTAAGAATAAAAATTACATCAAGAGGTTTTGCTTCATTGAGGTTTCTTTGTGTCTTTTAACTATTTCCTTTCCAGTCAACACATTAACCGAGAAGAACCTGCACCTGTGGCTTTTTGAAGACAGAGCAGCTTGGCAGATCATGCCACTTACAGGAAGTGAACTAGAACTTCACTCAAGTAGCTGTTTAGAGCACAGCCACATTATCCATATCATCTACAGCTTCAGAACTCAAATGGTCACAGGAATAAGAAATTGCTACCAAAAATACCTAAGTTTTCATGAAGGCAGAAATCCATGGCAGTGAAGTGTTGCCTTTGTGCTTTGTGGTTTCTGGCTTGCTAATTGTGAGACAGACAGTTGTTTCAGCCTTACACCATTAGCTTGGAAGCTTTGAGTTGCTGTGATGCAACTTTAACTCCTGTTGCCTGGGGATGTTCTTACACCCAGTAAAACAAACTAGTAAAAGGAAAGATGAAAACCTCACTACGATGCCTTTCTGTCAACATGTCTCTTGAATAAAGCCTTTTGCTCTTAAGGATATATCCCACATTTTGTGAATGTAATTCCTGGGGACAATAAAAGTGCTTACACAGGACAGAAGCAGTGGACATGGCTGAACTTACAGTGGTAAAACATACTGGCCTTTCTGCAGAAACTACCTACAAAATTCAAAACAAAATCAGATATTCCTACAAAGAGAGAAGAATGAAGTTGTATTTTGTGTACTGAGCATCACACCATCTCTCCCAAGTGTTACAGTGATCACAAGTCAAGTATAAAAGCAATAAGCAAACCACCAAGCTGAGCTATTTGCTCAACTTTCCACCAGAATTCTGATGCAAAGCATTAAAGTCATTTTGCTTACAAAAACTCATGTTATTGAACCTTGCAGTATTTACATGCACTATATGGATAAGAAATCATACACTAATTTAATCCTAAAAAATAAAACGACCATTTAAGGTTCAAAGAAAATTCCTTGAAAACTGTATTTTATCAGCCCTTTGTTCAAGGCTCTGTGTTCATTCCTTAGCTAACACTGCTAAGACCCAAAGCAAGAAAATGATCCTTGCTCAGTCTCAGAAACCTGTTGCCATGGGAAACACAGAGATAGCAACTCAGGAATGGGTAGCACAAGTAAATGAAAATTCACTTTTCAAACATACAAAGCAAGTACAAATCAACACACAGGGCTATGCAACAATTGTGATTTAATCCTAGTTTAAGTAAGGGTATGTAATTTTTGAGTATGGTATCTGCATAATCCATATGCAATTGGCACTTCCTTTGTTTTGGTTTGGGGTTTTTTAGAGAAAATTTTAAAGTTTTGAATTAATATCCTTCAGAAACTCCTGATGTTCTGCCCATTTACAAGTGACATAAATCGAACTGCACACGTCCACCCCAGGGCACATTTTCTTGTGAAATGCTTTTCCCATAGAGGCCCAAATGGGCTCAGTAAAATACACAGGAAAATCACCACTGCAAATTAACTCATCCTTGTACAGAATATTATGTTAAACTCCTTTTTAAGACCTTCTAAAAACATAGAGTTTCTCCTCAGACAGAAAACAAGTATGAACTCCTATGCACCCACCAACTGATAACTCAATTTAAGGGACTCATAACTCACTTCAAAGTTTTGTTATACATGTTAATTTCTGCAAATCTCATTTCAACAAAATTTTGCTGACAAAGCAGCAAAGTTAAATAATTTGTAACTTGCTAATGACAAATGAGATGAAATGCAGGGATACAATGTAATAGCTTCATGATTTACTCAATATCCAGAGGATTAAAACTTGATTATGAATCAATCAATAATCCATCAACTGTGGTGTTGTGAAGCAAATCTGATATTGGTATTTAAATTTCTACTACAATTTCTGAGTGGAACAAAAGCTTAGGATGTTCTGTTCAGCTTTGAAAAAAAAAACTACTGCATTGATCCATGAAAAAAATGCACTAAAGTGCTTTGGTTTAGTCCAAGTTTAGATTTAAGGTAGCCCAGAACACACAAAACAGTGCCAAGAGCTAAATGCATCAAGAATGTTCAGCCCCACTGTTCAATGCTGCAATTCTGATGAGCCAAATACTCAACTAATTTCAGATCAGTAGATATTTTTCTACCCTTACACAGTCAAGTTCTTGATAGAAATTGTGCCTGAGGATCTCCTGTACTCTTTGTCAAAATAATAATAAATAAATAAAGATTAGGATACCTTGTGAAATTAAATTCCAATTTTGTGCTATGCTTTTCCATGTTTTTGGCTTCTTGCCACTGGCACCTAAAGGTAGAGGCTCAGCAGCATCATCCTGTCACTGGCTGCTGCTCAGACCAGCAAATGGCTCACCAAACACCCAGTTGGGATTTTGTTTACACATTCATTTGCAGTTTCAAGGGTCTACAGCATCATGTACATGTCTCATTCTGTAGAGGTTGCTTATGAGAGAGCGACTTCAGATGCTAAATATTTAATCTAACACTACTAGTAATTAGACAGTAATTTAGACTCAATATTGTGGCAGGCCTCCAATTTTATTCTTGAGCTCAAAGAGAAAACACAAGCACTGTGCTGAGACCCTCACCCACTCTGATTCAATGGCCAGAGAACAAACCTGTGGGTTCCTCACTCACCTACAGCTCCACAGCATGTTTAGACCAACCATTCCCCAATTAGTAAGACAGCAAAGAGTGTCAAGGTTAGTTACAACATTCTCTCTCAAGAAAAGTATACCTTGCAAGACAGATTTTCACAGGAACAAATTTGCAGTCTAGACTGCTTTGATTTCTACTAGTTTGCAAAAGTCACCAAGTGTTACATTCTCCCTAAACTGAATCACTCCCCTGGGAGGAGCAAAGTCACTGTAGCACAAGCACTGAAGTTGCCTGATCTTGGCATAAATAAAGAATGTGCACTGAGGGTTGCTCTCAGCAAAAGTGACAGTAAGTGTGCAAAAGCTGAAGTCTTTGAGCATCCTGTCTAATGAACACGTTTCCAGGTTTTCCCTGTAATGGGATGCTGCTGAACTGAAAAGCTTTGCTTGCAGCTTGCATTTCAAGACATGTCCAAATAATCTGCTTGACAGATAATGAAACTTTGAGCAATTACCTTTAGCTGGAAGCAGAGTTCTTCAAATATCATTTTCACATTGATTTGCGATGAAATTAATTATGTTTTCCTGCAAGCTGGAACCCACAGCTAAAACCAGAGTCTAATCAAACCAACTGGGACTGAGACAGTGGTAAAAGAACCCTTAAAATATAGAATAGGAAAAAATGACTGCTGGTCTTTGAGAGAGTCACTTGGCTCTCTGTAGGGGGATAAGGGTTAAATCTCATCACAAACAGCCAGAAGCCCTTGCAGTCCACTAACAAGGGCAGGGGATTACCAGGAGCTCCACATCTGTTATTGACAATGCTGATGAGCCTAATTGGCAACATGCAGCTGATCCCCCTGGAGCAGCAGGGGAGAGAAACAAATAAAGAGCGCAAAGGTGGATGTGTCAGCTTGAGCAATGCACTTCCCCGGTGGCTGTGGATAACCTGCTCCTGCAGCCACCACTGCAGCCCCTCTGGCAGGCACTGCCCGAGGCTGGGGACCCGCTGCAGGCTCGGCACTGTGCAGATGCACAGCTCTGACAGACACAAACCATCAACGTGACAGCAAGATTTGTCCAAGAGGGGCACGACTTTCTGGTAGACCAAACGTACCCCCTACCTGCTTCCCACAAAATAATTTATGAAAGAATTACAGTTCTGACTTCTCAGCAAAACCCTGCAGGCTGTGACACTGCTTTTTAAACAAAAAAAGTTACCTGGAATTTACCAGTTTCTGCTCTAACAGTCACACTAGAAGCCAAGCACGATATTCTTTTTCATTACCAAAATTTAACACCCCCCAGCATCATTTGGCTTTGAACATGGATCACTCCCTGCAGTTCAATGGCCAAGCTGTTACAGCATTATAGCAGCTATCTCAAGAGTTAGGAGAAAATAAAACTATGTTATTAGGCCTAACGTCATAAAATTAAGTACATCCCAGGATCCCAAAGTGACCTGTGATCTTTTACTATCACTTACAAAACTCTAGTTGGTGTCCAAGGAATTTTATTAAAAGGGTTTCCCCTTGCACACACTAATCTACACAACTGGATTCCCTTCTTTCAAGCCTCTCTCCCCAGCAAGATCCCAGCTGCCCAGGCATGCTGTTCAAGTCCATGAAGCTCTCAATTAAATATGATTAGAATGCTGACATCACCACATGCCAGAAATATACCAAAAGGAGAGCCAAACTTTGCAATTACTGAGCAACTGCAGCTGCAGAGAGCCTTCACAAAAAGCAAAGCCAGGTGGAAAGTGTGAGGCCATCCTGAGTACAGCTCCCTCTTGCCATCTCAGACTGGCTCTGGCCACTGACACCCATACTGACCTCAGTTTCCTAATTAGTTGTACTGTGTTTGAAAGCCATTGGAAAAACTCTCTGGAGTATTTTTTTTAGGGTTTAAGCTTTTCATTAACTTGTGAGATCAATACATTCTCTCTGTACTAACAGAATATAAAAGAAACATCAAGACAAGCTAAACCAGCTTTTCAACCTTCTTGGACTTTCCCAGCCTTGATATGTACCAAGTTATAGCTATACTGGAAGAGATTCTGTCATTTAACTTACTCCCCTTTTGACTAAATGTAGCCATTAGAAAGAACAGTCAGGAGTTTGGTATCATAACCCTTCTTAATATTGACAACTATAAAAGACTATCCAAACACTGTTGGAGGTAGCTGATCCCAGATATCAACCTCAGCTAAAGTCACAAAGTGTGCAGCAAGACTATGATGATTCCTCTTTCATCAGCAATCAATGAAATCTTCAAGCAACAGCCCTGTTTGCTGTTAACATGGACTCTCAATGACTGCCTGCTTAGGAATTACAGACATTAGGAACGACAGGAGTATTAAACATGCCTTTCTCCAAGGGCTATCAAGAGCTAACAAATACCAATCCAAAAAGGCTCTATGATTGAAAATCCACTCTGGCAGATCCTTCAATGCTTTCACAGTCTTTTTTTTTTTCCTACAGCCTTCTCTCATTCTGGAGTTTATTCACAAATTTTGGGAGTTCATAACTAATATCCTTCCAGGTGGCATTTGTCAACACATCCCAGAGTGATGAACTGCTATGAGATCTGCTTCACCATTTGGGGTTCTGAACGCCCTATCCCCAACACCTCAGCACCCCCCAGATCAAACTTAACACATGAGCTGCATATCAAGTCATTTTCTTTCACTTCTCATTGAAATCAATTAGTTCCTTCAGTGAAAGAAATGCAAAATTATTTTTGCTTCACATTCAGATGGTAGCCAGCATTCACAGGGCATTTGGAAAAGAAGTCTTGGCTGAGAAGCTGCTTGCAAGCTTTGCTCCAGCATCCCTATGAGTCTCAAGTCCAGCTGTGGGAGTCCTTCAGAGATCCCCTGAGGTTTTGCACACATCTAAACCCCACAGGCCACTTAGGTCCCTCTCCAGGCACATGAATAAAATTACAAAGCTGGACAGATCCATCCAGCAATCAAACCTTCAGTTTGGACAGGCTTCTCCTCTGCCTCCTGAAGGCAGCTCTCCCACTCTGTTTATTCTCACATGCCTCTAACAGAATTCCTTGCCATTTCATGTGCATTACAATAGATTTGTTTTACATGTCCTGCAAACAAGTTTTTAAACATGTGCTGGGCATTAAATATCACATATATTCAGCAGGGAAAAAAAACATTTCTGGAGTACAATAATTTTACAGACCCTGGTTTCTAATAAATTTTAACAGCAACCTTAAACTGCATTAGCAAGTTCCAGTTTATTGTCAAGCTTGTGCACAACATCCCTCAGTGACATGTCAAATCTTTACCAGGGCAGCTGAACTAAAGCTGTCCTCATTGGCAGCAAACTTGTCAGATTAAATTGCCACCTCTTGGCAGGCAAGGATGGATGAGCCGATATCCCTCTGCTGCTGATGACACAAACTGTCCTTTCACTTTGGATATATTATGAATCCCCAGTGTTTCTTACTATGAGCAAAGATGTGTCTCATGGAGAGAAAGGAAATATTCCTCACTGGCCACTTTTAACATGGTTTATTACAAATATAGACAAAGGAATACAGAACTCCTTTTTCATTTTTTTTTCTTTTGTTTGGCTTTCATGTTGTTTCAAGGTATTTACTTATCTGTCTAGAGAATAAAAAACTAAAATTATTTTCACTCTCTTATGTCAGGTGCTGTTTCCATCCCATTGCCCAGTGATGACCAGAAACTCAGCACAGTGAAGTGACTAATAGCCCAACACAGAACTTTAACCTTATGGGGACTTAGTTTGTGGGTCCCAAGACTTGAACAGAACAGAAAAGAGCAGTGCACTCTAAGTTTTCTGTGGTATTTGCACTGAATTACATCCATTAGCATTTTTCAAATAATTTTGATGTGAAATCCTTCTGCTGACTTAGTTACTCAAACATAATCACACAACTCTGACATGTGGGGTATTCTAAACAGCCTCCCTACACTTGAAGGAGATATAAAACCAAGTATTAACAAAGTATTTCTGACTTACTTGCACAGCAAAGTTTTACAAGACTCCTTTATAAATTGCATTTAAACATTTAAGCTTAAGCAAGTTTCACATTTCCACTTCTCATCCTGCAAATAACCCCCAAAACCAGAGTGCTAGAAATGCAAACCAAGTTTCAGACATTTTTTTTACTTTCTTGAAAGAACAAAGCAACCACAGCTCTGAGTATTGGGGAGAGAACTAAATTTGAACCTCTATTTACAATTTTTCTGTCATGAACAGGAAGTTACAGGTAAGGCAACTTAAGGCTTTTTAGGGCAGAGAAACAGAACTTTTGTGCTCCCACAAAGACAAAACTCTATTGAGCTGCACTGGTATAGTTTGAAAAGTTGATTCAATAGTTGCAAACAAATTCCTAATAGCAGGCAGAAAGTTTTCCAAAGTCCTCTGAAGCACCAGTGCTGATTAGTACTTTATTTCCTCACCTGCTTGCAGGAACACAGATTGCTTACTCTGTTCTCATCACAAACCCAAATGGCTCCAAGCAGTGCCTGGGAGCATAATTAAAAAAAATTGTGCCCCAGAGAAAACTGTCGAGAAGCCTGAGCTGATTCAGAAATGCATTCACAGCTTTTCCAGCTGACAGCAAGAGAGGAGCTGCATGGCACGTTCAACCCACATCAGATTTAAGGGGATGCTGGAAATTTTCTGGAATTTTACAAAATTTTGCAAGACAGCTGAATGGAAGTTCAAACTACCAAAAATCAGGACAAAATAAGTAAGAATTTTAAAAAATATATCAAGCAGGTAGGGTTTGATACAAAAACGTATCAACGCAGATACCAAGAAGTGGTTTTGGAAACTGTAGAACTGGTGAATAAAATAATTCAAATGTCTTCACTGAAGGTGTAAATGATGACAAAATGCTCAGAAAAGGACATAATTTTACCCACTTTTATGTTTTACATAAAATAGACCCTTTCCATGATCCTAGACCCCAATTTAGATAATTCCATTATCATCTTAAAAGAAGAAAGATAGATTAGGAAAATGAAGCTATAGACTAATGATACCTTATTAACATCCTATTTACATAGAATTAACATAAATACAAGTTGGTAAACCATATGCTATAGCATCTGTTCCTCTGTGTATTAATAACAAGACTGTCCCCTATAGGGTTCACAAATTAATATGTATCAGAATATATTACAAAGTATTTGAATTCTCTTGACAATATAATTTGTAGCCAGATTATTTGTAGGTTTATAGCTTGGAATTACTGCTGTTTCTTCTAATGTGATTTAAGTACAGCACTCAGTTCTATTAAAACTTCATGGAATTGTGTCAACTTTCAAATGTTCAGCTTCTGACATTTCAAGTATTTTCAGTTGGAAACTATCAGAATTTTTCAGTCCTTTACCAACCACAACATTATTTAGGAGCTTTGTTTTCCAACTTCCTGGACACTTAATATGTGTCAAACACCCAGCACTATTTACTAATTAAGTTAAGAAAAAAACCTCACATAGCAGAAACAAAAGAACTTGAAATCTGAAGATTAAGAGACACAGATTCCATTTCAGACACCAAACATTCCATAAATATGTGTTTGCATCTTCCAACAAAACTAACAGATGCCTCCCTGCACTGAATAAACAGGTGCTTGTATTTGCTCTTGAAGACTATGAAGAATATTTTGGGAGACCAGTAAAGTGCTTTATGTCCTGCTGTTTTTATACTTACATTTACTTTTTTATTTTGCACATATTGTGACTCAAAAAAGTACCCCAAATCCCCCTGGATTGTTTGGTTTTTTGTTGTTTGGGGTTTTTTTATGCCACCTGCAAGATCTAGTAACTAAACAGGTTTAAAAACTAAACACTGAAATAAGAAATTACATATAATCCATCTTTAGAACTATTAAGACCTCTTCTTCTTGGGGCAGAGACTGCCATCAAGGGCTACCTACCAAAGCCTTGCTCTCAGAATATCACTGCAAAATGCTTCCCCTGGTTTAAAGGGTAATAAAAATAAAGGAAAAAAAGTTGTATATGGGCAAGCCATTTAAAGAGCCAGAGAGAAGCAGAGACAGGTACAGCACCTCTGAGTCTGGCAGGAGTATCCACACCACAAGGTCAATGCACTGCACTCTCAGCCCTCACCTTTGCCAAGACATCAGCACCTCATGGCTACCTCACAATCCCCTTTGTGGTTTGCTCCTCCCGTACTTTCCAATCTCAAGAGCTCTATTTTGATGTTTCTCCTTAAGAAGCTCCCCAGATAAGCCAAGCACAACAAAAAACATTATTAAAACTCAGCTGGTTCCCCAGACCTGCAGCCAAAAAACTGCTGATCCTCAGCTTCTCCCCCAGCCACACACCCAGGCTGAGGGGCACACAGACCACCCTCACCCTTTCTCAAACTGCAGTAGCTCCCACACACACCTTGGAATAGTTTATTGGAAACCAAAACTCCCTAAGAAAATGCCAACTCACATACTGAGAGTACCTTTTAAACCAAGCCAAATACAAACAAATCAACTAACACCACTCAGAAGCCACTTTTGCACGTTTGGGGGGTTTTTTTGTGCCAGTGGGATCTCAGAAAGCCTTTTCCCAGAAGCTGATCCAGAACTCCCACATCGTTCCAGGCTATCCCTCACCAAGTGCCTCACAACTCACCAGTGGCAACACGTTGTGGTAAACCCAAGCTGAGGGCTGGAGGAGCTGCTGGAGGTGCCAGGCCCCAGAGACGGGGGGTTTGTGGGGCAGAGCCCAGCCGGCCATGGCTCTACTGCCCTCACCTTCTGAGGGGCACTGGCAAACTGAGCCCCAGCTAATTATCCTCAGCTGAAGCCAATCACACATTGATTGACTCCCCCCGCAGCTGGTTGTGTGACGAACTGCTCAGCTTAACTCTGGACACCTGCTGGTCCCTGCCAAGGGAACACTGCCCTGATGGCACCTCCCTCACACACCTGTGGCCTGTTTGCTTTGCACTCCCAGGGGGAGCTGCTTCCCTTTGTTCTTCTGGTCTCTCTGGCACCGCAGCAAAATGTTGACCCAAATTTCTTCTCTGTGTATAATTTTGTAGTTGAACTTCAGAACTCTTAAGAACAAGGATATATTCATAAATCAGAACAACATTTCATTGCCAGGCTACTTTGGGATTTAGATTTCTAGAATATTTCCCTAAGAAGTGATCCTAGAGTCTTAAAGTCCCTCAGGTTTTTGGGGGGGTAATTGAAATGCTCCAAATCAAGACCCATAGCACTTATATATGTCCACAATGCTTTTTGGGTGCTATGTCTGTTCACAGCTGGGGAAACCAAAGCTCAGGCAAGTGGCAAGAATGGCACCTGCAGTCAGAAAGAGCATCCTCATCCTCAGCAGGGAACGCTGGGGACACTGCCTTCCTGACAAACTACCACACAGGCTGCTCAACAGCCCAGGAAAATTTTAAGATAGCTACTGAGAGACTCAGAAGTATGGAAGTATTTACACTGGGTTTACTTTTGTACACTTGGAGCAACTTTTGCTCTTCTACATCTCACAGCTGAGTTTATATTAATGCCTAAAAGGCCTCAGAATGATTGCATGACAGGTGCAGGGCTGCAGATGCAACTTGTGAATAGATCCTGCCCTAATGTTCTTGAAGTATCACTGAAATAGAGTTTGCAAACAATGTAAAGAAAATGCATTGTACAGAAAATATGACTAAAAGGTTATTCTTACTGTGTTGGGTTTTTTTCACAGTTCTGGGGCCCGACTCATGCTTGAATTTTCAGCTTCTGCTAACGAAGGAAGGTATCCAACATAACATTCCTTTTGTATCCACAGAATAGGGAGAAGCATTAATGAAAGTCTTTGCTTTCAGTGCATGGTTTTCCTGCAGCTGTGTTGGGTGCAGCAAATCAGGATTCTGCTTGAGAGCCCAGTGACAGCAAAGGCCAAGCACAGTGTGCTTTGCTCCACTCCAGCTGTGGCACAGAAGTCCCCAGCTCGTCATAAGTCAGACACAGCAGACACAGCACGTGTGATTCCAGGTGTTGGGCATGAGCTGCACCTTTTCTGAGAGCAGAGGAGCTTTAAAGCCAGAGGAAGAGCTATAATAATGAACAGTCCCCAGTTTATTCCACACTGAGTCGTCTTCTCAAGGTTAAATCCACGTTACCTTTATTTTCAGCCTTATGCAATCTTCTGCCTGGCACTCCAGTGAAAGAGGCAGTGGAGCACTGCAGGAGACAGTGTGGAATGTGTCATCTCCTGGAATGAAAAACAGCCTTAAGAATCACAGATCATCATCAATGTTCACTGGTTTTAGGTAACAGAGCAGAAATTGCAATATTCAGAGAGCAAATCAGTTGGGCAGTACAGGGATGGAAGCCACACACACAGCATTGTAACTGACTTTCAATTCCAACCTACTAGATTCTGCTTTACTTGTATTATTTGTATTCTGCTTTATTTTGTATTTATTGTGTGAGGCTGCATTATGGATCAGATTGCTGCATAAGGTATTACAGAAGTATGTGAACTCTAGACCTTCCCACATGCAATTTCATTGTGCCTGCAAAACTGCCTTCAGTTTTGCATATTCATCAATTGCTTGAGTTTTCACGCTCTTAAGTTCTGAAGTGTTTCATTAATTTCCAACCCAGACACAAATATAATGACTTTTCCAGCCAGAGACAAATAGGTTGGATCAAGAGTAATCCTACTGAGCTCTGAGGTTCAAAGCAGTGATCACAAAGGGTCTCCCTGTTACAGAGCAGTGACCCTTTTGAACAGCACCCACATATAATTAATATAAGCATGTCTTAATAAACCATATGCTCATTCAGCTGTTCTTTGCTGTATTAGTAACAAGGCTCTCCCCTAAGGGACTCCAAAATTAATGTATATTAGACATATGTATCCTAATAACCAGAAGGTAACACAGTTGCACTTGTCTTACTTTAGAGAAGTATTTATTGCAGCATTATTTTAATGACTTTAACAAAACATATGTGCCTTTCAGCTTGAAAATGCCGTTTATGAGACTGAAGATAAGCTGAATATTGGGATAACAAACCTCAAAAATGCCATCCTTTCCTATTATATACTAATAACAAATGGGACTGGTGATAATATATATTAATACCCTTTTTTAAAAGAAAGGAAAAGTGACTAAAAGGCAAAGTGCAACACAACAAAAGCTCTGAATAGATCATATCATTTCAGGTCTCATTTGCTGTTGCTCATTACTTTATGACACAGACTATAAGGGAGTATTGCTCTCACAGTAGGCAAACCTATTTAAATAAAATAATCACCGTTATCTCCCATGAAGGTTCAGCTGACTGGAGTGATCTGAAATTTCCAACCACATTTTTTTCCTATCTGTTTTATCACAAGCAATTTATTTTATAATATCCCAGCTCCTCCACACTTCTGAAAGAAATGGAGATGAGATAAAATTCTGGTCAAAATCCAAGAGTGACAGAAGACATCTCTGAGCAGAAAATAGACAAATATTAAATGGAATAAAAATTTCTGCCTGTGTGTCTCCAAAGGAAAAGGAAAGCCTAATTACTGATGTTTTTTTCTTTTCTAGGATGGTTCTCTTAGAAAACTTTGACAGAGAGCAGACTGATTGTGGTGTCATTTATTAAAATCCAAATATGCCTTTGTGGAATGACAGAGGCCTGATGACATCACAGGAGGGCCATGAACATCCTCAGGGGGTTGGAACACCTCTCCTATGAAGACAGGCTGAGACAGATGAAGTTGTTCAGGTTGTAGAAGAAAAGGCTCTGAGGAGAGCTCAGAGCCCCTTCCAGCGCCCAAAGGGGCTCCAAGAGAGATGGAGAGGGACTTTGGGCAAGGGTCTGGAGTGACAGGACAAGAGGGAATGGCTTCCCACTGCCAGAGGGCAGGTTTAATGAAATATTATGAAAAAATTGCTTAAAATGAGGGTGGTGGGGCACTTGAACAGGTTGCCCAGAAAAGTTGTAGATGCCCCATCCCTGGAAGTGTTCAAGGCTGGGTTGGATGGGGCTCCGAGGGTTTTGTTGTGGCTTTTTAGTGTTTGGTTTGGTGGGGTTTTATGGGAGAGGAGATTAAAAAAATAATAAAAATGCTGAGGAAACCGAGGAAAGCACTGCTCAGTGTCAGGGGTTTTTCTTACTGGCAAAAAAAATAGAAAAAGATATTTGCCTTTTGATTTGTATAACTGTGTTACCAATTGCTACCTGCACACCTTGTCCTCCCTTCAACAGAGATCTTCTGTATGGCCATGATAAGCTGCGTATCTTGTATATAACACTCATGGGTGAATAATTCATGAATAACTTTTTCTTGCACACTTTTCAATGACTGTCTTCTCTCCCCTCCCACGTGGACTTTCCCGCTGTGCCACTTTCAAATACAGATAGAAGAGCAATTCTTTTGGTTTTGTTTTGTTTTGAGGAGTTGTCCAGGAGAGGCTCTGCTGCTGTGTGTAATGACCATAGGTGTCAACATAATACAATTATGTTGGGTGAAACTTGCAATTATCATCTACCCCTTATACAGCTCTGCATAAACTGACACAGCTCACAGAAGAGCTCGAGTTCCAGCTCCACTTTTCTGAGCAGATGTGATCCCCACCTCACAAGATCCACTGACAGTTAACAATACACTTGTCATTTTGAGTCAGATAAAAAGCAGCTGTTCTTTAAGCTTTCATTTCAAAAAATTTGTACTGTTCTGCAACAAATGGTAATTAACTGCTAAAAGGGGAACATTGAGAGCAGTTCTCCAGATAAAGTGCTTTTGTTTATCATTAATTTATAACAATGCATCACAAACTTGAGAAGTAGATGCAAGAGTCACAGAATAATGAAGCCTGAATATTTTGATCAAAACAACTACAGCAGGTTAAACATCTCCACTGGGCTAAGTTGGCTGAATTGAAATGTCTGGTCTCAATTGCTTGTTGCCGTGTTGTGCTTTCACCAGCTGACATGAGGAAGCTTCTTTTCCTGACAAAAGACAAAACATTTCTGCCAGCTGAGGTGACATTGTGTTCATTCAATAATGATACAAGGCCCTGAGGTTCTTCAGCAAGAAAGATAACAAAGAGACTCCTCATTAACTAACTGCAGAAGAATGAAGGTCAACCCACAGAGAGAATTTCATGCTTACATGTCACTTAGAACATTTGTTCTTCATTAATTCTTTAAACCCAAGCTGGGATATCATCTAGCAGCATTTTAATGTCCCGTACTCCATCAGAAATAACTCTTAGGATGTGGATTTCTTTGCACTAGGCTTAAGAGCCTTTATTTATAAGCACTTGACTTCACATCATTGGGCAATAATAATGTTTTAGGATTGCTGCAAGACTAGCTAATAACAGTTTGGGTATTTCAAGATGAAATAAATGAGGACTGACATAACATATTCCAAAAAGTTCACTATATGGACAGATAAAAATACCACCACTATTTTTCATGTTGGTGCACTACTTTGTTATTGTTGTATTTTTAAGTTCTTTCTGGTGAATCAAAACATCTTATTTCTGTCAAGCATATACTCCTCACAGACTGCTAGAATTATATGCAAGATATCGTATTTTCAACTATGCATTGGTAAATATTACTAGCAATAGCAGGGCAGAAATATTTATTATTATTTCTTATTATAATCACAACATTCTACTCAGTGTAAAGTTTCAGGAAATTTCACAATTCCCTAATTGCCAGATATTTAAATTCAGTACTCGTATTGGCCACACTCAGAACATTTTATACTATTATTTTTATTATACTTAATGCTTGTTCTTGCTCAGTTTCTCACTGGAAATCAGATAATACAAATTGTTTCAAAATGTCTTCACCTCTCTCAGATTCTATTTCCTCCACCCAAATAAGATGATATATTGCTCTTTCAGTACTAAAACCAGAAGTCATTACTCAGAAAACAATTATGAGAGTTAAGTAGGCTTCGTATTTTCAAATTCATGCAATTTGGATTGGCTTGGATTTGATTTTCTGCCTCAATATGCTTCTTTAGTGCTGGGCAGAATGTCTTTCTCCAATCCACACTAGTTTACTGAAGCTTTAAAACATGACTCCTTTTGAGACACACATGGCTATTGTTGACTCATTTACAACTCTTACTCATTGTCTCTTAATTAATGCAACACTCTCATAGCATTTGTACAGTAGCACAGGATTTGTGATGGGCTTCTTTGGACACAGACACATAATGGGTTAATATAGGTTGGTGAACCTTAAAATTTTCTAAGATCAGCACCTTTATCCTGATGACTCCAAGGCATTTGTTGTGGTTTCAGATGCCTGTCTTTCAGGGCACAGCTTTTGCATTTCAAAGATATTAAAAGACATCATTTGATCTACCACAATGTGACTTACTCCAACTATTTATAATTGTAGTTAAAATAAACCTTTACAGATGAAATTATAAGTATTTAGGTCTATTTATATGAGGTTTGGACACAGACTGTGTAATTGATCACTAAAAACATGATAGACACATCTTTGTTTTCTCAGGCTTTACCATCCACATGTCATCTTGTGGAATAGTCTTCCACATGTTCCCCTTCCTGTGACGGCTACAGACAAAACCCCCTGAGTCAACAGCCTTCTGGTTCTGCCTGTTGATTATTCTTAAGTACAGTTCAGTTCTCACAGAAGTAAGAAAATGTAAAGCACCTTGTACATGTATATATATGTGTGTATATTTATGTAGCTTCTATGGATATCCTTTTGAAGATTTAGTTCTGCTTCCTATGATTAGAGTTTGAGGGCAGTCTGCTTAAAATAGGATGTTAAATGTGAAATTGGGAAGGCTCCCTGCAGTGCATGACCACGAGCAGAGACCTTCATCTGCTCCTGCTCAAAATGCCAGAAGGTTCCACTGACACAGCAGCACTGCCAAACCATTTCCAGCACATTGGGCTGCAATGCTGAGTGAGCTGAAGCAGCTGAGCAATTCCACCCTTTCCATGCCATCAATCCTGGTAACCTTCATGTACAACACAGAAACACCCTAAACCTTTGCAGTTCTGACCTCTCTCTATGCTGTATGGTTATTCTGCTTTCAGGTTTATTTTAATCTACATGTTGCAGTTAGAAATATCAGAGGCATCAGGGAGAATTTGGGAGAGGAAACTGCCAGATAGTTACTGCTTCATATGGCAAGGCTTATTCTTGTATCAAGTTTGTTTTAAGGCATTCTGTTGTAACACCTAATGTTTTGACCCCACAATATCTCATATTACTGGTTGTATTTGTCTCCTCTGGATTCTTGTTAGAAAAATAAAAAAGATGATGGAGAGTTCATTGAAAAGCAAGAGTTTTAACTGAATATCCCTTTACTGTTTCTTCCAAATCCTCAGTGAGTTATCTTAAATCTCCCTTTTAGCCAATGCCAACCTGATACCAATATATAATTTTCTGAACACTGTGCAAGCAGAGATGCACTCTTGTCTCTCAGCAGACTCTGTTGATGTGTTTCAGGTTTAACCTGCAGGTGACATGAGATTCCTGGATCAGCACAGAACCCCAGTGCAGCCAGCACAGTGTCAGGAGGCAGCTGTGTCAGGGAAATTTGATCAGCGTGCTGTCTAACACTGAGACAAAAGCATAGGAATCTTTGCCTACACCTTCAAATTAGAATTGTTAATAGTTAATGTCACAATAGGAAAGAAGAGAAATAAAATTTAATTTAAAACACTAATGCACCTGAAACAAAACAGTCTCCAATTTAATTCAGCTCTGTTGTAATGTAAAGGAATAGTGCAGCAAAGTGTGTCTCTGTGTCCTGGATCAGAAGCAGGCTGCAGCCCTGAGTGGGCTTATCGAGCTGCCTTTTAAACTGTTTCCACCCAACCTTGTCCACTACAAACTCCTTGGTTCAATACCCTTGTTTCTGCTGTCAGGCAACGCTGCCAACATGACGCTTTCCCTACACTCGTGTGCACCTGCAGAGCTCTGATGTGTGTTCCTCAGACAGCAGCAGACAATTGCTCTTCTCTTTCACATCTCCTTTTTATTAGCAAGGCAGCAAATTATAAGTTATCCTTTCTCTTCCGAAACTTCTCCTGATTGGCTTGAAAGGAGCTCCCAGGCCCAGCCTGTCCCATCTGCTGCACAACAAGGCACCTGACCCAGCTTCAAAAGAACTGCAGTAGTACCCTGTGTTTTCCATTTCCTGAACACCCAGTGCTACATCAGTTCAGCCTCAGCCCTCCCTCTGCTGCTGCCTGTGTTCCCCACAGCTGGGGCAGCCTGGCTTCTGACTGGGGCCATTTCAGATTTCCTGGCCACAGGACCCCCTACAGACCATGTCAGAGGGATATTGCTGTTCCACCCTTCTCTGCTGAGCTATGCTAATTACATCAAGCATCATAAATGGGAGAATAAAATTACCCCTACACTTAGGCAGTATGTCCATCTTAGCTGGACATTCCTCAAACCTCTGTCATAATAGGACTGACTTATACAAAAACCTCTCATGTATATGCTAATTTGAAAAGAGAAAGCTGCAACAGTGTTCATAATTTAGAAAATGACCCATTCTGTCCCAGCTTTTATAGTTTATTCCAGTCTAATGTTGATCAAAGAAATGGCTCTGCAAGGGGAAGTTCCTTACCTATCAGGGAGATGAAACACTGACAGTTGTCTGCAGCACAGACAGACAGGCTTTCTGAGTTTCTTCTCTTGTCCTTGAACAGTTTAGAGCACAAGATTTGGTTCTCCTTCTTCTCTGCTGAACAATTACGAAGTAATATCTGGTCTACTTAGCAAATGGTGTAATTTCCTCTTTCATTTTTATTCCTTTATTTATTTTATAATGAAGAGAGAGCTCTCAGAGTGAATGAGCAATTACCCAGCACCTTCCTCTGGGATCTCTGAAAGTAAGGACCAGAAGCACTCAAACATGATTCCAATCCACCTTTGCCATCATCCAGTGGCAGAGTCAATTTGAAAAGCTGCTGACATCTCCAGAGGTCTCACAGGCACTCACATGAGTTAAGGATGTTAATGCTTTCCTAATCCAAGCAAAAGCTACAAAGTTCCTATCAAATATTCATGGTCATTACTAACAGATTATAAATGTGTGTGAGAAGTTCATAGTCCATCCCCTAAAGGTTACCTAAAAATAACACTTTCAAAAATTACCTGGATATCCTGAAATCTTTGTAACAAGGTTGCTGAACTGAACTCTGAAAATGCCAAATTTTAATGTGCCTTGGACCAGTTTTTCCCCAGTGTCAGGTGAAATGGATGGGTTTGGACCACTTGATCAGAATTTAAATAAAAGCAAGCAGTGTGGGAGTTTTCTCTATTTTTCCTTTTTTTTTTGGTATACTGAAAAATTACATTATAAAAGCAAGTTAAAATATACAAAATAATACTCATTCTGTTTCCAGAAGGTATACAGGTTAACTCTGAACCAATAATTTTCTGAACTCTATCCTAGAATTGCACACCCACTACAAAACACAAATCTTTCAGTACTGGAAAATCACTCCTTTTCTCCTCTGGTAAAAATGGTAATGGAAATAACATTCTTTTGTTATTTTCTTAGATAATAATTGATCTCAACTAAGTAAAACAAAATCCAAAATGTCTTAAAATATCACAGCTTTTAATGTTACGTTGCTGGATTGGAGTGTGCACTTCATGGGGGTTACATATTACATTAAGAACAGTGAATGTTTATTTAATGTAATAAGTCAAGTTCTCAATTATTTCCCCTTTGGATGAAACTATACAAAGAAGGTTTGAAATATTGCCATCCAAATCTGCCACAGTTTACAAATTCCTGGGAGTGGCTGAAGAAGATATAAGACAGCAGAGTATCAGTTCTACTTCACATTCACTTAAATAGACCAGAGGAATAAATTTAAAGCTTTAGAAAATCCTAATCAACATGAGACTTTTTATACAAGTACTACTATCACGTGTTCTCGGGAAAACAGATTTTTTTTCTCTTCCATCAATCTAAGTCTATTTATTTAGAAATTACCAGGTTATTAGAACTGCTATCTTGTCTCTTGTGTTTAATTTTCAATCTGCATTACATTTAGATATCCTAGTGACAGAGGAAGAGGTGGATGGTTCCATTTCTGTAGCTTCCAGTTCTGCAAAATGAATCTCAGTGTGAAAAATTAAGATTAATGGGCCTCATAATCATTTTGTTCTGCTAAAGCCAATTTGAATAAAAGGGAAAAAGAGTTCAGAAATGAAAAACATCTTTGATAGCTTTGGATAAAAATAAGCATTGTACATAATTTTGAGCTCATGCACAAATTGCCTTTTTATTTTCACCCCTGCCTGTGTGAAGCACCATTACCACTTCCACAATGGATTTCATAATGTTCCCATTCCAACTGTTTGCTTTGTGATGTGCAGGAAATGGTCCAGGAGAACGTGAAGTGTGGAGTAACTGACTGCCACTCTGGGCATGTGATATTAAGGATTCCTTGTACTTGCTGATCTTTCAACAGCAAATTTACCTTCTTCCTTTACCTGAAGGGTAGAATGGTTCAGCTTGAGATAGAAGCAGCATTTCTGATGTCCAATTGCCTACCTGGTCCCTCTCTGAGTACCTCATGTGGTTCCTTTGTAGCTCTTTAAGGGTACCATGCCAAGAGTTTTGCTTCACATGCCAAGCGTTTTGCTTTTAGATCAGTTTAAACATTTAAGATACTGTGTAGCTGATGCACGAACAGCTCAGAGTTCCCTGCACAGGAGAAGGAATTTTTGAGAGAGGAGTGGTGGAACCACTTCCATCCCCATCATCTGCCAGTCATTAAATTGCTGGCAAAGATAATGAGCACAAATTTGAACCATTCCTTTCTTCTGAGATAAAAGTCACTCTATTGTATGACATAGAAATGACACTTGATCAAATGTAATCCAAATTAAAACTGCTATAAAACCAGGTCTATAATGCTTAATGTATAGTCTTTACTGACTTTAAACTGATAAAACCAAAACCAAATTAGTTAAGCATAAGAGCATTCCATTCCTCACTGGCTGAAAATTACTACTCTAGCATTTTGGGGGTTTAGTCTTAAACTTATGCTGGTCTTATTTCATAGAATAGGCACATTTTAAATTCTTCACTACAGGAGAAAGTAGAGAGCAGGTGATTGATACACAACAAAGCATTTCATACCCATTCACCTTCTTGTAGTCTCTCCAGCCCAGTGATGTTAAATCAGCAGTGATTGCTCAATGAAATCCCCGTCAGAACTCTGGCCAAGGCCAGCCCTGCTCCAGGGCACTGCTGCAAACTCCCTGTGCTTCATCAGCACCTTCTGCTGTGCTTTTAACTTTGCCCTCTATCTGTTGCCACACCGTTCTGGCCCATGGCACGCTGCCCCCAGGAATCACCCAGGAAGGGCAGCACATCACAGAGGGCTGTGGTAGTTTAGTACATTAGGAAGGAAACACTGTAGCATCACCTCTTCCCTGAAACCTTGCAAAATCCCCCTCTCCCTTGGAGCAAAACGCTACTGAACCCAAAATGTGCAACAAGCACGATTTAGATTTTTGTAACTGCTGGCTGAGCACCAGCCCATGAGAATGATAAACATTTTACTCTTTCCAGCATCTGGCTCTTGCAAAATTTTTGGTTTTAATTTTTGGTGTGTGATTTGCCATCAGCTCAGATAATCTGCCCTAATCAGGTGTTTCATTTTTCTAATATAAACACAGGTTTTTGAATACACAAGAGGTGCTGTGATGTCCTGACTTGGAGATGGCCCATTGTTAACCTCAGCTTTGGCTCCTCACCTTCACTATTGTTTGGTCCCAGACTTTCATGTCAGCAGGGGGATAGCACAGAATGAATACTTGTGTACTCATAAATACTCATCACCAGCAGCAGAGAAGAACTGACCTAAGGCATTGCACATTGCAGGTAAGGAGTCACTTAGACTGGCTACAGGTTCATTGTAAAATTTGGACAAATCTGTTTCTTACTATTCACTTCCTTCCTTGTATGGCAGAGAAAGTAACTTCTCTTTCTTTTCTTTACCCATAAAACCTTAAATTCTTGGTAAGGTGAGGGTCCCTCACTATGAATGTGCAGAGATGCTTTCAGAAACTCCTCTGACACAAAGGAAATAACAGCTCTGACCAAACTAAAATAGCTCCAGTAAAGTTTGGGCAGATGCATGAGGGGGTCCCCAGGTCTACTCTGTCCTGCAATAAAGCTCAGATAGATGTTATGCATTGCTGCCTTGGAAAAGTGCAGAGCTTAACCCAATAATCACAGGCACTCACTGGGTCTGTATCAGCCTTGGTGCAATACACTGCATGTCAAAAAATTAATATTTACTTATAAATATATGAACCTGGCCCAAAATTTCATTTGAAGACTGTTAGAAGGCCTTACAAGATCAAGCATTTGAGCCACAGCTCTGTAACAGCAGAGATAAACTGTGGTAGCCTTTGACCTCTTCAAAGCATGACTTTATCTGATGGAACAAGACCCAATGTCTGATGAACTCCTCAGGATAAAAAATACCACATGAATTCAAAGAAATGTCAATATTAATGAAAAATTATTAGAGTAAACCCAGACACCATCTAGTACAACACAGATGTAGAATTATATTCTCACAGGGGTATTTTTTTGAAGTTCTCCAGGAGGCATCAACGGATCAATAAAGAGGAGAATTAATCCTTAAAACACTGGGAAATGTGCAGCTCAGGCTTTCATTTATCTTGCACTCATGGTGCTGCACCACGTGTGTCAGGGATGTGACAGCACAGTGTGGTGTTGCTGCTGCACCATCTGTGCAGCAAAGGCACACGTAAGCTCCAGGGAAAGGCTGGAGGATGCAGAGCAGTTTTTAACTCAGGGTTTCTATTCCAATGTTTTATGTGATCTCACTGCTGACCCAACATTAAAATATTGCTAATTATTGGACTGTAACAGTAAATGTTAAAAGAACCTCTTTGTAAATAAGATTGGCTTTGTGAATACACATGACCTGAAACTCTGCCTTGGAGAGGACAAGTAGGGCTTTGGCACTCACATAATGAGACCCAAAATTAATCTGTCATGTTCCTATATAGATGGCGTATTGAATTTATTTATTTTCACAGTACTCTGATCTTGGACTGAAAATACACTTCAAAGTGGAAAAATAGCCTTGTAATACTCTGCAAGAGATTTTTTTAATATCATACACTGATGAGAAAGATACTCAGAATAACAGGAAAGGCAAAGCACTGAATGTAGAAGCTGAGAGAGTGTCCTTCACAGAGCTTAATATTTAAGCAGAATATCAAAGATTCACTCTTTTGACAAACAAACCCTCTTACATAAATAAAAAATAAAAGCAGGTCTAAATGAAATATTGCCCCATTAAGTATAATTTACTTAATAACTACCAGAAGATCCCCTGGACATCTCATTCTATGCCACTTCCTTGAAATTTTCTACATCTACATTCCTGCTAAATTCCTTATAAGTTTAAAGCTGAAGGTTCTGTTTCCTTCTTTTATAGCCAGTAATTAGAACTTAGTTGTTCTCTTATTTTTAAATAGAAATAAATTTCTTACATACTTATAAACAAAAGCCTCCTCTTTCTAACCACCTTTCCAGCACCACAAAGACAGGTTTGTGTAAGTGAATAATTCTTTTAGGAAATCAAAGCGTTCTTTTGTTACCACTCACACAGTGCTCTGCCCACTGTGAAGCTCAAGATTAAGAAAAGATGACAACCACGATTTTCTTTTGACCCTCTCATGATCAAATATACAAAACTGGAGGCCAGAACTTCATGGGAAGAGCAAATAAAAGCAGTGGCAAGAAGGCCCCTGAAGAAGTGCCAGGGCTTTCCAGCTGCTGTGCCTTTGGGATGTGACCACATGTCCCTGGCTATAAACACCTCTGAGGGAGGGAGGAAGGCAATGGAATTATCAGCTTGGGGTGATGACAATGCTTAGTTTTAGTAGGAACTTCTACTCAGATTGTAAAGCTCTGGAGAGACATCGGGATTTTCAAACTCGCCTGGTTCTACCAAGGAAATAAACTGCCTAATCTACACTAAATTTTAACAGTAAAAGGTAAAATAGTCAGAAAAATAAAATGTGGGCTCCTGATAGGTTCCAATCAATATGTAGCCATAAAAAACTCCAAAATGTAACACAAATACTCGTAAGTATGGCTTCAAAATATGCTCTAAGTTAATCAGGAAGTCACAGGTCTTCCTTTCTTCTTTCCTGAGAACATTCCATCAATGATTCCTCTCCGGTTTTTCCATTACCATCAGAGTTTGCATTAACTCACTCTACCTCCTACCTACAAAAAGCTAATTACTGCTCTCAGTTGGGCCCATAAACAGTGCTTTTACATTAACCAGGGGTCATTAAATACCAAGGGAAAAACACTTTATTCTCCAGATGGTTGGAGGGTTGTCTCTATGGAACATGTTCAGCATTTGTTCACCTGCAAAGAAGACTTTCAGTTAACATGCTTTAGCTTAAAAAAATAAATATAACTTATTAGGGATGCAGCTGTTGGCAGCTGTAGGCACTATTACTGATCCATTCACCTCATTAATTCATTTACTTTAGGACAATTGAGTGTAACTCCATGGGTTTCATCGCTTTACCTTCTATGCATTTTGGGGAAACTCTGCTATGATTTTTACAAAAGTAAATATCTACTTACAGTACCAATTCTACCTCCTTTAGAGGGATGGGGCTGAATACCCAGCATGAATCCCTTGAAAGCCACTGGTAATTAGTAAAAACACTTTGCACAGTATGAGTAAGAATTTTTATTTAAAAAGTACTAAAATTTCTGTGCTTGTGATTGGAAATTCTGTGGTATCTGTTATGCACCCAAGATCTATTTCTTGATGGGGAGTTATGTGAAGATGATGTCACTGACATCTGGATTTTTCCCTCCAGGAGGATACAGAATGGAAATCAGTGTCACTATTAAAGAGAAACATGGGGTTTCCTCCTACTCTGTAATCTGGTCAGGTACCTTAATCCAAAATGTTATGCCTGATCTGACTGAATTGCTGGAAAGATGGAGAAACACAAGCCTCATGCAGCAGAGTAATCTGAGGTCTGTGCATGGGAAGACAGGGAATCATCATCCAAACATCCATCAGATTATCAGTACATAAAAATATAAAGAGAACACAGTTCCTTCCATTTGCTCTGGTGTGTTCCTTCAAGGTGAGAGTTTCCAAGACAGTCACTTAATTATTTGCCTGTGTGTACATCACCTGCTTGTCAGTGAGTGCCTTCAGGTGCTAAAGAAGAGATGGATTATGAATAAACTAACTCTTGCTGTCATGGGAAGCATAATTAAGAGTGTGTGAGAAAAATAATGGGTATTTATTGGAAAATATACTAGAAGTGGACAGAGAACTCAGAAATCCCCCAGTGGATAATGTGAGGCAGGAACTCCCAGACTCTCAGAGCAGGCTGCAGGACAAACCTCTCTCTGGGCTGGTTAGATGGAGATCTGGTTTCCTCCCCTGGGCTTTTATCTATTTTACTTAGCTCTAATTACCAGGAAACTCTGAAGTATATGGTTTGGGTATTCCCAGCTATAATTATTAATACAAGACAGCTGTGAATACCAAATTTCTGGACAAAAAAATTTCAGATAAAACAATTGTTTGGCAAAAAGGCACACTGAGCCATTGCTGGATGCTTCAGAAATTCATTAGATTTTGTTGGATTTGGAGGATGAACCACTAAATTTTCTTTAAAAATACTTTCTTATCTATATAAAACACTTTGAAATTTTGGTTGTTTTTATATTTTTTTCCAAATCTTAATGTCAATTTTAATGTAAATATTTGCTGTATCACTTGATAACTTGCAATTTTTAAGAAAACAATTATTAAAAGAAAATAAACCAATAAATTCCAATATTTTGAATCAATCTCAGTGTTTTGTTAAACCTTTTCAAAACTATTTGGTGGAAGAGACAAGCCAAGACATCTATCATTTACTTGTGTGTAATCATGACTTTCCTGCAATCATAATCACAGTGTAGTCAGTCATTTATTTTCTCTTTTTTCAGAAAACATACTAAGAAAAATCAGATTAGTTCATGATTAAACAACAAGGTAACAGTACAAAGGCAGAAACAGGAGGATATCTGTGAATTCTTAAAGAAGCTTCCTACCAAAAAACATTCACAATATAATTCAAAATTATTTTGAGGCTGTTTCCCATTTTATGAATGGTCTATTCTTCTGTTTTTATTAATATTGTTGACTTGCTACAACAGGTGACATTTTTATCCCCTTAGGCTGTCCATTATCCAAATGAAGGGCCATCTGGAAAGGGATTCTGTTCACTGAAAAATGTGACAGAGCTGATGGCTTTTTAACTGCAAGTCATCTATGATTGCTGGTAAACACTGAAAATTAGCATTGATCCCCCTCAAATGCAAAAAACAACAACAGTAAAGTACTTCAGACAGGCTTATGGAAACACCTTCTCGGCAGATGTGCATGCTAATTAATAATTGTAGATGGCAACCCTTCCTCATTTCTGTAAATTAATGCCAGTTGAATTCTCTAAAACAAATAAACACGACTACAGATGGGGCAGCTCTTTGCCTATGCCCAGCACAGCATATGTGGCTCAGGAAATGGGCTGGGACTGAGGTCTCTGCCATGCCACAAACAGGGAGCAGAGAAGCACCATCACCACAACCTGCCACGCTCAGACACTCAGAGAGCTCGTCCTTGTGCCCACCAGGTGCCATCCTGGGAGGGTTCCCAAGGCAGGAGGTGGGTGCTGCATCACCTCTGCTCTTGGGGCTGTGGCTGGGGGGGACTGGGCAGTCACACACCCAGAGCCACAGTGAGGCACCATTTGGGTATCAACAGTTTTGGGGCTGTGGCTGGGGGTGACTGGGCAGACTCACACACCCAGAGCCACAATGACGCACCATTTGGGTATCAATAGTTTTGGGGCTGTGGCTGGGACGATCTGGAGCTCAGTCACACACCCAGAGCCACAATGACGCACCATTTGGGTATCAATAGTTTTGGGGCTGTGGCTGGGACGATCTGGAGCTCAGTCACACACCCAGAGCCACAATGACGCACCATTTGGGTATCAATAGTTTTGGGGCTGTGGCTGGGACGATCTGGAGCTCAGTCACACACCCAGAGCCACAGTGAGGCACCATTTGGGTATCAACAGTTTTGGGGCTGTGGCTGGGGGGGTCTGGGCAGTCACACACCCAGAGCCACAGTGAGGCACCATTTGGGTATCAACAGTTTTGGGGTTGTGGCTGGGGGGGACTGGGCAGAGTCACCCACCCAGAGCCACAGTGAGGCATCATTTGGGTATCAATAACCCCCTAAAACATGTTTTGCACCAGAAGTATTAAAGACATTAAAATAGCAAATTCAAATGTACTCCACTCATCTGTCTTCCAGCAGTGTCCTGTTTTGTTTGATGAACACACACCTGCAGTGAAGTCACTCACCAAAATCCACTGGAAACTACTCTGGGCTTTGATGGAATTGAACCAGGCTCCCTGACAGAACCAGCAAGAACTCAGAGAGGGTCTGACATATCCAGACAAAGCTGTACCCCACTATGAACAGAAGCAAGGAAGATCATAAGCATTAGAAAATAGTTTCATAGTTTCAAATATTCTCTGAACTGAGATTATAAAAATGTTTACTTTATTATGAAACTGTGGCACATTTAGTAATTATAAAAATTGGTTCCACTTAAATTGGAAACACACTCTTTATCTCTTGAGCCACTGACTAAAAATGTGGTTTAGGGGACTATTTCTTTTTCATAATTTGCAATCAGAACTGCAACATTCAATGTTTATTCAAATATCTTTATGCTGACACTGAAAATACATATATAAAAATACTTTGACATATTTTGTCACCTCAAAAGGCATGAAGAATATAAGTGTCTTGTCTTAGAAAAATCATATCCATCAGAACCTACAGTGACAACAGGACTAACAACCTTTGATTTACTTCTGCCTATTTTCTCATCCTGAAAACCATCTCTCATTCTTTCTGCATCTGGTGCCATCCTGGTGAATGCTTGAGGAGCAAGTTCAGGCAAGATCAGACTCCCCACTCTGGATCTGGCAGGTGTGTGACTGTAAGGCTTACACGATGTTCATGTATCAAACTGATTGCAAGGAAAAACTTTAAAGGAAAAAAAAGATCTACAGCAATAATATTGAAGCTTTGCAATGTACCAACAAATAAAAGCAACAGACTTTGTCACAGCACAAAACATGAAAGAATTTTAGTTTTAAAGTACCTCTCTGCACAAAATAGCAAACAGAACAATCAAATCATTGTCTGCTTGTCTAACATGAAGGCAGCATTATCCCCAAACATCCTGCAGCTAGGAGATAAGATGCTGGAGAAGTACTGTAAAATGGTTTATAATGCAGCTAACAATGATTTGGTAATTTGAACATTTCATATTTAATGAAAAACTATTTAAATCAGAAATCATCAGACATGCTATGACAAGGCTTATTTATATTATGTTTGTGTCTCCAACCAATGACTGAGATCTCTCCATTTTTAAAAAGTACCCTTTTAACATGAAGGGAGAAAGTTAGATGCTTGGGATTGCTTTTAAATTAAACCACACAACTGGTATGAATAAAAGGAAACCTCCTAAAGCTTTCCATAATAACAGGGATAGCAACAGGCTGGCAGAACAGTTGTTTTTTCACAGCAGATTTGAAGTGCACTGTAATGTAATGTATTGAAAATTATTTCTAGCTCTCCCTGATATCACAAATCACAACCTGGATAAAGGCACGTGGGCAATCAAAGATCCATTTGAGCTGATTCATATGTGCAAGTGCTCAGAGCTGGTGCTGCTCAGTGCTCTATAATCAGGACTGCAAACATTTTTCATTAATTTCCCTTTTCATTAAAGCTGTGAAAAGAAGGAAGAGATGGAATCAAATGTAAAGAGAATGAATTTGGTATATAAAGGCCAGTGTGCTTTTTAAGGCAAAATTTTGCCTGCTTTGTGTCTGTGTGCACACATATAGAGAGTCAGTCTCTGAGCCATGTTTCATAAAGTAATCATGGAAGAAGTTCCCTGCTGCCCTTTCAAGAACGGGTTTCTTGATCTCCAAATCAAAGTGTGCAAACAGAACCCTTCATCCCATATCAAATATATTAAGATAATTAGGATCTTCTTCTCCAAAACATCCTATTATGCAGAACAGTACCTCCCAAACAGCAGCTTTTCCTTTCATTGAGATGGAATGATTATTAATGTCACTCTTGATAGGTAGGTACACACAACATATCGCTGTACTTTTACTAATAAAAAACATAATTAGACTATATACCAAGGCTTGGTTAAGAGAAGTTTTGTACTCAATGTCTCTTTCAAACAGAAGTGAAAGGTATATCTGGAATGTTTGAATTGCCTGTAAAGTCTCTGCCTTGCACTGAAGAAGAAAACAGCCAGAATTCACCTCTAGAGAAAATATATCAGGAATAAAAGTACAGATTGGAACAAGGAACTGGGCTGGTTCTTTTCATTGGCTGGATATTGATTATTGATTTTAAAATGAAGATTGGGATGTGACACATTTGCTAAATGGTAGAACTGCAACCAACTGAAATATTTTACTTTAATTGGAATTAAAAATTTAATTTATTTCTTAAAGATTATCCGCATAAACAATCAAGACACAATTTTTATAGCCATTGCAGTTGACAGAGAAACAAAGGGTTAATGTTTACCATTTTCCTCCTTGCTTCCCATTTCTCAGAGGCAAAACTGAAAAGAAGTAGTATGATGGAAATTTTAAAATGGAGAGCAGAGAGAGGAAATCGTTAATAGCTTGGATAATAATTTAGCAATGACTTAGCAATAATTTAGCAATATCTTTGGAGAAGATATATCCATCCCTAAACTCCCATACTCCATGAAAAAAAGTAAATTCGATAGTGATGTTCATTTAAAGAAAGATTCTTTTTCTATGAAAAATCTTCCAGTATAGGGCAAAACCTTAGGTGGTCCTAAAATCCATCTCCCTCAACAGAGCAGGATAAGCTGCACCAAAATGATTTCTGACAGCTGTTTCCTTAATCTGTCCTCGAAAATCTCCAGCGTGTGGAAACGACTGCAGAATCCCAGGGTGACACATCATGTGCTTAACTATTGTTACAGCCAGAGAAGTGCTCCTGGTGGCTTCTCTTTGCTGACGTCCAATCTAAAGCCCCTCAGTGAAAAGGATCCCATTGCTCCTGCCCTATCCCATATCCTGATCTGCAATGGGCACAGAGAACAATTTATTACATTCCTAGTCGTGATAACCTTTATTCCTTTCAAGACTGGTATCCTCTCTCATGTCAGTTGTATTTTCCCATCCAAACAAGCCCAGTTCTGTCAGTCTTTTCTGAGAGATCATATTTGCTCTGATCAGATCTGTGTCCATCCTCTGGGCTGGCTCTGATCACTCTGCACCTTTCCTCCTGTGTTTAAAATCAGACCCAGTGTCTCCCTGTATGACTATGGTTAGCAAATCCTGCAAATTTGGCAACAAACAGACAGTGTTTCCAAAAATCCTTAGGCATTAAGGAGCTGAGGCACATTTTTAACCCCTCAGACCATGTATATCCAGGAGATACAATTTTTAAACTGGGATACCAAATGTTGAAGCACATTAGGAGACCTACAGACTGAATCTATGTCAGGGGTTTATTGTAATAAAAAACTTAAACACTGTAAAATGAGCAACAACTGAGCCAGCCATGACCTCTCCCTGACAATAAACACAGCAATGACCAAAGGAAGGAACAGCTGAACACTAAACCTCTGACACAAGGGCCAGCTGTGACAGAGCTTGTGATGCAACTACCCCTTCCCACTGAAATAATGAATCCTCCAAGTGCTCAGCCCCCAAAGCTCTCAAGTGTCAGAATTCAGAAAGTTGCCTGAGCAGCTCCATAAAATGTTGAACTGCTTCACACTGCTCTGAGGGAAACAAACATCATTAAAGAGCTACATCTCTCTTCTTCATCATGTTTCTGATTAAAACCCAGAAGAAACAGAACTTGTACAAGCACTTGGGTATGCAGGACAAAAACATCTAATTGCATTAAATAAATTATGTTAAGGAAAAATGAAATTTTTCTTGTTATTGTTTATACACAGCTCTTGCAGTTTTCATTACTTTAAAATCAAATTTAATACAAAAGCTCTCATCTCTCTCTCAGCCATGAAGTTTACTATTAGGAAGTTCCCAGGAGCAGTGAGTAAACTCTGCATTGATCAATTCTTGGTGTGCATTTTTGGACTCCAGTTACACGAGTGCATTTCTACATTAATTAGATCTCAAATCCCACTTTGGTTTGAGATCCACCTGCATCTTGGAAATTTTGGTGGTGGTCTCAGCCACTGTAAGAAAGCTGATATTTGTAGTGTATTTTAACCTGTAACATACTATATTTTTGTGCTGCAAACCTGAAAAGTGTTCTTTTCCCCTTGCAGAGTGAGTCCCATGACAATGAGCCCAAGGCCTCATCACTCTGTCTTCTGGAAAGTCCTCTGTGACTCTTTTTGCAGATTTAGCTGTACCTGGGCTTGCTATCAACCCAGGAAAAGATGGATGAGCAGCTTCCAGCGTGGCTGCCAGGGATGTGCCACTCCACAGATCACAGCTCACTAAGTTGGGCTGGAGCTTTGTGCAGTGTGGACTCGCTGCATCACATCAGATGCCACCCCCATTGCCCAGGGCTGGGAAACCAGACACTCTCCAGCAGCAGAAAGCTGTGTCAGAATAATAATCAGGTCACATTATTAGTCATGATTGTGGGAGTTAACATTTACAATGGTAGTTTATGAAACCCCTAATGAGTTCTTTGCTGTCTGATGAAAGAAATGAGCCCAGTGACGTCAAGAATCCCACCAGAATGTATCAAACAGGAGCTGGCAATCGATACGTGGAGGACTGAGCACTGCTTGTGTAGTTCTTACAAGCACACAGCAGACCTGTACAATAATCAAAAGTCAGCCATCCAAACTGGAACTGAAATGACAGATAGATGGAATACCTGAAATGACACATGCATTGTATTCAGGCAAGACTTCCTAACATCTATTCTGGCGTGACGAAATGGAAAGCTGCAGTCCTGCTCCAGAGGGGTTTAGTCAACAGAACCTTGCACATTTGCTTGCAAATTTGAACCTGACCAACTTTAGCCTCTAAGGGGAAATACCTTTCCTTATTCCTTTTATTGGCTTATTTATCCTTTCTCCTCAGCACCATAATAACTATACACCCCTTCAGAGGAATTTAATAGATATAACACAGATGTTTTGGAAAAGTTAGTGCAAATGTTCTATTCAGTTCTGATCATTAAAATCAGGGGAAATTGCTGATAAAAACACACTGAAATTTTTGGACATTTGTTTAAGACTGAATGACTACAGGTTTCTTGGTTTTGGTTTTTTTTAATAAAGAGCCACGATAAGAAGTTACTTTATTATTTTGGAACATATACCCAAGGATGATGATTTGACAAATCATGTTAGAAAGCTGCCAGAGTCAAGTCCAAAGCTCAATTCCACCACAGGTGGATTGACCCTTTTGTGTGACAAGTGTAACTGATCTCAGGAAACTCACAGGATAACAAACCAGCTCTTTTAATTACACAATCAGCTATTATGATATTCTCAAAACCAAAGAATAGCCAAACAATGGTGATTTCATTGTCTCTCCAGATTTATCTCAAGAACAATTTATTAGGAATCTTTGAATTGTTATGGACACGTGCTTTAAATTAAAGCCACGATGAGCTTATGACATAGGAAATGTTGCTGGTATTAGAGATTGAGGGATATTCGAGGAAATCAGCAGCAGATAGAAAGACTGACAGTACCACTGAAGTTCTCCTTTACAGCCAAAAGATTGTCAGAAAAGGAGAAAGAACTGAATGGCATTACAAATTGACAGGTCTGTTATGGAGCCTGGTAAAAAGTTTATATTAAAGCCTAATTGTCTGAATAACCCAAGCCTAAGAATGCATTGAAAAACAATTAACCACTACTTGGATGGTGTCACTTATTCTAATGAGATCCATGCTCAATACTTTAAAGATACACAAATAAATGTATCAAAGGGATTCACCTGGTTCAGATGCCTAAATATGTGCAGTGATGTGTCCCATTAGCACCTAACACAGGCTCATAGAGACATATCTTAGCAAGCAAACTTACTAGATTCTTAAAGTCTGATGTGTGACACCCATTTTTAAATTTAAATTAGAAACTCCTGATATTTCTTATTGTGTTAAGCAGATTAAGAATGAAGATAAAAAGAACATGAAGATATGGCAGTTTGTATATATTAAACCATCAGTCTGCACTTTCAAAAAATGCACGCTGATGAAAAAGTAATCACACTGTATTACTCATTATCCCTGAGAACAGAAACCCTGTGTCTCTACTGTACTTTATAAACCAAGGTCAGTGCAGGATTTTTGAAACTTTTCTTCGCTCCCTACAATATTTTGGGTGATATATACCCTGATTCCAACTTCCATCTCCTTATGTCTCCCACACCAGCCTGGCATGATCTCGAGCAAAGCCTGTTACCTGTCAGTACCAACAGAAGCAGCAGCAGGCTGGGAGTTTGGTGCTTGGCATGAGGGATGTGTTCAGTTGCTGCAGGACAAAGTCCTCACAGCACTGTGACACAGCCCAACAGGCTAAAGATGTCATTGACCTTAACACCATTAATACAACCTCCCTTTTGGATTTTTCTAAATTACTGTATGATAATGCTGTACTATCAAAAACATGTCTTGAAAATATTTTTTTAAAAAATCATCCTACTTAATTGAAAGCACACTTTGGAATTAAAAGCAAATAAATATTGGTATGTAAGCCATGGAACATTTATTTCAGATGTGGGTTTGCTTTGTAGTTCTAGTTTGATTGTTTTTTGGTTGGTGGCACTACAGGGAGGGAAAATTGCTTTGCTGCCCTTTCAAAGACATATCAGCACTTGAACAAAGTCTTCCCTGTCCTTTGCATTCTTTTGCAAGTGCCACCAAGTCCAAGTTTATGCTCATTCATAAAATGTGCACCAGTTCAGCTGCTTGTCAGCCCCCTGAATGCAGGCAGCAGTGGGACAGCTGGCAGGGGCACTCTTGGAGCCAACATGAAGAATGAGGGCAGTCAAAGGAGATGCAAGAGGCTCTGCCTCACCCTGGGCAGCTGGAAGGTGCCCCGTGCCAGGTGGTACCTTCAGGGCTAAGCTGCACAGCCATTTGTACTTACAGGAGCTTGGCATATCTGCCTGGGTGAACTACATTTTCTAAAATCAAAACAACTGGGAGAAGCAGAAAGAAGAATATATAATATAAGGTGGAAATAAGCCATGTGAGGGAAATGTCTGGGGTATTTTGTGCATAAAAACGTTACTGCATTATAAAGCTTCCTTGATTGAACTGCATGTTATCTAGAGAATTCAATTAGGTGATGTAGCAGATTTACTTGTGTATTTACACCCCCAGCCATATTAAAAAAAAAATCTTTTCCCTGGAACACCTAAAAGCATTGCCTAAGCAGTCAGCTGGGAGTTTCCCAGTAACTGATGTTCCAGAAAGCCTGAGGTTCTAATGTCCTATTTCTTCACCATACAGAATCCATGGATAACACAGTGAGGGCTCAGAATCATTTTAATGCAGATGCCAGCTAAGTTTAATGTGGGAGCTTTCTCTCTGCAGTGCTTCTCACAAAATTCTGCTTTTCTTGGCTGATTTTACCTGCAGTGCTTGCTCTGGGTACACTCCCAGGCCTGCAGGGGTGTGTGACACCTGGAAGGTGTCACAGGCAGTGCCACTGTCTGTCCTGCTCCCTGCTTTCTGATGAGGGAATGAAGTCCTGAGTTTTCCAGAGCAGCAGAGCAGGACAAATCTTAGAACCCCTGGTAACCCAAATGAGTTTAGATTATGGTGCTCAGGATGCAGTCAGAGATGGTGATGAATTTTTCCAAGAGTTTCAAAAACAAACCAAAAGTCAGGGAATTTTGATTCAGCAGTTCTTCTGATACTGAGAAGAGACAACAGTAAAATACCAGCATAGGAAATCTGAGTTGCAGAAATATGTTCCTGCATCAGCACAAAGTCTGCAAACACTCCTGAGTCAGTCTGGCCCACGGCTCCCTTCAGTCCCATCTCAGTAAAGAGTTTGCTCCCTGTTGTTTTGTGTGGGGATGATAATCCCCACCAATGCCCTGAGCCAATTATGCTATTGTGTAGATAAGAGAAAAAAGCTTTCCTGACTCCTTTTGTGGTCGGTGAAGCCTCTGAACCATGAAATTTTATTACTGTTATTTTAGTAAGAACTGATGGTATCCTGAAATGATCCAGGTTTTTTAAAATTTCAGTCGCAACTTATTCCCCCTGGCACAAATCCAACAGGCTTTAAATAAAACTTACAGAGAATTTTTTTCCTCTTAGACTCTTCATAATTCTCCTGCTATTATTTCTAAGGATAACTTGTCCTTGTACTCTAAAAAAGGCAGGGTCATCACTAGGGACCCTAATATTAACAGTGAATTTGAAGAGAAGCATCCTGTTCCCAGTTTTGCCATCTGTTTTGTTTCTACATGATGCTTAAAGAGAAAGAAAAAGAATTTATTAAGCAGAGCATATATTTAATATTTCTTATGACATGAGACATAACACTTTACCAAAATGTGTCTTCAAAAGCCGCATCAGAATAATGCAGTTTGAAGCCTGAGGCAAAGAAAGTGTTAATTATCACACACAATAGAAATGGTAATAAAGTGATAGGACCGAAGAAGAGGAAATGCTGTGGTTCCCACTTTAACATCCTACATTGCACACACAGTCTGAGGGCCTGAAGGGCATAAGAGAAGGGGGAAAACCTCAAGCCCTGCTGTGCTAGAACAAAAAGCAGCTGCCTGTGGCAGATTCAGTGAGCTGGTGTCGCATTTAATCCCAGGCGGTTTAAGAGCCGTGGCCAATGGTCAGAGCAGGGAGGCTGTAGCAGTGCAGAGCCAGCCAGAGGGGAGGCTGCACTAGGCAATTAGCCAACCTTGCAATTTAGCTGGGGATTTATAGCCACAAACAGGACTGGCAGGGCCCACCAGAACCCTAACACTGCAATTTGTTCTTTAACTTTCGTAACTCTATTCCATTATGTAAATTTGTGTTGTAAGTAACTGCATTTGTATGGTTAGAGCTAAGCCTGAACTCATTGCAACACCAAGAGGAATCCAAAGATCCTCAAAAGAGGCAAATTCGTTCACTGTCCAGCACCATGTGCAGAATTCCTCAGTGCCCTGGCAGGTGATTTGGTTCATCTGGACAGGACTGAATACATCACTTAGTGTGAACACACTAAAAAAAATTTCTCTAATATATATTTATCTGAAAAATGAGAACCACCAACAGATTTTTAGGATTTCTTAGTGACATTCTTAGTGCTCTAAAAATGCTGATAATTTTGAGGAACAACAGGAGCTGGTAAGAAGCCATGATTCCATATCAGAGAGTGAATTTCATTTTGAAGTTAGGATTTGTCTGTCTTCTGTTTTCCTCTGCACGCTGAAGTTCCAAACCACACATGTATTACCAACAACAAATAAATTCCAAATAATCAGTGATAGAAGAAAGAAAGGTAAAATAAGTTTTAAAAACCCCTGCTCTTACTAAGTCAAGACTTGGGCATATCTGGAAATGACTTTAAAGTTAAAAGAGAGTGGGATTGTGCATATGAGAGAAAAGAAAACTGCATATTTGGGTAAAGATTTCTGTTCCAAAGGAGATTATATGAAGGATTCTGTAGAGAAAAGGAAAAATCTTGAAGCTATTAGAATTCAATGCCTACAGCTCAAGCAAGTGTCAGGAATGGTAGAGAAACAAGACAAAAAAAAAAGGTAAAAGATTTTGCTATGTTAGATCTTTTTTTTTCAGATAATTGAGAGAAAACTGAATACTGTCTGCCTGTGCTTTGGGTTCCTTTCTTAGACAGTTCTTCCTTATTTCCAGCTATACATTCCCCAAATTCAGCAGAGGAGGCCAATGACCCACCCTTACGTAGCTAAAGGGCTGCCACACCTGCCCAGCTGAGCAGTCAGGGCTTCCAACACAGAGATGTGAACTAAAGGCTTTGTTTCACTTGGAGTGTGGAAGATGCAGCTGAAGAACACGTGAACCTTTACTGCCCAAAGGGGTTCCAGCCACCTCACCAGTCAGACAAGGGGTCTGTGGGGGTGATACTTGATGGTTCTTATTTTGGTTATCCAGATCACACATTTATCCTCCTAAATAAATGCTCTGCCTGAACAGATGGGCTGTAACCTGCTCACTGTTTTTAAAGTCTCAGACCTCACTCTCGAGTGGGGTAACAGCACCTTGTGTGCTCTAACTGCTGAAGCAAACAGCAAAGGAGCAGCCCTGCAAAATAAACCTTCTGGGACAATACAGGCTCAATCAACTCTGGTTTCTGAAGGCACTGCAGCTATTCCCACACTGAAGGGTCTCAAATCCCAGCAAAAGTTTGCCAGATAGAGCTCTTCCCTAATTACCTGTTAAGATCACTACCAAAAATAAAGACTCGTGATTTCAGGAGAGTGAAAATAGCCCCAGCTGAACTCCATAATCCAGCAGACAGAAATACTGGATGTAATGAAACCAGAGAAACCTTGGGGGAAGATATTTTAACTATCATTACAACATTTTTTGGATAATTTGGACAAAACCAGTCCTAGACTGAGCAGGCTGCTAAGGTGCTATGTGGGAGATGGTGCTTGGAGTAAAGACTTGCTTGTTCAGTGAAAATCATTGGGAATGAGTCTTCCCAGTAAGATGAGAGCATTCATTTTTGATAATAAACAAATAATTTTCTCAATTTTCAAAGACTTCTGCAAATCACTTCAGCCTGTTCCTGAACTTCTGTTGGGCACATCCTAATAAAACAGAGCAACACAATTGCTTTGCAACCACCTGCGAAAGAGGAAAGATGGGAGTGCAGAGCCCACAGGGGACCGTGGGGGCGAAGGTGCCTCTGGGACAGTTACTGTTTCAAGTAGCAATGTTGGCAAGTGCTTGATTTGTGTTACCAGGAGGGCCTGAATTTTGGCTCTCTGACCTAAGCAAGTGTAAGAGGAACAGTCAGGGAGGGCTTGTAACTCAGATTTCTGCAGAATCCACAACCTCCCAAGCTGAGCTCCAAGCAGCATTCATGTTTCAGCACCTCTCCCCCGGCAAATCACTTTGATAGCACCAGCATTTCCTTCCTCATTGATTCAGCTGCCTTGTTTCAGCACCTCTCCCTGACAGCAGGGCTAGAAATTAAAACTAAAGAGAGGAAAATCTCTTTCTTTGGCTTTTCTTCTGGGCAAAAGAAGTGGGTAACCCCAGAAAGGAAAAGGCTGTGATGTGTCCTTTAGAGACTCCCCAGTGCCAATGACACGTGTAACTTTTCACACAATGAGGGACAGAGTGACTTCCACAGTTTCTTTGAAGTGGGGTAGGATGTTCTTATGAACTCGAATTTGAGTTCACTCATTTGCAGAGTTGAACAGTTTCCCATCTAGGTGGGTAGAGGGGAAAAGATGAATCAAGAGAATAGTTCTTGCCGTGACAGTGCTGTGCCTGAGAAGGTCACACAGGATTTTGTCCCCAGTTCACCCTTCTCCTTCTTTGACACCAAGACTAAAAGCAGGAATATGAAATTCAAACATTTTTCTTCTCTCAGATACATAATGTAAATAATTAAAGTACCTAAAGCATTTGATTCCCATGTAAAACTGATCTTGTGATGATTTCCATGGAGAGCTCATGCATCATGATTACTGAGGGAGGAACAGCCATGCATTATTCATGGCCAGAAAGTGCACACACCATTTTACCCTCCGATGACCCTCATTATTTGGGACATTCCTCATTTCAGATTCACATTCATCTCTATCCCATACTGAGGTTATCATCTGGTCATTTTTTTCTTTACTGACTCAGCCTTTTACTTTTATATAAAAGTCATTTAAAGCCAAGCAGTAACCAATTCTTTCAAACAGCTTCGATAAATAAAAATAAATAAACTGTCTGTGATTACAAAGGAAAGGAAATCAGTAGGCATTTAAAGGACCCTACAGTAGTGTTAGAATGAAGCCAAGGTTAATATAATCAGTATTTGTTTCTTTAATAAATCTTCACATTCATTTTTGATGCTCATAACAAAGAAAAAATGAGATCCTGTAATGATACATATGAAAAATTAGATGAATATACATATGCAGGCATCAACCTACATGAAGATGGACAAACCATTAGCCAAGAAAATTTTAAAGAAGAAATGACATGAAACTAAACAGATTCACTTATTTGAGGCAGCAACATAGACCAGATGATCTAATATTTATAACTTAAATCTACTGTCAACAGCATCATCGAGGGAATGGCACACAAGGGAGGACCACACTAGAGATTCTTTTTTACACCTCCAGGCAAAATTCTCGGCTTATTTTGTCTTTTTTACCTTTTTTTCCCCATTGCATCCCCAGCAGCAGAATTTGGCCAACACCATCAGTTATTTTTCACTTGACTGGAGGAATCTATTTGCTCACACTGCATTCCTGCCCCTTTTGGTTCATTTCTTTAGCAACTTTCCAGCTATATGGTGGCAGGAAGGACTAGGGAACCAGGAACTAAGAAACATTCCTGGTAAAGGAACAGGACCAAGCAGGAAAATAGAAGATACAGAGCTCAGAAAAGGCCCTTCTCTTCTTTATAAGAGCTCCTTCTCATGAGAGAACCACCCCAACACTGCACTGTGTTCAGCCCTAGAAGCACAGAAATGTATTTCTGCATCTGGCTTTCAAGTTTTAACATCTGACACAGAAAGCTGAGTGAATTGCTGAGTCACACATAATTTCTGTAAGGGCTGAGAAAGGATTTAATTAATTTAATCTGGAGGCCATGGTTGGAAGTGTTAGAATTTTGTGATACACAGAGTCACAGGTGTCACTGGAGCTAAACAATCCCTTCTATGGCTGTGCTTTCCTAGTAAAAAACTGAATGTGCCTTTTTTTTCTTAAAATGTCCACATAATGTATCAAAGCTGAAATATTTTAATCACAGTTTTAAAAGTGTATTAAAACCTTGCCCTTGTTATGCCCTTATTCCATCAGATCTGCAATAACATCAGCTCCCTGAAAGAGAAGGTATTTCCTCCTTAGGGGTGAGAGTTCTCTGATACCTTTATGATGATCAGTCCTACCTGTCACGTACTCTGAAAACATCTGAGAGAAGTGCAGGACTTCAGCCTCAACAATCACTGTTGGACCTCACCAAATGAACCACTATTTGCAAGTTAAAAGCCTAAAAATGGGGGAAAAGACCTTTTGGCACTAGCAACAATTAATGCTGTTAACTGAAGCATTATTTCCATCAACAGATTTGAGGTTTTGCTCTTCCTAAACTCAAGAAATTTTCATGAAAGGATAGTCTTAAAGGAAAATTTTCAACCACTTTAAATAGTATTTCTTTAGAAATTGTTTCCTTTCAGGAGCTCTTCAAATTATTGCTGGGCTTTTGTATATACTCCATCACTGCCTCCTGCAGCATAATTCATCTTTTGTCTCTGCAAAATAATGAATGAGTGCTTTGGTCACCTTGCTCTTGCCTTTGCCCTTCCCAGACTCCCCTGTGAGAATCTTCAATATCATTCAGCACTCGAAGTTCAAACTCATCTTATTGTTATAAGGGACATTATTAAGAGCTTTGACTGGGATTCCTGCTTTAGATTTCTCAGTTCGATTAATAGAAAATAATCACTCTCACACGTTCCCTCTCTGGTGATTTGGTTAATTAACTGGTAGGAGCAACACAAATAATTTCTACACCAGTGTACTTATTGTTTTTAAAATTATGTGAAAATTAGTCCCTTACTAGATGATTAGGGGTTTGGATCTGCTAATGAACAACAATAGTCTGCCATTGCCATCTTTTAATTTACTTTTAATCACCAGCTAAATAACAAAGAAATGTCTTTTAAAATAATTAAGACTACATATCAGGTCTCTGTAGGACACCAACAATAAAGGGGTTAACGATGCATCCAGTCATCACGGAAACGATCAACAAATGTCTTGCTTTAAACAATGCAGAGCAACTCACTAGCCAAAGACATTTGTGCCAGAAAATTCCCACAGCTTTACAAGTTTTCAGCCTGTAGAGATCACACACATGCATGCACAGACACAAAAAATAAAGGTGGAAATCACCTACATAACAGGGCAAAGATGTAAATTAAAATATCAGTGAAGAGCAGCCAATCTCCTCTGACTACACAGAACTCTCTCAGCATTGCAGTGTGACCTCAGCTGTGACAACAGGGCACAGCAAAAGGTGCTACCCAAGTACAGCACTTGGGGGCAGAGAATGCCCTTTTTTCTCTCATAATCTTCCTGCACTTGCCCTCTTTAGATATTTAAAAATGAAAATTTGAAGAACTCAAAAGTACATTCCCAAATCTTTACTACAAAGGGATTTTCTAAAGTCTCCATGACACATAAGAAAAAGCCTATTTGGGGGAGAAAAAACTGTGATAATTTTGCTTTGAATCCATTAACTTTTTGGTAGCAGTTTTGTGGATGCATATGATAGTCATGTCTGCTGCTACGAAATTAACCCACCATAATTCCAGGGTGAGATCTTCATTGGATTTTTTTTTTCACACAAGTCAGGCATGAAAGGGGTGTGTGTTCATCCATGTGCATCTCCTTTGATCCAGCAGTGAGTGGATGTGAACAGAAGAGAGACAAAACAAAGTTGCCATGTCTTTTTGACATAAAATTTTAAAAAAGAAAATATGAAAAAATAATACTTCCCTTAAATGTAAATGTTGTCACAGTGTGAGAGAATAATGGATATTTAGAGGTTCAGAAAGGGAGAGGAAGGTACTGCACTTAAAATCACCAAACCATCTGTAGTATTTGGAGTAGCATCTCAGTGGAAAAAAAAAAAAGGAATTTTCCTAAAAATTCTCTGTTATGAAGCATCCAACACATGTATTGGCACTCCAGAGGGCTCCTCCACTCTAATGCCTGAGCTCCCTTTTGACAGAGGCTTTACAAGCAGCAGGTTTGGCCCATGGGAGGGCAGAGCAGAGAGGAGGCTGCGAGAGGGCCATCTGTGCTCTGCCTGGAAGGACTTCAGTTAAGGAGGGAAAACAACTCCAAACATTTATTGCTCTCTTCACAGCTTCTATTTTCATTTGGAAATGAAAATAATATAAAAATGAGGATGTCAAAATAATATGAGGCTGGCAATGGCCAAACAGGTAACCGGATGCACCTTCCTGCCGGTGCATGATGATTTCCAGCCACGTGCTTGGGGCAGCAGTGAATGGCAGCAGCCAGAGACACTGCCTGCTCTCGCCAGATTTGCCTTCCACACCTCCTACAGCACCAGTCCCCATCACACCCTCTCTTGCTGTCCTTCCTTCCTTCTGTCCCTCCAAGCTTTGCTTCTGTTACCCAAAGCATAAACTCTCCATGGTTACAGATCCCCATGGCTGCCCTGTGTTTGTGCTGTGTCTGAGGATTTGGGCTGACTGTCACACAGGCTTCTCCAGGGATGATGATAATAATAGTAACAAGTACAATAATCACATTGCCCAGGCCCGTTGAAACCTGATTCTGGAGGTCTCAAACAATGTGGCAGCTTCTTCCCTACTGTAATCCTCATCTGAATTTTACATTCACTGTGAGCATTGTTTTCTCACTTTCATCTCGTTGACTCTAATTAATACTCTTTTAACCATTTTCAGTAATCCTCTACCTTGTTTTGGTTTTTGGTTCTCTAAAGACTGTTAAATAGCCCATGCACAGTACTGGAGTCAAACAGCTGTTAATTTTTAAACAGCTCTTTGTAGAGCATCCCAAATGCACTCTGAAGGGTGTAGGAGAAAAAGCTTCATCAGCCTGTCACGTGGCATTTCTGGGTATCCACACAAACATTTGGGCCATTTCCCAGAAGCATTGCTTTATAAAATCCCTGTCAGTGACACCAGAACCCTCCAGCCTTCCACAGATTCTGGTGTTACAGAGTTCTGGGTTCCTGCACCTCACTCGACATTTTTCCTTCACTGATCACTATTAGGATTGGTTCTATTCTTTGAGGCTTAGCGTGGTCTTACTTTGCTGCCTTGTATCAACCCCACAAAATACATCATTATTTTTTTCATGTGTCTTAAAACCTTTTAAGCTCTTGTTTAATTACATCATTATGGAATGAAGCCTCTTTAAAGGAAACTGCTCAGCACTTGTAGAAAGTCAAACTGCCTATTAGGTCCTCTAATAGGCCTTCAAGATGCTAATTTTAAGCATTGCTTCTGAAAATCTTGACCCAGACACTTGTTTTATAAACACACGAGATTACAATTACAGAACAATACACACAGTAATGCTGAAAAAGGAAGCTTTTTAAAAACATCTTAATAAATAGTGTGTGAAAAAAATCTAGAGCAAAACTGTACCTAATTTATGGGATGGCTTGGAGGATAAAATAGGTAATTCAAAGTGGTTTGAAATGCACATTTCACATAAAGATAGCTGTTATTTTAAATGCAATGAAACACTCAGGGGGTTATTTGTTATTTTTTGCTCTATACATACTTTCAAAATACAAATACAGTTAAATTTGAAAGGCAAAACAAGATGAAAAACTTGATACAAATCTCTGGGATGAAGAAGTTGACTCTTTTCAGCTCTGTAAGATGTTCCCAGACTTGAACAAGTGAAAAATACCAACTTTGTAGTTACATGTATTTTGTCACCTTGCAACATTAGGGTACAATTCTGACTATCCTACACTGGGATATCGGATGAGCCTGTTCCCTTTTTAATATTGATGAGCCTAATTATGGTTCTGAACCATTAACTTCACCCATGGGGACATCCCACAGGTGTCTGAGCCTCTGATGAAAGGCCACATGAATCCAGATGCACATTGTCCACCATATGCGCAATGGTCCTCAGCTTTTCATTCTCCTGGAACTAAATGGCTCATGTGTATTCAGGGGACTTCAAAGGTGTAACCAAAAAGCTGAGACTCGGAGTGGTCCTTTCATGCCTTTGATGTACAAAGCAAATCAGCCTGAACTCATCAGAGACTAGTGATGACAGGGGCTGGGCTAATCTTGGAGTGATCAAAGCATTCAAAGTCAGTGACATTTGCAAGGAAATTAATGATTCCTCCATAAAGGTTTTAACCATCCTATAAACAGGATAAATGTAGAAATCCTTAGATGGATGGTACCATTAAGTACAGCAAATGTTACTGAAAATAATCACAATAGTGTCTCATTTATTAAGAAACTGTTCCCCACATTCATTTACATTCCACTGAACAGATTGTATGAAAGGGGAGGTTTTTTCAGTCTGGTTAACGTTCTCTGAAATGAGAAATTACACACTGAAAAGCAGTACTCTGTGTGTGTCATGTCAGAGAATTACAAGGGATCATTATCCAATCTTTGAGACACAGAATTATTACAGATTTATCAATTGTTTCTACTGATGTAAAAGGTCTGATAATGGCACAACGTGCCTGACTAACGAGAATTACTATAATGAAGTTAAGTGCTTTAACTTGTTTAATGATTCTGGTGGCAATTATTACTTAGCTGGGACCAGAGAAGGAATTGTAAAATATGCTGCTATGCTTGATACAATTGGAGGTTAAAGGATGAAACTGTAAATTCAAGGTTGGCATTTGCTTTTTAGGAAAGATTTGTTAACCCTGCTAAATATGCTGAAGTCATATTTTTACTGGCATAAGATAAAGCAACCAATGAACTTTTTTCAGTAGAGTCTCTCCCTGCTTTTGTAGTGTCTTGCTTTATTTAACAACAAGGTATGTGTGAATTACCAGGGACACTAAGTATTTTACCTTTTACTCTGTAGCCTCAAGAAATTCTCATAACAAAGGAAAATAGAGATGAACAATTGCTCTCACTGTAATTAGGCAAGATTTTGACATGTGGTCCAAAGAGGAGGAAATGGAGTAATTTAAAACCCCTTTGGCCCCCTCTAGGCAGTACTGACGTTGCTTATAATGGTCTTGCTTTCAACTTTGTATACAAGAAACTAGAAATTATTTCTTTTTATTATGGGAGCATGGGGAGTATAAATCAGTTGGTAATTTTTGATGCACAGTGTAAGACAAACCTAAATGCCCCCTACTAATATGGGAGTAGACACCACACACCACCTCCATCTAATCTTTTCCTGTCTATCATATTAAGCAACATTTTTAAAATATTTCTGTCACAGACTGTTTAACTATTTAGGTTCTGTCTTACTAGAAGAAGAATAGTTCTGCCATTATTAAAGATATGCTGAATTCATTTTTAATGAATGGGTTTCATTCTATTTCATCAACCCTCACTTATAATTCCAGAATTCAATAACTGAATTTAATTAAGACCATATTAAGCACAACAGACCAGGATATTATATCTAAAGTACCTACGTTTTTACACTTGTTCAACACTAGGGAGTCCTGTCAGTAGACCCTTCAAAAGTGGATAGATTTTTATATCACAGTACTGTTCTGTCAGTCCAACCACCACTGTTAAGATGAAATCCTTAATAACTTTATTTGCCCTCAAATATGATGCTCTGGGTTTTGGGCCAGTGAAGCTCATGAGCTTTTGCCCCTGTGTGCTCATTTCCACACCATAATTGGATTTGGGTTTTTTTCTCAGATACAATCAGTTGCTCAGTTTAGTCAAAATCAGAGGATCACAAGATATTTCAGGCTGGAAGGGACCTCAGGAGATCTGCACTCCAAGCTCTTGCTCAAAAGCAGGAACAGCTCTGAGGTCAGTACAGGTTGCTCAGGGTTTATCCAGTTCATCTTAAAAGCCTCCAACAATCCAGACTGCTCGACCTCTCTGGGCAACCTGTTCCAGTGCCTGGCCAACTCCAGGATGTCAAAGGGTTTTCTTTATTTCCAGTCCAAACCTCTCCTGCCTCAGAGTATTTCCATTGTTGATCTTCCAGCCATGCACCCCTGTGAAGATGACACATTCTTGATGTCCCCAAGGTACCAATAGGCTGCAATCTAATCAATAACTGATTGCCTCCAAAGCTGTGTCCTCTCCATGCTCCCAGCCCCCTCAGGCCCTCAACACCTTTCCTTCACTGAGAGAGCCCTTGCTGAATTTCTCTCGTTGCCCCTTCCTCCAGGCCATTCAGCTGCACAGCAGCTCTGTCCTCAGGCATATCAATCCTTCCCCTCAGTCTGGTGTCATCCAGAAACTTGAGAGTGCACTCTCATCTCCTCCAAGCCAATGAAATGAAAATTACTAAAACCAGTTAAAAAAAATAAGAGTAGAGAACTTTTTAAATCCAGATTTGGTTTTTTTTCAGACTTGGTTTAAAAGATCTGACAGAACAGTAGCATTCAATATGGTATAGAAACAACAGCACATGGGAGAAATCTTCCCCTGTGCTCAACTGCAGCACCAAATTGACTTTGAAAGCATCACTATCCTGTTCCTTAGTATAAGGCAGCAGAAAACAAGGGGATTGCAAAACATCAGGACATAGTTGTGATCCTTAGGCAGATTCCTCAAACTGTCAACTCTCACAATCCAACAGAGTCATCCCCCAATTTTAAATGCACCTGGTGGAACTTCTCCTTCAACAGACCCATGGCCCTTCTCTTGCACACTTCAGTTTTTCTTCAGAGGTTGATTAAAGAAAAAATAATACTCTGAAATGTCGCCCTGACTCCAACTGTGCACACACATATGTTTGCAAGGCTCAGAACACTGAGCAATCTGAGTGGTATTTAACAGAACTCTCCAGATCTTTGCTCGGCTCCAAGTGCCGCCGTGGTACATTTCTGCTTTCCAGACCCAGCTGTTGTGGTTCCAGAGTAAGCAAGTTGCACTTTGCCTCTGCCTGCACTGCACTGCAGTGAAAAGTACAATTATCCTACTTTTCATGCACTCAAAAGATTAAAAAGATTTTGTTTCCAGTCTCTCTGGGGAAAGAAAAATAACCATAAATAAATGAAAAGGAGCAATGGCAGGGGAAGTGCTTCAGCAATTCTGTCTGAGAACTCTGCTGGAGCTCTAATGGCAATGATGAGGATTAAGAAAAACCAGAGCTAAGAAAAAACATGACTATTTTCATAGGAAGCACCAGTTCAGGAAAGCTTGGAATGCAGTGCCAAACCTGGTCAGCTTTATACCTTGCAGTATAACTACAACCATATTTATTCACCACATTGAAGCATGAAATTTGCAGCTACACATCACATTAGACTGTTTTTCTAAAAAAACCCAAACAACTAAACCAATACAAATAACTGTACCTCTATCAGGGAAAAGGATATACTTGTTTTTCTAGTTATGAGATGGGTTGCTATATCTGCATCAAGAAGAGAACCAGGGCATGAACAGGTTTCACTCCCCCCATTCTCTCCCTGTTTCAGCTCTTGCCTGTTAGTTCAGTTTCTCCAGTTCCATGATGTTGTTTCTCCTTTGTTGAGACTGATTTTATTTAACTCTGCTTTTCTGCAGTCACAAGCTTTCTTCTCCTTGTTTATGGAAATATGTGAAATATGTCTGTAATACTCATTCTGTTCAGTGTAACTGATACACTCCAACACTGCAGTTTACCAAAGAAAATATCAGGCTTAAATTTACAAAATAAATATGTTTGATGTTAAGTTTAGAATAGGAATGAGACACGTGGAATTCGCAGCACTTGTGATTCTCACCCAGGTGATCTTGCCAGAAAGAAATCTGTGTGAACCAGGGAGCAGAAACATGTGCTATGCCTGTTTTGGGATATGGGATTTCTGCTCTTTTTGTCTTGCTTTGCAATTGGAACAAGAAGAAAATTAAGCTTAAGCTTAATTAGCTGCAGTAAAATAATATACAAGTGTTACTGTTATTTGTTTGCCCCGTATGTAACTTACACTGTTTTGGTTACTTGTGTATGGCACTCAGTTGGGAAAAAAGGAATATGAAATGTAATTAACCATATTACCAATTGCAATATTTTCAATAAATAACAAACCAAGAAATTATTTGCTGGAGAAATATGTAAAATAAAATTAAAACAATTATGTTTGAGGATTTGACAACCATTCACAGTTGGAAGTTAAAACAAAAAGCAGAGTGAATGGGAATTAAATTATTTGTGAAATTATTCATTCAACTGTTGCCTTGTTATTTTCTTCCCTTTAAATCTTAAATACAGTTGATTTCATCCTAGAAACGGAATTAGCATTATAGCCATTCATAATAATCTCTGACAACTAAAAGAAAACAATCACATTTCTACAGCTTCATGATAGAGTAAAGGGCTCTTTTGTTCTCATGTCAAGCTTTGCATGAAGACAGACACTAATTCTGTTTGTGCAGTTGGGAAGCTTTAATCCAGATTTTTTATGGCACTTTCTTATCATATTGAAAGAGAAATTGGCTTTCCTTAACAGCAACGTTTCTTCAAGAAGACAAGTTGAGACCAGTGACTTTCCAAGTGCTGCCAACAGACACTTCCTGTGTGCTCACCAAGGAAAACGTTCCCAACTGAAGAGGGAACTGGTTGGTAACGCTCGGGCCATTTCAATGAACTGCTCTGTATAATCTATTCCATTGCAGATAAAGCAGAGGCTGCAGGACCAGCAGTCCTGTTTGTAGCAGCTCTGGGCTTGGCCTGAGGAACACACACGGGACCTACTGCAGTCTGTGCCCAAAGGTGATCTCTGAGCAATGCCCCTTCCCATGAGATTAGAATTAAAGCTGGGGAAAAATCTGGGGTCTGTTGCTCTAGTTGTTTGTTTGGGTGTTTTTAATTGAAGTGATTCATATGATAAACAGAAACCAAATTTTAGGTGAACCATGACCGCTTATGATTTTCTCTACACTAAGCACAGCAGGAAAATGAAGACCACGTAAAAGTGTTCTAAAACAATTACCTGCATGTTTAACTGTACCATTGTATAAATGATCCCAAAACCCCCAGATTTTTGCACACCACTTTCCTAAGCAAACCAAAATATGATTTACATCCCTACCTTCCCTATGGTCTAGTTCAGCCTCAGAATTCAAAAACCTGAAAGCACATTTAAGGTGCAAGACATTGCATTTTGTTATGTATTCAAACTGACAAATTATTCTATATCAATCTCCAGTGTATAAAATTAAGTACTTTATCAGTAAAATCCAACTCTTTCCATGTATTAGGGGTCTCTAATAATTGAGTTTGATTTATTTTAAATGTCATTCCTGTAGGAAACCTCCCCGTTCACTGAAAAGTCATCTAGGCTGCTTATCAGATAGGGGAAATAGAGACTTTCAAGCTGGCTGCTCCTTGCACAATGAAGACCATCATATGTCATATTTTTATTAAAAGTTATTTCATGTTTATGCTTAGAAGAAATTCTTCTTTGAGAAGGACTTAGTTTGTTCCTGATTTTAACATCCACTACTGACTATTCAGTATTTCTCACGTATTCTACTTTGTTTAAACTCTCCAGAAAGAAGTCTGGGATGTTACTTTTATTTTGTCATCACAATAGGAAACCTTTTTTAATGTTGAGAGTGAATTGTGACTCGCCCTATTTCTGAAGATGTGTATTTGCAGCTATGAAAAAGGACAGTGTTATCAGTGACTTCTCCTGGTTTTGAAGACTTTACAGAGTCTTCCAAAGAAAAGTTTCTGTTACTTTCCTAACAAATAAGCTCATGTGTGAATCCTCTATAAATGTCTTTATCTCAGGCACAGAAGTCCATGTTGAAGTTACTTAGAGTAAAATTATCAAATATTTACAGGTTAAAGATGTTTCTGGGCCTGTAGAGTCATTGTACTTTATGATCTACGATACCTCCTGCTGAACATCCCACTAGTTATTTCTATTTAATTTTAGAAAATCTGTCTCTTGATCCCCATTTTCAAGGCATTTTAGCTCACAGGAGCCTAGAGGTATGTTTACAGTATTCAGTGGAACTCTGGTTTGAGGTGTTGTAATGCAGCAAACATGACCTGGAGATTCAATAGTGCAGCACAACTTGCAGTGGTGTGTGCTGTGCTGCCCCTTGATTTGGGTTCCACCATGAGTCTGCAGTCAGCTTGGCTGTCTGTGCCAACTGATGGTCCATGCTTGCTGTTTGTCATGTTTCAGTCTATATAACCTTTTGAGAGTCACTCCAGATTTTCAAAAGAATTGAGAGAGAAAATTGCCAATGACTCCCATTTGAATGCAAATTAACATAGTTCTCATATAGCCTAATTAAATTAAATGCCTAAGAAGACATTCAAAAGATCTTGGGTGCTGAGTAGTTCTGAAAATGTGGGCTCAACTGTTAAGCCTTAAGTTCGACAAGATATATAGAACTAAAGAATAATATTGACCTCCCTTTTGTGGGTATTTAGCAGAAGACATAGAGGGTCTGAAATAGCCAAAACCCAAATTAGAGCAGACAGTAAGATAAACAATAATTTTATGTGCTCTTCTATTTACCAGCTCACACATTTGAATTTAGAGAGTTTGAAGTTTTAGCATCTTATTATTAGTCATGAATGCCAGCTCTGTCACTGACATCCATCAAGTCATTCAATCTGTTTATGTATCAGATCCAATTCTACAGAATGAGAAAATATTTCCTTTGCATCAAAAAAAATTGTGAAGACACCACAGTAATGATTGTGATGCCCCCAGTGTACAGCTAAGCTATTTGTTTTATACCTCCCACTTTACTCCCTTATTTTAATTGTCCTCCTAAAGTTTCCTGTCATCCACATTCCTTCCTTCCTTGTTTCATCCATCTACACTTTGCCTCCCATTTACTGTTTCCTGTGTACCCTCACGTGCACCTCAGAGTGAGGATAAACTTACCAGCCAAATCTTGATACTGGTAATTCCCAGTCCTAACAATAAAGTCACATCATTCCTTCCCATCTCATTCCTTCCCTTGTCTGTATTGTGTATTTCACACACATTTTGGTGTCAGATGATGAGACAGCAGGTGCTGCATGGGAGACTTTAATACCTAAACCAATCAGTCATGACCTGGCCCACTGGAATAGCTGCTGACCATTTGCTCTTAGTGACATTTGCATGCAATGCTGGGTCTGGGATCTCGGGTTCAAACAGCCATAGGAGACATGGAGAGATGAAGCATCCGCCAATTTTGGAACATTCACAGCTTTCAGATCCCACAAGCCAACACCAAGGGGGTGTGTGGGGTGGTTCTGGCACCCCTGCAGTGCACAAAGACCCACCCAGGGGCTGGTTCACCCACAGCCAGGTTTGTGCAGTGCATTAACATCACGCAGCACACCCAGGCTTATGAGCAAGCCAGAGAGAGGCACAGTTCTGTTTGTATTCACATGAAGAATCCTTTACACATACCAGCTCCCATTTCCTTTGATTCTTCTCTTAACCCCACTAATTAGGCTGTGATCCCAGTTGTCAAGGCTGTTTGATATGGGAAATGCGATATGTTCCCCTTTGCTGATCACCACAGTTAGTTGAAAACCTGGCCCCTCTCTCTCCTCTAGTAGCATAAGAATCTCTTTTACATTTTCTTTCCAGCTTGTAGTAGGACAAAGTGATGCTCTCATCCCTCTCTTTATGCCTTGCACAAATAGATTTACTACAAACATGAGGCAAATCATGAACACACAAAGAAGAGCACATCTTGTCATCACTACATGCCAATAGAACCCAGCCCTCATTTCAACTCATCTTTCCACTATATGACCAAGTGACAGAGGCTCACACATGGAATCCAGCAGGTCACTAAATGGCTGAATCAAAAAATACAGCCTCATGTAAGTCAGCTCTGCTGAATCCTCCCGGGACGGCTGTGGGGATTCCCTGCATCCCACTCCTGGGGGTTACCACGCCTTCTGCAGCTGCTCCTTCTGGCACCTCAGGTGTGTCACTCAGAGTACACACCCCAAGCTCCACTGGACTGTGGAGCTGAGCACCTGAATGATAAATCCATGCCCCGTTTGCCTTTGCGATGTGCAGGCAGTGCCCTCTGCAAAGCTGAGCTGGGCCAGGAGCAGGGCAAGCATGACTGCTGTGGGTTCAGCTCAGGCTTGGCAGGCAGACTCATCTGCTGCAGCCCAAAGAATCACTGCAATAGAATGGCACAGATCACAAATGACAGGCAGAAAAATTCTGCAGAGAAGAAAAGAAACTTATTTTGCTCATTTTTAACAAAAGTAAATTCCAGGAATTTGCCTTCACTTAATGCACATATTTGCACCAGTATATTCTGAATGTTTTCTTCCTTTGATGTCTTCAGTTTACCTGAAATATTTTGCAGCTAAATTATTGGGATATATATCACCACTTTCTACAGATTTATCTGATCTTTGCTATTTCATTGCAAACTTCACAGAAGATCAAATAAAAGCCAGGTTTTATGATTGACTTGCTGCTGCCTAATTATATGGAAACACTGGGGTTTTTTGATAATAATGATATGTCAGCAGCTTGATTCACTAATCAGATTCAGTGTCTAGGGACAGGAAGGGGGGTGTGAGCACATATGTACATGTATATTTGTTCCAAAACTGGCATTTTATCTAAGTTAGCATTGATTATCAACTAAATTTTCAACAGAACTTTTAAGGAATAATATCCTTGAATCATTAAATACAAGATGGTAGCTTTGCATGTAGAAATCTACAGTTCTGTCTAGAAAAAAAGATAACACCAATACTATACTACATTGAAACCCAATAGTATTGATGGAATGAGTTATTTATTTACCTGAATAAAGAAGGCCAGTAAGAAAACAGAAATAATAAAACACTGCAACTCACTAATCATGCAAATTATACTGAATAATCAAAATAATTTGCAAAATGCAGACTGAAATCCATTTGTTTAACAAATTGTTTAGCCGGTCCATCCAAACTCAGAGTCACTGCCAAAAGACTCTGGGTCTGTAACAAATATAATTTAGAGCAAATGTTCACACTGCTATGCTCAGAAAAATAAGATATCAATCATTTCATTTCTATGCATCAGTTTGCCTTCAAATCTATCTTAGCAGCACCCACGACATGCCCTTGTAACCAGCAGAGTGTGGCAAACCTGCAGCGTTGGGGCACCAGAGCATTCTCCTGCTGCAGCTCAGGATGACAGAGGGCACTGCCTGAGCTGCCCATCCTCACACAGCACTCTGCACATTCTGGGTATAAAACACCTAAACCTGTACTTTCTGTCCTATTGCAGTCCCAATACATGTCATGAGTGGGTGGAGAGGTTCAGCCTTAAGTAAGGACACTCCAGCTTTCCTAGAAAAGCCACCATAGTGACTCCAGGGAGAACTCACCACTTTGGGATAACCAAAGAAAATTCCCTGGGTATTTTGCTAAACCATTGAAATACTGATTTCTTTTACTCTACTGACCTCTTCTGAAATGTGGCTGCATTTGTTTGGTGTGACATCTGCACAGTTTGTCCTACTAATTGAAAGACTAGATGTGACTTATTTCCCCAAAGACTCTGCAGCCAGCAAGCAGGAACAAACTTCAGTCATTTCTGATTGGCTACATTTCAAAATCATGTCCCAGATGTACCTGGGCTGTGTTTTCTATGTGCCACTCATTTCTTTTAAGCTGACATTTTGATTTAGTTATCTCTGATCAGCTCAGACAGGCCAAGAGATCTCTCTGGTTACAAGCCAGCTGCACTTGTGCCTGATGTGTCCCTCCCCTAGAGAGACAATGTACAAGTGAAGCTCTTACTTATTCCCAATTCAGCCTGTATAGCAAAGAAATTAGAGTTCATGTCAAAGAAGAAATGGGGAAAAACATTCCTAGTAAGGACAGATGAACTAATGTGAGCTACATTATTTCTATTTCTACAGAAAGCATCCTCAGTTTTATGCTTGTTACTCTTGTTACTCACCAGCATTTGTTTCTGGCTCTTTGTTTGAAAAAATTAAGCAACCAAAAACCACTGAGGAAATATCATCATTAAGGAAAATTGAGACAAAGAGAAGAATTACCTTCTCCCACGTTTGATGATGCCTGGGCAGGGAACAGAGAAAATTAAAAGTATTTTTTAAAAATTGGAAGATGTTAAAATCCCACTGTAAAACTTAGAAGATCTAGAATTGCCCTGGAACTGGAGGGGACATACATAATTTGAAAACTGTCCCAGTGATCAGAAGATGAGGTTGTCACAAGTCATTCTAGCAGATGAGCTTTTCTTCTCGACTCTGAAGACTGACAAACCTCCTGGCAACCTCGAACAAGCTTTGCAAGCCTCTGCAGTTATCTGCATGCAAACGCAGCACAAAGGGGACACAGACTCTATTATGATATTTTGGAATCACTATTACACTCATATTTCAGCTGAACAGAAAAATGGGAGTTGATGACAGATGGTAGTGGAGTATTGGCAGGAACAATTAAGAGCTGAAGAAGGCATGGGAAACATATTTTTTGTTAAAATGCTTCTCTGTAATTAAGCAATATGTGCCTCTTGACACCATTTCAGTACACAGATATGTTTTAAGACCTGAGAAGGTAAGACAGGCCAAGAAATTCTTGGGTTTTAAGTCAACTGCTCTTGTAAGAGGTCCAGTAGATCTTTGTTAGCATAGCAGGTTTTTCCTGGTGAATTCCAGGAAACTGAACAAATAGCAACATTCGTACATGGTGAAATGGGGTATTCTCCCCTACCCACTTCATCATAAGATGTATCCACAATGATATATCTGTGAAATTTATAGGAATTTAATACACATTTTTGCCAGTTAAACACAGTTTTAAAATAATGGAACTTTTTTGTGAAAATACTTCTGATAGCTTATACAACCAGCAAAAGCAAGGTGGAACTGTTCAGCTCCAAGGAGTTCTTCCTCTGCAATGACTAACCCAAGCAAGCACATTTGATGCTAAGAGTTCAGTTGTGAGTGATGTGGATCCACACTTCACATGTTCTCTGAAAGTGACTCACTGCTGACAATGGATGAAGCTGAATTGGTGTTGTCTATGGTTTAGCTGAAAGTATGTTGACATTAAAAAACACAGGCCCATCTCAGGGACAGGTTTTAAGCGATGTTTTTGAAGATGGGGTTTTTTTGTGTTCTTGGCTTTCCACACTGTTCAATTTTGCTCAGCAAAATGACCAGTGCACTGTTGAGACATGTAATTCAGGCTTCAACTATGTCCTAATAAGGACCATCAGCAGGGAAGCTAATTGGTGTCAGATGTGATTAGGCCACTGTTCTGAAAGGGGACTACTGATTTGTTTTCCTCTACTTCTTTACTGCTGAGAATTCAGCACCAGGTGACTCACTCACTCTCACCTGAAGCAGGATTCAAAGGACTAAATTCATCAGAGCTTATCATCAAACCTTCGTTTCTAAGATGAGGTTTCATACTGTTTTTATCATTTAGAAGTGGCAGAAAACATGGGCATCTTTCCCTGTAATTCTATGGACAACTGTAATGGAGATCAGCAGACTTTTTATAGAAAACAATGCAGAATTGTGATGCATTGTTGATTATACAATAGCAGAACATCGATCCGAGCACTTTCCCTATTGTAAGTCCAGCAAAACAGAAGCACTGTTATTTTGCAGTGACTGCTTTTGAATTGCTTTTCTTACCAAAGCATGTACATAAATAAATAAGATAGAGCTCTCCTCATGCCCAGCATTTAAAAGCATGAGCAGGAACCGTGGGCTGCAGAGCTCTGTGGGTGAGTATTTCAGCACTTAAGACAGCCTTCTCCTCTCCTGCTCCCCTCACCTTTGCACGATTCAGTTGACACACAGAAACCACGAGCCTCTTACAGAATGTGCTCTACAGGGTATTCAAAGAACAATGCACACAGCCTTGAGACTGAAGACTTGGAATTCAGCAGATAATAGCTGGAAACCTCCGTTGACTTCAGCTTGTTTTTCTGAGAAAACTGTATCCAAAAGTAAAATCAGATTTGTTCCAAGAAATCTCAAGATTTGTCCCTAAAGACTAATATGGAGCTCGGGTTGATCTGCAATTCCAGAAAATGGAGGAGGTGGAGGGAGGCAAAGAAAGATCTTTCGGATGGCAACAAAGAAGGTCTTCCTTTGGATGGGAACTATAAAGAAATCATGAAATGAAGCAATGACGAAATATTGAGATAGTGAGATGGGACAAAAGGTGATAGAAAGTGGTGAAAAAAAACACAAAAACTTGGAGGTAAAGGAATGAATCCCAGAGAAAAAGCCTGGAGAGTAAAGAAAGGTATCAGTAGAGTACTGGGGGATGGGGACAGAAGAATAAGGGGAGGAGAAGGAGGAAGAAAACCCAGGAGGAGCTGGATTATTCTAAAATGAATTCAGAATCTAGTTACATGTAATTACCATGTACTTGAGTTGTACTGTGCTCTGCTTCAGAGCCCATTTGATGAGTTCCCTTTCCTTTTTATTCAAGGCAAAACAACTGGAGCTGGCACAGACATACAGAGTGGGTGGGGGGTGTTTGAGGAGCTATTCTGATCTCTGTTCAATATGCCATGTTTACAGGACCTGGCAATGTTTAAACAAAACTTTAAAATACATTTCTGACTTGAAAAACAAAAACATTAAAACAGCAAAGACATAACCACAGCAAGGAGAAATGGGTGAGGTTGGGTTTTGAATTTTTCTTCTCTCGGAACTGCTTTTGGTTTTGACAGAGAACACTGGCAGGATAAAGGCAGCGGTGAGTGGGACATGACACTGTCATAGCACTTAATGTCCCATTGGCTGTAAAGCAATTTTGGGATCTTCTTGGGCAGGAAAAAGTATCAGTGCAAATTCCTTGACAGAAATCCCTCAATGTTATATATTTCATTGACTTTGAATTCAAGGGCAGTCTAAAGGCTGCTGTCTGCACTCACAATGCTTGCAACAAAATTGCCTGCTGGCCACTGGGACCTGCCCAGGTCACTGCAAAATAGCCGACAGAGGAGGAAGAAATTGTGAGCCCAATTCTCAAATGGAGCATAAGGTTTCTGAGCCCTTAGGCCTGGTTTCAAAACCTTAATGCCAGCCAAGCCCCACCCCCGGACTTCAATAAACCCTGAGCCACAGCAATACATAATCACATGCACTAATTACGGCTGTCAGAGAGGGGCTTTCAGTGCCGCTCTCCTGCTCCACTCCCACAGCACAGCCAGCAGCATCTTCTGGCAGTTCTAGACGACAGTGCTTAAGGGGACTTGCAGGTTTGACAAAAAAGTTGCTGAAATTGATTGGTATTTAGAGTTTAGTGGTCTCCAATGAGTATTCCTGTGCTTCTCTGACTGATTTTGATGAAGTGCTTTTATTTGTCTTTCTACCGGGAGACTGCAGATGAATTTGCAATAGAGCAGCATGGCTCCTGTTTAGCTTTGTCAGGCACCACTTAGCCGTGTTATAATTTATTTTCCAGGAAAAATTATTTCTCATGAGGGCTTCAGGCTAACACAGTTATAAAGCACCTGGCTACCGTTCAGCTCCGTGTCTGAAAGCAGTTTCATTTCCATGCAAAACAGAAAAACTCCAAACTGGTGTAAAGAAAGAACCAGAAGCTTCTTCAGCTACAGGTGCTGTAGGTACCTGGGTCTCCTCAAAAGTGGCATTTAACTGAATGAAACACCAGCTCAACACCTCAGTCACCGGAGTCAGGGCTGAAACAGGCCTGTGCAAACACAGATGCTCTGCCACTCGTGGTGATGCCACAGCAGGCTCTGGGCAGGGAGAGTCACTTAAGAAAGCAGCCTGTCTCTGCTCAGCACTACCTTGGGAACTGACTCTTCTGAATTTTTGAATGGATTTAGACCTGTGTTTAACTTTGACATACTGTATAATAGAGTAATCTTTACCTTACTTTAGCTTTATTTGGTGAGAGCTCCTTTTATTCAGAGTGCAATGATTGTGGTGTTCGTTGGGGTAGTTTTCTTCCTATTTTCTGCTGAATTATAGTGATTAGTGAGCAGTTTGAAAGCACAGAGCTCAAAGATCTTCTCTGCTTTGATCACCATTGCTGTTATTCACAGAGAAGCCCAAGTCTGGTTACAGGATGACTGTAAATATCAATTCAGTTTTACTCCACTTAGAGAGGCTGTTGTACTCCTTTTCTCGTGGTTTCTTCCTACTCTGTATGTTATTAGGATGCAGGGGAAGAAACATTGGGCTGTACATATAATTAAGACAGTCTTTCTAGAACATGCCACTAATCATATAATGTGATTTCTTGCATGATTTATAATTAAAGAGTATTTCTGTTTGTCTTGCTTAAATCTTGCATTTTAAGAATGAGAGATGAAGATCCAATGAGAAAATGGAGCCTGTTCATAGGGAGCTGCTCTCCCTGCCAGTTTAATCAGCTGTGATATTTCATTAGTAGTGACTTAACCAAAGCAGACAATGCTTATCACAGCCCCTCGCCCTACAATCATTGCACATTATCACTCTTGTGTGGGGTTGTATCAATTGCTCAGAGTGCCCTCACCACTGACAATGGGAAACTGCAGGCTCAGGCTTATGATAAGTAACTTACAGCCTTCAAAATGACAACAGGGCAGTTTGGCAAGAGAAAAACAGCCAAATATTGCAAACTTTGGTGCAAAGAGGATGAAATGCCAATTCTAAAATCAAGTTCAGACAACTCACTTTTCATAGAACATGTTGAGCACTCCCATCCATCTGTACTGATTAATTACATTCATTCTGCCTCTTTTACCTCCCAGACATTTTCATGAGTAATAATTCAGCTGACCTAAAATTGCCTATTTATGCATTGGTAGCATATTCTGCTTATTGCCACAAACCCATTACACTTTATTTAAATTTAGCTATGGAAACCTGAGACAACATGAAAAAATTGACTTCCCAATACTTTTCCCCAGTGTGGTGATACACACCCAGGTGCTCCAAAGAGTTCTTTTACTGCTGACAGGGAAGTACAGATTTGTACAAGAGTAATGTTATAGAAATGGTTGTGGACTGGTGAGCAGGGTAAGGAGGGATTGACTGTTTGGAGCTGGATGAGGGGAGCTGATTGGAGCACTGACTGTGTATGAACAGCAACTGCAAAGGCACCGTGCTGCCTCCAAGCCTTGAGAGCTGGGGAGAAGAGGGCAGGGCTGGATTGGAAATCCTGTTTCCTAACAAACTTCTGGTGAGATCTAAGGCAGATCTCTTTTGCTCCATGAAACTGAGTTACTCATCTGCAAAATGACAATAATAGCACTTGTTTATCTCCAAGAACAAACAGTGGAAGGACTGGAAAGCAGTCAGATATCATCACCAGGAGGACAGGGTAACACAGCAGCAGCATAACACGAGGAAACAGTTCTATTTTTTCCAAGTAAATTCAAATCAAACTGGAAAAAGCATTTGACATCTCTGGGATTAAAATAGAAATGGAAAGAGGATATTTGGGCATATTTTCCTCTCAGAAAATAGGATTGATATCACTTTGCTCTGACTTTATAATTCCCATAGCTTATTATAATGTAGCTGTCCTCTTTGATTTGTGTATTGGAACGTACAGTGCAACTGCATATATTTGTAGAAATAGGTTTATTATTGTAACAACTCAAGGGAATCTTCTGAATTAGGGAAAACATTTACATTAGAACAAATTACATTTTACCAAAAAACTAATTGTTACACTGAGAGCTGTATAGTGTTGTAATTGCACTGTCCTAATTACACACGTTGCATTATTTAAAAAGAAGAGCATTGTTTATTTGCTATATCCTCTGCTTATTTACTGTTGCATATTTGAACAAGGAGCAAGGAGTTATTCCTACAAAGCAGCAGAGAGATTGTTATCTGCACAAAACCACAAAATTAATTCAGTAGAGGAAATCTACTCTCAAACAGACCAAGAGAGAAATTCCTCCCGAGGCAAGACATTCTACAATTGTTTCTAAATTTCTGTATAATTAACAAAGCACTTACCATCTGCAGTGATTGACCTGTCAGATCTGCTCCTCTGAGATAATTTCAGTGACATTTAAAAAAATAGTGTGAATTAAAAAAAGACATATTCAATTTGTAGAGAATGGTGTTATGCTCTAAATAGGAATTACAAACACTGAGGGTGGCATTAGTTTCTGGTGCCTGCTGATTAACACCAGCGGCCCTGACGAGACGAGTTCAGCTCAGGTGTTAGTGGGATGTCCTTCCTTGGCCACCACAACCATGACCCTATTTCATCTCCTGGCTTGTATTGTGCAAACGCCTCTCTAAAATATGAAAAGGCATCTAGGAAAATCCCCTTACTTAGACTAATCCACTAAGCAACGTTCACTCTCCATGTTAAATGGAATTATCAGGAAAGTTCATTTTAAAGAAAGAAACGGATGATTCTCTGTTGCTTTGCACCTTCACTGGACATTTATTTTGACCTAAGTAAGTAGTGCATGGTGTTGATATAATGCTACCAAGCAGCAGTGGCCACCTTTTTACCCCAATAATGTGAATACCTGAGTATGGTAAAATCCAGCCCAGTACTGTTGTGTTTAGAGAGCAAAAACATTCTGTCTTTTGTCTATCAGTTTTAATTAAATCTACTAATCCAAAGCAGCATAATTTGTGGATTACTTCCACCAATTTAACCATTTCTCTTTTCTCTTCCTGTGTTACATTATTTATAGATGCTACAAAAATGCTTCTCCATTAACAGCCTATAATATTCCTTCCTTCACAAACCTGAATTTCTTGCAAACGTTATTTAGAGACATATAAAATACAACTTTATCCAAACCAATACACACTTTTCTCCCATCAGGTTTTGTAAGTGATCTTTTTAAAAGCAGCACAGAAGAAGAGATGGCTGTTGTGTGGCATGAGAGATGAATGCGCCTTCAGTTCTAAGGAACAACTATTGAAGTTTCAGATTGGTAACGATCACAGTCAAAATGATATTTTAATCTTGGTACGCAGTAGGGAATAGACAGTTACTGCACAGTTCCCTAGAATTTTACCCCCCTTGACACATGAAAGAGCAAGTAGTCTGACTTTTCATCTTATTTCAGAAGAGATCCCCTTCTGGAGGTGGTCTAGTCAAGTCCAGCCAGTGCTCCTAATACAGAAACTTTCAGTTCTACAGTAAATGTGACTGATCTTTTATCTTTGATTTAAGTTCATTGCCACAAAATCAGGATGAATTTGTTCAAGTCTAAAGTTGAATAAATGAGAACTCCTGCAGTAACGGTTGTTTGTAAATTATTGATCAATGAATTTTTTACAATATGAATTGTAAAAAAGCTATCAAACTTCCCTAAAGTACCTTTGACATAAATAAAAAGTTCAGTCTTTTTTTCCTCATTTCAGAGAGGTTTTTATAGACTTTTTTTCCCCCCAATCCATATTACGAGATGCACCTTGCTATTTTCTCTTGATTCAGTGACAAGGAACAGAGAGAGAAAAGGATATTTCTGATTTTTCTGTGATCCTAGTTCTTAAAAAATATGTGGTTTCTGTTGGTGGTATATTTCTTTCAACTGAATAGCAGTAGTTAAAGAGAAAGCAGTGAGTGTAATTTCTTCTTGTTTGCTGGTTACAAATAATGAAAGAAGAAATGAGAATAAACTCACATGGTTTTTCAACAAAGGAGTACTGGCACAGAGTGAGGACTTCCTTAGGCTTTGAATAATACTTTTAAAAAGTCATATGTAAAGAAAGAAGAAGAAATAAATATTCTGGAGGTAGCTGTTCTACAAAACCTGCCAGCTGTGGAAACCACAACTCTTTAAGTTGCAGAGATCCTCAAGAAAGCTTCCAAATCAACTGAGACTCACACGAACCATGGAGATGTTCCTTGAGAAACAGAAGGTGGAAACATATGGTGGAATCAAGAAGACAAAGTACATCACACCATCAAAAAAGGGGGGAAACCACGACTGAGTCCCAGGGAAATGCATTTCAAGGGCATTAGAGGACCCACAGAAACAGGGAACTATTCTTACAAGTTATTAACCTTATACTGTGTAATTGTGTAATTTCTACATAGACACCTCAAATCAAGTGAATTTGAAACAGCTGAAGGGCTGGGACTGTTTAGGATGCCCATAATTCAGAGCACAGCCTGTCCCCAGGAGAGAACTCCTTAACTCTTGGATTTCCAAAGAGCCTAAAACACCCCACAACTGTGAGGATTTCTAAAAAAGGAAACAGAACAAAACAAAGCAAAATCCAAGTGAGAGAACTCAGCCAAAGAAATCTCTCTGTCTTAGAAAAGCCTCAACCAGCTGTGACTTCCAGTACTTCTGAACGAGGACGGTGTTCATGTAAAAACATACCTTGGCAAGCAGTTTACAAACATGAGGTATGAATAGATAAATCTATTTTATATCACACTACAAGTGCTAATCTTATTGCAGAACACAGTGATTACAGCTGACATTGAATTGCTACTTTTTATAATTCATTGTAGTGAGGTTTTACTGTGTGACATCTCTGAGCTAGTGAGCACTTGGTTATATTTAAACAGAAAAACTGAAGGAAACTGTTTCTGTCGAACTGACTGTAGGTCTCTTTCCTTCTCATTCTGGGTCAGAACAAGCCACACAGTAAACTTGGGCTTCCTAGAATCCAGCTGCTTTAGTAGCTGGCCTTTTACATGCTCACTAGTATCAATATTAAAAATCCTTTAAACTGCTTATTTATGACATCACACTCTATTTAGCACACAGACTACACTGTACTGATGCCCACACACTGCAGCACTTCCACAAGGCACATTTGATTTTCAAGATGTGCATATATGCATACAAATGATGAACATTCCATGAAAATGCAGACAGGATATTAAAACTGTCAGTGATTTACCTTTGCTTTTAAGGTAATAATGCCATAACTTCTGGTTTTAGCACAGCAAGGACAATGGTAAAATGATGCCTGAACTTGTGCACATTATTTCAAATTTTAGGACATCCTCTCTGAAGGAAAATGGATTATTTTCCCAGGGACTGTACAAAGATTTTTCATTTTTTCTCAGAGAAATATTCTACACGATGACACCCTTTTAATTCTCTATTTAAAAAGCTTTTGAAGTCACCTTGGAGAGTCCCAGTGTGCTTACTAAAGTAAAGCCTAAGAAGAAGGTGTGACAGTTGTGGTTTCTGACATGAAAACATCTCTCACTATAGACAAGATAACGTTTTATTTATCCTATTTTGAGGAGTATGTGCTGACATTTAAAGGAGTAGAGAAGGCAGAAACCCTAGTCCCTGTGTTGCATGAGAAAAAGAAAATCTTTCTGTGTTTTGGTTTGGTTTTGCTTTTCTTGAAGATTCTCACATATCTTAGCTGGTTTAAATGTTAACAGATTTCAGAAGACTTGAACACAGTTATAAGAAAAAGTCAATGTAATTCTCTGGTTAAAAAATCAGCAAAAAAAATATATGCTTGCAATATTTTAAGGGATGCAAATAAACTAAAAATATATTTTATTTCCATGGTCATGTAAAAAAGGGAATCTTAAGCACTTGGATATTAGTATTTTTTCTTGAGTTCTTGATTTTTTTTCCGAAGTTACACATGCTATGGTAACTTACAGAAGGTTTATAACATTTAAATAATACATTACTGACATTTGCTGCATGACTATATGAAATGTTTGTCTAGCTCCTAATGAGTCACTATTTCCCATCACAAAACACATGACCTCAGCTTACAGTATGGATGGCAGTGTCAGCTCAAGAGCTTAAGGCTTGCCCAGTTATGGAAAAATACCCAGTGGTTCCTCTCCTCCAACACTTTGGAGGGATGTGTGAAGGAGCTGACACTCCCAATATTAATACCAGTACCCATTAGGCACAGAACTTCTCCACTGAAAGATGGAAATGAGCACTAATTTCTCAAAAGCTTTTATGGAAGTTTGTTCTATGACCACAAAACAAATGAGGGAATCTAAGAGTTCAGAAAGTGACTGTGACATTTATTTTGCTTAGTTCCTAAAGTGCACACAAAAGTTCCAATTACATTTAGCACCAATTTGATAGGAAGCAGCTTACTGTGCTTTTAAATGGGAGAAAATCTAACATTTCTGTAAATAACTTTCAAGAAAATATGTATGTCCAGACTGCAACTGTCTTACTGAAGAGATCCATGGGATAGTATGAAAGAGATTTTAGAGAGCAGGAAGAAAGGTTGAATTAAGGATATTGGAGTTTTAGGGATGGGGGGGTTTGTTTTGGGCGTTTGTTTGTGTTGGGGGGTGGGTTGTTTGTTTTTAAGAGAGACACAGCACTAAGAGATCTAGAAATAAACAGTGAGAGAACCAATCTGTTCTTCTCAGTTGTCTAAAAACAAGCAAACCATATCCACCAAGGCAGAAATGGAGAGAACTGAAGCCCTGCAAGCAACATAAGGTGAGAGCAGAGGTATGGAGAGCCCCTTAAATTACAGCAGGAGGCTGGAGCTTCCTGGGGGTAAGTCTGAGGCAAAAGAACCCTTCCCCTCCCCAAGAAGATACCATGCAAGCTGATAAGACATTATAGAATCACAGAATCATTTAGGTTGGAAAAGACCTTTAAGATCATTGAGTCCAATGGTTAACCCAGCACTGCCAAGTCCAGCACTCAGCTGGGTCCCCACCTGCCACATCTACATGTCTTTTAAATGCCTGCAGGGATGGTGACTCCACCACTGCCCTGGACAGCCTGTGCCAGGGCTGGACAATGCTTTCTGTGAAGAAATTTTAAATTCCAAACCTCCCCTGGCACAATCTGAGGCCATTCCCTGTTGCTTGTTGTTACTTGGGAGAAGGGACTGGGAGAGCCACCCCCGCCTGGCTACACCCTCCTTTCAGGGAGATGCAGAGAGCAGTAAGGTCTCCCCTGAGCCTCCTTTTCTCCAGGCTAAACATCCCCAGTATTTTATACCTGTTGTCAAATTGCCTTTGCAGCCATAAGAGCTGAGAGCATGGCTTTAAATTAAACCTGAGTTCCAACAAAATCCTCTACTCTAGAAGCTGTATTAAGATCACCTCAGTTCTGCACATCTACTGCTCTTCAACCCACACTCAGGCCTAGTCTATAAACCTTTTTTATTATTATTTTTAATTCAGAAACACCGTAATGCTTCAAGGGTCACAGTATGGAAACAGCTCACTCAGAAGACTGTGTGTCCTCATCACCACAACATTCAGAGACCCTGTTGTCATAAAGTGCTGCAAATCCTTTGGGAGGACCTGTATAGAGTGCAGAGAGAGCAGCACACCTTGGCTGTGGACAGGAACCCTCAGACACAGAAATGGGTTTTCTGCTTCAGTCAAACCACAGAGAACTGCAGAGACATGTTTCATAAGCAATGAAGGCAGGAAGTAGCCAAACTCTTCTTAAGATTCCATATTGCATCTTTCCTGTGTTGCCTGGACTTCTTATACATTTGAATGGAGGAAAGATACTCTCAGTGTCTCCTTTCAAATCTGCTGCCCCCATTCTGCTCAGGAAATGTTCCTGTTTGGAAGACATCTTCACATATATCAGTCTATACTTGCAGCAACTTTGCTCTCATTAGATCCTGACTGTCCTTCTCTCATGAACCAAATCACAAGCAGAATGGAATTTGTTATCACAGAACTATTCTGACTAGCAGAAAACATCCCAGAGGACAATGAGATTCCTCTATTATCTTTGCAGTGTAATAAGATTGTGAAAGCACTGCAGAAGTTGGAAGGCACCCTTCCTCATCCACTTGCCTCTCATTTTCCCCTCCAATATAAATTCAGTCTGTAACTTACCTTGGCTTTCTTCTCAATCCTTTAATTTCCTGTCTCATTTGTCTTTGCAAATCTTTCTATAATAGAAGCTAAGAGAAGTTCCCATTATGAATCTATATTGAAAGGGGAGCTTGGCATATTGCAAAAGGAAAATCTAAAAATGATTGCTCGCCCTTCCCTCCGCAGAATCCCATGTCAGACCCTTGTTCTGAAGCCCAAAGAACAAACCTTATGTTAAACTATCACCAGCCTTTCTCTGAAACTTTACACCATATCACTCTCTTTCATCTGATCTGTAATCTCCCACTCTGCTCCTCACTACAACCTTTAGCTTCTGATCATCAATACAGTTAATAAAACTAGTACAAGAGAAACCTCTCCCCATACTTCATCTTCCTGCTACATTCCTTAGAAAACAATTACTATGTGTATTTTCAAGGAAACCTCTGAACTTTAGCCTGTTATTTCCCCTCTCCCACAAGTTACAGAACACAGTTTTCTAGTCCTAGTGCTAAAATACCACTGTACATAATATAATAGTATTACTCTCTGTTCCATTACTTGGAAATCTGTAAGTTCAGGAAGAAGGCAATAACAGGTAAAGAAATTCCTGAAAGTTTGTTCAGACTGTTTTTACATCTATGTATTTGAGGCTCATCAGCACTTATAATTAACCAAGAGAAAGGTCTCTGCAGACAGCAGGAACACTAATTATGGTGGCATACCAAACCAGACAGTGGCTAGAAGTTGAAACAGTTCCTTCCCTCTCCTCTCCTGCCTGAGCAAAGCAAAAACCTTTCTTATTTCAGACAGCTGGAGATCCTATGGAGGTAGAAGGAAGGTAAGGTACTCAGTAGGAGAGAGAGTGGAAGCAGTGACAGACAGGCAGCACCTGCCAAGGTGAAGGTTGGGGTCAGGGAACCTTGGGGATGTTGGCAGCTGAACACAACTCACAGCTGGATTCATGAAAAAAATATTCCTGAGAGGTGGTTGGTATATATAATTAACATGTAAGCTAATTCTGACTTAAAAGACTGCAAGACTCCCAATTCTATCAGTATTTTCTCCTCCTAACCTCAATAATGCACAATTAATTTCTGGCTATCCACCTGAGTGAAAAAAGGTCAAAGTTTACCATTTCATCCTGGAAAATTAGCACATGGCCATTAATAAATAACATAACCTGAAGCATTATTTCAGGCTATCTATGCATTTCATAGATGGCTTGCATCATCTCAGAACATTTTATGCTAGATTTGCTCTAAACTGCTTTTTTTCTCTGTATTTTTCTCCCCTGTCTTTCTGAGAGGTCTGTAAAATAGTTGCTGACTCCATGTTGACCTGTTTTTCTCTATCTCTTCACCATACACTTAACTCAGTGAGAAGTCTGTGAATTTTGCTGAAGTAGATACCATCAGCAAGAGAAAAACTCTGCCTTGGAGAAGCAAACAATAGCACCAGCATATGGAGGGCCTAGAGGACAAAAGAATATGACTATTGCAATTCTGTTATTTACAGCTTTGTATTACAGCTTTTATTTCTTTTTCCTTCTTCAGATTGAATGGAGCTGGGTTATCCCCAGACCCCTTTAAGTATTTCTTTCAGAATATACATCAATCTGCAGTCCCTCTACAGCCTCCATTGCTTTGGCATCTGAGCACCTCACAAGCTTTCACTACCTTTGCTCTCCCAACACCTCACATGCAGGCAATTTTTATGCTATCAGTTTACTAAGAGAGAATCAAAGTGCACAGAGATTTTTAGGTATCTGGACACCCAGAGCGAAATCCAAACCTCTCCCTCTACTCTTTTTGTAGTGCCTGGGATCATTCATCAGCTCCTCAAAATGAGATTCAGGACAGTCTGAATACTGAGCATGGAGTCACACACAGGCACAAAAAAAAGAGATTAACCTGCTCCAAAATAACTCCTAAAACTACATTTATGCTGCGGAGCTGTCAGCACCACACTGGTCTGTAGTCAGTGTTACTACCAGCCCTGTTTAGAAGAGAGACACTCCTACAGCTGAGCATGGATCTGTCTCTCTCATGCCTACAGACATCCCTCCTCTCATTTGCATATAAAAGTCACCCACAAAATGAGAAATTTGGATGCAATTCCTTGTTCTGCCTAAAGGGATTGAAAATTCCCATTTTTCTGCTCCTGGGAGAGCGAGTGCCACAATCCCAGGCTGGGGAGGTGAGGCAGGATGTACTTCCTCAGCTTTGAGAGAGCTGAACAGACCAGTTCAGGTTCAGTGGTCTGGGCAGAGAGAGGGAACGTAACTTATGTCTCAGACAGTGAAAACATGGTCTGATTTTCCCTGGATTTTACTGCTTGTGTCACTACTGCAAGTCCAGATGCCATGTTTTGTTCCAGGAGTAGGACTGTCTCAAAGAATTCAAGGACACTGGAAGCAGAGTCCTGATGCAGGAGATCTCCAAAACAAATTCAACACAGGCCTGTACAGCTGGCAATTTCTATCTGCAAAACAAGGAATTAGAGCCAGAAATAATTTTGTTTTCTCATTCTAAGGCAGAAGCACTAGTTTCTTTAGAACAATACCACAAAACCTTCCTGTATGCTTGTGATGAGGTGCCAGCACATTTTATACCTATTGCTGGAGGAGAAGCTGCTATAACAAACTTTTACTGGCTTTTATCTTTTCTATTACAGTCCATTGAATATTAATAAATTACCATCTGCCAGTTTTTGCAGGAGCAGCTGAAACACTGCCTGCATTAAAATGGAAACTAACTCCTTCCCTCTTTACAAATTTCAAGAGAACACAGATTTTAAAATAATGACTTCTGCCTGTACTATTTCAGTGGTGTTTCCCTTTAACAAACAATGTTAAGATTTATGTGATACAGTCAGCTGTGGGATTGATAATTAATTGTCACTTAATTACACACTTTAACAATATTTATTCTGAAGTTATAACAACTCTGCCTTAGAAAATGACCCTGAATCACTTTAATTTATTAATTCACTTAATTAAAATACTTAATCTTGAAAAGAGCTTTCAGGCTGTTCAAATAAAGGTAAACAAATCTTCAAATTAAATCAACACTTTTTTTTCCTTTGATATATGTAATTAATTTTCACTCGACTCAATAAATAAACCTCATGTAAGGTTGTTCATGTGACAACAGAAAATGGCTTGCTGTCAGCTTCATCTTCCTTAACACTGTAAAGCATTTTTAGTTATGCTGACAGGCCTGCTGAAAACCTTTTGCTGGAAAGCAATAAATATTAGCATTTTTCCCACTGGCACTGCAGGAAAAATATTTATTTGTAAATGATGATCATTAATCAACATTTTTGTACAAGCAATCACAAAATCTCCCAGGCTAAAGCAAACTTGATGGAAGTGAAACTTCTCTTTGCAATCAGATTTAACTTAAGCACACTTTCTCCTTAAATAATCAAAATTTTTGTTTTCTTCTGGTGGTAGAGGAGTTCTGTGTGCCAAGGATTCTACTTTCCATCCCTCATGAAAGTTTTGAGACAAACTCCATGACTTAATTACAGAGCTCCCAGTGCTGCCAAGATTTCCCATGTTTAATGTTACTACTACAATTAGCTCCACCTTAAACAAAGGGTGGCCATGAAACCTGTCCCTGGTGCAGCCACATGAACAACTTGACAAATGGGAGTTTTACTCTTAAATTTAGCACATTTCCTCAAACATGTAGTGCTGATTTGGGGTATTTCATTGCACAAAGAAACTCTGCATTTTGAAAAGCTGGTTTCTACTGAAAGCACTTTACAGTTGTTTGCAAAATTCATCTGGAGATCTCATTACAGCATATACTTGACTGTACCTTCCCCTTATATTTCAGTTTGGGCTGTATTTTGAAAAATGCTACAAGAGGATTCCTCCTCTCCCTTTTCCCTTAACAAAGAGAGGAATGCCATATTTTTCCTTAATTTACCATCTCCCTATTGGTGTTCATAGCTGAAGATGAAGTGATTCTGGTTATTTCCTTCTATCTGTTGTATATGAATAAGAATAGGATTCAAAAATCTGAGCTGGGTATTTACAGCAAAAGTCTCACTCTCTCAGTCCAACTCAGCCCTGACGAGCTCAAGTTAATTAACGACAGATCTAAGGGACTACTGTCATCTAGATGGTAATTAGATGGGACTAGATATAAAAAACAGGCTTCAGTTGATGTAGAAAGTAGTTTTCCATCCCTCCTCAAAGGCTGTTCAGAGCACAGGTGTTTGTGTCTGGCTGCCATGATTTTTAAAAAATTGCAATTCATGAATGTCTTCATCGAACTGAAACCAGCAGAAAATACCTGTATGAGCACACACTGTCATGACTTTTCCAGCTGCTTTGAGCACTCAAGAAAGAAGAAACAAAGCAAAGAATTCCACTTTTTTGAAGAGGAGGAATTTTCAAGCCTTTTCCCAGTTTTCAGGTGTGCACAGCAGTAAGAAATGACTCCTAATGAGAAAATGGACCTCCATTTTTAATGCAACACTTTTAGGTGCCAACCTGAGTTTGGTCTGAATTCTTAATAAAGTCTTCTGAGGATCTGTTCTTACCTATATCATTATTCTATCTCTTATTTTCATCCTGAACAAATTCACAAAAATACACCTGGGAAGAGTTCACTTTGTTTACTTGGTTTTGTTTTCATTTCCAGTGTGCAGATGTGCCCTTGTTTAGGACACAGCCAGATAAAGCCAGAGACCTTCTCCACATGATAAATAAAAGTAGTGAATTCTCATATGCATTTTTGGAGAAACACAGAATGTGCTGGCTATAATCATGGTTATCCTGCAAGGGATTCCAGCCAGTACAAATAAATCCTTGAGCTTAAACTGAGTTGTACCTACTGCACAGGAAGAGCAGCTGGTGGCACCTCTGCTAACTGTGGGGAGAGCCTGCACGTTCAAGCTGTTTAATGGAGTGGATTGCAAATTGCAATCAGAATAATTATATATCTATTTTAAACAACTTTCCCTGCAACCTAATGCAAAAACCACCGTTCAAAAATAGCCTGAAGAGGTTTGGGTGTCTGTGACAAATGTCAATGCTCAAGTGCCACTGCAGACAGCTGCTCTCCAGCTGCTCCGCCACAAGGGCACCGCTCCCCTCCTCCCGTCCACTCTCTGAAGGTCACCTGGGTGCCCATTGCTGGGGCTCAGAGACGTTGCACAGCCCTGCAGATGTTTTGTAGGCTCCTAAATACTTCTTAGAATCTCGTCCTATGGGACTGAACTTCTCCCTGGAGCGCAATGGCTGAAAACTGTTTTGCAGGTGGATTTATCCTCTTCCTGCTCTGATTTAAAAGGGTGCACAACCTCAATCCCAAAGGTGGAGCAGTGGCTGTTATTACACAGCTGCACCTCAGCCATAAACAAGGTGCTTTATTTCTTGTGCTGAGCTCACAGAGGCCATGGAGCTGCTGCAGGCACCTTGTTACCCTCAGCACTGACAGACCAGCTACATCTCCTAAATTAGTCTCTGTATTGAACATCCATGTTTGCTGTTGCCTGCTGCAGAAACAGGTAAAATAAAATGCTTTCATGTTAGGAACGGTGTTAAAACATGAAAAAATATTAATTGATCTCAAGGAAAGTGATGCTGGACTGGGACAAGTTCTGTAAAGCCTTCATTTTGCCTGTATGTGTAACACAAAAATATATAACCTGTATTATGTATTTTATATATAATCACTGTGATTATACAGAATATATGCTAAATGCAAAATATGCATGGTATAATATTTAGCAATGTGTATTTTAAAATAAATATTTTAAAACTTTTAACTATTTTCATTGTGGGGATTGGTAATTACTAACTCAGATATTTTAGAAGGCAGGAAATGGAAGAATTTGGAATTTTTGAAACTAGAAACACTGGAGAGTTTCTCATTAATTTCATTTGTTGTCCAGCATCTCCCTCTGACAAGAAGTTGATTCTTTTTAGTCTCAGGTGCTGTCCAGCACCTGGTGGAATGAGGAGCCTGCACTGCAGCAAAGGGATGCAGGGCATGGGAGGGGGCAGGAAGGGTTGTGGGCATGATGTGCCAGTGCCATGGCAGCTGCAGGGCAGAGGGTTCAGAGGTACTGGGAACTCCCTAAGAGACAAATAAATCTCTTTCTGAGACAGTGACCATGGTTTGAGTATCTACAATTTAGCTGCCTAAATAAAGCAAATGTAATTTTACAGGTGCTAAGTACCTGCAGCCCCTTTTCTGGAATGTAACCAGAACCAGGCTGGGAAAGGAACAGTGTGAGCATGTTAAAGAAACACTTGAAGGGAAGGAACATCCACTCACAAAAGAAAAAAATAGGGGGAGGTGAGAAAAAAAAAATACCTTTTTGATTCTGCCTCATACTAGAGTTCCAATGCAATGGAGCACACAGTTCATTCAGTTTTGCAATTCATTACTCAAACTGTTCCTTTTGATATTCCCTAGAACAAAGACAGTAATCCCCTGTGGGAGACACCTCTGCACACACACCAGCCTTATGTTAAACTTGCCCTTTCAGCTGCAGAGGGAACAGGCAGATTTGAAGTCTAGTCTGTGCCCTACATTATGCAAGCAAAAGGCACTGATTTGCTGCAAACTGGTATAAATCAGGCTTTCCACTGCTTAGGGAAAAGCACCTCTGTGAGCAGCACAGTCCACTGCCTGCAGTCCAGCAGCCTCCAGCGACAGGGACCCGACAGCGCTGTCAGCAACTCACAGAATCAAAGCAGCCTTGGGAGGAGCTCTTGGGAGAATTACAGGATAACTGGAGTTTAACCAGGCATGATTCAGGTAATACATTGTCTGCGAAAGTGCTTCAATGTGTGTAGCCTGTAACGCACTGATGAATCACCAGTTCAGTGAGGACGATCTGCTTCGTTCTGTAGTCACAGAAACAACCAGAGACTTCAGCTTTTGAAGACGATGCTGAGTACTCTGACACCTCTATAATTTAGGTTTGCCTTAGTAAAGGCAGTGACATCACAGCAACATACAGCTGCTGTAAGATACTATAGATCTTTAGCTTTCCAGTTGCCTAGAAAATATCTTGTCTAAATAACATTTGGAAGAAAAAAATCCAGACACAAATCTCCTTCTGCCCATTCCTAGAAGTCACAAACAATTTTAAGAACTTTGTTCAGCAAATACCCTAAATTTGGGGTTAACTTTTACTTACAAGTAATTCCAGTTTAATCCAGTTTACTCAGGTACCCAGGCATTTACTGGGTCAGATTCCAAGCACTTTCTTATATTCAAATAACCATTACGTCCAACCAAGGACTCCAGTTCTTCTAAATTTTACTAAACTAGCACAAAATCAAGACATTGCTTAAAACTATGACTTTAGAACCCTTGCTTTAGACAGTATTTCTTCATAACTGAGAAGACTTTTGCTTTGTTTAGCATGACAATCTTGAGTTTGACTAGTAGTTCACACTGAGAACCTTTATTTTCATTTTTAAATCACAAGATCAACAATAAAATCACAAGATACTGAATCCCTTTCCCTGATTTACTGTGCGAGAGTCTGGAATCTGAGCAAATCTTATGAGACATTCAGGTATGACCAGAGGCAAAAATTCTGGCAGTGTAGTGTAAAACATCATTCTTGTGCAATTCCAGGCTTTGCAGAATTTTCTTGTCAATGGAAGCCTTTTGATTTCTCTGAAGTCACTCCTGATTTACCCCAGAGGCTCTAAGACAGAAGCTGGAGACACGGCAGTACATTTCTTTTCCTTAGGAGCTGCCTTGAAGTCAACTCTCCTCTGTGATTTTTGATTTTGCAGGCTATCTATTACTGTTAAGAAATCTCTCTCTCCCTTCTTAGGTTCTGACTTGTCTTTTCTCAGAGTGATTAGGTTTGAAAATTAAATAATATTGTTACTATTTGTACATAAGTATTAAGTAAGTACCTTGAAAAGGAGGACGTGTTAAAAAATAATGTCCAGTTCCATTGCTTGACTTTTTTCCTTGCTAGAATTTAATGAATTCTTCATTTGCTATTATAAACTAAATATTTCCTTTGAGTCCAATTAGCATAGTGAAAGAAAAGGCAAAGCAAGGCACTGTTCAGTGTGCGTCAATGCAATGGAAAAATCAGTTCTTTTATTCGAGCTTTAATAACTGCAGCTTGATTAGAGAGGAAGAAAAAGCTATGAGGGAGAGAGGTGGGGGGATGAGAAGGCCTGCCAAATTAGTTCTATAAGAATTCTCAACCTGTCTGCTCTCTGGCTTACTATTCAAATGCTAATTGAGCCTTTTTGTAAACAGAATGGGTAATCATGGAAGACAAAAACAGACACAGAAAACAAATGAAATATCGCACCTTATCCAAACCGGCACAACATTGCACTGATGAGCTTTAGAAGTCTTAAAATTTTGTGTCTTTGGTCTCTTTAAAGAACGTAGAAAAGCATATAATTAATATAATAAAGTAAAATATAACATAATACAATAATAAATAATAAAGAGCAGTTCCTTTTGAACAATGAAACCAGTCATGTTATAATTAGATAAGAGGATTTATGTTCTCAGCTATAAACATGAAAGTGGACCATGAGACTGGATAAAGGCAAGAGTTTAATTCTTAAAAATTAATTACATGGCATTATTATTATCAGTACACAGGATGCATTAATTATACAATTAATAATAAGATGAAAGGCAAATTTTTTTGCAACGTGAAATCACTTGGGGACATTTGGTTTTATACAAGGATTGTCCTTCAGGCATTTCTATAATCTTGTTACTATGCAAAGTCAAGCCCTTAAACCTGTTAGTGGAAGTAGTGGATGGAATTAATCTCTCTTAATTTAGACTTTGTACCTACACATATTGCAACAAATTTTAGATACCCCTTGTAATTGGGGTCTAAGGTGTAACAGATTTATTACAACTTGTCCTCATAAAATAAACTAAAGACAGATGTCCCTAGAAGCAGAGCACACCCAGTATGCAATCAGGCAAAGGTGCTGCAGAGCTGACACAGGTTCTTGTACAAAGCCATTGCTAATGTCAATATTAAACTCCAGCTAGGGAGCTTTCCATTTCTGCAGACAGACAGAGCAGGGCTTAGTGCTCAGCAGAGCAGCAATGCACTCACAGCCACTGAGGTATCAGACCTCTGCTCAGTGGTGAATCTCAAAGCTCCAAGCACAAACCTTCTAAGCCCATAACTGGCTTATTTACTAGTCCTGGTTTTGTTCAAATCAGATTCCAGAACTTGAAACCATATCCCGTGCAAGAATTTTTTTCGTATATAACACACCACATGGCAACAAGGCAAGGGCTCCCCAAGAAAGGCAACATTTGGCTGTTATCAGGCCAGCAGGAGAACCCCAGAGCCTGGACACCAGCAGAGGTACCCCAAGGGGCAGGTATGGACTCTCTGCACAGACCTGGGGGTGTCCCAGGGAAGACCTCTTAGATTTTGCACAGATGTGTTGCAACCCAATTGCATTTCTGTTCCTATTTTGTTTTCTGTTAGATCTCAATGAAGTAACCTCCTTACTGCCCATTTGAATTTATAAAGAATTATTTGGTAAGTATCACTTGTCAGGAAAATGAATGTTCTGCATTCAATACAGAGTTGATGAATATAATGTTTGACCCCACTAAACTGCCAACATGGGCTCACGTAGGAATTCAAATGATCTCATGAAAACAAAGGTCCATCTTTCAGTGTAAACCTTTGAATATGAAGAACCTTTAACACAACCCTGTGGCACTACCACTAAGTAATAATTCTCAAGCATTATATTGCTTTTCTCTAGCATTTTGATCTTACTTTTCATTCATATATTGTTCCAAATTGAGGCCATCTGGGAGAAATGAACTTTATTTGCTGGTCACTTTGATTTCAGATGTGTTCACTCTGACACTTCCTCATGAACAAGTTCACCTTCCCTTCTTTTTGATCTTCCTTCTCCATATCCTGTCAGAGGTGGCTCTGTGGCTAAGGGACATCAATCTGATAGGCACCTATTGTGAGAGTGTTCATTTCTGCTGTGCTTTTTAATATAAGCTGTATTTTGATTTGTTATTATTTTTATCATCACAGTCCCTTGAGAACCCGAGGAAGGAACAAGCACCTCGTTGTCCTCAGCACTGATATCTACAAACAAAGCACCTCTATCAACCACACAATCTTCATTGCAGAAGATGAAAGTCTGGCTTTTCTTTTTGTTTCATTGAAGGGTACTTTAGTCAGATTTCCTGGAATATTGAACAGCATTTCTATACAACAGGGGCAGCAGCTTATAAACAGAATGAAAAAAGGGGTCCTTTTCTATTATCAAGATATGTCAAACTTCCTTTGGACTACCTGGCCAATTGTCCAGTGTTCAAATAGGAAGTCAAGTAAGACAATCAAAGCTTTTCATTAATTCTTTTGTTCTTTGTGCCTTGTTAATTAAACAGAGTAACTTTCCACTTTCAAACTAGCTCTATTATTATTACAATTAAGTTATAATATTAGAGTAGCACCAAGCAATAACAATTAGTATCAAAAGCTCATCTTAAGTACTGGATAATAAGGAAAAAAACCTCCTTTCACCAGAAAGTTTAGATTGCATAAAAGAAAGAATTAAGCTTATAAATACTATGAAGAAACAGCAAAATTCTAGGAGGTTCAACTTTTGTGGTAACAGACCAGTAAGGTACAAGACCACAGGTATAACTTAACTCTCATAGCTCAAGTCCACAACTCGCATAATTCCCTGCACTTTGTAGCATAAGCCATAGAAAGAAAGTGTGAAATAAAAAAAGGTGGCAGAAATAAGATGATTAAAATGGTTACTTAAAAGAAAAACACAAACAATTATAATGCAGCCCAGAGCTACGGGGATTTTTTTTCTTCAATGTGTTGACAGAACCTGTTGGGAAATTGGGAATCACTTCATATTATTCCTCACTTGTCTCCATGACCTCATGGCCAGCCACTGTGGTTCCACTTTGAGTGGTTTGCTAATACTGCACATCCCAATAACTTGTGCTGAAAGTCATTGCTCGGAACTTCACTCAGAAACAGCACCAACCTTTCCCAGAAACAGACTTTTCAAATACAAACAGCTCCAGGCTGCTGTGGGTGATTCTATTTTCCCCTCAGTCACCATCCAATTTGCTTACAGATAGTTGTTTGTAAGCACTACGTAAGCCAGCCTTCTGAAAATTAGGGCTATCTGTTATTCCTGGAAGTCTTCAATGCCAGTGGGAAATACTTAAAATGAAATATGACATTACAAAGAGTAGAGAATTTAGTAGGGATTTTTTTCTTAGCCTTTCTGCTGTTTTGACCATGACAACATGGTGCAAAGATTGAAGCTTAACACCCTGCTTTGTTTGTTCATATATGTGTGTGTGTCTTTATATGTATACACCCACTTTGAAATGTGCAATGAGGTGAAGAGCAGCACATGAGACCAAGGGAAGGCAGAGGTCAGGGTGTATCCACACTGAGACCAGCCGGTGCTTTCATGTAGCTTTTTGAGCTCTTTAGAATTAAGGTTCGTGCTCACTCACATGTGATTTCACTCTGAATTTACAGAGCAACCAGATACAAAAGAAATATTTCTAAACCTTAGTAAATCTTAGAATTGGTCTGAGTCCTCAGGAGAAAGCTCCTACGAAAAGCTGGCATTTTTCTTTTTTTCTGAGTTTAATTGGAACCATTTTGCATGTTACACTAATCACCCCTTTGGGAGAACAAAAGACAAAAACTCTGCCAGCAAAACTCATTCTTTCTTGAGATCTTGATTTGTCAGACATTTGTATTTGCAATCTACATCACAGTTGTATCCCAAACCAGAATCATTAATTTGGGAAGTTCATAAAAATTCTGTATTTCACGCTACAAACGTGGCACTGGCATCATTTACAGTAGAATAAACCCAAAGTAGCTTTGCTGAAATCCATAAGGTTACAGCAAAACATGACTGGTGGAAGTGTGACATAAATCAAATTTTAAGCTATTCCTGTAAAGTTGAAACGGTCTCACCTCCCGAAATAATTCATCCAAACTCACAAAATGCAACATTATTTCTCTTCTGGCTGTCCCAGAAGATGCAGCACAGGGCGGAGCCAAGGGAGCACTCCCTTCTCCTGTCACACTCCTTTGGAGTTGTGCTCCAACTATTCATCATTCACTATTTGTTAAACTTCTGTGTGTCACTCGGTGTCCCAGACAATAGAGAAGGCTAATTATGCTCTCAGTAATGAGCAGTTTGTGTGAGTTGTACATGACTAGAGAAATTGTTAATGCTGAAAGTCAGGAAAGTTTGACTGACTGGGACGTGGCACTTGACAGAACTGCAGGAATTGGAAACAGGAAATGAACGGAGATGAATCCCAAATATTTTACACAAAATGTGCTAACAGACAATCTTACACAGACAGTGAGATCTCTGCTCCAGTGTGACAGAACTGACAACAGTAATAGACATTTTCTAAACACTCATTTAAAGAATATTCTGTCCATGTGGGTTTTTCATTAAAGAAAGGGGTTGGCAATATAAGTGTCTTGGTTAATCACTTGGTAATTGTGAATAAGGTGTCTGTGACACAAAATTTGATTCTGAAAGTTATTCCCAGTAGGGATAAAGCAAGACATTCCTGGCATGTCATCTGAATTACTCTACACAGTTCTGATCACCCCAGCAGGAAAAATCCAATCTTAAATAAACTTGGCTTTTATTACAATAATAACAAGGGAACAGACACTGTACTGCACAATAACAGTGTAGCTGAGAAAGGCAAAGTCTCAAAGAACAGCTGATTACAAGTACAACAGAGAGGATCAGTGCACACAAGCTCCAGGAAACAACACCGACGTGTCAGACCACAAACTGGGCAAGTAACCCGAAATCTTATTAAAGCTAATACAGACTTGTAATGAGGAAGTGAATTCAGTCCACAGAGGAGTAAATTTTCAAAACAACCAAACCACCCTCTTTTTGTACAGACTTAAAAAAATAAAATTGCACGAAATTTAAAAGGAACTTTACTCACGTTAAAATGAAACAACACTCACTTTCTAGTTGTATGTTCCTATTTGAGCAGTCAGAACTCAGTTTAATATATCTGAATACTATTTAATGAATTTGAGTATTATTTTATTTATAATTTTTCATTGTTATTTCTTCCTCAAAAATAAAAGCAGTTATTTTAGGGGATGTGTCAAGAAATGACAGAAGACAACTCAGAAACAATACTCTGTTCTCTGCTATTTTATCCTGACTGCTGAAAAATAATTTCAAATCACTGATCCTGATCCCAGTATTTGACCAGTATGTCATCCACTGAGGGTGAAGGACAATTTATTTCCCCCCTGAATCCCCATTTTTACTTATTTTCCTTGTGTTCTCTGCACAGCCTAATTTGGGGTTCCCATGCAATAGCAAGAGGTTTCTCCCAAATCATTCTATTTTTCTCAGCTACCTCTAGCGAGCCAAACAAGACTCAGACATGCTCAGCCTTATTCATCCCCCTACGAGAGAGGGGTTTATTCCTCAATAACAGGTTTGGGTAAGCACTGAAGTGTAGCCTCTCTTCTTGAGCTCTAAAACTGAAACCTTGCCAGCCTGCACTGAAACATTTCATCTGAGCATCTCCTGGTGTTGATAAATCCCCATGAAGGTCCATATGAATGCAGCGAGCCCTGTCCAGCTCTGAGTGCACAGAGAGGAGGCAGCTAATACACTGCTAATACTTATAAAATATTTTTCCCACTTAGCAGGGTAATTCCAGGCTCTCAGGAGAGGACAGCTTGCTCAGCCTCTCCATGGAACAGGCAGAGGTGCAGATTTGCCACACCAGGACATCAGGGAGCTGCAGGAGCAGCTCCTTCATGTGCACCCACCTGAGGGTGAGGTCAGAGCCCCCCCTGCCACTGTGAGGACTCGGAGGAGCTTTTACATCAAACTCTTCCAAAAGTTCTATATTCACAGCCACAGTGAAATAATTCATGTTACCAGTAATTGCCAGCAAGAGAGGCCTGAACAATGCACGAGCCCTCTCTGAAAGCCTCCGCTGCCATCCTGGGTGTCAAGGGCTGGCCTTTTGCAACAAAAGTGTGTTTTCAGCAGACAGGATTTTCCAGCTAATGCTGCAGGCAACAGAGCCAGTAACAGAATGGCCTCTCCTGCCCGTGAGACATGGAGATGGCTTGGAAACAGCAGAGCAACCCCAGCACACTTCCCCCCCAGTTGTGTTCATGGGCAGGTTTCAGCATCCAGCATGGACTCAAATGTTATCCCAAGTGGTTATCAGAGAGGATGAAGAAAACTGGGGTCACTGGGACCCCACCTGAATCCAGGTGTTCCTACACATGGAGAGTGGGAAGCAGAGAGGACAGTTCTTTTGAGAGACAGAACATGGACAGTCAGATTTGCCCTTAGAAAATGATAAAGTCAAAGAGCTGCACAAAAATGACACCATCATTATGGTACCAAAGTCATTATGCCCTAGAGCTGATTAATGTATTTATAGGAGTCACAGGGAAAGCGAGAAGACACCAAATCCTGACCCTGAACAAGAACACAGTTCCTCTTTGGTGCAGAATCAACAATGCTGATTTTTTTGCTCAAGAATTTGTTGCACAAAAAAATGAAACCTCCTGTTGATGCAGGCTTTGATGTCTGTGCTGAAATCCAGAAATTCTTCCCTTCCAGCAAGGAACAGGGAATAAAAGGGGGGCATTTGGAAATACATTTCAAAATAAATAATGTTTCAAAGCTCGTCTCTGAAACTTTTTACTAGATGAAATTTATTTAATTTTAAAAAGTGAGCAGAAGAAAATCAAAGTTTTATTCAATCAATACAATTATCTCCATATGAGCAATTTCAAGCCCAATTTTGAGCAATCTTATTTTGCTGCAAAAGAAAAAAATCAAGAAGCAAATTAAAAGTCTTGGACTAATACATACTTATTTAAAGAACTTTTTAGTTCAGCCACTGATCTAAAAGTCAATATTTCACTCAGCTCTAGGACCCAAAGAGAACTGTCTCAAGTATTTGCCCAAAGGACTAAACAAAATCACTTGTATAATTAATGTGATTTTCTAAGAAGAGTAGATTCAATACATTTGAGAATACCAATGTCTCTTAAGACAGGAAGTTTGCTCACAAGCTCATCTTAAGAAGATTTCTCTGTACTTCTTTCCTATGCATATGTGCTCCAAGAAGCTTTTAATGAGCTTCACAGAGTTAGCAGAGAAAAAAGTAGCCTAACTGCTTACTTTCTAGCTCTCTGTTGAATTTCTTATTAATTAACATATTAATGCTCTGTTTTCTTAAATTTAACTCTAAAGAAAGCAAAAGAACTTTTCAAATTCAGTAATGAGACAAGAATGTTAACAGCTTTTTTCACTCTATTAATTCATATACACACTAAAACTTCTGAGGGTTTTAAGAAGCAAGATAGGAAAGGTAGCAATGACAGTGTTTCTATTTATAAAATGAAATCCATTTCACAAACTAAATTCTTTCTTTGCTGGTTTCCTTGGAATTTTTTTATCCTACAGAAAATGTCACACTTTTTGTTTTAGTCATACAAATGGTTTAAAGCACATACTCAAAGCAGCAAATCTTTATGGCCAGCTGTGAGTCCTTCACTGGAACAGTGGCAGTGACCCTGACCATGCCTACTGGGACCCAGTTGTGTCACCAGTCTCCTAATCACTACAGGACTTTTGTAGCTCTCTGCAGCAAACAGCTTCCTTATGATTTCCTTCTGACTTGCTCTTTGGCTCTGACCTGCCCAAACTTTGGGTCTCTCTGTTGGCTGCCAAACACTGTACCACCTACATTAACAAATATGTATTAAATATGTATTAAATTCAACTGCCCAGAAACCCGTGCTGGCAGCTTTACAACTGCTTGATCACTTCAGAAACTGCTACAGTCCCTCTCAAAATGTACCTGTGCCCTCCAAAGTTCTAACAACAAGGGTAAAGGATGCTGCAAGATACCCATGGACATACTTTTATTTTTGATTAGTTCACACTATTTCCTCTACTTTATTTTCCCATGCAATCTTAGTTGACACAATAATCCTTGTTTCTAGACTGAATCTAGTTATAGACTGTAGTGACCAGGATATCTCATAATCAGCAGCTTGAGCAGGTAACAAAAACTGAGCACAGCCACCTCAACTTCCCTTTGCTTTTGAGATTAAATTATATGCCCCAAACATCCTTCCACATTTAGGACAAAGTGCACAAAGCAACACTTTGTTTCAGCACAACAGTTATAGATAAAAGAAAACAGAAGCAACAGAAATAAACTAGTTTAGGCTAGAAGAGAAGACAAGTTTTTAGCTATATGAAGCTCAAAATCTGCTGGGGCAGGAGGACCAATAAAGCATTTGGGATCTGGTTCCATATACAAGTGAATAACAAACATACGTGAGGAGTCTGGAGTAAACACCCAGATTCTGACAAAGAAAATCTTTCAGGTCAGCATACAAGCTGTTCAATGTAGAGCTAATGTCTGTAAAAAAATGTGTTTACATGATACTAAAAATTGAAATGTACCTTAAACCTGCTATAGTGCCCTGGTAGAGGAAAAAAACAGATGGAGTTTTCTCTAGTCAAACCTCAGCTTGAAAGACAGGAGCCTTGTAGAGCTGAAGCTTAGTTGGTGGTGCACTTCATGTCCTTCATGTAAAATATTCTGTCACTTTTAATTTTGTATCTTGTTTACTTTCTCTGTTACAAAAGAACTGGGACTTGTTTTTAGCAGCTCTGATTAAGTTTCTATTGATTTTCGAGATAGGAAATGGAACTTTCAGATTTCCCACATGAATTTAAAGCAAGTCAGATATTAACCTCGAGGTAAAACATCTGCCATGACATTCAAAGAATAGACAAGTACTATCTTACTGAAAACAGCATCTGTGCTCAAAGCTCAGTGCCTGGGATTTGGAATTTGAGAACAATGCAAGCAGTAGGACTGTATTTTGACATGTGTAAAACCACACAGAAACACAACCGTGTTTATTGGAATCCACATCTCCTCAAATGAACATTATTGCACACACATGAAAACACTCTTACCATACAGACACTTGAACTATTAAAGCACTAATGGCTAAAGTACCTTAGAGATGGTGCCAAGGGGAATTAAGAAGAATGTGAAAGCCAAAGCAGAGCTGGAAAGGTTTGGTTTTTTATATCACTGTTATTTATCTAACCATATAAAGGGTATTTATTACTTTTGAGGATGCATTTCCCACTTCCCATCCTGTAGCAACTGTCAATATGTACATACATTTTGTAGCTTAAAACTTTCATTATCAAATATATCACTGCTATAAGTAGGCAGTATTTAATAGACTAACATAAATATGCATAACAATATGAAATAATTGCCAAATGTAACACTTACTGAGCTGAAAACTACCTTCAGGTCCATGGACTGGTTTCACCCTACCATGGTAGTTTTCCCTAATCTAGGTGTTTGGAGATGTTGGTGCTTGTTTCCAGCCTAGAAACAGTGGGCAGGATTTTTCCTTTTTCCTATCAACACATTACAATTTTATTTAATGATTGCCTCTGTAAAGATTGCAAAGCAACTGTATTGAGACAAGAGATCTGCTTAAGCAGCAAAAATATTTTAGGAAAGGAGGTTTCCACCTGAACAGTTCTATGGTGTTGACATTTATAGAAAAAAATCTACACATTTCCATCTGTATACCTAACAGAAATCAGTCTTTGGACAATGAGTGTCAATCATCTTGCAATTCAAAAGACTGGCAACTCCTCTGAATTTGCAAAAAAAAAAAAAAACAACCAGCACTTCCCCCTCTACAATGAGACATAATCTACATTTGTACAGGAATGTATAGAACTCTACCATGCCACAAAACTCACATTCTGCAGGAGCCAGATATTTAACAAATTATGTATTGACTCAGTCACAGGTAATCCACAGTCACGTGTGGAAATCATCACCTCTTCCTTCAGCTGTTTTTCTGTCTATTTCTGCCCAGAGGACCATCTTCCTACCACCTTTCTCCAGCTGCCATGAAACATTCCCACTGGTTTCACATCTATGCACTAGGAACACATGAGGTTTGGGAGCAGCCAGTTGGGTTTACAAGTTATTTCCAGGATCTACTGAAACAGAATAAATACAGCCAAAAAAAATAAATAAAACCAAACAAAAATAATGCTGGTTTAAATCTTCAATTGAATTAGACTTAGCCACATTTGAATTGCACATGTGAGCAGCCCATTTATAGTCACTTCTCGTGAGCATTCAGTTTAGAGGCACAGATGTTGAGGGAAAATGCATTTTAATCTCAGGATGAGATCATTTAAATACAGCCTTCTGTGAACATTCATACCAGTCAGGGAACAAGAAAAACACCAATCAAATTATATGACTAATCATTTCTAAGTTGTGCACAGATATGTATTTGAATTTCAGATGTTAATCTGAAAAAAGTGTCTCAAAGGTTTAAAGAACATTCAAGAAAAGTGCTACAAGTTCATGGAAATTTTAATAATGGCAAAAAAATCACCTGTGCTCATATGAATGGCTAAAGAACATTATCAGAACAATTTGAAAAAAATATTGAGATAAAAAGTGTCCTTTATGGAGATTTAGGGAATGGACGATTTTATGAAATCTCTGGTTAATCTACAATACTTTGATGTTTAATCATGTTTCAAAAGAAGCAGATATTCAAACATTAATGAATGAAAATTTACAAAGAAATTACTCAGTCTGAATGAAGATGAAGAACTGGATCCACTGGAAATACATCTTCCACAAACGTTTTCCAGGCCGGGGTGATTCAGATGCTTTGACTTTCTAGTCTAATGACTCTCACCAGTAGCTGACAACTAACCCCTTTCAGCAAAGACTCTCCGACAGAATTCTCCTTTCCAAGGCAGCCCCCCTGCTCTCAGCCTCGAGTCACAGTCTCTGCAGTTTCAATGGGCTGGGGCAGAACTGCCACCACTTCCTATTGCTCCACTGGGAGTGCAGCCAAACTCCTCCAAAACCACTGCCCACCCCATGTCCTGTCACACTGAAATCTGCAGGACACACTGGGATGGTTTTAGAGAAATGTCAAAAAGAGACAGAAGGCATAAAAGCAGAAAGAAGCCAGCAGGACTCCTTTGCAAAAAAACTTATTTACTATGACACGTGACAAATGTCTATTTCAAGTGTAAATAAGTTGGAAAATATTTTTAAAAGATCAGCATAAAATGTAAAGTGTATATTGAAAAGATGTATTACAATATAAAATACTGGAAAAATAAACAAAACTATGTCTGTCTTTGTGGAAGCTAATTTATTTGCTTTCTTGAAACCTCATTCTGAATATGAAGCCACCAGAGCAACCCTCAGTTCATTTGCCTTTTCCTTCCCTTCTGTAAATAGGCACAACTTTAATACATGAGGGTATTGTTAAGCCTCAGGTTTGGAAAGTGTTGTGAGATCTCCAAATTGTGATCCAGGAATGCTAAAACCACAGTTGTTACTTTACCTCAACTTCACAAAATATTAAAAAATACTGTTATGTATATTTTAGTGTTAATTAGATGGAGGGTTGATTCTGACCAAAGCTAATTTTAAACAGATTTCTGTATACTCTACCAACATCTTCTGACAACTTTATTTTCGGGGAATATGGTAATATTCCTAGGAATGTATATACATGGAAGATATTTCTGTTGTTAATCAAGTTTATGGAAGAAAGTGCTGAAATACTGGGACACATTCAGCTTGTTCAAATCACTGTACCTACTGGCACTATGCAGATTTTCAGTCCAGGCATCAGACTGTGTTTCTAACCTCCTTTCTCTCAAATGCCACCGAGTGCTAGGGCACTATGACTGGGACAAAGACTAAATCAGGAGAGGTAGCAAGCAGCAAGTTAATACAAAGCTATTTTCCAATCTTTTTGTTGGTTTGCAGAACTCAAGGTTACTTGATTAATCCATCAGGCACTATGGTCTCCCCTGAAGAATGAACAAGATGCCTCTACTGAAAAATCAATAGAGTGAAATAAGCACGATACTAAGGGAAGGCAAGAACTTTACTCTTAATTCCATAAGGGATAATTTACACTTATTTTTCCAAATAGTCCCACCAAGACCAAAATACTTGGTGAAATGAGAAATGTTTTTGTGCTGCCTATGGCTCATTTTTGGCATTCACATCCCAGAGACACATACAGTAATTGAAGCTTCAGAAAAATCTGAAGCGTGTTTTCAAGTCCTATGCATGAATAAGAAAAAATGCTCTGGATTTTGTTGCTTTAGTTCTTCCCAGAATGCTGCTATTTAATTCCATGCAAAGGAGGCATAAAACACTCTGCTCTTAATTAGTTCTTGATACAGCTTATCTGCTTTCATGAGGGTTTGTCAGCACAGCATGAATCAGAATCATTGGAGACCACTACTTAGCTTGAGTTTATGCATGATTTGTCTTTAAAAACAGACTGGTTTGAATTGTTGGATCGCAGAGTAATTGCAGACACTATTGACTTTATGTAACAGGTCAAATGTGATTGGGATGCTCCCTTTTCAAGTGCAGTACTTATCACTGGGAAGACAAAGCTTCACAAGTATTTAACACCATAAATGGCACACATTTGCAGGGCTTTATGTTAGTAAGTTTGGAAGTCATTTATCAGTTGAAAACCAGAAATGGCAATCAAACACAAATGAGGAAAAAAACCAAATGAGCTTCCACTGGTACATTATTTTGTGGATTATAGATATTGCCAGCAGTAATCTCAAACTCCCAAAGTGCTTTTTAAAAGCATGATTAACTCTCCCAACACTCTTGTGGAGAAGGTAAATATTATGTAAACGTTTCACAGGTGAGCCTGTTGCTGTACTGGGAGGCAAATTGGCTCAGCCAGAGCAGCAGCCTGTGTGGGGTGCAAGGGGACAGTCTGTGGGTGTCACTCAGGGTAAGTGGCTCACCCAGAGCAGCTTCTGCACTGCCCACACAGCTCTGCACAGCACACTCTGCCAAGGGCTGAGCTCAGCACTCCCACAGCTCAGGCTCAAGAAGGAATCTAAGCAGTGTTACAAGATTATCTTTATCTGGCCCAGGCACGCTGGTGGTGGCCACTAACCAGCGTCTGAACGGGAAAGTTTCATGCTCCACAGTACCTGCTCCTCTGAGAAGGGAGGAGGACAAGTCACCTCCCTCATGCTACAGAAGCAAAACCAGCCACCACCTGACTCATCTACTTGGTCACATCTTTAGCTGTGCACAACTTGCCTGCTGTTGCTCAGGCTAACAGGATCTGCCCTAGGACCAGAAAGCATTTTGCATATTAATTCTATAGCTAATCTAAACAAAATGAAGAAAAAAATAGTTTTCCATTTCTATTTCCCCAGCAGTACTTTGTAAACTTTAAACATACATAGGGGTTTGGAACATTGCAGTAATGGGAAAGGCATTTCTCTTGTGGGGATTCCAGTGTCTTCCCAGGGAATCCTAAAGTGCTCCACGTTCCTGGGCAGGATCCTTCAGGGGCTGGGCATGAGCAACTCCCTGTGGCTGCAGTGGGAGTTCTGCTTGAGAGGCTTTGAAGCCGTTAACAATATTAGACTGTAACAGCCCCCTGAGGAGTTTGTGAACATGGCAGCCAATGTGGAGCACAGCAAACCACTGCTCTTATATAATGTGTCACAGGCTCTTTTATCCCCACAGAGTAGACAGATTATTTGAGAATGAGGCAAACTCCACACACACCCAACAGTGCCAAAGGCTCAACCTCAGTGCAGTGTAAGCTCTGCCACGTAAGGACGTGTGCCACTCTTTGTCAGACACAACACAACAGGGACATGAAATTTGGGATGCTGCTAAGTGCAAATGCTTTTAAAATAAAAAATTAAAGAGTAACCCTTGCATTTAACCAGGCTAAAACTCTGTAATAAAGTAAAAAACTCTGGCATAAGTGTAAGCACATTTGTACAGCTGTGGAGTGAGACCAGTTCCAAATTTCCAGGTGGGTACATATCTGTTTCACAAATATTATTTCAACTTTGAATTTAGATATCTTATTTCAGACACCAAAATTTAAATTACTTTAATATAAGATCATACTGTGTTGTCAAACACAGTATGAGACTGCAGGGAAAAGAACAGTGTCATGTAGAAAATAAGATGATGCTATTATGTAATTTTGATAATATATTATACTTATTTTTTATGCAATTAAAGGTTGTATAAACATGAAAGTACAGGACAGATGAACTTAACTTGCCTGAGCAACTTCCATTATGAGATCTTCTAACTTATACTGACTGATTTTTTACCCAAATAATTTTCTTTAAATTTATGTGCATATGAAATGTACTATAGCAAAATATGCTCCAAATATTAGAAAAAAATGGGAAAAAAGAGACAAATTTGTAGAACATGAAAGAACATATTGTCTTTTAATTATTAAACACTTCTTAAATTTACTATATTAGAAATCAAATTTGGAATACTAGAAAATTGGGTTTGGTTTTATTACTAACTCTATTCTTAATAATATTGTTTTAACTCATGGGGTTTTTTTGCTCCTTGATCTATAAAATGATTAAAGATGCTGAGAGTCAAGAGAAAAAACATCTTACACAGAAGATCAAGTCTCCTCCCTCATTTTGCTTTAGAGCCCTGTAAAAGTTGTGGAGAAGATAAAGAGAGGAACTTTCCCCAGAGTTTGTCAGTGCAGTTTCCCAGCCAGCACAGGCACTGCTGCCCTGGGCAGATGTGCCCCCACTGTCACCCCCAGCCAGTGGAACACCCTGTGGGGCACTGCCCTTGCCAAGGGCCAGTCCCAGACGGGAGGGACCTTCACACTGTTGTCCCTGATGGGTTATGTGCTTGCTGATGATCACATCTGCAAACACAGGACACTGTTAAATGATTTCCCCCCCCATCTTTGTGCAAGAGCTTCTTACTAAGAGCCATTTGGCAACAAATCCACAAGGTCACCTGTAATAGGAAAATAATGGACTAATTTGAAAGCTGAAGCCCAAATATTTGCTTCTAAAAGGTACGGCCAGTTGTCAGCTGTGTAGTTTTGAGATAAGGTATCTATTTTGATAGCTTAGAGTCTCCAAATTGTACATGAGCAATGAAAACTGGAAAAAGAAGCATTTCCATTGGGGAGGTCATACAGGGAAGTGGTGAAATCTGAAGAAATCTGACAGAATTTACAATCTAGTGTTTAATTTCAGAAAAAAGTGCTCACTACAGTGAAATCATTGCTTAATAGTAGAAGAATAGCCTACAGTGCTGTTCTCTGCTGGGATGTATAAAGGAATTACTGGTTTTCCAGGACAAAATAACAGCAAATTTGAAAAATCACATACATTTCAAATTGATACAGGTTTGGGCTCTTGAGTGCTGATCAGATTTACTGACCATTTATTCAAACATCCTTTTACCATTTTAACTACCAGAGAGCAACCATCTGAATCAAGGCACAGCTCAGCCTTTGCCAGTGTCTGAATGGCTTGTATTTGTTAATAAAATACAGGCTGGCTCAGGAAATTAGTATTTCATCACATTTAGCTGCAAATAACATTGCATGGGCATGGAATTCTTAGCACTTTGCTTTAATTTGGTGCACACGAGGATCAAAAATCCCTGCAAAATGCATATTATATATATACACACTCATATATAGCTCATGCCACAACCTGCATGAAATACACATTTTTTTAAGAACACATAAACCTGCCTAATAAAGCTAAAGCAAAAGAGCTTTCTAATTGTATGAGAGCAACTAATTGAAGTGTTATCTATTGTTAAAAGAGCCATGTTAAAAAGTTTGCAGTTTTCCCTAGAAAGAGAAATAGCAACGCACAGAAGTTACAATTTAGAAAGGATGTTTTTCTAAGAAGCCTGAAGTTATTGTGCAGGATGCATTTAACTGCTGAGGTTTGATGCTCCACTGCACAGATTCATTTGTTCCATGATAAAGAAGGAAACTGGGATTGCTCATTTCTCCAATAACTGTGTAAAAGAAGGTATCAGTGCAGCCAGTGAGAGTTTTTCTGTCAACTTAAAGCCAAGATCTTCCCAGTTGTCTCTACAACTGGGTACACAGCCCACGTAATGCCTGTCTTTTCCAGACAAAAATATTTGAAGTATTTCATTCATAGTCTGCCAGCTTGTCACATATCTGCCACTGATGTAGGAAACATATATTATTTACATTTTTAGCATTTATATTGTGCAAGTACAGTTACTGGCAAACCCTGACTGCAGAATGCAATGCAGGAAGACAAATAACGTACCTTCTATTTTCCCTGACAACAAACTGCCAGAAAGTATACACTAAAAACTAGATTACATTATTAAAGTATTTGGCTCAGTATTCAAAGAGTTAATGATGACTGCTGACCCACAATAAACTTCTCTGGCTTGTGTGAATGGCCTTTCTACTGGTATCATATAATGTTCCTTCAATGTGGCAAAAAGAACACAGTAATTTAGTATCCTGTCAGGCCTGTCTGCATGTACTTCTGCTACAGATCAAAGACCTGCCTTTCGTGGTTGTCATTATTTAACTCAGTTAAAATTCTCATTGGTTTAGTAACACAAGTAGAAAATGTACCTGTGTGACAAGAAGAAAACTAACCACTGGCCAAAGGGAAGCTGTGTAATGCCAGGCACATCACCACTGCCCCTCTGTTCTGTGCTACAAGGTGCTCCTCACAGCCACAATCAAAATATTTTTGCAAGGGCATCATTTCGTGGTGAATTGGTGATAACAAAATTTTCCTTCTCCTGGAATGATCAAGGCAAGGCTTGTGTTACAGGTCAAAGTCTGTAAGCTGCCTAAATTATTCCAATGAGTCCTGGAAGGCTCTGATGATGTTCTTCTTGAGGAAGCGCAGAAAATAGCACAACTTAAGTGAACACATAGATGCTTTTTATATATATATACTTATATATAAATTTGGATGTTATCAACATGCTTGAGTGTTCAGTGTACCCCCACTCCTTTGATTCACAGAAATTCCATCTGTCTGCTGTGGTTGTCTCAACTCTTCCATTCTATTTTAAAATGGTTTTGCCACAGGACTGATAGTTAGGCCATGTGGCTACAGCTTCTTCTTTGATTCTTTTTGCCCAGTTTTCTTCCAGTTTTTTTTTCTAAAATTAGACTCCTCTTGGCTGCTCCATCTCCTTTGATTACAGATCAGTATTTAGTACTACAGGCATGAGTGTGCTGTCAGCTGTGGCTGAGAACATCAGTAAGAGGAAAGGAGCTTCCCCACTGGAAGGCTCCCAAGGGAAGTTATTTCCTCATGCACCCCAGACCAAAACCCTGTGCTGCTTTCCACAGCCTGTATCAAGTGTGCCTGTGACTTGTCTCCTGACACTCAGTTTAGACATCAAACATACTGTATTATCTTCTTTTGCAAGCTGAAGGATGTCATATGTGAAAGGTCCAGATTCAGCTGTTATTTGATACCATAATTACGCTGGGCTTGAGCTGGGAGTTTTCTGAAGGACTATTTCTGAGCAAATCCATGGGTACAGCAGTAAGAACCCCTCTGTTGCACATGGAAAAGTTAACTAAGAAAGCACAGAATTTAATTTGTGCAATGTCACATGGCCTAATTTTCTAATGCTACTTAAGTGAAAACTGAAGACCAGTCTGAAAACCAGATAGCAGTACACACTGTAAAGGTAATTGAGAGAACTTCAAATAATACACTTCTTTTACAGTAAGAGTGTTTTGTTGCTGGAAACCATCCCTTATTATTGCTAAAATGTCCTTTGTTGTACATGAATAATCTCCTCCTAAAAATAGCATTAATACTGACACAACTTTGGTCTTCTACAGTTTTCTTCCAGCATTCTGTACATTTCCATCTAGAACATGGCATGAAGAAAAATGAAAGCTTTGTGCAGTATAATAAACATTTCCATAGAATTCTATATAGTATTTCTGCTTTACATCATGTTTCATTTATCAACCTGAATTAGGCTTTTGAAAGAGGAAAATGCAGCTTTGCAGTTCAGTACCTTTTCTAGTCTTTTCTTGCAATAACAAAATTGCTTAATGTCATTTCAAGTTCATCCTGTTCCATACACACATGTACACAGAGCTATGGGTAATTCACTTACACAGTTCAACATCTCCTTTGTCACAGATGGTAAATGTGCAGATTTTTCCCTCAAGGAAAGAAACTCTTTTATAAAATAATTGTATATTCTGCTCATTTTTTTTTCTGTCACTGATGCTCTTGTATAGTTATTATACCCTGTCAAGCTGGTAATTAGCATTCAGGCTCCATCTGACACAAACACAGCTCTCAATCCTCCTTAAAAATCCCTTAGGACACACATGATAAGTAAAATAATGTGAACCACTAAGGAGGGAAAAGTACTAAAAATTTTTTAAAAAAGAAAAAGGAAAAGAAAGAAAGAATAAAAACCATGAGACAGTGAATAACCACAGGCTGCTTTTGTCATGCACTCAATGCATGGCTCTTGTTCAGTGAACTGCATGGAGCTGATCCTACTGTGTGGAATCAGCTTGCAGAATGCCACAGCTGTCTTCCTGCAGTCATCCTTTGCTTTTTCCACACAAAGATCTAAATTCTCTTCCCAGTCTCACCTTTCTCCCAGACTTCTAAGGCATACAGTGTACCTGGGTTTCTCTCTTTTATTCACAGTGATTACCCCTCCTCTTTTTTCTGGTCTCTCCTGTGAAGAAACATTTCCTCTTCCAGATCAACCATTCCTTGAACAGTGTCACATGTGATACTTAAGCTATCACAGTGTTCTGAACTATTCCAACTACATTATATGGCTCTGGGTAAAATGATAATGTCACCTAGAACTTTGTGCACCTGCCAGAATTCTTCCATATGCAGTGACAATGCCACCACTAGAAATAAGAAGAAAAAGAATTTTTCTTGCAGTTCATACAAGATCCTCCTTTTCATTAACTTCTCCTTTAAGTGGCTGGTGTGATCACACATTAGGCCTAGACCAGGACTTAAATAAGACTTGTACCATCACATAGTTGGGTTTTTGTTGAAGCTTTACCCTCACACACACTTGTGTCTCCATGTGAGACAGACTTGGGACAGCACTCACACTGTGTCACCAACCCATCTTATCAGAGATGATGAGGCAGATTTCTGCCTCCATACTCACACAGCAACAGGAGAGACAGAGCAATAACTCCTACTGAAACTGCTGGTTTAATATCACCACAGTACCCTAAAGTCAGTATGAAAATGACAGCAAAAAGAGGCTTGCACCTTGATACCAAGTTGGTATGAAAGACTGTAAGGCCAGAGACCTCGGGACTCCAATGGCTCTCAGGAGTCCTGTAACAAGGTGGAGAGTGATCTCATAAAGATCTGTGTCTTCACATAAATCCTGGAGTTCTCTGAATATAAGAAAACTTTATTTTGTGATGTCAAAATATGTTATGTCCTCACACAAGCCCAGGAAATTTCTGTCTTGCTGTCAGGCCAGCAATTAAATGGTTCTGAACACTGACCTCAGATCTGTCTATTGGTATAACTCAGTATCAAACACACTAGGAGAGTCTCAGATATGACATCATCATGCAAAGGCTGCTGAGTTGTTACAGAGATGTGTGCCTTGAAATACAAATACCAGATTTGTGCTAATATTAATTAATGATCTGGCCTGGCACTGTGTGCCTTGCCATCAGCCTTAGATCCTGGAAAAACTCACTCGGGTCACAGAAGGTGTGTGTGAGGGACACCTGTAAGGTCACTGACACCAAGGGGTTGAGAAAGAAGCCCCTGGAGATCTGTTTGCACATTAGACCTCCACAGCCAAGGGAACATTCCAAGTGTGAGTGCAGAGGGGTCATGTTTTATCTCACTGCACAGACACACTGTCCCAGGCCTCCAGCCACATGTTTGCCCAGAAGTGGGAGAAAATCAGCTGGAAGACACCACTGCTAATCAAGTGCAATTTCTAACTATAAAATGCAGTCTTATTCAGGCATTTGAGAAATATTGGATGAGAAGAGATACTTCATTCAGAGTGAATTCCTGTGAAAACGAGATCAGTGTGGGGGTGACTGCACCAGCCAGTTGTGAGCACACCCAGCCCAAGCTGCACCATTGCCAGTGTGTAATGGAGCCCTGCCTATTATTTCTTGTTAACTGACTGATGTTGTGTGAAACACCATGCCTGTAACAATCAAATATCTAACACAACCAGCATCTGACACAAGCAGCATCACACTGAGAAAACAAACAATGCTGTCAGCTAAAAATACTCCTCTAGACTTGTATTAAAAAAAAAAGTGCAAGAACAACATTCAAGCCTTTTCTCTTTTTGCATGTCACTGACCTAGAAGCTTTTAGGATTATTTTGATAATTCAGAGTGCTTTCTCCTCTCATACTAATAACTTCCTCTTTTACTAGGTAAACCAAAGAGGAGGATTAGGGATTCTGTTAGTCTGGGATTTATGGCTACAAGGAATTTAAACACATGAAAACCATCTGCTGCACCCAAGAAGGAACTATTACATACCCAAATTGGGGAAAAAAAAACCATTAGTGGTGGATTTTCTGCTTTTTGGAGTAGAAGAAAAGCTGTGCCTCCTCCTGGCCTCTAACTTGAGCCTTTATACAATGTTTACTTATCACCAACCTAACAAACCAACATTCAGAACACATTTGTGCAGTATCTGCTCATGTGCTCACACTTCTCATGTAGCAGAATTCCCTTTTCCTGGGATCTCAAAAGTCAAGAGGCCCAAGAAGGGGACCTGCTGGAAGGACTGAGAGGAACAAATGTTTGGACCTGACATTTCTACTCAGCCCTCTGGCTCTCAAGTTGTCCCTGTGTAATTTTAGGTGTAATCTTACTTTCTGTTTCTGGACTCCTCTGAGAAACATTTAAATTGCATATTTAACATCCACCTATATTTCTGTCTTTAAAGGTCTGCAAAATGAATGGATAGAAAATTGCAACTATTAAAAGAATCCATGTCACAATCACATTTTGTTCACTGTGTATTTGAAAAAGCAGACTTATGTAATACCACGTTTCTCTGGACAGTGCACTGACCTGTGTAAAACAACCTACTGGAGAGTAATCTTCTTTCATGCAACACCAATATTTCTGATGCCTTCAAGACAAAAGATGTAGGCAGCCCAGTTCTCAGAGTCACAAGAGAAAAATAGATTTATGAAGGGAATAAATACAACTTTGCTAACCAACCCCTTAAATTCATTCTAACAGCAACATGTTGCTCCTCCAGCAATTAATAGCACAAGCAAGCCCCATACCAGGGGAAAATGCTGACCATACCAGAATAAGAGAGCCAATACACTGTCCAAGCATGTAAATACATTAAGTGACAGCATAATTAATCCTCAGTACATAATCAATGAGGAACAGTAGGGTCCTGTGAAAAATTGAAGGCAATGAGACTGAATTTTCTCTGAGCTAAAATGTGGAGTCACTAGTCAATGAATCCTCCCTCAGGAGACTGTAACAAATACAAAGAACCAGCTCAAGGACAGCCAGAGTTGTAAACTGAGAGCTATAAAAAAATAATAATCTAACGATTGTGCCAACATGTTTATAATTTATAGGTTGGAGTTACAGGTGAGAAATAGGGGGTAGCAGTCTGTTATAGTCTGAACTTGAGTCAGTAAAGCACTGCAGAACCACTAAATCACCACTTCTTTCATTGCACATAGTTTAAAAACATATAATAAAACTATCAGACAAAGCCACTTTCTTTCAGGGTTTGAAGCTGGAACTGTGGAGACCAATCTGTTCAAAGTTAGAGAGCTACTAGGGAGTCCAGCAAAGGGAAGCTCTTAATTTTCCTTATAGTCTTTTCTTCTTCGCATTGGGCACTTGCCATGAAAGTACAAAAAGCACAGGGGTCTTTTTGTTATAATTGAGGCAGGCAAGAAAATAAGAGTTCCATTTCACATTACATTTCGGTGTTCTCAAATTTAATTCCATTTTGATAATCTAATTCAAGGTACCAAAAAAAAAAGTTTGAGCGTGCATTTAAATGGAGTGAACCTGGAACCTTTAATCCTTCACAGTGCTGAGTAACTCTGAGCTTCAGATTCCCATCTCCCAGTGGGTGTTGAGGTCAGTGCTTACCGCAGAGCAAATTGGAGTCTGGCAGGACTCTGTTCTCTGTAAATAGGGGAGGCTGCCTCACCGTGCTCTGCAGGGGCTCAGCAGCTCTTCCAAAAGGGTTTGTAACAAAGTTTGGGGCTGTTTCTTGGAAGTGACTCCCCCTTAGAGAAAAGTGAATTAAATGGAGCAACTCTGCACGTATTTGCTAATAACTGGACAGACTGCAGTGTATCCCTTTTACATTTTTTCCAGTCATTCATCTTTCAAATTTTCCCATGTTTCCATGAACAGACCAGTCATTATTGCCAATAAATCTTCTTACAGCCTGTACAATGTATAGGAAGGTACTGGAGCACAGTATGTAAAGATGGATCTATATTCACTCAGACTTTCCCTTAATGATAAAGTATGGCAATAAATACTTTAAAATACTTATAAGCAACCTTCAAGATACTGTCCATTTATCTGACACAATCACCATTTGAGCTATAACTCATCTTCCCTTACAACTGATGTACTGCATTCCTCTGCCATTGTGATGTGAATTTAGCCTGAACTTTGAAACACCAATTGGCACTCAGTATTCTTCACCCATGAAAGGATATGAAAAATTTTCCTGATCAAATTACTTTTCTTCATACTGTATCTTTCATTTAAATTCCAGCAATTTTCTATGTAAAATGCTATGCTAAATGCTCCCATGGAGAACAGTTGAAGCATTAATAGCAACTAAAAATCACCACTATTAAAAAAAATCAGGAAATTAAAGTAGGTCAGTAACACAATAAAACACGTAGCTAGTGGAAGTGCAGCCAACCTTTTACACTGAGACAGCCCAGTGGCATGGTTGGTTTTCTTTCTACATTTAGAGCCCTTTCTTTGAAATAAGCCTAATGAACACACTGACAGTTGTGTGACAGGCAGAAAACCTACCAGGAGAGCTCAGCAGCTGGATCCTTGGCGGGGCCTGACCATCCTTTGGATTGCTGGGGTACTAGCTGAGTAAACAAAGCTGAAATAGTAGCCCTCTGCTCTCACATTAGTCAGTAAAAAATGTTTCTCTCAGACTCAGCCACCTCAAGACCATGTTAAACAACCATTCTGATCTGCCACAGGTTCTTGGATATTGCGAGAAATCGGGTGGAGTGAGGCAGAAATGTATCTGCAGACAAGACTTAGCACTGATTACACAGCAATCCTTACCAAGGAGCTTGTCCCTGCTACCAAAGGACTTTTAGCACCTTGGAATTCTTGCTCTTGGTAGAAATGTATAATGGTGTGATAAATAACTTAAGACCTTCTCAAGACAAAGGTTAACACTCCATAGTTTCAGCCTAGCAAAAGAAAGGGTGAAAATGAGAGCCTGGAGGATAACAGCAAAGTTGACATCTGCTGAGTAAATATAATGCTTCCATTATTCCAGAGAAAATAAAAGACAAAAAATCCCAAAGAAACAAAACCAAACCACGGTTCCCCCATTCTGAGGTGATTTTTTAAGACTCAGAAATTCACTGTTTAGTTCATCAGAAATCCAGCATCTTAGGAGAACCCTCACAGACTGCAGGAGAGAAACAGTGAGCCAGAAAAAAGACATACTCCCAGCCCACTTGGGCTCTGGGCTCATCTCACTTGCAGCCAGCTGTAATCAAATGCTGCTCTGCTGGAAAGTGTGTGATGGATTTAAAATCTACTTCTGTGGTTTCTATTTTGCTGTAAACTTGGTTCAAGGCAGCTGAGGCAGGAGCAGGGGAGCACAGAGGTCAGCACCCGCCGCAAAGCCACGCTGGAAGCACCTGCTGCTGGGAGATCCCTGCCAGCAAGGCAGCAAAAGCTTCTGCAAGTGCAGTTGGGAAAGTGCAAAAAGCCTTACAAGTACTTCAGGAAAGAAAGTAGAAGCTGAGTACAAATCTGTAAGAAAGACAGGTTTTTGAGCAGCCTGCTTTCATCTCAAGGGAATTTAGCATTTCTGTAGACCACAGCTACTGCAGGATCACCTCAGGCAGAAAGGTCCAAGCCCTCTCAACTCTCCCTGTCAGAAGGAGTGCTTCCAACTTTCTCAGGAAACTGAAACACAGGGAGAGTGGAATGTAAGGCCAAGTGTCATGTGAACTCCATGATACATGTCAGGTAACAACTTACCTGGCACATTATCCACAAGCTCCCACATCTGAATGGATTCACTGTACACCAGCTGGTGGAGATAAATCTGGGTCTGACCAAAGCACAGAGAAAAGAATAAGTGTGTGCACAGTTTTAAGTGTGATTTATGCTATAATGGATAAATTATTTAACAGAAAAAATGTGTGCAAAATATGGTGGTGTGGAGCTCTTTTGCTTTCCTTTTTGAGAAAAATAAACATGATATATATATTTCACTTGCCATAATATTTAGCATACACAAATACTTTATTTCCAAACTGTCTTTATTTACTTAGCTATTTTCAACTTTATTTTTGAAAATATCACTCCTTCTTTACATGTTCTCAGCTTGGGTAACTGCAAATATGAACATCATTCAGAAGATGTTGTTTGGAAATGTCACCTACAAAGGAACTGGATTTTAAGGAAGCAATTCCGAGTCTCTCAGAACTGGGACTGAGGTGATGCTGAACAGAGTTGCTCCATCCCAGCCATGAAACCTTTCAGAATGCCACTCTTATGGGAAGCTCAACTTCTCAGAAGGCTCCAGGCTTCTAACAGGAAAATCTTTGCCTGTATGCCAGAGCCAAAGCCACATCTGAGGTTTAGCAGTGTGATCCCACAGATCTGGGGTACATTCAGGATATTTTGCATCATCTAAGGAATCTGCTGTATTTTGAGCAGATTGGTTTGCTTTCTCCAGGAGAAATCCAGCTATTTGACCTGTATGTGTATTTCTATGTGGCTTCCCATTTGTCAATATTTGTACCTTTTGTCCAAAGAAGGGAAGTGCCAAACACACAGAAAAGCATCCTTCAGGTCAGCCCTGGCAAACTAATAATCAAAAGTTATGTGGCAGACAGGAAATACACTTTCAAACTTGTCTGACTTCAGTTCAATAATCTCCTTAGTAAATTTACTAAATTTGTGTGGGGCTTTTTTTCCCTTAATCTTATAACAGGTTCTTGAAAACAGGAAATTGCCTCCATTCTGAGAGATCGATTTGCTTGCTCAGAGCATGATGCCTCTCTGTGGTTGCAGCCACAGGAATTAGCACGAGATGAGAAAGACTTTGCTTTTGCCAACAGATTTGCACAGAACACACGGCCTTCAGACAGCAGAGTCACGATGCACACACCTCAGGCACTCAGAGGGAGCAGCTGGGATCAAACCTAACTGCTGTTCCAGTGGGTGGGACATGCAGACATCCAGCAAGTCCTGGCCGGAGCAGTGTCATTACAAATCTCCTCGGAAGAACGACAGAGGCTGCAGGATTGTGGTGGGGCTGTTCCACACAGCATCATGTCATCCCTCTCCTTGTCCTTTGCTCTTCTGTGATAAAATAGTGTTGACATTGTCAGGACTAATTTGCCCTATTCACTCTCTTGATACTTGAGAGCTCAACACTGAGAACTTGTTCTTTGGGAATTCCAGCAGAAGGACTCCCAGTATTGCCTAAACTGATTTCAAGGCTGCGGCCAGAGCAGGCGTGAGCAAGAGGGAAGGTATAGACAGAATAGACATGGAAACAGGGAGAAAAAAGGATATAAGTGTGCTAATGCAACCAATGACAGATACCACAGGCTTCTTCTAGAGTGGGGAGGGGGAAAGGGCCTTATTTTCTTTTATATATATATACAAGAACATGGTATTATTTTAAAAGACATTACAAAAACACTGTTGTTTGTCAACTGAAAATTGGGTTTGGGGGCAAATTTTCAGCAGAACGTTAAGAATTTTCAAATATTTTATTAAAAATGAAAGATCTATAAAGGGACCTATGTAGCTTCCATCATAGCTTCATTATAGTCATTGAAAATGTTCTTTCTTAATGAATCTGAAACTAGTCAACAAACTCAACTAGCATTTACTAGTAATTTAACATTGCACGCATTTTTAAGAAAACAATGTCCTTAGCAAGCCAGCTTTCTTTCTACCTGAAGTTGCAAAGAAATCTCTTACCTCCATTCATGGAATGAATAATATTTCTTTCCATGAACAAGTTTTACTTTTCATACAGATCTGAAACCCTTCTGCCCACACACTACCCACCTATCATATGGGCTTCAGCCAAAAGTAGCTTTTAAAATATTTCCTGTTAAAAATAATTGCATTAAATTGTGTGTTTCTAAATCAACTGTAATTTAGTCCAAAAATGACCATTTTGGTTCAAAAGTAGTCTGGAGAAGTAATGCAGAATGCTGCTTTAGATGCTTGACCATTGCCCACATGTCTCTTCCCTGTCCCTCCTCTTGTTCCTAAGCTCACAGTCTTGTTCAACAATATGCATCATCTTGCTTTTTACACTATTACCTATTCCCCTTCTAAAACACAGAAGAATAAAATTCAGAACCACACCAAAATAAGTGTTCTGCAGGACACCAGCTGCATGTCCTCTCTCTGGTCCCAAACTCTCTTCTGTACCTTCAGCAGCAGAAAAGGGCTCCTCACACCTCTGGCCCTCCAGTGACTTGCCATCCTCTGGCCCTGAGTGTGCACCCACACGAGCACTGACCATGCCTAAGGTGCTGGAGGTTGAGGCTGTGCCTCCCCAAGCTCCTGCAAGGCTTGGCCACCTATGCCCCCCAGACAGGTTTGGAATGCCACTCTTCCCTCTAGGAGGAAGACCTTGTTTTGCAATTCCCACAGCCTGCCCACCCTGCAAACACAGGCTGCCTTCCCTCCTGGGTGCTTGGGAGCTCTGCAGTCCCTGAAGGCCGTGTTACTCACAACTGACTGGCTACGGTTGTCTGAGCTTCAGAGGAGGAGTTCCTTGCATATCAAAGAGCAGAATTTGGCTTTGTGGACTCAGAAGCCCTTAATAATTAAACTGACACACAGAGACAAGTCTGAATATTCAGTCTCATACAGTGGAACCAGAGGGAGAACATCAATGACTTTATACCTACACATCTACTCATTTCACAGTGTGCTTTCCGTATAGACAGTTTTCTTGAAAAAGAAAAGAAAACAATGTCAATTAAGCAAATTTCTGATCCCACTTTTTTTTTTTGTTTAACACTTGTGAGAATAAGCAACAAACAGAATGGAGGATGGTGTGGTAACTTCTAAAACAGACATTACATGAAAAACTAATTGCTAACACAGAATGTATGTGAAATATTGATTTAGTTTGTGTGGATAGGGAAGCAAGTCCCAACAAACTTTCATCTCTTCTTAAATATAAATGAAAAAACAATACATTTACTCTAAGGTCACCGTGGGAACAGAGGATCAGCCAAAGCACACGCAGCTTGTGATTTATATTCAGAACCCACCAGCAGCAAGAAAAGACAGACTGATACCATCATCTTACAATCAGCTTTTGGATCATGTTGTGCATCTGAGAACGCCAGCAGAGTCCAAGGCTGTTTCTCTGCATTCTGCAAGCCAGTCTTCGTCAACAATCAAACACTTGCCTTTTCTACCCTTCAGTGCATGCAGCCTTATAGAATATTAGTTTACTAGGAGTCATTAAAAGTACTTTGACACTAATAACCACATTCTTGGGTGCATTTTGAATAACAGCAAAAAAGTGTAAAGCCTGTAAGAAAGAAGGTGCACATGGCCATCAAAGTTCTCAGTAGTCAGTGGCAGACCTGCAATCACTCTTAAACACATGAAGAGGTAATTGGGAGTTGAACTATGTGTTCAGAACAAACAGTTCTGCAGAGGGAGGGGGAAGGGTGCAAAATTGCAAAACACATTGACCAGATGAAGGATATTTTCATACAGGGCAGCAAGCAAGATGATTCGTAGGTAACTCTGGGAACTCTCTGGGTACTTGGAAGGCTTAGCCAACAAGATTTCATCAAGGTTGTTAGTTGCCTCTCCATCTGCTTCACAAGGAACTCTTGGCAAGCTTAACTCTATCTCCAGTTGCTAGAGAGACACTTTCAGCCTCAGGATGAGATCTTTCCTTTCAATATATAACATTATAACTTAATTCCTAAATAATTTTCAGTGCTGAGATTGAGTTTGGAAGCAGAATTCACAAGTTTTCTCACAGAAACACCTAGCAGTTTATAAGACAAATATTGAAATAAAAAATATAAAAAGTTCAAAACTAACTGCAAAACATGATTGGTTTTGTGGTGATTTTTTCCCATTTATGCAGCCAAAGGCAAACAATTCACAATGAATAATTTATCTGACATGTATTTTCTTTTTGTTCATAGAATTTCCACTAGTATTCTATTTCAATCTCAGGTATACTGCCTTTTTAAGAAGACAGTTTCCCTAAAAATTAAGCCACATTCTGAACTTTCTTGGCATGCTCAATACTCCAGAGTCAGAGAGCTGCACAGTAGAATAGAAATGAAGGAGAGCAATTCTGGCATGCACATCTTCAAGTTTAAATTTAATATTAAGCTTCTGTGAGTGTACCCTCATAAAACTTTGAAGTGTATTCCTTTTCCTACTCTCCCCTGAGGAACTGACTGGCAGAAGAGAACCATGTGAATGATCTAAAAAGGAGGAGCATGAGAAAAGCAAATTAACTCAATGCAGTTCTTTGAACTGAAAAGAAAAGCATTTGGCAAAGTCTGGATTTAGGGTATGACACTGCAGATTTACAGAACAGTAAAGAGCAGAAATCCAGCTATTCTCAAATGTGCTGAGTAGAATATCTATCTACATGCTCATCATCCAACAAGCTGAGGCAAAGATAATCTTGCTTGCTCAGCCATTGTTCAGATTTGCAATTTGCAGGACTGGAGTTAAAGTGGCAGAAAGGCTAATGCTGTGTCCCTGTATTAGTGGTCCATCTCTGCCTTACATGGATTAAGCTGAGAATCCCTTGGTGAGCCAAGCTGACCCTCACAGCTCCCCCTCCTTGGCTGGATGGCCTTGGCAGCCCTGGCCAGCCCTGCTGCAGAAATGAAGGAGTCAGAGAGGTGCAAAGCAGTGCATCAATTCAGATGGTTACAGGCACACAAGCCACAAAACCTGCTTCCTGACAAAGTCCAAGTACCTCAGATTCTGCCTCCACCTGCTCTGTGTTATTTCCACCAGGCATGACTCAGTCACACACAGTCCCTGTTTGGGCCCCTGTTCACATGCAGTGCAGTCTTTCAGTGCAGCTCCATTTCAAAGAAAATATCAAACAATCACACCATTCAGCTTAGAATCACAGAACTGTACAACCACTGAGGTTGGAAATGACCTCCAAGCTCATCAGGTCCAACCTTTGGCTGATCACCACCACCATGTCAACTAAACCACAGCACTAAAGCCATGTCCAACTTGCTTTCCTGGGATGTGAAATCCTTCATTACAAACACAAACCAAACTTAATTCAGTGATGCCAAAATTTGCCTCAGGTTCAATGTCTGTGCAATGGCAGTCTTAGATAACAGAAGCACAGGTCACTAGTAATTAAAATCATATTGATTTTACTCAGTATCTCAGAGTGGTGATATGACCAGTGTTAGCCTTCTTAAAATGGAATGGAAAATACTAAGTGGCTGTGTGAGTAAGATACTTTCATTTTCTGTAAGATATCATCAGAAATTGAAAAAAAAATTTCAAATCAGTCTGGTGAAATGAATGTTTTTAAGAGACTTTGACTGATGTATTTAAAAAGAATTTAACCCAATAAATACACAGGCATAATTCTGTGCCGAGCCACTGAGAAAAGCTGGGATGTCTCAATGCACTCAGGACAGGACAAAGAACTCTCACCCTGCTCACAAGTTGTGATTTAAGGGGGAAAAATGCTTACAGCAACTCCTCCCTCTCTTGGTGTTCCACAGAGTGCAGATGGTTGTTCCTGCCCCTCACACTGCCTGTCCTGTGCTCTGCACTCAGCTGGTTGGGCAAAGCAGCCCACAAAGCCCATCCCCAACTCTGTGAGATCCCCAGGATGCTGCTGGAGGAAGGAACTGTATCTGGTGGCTCTTCAGTTGCTGCAGCATTCTTTCGACCTGCCAGGGGCATGACGAATTTGCAAGTCAACATGTTTTAAGATGGATTATCCCTTTCAGAAAATGTCTGCAGGGATGGTTTGGGGAAAAAAAATCCATTCAAAATCTTGTTCCTTCTTTGCTTTTCACGCTAAACATGAGAAGAAATATTCAGAGAGTATTTCTGCATTCATAGCCAATGGGGGAAGGGATGATTTAAGTTCATATCCCATGTACAAGGAGGGTGAAATAGCCTTTTAATTTGTTTTGATATTCCACATAAGCATATATTTGTATATAAACATACACAAATTCCAAAGACTATGGAGGCAAACCTGTAATATCTATTTGTCCACCTTTAAAATGATAATGTGAGGAGAATTTTTCAAAGTTCTGCATCACTGCAAACCCCACATATTTCATGAAGATAATTAACCACTGAAGAAAGCTCCCAGCAATTTAACAGACAGAAGTGAAAATGTAATGCCTTGGAGGCATATCAAATATTGGAGGATAGCTTAACTACTGAATTATCCACTAACCTTCTCTTCCAGCTCTGCCTTGGGGATACTACAAAAGATGCTTCAAGAATGAGATAGAAGGACCTGAAGTCAAAGCCATGTTAAAAACTTTTAAGGAGTGGCCTAAATCTTGACCTTATCTAAATTAGGTTGGACTTGCATAAGATGGGAAAAGGTTGACATGGAGGGAAAAAGACGATAATGATCAAGTGTCTTGACTTGCAGACAGGCAATAAATCACTTCTATTGAACATGCCATGAATGACAACAGAGAGGTTTCAGCCCTGAGATCCAGTGACTGCAGACATTGTCTTCTGAGTCATCTGAGGGGAAAAAATGTCTCCTTGTGTAGGCACTGTCCTCCAAATTTGCATAAATGCAAATAAGCATCTTTTTCAACTTTCAATAACAAAAACAAATACAAGCCCCAAACCTGCTGGATAGCCACAGAGTCAGTAAGTCACCTCTCCAGGTGAAAATTTTTCACTTGTTTCCCTAAGGAAACACATTACACTGCCCAGGGCTGACTTAAGGATTTAGAAAAAAATCTCTATCGACATCTATTGATTCTCCCTGCAAAGCCAGACAAGTTCAGGGCCTGTCTGAAGGAGAGGAGGGAGCTCCAGCACAGCTCCATCTCCTGTATGTGAGGAGCTGTCCCAGCCCTCACACCGGGCACAGGCAGCACCTTCTCCACTGCCCATGCCAAGGGCTGACCTGGGCACTGAGGTGTCCTATGGGTGGGGACAAAAGGGAGGCAGTGCATGTGGGCATTCCCTTGCAATAGCACTGCAGGGTGGGCAGCTGCAGGGGCTGGGGACGGTTCTTGCTGTCAACCACACACAGACCCATCATCGCTGATGATAACCAGCAAATATATCCCTGGACCTTTGCTCTTAAGGTTCTTTTTCCTGTTCTTTTCTTAACAAAGGAAAAGCCTAACTTAAAAAAAAAAAAAGAGAGCAATTCAGTTTAGTGACCTTCTTCACACAAGCCAACACGGGTTTTAAGTGGAATCACAAACTTTGCAGAAGTGATCTCCTGCTGTTGCCCTCTGCAGTTTCTCCCACTCTGTTGCTGCCACAAGAGGACCCAGCAGCCTGAATAAGATCACTCTACTGCTGCCAACTTTAAAAAGCACCAAACAAAAAAATCTTTCAAATAAAGCCCAACTCACTGCACACAGCTTCAGCAGAGCAGTGCATGCATTCTAAAGGCTCTTAAAATTTGTATTATATGCTTTACAAATGTTAACTGCTTAGTTCTTACACTTCATGGGATGCAAAGGCCTAAAGGATTCATAGATTGATTCACTTGATGTTTTAGATTTTTGGGAAGGACGAGGAGGATAAAACCTTACAGCTTACAAAAATAAGAACAACAAGACCAATGGTACTCATTCTACTAAATCATCTACAAGAGTTTCCACATGGGTGTACAATATATTTGTGAGGTGCTAAAGAAAAGGTGGGTTATGACCTCTAAGATCAGAGTATTTAGAAAAACATGACTGCTTCTCAGGGGTTTCTGATAGTGCAAGCAGTGTTTGTTTAAATACATGTACTAAAAGAAAGTTTTCTCCACCTTGTTTTTTATTGGCGATATTTTCTGTTTCACTCTTGCAAATCAAGCTGTACTTCTAAAAAATTCTCAGTGCCCCTCAGAGTCACGTGATAGTCTAAAGGAAACTTCTGCCTTACAGATGGCATGATCAGGTGTTCTCAGGAATTCAGGCCTTTCTCTCTTCCTTGGTACATTCAGTTCGTTTGAACTTTTGCCTCACCTCACTAATTAGTTCAGTTCTCCAGACACAGTGAAAACTCCATCCCTGTCCCAGGTAGCCACTTCCAAGGAAATGAAGGACAAGTTCAAGCCCTTCTTTTAGGTTCTTTCTTAAAGGTCTGTCAATCTTCTCCTTCTGAGGTGAACCCTGGTGTCTTGAGGGACTTTATACCTACCCCTTTCTGTCAATGTACTAAACATCTCATCTTTCAACTATATCCTTTTCATTTCACTCTCTCATCCCTTCGTACTCCTGACTATAATATCTCTACATTAAATTCTTCAATTTATTCCTCACATAATCTCCAGTACTCCTTTCTGCTCTTGGATTCTCTTGGCCCCAAAACTTCCAGGGCAAGTTCTCACAGGTCTATGGCCAAAGTCCCCAGCCTGAGATTTTGCAGCCTCACTGGAGATCCAACAAACAGATTTTCCAGCCTCCCTGCAGATCCAACAACCAGATTTTCCAGCCTCCCTGGAGATCCAACAACCAGCTGTCCTCACTTCCAGTCCTTCCTCCACTCCTCTTGACACTCTGCACAGACATTCACATCTCTCTCCTCTGCACTGCACATCTGCCACTGGCTGGGGGCTGGGCTACTGCAGGAACAAGTCTCCTGTGTCCTGCAACACTTTTGAAAGGAGAAGCACAATGTTCTCCCAGTGTTCATGCACACAGACACTGCTGTGGGTACCCCGCCAGGCAGCCTCTCCCTCACTGATTTCCTACACCTTGTCATCCAAAGCCCTGAACTCATTGCATCAGCCTTTAATACTCCATGGGAGCATGAGCAACCTGCAAGCAAATGACTGCTCCAGAAAAACCTCAGAGAAGAGGATTCAAAGGCAACACCCTTTGTTTACACTTTCCAGTCTTGGGAAAGCTTTTGGATATTTGCTAGACAGCTGCTTTGAACAAAGGGGTACAAGGGACTTGTACCCCATCTGCAAAAAGACTATTAATGACATTTCTTTTTAATATATTTTATGACACTGTTCTTTACAAACTGTTCACTACAATTCCACTTTTTTATCCTTCAGACTTTTTTTTGTTCTCAGAGAGAACAAAATTCCAAACCCAGAAGAAACCATACGCAGAAGACACGTCTGTCTGCAATTGCTCACACGGTGGCTGAACATTCTAATCAAATCCTGAATACCTGGAGTTTTTGAGTTTTTAGATCTTAATTTCACAATTATTATCATCCTCTGCTATATGCATACTTTCTATGTTTGCACTAGGAAAAAGGTATTACCAATGGAATAAAGGATTTGCAGGAGATTGTTGTACAGTCCTATTAATAATATAAAATCAGTCTAAACCACAAAGCAATTTTGTTGACTCATGGGACATTAAACATGCCTTATTTAAAGCCTTTTTATTTTTATTTCTGAGTTCTCCTTCAAATAATTTTTGTTGTCTGATTTAGAATAATTCAACATATGAGTTTTCCAGCTAAGAAGCCATTACTAATTCAAACATCAAATTGACTTTGTTTCCAATATGCAAGCAAGTGAACTTAGCTTGTTAAACTTTCTTAAAATTAGAAATATTACACAGCCTAGAAAGAATAGCTCTTTAATACATTAAATTCTTTTTCTGCTGTAAAACTTATATGGTTTTCCCACCCTCTGTTTTAGGTTCGGGCCAAGAATAGACAGATATTAGATCTCCTGCCTATAAATAAGGGTCAAATACATGTCTATGCATTATCTGAAATAGAGTGACTGCACAAAATCTTTAGATAGACACAAAAGTTACTTATACATTTTACTCACACTGGTTGCATATAACCCTCATATGAACTGGAAGAGATTATATGCTGAGATGGCTGGTTATTTTCTGATAAGAAACTGGGGTTTGGTGGAGCATGTTAAATGTTGAAACCTAGATTCTTCACAGGAAAAATTAAACCAGTTTTTATAGAAATTATTTTCTTGACCTAAAATGGAACTTCAGACAAAAAGACAACTGTTGGTGAAAACTCACTCCACAAAAAGAGCCCACTGCCCTAGTAATCAAGTCTTTAACAGTACACCCAGCTTAGCCCAGCAAGTACCAGATCATTTCAATACAGGAAAGAAGGGCTGATCAGGCAGGTCTATCCCATCCATTTATTCAGAATTTCACCTGGAGATCAGTTCCTCATGGCAACTACAAAACTATGTCTTTTGGCATGATGTCCATATCCATAACATTCATGGCTAAAATGGAGAGACAAGGGGATGTGAACAACTATTTGTCTGGGACCATTTAACCAGTGAATTCCATGACTTGCTAATTACTTCCTTTAGTCTTATAGTCTTTTCTTTCATTTTTGCCATCAAGTACATACTTCCTACACATACCTGCACCTACAAATCTTTCAAAGTTATCAGCATCTATGGCAGTGGCCTTCATCTTCACAGGGCACAGGGAATATGGCAATGGCACACAACGAGCACTGGGCTCAATGAGGCAATGGGTTATTTCAGAGAAATGCACACCAGCACCAAGTGGGTCAGAAATGAAGCAAACGGTGACGACAGCTTTAATTGGGACACTCCCTTAGCTGTCTGTTACACTTCTAGTAAACTCTGGAAACAAGAGAAGAAGGGAAGGAAAACTTTGGACTAACCTACTGAGTTCTCCAGTCCAAACTGGTAGCACTGATGCAACAAGGTACATCAAACTTTTACAGCCCAACCTGCATTACAGAAACGTATCAACAGCCTCTCCAACAGCCTTATAAATGCAAACATAATTGTGCTGTGTGTGGCTCAGCTTCATGAACGAAGATTTGGGCAGGGCTGTCCCCATGTGGGTGAGCCCTTCCAGCCTGTGCAGTGGATTTTAGGTGAGGCTCAGCGTGCGCAGAACTGGCCCCACCGTTTCAGTCCTGAGGTTCATCTGCCACGGCCGAGCGAGCTTGGACAGGGACAGTGAAATCCTCAGGACTAGAACCTACAGCACCCGGCATTTCCCAGGAGGGCTCCCATCCAAGTACTAATCCGGGGCTGACCCTGCTGAGCTTCCAAGATCTGACGGGATCGGATGTCAGGGAGGCATTTCATTGTGCTGTAATGAGGAACATACCCACAGTGGTGAAGGGGAGTCAGAGGCCTCATACGAAACCGGACTGTCTGAAATTTTAACAGGTTTTGAATAGTTCCCTGAAAATCTGGTAAGAATTTGGCCTTAGATATGAAATCAGTCAGTTTTTTATTCTATGGGTTAGCAGCACACCCTAAGAAGAAAATATTCCTAAGCTGTCCATAGATAATCCTGTCATGTACGTTTGGGATAGATGCACTTACCATGCAAACATCTTCAAATTGAATTATTGGAGATACATTAAATACAGGCAAAAAGGCCTTTTACTTATGTTAAAATGCAACATATATTTGGAACACAGGGAAAAGATGCAGCCCTAATTTCTTTTGGGAAATGTTCATATTTTCCTCACAATCTCTCTAACAATTGCACACTACACCTTTAGAAGAAGTCCATACAAACAATGAAAATCAGTACAACGAAATAGTGAATAAAAGGTTATTATTAACCAAAGGAAAAAGATAGCAAAAATATTATTTTTAAAAGCAAAAAATATAAATGAATGTTTAGAAACATTAAAAAATGGAATTCTTATATGCATACCTACAAGAAGACATATATATTCTGGGGTTAACACAGATATGTGTATCAGGGAATGAGAAACGTCCTTGAAATTTGTCTGAGGCTTACAGGTTTTTAAGGGATATTTAGAGGCATACAGGAAAAAAGTCACACAAGTGCTAATTTTTTTTGTTTTTCTTTACACTGACATTTGAGTTTGTAGCACTGTACTGTCTAGTACTTTTGCATGAATGGCCACTGGGTGCCACTGTTTTGCTGCACAGAAAAAGAGCTGAAACAACATTTTTGTTGTAGTAATAAGTTTTTTTACTATTAAAGTATGTATGCTACTGCTTCACATATCCATCTTTCAGAAATGACACTGCTGCACAGTTGATAGTGAGTTTTCCATAGCAGAACAATGGGAAAAGTGGCACTAAGAGACTGGAAAACCTGTTTCATTCAACTCAACAGGCAATATAACCTTGGAGAAACTTTCTTATAACAATATATTTTCTACTTAATAACAGACACACGTGCTATCCAGCTTTGGGTTTGATATTCAGTTGCTGAATGACCTTGTGGAACCCACTGGGTGCACAACTGCTTTTACAGTACACAAATATGTTTGTCAAATGTTCATATGGACATGGAAACAGAATCCAAGGCATTTAATTCATTTTTTAGAATAGATGGCATGTGTGCAGCTACAGTAGCTGTGCAAGTGTAATTGGTGCATTCCTCAATGTGAAAACCACACCCTGAGCTGCTCTGAGTCTTATTTGCTGCAGTCAGGAAATGGGGTTAACAATGGGGATGTCATTTATGACAAGAATAACACTGCAGGGAGAGACCTTTATACAGATAATAAGAACAGGTTTTGGCCTGTGTAAGAAGGAATCAAGAAGCTCAAGCTGAGCTGAAGTGAGACTTGCAGCTTTAGGAGCAGACCACAGCCCCAGGGACTGGGAAAGAACAGGGCTCTGAGCTGCCACTTCCCACCCAAGGAATTGGAACTGCAGTACTAAAGGCCACCAGTTGTTCCCAGCTGCAATATAAACATATTTAAGGGCTAAATAAAGCTCCCTGAGGTCAATGGAGAAAAACAAGTTCAGTTGCTGCCACTCTGAAACATTAAGTAGTAAGCAAGAAAGAGAAACAGTGACTGAAAAACTGAGTTCCTTGAAAGCCCAGAAGGTAAGACTTTAAAATATGAAAAACATCAGAAAGAACACAGCAGCCTGAACTACATAGTAACACCTTTACGCAAAATCAGGAAGAAAGAGCTTTCCAATTAGGTAGACAGTTTTCAACATTTCAAAAAATATCCATTATAATGAGAAGGAAATTTTGTAGAGTTTGTTGCACATTTATCAGATTATTAAGGTGAATATCTTAAATAACCTTACTTAATCTTTCTAATATTTTATACTGCCCAAATGTGGGCTCATAGTTATTCATTGTACTGCTCTGGTGCATACTTGAAACAATTTCAGAAATGCTAAAAGACACTAGAAAGTTAGACATTTTTAACAACAGAACTGGGCTGGTCCTCTCAGTGCACTGCACAAGCCAAAACCCTATCACATTCTTCCAGAATAATTTTTAAGAAGTGAAAAGGACACTGCTCATGTTTTACACCCTTCTATGTATGAGACTCATCAGAACATTTTTATTTTTAAAGCAATTCAGAACTCCATAGAAAATATTGTGTCCATCTCAAGAACCTCAGAGGATTTTGAAAGGGCATTTGGAAAGATCTAAAGACTCTTTCTTGTATCTTTATTATCTAAGACAACATTTCCGGGTTCCCAGCTTAAAGTCAAACAGTTTGGTGTCATCATTTTTAGGACTGACAACCTGCTGTGCCCAGCACAGCTAAAGAGGAACACTGTGCCTCCTGCTTCACTTCAGTCACTGTCAGCTCCTACTTCCCTGCACTCACATTCCCTCACCCAACCTCTGCAGTGCTCCCAGCCCTCATCAAGTTCAAAAAGCACAGCAGGACAATCAGTAGTTTGAACAGAGCCCTGAAGTCCACCCTAGGGAGCTGGGTGGGGAGCAAGGCACTGAGACAGGAAGATGACAAGGTTGTCTGCACTTCTCACCTCTCATATTTGGAGTTTAATATGAGGCAAAAATTGGTTTCTGTGTGATGCTGCCTGCCTTCCCTCTCCTGAACTGACCAGCTCAGGTACCACACAGTGAAAACTGTTCCACTTCAAGGGACTGATGGGCAAAGGGCAGATCACAGCAGAGACAGGTATGACCTTAGGGCACTCCCAGCTGTCCTTGCTACATTGAATGGTTCAGAAACTGCTTCTACTTTGAGACAACAAAGATGAATGTTATGAAAACTAGTGAACACTCCTTAGCCTGGGTAATTTGGGTGAACCTGAAAAATTAGAGGAAACAATCTAAAATGACCACAGGTTAAAGTGCAAAATATTCAGCCCATGTTCATAGTGCATATTGTAGGACTGGCCAAATAGATGAACTGGCAACAGCAAGCATGGAAATTTTTATGATTATTAAATTTTTGTTTTCCTTCATGGTTTCCAAAGTACAATTATTGCGAAAGGGTTGGGACACATTTGCAGTTCTCTTTTTCTCATTACATTCATAAACAACACACAAATGTGCCATGGGTATAAAGGCCATGAAGCCAGATCCCCATCTGAAACAACCCATGCTGAGATTAAATGTATTTTCAATTAATATTTAGATCTGCATCCTGTACCCTCGACAAACTATCTTGCAGCACACCCTTTATTTTAAAGCAGACAGAAGATGCAGATATACAGTAAGAGAACATTTCATGCTTTGGTAAAACAGAGGCAAACATATGGTTTTCACATCCCTAATTTCATTACAGCTCAGCTCTTCTCAGCAATAACTGTCTCTCCCATAATACTTCCCAATGCCCTGAAATACTCTAAGTGAATTTGGTAACTGGCAAACTGCTGTGTTTTCCTGTTCATTAGCATGAACTGTCTTGTTTCACTTGCCCATCATGCCAATGTGATATGGCATAATGCAGCGCTACACGCTGGAACAAGTCAGAAAACATTTAAAAGGCCACATGTTTGGTTTTGTACTTAATTCTCAACAGCCTGTATATTGTCCATTACACAACCCAGGTAATTTAATAGCCCACCTGCTCGAGAAGAAAACAAAATGACAACTCTTTACAAGTTTGGAAACTTAGATTGCTCTTTATCTGTGAATGTCTCTTTACATGTAGACATTTACAATGGCTTTTTGCCTTGTTTGTTGGGTTTTTTCATCTTGTGAAGAAACTAATGCTCATAGCTTTCATGAGCTTCTAATGCAAATTAAAATAAAATATTAAACAGTTTGGGAAGCATTTTAAATATCCAAATTCACAACTGTTGAAGTGTTTGAACACTGTGAGAATTGCCCAAGAGCTTGGCTATGGACACATGAACACTTAAAAACTAGAAAATTTCCTTCTCAAAAAGCTCAATTATCAAAAATCAACCATCTTTCTGATAAAAGGGTGAATATATGGTTATTATTATTATTTAACAGCATATGACATTTTCTCTATTGTAGACATGTCCTTGTCCAAACCTGGCCCAGAACATGGAGGTAAACAAGGCCCTAGACATTTTCCCAAGCCATTCACTACAGGGAGTAAATTCCAGCTGGATAGAAATCTTGCTGAGGACAGAAGTGAGGTTTGAGCTCCCCTTCAGCCAGTGCTGAAGCCCTCAGTGCTGGGCTTACAGACACCAGGAGTGACTTCCAGCCCCTGAATCTATTCTGTTCATGTGCTGAGCAAGCAGAAAACAAATGGGAAAATACACAGGAAGGTAGTGGTACTTTTCCTGAACTAAAGCACACAGCTACATCACTTAGTTTTTCTCTTTTCCAAAGCTGGCAGCTTTCTCAGGAAAGATCAGCTCTTAGAATATTCCTGGGGGAATCCAGAAATAGTTCCTAGAAGGCAGATTTGGCTCAACCTGAAGCTACACCTGTATCAGAGGAGATGAGCCATTTTATCTCTGTTTTACATATCCTGCCAGGCACAGCTCAGGTGAGGGCATCTCTCTGATCTCACATGCCTTCTGAAGTGATAAAGAGTATCTCACACTGTAGGTTTAATGTGTAAAATACTTCTTACCTTAAAAACCAAAGTAATAAAGATACAACAGAATTAGGTAGCATTAATACACCTGATCTCTTCATCCCATTTCCCCTTACTAAGAACAACTATTTTATGCTAAACCAGCAAAGCCTGACTCCTGTGATCAGAAGATTCCCAAAGAGCCCTGAGTTGTACAACTTAGGGACCTAAAGCAGCAAGCACTGTGGCCAGGGGCTCCCAAGCAGCCAAGCAGAACCTGGATCTCCAGAGTCCCAGCACATTCCTGCATCCACTCTGAGAGTAAGGGGTGAAAAGTTCAGGAAGGCTGAGCCTCCCAGTGTCTCACTGTGGCACAGGAGCATCTCTGGTGGGTAGAACCAGCTTTCACTATCAGTTCTACTTTCAGATTAGCTCTTTCAAACCTGTTCCAGCTTTCCAGGTCTATTTGCTACACTTGTACATAATCTGGTACCAGCCTGAGGGTGGTTAATAAATTTAATCTTTTTATCTCAGTTTTCTTCTTGTAGCAATTCTTTTGTATTAAATAAAAGTAGTAACACATAAAAGGTCAGGCAAGGCTGAACCTAATAGGATTGTTTTCATGGCATGGCCCTAAATGCAGGAAGAAGCATCCAGGAAAAGGACCTTTACTCCTGTAAAATTTAAACCCCTGAAATAAGGGTAACTCGGTGCCAGCCCAAACCTATTTTAGTTTACCCTTTATTGAAAAGATGCACCAAATTGCATTGTGTGGCTGCTTGATCAGGTACAGACTAGAGGTCATCACAAGCTCTATAAATCACTCTGTTCCTGGACAGGAAAGGAGCAAAGTCACAGCACAAAACCAAACCAAAAAGTCAGAGTAACAACATCCTACCAGTGAAAATCTTTGGTGCCAAGTCCTGCATCTACTTATTCTAATCAAAACCCCTCACTGAATATTTACATGCAGGACAAGCCCCTGGTTGATGATGATTGTGAAGTATCCATGTATTATTAATACTTTTAAATATCTGAAGCACACATAGAAGCTCTCTGTGTTAGTCAAAGCATAAAAAGAATCTGTTTCTCTTCAAGGAGACATTTTACCTTCAAATAATAATGCACTACAGGTTTTGTCAAAGAAATGTTTTTACTCACACCGTACAGAAGCCTTGCATCTGCCCCCCACAATGCCTACATGAGCAGAATTTGAGACATTCTAGAATATTCTGGATGCAAGGCAGACAGTAATGAATGTTTTACTTTTAATTGAAATATATATCTATTTCTTGTAAAATGCATAAATCACTCCAACAGAAGAAAGAACATTACATGAAGAATTTTATACACTTCAAAGTGAAATAAATGCATCAACTATTAAAATAAATTTGTGTATTACAGGAAAAATTGATCAAAATCAGATACAATATTTCATTCACCAAATCAGACACATCCCTGTTGCATCACTGCTTATTCAATACAGAATGAGATGCATCATCTATCAAAACAGATATCTCATACAGTAAATCAAACCCACCCTCTGATTCAAATATGTCTCCTACTGAATCAAAAATATCACCCAATACATCAACTATGTGGCACCAGATACATGCCATTTTAAAGAATTACCAAGCAGAATGCCCCTAGATTTAACAAGGATAATGTTTATTAAATTTCATTTAGACAAAGAGAGCACCACTTCCAGGCTCTCTTGAAGTTTATTCTTGGAATAAGGACTGTTGTTGTATTAATGTGTCCCTGGAGCATCCTTCATTTAAGGCACCCTGCTAGGAGGAGGTGCTTTCCCCTTTCCCCACCTCAGTGGAAAAGGAGGATTCATTCCTCCAAACCCCTAACACTGGGATCAAGCTCTAAGCAGCCACATGGCATCCCCATCTTAGCTGTCCCAGTTCCTCAAAGGGAAGTGCCAGCCCTTTCCCACGGGTTTGGAACACCACAGTCCATGTACCATTAAATATAGGGAAGCAAATAGTGTCAATGTCAACCCAAAATTCATGAGCACTGACCATGGACCACCCAAAGATCAACTCCTGAAGTGACTGCCCATAATATTTTTCCATTACAGCCTCGTGCAGAACAAACCCAAGTCCATGCTTAGCCCCAAAGTGCATAGATGGCCTCCAGACCACACTGCCTGAGTGTAAAGGACATGTCAAATGTTCATATGGGCTGGGAAGAACAGCTAGAAAAGTTAGGGAAGAAGATTCCATCAAACATTATTGAATACAGAGATGTCTTTCCTGGCTTGGGAAGCACTGACTTGGATGCTGGGAGGGTACCCCTGTGAACTATCTATACACACTTACACTGGTTTTTAGCTTTTTTCCTCAGCAACTACCAGACACAACTGGAAAAAACATAATGCTTTGCTATATTTCACCTCAGACAACTGTTTTCATATTCTTACACACTGATCTCATATTTTTTCCTGTGGTTTGAGTGCCTGAATCCAAGATGTGTACAAGTACCTCCTTTATTCACAAGCATCAGAACAATCATTTCTACAGAGCCAGTGCCTAAATAACTGTCTCACACTTTGGAAAACATTGTGTGACACAGAGGGGACAGTGTTCCCAGATTCCTTATTCCCTCAATGCCCCCAGTGCCCAATGGAGAAGGGACACCATAGGCTTGCAGATGAGATGACATGGCAAGGATCAAGCTTTCCTTATTTTCTTGGGAGCTTTTAGGGTGCTGGATTTGACACTACTGAGTGTGGGTGACCTTGTGCCTCTCCTTTGAAAGGCATATTAATGGGCAGCAAAGAAGGGGCTGAGTTCTGAGGTGAGAAGGGAAGATGACAGCCCAGAGCCCAACATCTCAGTGGTTGTGACAGTGAAAGAAGCCAGGCAATTTGGTTTTCACTCCCTGCTCCCTAAAAGGGAACTGATCTCTCTGTTTTCATTGATGCTGAGAAATGAGCATTCAATAGAACTCATGTTAAAACTGACCACACCTGATATTACAAGACTGTCAGGATCAGATTAAGTCATCTAGAGTGACAGAATGTTTAGAAGAGAGTCTGATTAACCCAGCCAACCTGAATGTTCTCTCGTGGATGACAAAACTCACCATTTCCATTGGGACACTCCCAAAGTTTGGGTTTAGCTTACAAATAAGGCTATAGAACTTTGGTGCTCTTATTGCAAGTCGTTAAAGGGCACAACCACCATGCTTGTTACTCACCTGTTCCCTATTATCAGTGTCCTCTGTCAATGTAAGCATTGATTATGATTGCAGTTTTGCCCAACTCAGATTGATTAACATCTAAAGCAACAAAAGTGGCATAATTATGTCAAAAAGAAATGCCTACTGACACGAGACAGAAAGCTGACTGCTGCTTGATATACATCTAACAAGGAAAAGAAACCTGTTTTGCAGCTCTACAGGGGATGAGGAACAATTCACTGCAGGGTGCAAAGTGAAATGAGGACTTTATTGAAATGGATCCCAACATTTATAGGGAAGGGGTGGTCCAGAGGAGGAATATGTAGACTAAAAGGAGAGGATATGCTAACAGGGGACTGTAATGGAACATGGGGAGAACAAGGAACCTTCCAGAACAGGAATATAACATGGGAATGAAATACAGAACTCTTAAGCAAAAGAGCAACAAGCCAACACAGCCCAACCAGCCCACAGTGAGCAGCTTATCTTTGTTCTCAGTACTGCTCCAGGGCCTGGCACTCAAGTTCATGCAGCTCCAAGGGCTCCTCAGAATCTTGTAACCCAACAATGCTTCCCTTACACGCCCTCCAAATCCTACAGAAATACAATTCTATGCTGCATTTTTGTACCTTTCACAGAAAAATATACCTCAAGGTTAGCAAATCCAGTCAAGGGAAGAAGCAATTTATAGACATGATGTCTAGAAGAAATGTCTTACCTCTTAAATCTGATAGAGTTGACCTGAACACTGTCTGTGCATTTAGTTAATTAAGAATCTGAACAGCAGGAACAGTTTCTCAACACATGACCTTGCAGAGGGTGATGTTTATCTTAGGTCAGGATGGACACTGCTGGGCCTGGAAAGAGTTCAGGCAGCAAGGGGTGGGGGTTGCTTTGTTCTGCCTCCTCTGCTGGATATTGTCACAGCTTGATGTGGAGAGTGGATAATAATCCCTCCTTTCCAAAGGACAGAGCGAGGCTGGCTGTGGTGGCAGGCGACAGCAGGTGGGACATGCCCAACTCAGACATAGAATATAAATACCAGGGGGAAGCACAACTTCACAGACTCAGTGTTTTCTTTTGCAACACATGTATTTTCTGAATGGTGTGCAGAGCAACAAAGCCAAAATGGTGTATAGGGATAAGCACAAAGATTTATTTGCTTCCTTTATGTTCCTCCCAATGTGTTCTTCCCTTTCAATGAACATGTTATCTTACATTACATTGTTCTATATTTCTCTACATCTTGTTATCTAAAGGAGATTAAAGCCATCAACCACTGATTTTGTTAATAACATTTGCTAGAACTTAAGGCACAAGGGAAAATACTCAAAAGGTGCTGAACTGACCATAAAGTTCTAAAATCATGGCTCTAACACTTAGGGGGTTTCTCCCACAGCTTACATTTTAAAGAAAGTCCTACTTTTACAGTATGTCCTTAAGAAACCCTATGTTAATTAAGACAATATAAAAATAAAATACAAAAATCCCTTATTTTTTTAAGTACAAGATGGTCCTAAGTAAAATTTAATTAATATAGATAAAAGCTAATCCTTTCTTCTTAAAGAAAAACATATCTAGCTTTACAGCAAAGTAACCACCACTTTACACAAAGCCTCTGTTATTTTCTTTACTTCCAGGGCCTATTCAGGTACTCCTTTTAAAGCCTGCCCATAGAAGAAGTAAATCAATTAAAGTCAATCAAATCAATTACAAATCCCTGTAAAGTTACAATTAGTGAAATATTCTTGGATAGCTTTAACGGGAATGAAGCAGCCAAATTCTCCACTCTCCACTTGGTTTGAAAAGAAAAAAAAATGGAGAGAAACTAAATTGTTTTGAACATTTCGTAGGATCACAGGATTTGCCATACTATTGTTCCACCTATTCAGGTATTTTCTGTCTTCAGGCAAAAGCTTCTTATGTTCCACGTGGCCATGTTATGTGTACACACAGGGCAATCCCCCCTCTGCCTGAGTCCTCCAGGTGATCCCTTTTCATGCTGATGCTGAGATTAGATGAAGCAATTGGTATTTTAATTCACAAAGCTCCCACACTGTTAAAACTGTCACTAAAATTATACTGCCTTTGCAGCAAAGACTCCTGATGTGCTGCTGTTTTGTGTGAATGCATATGCATCAAAATTTTAAATACTTGCAGAACCCACCCCTCCCTCCAGACCTTCTTCTCTGCACTTCTGGAGTTTCCCACTTTGTGCTGCTCTGCCACAGAGAGCTGGGACTGGGTCCCCTTTCCAGAGCCTGGCACAGCTCTGGCACTGGGCAGTGGCTTCTGGCAGAGAAGAGATGAAGCCCCAGCAGCTGCTGGAAAAGTTGTAATCTGGTTTTTAGATGATATTCCCTAAACCTTTTCAGACCACTGTTTTATGCACTTATATATACATTCGGTGTTTGAAAATGAAAGTTAAAATAGCATCTGTCAGACACTGGGGAATCCTGCCAGCTATTCAGTGATGAGCCATGATCCACCAGTGAACTCAGTGGAGCCAGTTGATGCAAAGAGTCCTCCAGACACTTCATTAAATTCCTACATTGCTTAGTTTTATGATAAAGAAAATATGGGTTAACTACAACTGAATATTACACAGTATTACACAGCAAACTCACCACACCAGTATCCTCTTAAAGTTACCTGACTTTTTACTTTAATACCAACTATATTCTGTAGCAGAACCATCCAGGAAGCAAGAACATTCATAAGTCTATAAACATGTTTAAGAAAAAATATTTAAACAAAATAGAGATTTTCCAAGTCTTCCATTCATAACAGTAATGCTGACCCTTTTGAAATAAACTACTATGCTTCTGAAATTTCCCTGAAAATATACATAGTCTTTTAGGGTAAAACCTTTATAGTTCTAAGTAGATAAGATCAAAACTACAGAAGAACTAGAGGCCATGCAGATCTATTTTTGCTATCTATGACAACATAATTCATACTTAATAAAGAACTTAAACCAGTGACCAGATAAATGGGGTTGCAGGAGTTTCTGAACAGCTGTGTCTAAAATAAAATACTCTTGCTTGTGGTCAGTAGTGTCTTGTTTCCTTTTATAAGAAGACCCTGACAAAGTTCAGTAGCCAAGATTGTAAGAAATCATGGCATTTAATGTGTGTTTTTCTTGGGAAAATGCTTTTCATCTGTCCCTTCCACTGACAAATCTTGGATCAGTATCTTCTGAAGCTGCTAAATCTAAATGATTTTCAAATGTGCTATAGGGACTAGTGTACTGTTACTGAACACTACAGACATATCTGAGGTGGACATGGATATTACAGAGGCTCATTATCCTTCTCATGTCACACTTTAATAAGTGAGACTTCCTTATAGGACTGTCATTTAATCTCAATATAAGATGCTATATGTATCTTGCAACTTTGTACAATGCATCTTGAATATTTTCTGTTTCTTTTTTCTCCTGACTGTGTATTTAATAGAGGGAGGCCCATTATTCATATCTCTGCTCTTAATCAAAGCTGAGAATTCTGTAGAGAAGTAGAAAATTGAAATGGGCTCCTGCAACCTAGAGCTGAACAATTATGACTTGATTTACAAGGAGCCACTTTACTACATATTTAAATGCAGCTCTGCTGCAAAATCTGGGGACTTCTCAGATAATCAAAATGCTACAGATTTAGCACTTTTAATTTTTGCTCCATCTCCTGCCAGCTTGAACCCTGATTATAATTACCATTTCATCTTCCCCTGAATGACATTGTTTTATCAGAGGAAGGCACTGTATCTAGAGTCTGAGCAGGATGATTAGCAAGGAACCAGTTTTTAATGGAAAAAAATAAGTGTGTCCTAAAATGAATCAGGATGGGAAGTAATAATGTGAAGCTAGAGATAATCTCAAGTCCTTGAGACACAATGCATAACCCCCATAGCTCTGCAATGGATGTGAGAACATACAGAGCTAACTATGCAGAGATGTAAAACAGAATAGGAAAAAAAAACCCTTTACTGCACAGAGTAGTTTCCTAAGGAACAAAAAGGGCACAAAGCCGAACTACAGCCTAACTCCACCAGCATTTATCTCTACTTTGTGTCTTGAAAACTTTTGCTGCTTCTTTGGACTGATCTGGCACAACTAACTACTGGTAAACAGGCTCTTCTTCCCATGTTTTGTGTCCAGAAACTACATTAGAGGAAACTCTGGCAGCAGTGGAGAAGCCCCAATGCATCCCAGTGCTGGGATGTGGCTGGACCAAAAAGGGGTGAGTGGGGGGCTGAGGGAGGGGCTGAGGGAGGGGCTGAGGGAGGGGCTGAGTGAGGGGCTGAGTGGGGGGCTGAGTGGGGGGCTGAGTGGGGGGCTGAGTGGGGGGCTGAGTGGGGGGCTGAGTGAGGGGCTGAGTGAGGGGCTGAGTGAGGGGCTGAGTGAGGGGCTGAGTGCTACGGCTGCTTCTGGCTCCTGTTTTTCTGTACACTTGGTACAGAACTAAGCAAGCAAGGAATGATCTCTGCTTGATTTAAAAAATAAAACTAAGCATTCAAAACCCACATGTAGAAGCAGTCTTAGGCTCTCAAAGAAAAATAATAAATGCTGAGAATAAGAAATAGGAATAATATCCCCATATGAGCAACATCTTTACATTTCAACTCCTTTAGGCACAGAGCATGGAACACTTGCCATAAATAAATTCAACTGTTAGGAAACCATGAAGCCTGATACATCTATATCAGAACTGGACTGATTTGGAAATTTCTTTGTGAGAATTATCTTTTTAGTGAAGAAAAAATTTACTGATAAAAATGTCAAGAGGAGTAATAAATTGACACAGATGAGAGTGAGTACCTTTTGTAACAGTTGCAATAAATTCTGATTGGCACCAGAGTATGAAAACAAATGGAGGTGTCCTGCTGTACAAGACATAGCAAAACATGTAACCTAAAATTCATAGCTGTTTCCTTAAAAATTAAGTCAATTCTGCTGCTCCTTAGGCTCCATTTTTTTGAAAACCCTCTCCCTCAGCTACACTTATGCTGAATAATGCTCTAAATACTCCTCTGGTCAAGGAAACTGCATATAAGCTCTTGGTCATGGCTTTCAGGATATAAGATAGTACCTCAAAGACGGTAATGTTCCATGTAAATATAAATTTTTGTGAAATATCACTCATAGACATTATACTTCTCCATGTATCTTCCATGGAAAAACCTTTCCTATGTAAGAATATTTTACCTGGAAAAATAAATGCTCTGAAAAAAATCCCTAAGACAAACACAACTTCTGTTCACCTAATTCAGAGTCATAGAGTAAAATTCTTCAGAAAAAAAGTGCAGAGAAGATCAGTGAAAATGACTGAAAAATGGAATGGATTTCATACAACACTGAACAGAGTAAAAGGCATCACCTTGGAAAAGACCCAGTGAGAAGGAAGGAAAATCTCACGGAGAGCAATACAATGAGATGTGTGTGAAGAGGGAATGATTACTCACAACTTCCCCACACACAAGAATGATGGGGTGGGCCATGGACTTTTCAGGCAACAGCTTTCTTAAAAAAGGAGAAGTTTGTTGGGTTTGGGTTTGGTTTTTTTAAACAGAACCAATAGTTTAAGTGGTGGAAATCAGAATCACAGGGTGTTGTGAAGTCAAAATTACACACATAATCAAAATCTAGAAAAATCTGGGGAAAGTATGTCCATCAAGAAGAACAAGATCCCAAGCTTCAATTGAATCTGTGTCTCAGTAAGTTCTAGAAACAACTGGTGAAATAGGCAAGGAGGCAATGCTGTAACTGCCCTTCCAGCAGCACAAACTGCTGGGTTGATGCCAGCACCAGGGTGGAATACAATAATTCAAGTGTGGCTGATAGTCTTGTTTTCTTTCATTGGCTTTTTGTTACCTTATCTTCCCATCATCTTTTAACAACCAATATTAATAAATATATTTCTCTCTAACATGTCAGGAGATCTGTGAATTAACAGCACTGTCCAAAAAATAGAAGAATAACACTGTACATGTAGACAGAGATGCCCCCACGTGGAAGAAAACACGAGATGAACAATACCCTGAAAACGAGATGTTATTTAACATCTGACATTGCAACTTGATGTGTAAATTTCAAGTCTGTTTTTCCTCTTATGTGGTATTGCTGGAGGAAAAATCCTCAGAGTTACAGATCCCTGGAGAAAGAGCAAATCCTCAAAATCCAGGATTGCTTTTGCAGGTTTGCCTCCTCTGTAATCCAACAGGGTTAGCCTGCAACATCAGAAAGAACTGTTCAGAAAGAAATGTTTACTTCCAAAATGGTAACTGGAATGTGGTTTGTAAATATTTTGTACAGGAGCTCTGCAAAGATAAGGAAAGCATTAAAAAAAGTTTGCTCTTAATAGCATTTCTGAGGCAGGGAGTGCATTTGTATTCATTGTACCAAGTCACTCAGAAGTCAGAGACAAACTGCAACTTAAGTCTTGTAAAGGCAGGATTTCTGTATTCTTGCTAAAATCCTACCCAAAAGGTGTCCATGAGGCTTCCTGGTTTGCTACCAAAGCCCCAGTGTTTGAATAATGCATAACTGTGTCTCCTGGCTAAAAAGGAGCAAGAGCCTTTAGGTTGTATGTGATGGGGGTCTGAGAGGGATGGATTTCTTTATAAAAGCAGCACTTGAGCAACTCCAAATACCTCTCAACTTAGTGTACTTTCCCTTGTCTCCAAAAAAAGTGCCTTTGTTGCTTGGCCTGTTGGAGCAGAAGCCCAGTGAAGGCTTTAGAAAAGGCAGCTTGCTCCCGTGCACTGCAGTTTAATTTGCTTCCCAGCACCCTCAGAGCAGCCATTCAGCACAAACCCTCCCCTAAAGCTGAGCTTCACCCCCGGTGAGGAGCGTGGCCAGTTCAGCCAGAGTGGTTGCTAGGCTAGCATGCAACAAGGGAATAAATTAACTGCAAAATAGTCCGAGTTTCAAGCTTTTGTGCACCTCTAAAATATCAATAAGTAGTGTTGTGGAGTTGTAGAAAAATGATGTGCTTGAAACAATGCCCTCAGGAAGCCACTGGCCCATATATTATGTAAGTCATATTGAGTTCTCTTTGGCTAACCTCAAACATGGGCTTAGAAAACATCTTAGAATGATATTGCCCTCCTGAAAAATAATATTACAAAAAGCCAACCGACCAAACAAACTGCCAGCCAAAGAGAGACAGGCATTTATTTGTCAAGGAAACCTAACAGTATCTCTCTAACTTCAGGAGCTGTTTCACAATATAAATCTGAGAAGTGAGCCAGGGATGCAGCTTAGTAAACTGAATTTTTCCTGTTTATGAGGAACAGGAGGTTTACAGTTGCTTTGGCACCTGATTAACACATGAGACTGTAGGTCACAGGCTCAGATTCACTAAGGGTGAGCTGCTAGACTGAAGATTTCAGGCTACACCTACAGTGTGTGAATCTGCCTAAAATCCTGCTGGTTTAGCTTGACGATCTGCTGCCATCCTCTAACCAAGGCAGGTCTTCATCACCAATCCTGCTGCATCTTACCCATATTTCATCAGAACATAGCACTGCTCATAGCTCATGCCTGCCTTCCATAAATTCTTATTAAATTTAGCATATATGCATGCCAGGAAGCCAAATGGCATGAAAACATTCTGCAATTCTTCTTTTCTTTTTTATATAGAAATATTTATGGGACAACATAACACGAAATCTTGTTCTTCATACATCTTGGGCTTAAAAAAAATCTTAGAAAAACAAATATCTAGTTATTTAGGGTCCTGAAGCATTATAAAAATGCAAACCACATTACTGCAAACTCCAGATATATGGGAGACATACAAACATTTCTCAGCAGTGTTGTATAAACCCATTTTTTACAACACTCAATAAAAAAGCGAAGCATATGAAACACATCTGTGCTGATGACCAATGATATTTCAGGGGTTAGTGTAAACTTAACTAATCTGCTCATTTTAACCAAAATCCCCAGAGCACTAAAATGAAGGCAGTGGCTGAAGTGGAGCTTGGGACTTTGGCAGGGGCCACCTCTGAGAGATTGCCAAAGGAATCTGTGTGAATATGGCCACAGTGTGAAGAGCCTCATGGGATCACAGGCAGCCTGATCATCACACAGGACAGACACACATCTCCTAGTGATGAAATGATAAAAATAATAAACACATACAATTAAACAGAGCCAGTTTGATGAAATAAATGATTTGGTTGATTAAAGCTGTGCAGTTTCCCTTGATCTAAGATTACTCTGGCCTATTTATTTTATAAAACTTGTGCTGAAGAGGTAAACAGTTAATCTAACACAAGCATCTCCTGGTGCTCATCAGCAGGTTATGATGCTGCCGTGTGGTAAGACTCAGGACTTGGCTCCTCTTAGGTTGTGTTCTGAGTAACACTTTGGAACCTGCACTCACTGTCATGTTGACAGGGGCAGAATACAATTTTTATTTTGCTGCAGTGTGCAGACTAACCCTCTGCATCTATACACACAGGCAAATATATACCTATTTACATATTGCCATGAAAGTTCATTTACATTGAAATGTACCCCATTTATTAAGTTAGTGGTGTTTTACAGGAAATCCAATGAGTCCTTCAGAAGGGTGGCTGCTGCTTTAAGACCCTCTTTTCCTGTTGCCTGGCAGATGGATGGCTATAATGCCATCACTTGATACCATGCCGAATTGTGACTGTGTCATTTTGTTAGAGCCTGCTGGGTTTGTGTAGAAATTTGCTGTTGGATTAGGGCTTTTGCCAATCCAGGCAGAAGAAAAAGGCTATTTAATGTGTCTTGAGCTGCCATATGGTGTGGATAAAAGAAGTAGTTTCATGGCAGTCATGAAATGTGATGCATATGAGTAAGTCCATGTGGCTTTGCCACATTCCCTGTCACACAGTGCACCTGCTGCAATTAGGTATTTTAGATGGAAAACAGGATTGTCATAGCTCTTGATCCTGGATGTTCCTCAGTGTCAGAAAACAGGACCTCCTTCTGATGCTTTCAATGCACATGGAAAAGCCAATCACATGAACTGGAATGTGAGGTGAGGACACACTCAGCTTACAGCACAGCTGACTCAGATTATACTTTGGCTTAATATTCATCTGCAAATGCATAATATTCACTCCAAATGTCATAGTATTTTACTAACAAACTTAAATCTCACCATTGTGTCTCAGACTAGATGAACAGAACACCCTATGGAAAGAACTGATAAAAGCAGACTCCAAGGAAAACCCATGAGTCTTACCCTGGATCTTTCTCTCTTTACTGTGAGAAATCTCATCCTGCTTCTTCGTGCATTTCTGACAGCACTGCAAGTCCAGCAATGTCCACTAATACAATTCTTATCTTCTTTTCCTTCACTTCCCTTTTTTCTCCCCTTAATCCCTGAAGAGGTCTAGAAGAAAGCAAATGGAGGCAAGGAGGCCTTCAATCTAACACTACAGCTTTCTCCTCTACTGAATAAGGGGAGAAATTCTGCCTCCACTGTAGCTTCAGTATTTCAGGCAGTATCTTTCTTGAGGCAGGCAGTCTCAAAGATGTTTAGCTTGGAACAGATTTCCTTTAGAGTATATGTGAATGTCCATCATCCAGAAATACCATTATGCTAAGGTTATAAGCACTAAAAATCCTACTTATAACGTCATTATTCTTACCAGTGCTCCGTTCATCAGATATATGATGTCCAACTAACTGCATCACTTTAAGGATCTAATTTTCAGACTCTCAGCCTCAGACTGGCATCCAGAAATACCATTCACAACAGGGGCTCTGCTGATCAGCCACTCAAGGGCACATGTGGAGACAAAACCTGAAGCTATTTGAGGAATTTCAAGGGAAATAATTAATGGTCTGTAGAGCTAAGTAGCCTTCAGCATTAGGTGATGGCTGAGGAAAAATTTTCAGAACTATAAAAGTCCTAACATAGTGACTCTGTCTAAATGCCATTCAGGGCCCCTTAATTCTGCTGGGGATATTCCTCAGGGTAGCATATAGATGGTGGAAAATACTACCTCTTTAGCTACCATTTTTCTTCCAGAAGTACTTGAAGCTTTATATTCACTGATAAAAGGAAAAAAGCACAGGATTTCTGCAGGATTTGGACTGTGTCATACCCAAAGACTTCTAGCTGGAGTGTTTTCTCATATAATTTGCATGAAAATACTGTGACCAACAGCTCTTCAGTTTTGTTTAAGGCATCTTTCTAGGAGGGGCAGTAGGGGCAGTAGGAAGGTGATGAGAAAGATGGAGAGAGATGTTTATTGCACAGCAGAGTGTGCAGCTTCAGCTCTGGGGCACAGAGTTCAGAGCCTCACAGGGCACCCAAACCAGCTCACCCTGGTCAAACCCCCACTCAGCCTCACCACAAACCCACAGTCCAGCCTTAAGCACAACCTCTTCTCAGCTGCAATGCTTATTGAGACACTTGTTGCAATGTTGTCACTGCAATAAACAGCAATGTAAAGCCTTATTTTCTGGATAAAACCCATTTCATAAAAGCCAACAGATTTCCAGGAGGCCCAAAGGTCCTCGCAGTGCCTGGAGAGCCACACTGACAATGTCACACCTGTGCCATGGCACTGAGTCTGTCCTGCCCTGCACTACAGTCTCTGCATAACTTCAACAATGTGCTGAATATAAGGATAGTAAGTGATATTATGGATCTCAGGACAGATCAGTTAAGAAGCCATAAAGGAAAAGAGACAAATCATGACAAACCAGCAATACATGTGTAACACTCACCTGGGTCCACCCTGCCCAAGATCTTGTGGTTGTTTTTAAATCTTCTCACCTCTGAAAAGGTCCCCATTAGAACATAAATGATATCAGCCATCTCTCAAGGTACATCAGCTGGAATTTTCTCATCTACAACTTTCCTATATCCAATGTATTGGGTACAACTTTCCTTGAAATTGCTTTGTGTGCATTGCATGTTTTGCTAAGAGCTATTTCCCCAGAGCTGGCAGATCACTCCATAGCAGCAGATGTGCCTGTTTTAGAAAATCACTACCATAAGGAACAGCATAATTATATTTACTGCTGTTTGTTACTGCACCACATATCGACTAGAAGGGATACTGGTACAATTGAGACTCGCTAAGAACGTCTTTTCTTCCTTGGCATAATATACATAATTATGTTTTCTTTCCTCTAATTGCAGCTAAAGATTACCTGCTCACTAATAAACTTTTCGTGCAGTATAAGCCAAAATTAAGCCCTGCTGAAAGCAACTGAGGATACATCTTAAATATCAGAAGACTTTGGTTTATATCCTTTTAGATTTTCCACCTGCCTTAAAGTATCAGTTTCTAAAAAGGTGACATTATTGTAACAGAACATGCAGTGGTGACAGACTATCCTGTTAAGTTCCACCAAATCCATGTATTAGTCATCTGCTGACCCAAAGCACTACACAAAGTTCTGCAAGTATTTAAAGTGTACTATTGAAGATCTGACAAAAACCTTTTGTGCTATTTTTATGTTCAGAACCAAAGGGAATTTAAAAAGCAAGAAATACTGTCCAGGGAATGATAAAATTTCAAAAAGATTTTATTGAAAACATGTTGCCTGAAACACTCCAGAAGCTTTTTATTTGATAAGTGTTCTTATCCCTTTTTTGTTTCACTTCTGATTTGAGAATACATATGCTGATTTTCTTTCTCATTTAAATTTCAATTATTGCTCCATTAGTCCAAGATACATTGTGAATTTGTAGCCTTTTGAAATCTTATTATAATTCTCACACATATACAGGGCCAGAAGAACCACTTTTAGATTAAATGAAAAGAAGGAGAAGAAAAAATATTGGAGGAAATTAAAAGTACTTCAGTTGTCAAAATGGCAGCACCATCTACCAGAACAGCATCTAACAAATGTGTAGTGTCTTTAAAAGCCAAAGAACACAGATGACAAGATAGAAATTTATTCTTTTGGGAATATCCTTGAAGTCTTGGCCACTCTAATTTAAAACGTGCTGTCCTGGTTTCTGTCTTATGACATGGCTCAAGTTCACACTGAAAAAGCATCAGTTGGTCTCTGGAAAACCAGTTTGTTCTTCAAAAACACAGGAGTTAAAATTCACAGTCATTGTGCCTGTTTTCTGGGGTAACTACTGCAAACCAGAGAGGAATGAGATACTGCACTGCAAGATTGGCACTCACAGTGTGCATTGGGTAATTAAACCCTGGGTGTGTAAGTTTGATTGAAGTGCAGAACGAACTGACCCACTGATTTTCCTTTAACCAGAGGGCAAATCTTTGGTGCCATTAGTCAATTATTCAAAAGATACAGTGATTGCTATAACTCCTACAAAGAATCCTTCAGTGTAGTAGTGCTTACAGGAGGTTAATAATTTAACATCAGTGTGTCCAAGAACATAATGCCATGGTCATCAACAAATACGAGTACAAAATACTGGCAATGGATCTTGACTTCATAGTAAATCTAACAGGCAAAATCAGGGCCAGCCACATTACGTGTATAACAAGAGATTAAGTATATAACATAACATTAAGTGTATAACATAACATTAATTATATAACATTCAGATTTGATGCCTATGTTTTTGACAAGTTCAGGATTCAAAAACAGACAGTTTTACTTCCATATGCAGAAAAACATTGCCTACTCTACTTTTGAACAACTGGTGTCTAAATATCAAGGCACCTCAGAATTTCTAATATTAACTTTTTCCACACAAGAGATAATGAAAAGATCAAGTCCTGCTCTCACCATTTAGAGCTGGGATCAGATATATTCCAAGCACCCACAGGGAGCTCATGCCAAACAGGAAAACTCTGATTACCCATGTCCCAGGCAGGTTTTCATCACTGAAACATTCCTCTTTCTATACCAGCCTTTGTGTTCCCAAGACAAAACTGAAAAACACTTCCTCATTTACATACAGCAAGCTTATCCTTCCTTTTTCAAAGGAAGAAGCCAAACACTGAGCAGAATAACAGCATTTCCCCAGAAAATCCAATCCATGGAATTATAGTCTCTCCCTTCCTAACTCTTCCACACTTCCTTCATTCAAACCCAGCAGCATTGCTTCAAAAAGCTGAAGACAAGTATCTGAAGAAAAGGGAAAGCCTCCTTAGAACCTAAGCAGCAATGACCACCCATCTGCACAGCAGAGGATGCAGCTGCACGGTCTGTGCTGCCCCACACCTGCAGTGGTGTCCTACTGAGAGTTCTGCAAAGAGTCTCTGCAGAAATAAGGAGCAGTGTGGTGGGCAGCTTCCCTTTGCTCCTGAATCTTGGAGGACAAAGCAGAGGAAAATGACACATAGAATTTACCAGTTCTCCTGAAGAGCCCTGATAAATCTCAGATTCACTGGCAGCATTGGCATTGCTGTGGGAAAGGATCTGTGGTTGGCCAGAGTCAAAACCGTGCCCTCGACCACAACAGCCTTGTAACAGAAGGGACAGTGCCATGACAAACATTCGAGGCTCTTCACTGGTTTGGTTTTTTTTTCACTTCTTTGTGAACTCCTGCAGGTGACCTGTGCTGCCCAGGACCTTCTGAACCTCCTTGCCCCTCAGACAACTCTAGCTAGAAGGTGGGCAAACACAAAGACTTATTTCCTGTCCTTTAACTGTGCCTTTCTACTCCAGCTGTGCCACACACTGCCATTCACCACATTTTACAGTATCAGCTCATGACTTTACATAATTAATGATTTTTTTTTACATAGGTGGTTTCACAAGCCTGTGATGATTAGCAAAGCAGAAAGCAAAGGAGAAAAGATGGAGGCAAAATGTGATGAAAAAAGTTATTTTAAATGAAAAGTTCTGCCATTACCCCTCCCTAGGATGTGGTGTTACTACACATTTCCATCTTTGGGGCATTCAAGCTGCTTTGACTACAAGCAATATCAGCACCATAACTGAAGGTGAACCTCTCAAGAATTCACATTTTTTACAGATAAACAAAACTTGGACAAGAAATGTACAAGAAAATGAGAAAGCTCAATTGACTTAAATGCCTTTCTTCTTTCAGTTATCCAAAGGTTTCCTATTTCAATAACTGTCTTGTCATTCTGACTTGCTTATTTATCTACATTTTTCTATTAATATTCTATTTTTAGAACATAAATATTTTACCCATCCGAAAAATCATATGTTCTCTTGATGAAATGCTAAAGTACGTGCCACAATGGGAAGCAAACATGATCCCACTCTTTTTTGTGTCCTAAAACTCTCTTCCAAATTTGCAAAGACTGAAGAACCTTATTAAAAAACCAGACTAATTTTGATAAGTTTTTACTATTTTATGGTTCTTACATCAAAGCTAAGTGAAACTCAGGAGGGATTGTTTTATATCCCTGAGACTTCTCTTTCAACTTGGTATTTAACCTCTTGTTTAGATTCTCTCACTGTTGCTGTTGCAATATCTCAAAATTAGTGCCAAGAGAATAATCTTGCAGGGTGGAATCTACGGAAGGGATTTATATAAACCTGAATGAATCTCAACCAAGTGGTACTGAAGGGCTTTAACCTTTAACAAAGGGCTCTGGGTAAGGCCCATAAATCCTGAGCAGGATCCTTACTGCATTGGAGAATCTGGTTTTGAGCCACACACCTCCTCTTCTCTTCCTGCTCAGAAAATCCATGGACAAAGCAGCCCCCTGCTTGTTTGGGGATGGAAGCCCAGCTACAGAAACCCATTTGCAAGGCTGAGTTCGGAGGAACCATGATTAGTGCAAGGTCAGCTGCTGCTGGGCAGGTGTTGGACTCCTGCAGGCTTCAGATACCTCAACACTGCAGGGCTGGTTGCTATAAATCCAATTTTGCTGGTTGAACAATGAAAAGATTTAATAAAGTCTAACAATTAAATATATTGCATATTGTGTTTCTACAGTATAGCAGTATTATTAAAATAAAGTCTGATTTCCACATACTTTATTAACTTTTTTAATCTGGAAACTATTTTTAAAGTATTACAACTCAGTATTAATTTTTAATTGCTTTTACTTAAAAACCAGTAGCCTTTTTAATAATTTTGTGATAAGCAACACTTATTCATGCCCTTCATTATATGTCTTTAAAGTAATTAAACAAATAAAACATCTGCTTTTAGAAGTGTTTTTACAGGCACACATAAAGGTGCTCAGGTATTTCCAGAATTCTCATACTGACTTTTACAATCTAAGTGGAAGGTTTGGAACAGGAAATCTCACATTAAAGTTTGAACCAGAGGAAGTTTTGCTTTTTGTGGAAGTAGCCAGTTAGCAAAGACTGGAGAAAGTCAGAGATTAGCTGGACTGACAGAATACAAGTTTCAGACATTAAGGCTTTCTTTATCACTACCCAAAATAAAGAATATGAAATGTATCTTTGCAATATTGATGCATCAGTGTCATTAAATGTCAGCACACAGAGAGCTCTGGAAAACTGAAATATTAATCTAAAATTCCAAAGTCTTTCAGTTAATAGTACAGCTTTACCATCTCCAATTTCTTGCTTGGCAATGAGGACAAGGAAAAGCTATTCAAAGTGGCTCCAATATTACAAAAAGAAGAGAGAGCAACACATTTCATCAATTCCCCAAACGGCAACACAAAACTGCAAAAACAAGCTACTGAAATAAATTGTTCAAAATATTGATTTTCTTGAAAGAAAAAAGCTAAAGCTGAAAATGAGGCCTTTTTTTTTTCTCTCTAACAAACTTGCTAAACAAGACTCCAGCTTGAGCTGGGCTCACCCACACCAGTGCCAGCCACTCAAACAGAGCTGGCAGCCAGACCTACACCCACTGGGATGGTCTCCTTGTCCTCCTGCCCTGGTGCAGAATGTGCCCAACAGCCCTGCAGAATATTCTTCCTGCCACCAACAATCCCACAGAATGCACCAACTCCACTTTTCCTATTTTTATTAAGTGATCATTTCATTAATGGCAACGTATCAGGGCCACTTCTGCCTTTCCCAATAAACTGAAAGTCATCAAGAAACTTGGTCATATTTGAGGTAATGAGTTTGAAGGAAATCTCTCAACTGAGAAGAAGGGGCAAATGGAACTTCTGTGCTGTTGGGGGGCCTGATAGAGAGCACTGCTTGAGGCTCTGCACAACAATCCTGCACAAAGCAGGGGCTGCAAACAGCTGGATGGAGTTCACTGACAGTATTTGGGAAGCTACAGAATGGGGAGAAAATAAAGCACAGAAAATTGATTCTCCAGTAATGGCTGTTTTTATTGTCCTTTCAATTCAGCTGCATCCCAATATCTTCCTCTTGCCTTCCACCTTTAGCCCATTATGAATTCTTTGCTCATGTATTTTGTAATCAAATGCTTTTGTTTTCCATACTGACTGAATACTTAAGGAAACTATTCCAGAGAAAGTTCAGCTTCAATGTTACAATTCTGAACACACAGAAAATAAGTCAAACTCACAGCTGCAAGAAACAGCTACACTTACAGAAAATGGATTATCTCACCTAAAAACTTAACCAGTATTTCTTGAGCATGTGCAGAGTGTAATTTTCAAATAGCTACAACTTTATTGAAGTTATACGGATTTTTAAGCAAAATATAAAAAGTATTTCTCTCTTTTCTTGAAATGTAAAGTCCTTGCTCTAAAATACAGCAGTACTTTTAAATTTTCAAAGGAAATCTTGAACACTGCAATGCAATGACTTTCCCTTGTCTCATTCTGAGCCCTTTTTTTTCAGGGAAAGTAGATTTGATGGAAAAATTGAGCAAGCCACGAGTATAGAAAATTCCACTGCTGATCAGCACACGCTGGTAAAATTACAGGCAATTGAAAGTCCAGCACAAGGAGAGAACCTTCAGCAGTCTTTAAATGGGGAAAACTTCAGTGTCTCTTGTGTGTATAAGAAAGAATAAATTTAATATTTAAATAAAATTTGAAGTCTAAATTAAGTTAGAAAAAAACTGGGTAGTTCATTAAATAAATTGGTCAGATTGACCCTTATCAACTTTTTTACATCTTTGTATTACATTCTAATTAAGAATAATTTTTAATGTTGCTATTTTCTTGAAACCTACTTTAAGGTCACCAGAGTTACTGCTGAGATAGTGTCACATCTGTAATTCAGGATCGCCCAGAACACATTACCTCCTGTGTCCTGGTCCAGAAAAAGAAAAGGTGGGAGCCAGACCAACTTCCACAGCCTTCCTTATGTTAAATCTAAAATCAAACATGCTTGCAATCAGCCAATGCAACATGCTGTTATAAAAGCTTCAAATAAAAATCAAATTTCTTTCTTTCACTATAGAATAGCCAGATTCAAACAGGACCTTCTTTCCAAAGACGGCGCAATTTTTACCAGGCTTTGAAAGGTGGAAGAAAATCCCTTCCCTTGCCTCACTCAGCAGTGTGAGAGGGCAGAGGGAGCTGCAGCAGTGGCCTCCTGACTGCCTCTCTTTTTCCAAGTTTCCTTTTCCCTGTCTGTGGCAATTCTTGTGATATACAGCACATGGTAATACTACAGCACACACATATAAATACTTCTAACAATGCAAAAGGACCTCACAATTTTCTTCTTTTCTAAAACATCCATAAAGCATTTTATCATATTATAAACCCATATTTTATAGAAATATTAATTAATGTGATCTCTCAAAAGGCAAACACTTCATAGTGTAAAGATGCAACACTTCAGTAACTGGAATGTTGTCATTATATACAAGCAGAGAAAAAATATTCAAAGTAATTTTTTGCATTACTATTTTTATGCTGCAAAATGATAAATTTGTTTGAAAGAAGTTTTCTGTTATTCCATTATATAATTCGTCATAAGTTTCCAAACTATTACTGCTGGTTGAGTGCCCTTCAGGTTACAGACATAGACTCCAAACTTCTGGTAAGAGATGGTGGTAAGTCATCCACTGATCCAGGAGGAGTTAAGAAATAATCTTTCTTTTGGCTGCTTAAAGCATTCTGAGTGAGTATCTGTCCAAAGTTGGGAGCTGTCACATCCTCCTGTTCACTTTAGTGCAGTTTGATGCCTCCCTACTGGCTTTCTCATGCTTTTATTAAGTATTGCCAATTCTTTCTGTCCCAAGCCTCATCAAGCTTTCCACAGACCAATTCCAATTTCTAATTTAGCTCATCTTGGTTAAAATGTCTCCTTCACTCAGCATAATACTTAATGAGTACCATGAACTCAGCTTCCTGAGGAATACCATGTATTAAAATGATGCAAATTCAAAAAATGTAGTTAAAATCTCACTCTACTTTCAATCTTCAAGGGCAGGTAAAGCAGCAGGGTCTACTCCCAGTCCCTTAGGAGGTGGCTCACCAGTTACTTCATCTAACTTTAGGAATTAACTGTGAAATCACTGGCCATAAACACAATAAGAGAACTAGGCGGTAATAACTAAAACCACAAAGTTACCACCCTCAGGAAAAATAATGCCTTCCATTCCTGCCCTGACCTGCTGCTTCTGGCAGGTGGTGTAACTGGTCACTCCCTCGACATCAGCACAGGTTGGACTGTGCCCTTCATGTCAGCAAAACCACAGTGGGATGACAGGTCAAAAATGGGGCAGATCAGTTGTTTCAAACTGTATGTCAGGAGAGCTGATGTGGCTCACAGGATCCCTTGAGCAGAAGTTAAAGGACACCAACAAGGTAAGTATGAATTTAACCCAGAACAATGACTAGAGAAGATAATTAAATAAAAACAATGCAGCTGCTAAAGAATCATTATCTTGGCAGGTTATGACGGCACAGCAACGAGCCTCCTGCTATCAAGGGACAAGGTTCTAGAAAAACAAGACATGATGATTTCCAGTTGCAGAAGTACACAAGACTTGGAAGTGGAAAATCTGTCCAGAACCACAACAGTAGCTATATATAAACTGGGTATGTAACTTTTTAACTCATTCATAATACAATTCCTCAGACACAAATCACATGATAACCCAATCTATAGGGCATGAGCTATCACAAATACTGTGGCAAACTGCCCTCTGATCTTATCGATACATTGCTTAAAAAATTATTGCTGTAGCACACTCTGGGGAGTAGCAGTTTGTCTGCACCACCTCTGGACACCAAACCATCTCCACAGCCCTGTGAGAACCTGCATTACAGAGGACATGGAGATACACTGCAATGGGATGAACTTCCATTTCAAATCCTAAGCTTCTGGAAACACAGAAGAAATAAGACTTCACAGATTTGCACTTTTTCACAAGTCAGGATTGAAAGGAAACTTGCACTGAGAAACTTGGATTTCACAGCAGCTTTTTCACAAGCCACACTATACCCAAAAGCTGAGTGACTTCTGTGTACATGCTGACACCACACAAACATGACTGAAACTCCAAGTCCATTTAGGGAAAATATTTTCAGCTTTGAGAAACAGACAGAAAATTTGCATTATATTACAATAATGGGGCCAAATGAACTGCTAAAATGCCATTTTTAATGCTGGTGAAGTATTAATAACAACACCTTTAATATCAATACCCTTTACAGCAGGTGCCAGTACAGGAGAAAGTGCACAGCTTTCATACAAGAAGCCAAATATCAAGTGCAGTGACATCCTCATGGTCTGTGCCAAGACAAGATAAAAACAGCACTAACCCACCTGAGTGGGGGACACAAGTCATTTTGGAGGCTGTTAATCTCCTGTGTCTGTGAAACAGTGTTGAATTACATGTTACTTACAGAGAGACCATAGTCCTGACCACAATGCCCCCCTGCCTCAGCCAACAGAGAAAAGAAATGGTTGAGCCATTATTGGATTTCCCTCCCTCAGTAATGTCGATTCCTTTAAAACAGAGTGCCCTGTTCTGCCAATTCAGCAATCTCAAGGCTGTCCTGGTATGTTCATTTTAGAGTGAAATAAAGAAAGGGTAGATACCAGCACAGAGAAACTATATCACCACATACAGAGTTTAACTGATTGATATATAATGTGGCTGTTCTTCCTCGCTGAACCAAATCAAAAATATTTGCTCTGGAGACTGTTGAGAGTTTACAAAGTAACTTTTATATGCTCAGTTAACTACAAACTCTGCTTCTTGAAAAGCTGATTTTTGAAATAAAAGGTCTGTGTTTGACTATAGCATCCAGCATTGTACCAGCCAGAAGCTGAACTTTCACAAAAACACACCTGTGAAAAAACATGTTGTGTTTTTAATTTAACACACAATTTTCTGAGATTTTAAAGACTTGTATTATATTCACTGTAGAAGAACATTTTTCAACCTGAAACCCTCAACTTACACTTTACAGGGAACATTTCCAAGATCACTGTAGCCTCTGTATTTCTCCAGTCAGCTACTCCCCTTCCCAAAACCCCCTTTCTTTCCTATGTTTTCCATATACTTTTGGGCCAGCTCTATCCATCTAAAGCACACTAAATAACCCAAATTTTTCTTCTTTCTCTTTCCGTTTCTTCTACCTCAAATAGCTGAATACTTCAATTTCAAAGTAACTCTGTGGAAGGCAGTTATTTCATTGAAATTGGCAGCTGCTAAATTTTCTTCAGCTGAGGAACCTGGACCCAAAGCTCCCATCCAAATCACTGTGAAGCACAGTGTAATGTTGCTTCTTAGAATATCTTTCCTCAAGAAAGTCCATAAATCCATTCTTATGGAAGTGTTTAAAGAGTAAGAGGGAAAGGAGCGTGGCTTGCAAGTTGCCAGTTTGCTCATTTGCTCATTGCTGCACCCTTCCCCCGTTTTTCATTCACAAGTTGTTTACTTTTCTTATAAGCAGGGACCTCATTTCCTTATTTCTATGTTTAGTACCCAGAAGAAGGCAGTCCATACAGTAATAATAACAGTTTTGTGAATTCCTCTAGAAAGGTAAAGGTGAAATATTATCCTTCTGCTGTGGAGTTATGCCTTCTATTTCCTTTTAATTTCATCCTAATAGAAGCACCTTTCATTAATACCTACCAACACTCTGTCTTCATTAATTCTGACTCTGTAAACAGAAATAAAGACAAGTTCCTTCACAGAGATCCCTTTTTAAGGGCAATATCTCAAGTCTATGTGTCAAATTAATATTCTAGAATTTTTTGATTTTCATATAGATTTAAAATCCTGGAACATTTTTGTGAATTCACCTGTGAACTGAAGCCTTAGGTAGCACATGTGCACAGTCCAGTAGACCTTACAGTGCACAGATGCACAACCCACTGCCCAGAAACAACTAAACTAAACCCAGGCCAGCAGGTTTTTTCCTAATGTTTTTGAAACTTCTGAAATCTAACTGGACTCTGATTTAATCAAGACCCTTAATTCCATGATATTTAGGAGGAAATTCACTTCTCTGAACACACAGAGTCAGTACCACTTTAGAACTTTTATGGTCCCCAATACCAATCCTAAAAACACAGACCTGCTGCCAGTTCTGTGCTGTATCTGCTCGTCCCACAGGGATATCTCAGTGGATCCCATGTCTAAGAGGACACTACAACTGTGTTTCAGCTCCTAAATCACTTCTTCAGAAACACAATCATGTCAGTTCTAAACAGAGTATTAAAGTTGGGGCCAATAAACAAAAGTGTCTTGTGTCTCCAAAATCCACTTTGAAGACCCTTTTCCCCAAATACAAGCAAATAGCTGCTGCCTTGTCTATTCTGTAGATGCCAACCCGTGAGGTGCCCCAGTGGCCAACACAGAGATGCAGCGTGTTCTACTGACAGAGGCTGCAGCACGTCCCTGTGCACCCTGCAAGGAACTGGGAAACAGGGAAGGCAAATCACTGACTTTAGTGCAGGGGCTGGATATGACAGTGAATAAGTCCTAGAAGCAGCTGGCAAGAAAACAAAGTACTGGAAGAGCTTAAAGATTTATTTCCAGTCATCTCAGTTTTACTATTTTGCTGTGGTCTCTTCAGGTTTGTTTGTTGCTGGAATTTTTTATTATTATTTTTATTGCCATTTTTGGCATGCAATCTTGATGAGAGATTTTAATGGCAAGGTGATTAATTCGTGGAAAAGGATGGGCTGCACATCTCATAAGCATAGCAGCAATGTAAAAGCCTGGCTGGAAGAAACAGGTTTGAGGAGACTCCCATCCCCCTCCCTCCAGCTAAGATTTACAGTGTGAATTTCTGTGATATATTTATGCTGATACTTTCATATCTGTACACTTTGCTGCTAAAATTCACAGAACTGAGAAATGGAGCTTTCTCCCTAAATTGTTCACCTTGGCATTTTCAGCAGATGTATTAGGATCTTTCCAATACAAATGTTATCCATGTACTCCAAATATACCACACAACCAAACAAGGGGCACTGATCTTTGAAACTGAATACTCCAAACCCAAGGCTCAAAGATTTAAAACATCTAAGACCAGCTGTATTTTAAAATTCTAGCAATTTTAACCTCCTATACCAAAGTCTTAGAAATCATTCTCCCAAAAGAGCTCAGTTCAGGCCTGGAGGCAAAATTACACATTCCTAATTACATAACTGCAATCACCATCATGTCCTCAAATCCACCAGCAGAGCATGAGCATGAGTTTCATACTGCAAAAACAATTACCAAACTCCATCAAAACCAGATGACAAATGTACCTGCTTGGAATATTAGAAGCCAAATTGTCCTTCCTGCAGTACTTCAGTTGAAAGATATTCATGCTCTGCTCTAGGGAAACTCACAAACATCTCAAGCTCTCCTGAATCCTGCAGAAAACTGTGGTTAGAAAAAACCAATGCAGTGACCCCCTTCATCGTTACAGTAAGCCATGAAAAGCTGAGTTTGTGCCAACTAGCTTGCCAATTAAACTGAGAAAGCTTTTGGGTTTGGATCTCTGTGTTTTTTCCTTCTAAGATGCTTCCACATATCGCAAGAAAGTTCTGGATAGTTTTCTTCAGCTCAAACTCCATCTGTCATGGGAACCTTGGACACTGTCAGTTTTATGCTAGAGGCATTTCAATTATAAATCTTTGTTTGCTGATTTTATAGATAATTCTGGTTGTTCAAGAACACATACAATACCTGCACAGCTCCAGTAACCATTAATATAGAGTAGAGCAGAAACTTTGGCCCTTGCTGTACTTTCCTCAGAAGACACAAAGACTGCAGTTCATGTGACACCACAGTAACCACTGCAATAATTCATTTGCCACATAGTCACATTTTGAACCATCACTAAGGGATGATGAATAATTAGCCATTAACTAATCAGTTTTCAATAGTTTTGTGGTCTGGACACTTGCAATGGTGGGGATATCATGTCCTCATTAATACTCAAGTGTGAATTTTGTCTGAATAACTAAATGCTTCAGGAAGCTGCACAGCATGAAAACATGAGTGTAGGCCTAAGAAGTGGGTGTAGACCCTTTTGATTTTCTTATTATATGGTCCTAGTCTTCTTGTAGTCTGATGGATTAGCACTGACAATGGTGCCTCATCTGTCAAGGAAACTGCAGAGGTTGCTGTTTAGTTTTGGGAAGTCTTCCAGGTGCTGAAACACAGGTTTTTTGGTAAATCCCACAAACAGGCTCAATTTTTTGGTCCATTTTAATTGTCAAGTTAATGGCTTAATTCCTGAAAGGCTATTCTACCTCATCTTCCTTACAAGCAAGGATTATACTGTATTACATTCTTAAAAACTTTCTGCCTTATGTAAGACTTAAACTTCACTGCACAGCAAGATTTTTTTATTAATCTCTGAAGTTTGATTCTTTTATGGCTTAACTGAGCTCCTTTGGTACAGAAAAGCAACAAGGAACAAAAGGAGCTCTCTGCCTCTCAGATGGTCAGAATTTTGGAAGGCAATAAATTAGATACCGGTCTTTCAGTGTTAAGACACGAAAATAACTTCAAAATAGAGAGCAGTGACAAGAACAGGCATTCCACAAAGAACTTGGGCTTTCTTGACTTCTTCCAAGATTCTGCAGGGGTCAGAATTTGGTATCATATATTTGGTGACCCTCAGGAAAATTCATTTTGAACATTTACTCTTTAAACTGCTGGTAACAGATGCTGGGCTGTCAGGTAAGGAAAATTTACTATCTAATTGAAACAATCTGATTTTGATCTTAATGGGTAAGACCTCACTGGGCCTTCCCAGGAAGCCTGTACAGAAAATCTAGTGCTTAGAGGGGCCACTGGACCCAGGTGCCCACCTTCACAGAACCTCCCAAGTGGCACAGCCATGGGCAGATTTGGTATGAACACACCTACCAGATTATCAATTTGCAGATCTGAAATTCAGGATTGACAAACACAGTCTACAGACCCCACTCAACTACATTTATGTGATGATGCAAATGTCCACAAAAAACAAATGTATCAGAAGAATCCTCAGAAACTGCCACAGAAGCTGAACTTGCCATCAAAAGTCTCAAATGAACTAATAATTCTGGCTTTGTAGTTTTAGTTTCTCCATATTTCCAGAGAAACAGCAGTATCTACAGTGGCCAATGACTGACTTTCAGACTTCTCCACTAATCCCAAGACAAACTTTTAGGACAGTGCCAAGAAGCTGCAGTAATAACTCTGCTGTCAGCTCGATGCACTCCTTCAGCAGCATATTCACATTTAAAAGAGAAGCAGTAATCCCATAAGGAGATATTGCTAATTATGTTTTAGGAGTATAATTTTATATCCATTCTTAAATGTAAACAGTTTTCATAAGATCATCAAATACTGGAACTACAACTGGAATCTGTGTCACCTTCAGAGATGTTATTTATTATTTAAGACTGAATGTCTTCTGCTAATGTATCACCAGTACACTACCTGCATTTTCATCACTGTTCTGAAGCAACCAGTAAATCATACCCATATTTCTCATACTGTTCTCAATGCCTGAATTAAATGTGAAGAATGGAAACTGCACTCATGCACCCTTAAAAGCCCAGCACAATCATAACTCAAATACTTTCTCACAATTTTTCTATTAAAGTCAAACTGGCAAATTTGTGACTCATCAAAGCAATTTTCTGATAGAGTCCTCAGAGCCATTTCCACTGGGGGACGGGGCCATGGGACCCACCCACCACCAGCAAAGGAGGATGGAGCCTGCAGACAGATCAGTCAGTGGGTATTTAATCAAATAGAATCACTTCTCCTTGGCATGTATGGTTTGCTTTTAAACCTAAAAGACTGATTTGTATCCTCCTCAGCCAGCACAGCTTTCCTCACTGGGGCTTTCTGGAGCAGAGACTGCCAGGCTGCTGCAGCAGCTGAGAAAGGCAAACTGATCCCACGAGCTGCTCACGGGCCCACGAGGGGATGGATCCCAAGTGATGAGCACAGCTCAGTCTGGCTCACACCTTTCTGCAGCTGAAGGGCTGAAAGGCTGAATGCCCAATGGCCATTTGCCTGCAGCTTGTCAGCACCAGGCAGGGTCTCAGGGAGCACTTGCCCCAAGGAAACTGGCCTTGGTACATGTCCCACACTGAGGTCTTTTACCTCTGCCTTTACAATGAACAACTCCCTTATTTAAATGGAATATTTGTTTGTGACTGATACACAAAATCTACAGCTTATTGCACAAAGGCACTGGAAAGAAAGATGTTACAGCAAAGCTGTTTCCTCTCTCCTTATCCCAGGAGTTTCACGCAGGGAAGTGGCAGAGCATAACCACAGGATTTACTGTGCTTCATTCAGTTGTGCTTCAGTCTGCTCAGGCAGACTGTCCTTTCCACCTCTTTCCTCACTGAAGAGAGTTTTAGGAGGCTTGGAACAGGCCCTATAAAAGTGTAACTTAAGTATAAATTTTGCACAGCAGAAAACAACTTTTATTTAGAACAAGGATATTTATCTTCTGAACAGATTATTTTTACAGTGTATTAAGGAAGGTTAAAGAAATGTTTGTATACCTTTGATTTTAACAAGAGGAAGAAGAAATGAGCTTGGCTTATAATAGAAGACTTACAGTACAGCTGTTACTCTCTAATTAATTCTGTATGTGAGTAAATCAAAGCTCTAATTATAGACATGAAATATGCTCAATATTGTGGAATATTTATGCAAAACATTATTCCTAGCACTTATCAGCTAAAATATAATGTCTCACTAGAGCTGAAGCAGCAATTTTTAAAAGTGTCATCATTTTTTTTGCCACTTCTTTATAGCTCAATACATAGAAAGTGCCTGATGAGAGTACAACTTCATTTTTTTAAGCACTTTGTAGATCCTCACTGACAACTGGTTCAATTCTTCCTTTAAGAAACATCTGTCTTTATTTAAAAAAAAAAACTTCCAAAAATCCTTAATATAGGATTTTTCTTATTATGAAATAATGTCCTTTACTCCCACAGCTGTCAACACACTTTGAAAAACTGTATTTGACCTTCTTCTCCATGTGTACCCTGTCATTCATATTTCCATTACATCATTAAATAATAACTCCCTCCAAGTCATAATCCTGAAAGTTACCCAAGCTAGGAAGATTAATTCTACTCTGCTCAACTTACAGAGCTGAAGCTACTCAGCTTTCTCCACGAAGTCAGATCAATAATCTCTCTAGAGATGGTAAAGAAGAAGTGATTTGGGATACAGACCCCCCCCATTAGTGAATGCCCTGCTGTTATTCTGAGAGCATGAACCAAAGAACAATTACACCTTAATGTCAATAAAACAAAATAATTTCCATGTGACAGTGATGTCATTCAATCCAAAAGCTCCCAGGTGATGACTTTGTTGTTCTTTGCATGACAGATAACAGAGACGTTCCAGGAGAATCAGACTCAGGTCTGTAAAGTGTGTGAATTTTGGAGTTTTTTCCTCTATTCCTTGAAAACGCAAGAAAAAATTAAAACTGAAATAAATGTCAGTGGACCTACTTAATGAGCTGTGCTGGTTCCTTTGTTTCTTTCGTTTATGTATTTTAAAACAGGACTATGACAATTTATAAATAGAAAGGAAAACTCAGTAAACTTCACAATCACCGGCCATTTTTCAGCATAATTCCCCAGAAATTCAGAGCCCTCAAACACTACACAGGCTACTGACTGACATTCACTTCTATAAAAAGGTTGTGGCAAGCATCTCATCAAACATCAGAAAATAAAAACGAGAAAACGGGCACAGTACACACAAAAAAAAGTGTTAGCAATGTGGTAAGAAACCATTTTTTTTCAAAGGTTAATTAATACTTTTGCTAGATTTGCATCTGCCACAAAATGTAATTAATATTTTCAGTAGATCTGCATCTTCCTCTACAAGAAAGGTGGACACGAGTCTCTGCTAACCTTGAAGGTAATTCAAAGAAGATACATCACAGAGCACCATGATTTTGTGAAGCACAATATCTTGTATTGACCTAGGAGTATTTTAGGTTGTTTTAATCTGGCTTCAACTTTAAACTCTGCAGTTTCAAAGGAAGTGTGATAATGATCACTTCACTTCTGTCCTTTGAAGTTTCTTCACCTACGCTTGCTTGATACTCAGATCTCCCATTTATCCTGCACAAACACCTAGAAAGCACAGCTTATTAGTCTTTCTGATATTATTGGGGCTGACAAAGTAACTCTCACAAAGGAGTTCAAAGTAGCGGTGAATGTTGCAAAAATTACCATTTCTGGAAGACTAAAAAGGGAAAACCACAATAGAAATTATGTGTGATCATCAGCTGGAACACATGAGAAGATAAAATAGTCACTCACAGCATGGGACTGCATTTATCTCATTTACCTGTTTCAGCCAAAGTTACAGGGCCAAGCTTGGCAGGCTGGGAAATGCTCGAAACTCAGTAATTATAACTTCAGGGATTGGTGGGGGAATCCGAGCAAGAGAATCTAAATTTTGCTTGCTTGAAATATAACCCTGAATACTCTTTGTCAGCCTTTAAAAACAAGTAGGTTTCTCCCTTTTTGCTACCAGTGCTGTGTATGGAAGGGGATGGGTAAGTCGAACATAACACACCCATGCAGACAGACATGCACAGAACTCACTGTCTCTGAGAGAGGACAACTTCAGGCTGACACCTGCAACCCCTCACACACTTCAGCAAATAGAATGTAGCAAAATAACTGCATTACAATAGTGAGAAAATTAGCTTTGTATCCTGTCAGCATTCTCACATCCCAGAGGCTGGAGACGCTCTCAAGAAAGGGGGAGAGTAAAATAAAATAGTTACAGCTGCTTCACCCTCTGCAATGGGGTCACACTTGCAGCAAAACAAATTAAAAGACTAATGTTTCTATTTCGCACTGCCATCCTCCCGAGCAGCAAAGGAAACAAAAAGTGGGTGTCACCAAATCTTGCCTTGCAGTAACCTCATCAGTGAAAAAGCCACTGGGCAATTAGGACACAAAGCTCACTGCAGTCAAGGTACTCCCTGCACAACCAAACCCTGGCCCTTCAGGCCACTCAGTTCCTTCCACTACAATGCAAAGAATCCAGGTCAGAAAAGAGAGAGTGAATGGAATCCTTTTAGGAATATTGCAAGAAAATTGGGCTACCCAGCTCAGGTGTGCAATTACAAATTTCATTTGATGACTTCAGGGTGTTCCTTAAACCCAGACACAAGAGCAAAGTGCCAATCTATCTACTTTATAACTTATGCATTTATTTATTTGCACAGCCCAAATATTTAGCTCTCCTAACACAATTAAAAGCTAATGAACAGAGGGAATACCCTGAGTCAGTCTTCTTAATATATTTTCAAAGTTCCATTTTCTTTTCTTCCACTGTGAAACTTTCTGTTTGTAGCATAAATGCTTATTAATTATAACAAAAAACAAGGAAAAGTATTTTTTTTCAACTTTAAAGACATAAACAATCTCCATAACATACCAAGTGTTCATAAGTGATGTTTATCTTCTGCTACAAATGTGCTAATGACAAGCATAAGAAAATTATATTAGCATAAGTTTTCAATTTAAACTCTTTTTCTCTAGTGTGAGGCTTAAATATTCCAACTCTTTCAAAAAGTGGACTCTAAATACTTTTCCTGACTTTGTGATTATCAGCTGAAAATGCTGATGTTTCCAAAGTGAACAAGGAGGAGATGTGTCTGGGGAACAGGGATGGAAAAAAAGATTTAAATGCAAGTATATGGAAACTGATATAGAGTAGAATCAAAATGCTGCTATGGCAAACACAGTTAGAAAATAATAGAATTGGCACCTGGACAACTTCTGGAACTTCATTTGAGGCTTCCCAGTTTCTGTAAACAGCACAGCACTGGGGTGAAGCTCCAGCAGTGCTTCTTTCACCAGCTAATTTTCTATTCTTAAAACAATGCACCTTAATTCCAATTTGATGAGTATCCCTGCCAGCAACACAGTCTCATTTTCCTAAACCCCTGTCTGGGGACTTCTCAGAGCTGACAGTGCTGTTTTAGGGCCAATTTCTTGCAGTCATTGCTACTTGTTTCCATCCACACAGCCTTGCCAAGGCTCACAGTCCATACCATGGCGCTTCAGTCTAAATTAATTCTTTCTATTGGAGTTTTGCTGCTACAGCCTCAAATTCTAGTAACTACTTCCCCAAGGAACTTTATTATATCATCTATTCTATTAAGGGCACAAAATTAGCTTTACTTACTGGTGAATGCTGATTAAAGCTTCTGAGGGCTGAAGAGTTAGAAAGGTTATGGATTTGAGGTCATGAACTTCTATATTTATGTGCTAGATTAACTCCAAAAGTTGCAGTGCTTTTAGGACTAAAAAAAAAGAAAAATTAAAATTTTATAAAAGTAGATGGAACACTGCTCAGAGGATGCTTTGTAGCACTAATTTTAATATACTCTGAGTTCTTTCCCCTTCTATAGCACATAATTCTGTTCTTCACATCTCTCTTCTCCATGTTCTAACTTCCTGCTACTCTTCTCATGCTAAACTTAATATCCTGATACTTCTTTATCCTCAGAGTCCTCTTCCCAATCCTGTTTTAATCTCTCATTTTATTCCCATGCCTTTCTGTCAAGAATTACATTTCTACTCTTTCTTATAATTCCTCTTGCCTGTTTCCAATCATACTAATTTTCATTCTGTAACAATGCTATGCCAGCAATCCTTGTACATTATCAGCAATCCTTATACATTATCAGCAATCCTTATACATTATCAGCAATCCTTATACATTACAGCTAAAGAGCAACACTTTGTTTTCCTTGATATGTATTCTTAGAAAACTGTCTTTAAACAGTAAGTTTCATTTTCCTGAGTTTAGCTGCATGAAATACCATAAAACTGTTGAGCATTTTCCTCCACTAATCCTTTTACCTAACTTTTACTGGGATTCTAAATCTTTATTAAACTTTGATATTTAATACAGTTGAGATTCTGCTGGATGCTAAATTTTTCCCTCTAATTATTTTACTGGCAACATCTGTGTTCAGTAAATTGGAATTCTCTAAAGAAGGCTGCATTGTATTAATAAGCCAACATCTCCTGGTCCTGATGTTTAATTCATTGGGTTTTATTAGTGTATTTCCAGCAGAAGATTTAATTTGTACGTATTAAGCGTACCAACCACACGGCCCCGCACTCAGGATGTGTTTCATTAAGCGTAATCCCTAGTAATGAATCTTTGCAAATCTCTCATACAAAACACTCCTCCCCTTTTTTCATTCCACCTCAGATGCTTCTAGAGAAATTTAATGAAATTTATTAAGAAGGAAGCTAAAAAAATCCCACTGTGGAACGAGGTATCAAACTGTGCTGTGTATGGATTTCCACTCAACCCGTGTCGCCATAATTCCTCCAGAAAGATTTCAGGAATAAAGAAGGCTAAAGGAATGTTCCCTCTCTCAGCTTCAAGAGCTGTCAATTGCTGCAACATTTACTGACAGACCTGAGACGGTGGTGTGAAGTTCTCTCTCAGGGGGCCAACTCTATCTCCATACTATTAATTATCTCTTCATTTCCTACACACCAAGCAGCTGCAAAGGAGGTGCAATCGTAAGATAACAAGAAAATGATCTTTTAGGGGAAATATAATTTCTTACTAAGGCATGCATATTAGAATAAAGGAAATTAATCATCTATTTATTTACAGCACATGTTTAGCATTTCCATGAGTTTGTGTATCAAGTCTTGATTACAGGATTATCAGAGTCTGTTTTTAGTTAATCTCTTTTTAATGAACGTGCACTTGCCAGCTTAGTGTCCCCATTTCCAACAATTTGACTTGATTTGAAATATTTTAACTTTACTCTGTGCCAAACTGAAAAAAAAAGCTCGTAAAATCAAAGAAAAGTAGTAAAAGTGTTTTGTAAGTCCTAATATAAAGCTTTAATTAAGGAAAGCATTTAAGCATGTGCCTGATTTTATGCCAAGGCTTAAGCACATGTGAAATTAGTCTTAAACATTATGTTGAATTGGACTCCATGTATCATTAACAGCTTGAATTGAACTGCAACAAAATAGTCATCTATGTTACCCAGTTTTGTCTTCAGTAAGTCATTGGTTTCTAAGCCAGGGCCATCACTACAGCTCCAAACAGTCCCAACAGCCAAGGCGAGTGACCATGACAATAAAAAAGCTGCTTGGACCCACCCATGGGATACCTGGTGTTGTATTCCCTGCAAGGAAAGGCCATTGGAGTAGGAATTCCTCAGGGAATTCCTGAAGGCCACCTAAGCTAAATTCTGAAGAGAGCTGGAAAAGCTCTTGGTGGTATTTCAGCAGCACAGCAAAGCAAAAAGAGGAGAGGATGTTGAGTAGCCTTTTGCTCATCTCTCATTCCAGCACCAGACCTGTGCCAGCCCAGAGCCCAGGGAAAGGCTTTGGTTACATCTAACAGGAATACTGGGACACTTCTGACTCTCCAGTCAGGTGTGACTCTAAACAGAGCCCCAGGCTGTGACAAAACCTCTTCTCAAAGCTGTGGGGAGAAGCCCACAAGATGGGGACATCTTCCAGTGGTTATTTAAGACAATTTTAGGGAAACTTTGTAAAAAACAGACTAAAACTTACTTCTCCAGTGCCTCAGAAAACTGAGTTCAGTGCCTTGCCACACTTATTCAAAATAGTGTAGCTTTACAGCAGATGTAAAATTGCTTACTTATTACATCAGATAGAACTCTAAATTCCTGATATGGTGCTGTCTCTGAGTGATGCCCACATTTTGCATGGCTAATTTAAGTCTCCATGTAAAACTTTCTTTCACAGTGAGGGAAAAAACCCTTAAACAGTAATTTCTTTGAAAAAGAAAAGCAATAGGGGTAGTGTACAGAAGACATGCATCCAGGAGAAAAGGATTTTAACTCCAAGGCTGCATATATTTGAGATTATTAATTCTAAATTCTTTGGCTGTGCACAGGCTGTTGAGACAGACTGGTTGGATTTAAGGGCTATTATGGAACAGACTGCAAATGTGTTTTTCCGGTTGAGAAAAGAGGCTCTTTGAGGTGGAGACTAATAACTATTTTGAAAGATGCTGCCCTGCACTGGGATGATGTATCACCTTTCAAAGTTCATTTCTGAACTAATGACTTAAATGCTGGTTTATATTGCACCTTCAAATCACCCAGCTATGAGTTTATGCAGATCCCTTAGAAATGGCTTGAAAACTTCCCCCCAGGCCCTGCAGGAAATGCTGCTGCCTGAAGGTCCTGCTTCCTTATCAGGCTCTGGACCAAGCCCAGTAAAACTGAGACACTTGAGGCTGTTCTGGTGCCTGTCCCAGCCTGACCAGCAGTAAAACTCAAACTCAACTCCAAACACAGTTTTCATTCTTTTTAATTGTTCCCTAAGCTCCACAAAGATTCAGTCAGGACCAGAGCCAGCACCAGGACCTGTACCAACTGTGTCATCAACTCTATCTTAAGCCTGCCAGGAAGTTGTTTCTATAAGAAAATCATCTTTTCTGTCTGTTACATCTGCTTCCCTGTCACATCACTTCTTTCTTTTACAGTGATAAAAGAGCAAAGGAATAGGAAGAAAATTTATTGATATGCAAAAGACTTTGAGCTAAGGATGCAAATTCATGAAAGTAAACTCCCCAAAATGTCTAACTCTCCCTGTGACTAATGAAACCTGGGTAATCAAATCAGTCATTGTCCAACATCTAGCAATATTTCAAGATACAAATTCATGTGATTGGATTAAAACATTCAAGAGATTTTTGCCTTCATACATAAGCATAAAATTAGCAAGTACACTTATTATTTCATAGAGGAAGCACTTGGGTTTAAGTGGCATATGGCTGTGCTAAAATATGGCAGATCTGAGGATCTGACCTATGATTAAAATGATGAGCTACATTCATTTATACTCCTTTTTTTCAATGATACATCATTTTATCACTTTGTTACAGAGACAAGAGGTTAGCTCATGTACCCAGAAGCAGAACAGGATTATCTCATCCAGCAGATGAAGCAAAGACACAAGGTAAGGAAATCTAAAAAAAATTAAATACCAAGTTGCATAAGTAAAGTACCTACAGTGAGCTATATTTTGCAATTCATAGATATGCATATTTTCTACTGTAGATCAATTAAGCTTCACCAGCTTCCTCCTTTTTCCCAGCACAAAGTAAAGAAAAACTCTTATTAAACTATCCCATTCTCTCTCTTAAATATGGCAGAACATGATCACATTTACCCAGATACAATTCTTCAGCATATCGTTTCAATAAAGAGCCTCCAGATGAGCATCTCTGTGTAAATGACCTCAGTTTTGTGTGCTGCTTTGGCTGCTGAAAGGATGTGCAACCTAAGAAGGAGCTCACTGACAAAGAGTCAAAGTGGGAGTAGGGAATTACTTGCATTTAAGGCTGGTGCACAGCCCCTACCATGGGAGAGGAGCCTCTTTCACACGTGAACAGACAACCCCTGCTGAGGGTTGGTGTGCTCAGGGGCCTCTGCCCAAGCAGCCTTCCCAGAGAACTTGCTCCTGCTCTCTCCTAGGACAGCTTCCTTTGCAGGGATCCAGGTGAAGGGGAATAAATCTCATCAAATTGGTTTTACTAGGGAAAAATATTGAGGCCTCATAAACAAATCAACCAGCCCATAAAAAAAAATATCAGAATTTGAGTGTCAGAACCTCTAATTAAAACCAAGCCATTAATTCTACAGTGACTAAAAGTGACTGCCACTACCTATTAATTCTGCACATGGCACACACATAACTTGTGTACGCCCCACAAAGTCCTCTTGGTTTTTGTACAGATCCAGTTCCCTTTTCACCCAAGCAAGATAAACAGCAGTGGGTGTGGATGATGTTCATGGACAAAATCCCTCCATCTTCAAAGAACATTTCATTGTGTCAGCCATTCACTTCAGTGTTAAATACTGCTACCTGTGAGGAGAAATATAATCAGCTTTGGATGAATGTTTTTTTCTCCTTGAACTAAAAATGAATATAATTTATGAAAAAAGTGCTGGTTGGCTTATCCTCTCTTGGGAAAGAGAGGCCATGGCTTTGGAAAGCTGATTCAGTCCCTCCTCTGTCTCAGTGAGACGGGTCACTTCAATCAGACAGGGAGTCATGCTGAAAAAGCAGGGGGGTGAGGGGACCACAACCTGCCAAAAATGGGGGCAGGTGGAATGGAGTCACTGCCACCTGAGGGCAGAGAAGCCTCCCTGAGCACAGCTGCCTGTTCTGCAATTCTTAACATCAGCCAGCGCAGAGCACCCAAGCAGCACAACAGTAAAGGCTCAGGTTTGGAAAGGTGAGGCAAGTGCCAAGAAAATGACAGATCAGAAGGGGACAAGCAGCCTATGAAGAGGGCTGGAGTAAAGCAGCATAGGGAAGGAGCATATCTTCTTCATTTTATTATTTTTCCTGAAGAAAAATTCTTCAAAGTTTTTCAATTTTGGTTGAAGACCAAATGAGAAAAAAAATGCATTAAAAAGTACTTACAATAACCTTTTCTTCTTACAAGACTTCTATATACTTCAAATCTACCTATATTTAAAACATTTTAAAAAATAAAACCATAAATTTCCTTGCTTACTAAGAGACTGAAATGCAAAGGTTTACCTGCCTGTAATGTGATGCACAGGCTTTGTTCTGGCAGTCTGCACAGGAATGAAGAGAACTGAACATCCCTGCATAGGTAACAAGATACAGCAGGAGTGGGGAAGCTTTGCCTTTAGAAGATAACAGAACCTGGACACCTGAGGAGGAAAATGCTCCATCCTGCAGTCAGAAGCACTACTGGCAGTGGTAGCACCCTTTGCCAACACTTCCCAATTCTGGCTTGGAATGTGAAATAATCATTCAGCTACTTTATCCTTTTTACCCCCATAGAAAAAATACCAATAAAAGGTATCTATCCATTAATTTTCACTCACATTGGGTTTTTTTCTTACATCAGTATTTGATTAGTTGCAATGTCATGACTCCAGGCACATTTTTCAAACTGGTTCTCAGAACAAACCAATAACTTTTGATGAATCACAAATGCAAAAATAAAAATGACCCCAGCAAAAGCCCAACTCCTGTGAACGAATTAACCAGACTTTAACTGACAGTGGTCACTTCTCAGTGATAAGGAAGGCTCTTGCTGCTCATTACTTAATGAGTAACATACATCTCTTTCAGTAAGAAAGAAGAATATCCCATGCAGTTGCATTAGTCAGGAATGCTTTTTGCAATCCAATTGCCACTTAATTTTGCTTCCAAATAGTATATCCTCAGATTAGAATGCCAAATTGTTTCACCAGTTTAGAATTCAAGTCAAATGTATTAATATTGGCCCTGGAACTTCACTGCAGAAATAAATATTGCTATTTAAGACTTTCGCTGAACAAAACAAAAATTATTGCATTTAAACAGTCAGAGTTGTAAACTACATAAACTGCAGTTGATGATTTCAGTTTTTTAGGAACTTAAGCTACTGCTTAAGAAGCTATCAAATCACAGGTTTATGCCACCTACTTATTTGCTGTCATTCAGTGTGGTGAAAGGGCCAGCTATCTCTCTACAGATGAATATTTTGCCTTCTAAACCATCAAAACAGAAATTTCTAGCACCTTCATTGCAAAAGTTTTAGGACACAACAATGAATATGGGGTTCAAGACCAATATAATGGATTAAATATTACTTATAGTTTATTTCATATTAATTTCCATATAAAATCCATTTGTTTTACTTTTCTTGAAGTTTACATACATTTTGCAATCTGCCACATTACATTTACCATTAAATTTGGGGTTTGTTTGCTGTGGCATCCACTGGACCCTGATAATCATTAGTGATATTTCAAGCAGTAAATGATAATAACCGGGGGCCTATAACTGTGGTACATGAAAGAGGCTGCACATCAGCAGCTGCTGAAAGCTGACCTGGAGCTGGTGAGATCAATAGGGGAGTATTAGCCTAAGTAAGAGGAGAAAGCAGAATGACTGACTGCTGGAGTTAGACAGAAATGACAGTCAAGTTCCCTCCCAGTCAGGTAATTTGATAATGGTTCATCACAGTCTCTGTGTTCCCTTGAAGTACCTATGAACAGCACAAGCACAGTTGGATGCTCAGCATCCTCCACTTCTGTTCCCTTCACCCCCGAGTGCATCAGTTGTTCCACTGATGTCAGTACATCCAGTCCTGTTGCAGCCACAGCCTGGATGAGGAACAGGGTTCTGCTGTTTCTTTCTCTGACACAGTTTGTGTTAACACTGAGAGTTAGCACAGGTTAATGCTGAATGTCTTCAAAGAAGAATTAGCAGACAGATTTTCAGTCAAGTTAGTTTTGAAGGCAAGTATAACTGCCATAAAATCCAGTTCATTTATGGGATCATGACAAGATTCACATTCCAGTCTAACCAACCATCCAGTATATAAAGCCTTCCAAGCTTAGCATTGGCATAGACAGAGTTCATTAACAGGAGTTACTGGAGCAGATCTTCACCAATCACATTGGTAAGCCACCCCTCATTAGTTTCATAATTACACTGTATATGTCCCACACATCACATATCATGTTTTTGAGCTATTAAAATATAACTTTCATTTTCTGAAAGGCTAACCACATTAAATCACAGAAGCCAGGAGTAGCACTCTCTTAAACAAATCATAATTCACAGCAGACACCTAAACTGAATCTTATTCTGAATGACACAATCTAGAAAGGTGCAGTATTGCTGATCTTCAGAAGCTGCTTGTTCTTCACAGAGCAGATTTTAATTGTGAAGAAAATGACAGTTGTGATGAATAGGCTGATAAAGGAAATAACTATCTTTTGGGTTGCATGTGGGATTCCAGGCACCATTATTCTCACCATCCCTGGAGAAAAGCTGGTATTGTACTTTAAATTGAAGTCATTTAGACTTGGTATGACCAATGGACACACCAATAGTACACTTCATGGACAAAAGTTACTTATGATGCAACTCTGCCAGGACCCTGTATAACCTTAATTCCTTTAGCAATAAGCCACAGAATTTTGCACTGAAATGCCCTTCACCTAAATATGCACACACTCATTTTTCCCAGTGAAAAACTTCTAATGAAACGTCCTCCACAGATCCAACAGACACCTACAATGAGACAAGTCCAGCTACAGCATTCACAAGTCAGTGTCTGGAATGTTTCCACACATAATCCCATACAACCACACTTGTCCCAGCACCTGTTTTGTCTAACAGCTTCTAACTCAGAAACATTTCTTTAAGTTTTTAAATTACTTCATCCTTTCCATCACATTACCCTCAGTACCCTAAGTATAATTCTGTACGTCCTTGTGCTTTTCTAATTATTCCTAAAAGCCTACAAACACCACCTGTAACCATGGAAGAAGGAAGCCACCTTCTTGTTCAAGTGCTGGTGTGCAGGGAAGTTCCAGTGTCTGCAATTCGATAGACACAGCAAGAAATGGTACTGAGGCTGTCCGTGTATCCTCCAACACACCCCAGCAGAGAAATCAAGCACAGGCAAAAGAAACCATGGTTTGATGTAGTTGCTTCTCAGTACATCTGAGACTACTAAGTGCATTGTAAATAACTGCTGTAAATACAGGTTTACATGGCTTTTCGGATGGGTTATTCTGTCTGAAGAAAGCATCATTCCCAATATTTAGCTAAACCATGGAAGGTATGCACCAAGTAGTTTCTACTGTAGACTGCAATTAAAACTGTAAACAATAAGAATTGTGGTATTTAAAGGATTCAGGATTTTTAAAACTCACTTTTTATCATCAAACCCTTGTGCATTTAAATTTAAAATCTCAGTAGAACATAAACCTCATATACAACAGTATTATTTGTGTCCCATTCTCTGTTCCTCCCCATGCTCCCAAAGGCAGCTGTAAGAATTCCCAACTGATCCCAGTGTGACTTTGACCGCCCATCATATCTCTTCCCTCAGATGTGAGGCAGAACAATGCAACACTGCATAATAGTGTTTATGTGAATGGCATAACAGGGAGGTTTGCAGAGGTATGAGATCATCACTTTTGAAAGCAAATGTTACTGCATGCCAAGTTTAAAATTTCAAGGGAAAAATTACATATTTCCATGGCCCAAATGAGACAAAATCATTATACATACAGACAATACTTTGGCTCTTAAGAGCACCTCAAGATCCTCTAGAAATCCAAAGATGAGAATCTTAATTGTAAATAGCAGACATATTTTCTCTATCAAGGTAAAACCATCACCTTTCCAACTTACCTATTCCAAACTACAAGTGTATCCAGTCTTATTTGAAACTGCAAATGATTTATATTCAAAATTGCCTACAAATGAAATATTTCAGTTACAATTTGTTTTCTTGACTTCCCATTTTGGTTAATCCAAACTCGCACTCCCCAAACTCTCTCACAAACCTAAAGAAAATTGAAATCCTTCTCATTTATTTTAAAACCTCTGCATATATAATGTTCCCTCCACCTTTTTTTTTCTCCAAAAATTATACTGTGAAAATACTTTGGGACTACCCTGCAATATGAAAGACTTCCCTTTCAGAAGAACAATGAAAAGGAATTATTGAATCCCTCACTACTCCACAACTGTAAAATGTCATCAGCAATTCTTATAAGATCACCAGCTGTTGAAAATGACTTGACTTTCTACACTGACCTTTAACATTTGTAGTTTGCAAGAGGAACTCTGTACCTTTACATCTGCTTACAACATATCACAGTGAAAATGAGACTAATGCTAAAAATCCCCTTGGAGAAATGCACACGTGTTTATGCACGTGTCAAGGTGCCAGTGAGCACTCACCTGCTCATAACACCCAGCAAGGCTTCCAGGGAATAATTCACTATGTCTTCTGAAATTGTGATTAAATGCCAAACCCAGGAGAAACTATTACACTTAATCTATATGTGAAAATGTCATTTAGTGTGACCTTGTTTTCTAACAAAGGATGTCATCGGGACAGTGTAAGGGTTAGTGGCACTTGGTCATAAACTGGGTATGAAGGACAACAGAAGGTACAAAGAATGCAAATAAAAGTTGAAAGAAGATAAACTGGTTACATGCAAGGGCCTTTTGCAGATGGCACTTCCCAGTTTCACAGACCCCCTTCCCTTCCAAGAGCACTGTGCTCCCTCTGCATTCACAGAGCACTTGGGTTCCCAACCTGCCAGAGCTGTGCTGGACCTGCACCCAAAGATCTGCTCCTGTTCAGAGCTGGAGGCAATTATTGCCTTGTCTTCACCAATTCGTCTGTTTGCTCGCTGAAACTAAGGGAAACTGGGACAACCTTTAATGAATTTTCTGTAAGAAGAAACCGATCTTGATGCCAAAAGAGGTCTCATGAAAGCAAACAATAAAAAGATGCTAGCACTCTGGTGATGCTTTAGCTGTAAGTGGAAGTCCTTCAAACATCTCACATAGGAGGCACAGGAAACAAAAGCTTCTTAAAGTATCTTGAAAAATATTTATTTTGTTCAAATGCTATGTCTCTCTGTAAAAAACAAAAAAAGATTACAACAACGTGTCTAAGAGCTACTAGTTGTACTTAAGGGCAAGGATAAGGAAATAATATAATGTAAGAGAATTTGTGTGATTTTTATTTCATCCTCTTATTTGTAAATTATCAAGGTGTTTGCTGTATTTATGCCTATTCCTGAAACATGTTGAGCATAAGTGTCCTCTTGCTTTTAATGGTACAGGAAACTCTCCTCATGGAGGGATACCTTCCATATTAGAACACAGGTGTCAGAGAATAGAGGAGATTCTGCCAATCACTGTGAACAATTTGTCAGTTTGGAGATACCAGTTGTGGCTCCACAAGAATGAGGATTATCTTCAGTGGGATAGTGCTGTTAAACCTGTTATTTTCAGACCTATTTATTGGGCCTGAGAAAGACAACACTGCAGTCCAGAGCTGCCAGAAGCAAATGCTGATCTAAAACCAATACAACTCAAGGAATAAATAAATTCTTGCTAATTAGGCAGTATCAAACTCCACTTGTAAGAGAAAAAGATCCTCCTTTTCTCCAGGGTTTCCTAGACAGCTTTAAGAAAAAATGCAGAGGAAGATTTGCAACAAGAAACCATTCTAGCCACAAGCCATCCCTGATCTGTGGCAGCCAAGGAGAAAGATTATACAACAGGCTCCTAAATAATCAAAAAAATATGTCAGTTTAAACTTTTTGGTGTCAGTGGAGTCACTATTGATGGTCACGATAAGAAATTAAACAGAACACAACAAATGCAAATAGCATTCTACCAACAATTAAACTTGTTTAACAGCCTTTAGGGAAATCCTAATTCTCCTTTCTGAATGAAGCAAAAAAAGTAGAATTTATTTCAATATTGATATTACAAATATATTCTGTTTTATTACTTTACAGCTTTCATTAAATAAATTATAAATATTTTATATGTCTATAATGGAGAAAAGGCACATAATAGGTTCCTCATACTTAAAAGCCAGAAGAAAAACAATTTTTTCCAGTTCATCCACATTTTGCTGCCTTTCCTACATTGCATCCTCATTTTGAATTATGACAAATTTTGTTCTACACAAATTTCCATCTATTCATTCTTGAATTAACCTGTGTTGTCAGCCCGTGGGGAGTCATTTTGTTTGAACATCTGGACCAACCACATGTTTCCTACTGAAAATAAATCATCATTTATGAGTTATGAATATTAGCAGAGGGTTGATGAAGAGTGGACTGCATATGTTTAATGCACTACGAGGAAATAGAGTAAAAAAGTTGTGTTTGGAAAGTTTATGGAATACATGGAAAGTGAGAAGCTTTTCTGGGTCTGTAACAAGGTAGTTTGTAATTTCATAGTTCAATTGGGTTTGCACTTATTAAAAGTTTAACTAATATTACAGTGCCAGCTGTATATAGTCAATATTTCATTATTGTTTAACACCTCCATTTATCAAAATTAATTAAAAAAAAAAAAAGAGAGAAAGAGAGAGATGATGCATACCCAACTGGAGGAGTCTTTTAATGATTTTACTCTAGCAATTAAAGACAGTGTGGTTTTTTCAGTGGGTTACTGTGATCTCATAGAGCCTTCAGGCATCCTGGACTCTGTAAGGCACTTCAGTATTTTGTCCTTACATCCCTCTCTGAACTATTTTTGTAAATGAGAGACTGGAAATGGGAGCTGTGGAAATTCACTACTCTGATTCTATGGCACCTGAACACTCAGTAACATAAAGGAGTCCTTCCTTTTTGTTAGGTATTAAATCAATGTTTCTATAGGAAACTTATCATTTTTATTCACAATATACATATTTGGCAACAGCACCTGAATAACTGGGAGCCTATCAGTTACAAAACAACCTTAACACAAAAATTATTTCCCTGCACAGAATAAAGGAAAGCACAAACTGTTCATTTGAAAATCTTTTTTTCTAAAATGTCACAAATGCAGAGACAATGATGTACAATAATATAAAGCTTTATCCAGTTCTGTTCTTAAGGCAGACAACAGGCAAGTAAACTGGAAGAACTAAATGAGGAAAGGACTTATGCAACCTGGACACTTCTCTCCACCTCTTTACGTTCCCAAACAAAAATGAAGCTTTTCTATCACCTACCAATGAGATTTTTTAATACCTTACTCATTGCTATCCCATCTATACATTGATCAAATTTAATTACTTTTTCAGGTGATAAGTTTACCTAAAAAAGATGGGCCAGGAATGGACTGAAAGTTCTACCAAAAACCCCACAGGATTTCATTGGTGTGAAAGGATGATGGCCTCAGTGCTCTACTTACTAGGAACCATGAGAGTAAAACTGGTCTAAATCTCATCTAGATTTCTGTACAGTGAGTTTTATTTCACAGTGTTGGTGGGAAGATTTCAAAGTCTCACCTCCTTCAAGTCTGTGATTGCATTAAAAGGGTAGTTTCGTAAATAAAAACAAAAAAAATATTCAGGGTTGTTGCAGTTATGGGAAAAGGCTTGAAAACCAAATAACCAAAACAAAAAAGACATGGAGAACACTCAAAAATCCAGTATTTTAAAATAAAAATTCTCTGTGTACTGACTTTTAATTTTTGTGTTCCTGACTAATGTTTTTTGCATCCTCACACTGATTATGTCTAATACATATCAAAACATTCACTGCACCTACATTTTTTGGGCTATCAGAGGGTATAGAATGAATACTTAATAACAGTGTGGATCATGCACTGCGGATCCACGTTATTAACTGGATAATAAAAGTCAATTAGAATACCAGTGAATGCACTCATAGCTAACACATTCCATCTCCTTGCTTAGTGAACTGTTTGAATGCCAAGGAGAGTTCCTCCCATAAGTCAGAGAGCGAGCTGGGGTTTGATTGAACATTGCTTCTCAAGACAAACTCAGGAATGGCTCGGAATTAACATGAATCACTGAACTTTTCAGTTCTTCCATCCACTTCAGTGCATACTTTTCACTGTGGACACTGGTGTTCTCACGGCAATTTGTTGAGGTCAAGGAACATTCCTTACCTATTCCCCCCTTCCAGAATTCCAGTGTGAGAGGTCTGCTGCCAAAACTGCAACTTAACCTGGCCCTAACCCTTTGCCTGCTTTTGGTAAGACCTGGTTTCCAGAGCAGATACACACAGAAAGGCCCAGATGTGCTGAAAATCTCAATCTGCACCAACAACAGCACCTTCACCTCTGGCTCAAGGCCTTTCCACAAGCACTTTGGACAAACATGTGGCACTCCTGGGACTGCTTAAAGCCAGCTGGCTAATCTAAACTTATCATCTAGGCCCTCTGCAGCTACTGAGAGTCTGTTCCTGAGTCTGTTCATACCATGTGTCTTGGGCTCCTGTTCATAAATTGTTTTTAGAGGTGCAGCCTCTCCCCAGTGACCAAAGAGAGGAAACTACAGGGCCAGCCCAGAATAAGAACCTGACTAAATACAACCAACACAAACACCATCCTCCATGCCAAACTGAGTCATTGCATTGCAAAACATCAAAATGATGGAAACAAGAGAGCAATATCAAGAAGACTTTAAGTAAAACATATACTGCATTAGAGAGAAATTTGGATCCAAACTGCCAGTTTAGACTGTCCTGAATTTGATCCTTCAGGCAAGCCATATGCACCATTTCTCAAGAAAATTTGTTGTCTTTATAAAAGAAATTATCAGCTTTGGGGACTGCAGCAGAGTTTGCCCTTTCCCAGATATTTGTATTAATTATGCTTTGAAGAGGCTGAATGAATCCATTTTGTGAAATATACATATCAGTTAATTAAAAGGTATTTTTCTTCAAGAAGGAATATAATTCATGATGAAATAAGAGATTAATGCTTCCTAAGTCAGAAATCATTTTGGTGAAAATAAAGCAGGTTGTGGAATAGAGATGCTTTCCAACTGACCTCATTGGTGAAATAATCCTGAAAGGCTTCAGATTTGAACTGACAGGAGTGCAAAGCATGGCATGGAGCTTTTATTATTATCCTTTGTCTAACTTAGAGGCAATAGGACAGGTAAACACATGGGATTGTACACCCAAAGAGTGAGCTGCAACTCTCCAAACACCACCCAATACCAGGCACGGTGCCTGCAATGCCACAAACAGAGTCCCAGAGGAAGAGCAGGTTTTAGAGTAGTTTGTGTTTCACAGAAACAGCAGATCAGGAAACTTAAATGTTCACTATCACAGTGAAAAGCCTGTATTAAAAATACTGAGGGGGCTTCTTAACTTGTATCTTTATGCATACATAAAGTGCTTATTTGGGTATGCAAGTAAAGAAATCTATTTTCTGTATAAAAGCAGTCAGGTGAAATAGCCTCCAAACGTGCACTGTGTGGGAAAAGAAGTGTCTTCTCAAGCTGTCCAGTGCAAACCTTAAAGTGACAGGAATTAATAAGTGTCACTTCACTAACAGTGCACCACAGCACTTTGAAAAATGCCAGTGACAAAGATGCCTGAGGTGGGATGAAGGTGGTGAACTCGGGGAATGTGCATTTCCTCAGAGGCTATTACAGTACATATTATTCCTACTGTGGCAGGACAAGACGAGGAGAACAAAAATATCCTTATTCTCTGTTAGGCAGAAAGGCTTCTTGGCTGGTGCAGTGCTGACAAAAGTGTTCTGAACAGCTCATTTCCCCACTTGAGGCACAGAGAACTACTTGGAGACATGTGCTGCTCTGCACTGTGCTCATTTTTTGCTTCTGAGAGACCACAGAGGGGAATGACAAAAACGGAAGTTTGATCAGATTCAGTACAAACAGCAGTTCTCTGGATGGTTCCATGAAATGTTGGGCCAAACGACAGCTTGGCATAAGCTGTCACTGTTCTAATGCTTTCTAATTAAAGAAAAGTGCTTTATAGTACATAAGCATTTTCTTCAGACTTTGCAAACGTGTTTATGCCAAGACTTTATTAGGATTTCTGCTGGCTTGGCTCTGTCCATCAGGAAGCTCAGCAGACATGCTCCAGGACTAACCACAAAGCAGAGGCTTCTCCTGCAGGCACAAGTCCCACAGAAAGTGGCATTGCCAACACACTGCTCAGACTCTTCTGGGACATCATTTCACTACAACAATACAAGGCACAGCCTTCCTGTCTCCTTACACTCATTCTGGGATCACCTCCTGGGGGCACAGGAAAGTCCTGACATTGTTGTGGCTGTGCTAAGTTACCTTGAGCTTCCTCAGTCCCTCTCTATCAGTGGCCTAAGGAAAGCAAGTTGCTCAGAATAGGACTCAAAATCTAACACTGTTCTGTAAATGCACTTATTGGTTGCTATTCTGAGATCCTCATTTATTCCCAATTATCTTCAACCTCAAATATCCTTCCTGGGCACAGTTCACCCAGCCCAGTAGTGCAGAGCAAACCAGACAGCACCAGCAACCCTGTAGAAAACATGCAGACAGCATGAGCATCCCCAAAGGGACATTGCTGACTGTCCCAAAGCCAGATCCTCAACAGGTGTTCCTCCTTGGATGGCACTGGATGTGTGGTACCCAAGGGAGCTCACTGAAAGTTTTGTTGGCTGTACCCCAAGGCATTTCCTGCTCAGAGGTCTAAAAGTGTAAAACAAGTGTCAGACACATTCAAACTTCTTATCCTTTGGCTACTCTCTTTCCACACCACCCCCACCCCCACCACCACTCCCCTCTATTTTGGAACAAGTAAAAATTCTGTGCCTGTAAATTTTAAGAAATTACTTAATACAACACTGCAGCAGATCTTTCATTTGTTTTGAGTTAATCAGATTTAATATTTGTTCCACAAATTCAGAGCTGCTGTTTCCTCCCTACAAAATACCACCACACTTTGAAACGCCATGAAAAAGTTCTAAAGAAAGTCTCCAGATTCTTACAGATCTGGAAATTCACAATATTTCAGGCAAAAGCTTATTTTCTACACATATTATCCTCATCTTCTCAGAACCAAAGTAACCGAAATGAAAAAAAAGTTACCCAAGTCCAGGCAATCAATGAGATTTGTTCATTTTTAGTTTCTCAATTTTTTTTTTAATAAGTCACTACTGGATAAAAGCCAAGACCACATGCACTGTGAGAACAGATCTGAATTCCACTTTGATTGGCAGAAATTTGACAACTTTAAATTAAAAATCATAGAAAATGTTATCAAAAGTCATTCTATTAGCACTAAAAATCTTGTATATGTGAAATAATTAGAAAGGACAACTGTATGGTGGTAAAAGATTTAACAAGCAAAATGGAAAATCAGAGAGCTACAGGTCAGCATTTGAGAAGTGTTTGAGAAAAGGCTTATTTATGCACCTCCTAGAATAAGTTATGTCTAAATTTAATGTTCACTGTCACTAGAGCAGTCTCTATTATCCATCCTCTTACAGTTTTCTTAGCTCTCTCCTCTCGTCTTATAACAGTGATTCATTTAGACTATTCTTTATGTTAAGCAGAGTTCCAAAAATGATTTATGAGACACAACATAGACCCAGTCAGAGCCAAAAAAATTATCACCTTATGAACTTCATAAAGATGAAAGATTTGCCAATATATCTTTGTGTTTCTCTCTGTCTCCAAGTACCAGTCAGTGTCAAGATTGCAGAGAGGACTGGTTCTATCTCAGCCCAAAAATGTGCTTTGTTACTATTTGACCTGCCAGATCCCAGCAGGTCAAATAATCAGCAGTGTTGTCATTTACACAATGCTGCATTATAACCAAGTCATGTTTTGTTTCACATAGCTGGGCACAGACTATATTTGTAATATCATCATCACATTACATTTCTTTTACTGAATTCCATTTTGACAAAACAACTCACTTGACCATAACAAACAAACAAAAAATTCCCTTATGCCATGTGCAAAAACTCATAACTGCATTTCTGCCTATTGGCTAAGCATGACTAAACTCTTAAAACTATTCAGTTTGATCATTTAGGGCTGCCTGGGAACATGTGTTATTAGTCTGACTGCTGCAAGGATCCTGTGCATCAAAACATAACAGTAAAGAAATGAATTTTTAATGCTACAAATTGATTATTAAACATCATATAGAAACAGCAAGAGGTATCTCTCAAAACACATTCTATGAACATATTACTTCACTCAAAACTTAACTTTTAAGATTTACCATTCACTAAGATAGTCAATGTTTAGGAAAAATTGAAAATACATCTTTAAAGTATACTGCAGATGTTCTTGGGATTAAACTTGCCTAAGGATAGCACAACATAAGGACAGACACAGTTCCAAGTACTCAACGACAGCCAGGCACTGTAGTCAGAAGTAGTATTTGTTAACATATGTTAACAATGTAGAAGGTGACACTTATGTAGAAATCTCTTACCTGCCTTGGTTGAATCTCTCCTGATAAGGTTTGTTCTGTGAGAGATGCAAGTCTTTATGTATAAATCAGAAGCAAAGGTGTGCTTGGCACATCCAGTTTTCAGCAAAGCTCAAGTGTGATATGTGTAAGTAATAAATTGGCTTCTCAAAGTAGCTCAGACCATATTAATTGGAAAGAGAGTCACTGCTTGCAAGGTTGCTGATGCTGCTCCTTCTGCTTTGTGCCTTTGCAGAGAGCTAATGTATGAATAAGCCAGAAAGCAAATCCCTTTCTCTCTTTACCTTTCCCTCTTTCTCTTAAACGGTGAGTTAGAGTTCAGTTTATTCTGCAGACGGTGGCAGAGAACAGGCTGACAGTGTTGTTTCCTCCCCTGCCGAGCCACACTGAATGTGTTGTGAATAAAGACAAAGCCCTGTACCAGAGCACCACAGCAGAGTGTAGGTAAGAGCTGCGAGGATGTGCTGTGCTGCTCCTCAGCAGGCAGAAAGCCTCCAACGCAGCCGGACACGCTCGTCCTGCCCTCCTCACTGAGAACCTGCCCCAAGAACTTCTGCTGGGGACCACACCTCCTCTGCAAGGGCAACTCCAGCTCTGCAGCTGCCACCAGCTCTGATCTGCCCTCTGGAAATGGCTATCTATGTGGGGTTATTTTTCTACATCGGAAAGGGCAATTTAGTTTCTCCTTCTGGCTTCTGGGTAACTCACTGCAGAAGCTGCCAGCTTTCCATACAGCAATTAAGCCCAGTGAAATCCTTACTGACACTTCAGGTTTAGGGTTTGTACTGCAGTTAGGCCCAAAGGATACTTGCTAAAGAGTTTTGCACATGAATAACAGTGCTTTCCCTTCTGCTCCTCCAAGCCCTTTTCCACTAAAAGCAAAAAATTCCCAGGTAAAATTGTTAACTAGTGGAAACTAGCAATGATACCATTGGGAAAAGAGAGTGAAGATGAGAAAGTAAAAATACCTATTTGCCAAACAGTATATAAACTGTCGGATTTCAAAAGCCACACTTTTGAATATTTTTTTGAATATATGGGAAGTGTGTCCTGGTTGAAGTTCATAAACAGTGGACTTGAAGCAATTTTAAGAAGATAATACTTATTTTCCATGCTCCTGTCTGGGAATACTGAATGCCAGCAGGCAAAGAAGTGTCTTAAAGTTATAGCAAATTATCACATTTGTCAGATATACATATATATGGCTATATGCAAACCTTTGCTTTAGAGTCCAATATGAAACCCTATCAGCCTCATTCCTTGGCAGCAAAACAGAAAAACAAACAAAAAAAAATGCATAAACCTCTTCTTCTTTTACTCTGGTTACTTATAGTTATTGAAAAGAACCTCTCCCCCCACCTTTGCAAATGGCAAGAAATTCTTCCCCCATTAAATGGCTGTGAAATCTGGAAATCTCAAAGCCCCTCGAGCACCAAGGTGCTTGTGACTGTGGGGAGAAAGGATACATTTGGGAAGAGAACACAGGATAAGCAATTCCTCAAAGTATTTCAAGTGCCCTGAAGAAGCTGGATAGTTATAGAGCTACAAAACATGGGGCTGAAACCCCCAAACTGACCAAAACTCTTGACTTTGTAGCAAAAATGGCTACAGGGTGTCAGGCTTCTGTAGCACCAGTGGCTGAGGAATGAAGCCACTCCTCTCATGCCCACACAAGAACCTCTACAGTCTTGTCCTAGTGCAATAATGACCATTTTTCATACTGAACCAAGTCCTCTTTTCTGCAACAGGCCCTGTGCGCTTTTCATTGCAAATGAAAGTAAATCCACTTCCCATCAGTTCCAATCCTGGTCATTGTGAGACTTAGGTTTGACTAGAAGGGAAATTACTGTGAAATTTCAACACTCTTGTCCAATTTTGTATGGCTTGAAAACATAACAAGCATAAACACCGAAAAATGCAATTTGTCCCAGGCTGATATTTACACTGAACCTGATCCAGCTGTCAATCACATTGCCATTGTTTTATTGAACTTCAGTAACAAGACACAAAAATAATATGTGGCAGCCTGTGCCGGTTTTATGAGAACAAAGAACATCAGAGGCAAGATACTATTTACAATAGTGATCTACTCATCTTCCCAAGGATGCTACTGCTCCCAAATTTGTTGCATCTGCTAATGGGTAGCTTGATTTTATGAGGAAATTGCTATTCCTAAGGGCAATATTAAGCACTTGGCACTCAGCTTTATGTTTAAGAAGTTAAATCGTTTCAGAAGGGTTGAGCATTAGCACTGGTACTGAAGCCTCTTTGCTTCCTCCTTCCGATGAGCTGAAATCTTGAAGCCAGGATGAGAAGCCCTTTGTTTTTTCACTACTGTGTAGCACAGAAGTGTTATGGTATAATACAGCAGTAAATTTCTCTGGGAAAAGGAGACACACATACAAAAACTAAACTTTTCTCTAGCAGCTCTTAGTGAGTCAAGGCTGCCCAGTGCCCAGATTTCCAAGAGGAGGAGGAAGCTCTCAGTTCTCCATGTCTTTCATAGGAGTGGAGTACTCTGAACATCAGAGACTCGCTGAGCAGCTGCAGCCAGAGCAGCAACTGAGTCATAAAACACCATTAAGGGTTACAGATAAAACTGCAGGATGAATAAACAAGATAATATTAAAACATAACCACTACTCTAGAATTTAGTCCATGCCTTCATTATTTCATATAAATGTTTCCAGCTTTTTTATTTTCATGCTTATATCTCAGTTCAAAAGTAAAATGTATCAAATCCACTGGCACAGAACAACAGAAAATAATTCCACTTTCTCCTAGAATGTCTCATTCTGTATGACATGCTAAAAGGAATAAATCCATTATACACTATAGAGCAAAGTGTCCAGTCCTGTGCAGCATAAATACCCTATTTGTGAATATTCAGAGCCCTTAAATCATCAGCACAAAAATCTTCAAGCAAATAAGCTACCACAACACTAGAAGCATTCCACTGTAGAAGTATTTTTGGCAGCCACTGGAAGAAGCTTGTCCAATAATCCATATAATAGTTCATTGTAAAATAATTAATGAACAATTATTTTAAACAATGAGAGAATTCCTTTGAAGAGACCAAATAATGTAGAGAAGGAATATAAAAAAATTGTATGCAAGTTCAGTTGCAAACAACTTAATACTCACAAACTAATCTACCTGTATAAAATAAAATAATAAAAAATTACAAAAAAACCAAAGAAACTGAAGACCACTTAAATCAGCTCCATGATGAGCCATGTCATAAACTCTGAGTTTGGGAGCACCATGGTTTTCTCCTGTGAAAATGCCAAAAGTTTTGCCAAATTATTGTGCACTGCTGCCTCAACTGCCCAACCTCGTACTGTGACAGGTGTACGTCAAGCTTCCAGCAAAACTGCCTGAGACACAGCTTCTTCCACTTGCAAGGCACTGCTGGAATCTGAAATACTTCAGTGGAATTAAAATCACTGCTAAGTCATTGTGGATAAGGAAAAGATGACCTCAAGATATTTCCTTGATGACCTACATTGCAAAGGAGATACTGAAGATAGCACCTGTGGTGAACTAGTGAACAAAAATGACTATGTACATCAAATTTTAGGAGTAAATTGGTTTAAAATGGTAAGGAAGAAGGGGAGGTTGTTGGTTTCTGGGTTTGGTTGGGGTTTTTTGTAGTTCTAACAGAGTGGGCCATGTCACCTTCCAATCTGAGCAGTATTCAGCTGACAGTGGGGACGGGCAATTGGTAAAAGGTAACTGAGACAAAGCATCTCAAAGTGGCAAACTTGGTAACCTTAATGAATAGGTGGTGCTAAAATATCACCTCTGTCACTGACCTATTTTTTCATATCACAAACAAAATCATACCTGTTCCCATTTGAAGTTTCCCCATGACAGGCAGGTAGTACAACAATAAACAGGCTGCTTCCAAATCCCCACACTGGATATATCATTTGTTTCTAATCAGATGCTCTCACATGAAAGGATGATGCTGCATATATTAATTGCATATTCCATTAGATCTTCACCTTCATCTACTGCAGCACTGTGGCCCCTACCAGTTCTTTAGTATTCCTGCATTTATAAAGGTAGAATGTTTCTTTACAGTTATTCTCTGACTTGTACATCACTATCATATAGAAGGAACATGAAGAGGGATTGTGGGAGTAGGAGCAGGGCAGAAGGTAAGGAATAGACTCCTATTTATTGCTGGTTAAGGTACCCCCAGCTGTTTTGCCAGGCTCTGATCTGTGCTGCCTCCATGTCAATCCAGGAGCTAATTAACTGCCTCCATGTGATTTCTCACGGGTGTGAGTACTTTACTGATTCATGTGTTGATGAAAAAAAGGCTTGACGGTGCTCTAAACTTTCAGAGCTGAAGAGCTACTAAAAATGAAGTTAAACTCAGGGCAGAAGAAAAAGAGGTTCCCTTTCTTATTCTTTTCAGCTTATTTCCTGAAGGCTTTGCCACAGGAAATGCCTTTGGTTATGCAATGCAGGCCAGGAACCTTGGCATCACAGCTCCAGAGTGGAAATATTACCTGAGACTCAGGGCTGCTGAGTAACCAAACCAGTTACCTGGAAATGCTTGCAGTTTCAAGGAGCAGATTAAGTCATACCCAGTGTTTCTCAGAGATGGGGTTAAAAAAAATAAAAAATAAAAAAGGTAAAAAAAAAAGTATATTTGCGATGCAGAATTTGCCCATTTTTCTGGATTTTACACATCTCAAATGCTGGAGATGCTCTCATTGAGGACTTAGGGAGCTCTACAGCAATCAGGGCTATTGGTACACTTAGTCAGTGGACTGAACCACGCAATGTTTAGAAGCAGCTTTAATTTCCTCTTTCCACACTCCCTTTTTATCCTGTTCATTCTTTTAGTTCTTTTCATAAGCATAAAGGTCATTCTTCAGCACAGTAGAAGACACAGCCAGTGCACAAACTTTTGTCAGATTTTATGTTTGTTAGATATGTAAAGGACATGACACATAGTTGGATGGCAGAGTCTTAAGTTGTTAGTTTAGGAAGGATTGCTTGTCTATACATAGAGAGAGGGAGACAAAATTCTGGCCAAACCCTGTATACTTATTGTACATACAATATTCAGTGGCTTAAAAAGTTATTTGGATGGCTGAAGAACAAAGAATAACTCCTTTCTTTTGTACATTTACTGATCCATACAACCTATTGTAACTGGCCTTTCAAACACTGCTCTGTAACTCAGTATTTCTCACTCACAGCACAGCAAGTTTTTCTCAAGCCAAGGAGTATTAAACTACCAACCTCATGTACTACAACAGTCAAAAACGTAACAACTGTCTAAATTACACTTGGCATACTTCAAATATTAAAGTACCCAATTTGAATGATAGCCTGAAAATCTCAAGGGGTGGAAATTCTTAAATTTAGTCTAAAGAAAGCTGACAATATTCTCTATGCAGGATACTAGTTTTTCAGCATAAAGGAAGGCAAATACATGAGGTATAATAAAATGTTTCTTAATGAAAAAAGACAGAAATTTGTAATTTTCTTTTGTGATGTTCCATTTTAATAATGAACAATGCATTTGACAGAAAAAAAGAGAATGTGTCAGGGGAGAAACACTGTGCAAGTAAATTTTTACAATTACGTAGGTCGTCAGATAACATTGTAAGAGCTTGGTTATTCCTAGAGCATAAGAGACAGAAAATCAAGATCAATTCTGCCTTTGAGCTACTGGGATCCTTCACATGCATGAAATGCTAAATGTGCTCATTATACATCATTATTTCATTACTATCTAAATCATCTGTGTATTAGCTCAGCTAACTGTGCACCCAAGGGAGTGCTGTAGCTTTGGGGGCTTCTGGCATTTCATAGTGGAAATAAAAAAGTGGAGAAAAGCAACAGACTTGTACTCAAATATCTGCAAAGAGAACAAGAAAACAGTGTATGCAAAAGCATTGCCTTTAGTCTGAAAATGCAAATAAACTAATTCCCCTTGTTCATAAAGCAAGTTAGAGATGGGGATTAATTTGCAGCTCCAAACTTCAAGTGACTTTGGCACATCTAAAATTAAGGACAATTCAGAATCAGACATCTGTACAATGAAATAGGAAGAAAATGAGCAACAGAATCTCAACTACTGGAAGAGTGTGTCTACAAAGCAAAGGAAAACAAAGGCAAAATACCCAGTATCTTCGTGGAACTAAATATCCTGTCTAGGAAGGTTGTGTAATTCAAAGGAAAAATAAACACTTTACAAGAATCATGTGTAGCCTTATCTGAGGCAATTTAACACATCTCCTTTACAGCATTTAGAAAGTGAAATTCAAAGGTGCCCAGACAATCTCAGCAGAGAATAGGTCTGAAAGGCATCCTTCCTGTGGAATCCTGCAATGGCCCAAGATAGCTTAGAGAGGTTTAATTTAAACCTCTGTGCATCAGCATTAGTTAATCTGGCCATTAAACTTTAGAGTTATCCACTTCTGAATAGCTCTGCTCTTTAGGTGATGTAATAAATCAAACCATGCCACGTTAATGGAAAGCTAATGATAGCAGGTTAACCCATTTTTTCCACCTGGATTTCACTGCTACTTGTGTCCAATCAGCCTGTCAGCTCTGGCCATTACCTGGGAGATGAATCCAGTCATTTGGACGGTCCATCTCTGCTCTGAGCCTTTGATTAGTTTGCAGTCCCTTCTACAGAGCTTCTCAGTTTTATCACCAGTACAATATACTGAAATCCATCTCTCAATTTACCAAAGGGTAGCATCAAAGCGACTAATCTTGGGTCTCTAGCAAACAATTTGTCACGTTCAGGCTGGCTGGCAAACAATTTCTCAAAATTCCTCCAGTGTCTTAGGCTAAAAGGAAGCTTTTCAAACTGAACCAGTCAACTGTTTCTATGTCCAGGTTAGCAGAGGCAGTGGAATTTTTAAACATATCTGTTTCCATAACTCCTACTGTTTGATTTCCCTGGGAAGAATTTTGGCTGAAAATCACTGAACAGCAAGTTTAGCGAGCCAAAGGCTGGGTGGACATTCCACTGCTGCCCAGGGACAACCCACCACAGGCTTGAAGTTCAAAAACTAAAACAGCAATTCATTTTCCTACACACACACACACACACATATATATATATATATATATATATATATAAACAAAACAAAATAAAATAATAAAAATAATACAATATAAAATACAATGTAAAATAATACAATATAAAATAAAAAAATAAAAATAAAAAATAAAAATAAAAAATAAAAATAAAAAATAAAAAGAAAAAAGAAAAATAAAAATAAAATAAAATAAATAAATTAAAAATAAAATAAAATAAATTTTAAAATAAATTAAAAAATAAAATAAAATAAATAAAATAAATAAAATAAAATAAATAAAATAGAAAAAATAAAATAAAATAAAATAAAATAAAATAAAATAAAATAAAATAGGATTTCAGACCTCTGGAGAAATGAGTTTTAGCTGATATCTGAAGATTTTGTTTCAGGGTGTCAGACTGCACAAATGTGACTTACCTGCACTGTGTGTGGTCTCACTGTTCCACAGGACCTGGGAGGGAGCTTATGGCCTGGCACCAAAATACCATCATGCCCACAGAGCCTCTGCTTCCAGCGAGGAGCCAACACAGTGAACAATCAGTGTTATCCCACAGTTGTCCTCTTGGTAGAAAGGAGGCCTGGGCTGAACCTGAACACTCACATTTGCATTTCACTCTATCTCTATAGTTAATTTCAGCTTCAAGTAAACTAACCTGTTTCTTTTCTAGGCTGCTACAAAAAATGTGTCCTTGCCCTTCTCCACCAGTTTTCTCTCTTACCCAGTAGATGCAATTGCCTGACACCTTTGTGCTGAATTTTGAACTTGAACCATCAAGCATGATAAGAAAATTGATTTTTCTAAGGAGTGTTTTAGAAAGTCACCTTTGAGCCACCCAGAAACATCCAAATTGCAATACTTGATGAGTTAACCAGTCTTTGTTTAAGAAATTATTGATGTGGGTTATCCGGTCAGGAATTTTTCTCCTGATTACAGTGGGAGCTTCAAGGAGTTTGAGTGTTTGACTGTCAGGTTTCAAAATAATATCCTCTAAAAAGTGACAGGCACAATTTAAACCATTTTCTTTTCCAGTCTTTGTTATTTTCAGCTGATAGGATTCATCTTCATTTAATGTCTTACCAATGAGGCTCAACAGTAGGATATATGGCTGGGTAGGTTACAGATTGGTCCTAATGTTCTGCATCACATAGAGCTGTTTATTCAAAGACAGACTCAAGGAAAACCATAACAATTTTTACCATTAATTTTCTAAAAACAAGAATCCTATGAAATTGTTCTTGGCATTTCTCCAAACACAGCCCCTTCCCCAATAAAAAGGTTTGGATTCGCTTTTCCTGGCTATAGATAATTTCATAAAGTTATTTAATTTACACAAGGACAGGAACGTGCCTTAAAATGCGTATGAAGAAAAAAGGAACACTTTTTCTCACCCTAAATACCCACCAAGTGGTCGTGGATCCCTGTGCAGAGGCCACTGGAATCCAGGAGCACCACCCTTGGAGTGTTCTCCTGCTCCTTTCCCTCACTGAGAGGGGAGAGGCAGCAATAGCTGAGGCTTGCTCAGTCTAAGACTGCAAAACAACTTGGCTCCAGACAGCAGTAACAGTATGAAAATGTGGTTTTTTTCTTTTCTTTCAGTGGAAATGAAATGTTTTGGAGCAGATTATGGTGGGTGTCTGGTAATACATTCATCTACAGCAAGAACACAGCAGCAGGAGAGCTGAATGTCTTTACTCTTGCCAGCTCTCCTGAAACGCACCATGTACAGCAAAACCGTTGCCATGTTGGATGATGGAGGAGGAACCCCCCTGAGAACCTGGGGTGTAACACAGCCAAAAACTGTACAGGCCTAGGGTGCACAAAGAATGGTGTGGGTGGGGAAAGCCTGACAACACTTCCCTGGACAGATGGTTCTGAAAAACACTCACATGGATTGACACAGCTCAGCCAGCACAGCAGGGGCAGCGTGGCATCTTCATGGCTGGTATTTAATCTTTGTTTCCTTGGTTTATTTCCAGCAGTCCCACCATCCCCTCTGGTTTTAGCTCTGAATGTCAGAGGGGACACGATGCAGGGAATGACTCAAGAGTCTATTGTCTCACTCTTGGTTATTCAGATTTCTTTGAGCCACTCTCTCAGCAGAAAGTGTAGCTCTAACCTTAATTCAGAGAAGGCAGAATCACAGTCAGAAATAAAAATGACTCCTGAATATTTCCTCATCAAATGAGAGGAACTGTAAAGATGTGAGGCTGACCCAAGCCCCTACTCAGCTGTAACAAACACACCAGAAGTAATTCTATTCTTTTGCATCCTCCATGAGCTGGGGAGCAGCTGTATTTTACCAGCATTCTGGCCTCAACATCTGTCACCCATAAATACATAACAGCACCTACATTTATAATCATAAAGTAAAACCTGGCATGCTTTTAATTGCCTTGTTTTCAGTTGTTTATATTTCCTAACTTGATCTGTTTGCAGTAACATTCATTTGCACAAGCCTGCCCCTCAGGGAATTTGTCAGAAAAATTACCTCCCTAGTAAGATTTTCAGACACTGGAATCTGAAAGGACTGCAGGGAATAAAGATAACTGAAATGTGGACCCTTAATAGTTGGCTTTGTAAAGTGGGAAGAACAAGGATGAAGAGAATAGCAGAGACCTGTTAGGATGAGATGTGGAACTGAGAGGAAACTGGAGGTTTTGAGTTAAACATCAGAGTTAAGAAAAAGGAGATACAAACTGATGGATGAAAACAATTTTGACAAAAGGAGGTAGAAGAAGGGTATGAGAGAGACTTTGTGGATGAGAATACAAAGAAAAAGTCCTGGCAAAAGATCTGTCCGTCACTCTAGAAACTACCTGTGAAAGCCACTGCTGTAATTTCTCAGATTTTTTTTGAAAAGGTGATAAAAATTGGCTTGTTGTGCCAATGCATAACTGCACATTATAGTCTTCAAATTTGTCTTGCCTTATTAAATGCACAGGACAAACCTGCTTTGGGTTTCTGTCAGGAGGTTGTTATAAAAATAAGAACAGATTTTATTGGGTCAGATGAAAAATGTAATTTGGTGTCCTGTCTCAGCATAGAGAACGTTTTATAAGTGTGGGTAAAGTATAAAACCAGCCAATACTGATAATACTTCTGCAAGTAAAATGTCCCAACTTCCTGAGCTACAGTTTGCATCTGCATCATTGTGTTTAATAGCCCTTGATGGGTCTGCGATTTTCTCTAATTGCTAAATGTTCTTTTTATACTTTGGATATATATAAAATCTTGAGTTACACACTTGAATTATGCATGGCATGTAAAACACGGCATTTTGGTTTAAATTTGCTTTATAAGAGTTTCAGTGGTTGCCCATTGGCTCTTCTGTTACAAGAGGTGATGAATAATCAGTCCTTATTTGCATTCATTTTGAGACCTTTACTGTGTGCCTGGTTCAGTTGTTTCTTTTCCGTGCTTTACTTCATTTAACTTTTCCACACAGGGAATTCATTCCAATCTTTCTGTCATCACATTATTCTTCTCCATCTCTTTTCCAGGTCTTAAATATTCTTGCCAAACTGAAGAGGGAGGACACCTTCTACAACTTTGCCTGCCCTTTGGAATTAGGTGGGCACAACTGCAAGATAATCCATAATTGCCCAAGATGCCTCTGAATAATGTAGTGACAAATACAGCATTTCTGATGTTGTGTATGGGTATCATTTCAGAATCAGCAACACTTAAATTTATCTGCCATTTTTTGCACAGTGACTCATGGCAGCAACATCCAGTTTAGCTGTTACTGAGTGTTATGTTATAATTTCTGAACTTCATCACCTTGTTCTTTGTTCCCTAAACATGTAGAACAAAGATGCCTGTAATGATTTTCACTCCATCTGAAATCTTCCTCATGTGTCCCTAGACATCACTCTATATATAGGAGCAATAACTCTTTTGACTTTACTTGATTTAAAGCTCATACTAAGAAATCTTATAAGCTTTGGAGAAATCTGCACATGGTACAGTCATTCCAAACCACACCTTTTGGCTGATTTGAAAAATCCTAATCTATTTGTAAATACGATTTCCTTCCACAAACCTATTTGACTCCTTTCCATTACTACTAATTTTGTCACTTATTACACCTTTTTAATGCAGAAGACATCCTTAATGATTACATATAGGGTCCTTTTTAATTGTTTGTTTTTTTTTCAAAAGCTGGACAGCGTGGAATAAAAAAGATGAAGATTGCAGACAAAGAGAATGGTCTCATGCCCAAGGAAGATGAGCACTAGTCTGAGGAACTGAGATCTTTTTCTGAGAGTTTGTACACAAAGTTGGTGGACATGATTTGTTCAATTTATTCAAACAGTTCAGAAACTGCACAATTCACCTGAAGAGTTTTGCTCTCATGGCAACAGTTCAATCCTCAACTTCTGAGCCCATTGGTCGGTACTTGCAGGTACATGAAAGATGATGGGAGACGAGTTCCACGTGTACAAATTGCTATATAATGCTAAATACTTTCTTTCAACAGACAGAAGAAAGGTGATAAATGTCTCAAGAAGAACACCCACAGTAAGTTCTGCCCTTAATCTCTCTGTGCTTATATTCTCAGCTCAAAAACCAGATAACACTAACACCATTCATCTCAAAGCTGGCTGATGCAAGTTCATTAATGCTTTTGAAGCCATCAAATACCTTAGTGAAAAATATGATAAATACCATTTAAGAGCTCATGAGAAAATTAGTAATTCTGACTTGGGAGCTGGGATTGTGCAGCAGGCAATAAATAGCACATGAGGCACAAACTGAACTTCAAGGACAACAAACCATAACAGCAAAAACTTCATCTTCTGTTTTGCTCACTAAATGAAATAAGTCTGTAAAAGAGTAACAAAACACTATGGAATTTAGAAGTTCCAAAGAAAAGATATACAAAACTAGTTCAGATACAGGAACTTTTGAAGGCTGGACTAAAATAAAAGACAGCAGTGATGTCCCCACAACATAATTTGGCATAAACATAAAGCGCAAAATGCACACCCCTCCTTCTAATTGGATTGGTCATTTTACAAGTGCAGACAGATGAATGTAGTCTCATGCTAATTATTTCAGGACAAATATTGGAGTCTGACTCATTAATCAGATGAAACTTTCACTGGATCTAAGCTGGCTCTTTGCTTCTAAGGCCTGCAGTATGCAGCCCATCCAGTGTTAGCTTTCTTTTGTCTCAGATTTCCCAACGACATGGAGATGCAGTTTATACAGCAGAGAACTGGACACAATTTGTATCAGTTCAAGAGTTTTGAGTAGATAATTCTTTGCTCCGATCCCTAGATATTATTAAACTTCTTCTTGTTGCATTTGCAACCCTCGGCTGGCCACATTCACCTTTGGTTTGGCTGCCATGGAACAAATGGATGAGGCAGCCAGACTGCCCACTGGAATTTTGCTCACTGTGATAAGTCCCAAACTTGGTTGTGCTTTTTAGGAGGCTTTTCACAAAGGGCAGGGAGTGCTGCACACATCTGCCCATGCACAACACTCCTGTTGTTCCTGCAGCAGGTGCTTCACGTACTTCCTTTCATACCTGACTAGATTTGCTGGCTGGTGAGCACTTAGAATGAGGACTCTGCCTTTACCCCATCATTTTTGTCAAGCCCTGTGGCTGTTGTAATAAAAGGAAAAATGTGTGTTGAACAGAAGCACCCAGCCAAGCAGAAGAAAACAGGTGGTTTCAAGCGTTTGCAAGAAAAACAGGGAGGATAAAATTTATTAAAAAAAAAAGCAAAACCTTGACAAGAGATGCCACAATCATCTCACTATCATTCCACAGCTCAATGGAGACCTGTATTTTATTTTTAGTTCTACAGGAGCAGTTTGAACCTCTATGCAAGAGAGCATCACTGCAGCATTTTCAAACTTGTCTGTTATGAGAATTTCACTTGCCCATGCATAGACATAATATGCAGGAGAATAAATGAACCTTCTCACTTCTGACTATAGAATTTCATCTGCAAGAGCAGATATCCAGCAAGAAAGATAAAAAGAATAACTACTTAAATAATTGCTACAAAAAGGCAGCACCTTCAACAAGTGGAATTGAGACTTTCTGAACAGGAGCTGAACACAATGTGGTGTTTGTGAACACTATCAGGGGATCAGTCAACCAAAAATGAACTCTTCAAAGAGCTCCAGCTCTCACCAGAGCACAAACAACATGATAGAGAGAATAACTGTATAAACCCCTTCTAAATTAAAGCTGAGCATTGCATCACCCAACTAAAAACTTAGTGAGAATTCAAAATCTGCCAGTAAATTTTCAAGACAAAGTACTGATCCCACAGGTAACTTACAGACCACTCTGAAATATTGTTTTGAAATATCTAAGAGACACATTTCAGGGTCTTTGTTCACCACCAGTTGTGCCCTGTGATCTCAAAAAGTCCCTCCAGTGCATTTAGTGAGGTAATAGATCAAGGGCAATGCAAATACTGAGCACTGCAATCCTGGTGGAAGACAGATCTCTACTGCCTGATGCACCAGTGGGACACAGCTCAGATGTACTAATGTTATTTCACAGTGTGGGCAGCATCCCTGACTCCAAACAATATTGCTACATATTTCATCCACACACCACATTTTAATTTCTTTTTTAAAAAAAAGTGAAAGAAGTAAATTTTCTTTAATGCAGTCACCCAAATTTAAGACCCAGAGAGAGATGCCTAAAATGGAAATCAGCAAATCAGCAGACAACATCAATTGTTTAAAGTGCCTCCTGAACACTTTGTGGAGGTCAAATAATTCCTTATAGCCAACTGTCAACCCAACACACTCACTGTTACTCAACCTGATGTTCCAAACTTTCCCATGGCTCCAAGTAAGTGCAACAAGGGTATAATAAGAGAACCTTAAGAGTGAAGAATCTGTTCATAAAGGCTCCACATAAAAGCCTCTCCTAAAATTCTCTTCAAAGCAGTCCTGCTCTCCTTAATCAAACACAGCATTTCCAAACAGCTGAGATTAAATCAAGGTGCATTATATGAGAACAGGGACAAATGGAGAATGATCCCTACCACCAGATGAACATAACAGAGAGGGCACACAGCACAACCCAAGTTTTTCACTTCTATGCCTCACTTGTAACCATTTTTTTCAATTTACCAGAAGAGATTATATACACACATGCAAGGAAAGAGGGAAAAAATTATTTCATTTAGCAGATTCCATTGATTGTTTTGAGCTTACATCACAATTTTTAGACTAGGCTTTAAAAAAAAAAATCATTCAGCAGGGTCAACCAAGAACCCTTTGCATCCTGCTCACTGTCATTGTTTCCAGTCATTTAAAAGGAAAAGAAAATATCCAATGCCTGACAATCTAATTTTCTATTCAAACTGAATGGTGGTATTGAGCAGCACTGCCATTCCTGTCAATCACCTTTTCTAACCTGAAGAAAAGGAAAAGTTACTGACTGACACCAGGAAAATTTCTTACATTCTACCCTCACAATCAAAAGGGCTTTGGGAGTTGAAACTATCAAATTAGTGTCAAATTGAGGCATTTCTGAGAAGTAGGCAAAAGGGGAAAAAAAGCAACCAACCAAAGCACTCAAGATTACCTGCCTTCATTTTAGATGTGGCCCACGGCAAACTTCTAATCACAGGCATTGCCTGTCAGCTTCAAGGACACCTTATGTCCAAGTCCACCTTTTTCTTTAATGAATAATCTTGCCTCACTTGAGCTTAAAAAGGCAGGGATTTAAATATCAAACAAAAATATACAGTTTTAGCTTCTTATTTTCTGAAATAAATATTTCTTTCCTGACAAAGGAAGATGAGTTGGGAGTTCCTTCATAGGCACTTGCCTACCTATCATTCCCCTTTTCAGTAACTGAGGTTGGGAATCTCCTGGGAAAGTGATGAACCAATTCGTTCAACCAAATAAATGCAGCCAATAAAAGACAAATATGGTATTTTTTATTTTATACATAAATGTGCTGTATATAAAACTATAAACTCAAATTGATAAAATAATTTAATCCAGTCATCCTGAAATAACATGTGCTCCATCCCACACATGTTCTGCCCATTTGTAAGTTTACTATTTATTATTTTAAAGTGTCAGCTTGTCTTATCAATGCTGATTGTCAGAACCAACACTGACATTTTTGCAGCACCTTCTCACTCATCCCTTGGGCCCATTTGGCGAAGTTTAAGTGACTCAAACCAAGACCAAACCCTGCAGTCCTTGGCAGCTGCTTTGCTGCTCAGTGGATGAAAGGCCTGGCTGCAGGAAGAGCCCTGACACATCCAGTGCTTTGGGCAACTGGGCTGAGCTGCAGCTGCAGAGCTGATGGGAGCACTCGGGCTCTTAGCACAGCACTGCACTGCTTTGTGCAGAAATTCCCAGTGCCTACTGAGTGTCCTATGGCACACAAGACTCCTCTAAAAAGAGTTCCTTTCATTCTGCCAAAAGAGAACAGTGTGCATTTGAGGCACTCCATTAGAGGGATATTTCTATTCAAATAACCTTCATGTCTGTCCCCTGACCTTGGCCCTCCAAGGCTTGTGGTGTGGAAGGGCATTGTGTGTCCTTACTCCATAGCTGTCCCCACAATAACTCCTCAGTTCAGCCAAGGGACTGAAAATTAACATTTGTTCCTCTATGTGAAAGGTATCCCAAGTGGAGAATGAAGTCAGTGGTATTATTTGTCTTTTATTGCCTCATATGGTTTACACTTAACATTATTTCTTGGTGCCCATTTCAGTGATTGATTCAATTAGGACCATGTGCTGTGGAGCACTATTTCTGACAAGCATTTTCCTGGATGAACTCAGGAACATCTACCAAGAAATTTCCTCTGTGAGAAGAAACAGGAAAGCAATGATCACACACACACTCACAAAGCCAGGAATTTTAAAGCTTACTGAATCAGTTATGCTACCTTTAAATACATATTCATGAAAACATCTGCAGGTGCTGTCAAAGCCTCATGGAAATTCAGAATGTGTTTTTTGACTGATCATAACGCACAGAGATTTGAAGATGTTGAGATACGTAAGAAGATAAACACAATGAAGTGAAAAGAAAATGGCAAATCCCTTTCTGGGCCACAGTGAGTGAGGCTGCCAAATTCCACTGCTTCTTTGACAACCCTTTTCCTGACCCTTCCACAAAGGATACACCTGAGGAATAGCCACTAAATGGTCTACCTAGACACACTGTGGCTTTTGTTTTTGTGAGGCTGGAATTTTATTTTTATCAATAGAGCGCCTATCACATGAGTAAATGTTTGTGTTATTGACCCCAAGAAAAATATGTGACTATTTTGTTTTTTGTTTCCAAAAGATAATACTGAAGATGAGAGAGTCACCATCTAAGATAAGTTACATCTTTCACCTATTCCTGCAACTGCAATCCACTGGAAAGCATACACTGCTTTTAAGTGCCAGTAGAATAGGAGAATTAAACAGATAGCATGACCTTCTCAAATCGACTAATACAGTTAAAAGACATTCAAATATTAATGCAATAAATAATATACAAGAACTGAGGTGGAAATGTGTGCTTTCTCACTGCACTGCCTATCCTACTTAGAATATTTAGGTTCCAGTGGTGTGTGTTTCCTAACAGGTCAGACATGACCCTGATTTACCCAATACTGCTAAGTTTGGAAAAGTCTGAGTGCATGGTATAAAAAAGGCCAGTTAAACCTTGTCACACAGGATCTGTCTGTTGTCTGTAGCTGGAGCAAGCTCCCTGTCCTGAGTACAGTGACACGACCAGACAGACAGATCAAGTGTTGGAACACAATCGATACTTACAACTCAGGTAAAGCAGGTGCTCTTCCTCACTAACTGCACTGCCAAGGGAAGGTTCAGATCCCTTCATACACCTCAGAAGAACACACTGTTTGAAACCACTTTTCCAGTAAGGCATTTCCTCATATGAAACAGCAAATGTTCAGATTTTACACAAACTGCTCATCTCTGTGCACAAACTAAAGTCTAACAAGATCTCTACAAATGAAAACCAATGTTACAGATCAAGCTGTTTGCTCCACAGGGATGGCCTGGCCACATAGACCACCACAGAGATGTGGCAGGACTTCCCCTATGCAGAAAGAAGAGAAGAAGGCAGCAGAACACCCCACTATTACAACATCCATATAGCTGCAGTCAGGAGGGAGCAACAACACTGCCTGCAGTGAACTCTCTTTGCCCAGTCTCATCAAGGCAGTGGGAAGCCCTCACTTCTTACCCTTCTTAGGCTGCCCTCCTTCTACTCTGGCATCCAGTTAGAGAGAAGGGTGTTCTGAGTGGCACTTAAACAGTGACCTGGGGAAATGCAAGCAGCCTCTGTCTTAATACCTGTTCTTGCCCAGAAAGGCATTCATCAACCCTTCACTCCAACTCATCCCTGGCACCCCCTTCAGCAGGAGTGGGCAAAATCTTGTAATTTCTTGACGTCATCTCTCCCTCAGTATCAAAGCTTGGGAATTTGAGAAAAATTCAGCAAAGGAACAAGAAACAAGTCATTTCTAAATCCCAAATACTCTCACATAGAGTCTCTCCTCCCCTAAATTCAGAACCAGAGCTGTACAAGTCACTGCACTTACCCATAGTTAAATGGCTACATGTACAGGCGAAACACCAGCCCTGCATTACCTGCTCTGAATAGTCTAAAACAATTTAAATGCAGCATTTCTTTTAGGAAGAGCAAAGAAATATAGGGTTTCCATGCTCTTAAAAGTATGGAAAATTGCCTAAAGCAAATACGTTCACTCTCCCTCCCCTTTAAAATCTATCAGACAGCATAATATTCCCTCTGCAGCTTAAAGTTTCACCTACAGGGAACTTCCTTCACAGCATCATAAATTGCATTTATCAGTGTGATTTCTGACCTACAAGGCAGATCAAAATTACATGTTTCCAAAGCTCAGATTAATTAAGCACCTACCAGGCCCAAAAGGTTCATTCTCAGGCACAGGTAGTTGTAACAAAACCCTGGGAACAAGCCATGCAGGTCAGGGGACAACGATTTGTTATGGCAGTCTAAGATAAGCATCACTAAAAACAAGTTCCTAGGCCAGAGGAAAACTGTGGTGGAGAAAAATAAGAGGAAAGGTGCAACAAAAGCTCACATTTCACTTCATTCCCTGCCCTCAGCACTACTACAACCTCAAGTTCTGGGCACTGCTTGGCTACATCACTCACCAACAGCACTTGTTAATACCTGGGATTTCACATGGCATTATGTTTTATAAACCTCCTTCCTGGAAGGCAATGCACAGAATAGAGGACCTTCACCTGTCATCTGCCCCACTGCTGTTTGCCTTGAGATTATCTGAGCTGATGATCACCGAGTACCAGGTGCAGTGCTGAACCAGGGGAGGAACTCAGCAGTGCACAGCCCAGAAGGCAAACTGGAGTCAGCAACTCAGTCCTTTAAAATATGAGTGGTTTTAAGTCTAATTACCACAGTTCAGTGGCTTAAATAAAGTGATCCGATAGGTTCAAACCTGTTTTCTAGATACCAACCTTCCAGTGAAAATCTTTAATCTTCTTTATAGTGCAGTTTGTCTTCCATCTCCCTGCAAGGCTTGTAGTTTACAGAACCAATTTCTCTGCTAGGATCCCATAATAGGAGGGGAAAGACAGCACAGCAGGCAGAGATTTAGGCTGCTCTGGGAGGTAATGGTGCAGATCTTTGTCATTAACTCAGGTGCAGGATAACACAGAGACATTGGAGCTCACATCTAAACCACAAGCCATGATTTAGACAACTGTGTTTTTCACACAGGTTGCCACACTATATGATATATTATTGAAGAAATGTTACATTTGTAATATAAATTAGAGAAAATAGAATGCTGGAAATCAAGGCTGATTCTAATTTCTGAATGCCCTTAAGCTGAAAAGACAAGGAGCATGAAAATTTAAATTATTAAATTCACTTTTGTTAACTCTTGGAGCATGCTTCTGTCAACTCAATGCATTTCTTATCGATATTCCAGGGAAAAAAATAATTACTAATTGCTCTTATTACTTTCTGCACTTTTCTACCTTTCAGTCTTGCACTGAACCTGTAATACCTGGGTAATTCATGTCTGAAGTGAACTCTTGGTGTCAGAACATCTGCCCTGTCTTCCTCTACACACACACACACTGAGCTGATGTAAGCTGCTTCTCCTCCTCCTTACACTAACTTTACACTGATGGAAGTCCAGTAGAGTCACTGTAGTTATTCCTGGTTTATATGAAAACAGGTATGAGCAGGAGGGATTTTTATTGTTTTCTCCATATGTTGGGTATGCTCTATCGGTTACTTATTTATTCCATCAAAACACTTTGCATATTTTGGATGATGACCTGCCAGGAGTCTGAAATCTGCCAGCTCAACAAAAAAGTCTCTGCCCTCTCACCTCCATGCAGGAGACAGAGAAATAAAGTTTTATGACAAGTAAAATGCTGAGCAACGTGGCCTGAGCTGGAACCCAGCGTTGTGCACAGCAAAAGGAACTCAGGTGATTTTGAAAAGTCTGAAGTTAAGCAGCTCCAATTCATCTCCTGGTGGACATTGGGCCTTTTCTGGCATTCTGCACTCAGCTGTGATAACGTGGCCAGGCAGTGCCAATGCCCTGAAGGGATGGGAAGCGTAAAAACTCACAGTACTCTCACAGGTACTCTCACAGGGCTTTGTTCTGCTCACTGCCATTCGGACCGAACCCAAGAACTTCACAGCTCTACACTTTGTCTCACCTACCTCTATAAAATATCTCGTGTTTCTTCAAATAACCCTCACAAGGCAAAGACACAGCTATTAGAAACAGAGATGGATGAATGAGGATGCAAATATAAGAAAGCATCAGCCATTCTGAGTTCATGTCCATCAATGAGATTAAAGAAAACAGCACTAATTCCAGTTCCTAAAATTTTATCAGATCTGAAAGTAATTCTGTTTAAGACTCTTCAGTGGGTTTTGTAGCAGATTTTACGAAGCATAGTGCTACAAAAATTTACATTGGACCTCAGGGTAGCTCATCATCAGATTCAAGGATCTTTTATTTGCCTGATTTAATTATATTACTTAAAACACCTCTTGTGTGATAGGAAGATTATCACTCCATCTCCCTTTAATGACAAAAAACAAGTTATTGAAAAAGGAATGGAAAAGGATAGCTCTTCAATCAAAATAAACTTATAATAACTCATCTGCTATATATAAAAGAATTCTAACTTTGGATATAATAAAAATAAACTGCAACACATACACATTAATAGTACTATCAACCGCCACTGAGGAACAAGTATGAACATCACAGCCATAAACAGGATGGTTTCACACTCTGCCTCAGACCTTGTGCTCATTCATATTCATCTTTTAGTAGAAATAAATCTTTTGCTTTATTGACAGTTGCTCAATTCTTCTTTTAGTCAAAGTTACACATATTGGAAAATAAATAAAACTCATATTGGAAAATGGGCTTAAATATCACAGTGCCTTCACAGGCAGGGTTCAGTGTGAGACACATCAAATTTCCTCTCTGCATCTGTTCAGCTCTAGAACAATGTTCTGTACCCAATCCTATTTCTTCTGCTGTTTGCAAAGCAGCCTTTGAACTCCTTGGGCTGAGGTGCTTTCCTAACTGAAGCACAGAAAAGCCAATATGTCTCAACATGCATGAATTGATACTTGTACTCAATAAACAAACTGTACCTAGAACTCAGAATCTGAGAAAAATAAAATGAAAAACAAAGTAAGTCTAGAATGCAGTAAGTTTATAAATTCCTGTATGTCCACTTCAATACATAATACATTCAGGAACCCTCTAAGTACATATAAACACCTGTGTGCATAAACATGCTCTGTGTGCAGAACACAAGCCTCTTCCTTGCCCTCTCCCATGCCAAAACATCCCATGGCATCACATGCCAGGATATGGAATACACAAACACAAAGCCCAGGCAAAGCCCTCCCCTCTCCGTATATGGAACGGCCCAATTTTTGTCCTCCTGAATGAATCTCAAAGTGATGTGTCTCCTGACAAGCAGAAGTGATTTTTATGACAGGTCTGTGAAATAAAAACCTGAGATTTTTATCAGCTTCACTGGCACAGGACCCTTGAAAACTCCTGAATCCCATCAGTGGTCATGTTATACATTAATAATGATAAAAGAGGTTTAATATTGGAGAGATGGAAACATCCACAAGCAAATATCAGTCAAAAGGACTTGGATCCATCACATATGGCTTGCACTTCTTGAGCAAAGAACTTGCCTTTTTCTTGACTTCCCATCTTTCAAAGCATTTGTTTACTCAGGTTTGAAATACACCGTACATGCACATGTTTGTCTAAATAATTCAACAGAACTACTTAACTGAATAATCACAATTCATATTCATTACCTATTTTACTCAATCCTTTAAACCTATAACATCTACCATTTTAAAGAGCAGATATTATATAGGAATATACTGAATTGACTTCAAACTAGCTGTTAGAAGGCTTCAGTACATAGTTGGAAGTTGAATCAGTTTGGGAATGTAGGATGAAAATAAAGTATTAATGGTATCAGTAATTTATGGGATAAATCTGTCTCCAGTTATTTTTTTAATATTTTTCAGAAGGGCAACTAAAGAGTTAATTTCTTACATTCCTGAAAAAAATTAAAACAAAAAACAAAATGCATCAAACTAATGTGATTGAACTCCATTAAGATACAGGACACGTGGATTGGTGCCATTTCTGAAGCTGAAGATTTCTGCTCAATATGTATTTGCTCTTTCTCCCCCTTTCACCTTGTGATCAGAAATCACTTCTCTCTGAACGCTTTGGGGACTAAGAAAATCAGTCCACAAGACCAGTGGATTGATTTACATCCTCTTCCTTGGATGTTGGCTCCATTAATTGGTACAGTACTGGATAATAACAATCCACTAATAACTCTGAATGTGGTTTTAATGGAAATGGAAATGTGGGAAGCACTGCACTACTAAATAGAAATGGAACAAGATTTATGCAGCAACAATAAATATTAAAAGGAAAACAGAATTGAAAACCCAGCGGTGAACCCGATGACTCGGTATCAATTTCTCCTTTTTTTTTTTAATGAGGTCAGTTTTCACATGCCATTTGAGGGACGTGCATGTTCCTGTGGATGCCATCCACACACCAAACAACTTCCCCACCTGTTCTCCCCAGTTTAGAGTCAATTCTGACTGCAAACTTCAAAAATAGCTGGAGGGTTTTATTTCTGTTTTTCCCTATTTTTTTTCACTCATTTTATTGGAATATGATCAGAACAATCATCAACCCTTTAACCTGTTGTTACGAAACTAATGGCAGCATTTCCTCACGTTTCTCTGTCAGGTGGCTACGGATTTGAAAAATTAATTAGCCTGTATTGTTTATTCAACTACCTAGAATGTATGGGAGGCTGTTCTAACCAGTCTAGTGTGGGCATAGATTCATCATCCTGAGGGGAAGCAGTCACCTAACTTAATCATGTGCACTGAGATCTAGCCAGATATTTAATTTCAGATCCTCATACTTTTTTTTTTTTAATCCATATGGAATAATAGTCACTAATGTATATAAAGGCAGCTGGAGATATGTTTAAAGAAATTTAAATTAGCACTACTAGAACGCAATATTAGGCACACAGAACCCAGGGTTACTGTACCAGCAACTTGATTTATTTTGAGCAATAGTTTCCTCAGGGGTCTATTTTTATCACTTTGACTACCAGGTAAGTGAAGTGCTGCCCACTTGATCCCACCTCCACTGCAAGAATTTAAATTCAATTGTTTTAGATGTAATATTTTTCTTCATTTCATCACTGCATTTAACTTTCTAAGAAATTTAATCCTGTAAAAGTAAGAAATGAGGATAACTTGGCTCTAGAGAGACCTTTGTAATGCATCTATGTCCTTTTGTACACAGAGCCTTTAAGTCAGTTTATGTGTGCCCATAAATTAAGCTTCAGAATTCTTATTTCCTGCCTGCCTCCAGATTCTATTGAAGCACCTCAACAAGTCTATTCTTTACATAGAAACACATCAGAAAACTACCAATCAGGAATAAACTGATGGAGAAATGAGGCAGAAGTACCATCATAAAGGTCATGAAAACAAGTCAATGGGAAATCGGAAAATCGGGCCACATTTGCAGGTTTAGTTTTCCAGCTGGCATTTGTAAGCACAGCTCTGGGCAAGTGCAACCCCAGCTGAGGTGTTACCTCCCCTGAACTGACAATTTAACCCTACTCTCTACTGAATAATTGTGTAAGAGATGTAAATGAAATCTGTGTCATGCTATCAAGTACTAGACCATCTCGTAGGCATAATTTGAAGTGTCTTGATTTTTAACACACTGCAGTCTTCTCTCAGTACTGAAAATGTGAAAAATGAGCCACTGGAGAAAAAGGATTAATATTGCCATGAGGAAAAAATGAATTAACCTGAAGGCCAACACAGAGTCAGAACCTAATTTGAAAATTACTGCACTAGTCATTCTAAAAAAAATACTGTACTTCAAGTAAGTGTTTATATATTGGAATACTGGTATGGCTGCTGGGTAGAATCTGAGCAATGATCCACATAGTCCTGGATTTTGTGTCCCATTGTGGTATTTAGGGTGAAGGGATAAGACAAGACATACATCACAATTACAGAAAGATCTAACAACACACAGAACTTCAACATAATTATTACTTTGAGTAGTTGCTAAGCTTTAATCCAACAAATATAACTGTAAAATGCTGCACCCCATCTATCCTTTCTCAAGTTTTACATATTTTAGACTTAGAGATACCTTGTGTCAAAGAACTCCATCAATTAATTCTGAATGCAATAGCTTGGTAATCACCTTGTCACAAAAAAAATGCATAAAGTCAAAATTAACTTAAGTACAGCAATTGCAAACATCACTGTGAAGGTGTGAGCTACTTCCTGAATGCAAATCAATGCTGAAATATAATGTGGATGGGCTGCACTTGATGCTGTTATACTAAACAGAATACAGAGTTTGCAGATCGACCAAGATATTGAATAAATTGTAAGATTTTTCCAATATGTTACTGCAGAAAGGGTAATTCAAGTACACTATTTACAGGGAAATCAATAATAAACCATTCATTTGAGAAAAATCTTTTCCATCAAAATGAGAAATGTATGACTCGAAATAATTTTTAAAAGTTTCTTATTTCTTTCATTATCCTCCTTCTCTATTTTTCAGTCCTGGGAATGCCAATTCTAGATGACAGAAAATGAAATTTCTGTATTGAAAAGGAGAAAAAAGACGTGTTCTCCTTCCCTGTATTTGTGTAATTACGTTGTATTTTTATCCTGAAAGTCAGTATATTGTTCCAATGTAATTGCTTGTGTGTCTGTATGTTTGTTTACATTTATTAGAGTCTATGATAGAAATGCATTAGGTGAAGTAATAATAGCACAAAAACAGAAAAAGCAGCTCCAACAATCATGATTCTCTGCAACAATGAACTTCAGAGGGTTGAAGGAAGCGACTCTCCCACCTTCTGAGCATTAGGAGGACACATATGGAGAACTGTCCCAGTTTGGGTCCCCCAGTCCAAGGCAGATGCTGAGAAACTGAGTTCAAGCAGAGGGCAAATAAGATGCTCCCCTGAGGGACTCAGGTTCACTGTGAGCCCACAGAAAAGAGGCACCTGCAGATGAGCAGCTAAAGGTGCAATGGGGAAGGGAAGCTACTACTGGAGAAAAAAATCACAATGAGGATGTCTGAGCACTTGGACACACTGTCCACACCTGGACAACACGAGGCACCTTAAAGGGTGGGCCACAGGTAAACAGGTCACCAAGTTAAAAAAATAGGAAAACAAGACATGAAGTTAATGAAAGAGAAACCTGCCATGGACAAAACCCCAACACCACTGCCAGAGTGTTACACTGTGCGAGTGACCCCCTTTGTCCACACTGGACATGAAGAACAGACCCCTCTGACATCCTGGGCTCTGCTGCTCTGCATGGAAATAACACCTTACTAACAGTAAAGAGCAAAAACATTCCTAATATTTGCTACAGGCACTTGGTTGATTCTGGTTCCTCAGCCCCGAGGACTGGCTGCAAAATCTGGATGAAACAGGCTCACAATACCCTGTGAGATACTTAGGAAATACTGTCCAAAATTAACAGATGGTCAAGCCAAAGAATAGAGATTAAATACTGTTAAACTGATCATAATATGAAGTAGAGCTGAGCAAGATATTTTACCAGAAGAGATGCAAACCCAGATGGCAATCTTTCTTAAAAAACAAATTTATGTTCAAACACATCAAATCAGGTGGCAGAACACAAACTTTCGAATTAAAAAAAATCATTTAAGATTAAAAAATCTCAAAAGATTAACTGTTCAATCTGACAATTTCTCCCATGATGATTTTTTTTGTTTTTGTGAAGAAAATAAAGGAAGTATAACTGTCAGGGCTAAGGAAAAAAAAATTCTCCATGAGAAAGCAGCATATTAGCAACATATTAGTTCTTACCAAACAGTCTTACTTATTCTCAGAATTGCACTATGAAGACAATAAGCACCATCTCTTGGTACATTATGATCTAATTTAAAATATTGTGGCTCACTTAATGAAGGGTTCTACAGATCTGAAGAAGTACAGTGAAGACAGAATAAGATGCAAGTTTAAAGAAAATAAATCAAGAAAACCTCTTCTGATTCAGACACAAATCAGAGAGCTTTTTAAGGATAAAGGCTATAAGTACATATTTTTAAAAATTTTTTTAAAAATTAAGATGCAACTGAAGTGTTTCTTGTCTTTTGAAGCAAAGATGTGATCACAGCCTTTCCAGCCTGCCTTTCAAGTTTTTGGATTTACCAACACCCCTGGGTTCACATGCAGATGCATTATATCCTCCTGCCAGCCACTGCCTTCCTGCACTGCTCAGGATTCCTCCTGACCCGGGGCTGAGCTGGGGGTCCACTCACTTAAAGCCACACCTTGATTGGCACCTGAGCTGCTGCACGAGCCACCTCTCCCCTCCCCGTCCACTGCCCACGTGCTGGTTACAGATGGGCTTTAGCCCTGAATAACCAAGAGTTTGCTGTTCCATCACCCACAGTTACAGCAGCAACTCCATTAAAAAATAACAGACTTAGGGATACAAACATGTCTAGGCAGGTTACATTAAAATGAACCACTGGATTCTTACCCATTTTTTACAACTGTATTAAAATTAAAGGCAGTAAAATTTATGGCTTGCTCACAAAAACTTTTATGCATCAGTTAAGAGGAACAGTTTTCTTGTTTATGTGTTTATTAATAAATAAATTTTAAAATTCTGAGTTTAATTCCCAATTTGATGCAGGTAACACTCCCTTGAAAGAAATTCTGTAATTTAACCTGTGAAACTTGAATTTTATGGTACATCTTCTGATTATAGAGGACATAAACATGACAAAATGTCATTGGGTGGAACTATAACTCCATCTCAAAAAATCATTTCATTATCTTAGGGTTAGAATCAATGACATTTTAATTGTACATTTTAATTCAGGTTGATTCATGCAGAAATCTATTGGGTTTTGTATTCCATGCTTTGGTCATGCTGTTTCCTTCATGCTCCCCTCAGGGAATACAGATTCACATTGGAACATACCATGATTTCAGGGCTGCTATGGTTAAAACCATTACAGATATTGGAATCATTTTACTCTTATATTGCTGATCCTTGTAGACATTTGATCATCTTCTCCCTTTTGTAGTACTGCAATCAACATGCAATATCCTAATGGTCTAATTAAACAATGATGACTCAGGCAGGAGGCCCCCTGGGAATTAATGACCTCTTGGGAGGAGCTGATGTCCCATAATATAGCCTTGGGTCATTAACTACATTTGTTTATTAATCTTTTGGAAAAGCTCCACAATAAGATTGCTACCTCTATTACAAGAGAGAAGAACTAAATACATAGATATTTGAAGTTTCTCATATTTTAGCTTGCAAATGTCAGACATTTCTAAAGGATTTAATGTTCCATACAGCTCTAAATTGTGCTTCATGATTCTGTTGTTTGTAATTGGGGATTTTAGAACTGGAAGTATAAAAACTTACATTATTAAAACTTCAAGATGAGAAAATGAAAAAATTCAAAATCTGAACAAAGATGTTGTGGTTGAGCACTAAAGACCACAGAAGCATAAACAGATGTGTATTTGGGCAAAGAGGATTACTAACAACAATTTGCTTCTGGTGCTACACAAAGAGCACAAAACCAGATAAGGAGACTTGAAGGAGTCTTTTCAAAAGCCTCAAACCTTACCTTCCTGTATCAGGGCTAAACAGACTTAATTTCTTATTTCTAGCAGTCCCACGAGTGTCACCTTGATCACTGAATTAATTTAATTAAACAGAGTTTGGAATTTCAGTTTGATTTGAGAGTTATGAACATTTAGAGAATTCATCTCCTGACAGGGTGAAACTGGTGAAAACATGGAGTGCTTTTAACCCTATGAGTACATGGGGTTTTATCACCTCACTGCAAAAGACAGAGTTCTTTCATTTTATCAAAATAAGATTCCACAATTCCCACTGAAAAGCGAGTTATAAATTCCAAACCACTTTTACTGCTCTGGACATCAAGCATCAAAAATTCCTGCTGAAGAGCAATTCCAAAAGGTAATTTTAAGGAATTCAGGTGATGTCCCATTTAAATTTTACTTTAAATGGAATGAATCTTGCAATTTAGAGAGCCAAGTTTTAGTTCAAAGCTCTTAGACACACAGTTCTGAGTTTAAAAGTCCAGTTCCTCAGCCTAAACCCAAGAGGACAATTATCAGCTCTTGGTGTGAACACTGAAATCCTGACACTGTAGATTACTGACATTGTAGGGGGAGAGGTGTCTCAGGGTCTGGGGATTCCGGACTGTAAATCATTTTTCATTATGAACTCCAAGGAGGAAGAAGAACTGGTTGAATCTTCTATGAAAGAAAACTTACTCCTAGAGAAGCATTTCCAAATTACATGTTCATTTTACTAATATTAAAACTAACAAACTTTGAGCACCACCATCAGTAACATCATTAATATCAGACCTTCATATAAAAGGACAAGTTTGGACAAGTAAGCAAACAAATATCAATGATGTGATGGTATTCTGCTAGTGGGCTGAGCATCTACACTTTCATCCTGAAAAATAAACATTTCATCCAAAGCCACTGAAATTAAATAGACTACTCTGAAAATGGTTTTTTGATCATGCCTTAAATGAGAATAACATTCAAGAAGTGTGCGGTTTAGCTCAGAGCACTAAATTATTACAGCTAAAAGGAAGATGTTTGCTGTATATTGAGTTTCCAGTGTAAAACTGCTGAACAGCCCTTTGCCCAACATAGGAAAAAGAACAGCATTATTTTAGACAACAGAGAATATAAAGGAAGATAAGCTCCACCTAATCAATATGGTCACAACACTACTGGCAGTTTCTTTTCTTTCCATTGTTCCTGGGCCAGGCACCTTCTGACATGCTAACAATGGCCTGGGTTACAATGTGGGGGGAAATCCCTTAGAGCTGCACACATTTCTGTGCAATGGAATACCCTGGGAGAAGAGGAGAAATTAAGGCTAGAATTGATGAGGAGGAGGCCTCATGGTAGTTACAACTTCCTCGGGAGGAAGAGGAGGGGCAGGCACTGATCTCTGCTCTGTGGGGACAGGGACAGGACCCAGGGAATGGCCTGAAGTTGTGTCAGGGAATGTTTAGGTTGGATATTAGGAAAAGGTTCCCCCCTCCCAGAGGGTGGTTGGGCACTGAACAGCCTCCCCAGGGCAGTGGGTACAGCCCCAAGGCTGCCAGAGCTCCAGAAGTGTTTGGACAACACTGTCAGGAACAGGGTGTGACTCTTGGGGATGGTCCTGTGTGGGGCCAGGAGTTGGACTCAATGATCCTTGTGGGTCACTTCCAACTCAGCACATTCTGGGATTCTGTGAATTTTCACTGGAGATTTAGGTAGTGTGGGGACAAATTTCCATTAAGAACAGGCAAGGGGTTATTCCTGTGTTGTCTGAGCAGAGGCCACCAACACAGCCTCCCACTGATGTCTCACCCATGTTTACCTAAGTGTGTACTCCTGCTTTTCAGCCACAGCACTCAAACTGGGACCACAAGCAGACACTTTTAAAGGAAGCTGCCAACTCTGTGTCACAGACCAAGCCCTGTCTATGAGGCTCAGAGGGATCACAACTGTTTTGTGTCTTGCAGTTTGCTGCAAATCTGAAAGTACTCCAGTTTTTCCAGCACAGAATTTGACTTTTTCAAAGATATCTGCCTGCTTACTTGAATTAAAGTGAACTTTACAGAATATCACTGAAAAGCACCATAAACCAGCAGAATTATCTGGATTTTAGCCTCCTGAATGCTGGCTGATCTCTCTAAATCACAGCACTTTTACAGTTGCCTAATAGCTTAGCATAAGCATAGCATTAACAAAGAAGATTGCACACTTGAACTATTCTATTTAACTAATAAAACAAAGGAAATTAGCAAAGCATAATTAGCTCCAGCCTTCCTCAAGGTAAGAAAAGGCAATGAAAAGCTATTATTTCAAATGTGGAAAATCGAACTGGTGATTTTACAACACATCAGATGACATCATTACTCTCTCCAGATAAATGTCTAAGTATCTGCCACATTAATGAGCCACGGGATAAAAATGCTTCTTTGAGCTCTTCGAAAGAGCTCTTTGAGCTCTATTGAAAGATCAATACAGAGAAGAGAAGCTGTACAGGCTCTTTGGTTCATTTCTGGAGAATCAGTCAATTGACTTGGGAAGAACAAGAGTCAACATTTGACAAAGGAGCCTCACATAAGTTTCCAACCATCATAAACACTGCAAGTACTTTACTGATATTGCACATTTATCAGGCAAACTACTCTGGATATGTAATGTCAGAAATTATGAAAAGAGAGGCAAGTGCTTACAAATCTTTCTTTTTAAGTTGTGTCTCTTATAACAACTTAATGTGAAATTTTCACTGTTAAAAAATTGTCATGTTTCACTCTAATGATGAAAGTGAATATATTAAAGCTTCAGAGCTGTTAAAGAGTCTCCCAGCATTTCACAATGCAGTGGTAAAGTCTTGGGAAGAAATGGCTTATAGGAATTACCAGGAAATGTAGTTCTCCCTATTATAAGAGGCATTTCAAGAACATTATTTTGGAGAACTTATTTACATGTTTCACATTCAACCATATGTGTATTTCAAGTTAATATTTATTTCCAGTGGTGAGGAAAGCTGGGATTCTGCCCTAACAAATTACACAAGAGATGTAAGAAGAAAATAAAAAATATAAAATACTACAAAAGACACAACTGGGAGAATACAGAACCAGTGACAGTAAAAGATGATGGGCTGTACTGGCAAGGATACTCTGTAGTCACCCTACAGCTGTGGAGCAATCAAGAAAACTTGGGATGCAATTGAAGCTTGTTCTTATTGTTAGTAATGGGTAGAAAATAAAAATATTCTGCCTGGTTTTTTTCTGTTGTAGCCTTTCAAAACTACAAAAACAGAAATAAAAAAATAAATTTCAGAAGGGATTTACAGGTTGTATGCACAGAGTTCCTCAATAATCCCTGTCCCGAAATGACTAAAATATAAACACAGCAAATAAACACTAAAAAAATAATCCATGGGATTATTCAGCCAGCCCACCCTCGCTCAAATCAAATAGTTTCTGCTTAGAGCAATGCAGCAACTGCCCTGGGTGAGTGTGACAAAATGAGTAAGTGCCACTGCTTCCCTTGGGTGTCTCTTCACAGAGACCTCTCTCCTCCCTCCCTGGCCTTGGGAGCTCACCAAGCAGAACCAAACACTGCTCACATTTTCAGCGTGCTGGAAAGGGCTGTGTGTGCTGTGACACAACTCACAGCCAGGCACAGGCTCAGCATTGTCAGTAACACAGTCCAGAGGTGTAATTTGTTCAATTCTGTGACAATAAAAGCTTATCTGATACTAAAGAGTGGTTTAAAATCAGACAGTAAACAAGTCAGTTGAATCAACACTAACTAGAAAACATGAGGATATTTCACTGCAATTATTATTTTTTGAATTGAAATGGACACAGCTGATACTGCTTATCTTAAACCATGTTCTGTATCCTCTCTCAGTCTACAAAAGGTTTATTGCTAAACTGTTGTGGTTGTACTTTTTATTCACCTACAACTCTCTTGCTTTTTTCTGAGTGCAATAATGCTTTTGATTTCAAGGGTCACATTCAAATGCCACCATCCCAAGGACTAAAGGGAGAAAATTTCAGCACAGGCCAGAATCTCACTGGGATTTGCAGAACCTTCTGTAAAGTAAATAAGGCCCTTGTGGCTTATCAGTCGTTGGTGTGTTCAGCTCCCTAAACTAAGAGAATTGAGGGGATTAGTTAGAGGAGAAATGAAATGTACCTAATTAATTCCCCAGATCCCTGCAGATTATAAGGCATGTTTGGAACAGCAGGAAATTGTGACTGAAATAAAAAGTACATACCTACAGCAGCGAGGATGAAAAATGCAGCCTTTTTTCCTATAACCCCAGTATAAGTGATATATTAATAAGAACTATTAAATTTTACAGATTTTTATCCTTTTATAACAAATTTTCTTGTGTGACACTTTTTTTTTTCAAGAAAAAGCATATTTAATACAGAGCTGAGAATTCCAAGCCTCTGAGTCCCTGACATGCAGATGAAAAAAGTAATGTTGGGAAATGGGCATTATTTATCCACATAAGTCTGTGATGGGTTAGCTTTGTTCTTTTGCTTCTCCTCTCTACCATGCTCTGTTTCTTTCCAGCTCTTCATCCATTACATAAAATATCAACAAGATAAGAATTCATATGCTGTTCCCAGTGACAGAGATATGAACTTGGAAAAACTCAGGGGAGCCTAAAAGACGTCTGGATTTAAGTAAAGGCAGGAATAAAGCTGAAACAAACTTGATTTCAGGGAGAAAAGAGGGAAAAGATAAATAAAGATGACTAGTTCCAACAAAAGAAAAATGAAGGCAGTTTCAATTTGTCAGACTCTGAAATGAACTTTATATTTTATTTCCTCATTCAGTCCTACTTGGGAAGAAGGGTATTAGTTGCCTCTACATATTCTCACTTCAGAGTGGGGAAGAAAAACAAATGTGCTATTTATGGAGCACATGACAACTTGTCAAAAATTACCTTCAGGAGAAGATTACAGGAACATTTCTCTGAATTCACGTCTTCAGAGTTCCACTGTTATATATCCTTTCAAAGCACAGAAACTCAAACTGTATTTCTGCAGTTCTGGTCAGTTTTATAGAAATGTTTCCCAGATGTTTCTGCCTGGGTTCTGATCCTTGATTCCCCACGTGTTCCTAATATGGAGTATAAATACCTATCTCTCCTTGTCTGGCCAGTGTTTTTCGTGGTACTCTCACATGCTCTCACCCATGGAATGGAACATCTGGTAGAGATGAAGGTTATTTTTCTGTGGGAGCCCTCTAAAACACCACTGCTGCTAAGTAGAAAGATTTAAAAGCAGAATTTCAAAGAAAGGCTCTTAACTAAAGAGGAACTAAAGAGCTAAAGAGGACCTTCTGCACTGCTCTCAGCAACAAATTATGGGACAACACAGAGAAAGGAATGAAGAACAACAGCTCTGGAAAACATCAGTGGAAATAATCATAAACACAGAGGAAATCAAGTGCTTTTTCATACATTCTGTAAACAAGAAAGGGAGTCTGAATTGACCACAGAGAAGGGCAGACAGGAATTCAACCAACACTGTTGTGTGAAAATCACTCAACTTAGACCAGTTCCCATAAGACAAAATCATTCAATTTGCAGCCCATCAGTCATTTGCCATAATAATGGAAGTAAATACATCATAATAGAGGGATGTGACAGGATCAATATCTTCTATTTCCAAAATAAACATTTTGGGATTGCTGCAGTATTTACTTTCCATAAAACAGATAATTATAAAATAAATATTTCCTTTTACTACAGCATTCAAGTGGCAGCAGGAAACTATTGCTTGGTGACATTTTATTTCAACAGCATTATCTCTAAACAAACAAATAAAACAAAGTTTTAAAAGGCTGAGTAGTTGTGCATCTGTCACACTTTCCATTTAACTTACCCTACCTACCAATGGCTCCATAAGAGCCACTGACTGGCAAATATTGTCTTTTTAGGGAAATCAAAAGAGTGCAAACTAGTACTATGCAATTGTCATTTTCTGCAGATTTCTGGAGTTTTTATATTTTAGAATTATATCACTCATATAAGACCCCACACTTCTTAAAAATATCTAAAAATGGACCATTAATAAGCTGTTTATATTTTGCCCCTCAGATAAAGCTTGCTGTGAAGTAAAAAGGCATCAGTTTGAGACTTTTTTCTTAAGGATGATGAAATATTTGATTATAGATGTCAACAAAAATACAGAAAACCCAAACCACTGAAAATCCTGTTCCAGTTTCCTTTCACTAGTACTACTATAAATCAGTAGTTTCAATCCCTTGACATGAATGCCCACATTACCACCATTTTTGTGAAATACTGAATTACTTAATTATTTTCCTAGTTTGATTCCTGAATGAACCAAAAAATAAATCTTGTGAAATCAACAGAAAAGTGCCACATGCTATTAGAGTCCATGTGCTACGTAGAATTTTTATGTCCTGAAACATCTACAATAAATTTGTAACTCAGACTGAAACCCAGTGCATCTCAAACAGTTCAACTTAGGTATCAAGCCTAAGTCCACAGATCAGGAGGGGAAAGGGTGTGATCCTGCCTGTAACCACCTCTTGGCAGACAGAAACCTTAAACCACTGATCCATTGTGAGAGACAGAGTTACTGGTGGATTTCTTCAGAAACAGAATTCTCCAGAAATGGAATTCTCAGGTTTGATTTGTTCCAGTTCAGGGTAGAAGCCTGAATTCTGTGCTATAATTCAGGTCTTGACAGGTAATGCCTTTCAGTTCACCTTTAATTTAGTCCCTTTAAGTTAGTGCTGTTCCTGTAACGAGACAGACTGGCAGTTTCACACACCTCTAGATCCTCTCCATTAACTGTTTGCAGAGACTTGTTTAAGCATCTGCTTAGGTCTCATAAAGCACCTCAAGACATACCAGGTAGAGCCAACCACCTCCTAGAAATCTGCATAATAATTTAATAGTGCTAATGTTTCCAAAGGGAAATATATGTAGTATGACCAAAGTATTATGCAAATGTTGTTTTTACAGTGATTTAGCCCTGCCATAATATCTTATGCCATTATACAAGCAGTGCATTAAGCCATGTCATTGCTGACAAAAGCAGGCAGGAGCTGGACCAGACATCCTGCAGCCTCAGCCTGAACGTATGGATGCCTTGGGGGCACACTACCTATTAATTTAAAATTCTGAAACTAATTATGTATGTCAGGGTGACCTCTTTCTAATCTACATTCATCACAGAACACAAGCCTTCTGTCTCTGTTGTTCCCATAATAAAATAGCTGCTGATAGACTTATATAATTGACTGTATCTGGAGTGGACTCATACCACGGTGCTACATTCAAATTGTATGTAATCCCAGCTGAATAAAGATAAGCAAAAATAATCCAGCTATCTCAAGTAATTAACTTCTAAGGTTTCATAGCAACATTGGGAAAAAAATATTACCCATGATCTTAAAAACAATGTATCAGAGTATATAAAAGTCACATTCATTGCTGAGTTACCACAAAATTATTTAAAGTATTTAAAAATTTATGCAGCATAAAATGAAGTCACTTCTATTTATTTATCCCCCAAATAGCCTGACATGTTCAAGACAAATTAATGAAATATGCACCTGTATCTACAAAGGTCCCTGAACTTGACACTGGGATTTTTAGAGATGCCTAAAAGACTTAAGTACCCAATTCTCATTGAATTCTAAAGGAAACAATACCTAATTCTCATTGAACTCTAAGGGAAACTGGGAAGGACAAGCATGGAAGAACGTGCATCTTCTGCTGGACCTCTACCCACACTAGAGTGAAAAACACAGGAAAAAAGGAGCTGCTGTTGCTTCTTCTCCAGCCTGCCTTAGAGAAGTCCTTGGAGTCGCTCATAACCACATTGCTTTAAGGGAAATCAGACTCACAAACAGTCCATTTATAGGCCCAGTTCAGAATACCAACAGGATGAAATGCCAACATCCTTAAGATCCCTTTTCTTTGGCATTTTGGCCTTTCAGTGAAGCTTGTGATCAAGGGAATTCCAAATGACTTGGCAATAACTTAGGCAGTGCTTCTGGAAGCATCAGGCTCTGCAGACCTCACTTTGGGAGCAGCCCCACAGTCTCAAGCCCAGTGACTCTGACACACGTGTCTTTATAGGACCTTTGTTCTGAAGAGCTTTAAAACCCAAAACAACTTCACTGTATTGCATGTGTGAACAGTGAGAGGATATTGAAAGATCATTAAAGAAAGACTGATCTCTGATATATCCCTGCCCAACAAGGACATGTATTCCAAAGGAGACCTCTAAGCTGCAGCGGAGACAGAGGTACAGAATGCAATAAGTAATCAAAAAAGCAAACTTCGTAAGAATAATAATACAAGGAGAGAGGACAGATACATCTTTTTTGAAGTGTGTTGAATTTCTAGTGTTCAGAAACAGAGTTTATTGAGGCAAGAATTCATCTGTTTTTCCTCTTGGAAAGCAAATATGAGTATAGCTACACCACAGAAAAGTGAAATAACACATTAAAAGATGTGAACAAGATCCAGCTTAAAAGTCAAAATACATTTATACTTGGAAATTAATATTAACTCCTACTATCAGGAGTACATCAGATGTCTTAAAAATCACAAAAGCACTCGGCTCTGTATGAATACGAGCTGCAATGAGGAAAGGATATGGGAAATGCATTAATTGATCTGTGTGATATTATATCATAAATATTTGATTTAATCAGCTACAAACATTAATTTAACATTTAATCATCAGTTAAAAACATGGGCATTTTCACTAATTAGGTCAGTGTGAGCTCCTATGATAAATACCTGAGTTATAACTATAAACCACCTACATGCTTGAACCAAAGTAAATTTCCCATTTCTATGTGCATCTTCTTTACCAAATCAAGTCTGCTCTGCAGCAACAATACCAAGTTTGTCTCCTATTTGCAGCCTGATTTTCCCCGATATTTATTTGTGCCAATAATTAAATATTCAGGCTTCTTGTTTCACATTCATTTCCACAGTGGAGTTCTCCATCAGAACCCATTTCCTCTGGAAATGATGGACACACCAATTTTTAAATGCTTCATGCTTTTCTAGACGAGACTTTTCAGACTAACATGTTGTTTGGCTCCAGGAAAATGTAGCTGGATGAAGCTGGATGGAATCTGACACAGAGCAGATGATGTAACAGTCAGCTTTGGGGAATCCTATGATTATAAATCCCATAGGTCTAATGGTTTTGACCTCAACTTCTCCAACAGATTCCCACACATGTCCTTTTCCAAATAAAACTCTGCCCTGAATACATTTCCTACATGGAAGAACGAGCACATGTCACCTTCTGCATTGCTGGGAGGACCCAGATACTGCAGTAACAGCAGCAGTGTAAGGATAGGAAAGAACAAGCACAGAACATCTTCCTACAGTCCTTCAAACCTGAGAAAACAGTACTTTACAAATAAGGTTAGTTTTCATACAGTTTAGCTGCATATTTTGCCTATTTGAAATGTCAGTCACCAGCATTCTAAGAAAACATGAATTGATTATGTTTACTGAAAACTGCATGTGAACTTTACTGAATGCAAACTGAGCTCCTCTAACAATACTACTAAATGGGACTAGTGAATCTGGGTTTACACAAATCCCCACTGAGCTTCAGAAAAAAAACATAAAAGACAACTTACTTTGCCAAAGACTGGTATTATGCCCTCCCTGAAAGGAGTTTCTCTGTAGAAGTCACTTTTGATATTTCATACTTAGTGGTCTCCACAAAAATCAAACCCATACCATTTCAGGAAGCATTCACAAAATATCAAGTACTACAATAATTGAGGAAGTATTTCTTCAAAAGACCAGTCAGCTTATCTAATGCCTACTGTTTATATGCTTTGTGTTCTTATTGTAGCTTCTACAAAAGGAGGCATTTCTTTGTGAGATTACAGTACTTAATTTTTAACACTTCCTACATGCAAACTTACCCTTTTCTCAAGGCACAGTTTTACCTTTCTCTGTCTGTTTGCTTGGGGTGGGGGGTGTGTAAATGACAAAAATTTCCAAGTAGAACAACACATTTTCATTTCTTTCATCATTGAAAATAACACTTCTAAGCAAAGATGCAAGAAAACAATACATAAATCTGGGAGGGATTTTTGAAGTAACAGCTAAAGGGCAGAAACACTCAAATCCTACAGACCTTTGATATGTGCAGCTCCAGAACTGAAGTTTTGTTCTCCTATTATGAGCTCAGCTAGGAACCAAGAAGCTGAAATTCCAAACTCTGACAGAAGTCACAATAGACATCTCAACCTTCAGTCTATCATTTGGGCATCACTGTCCCTACTGAAGCTCTCAGGCACTTTCTAACATACCAGACAAGTTCTAGTATATAAATAACCTTATTATAACATTGATGGGGTGGTTCACTTCTTGTTAATATAACAGAACAGTTGTGAATATAGAAATCATTATTTACACAATGAGAATGTCATTAGCATAGGATAGTTTATTTTGTTAGCAACCTGCTTTCACAATACCAATTCTGGTGTAATTTAAGTGATGCCCTCATTGCAATGGTAAATCATCTTTTCCTTAATACAGCAACAAAGTCATCAATATGAAAATTGCTTATTCTGAATCACATTAGATAATGTTCTTATGCTATGCAGGGGTTGATTTTACCCAGAGACTGAGCAACCTGCGAAGCAGCAGCTTCCAGTGCTATCACCATCCCAGTGTTCCTTCAGTGACTTTTACTATCCCTCTGTGAAGAGTTTTTAATTATTTTGAACACTGCACACAACACACTTTTTTTTTTTCCAGGTAGTATCTGTATTTTACCACGCCAATATTGCATGTAGGAAACCCCAAAGCCAACCTATCTTTTATCATAGGTATGAGATGGCTCCTAAGAAAATTAGGAACGAAAGTCATCCTAAAATTTGCCAGAATTTACAGTTCCAAGTAATTTGAATTATTTTGCTTCTTTTTTTATTTATACTGAACACATTTAGCAACTGGGTTTAGCTCAGCATTCAATGAAGGGCACCTACTGGCAACTCTCAAGTCTCTCCCTTAACACTAATTAACTCATTCACTTTCAATTCTCAACTTTACATTATAGCAATGTTTTCTCTAGATCTACCAAGACAGGCTCTCCTCTGTAATTCCCTTCCACAAGCAATCCCTCATTTCTCATGCACATACATTCTCATAGTTTTGGGGCTGAGTAATGTGATACTTGTTAAAAATAGAATGAACTCTTTGTTGAAAGGCTCTTTACCTCAGAATACCTACGTATCTTTTCAGCACTCACTAGTACGTAGTAGGCTAAGCAATGGGTTGGGAGCAGCATTTTTTTTTTTTGTAAAATCCAGGATTCTTTTGTCAGCTTCCTTTAAAACATGAGATGAAGTCTAATCTGGTAAGAATTTTTCCCCAGAGTTATTGCTACCACTGAAAAAGTATAATAAAAAATGCAGGTGATCTTTCAGAACATCTCTGATTCAGGAGACAAGTTCTTAATTTGGTGTACAGCAACAGCACCACCACCCATGCACTGCAGCCAGGACTAATCTGGACTTTACTGCATGTCCATCAGGTATCCAGAGCTTCTTTGTTCTCAAAGTTTTCAGGTTTTTCTCTTCTTCTTCCCCTGTTCTCACTAGCATAATGCCCAGTAACACCTTAAATGAGATTTGCATTGACTTCCAAAGCAGTGAGAAGTGAAAAATAAACATACTGAAATAAATTGCTAAGCATCGTGATCATCAGGCACTATATTGTGCTTTTGAGAGAAGAGAGTCATCATCAGGAAATGAAAGAAGCATCTGAACAGAATCCTCTCTATACAGCTGATCTGTTGTGATTAGAAATCACTGCTGAGTCTACATATTTACTTCTTAGGATTTAGTCTGAAGTTCAAAGTTAAATTTCTAGGCACAAACCTTAAGAGCATTCAGAAGTGGTTACAAAGCTGTATCAACCCCTTTAACTATCCCACTGATGATAAATCAGAAAGCTACAACGAACTTTCAAACTCTGTCAGAACTTCTTCAACAGTTGTTAATGAATTTTCTATCACATCTCTGTACTTCTTTTGTTGTGAATTTCTTTACAAATTGAAGCTGGGAACTACATACCTACCTACTTTTCCATTAGGAAGTAACTGATGATTCCTGAAATAATTACCATGACGCTCCTTGCCAAAAAAAAAAAAAATCAAAAAACAACAAAATGGGGATTTTGTCTTAGAACAGATAGTGCTTTGGAAGTTCTCATGTCACCCTTGCAAGTGGGGATCTTTTCATCTGCTATAGGCAAAAATCATTCCTACCTTTTTCTTTCAGGGCCAGAGGAAGGGCTTTTCCACATGGCCATTTGCAGTCAGGCATGACTGTGGGCTCGTCAGTGAGGAGTGGACAGCCCTGCAGAACACAACAGCTAATCCATGGGTCAGAGTGGATCCAGCTCCTGCAGTAACCTACACCTGCTCCCACACGCACAGAGCCAATGCTGTGCTCATGGATACTTGGGGCTGCCTCACAGGAGGCTGTGGACTGATGCTTTAAGTTTTGCAAAGTTTGAACTGTGTGGCAGGAACCAATCTCACCAAACACCTGTCCCGATTTCCTTCTGTTTGTTTGTTAACCTACTCAGTGTCAGTCAAAACAGAACTGCACTTTGGAGGTCCAAGGGTGGGAAAAGACACGTGTCACTCCAACGCTGAAATAAAGGTGGCAGATCCTAAGGAGCTTCCAAAGTACCTCTACACTTCACAATGGATGTACACAAGGAGCTGGTTTGCTGCTGGGGGTTCATCATTTCCACCCGACTTTGCACTCAAACACCACGGTGTATCTGCACACCTCACACTGGATGAGGTGACACCAACACCAATCTGCTTTCAAACCTTGCATTTTAACAAATCAAAAGAAAAGCCAGGGCTTTGAAAAAATTCGAAAACTTTGTATCACTACGAAGTTATGAAAAAGATTTAGTACATATTGTAGGCAACATGCACATTAATAAATTTCACTGCACACTACGCTTTTTAAATTTGCATGTTCTGCTGTAGGGGCTTGGTTGCAAGAGCTACTTGGAAAGAAACTTTTTTTTTATCAATTTTTCCCTACTTCCAAGACAGAGTGAACCATTAAAAAATAATTTATTGAGATAATTTAAAATGGCTCCAGTAGACTTGCAAGACACCTGCAGTAGATTTTTTTTTAATTATTTTTAAGACTCCTTCAAACAATGTATTTTTTCTTGTAATCCACTATTTGTGATTCTGGGTGGACCACATTATAAATTTAGCAATAATCACACTTTTGGTATAGCCTGCTCACACAATATAATACAGGTAGGAGCACAGGAAAATAGGTCACTAGAGCTTATCGATGTGCAGCTGTCAAGCCTTTTATTCATCTCAAGGTTTGGTGGTTTCTGGACAAATGCACTATGATTGAAATCCCACTGCAGAAGTAAAGCTTTCAAGGTGAAATAGTATTTCATTTTCATTATCATGAAAGAAAAGAAGAAGAAATGTCTGCAGTAGCAGAATGCCCCAGCAATATGTTAAAGCTGGCAATTCTGTAACATTGTGAAGTGTAAATAGCATGCTGTTCATTGCTGTCTTCCTCCTTCCTTCTGATCCCCATTTCTTTCCTTTTCTTTCTCTGCACTCTTCCAGCAAACAGAAGTTATAAACAAAAAATCCTGCACCATAAATATGTGCTCTTGAGGCATTGTCCAAAATATCACTGCCTTCTCTGAAAAAATAAACCACTGCTTTGTCTCAGGCACTTTACAAAGAAAGGCAGAAAATGAGAAATAATCTTACTGTTACATATTAAGCATAACAATATTTTTACATATTAAAGAACGAAACTGCAACATTTTGCCTGGTGCAAATCAGCTCTCTCCTTGAAGAAGGCTGCCCTCTGTCCTTAATCCTCTAAATTTGTCACAACACTTCTCCCAGTACTGCTTTAGCAGAGAGGAGAAGCAGCAGCTGACTCTTCAGTGCAGCAGTGAAGCAAAGGCTGTCACTGCCAATGCTCTGCACCCTTTACATTTCCATTCCCAGGGGCTCTGCTGCACAGGCTCTGCAGGGAGCCCTGCCAGACAACACCCACTCCATTCCTGCAGCTGCCCAGCAGATTCTGTACTGCAGTAACCAAACAGGGCAGGGGGGGCTGGAAACCACCACCCCGTCCCAGCAGTGCCCAGGACAAACCAGCAACATGGAGGCTTATTTTTTTTCTGAATTGCTCAGTAGAAAACTAGCATTACTTATTACAGAAAGCTCCCCAGATTTGGTTGGCAGAAGGTCCAAGTACAGAAAGAAATGGCATCTTGTATTACATTTTCAGTCTAAACATGAGGCTTCCCATTAGAAGTGCACACTGGGCTGTGTTCAGTGGGACTAAAAAATATGGCAGAAAAATTGTAGAAACAATTATTTTCTTACCTTTTCTGTGAAGAAAGGGGAAGTTCTCCTTATGTTCTTGAAGTTAATGCAGAACTTGTTCTAAAAACGAAGCAAAGGGGTTTTAAAAAAACTAAACAAACCAGGATTTAAACCCTTGATTTTCTTTCATATCAAAGAACTAGCCACAGTAAGAGCTTCTATAATAAATTTTACCTATTTTTCTTGCTTTCATTTGTCAAAATATTTTCTTTCTCTGTTTGAGGGTTAAGCAAACATACCCATACTTTCTGGTAGTTAAGGAGACAGGGTTCAGGCAATGCTTTCTGTATGTGCCCTCTGTTTGCAACTGTTGCTTGACTTATATTTTCAAGTAGTTTTTATTCAGCTTATAACATAATGAATTTGCTCACATTATAGTGGTTCTACTTCTTCAGTGAGAATGTCACGGAACAAGGATCTGATTTGCAGCCTGCTTAGGGTTTTTTTGTATTTAGTTATACTCAGCAGTATAATTTTTTTCCCTGTCTTTATCATGCCCCAATTTATTTTTGCACATTCTAGTCTTTGGGTGAGTTTGGCATCTCACTATGGACATGAAGAAAGCAGCAGTGAGGGAAGAGCTGCACCAGCCTTGATACAGTGCCCCAGTGCAAGGAAACTGTTCAAAATAGTGTGCAAAAGCCTGGGACCATGTTAACAGTTTGAAACACTCATTGAGGCAGCAGTGAGTGCCTCAGATATTACATTTCTTGGCTGTAATCAACACTTTATGGCACACAGATATTTACTGAGATACAGGAAAAAGGAAAAAAACCTAATCTATATCCTTCCCATCAAACACTGGGAGCCCTGTGATATCACTGCACTATATTATTAGTGGATGGAGATTAATTGCTTGATGTTGCAATTAAATTTGAGACAGTGTTTCATTGATCTGTGAAAAGTAAAACACTTTAAAAGGCAACAAACTGTGTCTCCAAGATACAACAAACAACTCTGTTCCTAGGAAAGTTTGTCTCTGACCTCTTGGGTACATGGTAGAGGGTAAGGCTAAACATCTGCTGCAAGATAGGCTTCAGAGAAATCTAATTAACACCATGCCCAGGAATGATGAGAGCAGATGTATCCTGGATGAAGTCACTGACAGGAGATCATTTTGTTATGCCAACACAATTTTAGCTTGGAAAGAAAAAGGTTTGGAAAAGTGAAAGAATCAAGTAAGATTTAAATGACAAATTATGGCAAAAGAGGAAGAGAATCACATCTCATATAAAAAAATCAGGAGATAAAAAGAAGCTGAGAGGAGGAATCCCATCCTTGCTTACACTGGACCTTACAACTGTGAAGGTCAATATATCAAAAAATGGCTGCAGACATTCTAGTGAACAGATGAGTGCCCTGAGCTGATACGAATGTTTTAGAGCCTGTTGAGGGTGTTGACTGTAATTAACGTCCAGCTAATGGCCTCAAAATAGTGAGGCCAGAGATCACTGTCTTTTCTGCTTGCATTCAGCAGCAAACCAAGCTGAAAACCAGCTGGGAATCTGCATGACTTGATTGCTAAGATGGTCCAGGATTAGATCCCTGCAATCTCCAACAAACTCCTCTGCCACCTAAACAAGAAGGAATCCAGCCTTTTATATTCACAGCCTTTTTACAGCTTTGCGGCTCCTTAAATAAAAACAAACTTGGGCCTATTTTTGAGTGCAAGAGAATAATCTCTCATTATTGCATGTGTGGCCTATCCTAGACAGTGATTTTCACTTTATTGATTGGCATTGCCCAAACCTATTTCATTGTCTCCCCAAAGGACTGAACTCACAGAGGGAGATAAACAAAAAATATCAAGTTCATCATGTTATAAAGCCCATTCTCAGCATCTGTGCTGCCTCCCTTCACTACAACCTTTTGCTGATAGCTTTTCAGAATCATTTTCAGAATGACTGAAGAGAAGCAATGGCAGCCAGGTTTGCTCTAAGGTTTGTGATGTGTGTCTGAGAGATTAATGTTTTGATTAAAAGAACCTTGATTGAATTTTCTGATAGAAAATCTTTCATAAGCACATGTGCCCCTTATTTTTTGATCCTAGGTTGGTTTTCTTGCTTATAGTGAGACACTCAGAGGTGTAGAGGAGGAAAAGAAGGGAGACACTAAAGTCAGGCATGTCATTTTTAAATGGCAGGTGGCAGCACAAAACAGGCTGTCAGGCTCAGGCTTCATGTTCATTTTAGTGCCAGTTTGGACAGCAGTTTTCCTCCTTAATCAGAGTTCACAGGTTGCTACAAATAACTAGTGACTTCATTGTACTGTCCACTAAATATTTTACTTGTGACAAGTCATGCTTCAAGAATGAACACAGATATGACACAGATGGCAAGTAACACCCTCATTCATTTGGATTTACAACTAAAAAATTGTCACCTCAGTGTTATTAAGTGGTTCCAAGAAGATTGATTTTTTCCAGGTTGTTATTTTTGTTGCTGTTGGGTTTTTTTTTTAAGTAGAGGCACGCATTAGAACAATCTTTTGATCACATATTTATGGAGTAACTAGAGTCTAGTGGGAAGAGAGGAAGATGGCACTGAGGCTTCCTGAATTCTACTTTTAAAATAAGTCATTGATCTCTATATGTTGCTTTTGGCAAGTCACTTTTTGTGTTAGACTTGATTTAAGCATAAACTACTGTAAATAATGCAGGTGTGCTGAGGTCTATCTAACCTCTGTAAATCATTTTGCAGGGTTTAAGCAAAGCAGATGCCCAAACACCACTGTGGGGGATGGATATAAAATCCCAGCTGGGCTAGAAAACCCAGTGCAGCCTGTATTGACATTTCCAGGGTCAGTCTCAAACAAGCAATTTTCAGTTATCATTCACATACTATGTGCATCTCTTGATTTTTTTCATTAAAATGTGTTCTTCACTCCTTGACAAAATGACAGATTCTGTTAAGTGTTAATGGTAAGGGCAGCAGACTCTTTTTTTTCTTTAGTTGCATGCACAATTTTTCCATCAAGTTAAATGCTGAATAGTTCCTTCACATTATGATTTTTCATTCACTTTGAACAGACATAAAATGAGAATATAAGGTTTAAGGTGGTGAAGAAGCAAACTTTTGATGCAGAAATTTAAATAGTTAAACAACTGTTATTTAGCTTTCATTTTGGTATCCTGAAATGGAATGGAAGGAGACATCCCACCTCCAGCATCCCATAATTGCTACAAAAATGAGGGCAGAAGGCTATTTTCAGTTGGTAATTTCTGTGCTGCTTATGTGTAATAGCAGTAGAAAAAGAAGAGATTGAGTTATCCGTCAGTCTTGGAAAGGATGGCCCATGATCACAAGAAGCCTTTGAGATATTAAAACAGATGCACATATTGCCAAAACAGGCAGCAAACAGAGTTTTTAAGCATGAAGTAAATGCTAAAAAGGAGCTGACAACAGTATGTAAAATAGAGAGATGAAAAAAATTGAGAAAAAAACAAATTCACAAAGTACTGTTCTATCTGAAATCCTGTCTGTCTTTCAGTTTTCTGACTCTTGAGATCTTTATTAATCATACCTCTAGTCTTTCATCCTATCACCCCTTCTACAACATTTACCAAGAGTCTCTCAGCTTTCTGCACTTCTGTCCCACATGCTCTCACACATTTCCTCCATAAACACAACTCAGGCTTCCTCTAAAATGTCTTGTCATTCTTCTCTCTACTCCAGACCTGTCTTTGCTCAGACTAAAAGAGGAATCTGCTTCTGTGACCTCTTCTTATGGACCTACATGATGCTACTTAAACCCTCATTCACCCTTAACATCTTCCCTTGCCTCTCTCATAAAACAAAGTATCTACAATCTTCTCAGCATTTCTTTTTCAGTCCTCTTCTAAGGGTTCAGGGTGTTCTTTAGACATCCAACTTCTCTCTAGCACCTCCTATCCAGAGCATGCCAAACCCCTGCAGAACTTTTCTGCATGGCATGCAAAATACCAATGTAGTTATGCCAACTTTCACACCAGTCTCTGAAAACACAATTTTCCTAACTTAACTGGTTTTCCTGCCCACCCTTTCTTTAGGCACTTCTTCCTTCTCCTCTGTTAGCTCAAACATGAGCTGCTCATCTCCATGCCCAAAGCCCTTCTGTGCCTCTGTCTGTCTTGCTTGGTTCTCACTGAGTTTAGGAGGTCAACCCCCACCCCAGGTTAGACCATGACCCCAGCATCTTTTATCTGCCTGTTACATTTTAAACAAGCACTTGCTCCCCAACTGCTCCAACACCGGGAGGAGGTCCCTTAAATATCCACTAAATTATTTCATTGTACGTCTTCAAAGAGCTCTTTAAACCATGATGCCCACAAAAGTTTTAACAATGCCTAAGTCACTTGTTTTATAAGACCACAGCCAGCTAGTACAGCTTCTTAAGTCTCTGTAAATCTGAATCTGTTGTATCCTGTCAAATACTTAAAGGGGATGTCTGTATATCTCTTTTTGATGTGTGTTCAGAATGCTTTGGGCATATATAGGTGGATTTCCAGATGCTACTACACAGGGCCACACTTCCAATATGCTGCATTGCTGAACATATAAGCAACTTCTTTCCTAAATCATGTAGGCATAAAGCCCTATAACAAGTAGAATGTGGCCCTTGTAAAGGAAGCCAAGATTTAAATCACTGACTCCAAAATCTGGACTTTTACAACAGCTCAATTACTGTCATGGTGCAAGTATTAAAAAGAAGCTATGACAGAGTTTATGGGAAGCACTAATGAATTGTAACACAAAACAACGGGGACTGATTTATAGACTGACATGAGCAGGGCCTGCTGGTATTATTCATATATGATTAGACTAACACCCAGAGTTACAAAAAAGGAGTAATTTTCTGCCTATTGCATGTTTAGAATCCTTTCTCCTGCTAAAGCAGGAAACATGAAGCCACCTGAATTCTAATTTGGAGAATAAAGGATTTGGGGAGAGATGTGCTCAGTTTTTTAAATATCAGCAATATGCAGGATTTTTTATTAAAATCAAAATCAAACGAATGACCAAAACATTAAAGCTTCCAGTGCTTCAGCTGAACAGAGATTCACTTATTTACCACACTTTGACATATGCTTGATTCCTCAAAGTTGTATTTTAAAATAAGCGATAAGTCTGAAGAACCTCAGTGTCCTAAATGAAATCATTATTCTGCAGACTGAAACTAATGCTGAGGTAATGTAGAGTCTGACCTTTCCAAATAAATCTCTCCTAATAACTGTTCCTCTCTAGTTTCTGGAATAGAAGCCTCTAAGGCAGCAACAAACTAGAAACAAGGGCAAGATGCAATAGTGAAGCAAGAGAGAACATGATTTAAAGGTGAAAGGATTTGGACATGACCCTACTAGGCAAAAAGAGGCAGAGGGGCTACATTTTTCATGAGTGCCCTGGGCATCTTGTTTGCAGAGTCTGGACCTCTGGTGAACAGCTCACTGCAATTCCTGTCTTCTGGTTTTTTAATTTTATCAACTTGATTTTTATGTCAAAGAGATGAGAGGTACACTGGCTGCTGTACATCAATTTACAGTAGGGAATTATCACTAGGTATACTAGACATTCATAATACCACTAGAGGTGCTATTATTTTTACCAGCATCACTAAGTTTTAATTCCCAGGTATAAAGAATATTTCTTTTTAAAAGTTAGTGTGAGTTTAAAATAAAATAAGCCCACATAGACCCTTCGTTGGTAGGATGATGCTTCACTTTTCCAGTAAAGGAGGAATAAAGGATTGCAGCAGAGGGGAGACAGAAATGATGCTAATAACCTAAGTGAAATGAATATTTGAGATTTCCTGAGAGGGGATTAAACAAAGGGGCACAGCAAGGGAGCCATCCAGAGTCTACAGGGCAGCAGCACTAAGAAACCACTTAGGGCACTTGGTGGAGTTCTTGAACAAATTGCGCCACTTACGGAGTGCAGGGAAAGTTCCTTTCACACATAATAGGCTGTAATGGCTCGTCCTTTGTTAGCCGGAGCATTCCAGATAATGCACCTCCAGTTAGACCCTGGTTGTGATTGGACACCTGGAGAGGTAATAGCATTCAATGACACATCAGCTGAGTGACAGACCAAACACAAAAGGACTTTTCAATTGCATCTAGGATGAGGTTAGGACACACAGATGAGGTTACGATACACACACAGAATAATCACACGCAGCAGCAACGCTGACAGAAAAGCACAGGCGAAAAGCAACTTGCTCGCACAACAAACCCCAGGACTACGTAGTTATCCTGGGATTCAAAGTGATGCTCTCTGCTCAAAGCCATGTCCATTCTGCTCCCAGGAGGTGTTGGCTATCCAGATGAGCAGCAGCTGCTCACCAGTGAGGCCCCATATGGGCTGTTCACTGTCTTTACTCAAGAGTTGACTCAATGAGTTCATACTTAGAAAAATTCTGGATGGGTTTTATTTTCCTCCTTCACGCACTGAACACATTCTTGAACAGTTTGCATACAAGTCTGCTGCAGTGTCCTCTAAAATTCTTTCTAGAGAAAATATATAAATAAAAATTCCTCGTGTGTTTGGTAACTTTGCTCCTACAGAGGACACAGAGAGACCTATGCAGAGGTAATACAGCAGTTATGCATTCCTAGGTAATGAGCTTTATCTCTCAGGATCAATTTTCCATTAATACCATTCAGTGCCCCATCCAACTTTCAAATTAATTTGAACTGTGAACCTGAGGTGTTTCTGATGCTGCTTTTTAAACTACTGGAAAGTAATGTCAACATAACACAGAAAATTTATAGCAACAAGATTTTAACAGCCAAACTGGTGCTTACTGGAGAATCTTAATGCAGCTTACTGGGAATTAGACAGACCAAATTCAGATTACCCTAAAAAAAAAACTAAACCAACCACTGGAGAAAAATTTTAAATAGGTTTCTGCTGTTTCTACCTTAGCGGTTGACTCAGTAAGATAAGCAATCTAAAAGTGCTTTTATCAGGACTGTCTGAGGCAAGAAAAGAAAGCCTGCTATGCTATTGATCTGCAAGAAGTTTATTTCTTCCACTCTGCAATGTTAAAGGAATCAATCTCTTAACTAAAGAAAAAATAACAGTATTGATAATCATGATGATGGCTGGGCTATCACAGGACAATGAGTGCGTGGTGGTGGTGGTGTGATAGTGTAAATGCTGGGCTTGATTGTGTCTTTGACGTGCCAACTGGTAGGTTACGATTACTGGAATCAATTTTTGACAGTGAAGAGACATCTCCAAAATGTTCAGTGGGACAAGCCAATTATTAAGACACCAACTGCATTAATCTCTCAGTGTTGTACATGCCATAGGCACATTTTATTACACAAAGTCCAAAGGTCTGAGGACATATCCAAGTGAATGCAAATGAACTAACTGTAGCCAACGTCAGCTTAAAGTACATTTCCAGTCTGTGGCTATATACATGAGCTTGCATTCCTATCTGCTTTATTTAATGTTTGGGTTCTTTTGAGAAAGGTTTCTAAGTGGGCATTGTTTTGCTTTAAAAAGCAAAAAAATCTGCTATGCCAACAAGAAAATAGTTTATTGGAAAGAGTTGCTTGAAACTTCTATAATTAATAGTTTTGCCAGAATCCAATACCTTGTTACAGGAAACAAAGATTAAACTGTTTGCACTTATCTAGACGTGTACAGCAAAAAGATAAGAAATGTCAATTTTTTCTTGCATTTTTAATAAGTAAGCAAATATCACCAAATGTCAATAAAGCTTTGGAATATTGAGGTTTTGGCTGTGATATGCAAGTTATAGCTATTTTAGGAGACAAAGATGTACACCAATTAATTTAAATCTTGAAGGAATTGAAAACATACTGTGCCTACAAGAAAAATGTTATCAATGAAATAGTCTATCATTGAAAGGATATCAGAGTTTATCAGTGAAATGAGAAAGTACAGGCACACTGAAGGCAAGTTCTGCAGATCTCTGGGTACTGGGGGCTATATGGAAAGGACAAAAACAGCAGGATTGCTATAAAAAGAAATAGAGACACGTTCAGAGCAACAACTGAAAAAGCCTGTCTTCTATGCAGGTCATCAACAAACTGAAGCACAGATAACAGTGAGTGAGATTACACAGACTGGTCCATCCCTGACCTTTTCACTCCACTCTGACCCACAGCAGTCACTTTCCTGGAGCTGTATCTGCATAAGAATTACAGCCTTTGGTGGTTGTTTCGAGAGTGGGGTTTTATATTTCCCCTTTTTCTGTCCTTGACCTTTTAGATGATGATGTAACGTGCTATTTCAGTTTAGGGGATCATCTGTCTTTTCACCCATAGCAAAGAAGAAATGGTAGGTCCTACACAGCTGAGCCAAACAGAACAACATACCCTGACTTGCAGAGCTGGTACCAGGTCCAACAGCAATGGAATCAGCCATGGGAGAATTCAGTTCACAGCTTTAGGAAAGCTCACAGAGGAAGGAGTCGTCTGACTCACTTTTCTCAAGTCTTGTCTTTGCCTCTTATTCTCAGGAAAAGCAGCTAAATAATATAGATACTATCTGTATTTTTACATTGCCTGGTGCAATGGGGCTGGGGCCTTTGAGAGGCTTGCAGTGTAAATAACACAGAGTAAATAACAATGACACATACTTTTTAACTGCAGAAACTCATCAACCATGCTAAACCCTACATCACACACACTGCTGCTGTCTCTCACTGTTCATTAAAAGGGAATGAATCCTGAGGGAGGCATCACTGAATACAGATATGTCTCCAACACACCAAATCATACCCTGAGCCTCCAGTAAAGCTAATAAAACCATATTAAATACATTCCAAAAGTTCCCTTGGCTTAGTCCAAGACACTTGGGCAATTTATAATTTAAAGGAGAATATGAGATTAGAGAGTTATGAAAATAGTGTGATCTAGAATTTGAAACAACAGTTTAACTGTTTTGTCACACTCAGAGGATGTACTGGCTTACAGTACATGGTACTGAAATTTGCTTGTAGAGAACTCTGAAGTTCTCTGTATTTTCACTTTCAGAAATTGTATGTACAGTAATGCTGGACTCCCAAATAAATTTTAAAAATGTACTGCTTGTAAAATCAGCCTAGTCAAACCCACCCTGTTTTAAAGATGTGTGTGACAATGATTGGACATACATACATATATGTTATGTCTACCCCACCAGTCAATAGCATCCCACTCTCTGGGCTGATGTGGCTGTTAAGTGGCAGTGCCTAAAATGTACTCTCTGCCCTTGTCTGAGCTTTGACCTTTAGATGATGGAATATTATAATTTCCTTATTTTAATCAAAAAGCTCAGCACATGATCAATTAAGATGCTCTTGCCATAGTGATTCTTTGTGAACAAGTGCACTGAAATTCAACTTCTGCAATAGTGTCCTCTATAAAAATACCTTAGCAAGTTTTTTTTTTAATGATTAAGATGATATCAGCTGCTCTTTCCATTCAACAAGAGGCACTGATGTTGTCCTGAAGCCATACTGGGTATGGCCCCTTTCTGAGCAGAGTTATTTCACCACCCAAGTTCTGCCACAGGCCCACAAAACAGTGTAACAGCAGGCCCACAGTAAAACCTGCAGTGATAATAATTTGATCCTTTTTTTTAATATTTATAGAGTGACTGACTGCATTGCCCTTCCAGAGAAATATAATCTCTGGATATTTTCTCCTCAGCAAAGAGTCTGTGTGTAGTGCTGGTGAGTTAAATAAGCTTAGTGTAAATAACTTCATATTTATAATTTTTCCTATGTTCTGTTGCAAATACAAAATTTCATTTGACTTGTCTCTGGCTCAAAAGCAACCTGATGATACTGGGTACTGACTAGAACTAAAATCCTCAAAATAAAGTTGATTGGTAAATCCTAAAGCTTATTGTTTTACAAGGAATACCTTCCTTTGACAAAGGAGGTAATCAGAGCTTTTCAAAACTACTCTCATTTTTATAGACTAAACTACCATGGAAGATTAATCTGCAAACTATGCAAAAACCTAAGTACCATTCTCATTCAGAAAGAAATAATTCCAGCACACTTGTATGTTGAGATACAGCAGGGAGGCATTCAGACAGGCACCTTATATCAGGACAAGGTGAAAGGGTAAAAAACCAAACTTGCTCATATGGTAGCATTAATATCTGTAAATGCTCTCTTCCTGTTCATCTTAAGTCTTAAAAACTGTAGGAACTCTTAAAATAAAACTGTTATTATTAACTTGTCTGAATATGTTAAGACGGAAATTTCACAGAAATTTAACCTGAGCTGAATTTCTTCCCAGACTAAGCAACACTAACTTTTTCTGGAGCATCTACAGAACAACTTAGCCAGAAGAAATGAACCCTCCTCTAATAACCAGACAGAATGGGTGCTGGCTGTATTTTCCTACCTGAAGATTTCAAAAGTAAATCTTCATTGCAATTTTGGGAGCCAGTCTTGCCCTAGACTTAGAGTAAGCTGCCTTTCACACACACACACTAACACAGAACTGTGCAGTGAGGCATTCCTTGATGCTCTTCCTTTGTTTGAGATATAAAAGTAACGCTGTGCTGTAGATGGCTGCTGTGCTGTCTGCTAACAGAGGAAGGGAATGCTACAGTTCTGAGTACTGTGGGGGCTGTACAGAAGGACCTGCTGAAAATGAGCAATGACAACATTGCCATATACTTCTAATAACCCACACACACACACAAAAAAAGAAAAGCAGCCTTGCTATTCTTGAACTCTTTCTGTAATGAGTTCCACATGAGAACACAGTTCCAGTGGCCAGTTTAATTCCCTGGCTGACACCAGCCCACTCAGCACTGCTGCACAGCACATCAGAACATCACATCTCGGCCCAGCAATGCTGAGTGAGCATTCTGACATGCTAAACTTCCCTCGAGTGATTTGGCTCAGGAAAAACCACTGAGACTCAACTCATTTTTGAGCATTTATTGAAGCAAATTCTTGGCTTCTGTGTTGTGTAGGGTCTAGTTCTACCCTCATGTGCTGCAGCCCTGCCAGACACAGAAAGGGTTCCTACTACAGTGGCACAGACACTCCAAGCAGTTCAATTTCACAGTGCACTCATTTCCATAGAAGCTGCACATCATAAATGTCCAAGAGGACAAGGAATATTCACTGGCCTCAACTCTCCTTCTCCTTCCATTCTTGCTATTCCAGATATTTAGCTCAAGTCAATCTCTTAAAGAACTGGGGGGATTCCTAAGAGAAAATTAAACTAAACTAAGAATGACTATAACAAATAGTTGATTAGTTTAAATGAACTGGAGAACAATTACCGAGAAAATGAAGTGATAAAGTAAAATGAGTGAAATAATGTGAAATAATAAAAACAAGCTTCTTAGCTAATTTAATCACAGTTCTTATGAGATTCAGTTGAATATGTAAGGTTTTCTCAATGACAATGGCAGTAAGCTGCAAGAGAAATTTAATATGAAAATCAGTGGTGTGAGTTCATTGTGTTATACAGCATTTAACATCTAAAAATCCCATTCCTCACATCCCTGTCTTACACCGTAATGCTTTGCTAGTACATCTGAGCTTCCAGGCTGGAGTTGGCCTGGAAGAGGCTGAGGGACTTTGTTCAATTCAGAAGTCATTGAGAGGGCAGAAGTTCACCCACCAACACACACTGCCCTTTCCCAAGCAGAAGACTCCAACTCTACACAGCCACTGAAGGCTTCAGCCCTGTGTGCTTAGATAACAGAGAGACCAAAATACCCACTTGCAGCACTTCCTTCGCAATAGATGTAAGGGAACTCATCCTGTGAGGTGGTTGCTGACTTTTCCCTAATTATTGGTTCTCTGCAAGGTCTGCACAGCAACTGCCAATTGAATTTATGTTGTAAAATATTAATCTTCTTAAATGCAGCAACAAGAACTTTTCTTAGGGGTCTAGTTCTCTCTCCCAGGTACTTTTCAGGGTGCACTTGTTTCTGTAGGATACATGAACTATTAAAACCAGCATCATTACATGCCAACACAAAACTGGTGACAGCAGAATCCATGGGCTAATTTTCTCCTTGCCAGCCACCCTGCCTGTACTGCACCTGCTGATCTCCCACTGCTCACTGCACAGGCGGCTGCTCCTTTCACCCACTTCCATTTTTAATTAAGGTAAAGTCTTTGCAGTTCAGCCTGAAACAAGCTACTTCCTCAACACATCTCACTCCATTGCTCTGTAGTGACTGTACAGTCTGTGAAGACTTTGAACCATAGATTGTCTCCTGCTGTCTTTGCAGAGCACCTCCCACAACAGAGGCCTGATCTCAACTTGACTGAGCTAAAGTAGTGCAAGGGAATTTAAAACCATAATTAGCTAGAGCTTGGATTTGCTCTCTACAGAAGAGTTTTTACTCTTAAAGACTGGGTTTTTACCCAGAAACGTTTTTACTCTTAAACCCAAATTATCCTAGAGCAGGTTTTCTTAAAGGAGAAAATTTAAAACATTAAAAACATCCTCCACAATTACCAGCACAGAGAAGACAGTAATTCAGTCCAGATGCTGCAGTTTTAAACTTGTGGTCAATGCACAAGTTAACCATTATCTCATGATAAATCTCTTAATTATAAAGCAAATCAAGAATAATTTATGAAGAATTGTATGTCTTTTTTTGCATATTCAATCTCCCGGCTGAATCTCTCATCATCTTTGGTACTTTTGGTCTCACTTATGAAGGAGGCTGTCATCACACACTTCATTGTTATTGTAAGAAACACAAAATCACTGTTTACCATTCCCACAATTTTCTTGTCTTCAGTTTTTGATGTTTTGCTAATCCTTAAATACTTTTAAATTCTTTACTTGAGATGCAGAAGTCACCTGATGTCAATTTTCCCTCCATTTTCTCTCTCTTTTTTTTCTTTTTTAATCTACCCAATTTACTCATTTACCTCACCCTTTACACTTACTGTGGGATTTCTCTTTGTCCTCATGTGTGTTCTCATGTTCATCCCTCTAACCTATTCAGGACAAAGTGACTTACACCTGAGACTCAGATTCTACTGCAATGAAAAATTGTATCAGGATGTTGTTGGCTGTCACTGCCATTTTGTTTCCTACATCCAGGAGTTGAGCTAGAGTAGATTACAGACCACTGAGGTTAACCTGACATTCAAACCCATGTAGATATTCCTGCAGGGATGTGTGCACAAAACACAGCAAGGAACAGAAAACCATTCACAAATGCAAAGTTTCACCTTCAAGGTTTCTTTCCATGGAGAAGTCCCCCTAGAGCACCAGCTTAGCGTGTAACACAGAACCACAGAATCATTAAGGTTGGAAAAGACCTCCAAGATCATCAAGTCCAACCTTGGACCAAACACCACCTTGTCAACTAAGCCAGAGCACTGAGTGCCATGCCCAGTCATTCCCTGAATACACCCAGGGGTGGAGACTCCACCACCTCCCTGGGCAGCACTTCCAATGCTTAACCACCCTCTCAGGGAAGAAATTGATGTTCAGCCTGGACCTTCCCTGGCACAGCTTGAGCCCATTTTCTCTTGCCCTGTCCCTTGTTTTCTGGGAACAAAGCCAGACCCCCACCTGGCTCCCCCTCCTCTCAGTGAGTTGGACAGAGTGAGAAGGTCCCCTCTGAGCCTCCTTTTCTCCAGGCTGAGCCCCTCCAGCTTCTTCAGCCACTCCTCATACCACTTACTCTCCAGACCCTTCCCTGGCTCTGTTGCCCTTCTCTGGACACGGTCCAGCAACTCAATGTCTTTCTGGAAGTGAGGGGCCCAGAGGTGTGGCATCACCAGTGCTGAGTACAGACATGATAAAAGATTTCAGAGAAACATCTATTTTAATCTCAATCATACTTTTCATGTAGCTTTCTTCATTAAAAAAAACCCACTCCACACATAGCTATTACTATTGTCTGCAGTTGTATTGCACCAACAAATCTGGAATTAAAAACAAATCTAGGGAAGCTATTCCATATCACTGTTGAACCCAGTCAGCTTTTCCTTTGTATATCAAGATGAACTATTTGATGTTTACAAGCCACAGACTGTCTAAAATGGTGGACAGTTTTATATGGACACTGACACTAGTACATCAGAATTGTGTTTGTCAATGGCATTTAGAGCAGTTGGCTTTTTGAAATAAAGCATGCATTCAGTGGAGTATCATTAAGGGCAATTGAATTGCCCTTCATCTGTTTCTGGGGCTCTGAGGACTAAAATGCAGCATGTGGAAGCTTTATGGGTATTATCTGGCTTTCTGTTTTATTCTGTTTAGGCAGACTTGTCTGTGTTTTCACATATTAGACTCAAAGACAAAAGGATTTCCAGCGATAACCTCCTTCTGATGAAACTCATCTTTATCCGCTGCTTCTTGTTTCTTAGCAAGTGATGGAAAAATCCTTTATGGGCATAAGATTACTTAAATCAATAGTGACTTGTCCATGCCCAGCAGGGCTCAGTTGCCTGTTCATCAAAATGTCTGTTTGCTGGCTGCACTGCCTGTCAGTGGGAACACTCACCTGTCCAAGTACTTAGCTCAGTGCCATAGTAAGCAGGGACACTAAATATTCCAAATATTCCTGTTTTCAGGCTTATTGGTATCAGGGGCAAAGTTTCTCTATTTATGGTGGCAGTAATGCTACACTTGAAGACAGCTGGCAGGTGCTAATAACCAGTTTGTTGTCCATATCGCAGCAAGTGCCACCTCATCATCCATCCAAAAAAGTGGCTGGTATTTGCTTCCCAGGAAACTTCCCTGAGCTTGCAGGCTGGGCTCAGTCCCAGGGTCGTGTCTGTTCAGCTGTCACTGGCCTCCCTGTCCAGGCAGCTTGCAAAGTCATTACTACATAACTATGAATTACACACCTTGAAAATCAGCTCTCTTTGGCAGCCCCACGATCCCTTCTCTCTGCCTGCTGGCTCCTTTGACCTCTGCTCTCTGGACAGGATTTTATACCACACTTATTGCATATTTAACTTCTCATTTTCCTTGCCCGCTGCTCCAGACAGCCAGCCCAGCTCCTGCTGGCTCCATCCTGCCAGCTAATCCCTGCAGGGCCAAGCTAAAGATATGCTCCTGACATACGGTTGGCTGGCACACTTTGGTGAACATCTGGAGGGAATACCCCAGGCATAATGATTTTGGCTGGACTAAGAGAACTGCTCATTTATTATATCACTGGAAACCAGTTTGCTCAACTGGGCATTTTCAAGGCCAGGTTAGCATGCCCAGAGCAATACAAGCACTGCAAAGAGCTGTCCCTGCCAGGAGGGGACACCAACTGGAGTCCCACCAATGCCCAGATTTATCCCCCTTCCCTAAGGGGGCAGTACCTGCCAGTTTCCCCAAACATCAAAATGTTCCTTCCCACAGACTTCAAGGAAAAATAAAAGTCAGGGACATTTGCTACAGAGATACAACTCCCTCTTCATGTCAGCCCATGGAATAAGCAACAAGTTCTATGGAATGTTTTAGGAATATTTTCAGAGGGCATTCACTCTCCAGTGATCCCAGGAAAAAATGCAGATGCTGAAGGAGACAAGAAAAAGCTTCATCTCAAGAACTGCACCCAGAGAGACTTTTTGCTATAAGAAAAAAGGGATATGAACTGAACTATGAACTGCCCATGTAAACATGTAAAGAACAAGGACACCAGCAGAAAGTACAACTTCTGGAGAACTGCTGGAGGAGGGGAGGGAAAAAAATGGCTAGTTTCCATTTTCTCCCCATGAAGGCCAAGTTACTGTGGAGATAAAAGGATGGACCATCCTAGTTTGGTGCCTCAGTCCTCTTTGTTACCAGGTGTCAGCCCAGACTCCAGCTGCTAATCCAACCAGCCTTATCTCATTGGCTTCCTCAGTGTCTCCTGGATCTCTTTCCACCCTTGACAAGAGACAAATATTATGTGGCTTAAGAGATTTTTCCTGGTATGGGGTAGGAGGAGGCATTGAGCCTTGCAAGTACCATTTTTGTTTATTTCCCTATTATTGTTTGACAGTTTAGAAATCATTTATTTCCTCTAAATGGTCAGCCAGTCTGAGTACATGAATCTTACCATTTTCTTCTTGCATGTAAGTGAAAGAAAAGTCTGTTTTCATTAAGTCCTGTTAATAGAACACAATCAAGAAGGCCATTGTCATTGCCAGAAGGTTCTGTTACAATATCAAAGAGAGCAAGCAATCTACACAAGTGAATAAAACAACACCCCTCTGTTCCCCAAATGACAAGGGCAAGGCACTATATTCAGATTATTTTAAACCAGCCAAAGAAATCAAACCTCTGTTAACATAGTCCATAAAATTAATCAGGCAAAAAACCTTTCAATTAGGTTAGCAGCCATGTCACCCTCAGAATTTCAAATCATAAACACAAGAATCACTTAAAAATTCCACAGTGTCAGCATAACACACCCCATATAACTCCACAGCATATGAAAAGGCCCAGCCATTTGCAGCTGACCAGAACAGAAATGGCTCTAGATGTGACAAGGATATTCCAGTACCTGCTGTCCTGGAGAGTCACTGATGAGCATTGTCTCTCCAGTTCTGCAAGTTTGCAAGATTATTTAATTTATATATATAATAAATATACTATTGGACCATTCTCAGAAATTTCTCTTGGAGAAGGAGAGGTTTCACATCAGCCAAATGGCAAATCTAACATATCAGAGTAATCAGATTACACCACCAGTGTCGGGAATAAAAAAATAAATCACACAGGAACTGGAAATAGTCTGATAAAGAAAGGTCAGAACTCAGCAAAGCCCTGGATTCTTGGTAGTCCTGTATCCTATGACCTGAGACAAACAACAAAAGGTGCTAGAAGGAAAACTGAAAACTTAACCAGAATGACTGTACAGGCATAATCCAAGTGGTATTCCCAGGCACAAATGTAAACCTAAGCACTGTCCTATTTTTTTAAAGAGTTACTAAATTTGTGAACAAAAAAAATCACAGAAATTGCAGACAAGCTTCAACTACAAAATAACAAGCAGAGCTATTCAATAGTCTTGAGTCTGCAAAAACTTTACTTTTAAAAACTTTCTGGAAACCTACAGAAATTTTGCCAAGTGTTTTTGCATGGGATTTATTTTCCCTGATCTTGTTATATATAAACTTACTGTTTCCATGAAGAACCATCATGGATAGCATAGCAAGAACAGTACCAGTTGAAACAGCAGATCACTTGGACATGGATTTTTTTTCTCTCTAACTATGAACATCTGAAAGCCCTGCCAGACTTGGAGAAATGCCCTGATTTATAGAAGTTCTCTGTTTGGTTAATGGAAAAATACAGCCTTTTGCCCCCAATCCAGTTTGGTGTGTGAAAGCACAGACATTTCATTCCAATAGAGCATCAGAGCACAACACTAAATTTTGTACACTCTTAGCATGATTACTTTGCAATTATGGCATATGTATTATGGCAATCCCAAGTAAATTATGAACTCTGTACATTACAAAGGCACTGTGAAACACTGATTGATTTGGACAGTTTGTAGTTAATTAAGTTCATTTCCAATTCCATCTCTTCACACAATTTCAAAGCATTCTGCATTGAAAGCCCATTTTCAATTAGTAAGGAGGATGAAACAAAAAAGAATTAATTATAAAAGTGGCAATCCCCATTTAAATCTTAGTGTAGCAATTATTTATGTTAAGTGTTGAGAAACTGGAGAGTTGTACTTGTCTAATACAGTTTTTTCCTTGATATATATCTCATATATATTAAATTTGTACAAAGTAATGGCATAGCATTTTTTAAAGTAAGGACTAAATTATTGCTCACAAACTTGTCCAAAGCTCCAGAAGGGAGAAAAATGTCTATGCTTGGCTAGAACCAAATTAGGTGTCTTGGTTTGATTCTTCTCACTGCTACTGCAATCTTTCCTTAAGGTAATTCCATGGCTTGGACTAAAGCAAACATTCCCATCGAAAAGGTTGTGAAGGAACACTGGTATCAGTAGAACTTTATGCTGTCAAAGGACTACCCAAAAGCAGTTATTCATTTTTATTCTAGTGTTTGATGCTGTTCAAAATGGCATTGTATATCACCACAGGGAAGGATGGGCAGGAAAGCCTTCAGATACCATTTTCTAAAATCCTCTCCATGAGCACATGCTCAAATCTTCACATCTGGCACCCCTTTCCAAACTGCTTTTATAAAGAGTTACAAATAACACCACACATTGAACTTCCAGGAACATGAGTGAAAAAAGAAAAAAAAAAGAACAAAAAGGTGCAATCCCTTGAACTGATGTTATTGTTCCACAGACATTCTTTCTTCATTTGAGCCAAATACTTCCAAAGCCCATTAAAAAGAGAGAAAAGAAGGAAACAACTCAATGTATTTAGAGGTACCATTTAAAGATGACATATCTTAATTTGCTGATTGCATTCTCCTCACCTCTATCAAAGACTGTCAGCCACAAACATGACACCAAAATGAATGATACAAGGTCAGCAGATGCACTGTGCTGCAAACCAACTTCTCTAACTTCATTTGCTGGATTCTAAACTGTCACCTACAGGCCATTTGTCACTGGCATTGACTCCCTGCTCCAATGCCAAGATGACTTCTTCAACCACTGGCACAAGCTCCTTGGCCTGACTCAGGGCTGGCTCATTCCCTCTGTCCTTGTTTCTGACACTTTGGTGAGCAGCATTTGCAACAACACATCAACAGCAGGAGCAGAATGATGGGCACCAGAAAACAGAGGATTATTTAGGGCAGGTAGAAGGACAGTCAATGAGGAAAACACACCAAAGAGAGCTAAAACAGAGAGTAGGTCTTTATGAATGGGAAACCTAAGTTAAAGGGGAAATAGATAAGGTGAAACAAAGGCAGACAGTCTTGAAGCTTCAAAAAATAAATGCAGATTAAAAAATCTTTCATGCTTGTGAGCTGCCTGCAGTATTCTGTGACATTCTCAGCTCTCACTGAACTATTCAAGGCTTTATTTTCCAATTACACAGGCAAAAATATATTTAAACTAATCCTATCTTGTTTTGTCCAGGTACACTTGACTCCTGCTTTGGCTCTTCATCTGAGGAGCAAGTGCTGATCACAGTGACCCACTGATCACAGTCACAGCTGTGATGGACAAACAGCAAAGCTGCAGGTACTGAAAATGCTGTGTTGCCCTGGAGCTTCTAAGGAGCAGGTCCCTGCCTGGGTATTGTGCACTGCTCAGGTCACAGAGAATTCAAGGCATGTGAGTTCAGATTCAGACTTTTTACCATAATCTTGAGAAAGTCACAGCACCTTCTCCCAAACACAGGTAACGGACCCCCCACCCCAGCGCTGGTCCTGCCTCAGGCAGAGGAATCCCCTGTTAGTGGGATCTGCCTGACTGAGCTCTGCAAAGCTGAAGGAGCACAAAGCACCTGTGTCAGTCCAGAGAACTGGAGCCATTGCTGCCACCTAAATCAGCAGCTGAGCTCCCCTCAATGTCAGCAGAAATAAGCCAAGGTCTCATGTTTCTGGACAGCCTCTTCAAAATAACAGCAGCAACAAGCGTGGCATTGGGCTGACAATCATTTACATGCCAAGGGTGACCTTTTTACTCAGTGGTGACATTTGTATCCTATTAGCAAAATCCTGTATTGTATTTAAGCAATAACTGCATTTTCTATGGAGACAAACGACATGTAAATCAATACATGACGAGGCTGCGGGCCAAGCACGTTATTGATTTTCAGTCACGTTCATCTCTGAGCTTAATGCTGAGAAAATACAGTATATGCTATGATTTTTTACATCTTTGGGGCAAGATGGAAGTTTTCTGAGAATTAAGAAATAAGAGAGGAGGTTTCCAGCTGAGAGAGGAGAGATTAAAGAGGAGTGAGAATTCAACAGCTGTAACTGAAGTTAACACCCAGTATCTTAAAAGCAAATGCTGAACAGATCAATAAGGGCTTATATGACACCCTTGTCATCTCCTCAGCTGCTGTGGTTGATCAAACTATGCCTGCATATCATCTGTATTAAACTAGAGGGTAAATGTAACATCACTGAACCAAACAGGAGGTTTAGAGAAGTCTTGATGAGAACAACTCTTACTGCTTTTATCCTTCATGAGAAATCCAAATTATTCAAAACCCACCACAACAGGACCCCAGCAACTGGTGGATAAGGAGAAGGACCTTCCTGAAACATGAATAGTGTTTCCAAATTTACTGCCTTGTCCAAATGACAAGACAAATTAGAAATTTTAATACAACAGTAAGAAGAGACAGGAATAATCTCCCTGCTTTCCTTTTGTAAATAAATCATCGAATTCAAGGGTCAGGTTTTCCTGGGAATAGGCCACAAGAAGGCCAAGTTAAAGAGGAAAGCAGCTTTAATTTAAGAACCAGGCAGTCAGTTATTAAGGATACAGTATTCCAATACTTAAAAGAGAATGGTGGTTTCATGCAAACTAGTTTTTAAAAACACAAACTTAAACAGTTCATGATTTGTCTCTTCTGTAATTGCAGAGAGAAAAATAAGACAAATCTAGAATGGCTTTTCTAATGGATCAAAAAAGTCATCACTACCTGATCACTATGAGAAGAGCTCTGAACCTCCTGAAACCAGAGCACTGAGGGAAGAAAAACCTCAGCACAGGCTCAGACATCCCGGGAAGATACAACCAACTTTCACTGCCAAAGGCACCAAGCCCCCAACTGGCAATACAAGACAAGGTGCTGTCAGCCCCAACATACAGGAAACTACCTACACTCCAACAGGAATATTATTGCAGTAGAAGCACTGGCTTTTCTAAATCTCTGCCTAAATCATTAGTAAGGTAATTGTCTCCTAAGTAGAGACTTACTTAGCCTGATTTGGGATATTGTTTCCCATAGATTTATCTGTGACAGCCATAATTTAGGAACCCTGTATTTTTAACTTCTTTACTGTAGCTGAATAAATTATGTGAAAGAAAAACTCTTTGCACCATAACACCAAAAAGGGGAGTGAGGAACAAGTGAGGAATAATCCTGCAATATTATTTTATGCTGACCAAACTTTTCTATACAATATAAAAGGAGCAGACACATTCATTTCCTCCACACAGGCCAATTTTCCTTCCACTAGACATTATTTTGAATATGGATTATACAATCTAAATGCAGTTGTTCAGTATGTAAGACTCTATAATACCCTACAATCGAACCAACAGGTTAAGACACTTTTCATCTGACTGCACTAAATTATTGATCTACTGGTCCCTTTTTCAGATTTTAAATCACCTGAATAGAAGGAAAAATAAATGCATTAAGACTTTCCAGTCTCAGTGAGAAAATATATGTAGGTAGTTTGAGTCCCAATAGTAAAAATAATCACATAGAGTATCTTGCAGTAATCCATCTGATTTTGAATTAACCACTCAAAAAGCAGTTTATTTTTAAAATATATTTTTAGTTTGGTTCAGAGTTGACTATATAACTCCCATCTATCAATTCCTGCAGTTTGGGTATTACAGTATGAATAATATATGCCTTTGTCATGTGAATAAGATAACAGCCTTCACTCCTCAGTGCTCTACGTTTCTTGTTCCAAATGTGACATAAAATACAATTTTCCTCAAGTAGCTGAAAAGGAATTTAGAATAAATGAATTATGAATACTTCAAGAAGGTAGACACTAATTTAAAAAATATAAAATAGGAATACTAAGCAAAATACCAAGAATTATATATTAAATTTAGTGAGGCATTCATAAGGACCTAAAGATTTAGCTGAAGAGTGATGTCTATTCTCAAAAAACACACTTGAATACCTGCACTCAATATCTTTTTACGTTACCACTTCAAAAGTTTAAGTCCTTTTGAGCCTTTTTCAGTAGCCAACAAGCTGTGCATCCATTGACCACCTGCAGGTGTGAATTCACACGGATTTCAATTCTGGTCACTTTGTCTTAGTTTCAAAATGTTTTGTTCTATTCTATTTACTATGGAGGCTCTGGCCACCTTCTCCAAAGCATCAGGAAACCACACCTGTTTAAAGCAGGTTCCAAGGCTGGGCAGAGCACGGGCACCATCCCAGGCAGCACCTCCTGAGCTCCTGTTTGGCAGAGCCACGATTTCTATTCCTGAACCAATTCAAACATGACATTTCAATGTCTGGTTCATTGTCCACAATGCAGCACTATGGACCTGCCTGGGTGGCCACCACAGCACATATATCTTTGGCAGCCTAAATGATCAGGAAAAATTCTGAGCTGACATGAACCACTATAAAGTGATCATTTGGCCCACAATGTATGACTGAAATTTTCTCTGTATACATTTTTGCTCTGCCTCCCCCATTTTTCTTTATGTTCTTTAAGAAAATAAAACAAAGTCTTAGCTTTCCCATTTTTCACTACCCCAGACATATTATTTTCATCTCAGACTACAAAGGAACTGGAGCTGTATTGTGACAAAGAGCCAGGAAGAAGCCCAGTACATATTTGTTTGGAACCAAGAACTGTTGATTTTTCCGATTTCTTTTTCCCAGGTTTTTAACACTTGGGCACACACAGTTATTTGGATTGTCACAACAGTAGTTTAAGACATCTCTGTGTTTGATGGACGGTGTAAGAGTCATAGAAAAAGACAGGAGTGGAAGAGCCAAACAATTACAGGCAAAATTACAAAGGATCATGGTGGGAGGGAGAGGGAAAAGAAGAAAACAAGATCCCACATATTAATATCCAAAATGCACTGAAAACATTAGAATTGTCAAAATTTTCAAAACAAAGTACTAGGATTTACATTTTAAAACATGCATATATATATATATATTGATTTTTTCAAGACTTAAAAGAGTAAAATGAGGATTTTCTTGTAACCCAAAATAATTTTCAGAACTATTTTTCTTTTCCTATGCCTGAGAAAAACAAAACTTATGGTAACTGAGCAAAATGTTCTTGCTGCCTTCTGGTCTAGTTTCATTAGATTGCTAATGTTACAATTTATTCCCACAGATGTCATCAGTATCTGTACAGACCTGCCACAGCACAGCACTTCCCAAAAATCCTCGGGAGCAAACCTTGGGCTGGTGATCCCAATGAGGAAGCAGCCCAGCAGTTTAACAGCAACAGACTTGGGCTTTTATTGTGTTATGGGGGAAAAATATCCTTATGTCAGACAATTCAGTCTTCAATCCTTGGCTTGACCTTTCAAAAATCACCAGCAACTCGAAGAAATGCCAGGATGGATAATGGTTAACGGTGTTCCCCGAGGCACAGGGACATGGTGCTACACAAACAAAGCCCTATCCCTGCCTCTCCTCTTATCCCTGGTACAAATGGAAAGTCACAAGCACCAGACCAGATGATAACATTCATTTTAGAGGAAATGTTAATTGAAATTGGCACACTGCTGCTCACAGCAAGGAGCAGGACCCCAAGAGATCAGCAGGAAGAAAAGAAAAAAGAAAAAAAAAAAGGTGAGTTTTGCCAGATGAGCACTGACTCCCAGCCAACGATGGGGAGGGGCTTCATGTCTGATAATCCATTTTTAACTACAGCAAGATTAACTTTCACCTGAATAAAAAGCCATTTCTAAAGTGCAAAAAGCCTATTATCTGCTCTTTTAAGCATGTGAGTGGGAGGTGAAGAAAACAGGCACCCAAGATCTGCACTTTCTTAATTATTTTTTTAAACAGATACTGGGACCTGAAAACTTCAAAATAAGAAATAAAAATATTCATTTTAATGCATGCTATGTAATGCTTATCACTTAATCACTGCAAAGTACTGTCAGGTTTAATTACAGCCTTCAGTGGCCCAGCCACATGAATAAGTCATGAATCTTAACACCCAAACCCAAGCCATAAAAAGTTACCTTTCTCCTCCCTTCCCAGTGTGTAGTGGGTCTCTTAGAAAAACCAACCTATTTTAACACCCACTTCTAAGCAGAACAACAAACTAAAGCAAATTCTTTGTTAAAAGCTGTTTTTATAGCAGGGACCAAAGTTTATTTATGGGCAAGAAATAACCTCTATCAGCCTCACTCTGCATTAGTTACTGCTTAGTAAAGTGGGAGCTGTCCAGGGCTGAGGCTGCTGGACAGCACTTGGCAACAAAAGACTCGGGTATCAGTTACTGCAGTGGCTGAGCAGAGACACAGAACAGCCTCGGAAAGCTCCTGGCAGCAGCACTGCCTCCCCTCAGGAACTGCAGCATCCTTCTCAGGCTTGAAACTCCAGGGCCAGGACCTCTCCAAAGATTTCTCCCCTGCTCTGCTCCACCTCACAGGCATCCTGCTGGCAGGAGTAACCACTAAGCCTTAAGCTGCTCATTTCCCCAGGAACTTGTTTATTCATGAGCACCTCGATGTTTATCTAAGTGTTCAATACAGCCCAAGATGTACCATCTGAACGTTTTGAGCAATGGCACTTAAGAACATGATCAATGAAACACCTTCCACTGACTTTGGAAGTAAGTCCAATTTCAGACAAAGGTATGAAACACTATTCAAGGTATCCAGCAACTGTTCTCTGATATTTTGAAGAACATAGTAATAATTTTTCCTCATTAAAAGTTGAAGAATAGTTTCTGGCCTTTGGGAAATGACCTGCTGGGCATCTCTTACAGGAGACAGGTCTCCGTGCACGGTTTTCTAAATACATTTATTCACATCTCTGGTCATGAGAAACATCAATACAATAACAAATTGAAGATTGTGTCAAAGTCACAGCCCCATGGCAGCCACTCTTTGTAGGGTTAGACCCTTTGCTGATGAAGGTGGCCTTGGCAGCTGGACAACTTATGCCACTGGGTCCCCCTTTCCCAATTGCTGTAACATTTTATTGCTTCCAGATGCCAATACAGCAGCAACGAGTCTGATCCAAAAATCACATTTTTCAGCAGGATGCCTTCTCTTTGTTTTTTTTTTAAACTGTCTACAAGTGAGATTTCCCAAACTTTTGTTCTCTCCTTTGCCCTTTTGCACCATCTGAATGGAAATACAGAGCACTGCTCTGTCCCTTCTTGCCCTCTTTTTGCTCTCACTGGGTCTATTCCTATCCCTAGATTACATCTTATTCCAATGGTTCTGTGTGTGTGTCTTTGAAAACCCACTTCCCTCACTGTAATAAAATGCCTCTTTACAACTGGCATCTCCTCAGCCATTCAAATGACCTCCAGTAATTACCGATTAACATGAAAATAAACATCTCCTTCCTGAAAAAAAGATATATAAGAACATTTAGGACATAAGACAAAGTCTTGCACAAACAGCAAAATAAGAAGTTAATCTATTGATAACATCACAAATAGTGAAATTAATTCCTGTGAAAATCAAGATAGGATTTTTTTCTTCCTGTTCATTATGTTCAAGTTGATTACTAGTTGCAATACCCATTGTTTGGAGAAGACACAGCAAATACTTTGCTGCAGCTCTTTCCTGACCTGAATGGGCTGTCGCATTTCAAATGTGAATACTCAGTATTGTCTCTTTTCACAGTTTTTGATTCAGCAGCCAAATGATGCTTTTAAGGAAAAGGAAAGCCTAAGACCCATACAGGAAAAAGAAAAAAAAAAAAAAGGATGCATTAGAGCTCTGGAAATAATTTATTCATACCCTAGTGTGCAAGAGGCACTCTCAGCCAGCTAGATGTGTGACAAAACTCTTTAGGAAATCAGCCTCTATAAAAGAGCATATTTGGAAAGGTAAAGCTGATAACCTATCTGAAGTGCATTCAATGGGCTTCTTCCTTTAAGCTTTTATCATTACAGCATTAAATTCTCTGCTTTTTAATGCATTAGACACACTGAGGACACACGATACTCACTTAATCAACTTTACAGAGAAAGAAAAAAGTGAGCTCTTCACAAAAGAACTCGAGTGGAATTATATTCTACATACCTGCCCTGAGCTTCTTCATGAGAAACAGGAACAAGAGGGGAGACACATTTATAATGGAAAGAAGGATCACCTTTTTGTTGATGGATACTTTTAACTAAAACTTCTGAGTATGTTTCACTTTGATGCATATAAAATATGGCTATGTAGGGAAATTAAAGTAGTCGATGAAAAAAACCTAGTCCATCATTTTCAAAGCTGCTTTCCTGTATACAGGAATCTGAGCTTTGATGCAAGCACATACATGGAAATTCATCCCAGAGCAAGAATTAAGAGGCTCCTGATACAGAATAATAAAAACCTTGGGAAGGGGACAGGTTGAGAATTCATAAATATGTGTGAGTTTACATAGTTTCCAAACAGATGTAAAGGTAAGGATTTGCTATTAATCTGTCTTCTAACATGCTGGAAACTGTATTTCCCACCTCCAATTGCCTGCAATGCTTTTTATCACTGCCTTACCACCAACATCCATTTTCCTTTTTCATGCAGCTCTGGAGGGAAACAGCAGATTCTCTGGAGTACAGAAACAATTCATGCACAGAACACAGCACATGATTCTGAGCACCTTGTTGAAGGGCTGAAATTATTACATCTCTGATCACCTTCCAGTATCAAGAAAAAAACCCAACAAAATGAATAAAAGGAGTACCTTCCAGAGGTCAGAGCAAACATCATGTGCATTTCAAACACTCTGTTCCAAAGTTGTGTTCTGAAATAAGGAGTTAACAGAGCAATATTTCCATTCTGTTTCTGGCACTTTCATTATGCCATCAATTATTACAGTGCCATCTTCTAATAGAAATTTCATCATGTATTCAAATTGGCGAGCAAAGTCATTTAGCAGCCACAACAAATTGAGCTCAGCAGGCTTTATTTCAAGAACTACAGTGGTGTCAAGTGGTCAGCCCCTCATTTTTAATTTCTGGTTACATGAGATGCAAATGCATGATCTCTCATTCTAACAGCCAGCCATGCCAAATAGTTACAAGTACATTGTAATATACCCTTAAATATGGGCAAACAACATTATAGAACTGGGGATGGGGCAGTTCAGATCACCAAGAACAGATTTATTGTATTACGGAAATTTTTAATTCATTTTTTTCTTCACTGACCACAGTCACATCTTCCTAATCAGAAAAGTAAATACCAGATTTTGTACCTTGATGTAATGTAGAGAAGTTCAATAACTGCATGAATTACTTTTTTTCCCCTTTCTATTGACACCTGCAAGCTTGAAAACATAATTAATTCACCATTCAGTTCTTCAGCCAAAAGCCTCTGTTCCAAGGACCTTCCTTCAGTGATAGCAATTTTTTAAATTTTTTTTAAGTTCTTTAACCATAACTATTTTATTCTCATTTGGCATTATCAAATAAGTTCTTCTAACATATCTGATCTTTGAAGTCCAATGCACTGTTTATACAGCACAAGTGAAGGACACTCATTTCTCTACTTAACTGAAAAAAAAATCACTAAAAATGAAGCTCCTGTTTCAGATGTTGATTGAAAACAATGCTGGAATTTACTGTAAAAAAGTTCAAAACATTTTTCTGCATATTATTCTGACAACATTCACTGATGACCACATAGTGAACTGTTGCCCTATCTATGGTTCCATTTAAATAATTGATCAAATTGATAACATTTAAAAATTAATATTGACCCAGAGAGACTAATTCATCACATTGCACGTAGGGGAAATAAAAACTCTTCAGCTTAAAGTGCATTAGAAAATCTTTCTTTTTTTATCGTTGAGATAAATCACTTTTTCATGCTAGGCTTGTTCTGCAGTTTTGCTTTCTACCTTAAGATAAACAAATGAAACGTGCAGGCAGAGCTGCATTTACTGAGCTGCTCATCCATAACCCTGCCAGGCTGGCTCCTGAATGCCCAGCTGCCCAAGGGCAGGAACAACAGAACTGTTCTCCACCAGCACAGCTACAGGGAGCCCAAACTCTCCCTGACTTCAGAATGGGTTTGCATCATGACCATGCTATGCTTTGGTATATTAAATTTTGTTTTACACATCTGTCTAATTCTACCCTTTTGATACCATCAGAACTTGGCCCTTCTTTCAGGACAAACTAACCACAAAAAGAGTTTTCACCCCTATATTGGAAAGTAGTCTGCAGGAAATTAGCTGTGAAAGAGCCAGGAGGCTTTTGTGGCACAGCTGAAAGCTTATGAAAAATAAATTACAGAAGAAACATTTTTAATAGACATGCTTAAGGTTTTTATTGGTGAGTATGCTGAAGTGGCTGCCAATTCAACTTTGCTCCAAATTGTCAAACATAATTGCTCGTATATGTGACATAATAAAAATCTTCATTGTAAAAGTCTTAATAACATTAAGTAACATAACGCTGGCTTTTACAGCATTAAAAATAAATAACAGATTTGTGTCCAGTTATTGTATTTAGAGAAATGCAGAAAACCCATTAGATTGCATCAAAGACAGACAAATTGTTAAATGGTTTTTTGCCACTTTGATCTGCACAATAGACAGAAATCATTCCTTGGGAACATTTTCAGTTTAAACTTGTCTCCTTAAAATATGCTTTTCAAAGTGTGCATTAAAATAAAAGCTATATTCAAATGCAAACACTCAACTAATAATTTCTCCATGTTGATAATTGTATTAATCGGGTAGCAATCTGTGCATCTGTGATATTGTTGTGACCTCTTCAGCTGAAAGCAACTTCTAATAGGCACTCTGAAAATTCAAGAGTCATTGACTTGAGTGCAAGAATGGTCTATTTACAAAGAAACGTGTTCAGCTGGTAAACAGGAAGAACTGAAGACAATCTGAAAGACGAAGCAAACAAGACTCAATTGAGGCACAATAAGAAAATGGAGTAGCAAAACCAATTTAAATGGTTCTCCTGCTGCCACAACAAGTCCAACATGAAAGTTTAACTTCTTTCCTTAATGAGAGAGTCCTTTCAAACCCTTTCAGTCTAAGCCCAGCACATCTGGAAACTTAGCAAGGGCACCAACTGTGTCCAAGGGGAAAATTAGGCAAAAACAAAACTCAAAACCTCCCACAAGCAGATAGGGAAAAAAACCTCTGAAAGGTAATGTTGATGTTATGGAACTAAAGGAAAAACAGATTAGGAAGCCAGGAGGTTACGCTGGAGATTCAAGCTTATGAAATAAAAGCTTTACCCACACAAGATGCCCTTTGACAACCCCCTGGAAAGGGAGCACAAGGAAACTTTTGTAACAAAACACAGATGATGCCCTCCCTCTCTGTTACTGACCCCCAACCAGAAATCAGCACAATGAACAGTAGGTAAAAACAAAATGGAATTTCTTTTTTTTTAACTGAAAAAAAAACTTCTAAAGAAGCAGTCAGCAGGAAAAGGACAGCCTTATATTTTTATCATGTTTTGAAAACACAGCCTTTCTTCACTACTTCATTTATGCAGAGTAAGAACTTCATATTAATTCTTTAGAAAATAAATGGCAGCCTTGATGTCTTCAAAGCAGCACTGAGAATAATCCATTCCTCATGAAAACAAATAACGTCCTCATAGCACAAAGGAGCTATGACATCATTCTGGAAAGAAATACTCTGTCTGAAAGTAAGTGCCACTCTTCAAATGTCCTCAACAGTTAAAGAGAAAGAGAGCACAAGATTGATACCACCTAACACTTAACAATCTAACTTTGTTTACTCAGGAGGCAAATTCATGAGAGTTCCATCAGACTACCAGTATCAGTGCAAAAAGAACTCACTTCTTTCTAGACTGCCCTGACTCCTTTTCCTCTGCAACAGTAAAGCCATCAAGAATTACACAGGTAAATAAAGGTTACAAAATCACATGCTCAGAGACAGATGCTGTTTCTCCTAGTTAGGATTAAACTGAGGAAAATGAAGCAATTATTCACTAAACAATATCCATCTTCATGTAGTTTTTTCTGAAATCCTGAGCTGGCACCAACTTCCACATGGAAGCAAATTTGGAGGCCTAAATAAAGACAGAATTCAAGAACAGATGCAACAAGCAGTATGGAGGAGCAGTTAATTCTATTACAAAAAGATATAAATAGAAATTACATACATATGAGAATTGCCTCTGGACACTACTTAGCCATTATCTGACAGTAATTTACCTCAGGCTTCCCAGTAATAAATTTAAATGCATGAGTTGATACACTCAGTTTGAAGATCACCTCCTTATTACAATAGTTAACATTCCCTTTAATTTTCTGTAACAAAACATTCACTTAGAACTCTTGAGATGGCTACAAACTTCCACTGTGAGGACAGACTAAGATATGTAAATAGCAGAGGTAGGATGCAGTGAGGAAACCCAGGAACCCTGAGGAGCAGAGACACTGTGGGCCTGTTGTGCACTCAGGAGGTGGGATCCCCTCCAGACTGGCCCTGGGCAGTGCCAACATGAGGCCAGTCCTGTGCAGGGTGAATAGAGACAAAAGGCATAGAGAGAGCCTGTACCATCATCAGTTTATGACTTGCTTACGTGTATTACCATTATTCTTAGAAAGGGCTTATCTTCACTCCCCTCTGTGCCAACTATTATCATCAAATCCTAGCAGCTCATCTCCTCTCCAGTGCCTGGATTTGATTTCCTGCTTCCTTAAACTGCTACTCTTCCCTCCAAAGGAGGGGGGAAAAAGAAGGAAATGATCAATACAAGATGCAGGTTTTCAAACAGTGTCTCAGTGGTCAAACCGGACAGAGAAGGGCATGAAAGTGGAGGGCAGGAGGACACCTACAAGTAGAGGATCATGGAAAAAGCCAAGGTACTGCACTCCATGCTGGGCAGATGGGCTGAATTTGCAACCTCTGTGGCTGTTTTCACACCTGGAACACTATCACACTTCTAAACATTGCTTAGGACAAAAACTGCAAGAAGCTACAAAACTCTTCCCCAAGCCCTAAGTGCTGTGCTCCAGGGGATTTCACTACAAAGCTGCAGAGGGGAGCAGCAGGAAAACTGATCCTACGTGTCCTGGGGTAAGATATGAGAGCTCCATGGCATGTCAGGAAACCCCCTAGAACTGCTTCCTCCCCTGGGCTGGCTGCTCAGCTGACAGCAGGACTGTGCCCTTGGCCTCAGCACCTGACACAACAGGTGTCTCACAGGGAATCTTTTTGGGGCAAGTCTTTTAGATTTCAAAACCATGTGAAAAACTTCAAGTTTATCTTTCCTTTGCTCAGCAGAAACAATGCCTTGTAACTAAACTATGAGATACTCCAAAATATCCAGTTATAAATGGCACAGTATGTATGTATGTCAATAAATCTATACTTCCATTATGCCCAAAATAAACAAGGGAGTACTACACTGAAAGAAGGAGTTTCCACTCTCCAATAAGAAAATTAATATTATGAACTTCGAATTTTACATTAGCACGAGCTACATATGTAGTTTGTGTTTTAAATTAAATAAATATTTTAAAGGCTGAAAGGAAAAGGATGGGGTTTCCCCCAATTAATAGCTATGCAGTACACATGGCTGTGCAGAGAAGAGCTGGGGCACATTATGCTGAAAGGTTTGAGGTCCTCAGGAGAAGGTAAAGGAACCAGAAGCCAGCCACAGACTTGGCAAGCACCCCCTTCATTTTGGCATTAAATAATGCTCTAGAGAACTGCAGAAGATGTACAGAAAATCAAGATTTTAACTGGAACAGACAAAGAAATAATGAAAATTAACTCAGACACTTAGAAAGAAGAATTGGACAGGGAAATGAAATGGAAAGAGGAAATTTGAAATTATCATGCAGGGCACCTTTGGATAACTAAGCATTTAAGTGCTATCCTGATGAACAGAAACTCCATTAATCTTTTCTGACAAGTGACTTGCAAGAAACAAACTGTGGCAACATTTCTGCTGCTAAAGGAAACTTCTATAAACAGTAGTGGCTGCAACTGAACCAATATGGTAAAACCCACCAAGAACACAATAAAATTGCTTTAAGGAATTGCAAACATAAATCTCTCTCCTGCAACGTTATTTCCTCCCCCAGTGCCAAGCTTTATAGGGCATCCCATCAAACAGAGCACTGCTGTGGTGCCACTGACCCCAGCAGAGCTGAGGTGAAACTACATCATGTCTGGCCCTCAGTCTGGGTTTGTTTGTCCTTCAAAAAAAATATTCTCCTTCCTTGTAATTCAGGTGCTGCCCCAAAATTAGAAAAGCAAAGAGTTTTCATTTCTTTTCAACCAGAAAAGATACTTGTATTCTGGAATTATTTTTCTACCTTTACACAGAGTCTTCCCTCAGGATGGCACCTCCGAGACAGGACAGGGGAGGGCAGGAGGAAACCTTGGAACTGCCTCTCAGTCTTCCTCTTCCTCCATAAAACACATCAAATGCTTTTAAGGTAAAACTTGCAGCATGCTCTGAATGCCTGGGCTACTCCTTGAACTTGCCACCAGTGGGAAGGAGGAATGGATGGTATGGAAAGACAAAGTGGCTCAGGGAAAAAGCCCAAAAGTAGTTTCATGCCCTCTTTTCTTGGGACAAAGAAACAATATGACAGTAAAATACTGAAACAACAGGTTGACTCTACAGTTAAATGCAACACACCTTTTAATGACTTAATTCTGTGTCAGAGGTAAATTTCCTCTAGATGAACTACTCTGCTGATGCAGAGAGCCCGCTCTTCCTGAAAGCAGAGGCTGCCTCTCCCCTGTGCAGCACAGGGACAAAAAAGAAACTGTTTCCTTCATGGGAATGCACAATTTGATCACAATGACAGTGACTTGTGAAAAAGTTTATTTGCTTTCTCATTCTCATTTCAGGAAAGGTTGCTTTCTTGCCTTAGAGCCAGCTGCTTGCCATCAGAGGGAATGGGGATCTGGAGGAGAAGAAAGAGTGCAGAGCCCTGCACAGAGGCAAGAGGAGCTGAGGTGTCAGAATGGGCCCTTTTTCGGGTTTTTGAGACATTTGGGATCAGTGCAAAGGTTATTTTTCATTTTTATTGCTGCAGTGAGAGCGTTACTCCCTTTTGAGAAACCTTCTGAGCTGCAAACCATCCCTTGGTTTCATGAAAAGGACCTTCCCTCCTCACTCTGCACCTCAGAGAAGGTAAATTTATTATCCACAGCCCATAATGAGATGACAGGAGTTTCTCTTCTGGAAAGGAGATGCTGTATCAGTGTCCTGTTTTAGGTCACCCCTTTGGCACCCAGTGCACCCTGAATGTACTTCTGTCCCTTTCTCCCTCATGATCTCTAGAAGAAGAAACAAGTAACAGATTTCCTGCAGGAGCCATCACGCAGTGCCCTCTCTCCTTAAAAACAAGTTCCTTTTTGTTTCTCCAGATCTAACGTCTGCCTTGGGAAATAAATCCTACATCTCAGAATACCACATCTGAGACAGTACAGAGAGAGGCCAGTTCTCCCATGTTTGCTCCTCATAAATTATAATAGTGTATTTTATACTAGATTTTAATGCAATAGAAAATTCAATTATATATCCTACAGTACTTATATGTCACATCAAAATTCAAATAACCTGGAAAGCAGAAGGATTTGGGTTTTCTGAGGCTGGGCAAAAACCCCAGTACTGAGAGCTTCTGCAGACAACTGAGAGCAGGGAAGTTGGAGAAGAATCAGCTTTGATTTTCCTTATATTTCCTTATTTTTCCTTATTTTTTATCAAAGAAAAAACACAACAAACCTTCAGATTAAGATACAGTCTAATAACTATGGCCCAGAGAGAGAGGAACCAACAGCTGCAGGTGTCCATCCATTCCTGCTTTCTTATGATATGAATATTTTAACTGCTCCATCAAAAGTGGGGTCCATATATATCTATGAACACACCACCTGCAAGTAGCAGGACATGGTGTTCATCTCAAGTGAGAAGAAAAATCAACCTCTTAGTACACACAAAAAAGTGCTTGAACAAAATATAGGTTTTCCTCCTTAAAAGTATAGATTTTTACTTTGTATAAAACAAAGTCAGCATCGTGTGTGTTGCTTTAGGAGAAAAAGAATTTAATTAGAACATATTTTTTATTGAATTAAGTACAAGGCAGGGCAGTTCATTTAATTCAATAAATGCAACCATAAAGAGAGCTTCAAATATCAGATCTTTGTAACACCAGTATTTAGGTTCACCCCTCACATTAGGAGCTGGAGGACAAATCAATCCCAGACCGAGAAACGCGTGGCCAGGCAGACTGCAGGAAACCAAGGGCAGTGGCACAAATACACATTACACACTCTGCAAGGTTAAATTAATGTGAAGTAAATTCCTCAAGTTATGTAAATAAATTATAGTAATGCTGCCTGACAGCTTGTATTAAGCAAGATTAATTCAGCAAGCATAAAATATGCAGGGACTTAACAGACCCGTGTATCCCAGTGCATCTTACAAAACTTCAGACCCAAGGAAGATGCTGCAGACAAACCCACAGAAGCAAGTCCAATACCCGGCTGCTCAGCAGCAGCAGGACCCTTGGGTGGCTCTGGAAAAGCTCATTTCTGAGGCTGAGCCCATCTGATCCCACAGGCAGACAGTGCATGACCACAACACTGAATTCTGCAGAACTACTGAAAAAGGGAGAAGCTCGAGAAGGGAAGCAGAGACTCCTCTGCCTCTTACACAGCTGTAAACCAACCACCAAGTAGGTTTATAAGCTGTCCCATCTGTGGAACAGAAACCAGAGAAGTTCCAGATAACCCAGAGGAAAAGGAAATGGTTTCTCAAAATTCAGGATCTTCCTCTCCCCCCAGGTTTTGGGGGTTTATTGGAGTTCTTTTAACTACCTTCTTTGACAATCAAGACCTCTATAACACAGCCAACCAAAACTCCACCAGGAAATAGCAGTGGGGGATCACTCCTCCATAATTAACACTGATATTTCCATTTTTCTTGAACATTGTTACAAGTTTCCCATCCCAAGGTACTTTTTGGAGGGAAATTGATACAATTCCATCAAAACCACCATGAAAGAATTCATCTTTTGTCCTTCTCCCCCTTCAAATGGGCTTGGTATGCAGCACCTGAAAGGTCCATTCTCCGATTGTACTTTTACACACAAAAGAACGTATTTCTGTAGTAAAAACAAAGCACTACATAGACACACATACCCAAACTGCTACAGAAAAAACAGAGCAATGCACTGAACTTTGGGCTTTTGAAACTCAGCCCTAGCCATTTCACCACAAAAAATAACCCCAAAAGTACTGAGGAGTGGATTTTATTCTAATGATTGTGGACAATAGTATTCAGTTTATAGACCTATTAAAAATGGAAATACTGTCATTAAAGGAAGGGTAAGTAAAAAAAAGGTTCGTTTGTAAAGCTCAAAGTAAAATTAGCTATGGAACACAAGAAAACTACAGATGTGGAGACAAAAAACAGCACTCTGTCCAAAACCATAAGCCATTCATTGCACAGTATATCACCATTAGATTAAGACTGACTTTATCCATCTATCTCTTTGCAGGTGTGACTCGACTCCAGCAAGCAAAATTGTTCTGTTCTTGTTAGGTTTAATCTTACTTCTTTAATCTTCATTTCAACTTTCATCTTAAATTTCCTGCTTTCAAGTATCAAGCCAAATTGATTTGATGCTTGATGCTTGACAAATAAATAATGAGCCTTTGAATTAGCCCACGTGTGATAAGGCAATGATCCCATTATTTCCAACATTCTTATAATCAGGCAATGATTAAATTATTTCTAATGTCCTCAACATGAATGCAAAAATACACTAAAAAGATCTTGAACAAAGCTCCCCACCATGTTTTTTTTATTAAATGCTCTTAATTTGAGTATTTTATCACATGATTACTCTAGCTGGGCCATAAGAGCTTATTTTAATGAGAATGGGAAGAGCTCAAACAGTGGGTGTTCTGCATATCTCTTTGACATCTTTACAACCATTTGCCATTTTGAGCATGATTAGCTGAATAGCAACTATTAGGAAGGTTGATTAATACTTTTTAACTATTCCAAATCTCAGATTGCACTCAGCTTATTTTCTGAGGGGAACAGACTGAAACAAAGACTTCCATAATCTCCACCCGAGGACACAGCACAGGGTAATGTGGGGAGCAACAGGAAGACCTCACACTCAGCTCACTGCCTGCACCACTGACATTTCTATTTATGGAGACATGGACTCATATATGATATCCAAGGACTTAATGAATATCATGTCCACATTAGAGGTGTGAGCAGAGTTCCAGTTAAAGCAATGGTGTAGGCAGTGTGGTTTCAATGGGTGCCTCCAGGACACTGCTATTGATATCAGACACCCATTAAAGTGCTGAGAATCAACATGAAATGCCATTTAACATCCTATTTAAAAAAAAAGTTCTTTAAAAATCCCCACATATTGAGCTTGCAGAACAAAGAAGTGCATTAAGAGCACTGCTAAGGGTATTAAAAGGCAATATTTGATGTATGCCTATCTAGTACATTAATATTGAATCTGGCTGTGATACGAGTTGCACTAGTTAAAATTACATACTTCTCTTTTTGATTGAATCAGAGGAGACAGTTACAGGAAAAATCAATATCTAAAGCTTACAAAACCAAAAATCTTCTTTCAGCACTAAGATAGCATGGTGATAAAGGCCATGAAACAAAGGTGAGAATGTTGGGTTACAAGTTCCTAAGGAGCCCTTGGAGCTGCATGAACTTGAGTGCCAGACCCTGGAGCAGTGCTGAGAACAAAGATGAGCTGCTCACTGTGGGCTGGTTGGGCTGTGTTGGCTTTGTTGCTCTTTTGCTTAAGAGTTCTGTATTTCATTCCCATGTTGTATTCCTGTTCTGGAAGGTTCCTTGTTCTCCCCCATGTTCCATTACAATCCTCTGTTAGCATATCCCCTCCTTTTAGTCTGCATGTTCCTCTTTGGCTCCACCCTTTCCCTATAAATGTTGGGATCCATTTCAATAAAGTTCTCATTTCATGTTGGACCCTGAAGTGAATTGTTCCTCGTCCCCCATAGAGCTACATCAGAATATATAAAATAGACATTAGATGCAGAGAGACATTTGTAATGTAATATTAGTGATGCCTTGCTCCTACAGAGGTTTATCCTGAGTGCTGCTCCTGCCAGCAGAGCACACCCTCTCATCTACATGAGTCCACAAGGACACAGAACATGACAAAAGTGAGTAACCTGCCAGAATTGTGTGCCATGACCATGGGAAAGAGATGGGGAAAATTGCACTGTTGACACTAAAAGCAAGCAAACACAACCGTCTGTGATTTGCCCTACTATTCACCCCTAAGGCTAACAATCACCCATAGGAAAATACTCCTCCAGAGGAATTTTGGGATGCCTCAAGCCTCTGTAGGTGGCAAAAGAAATGGCTGAAGGCTTTGGAACTCACCAGGAGTTCCTGAGTTCTTGCAGCCCTTTGCAAACAGATGAGGGACCAAATTCTCTGAAGAGGCGGGGAATGAAGTGACATGAAGCCAGAAAGCTGGATCTTGAAGTGCTTTTCTATCAGCTACAGCTCACACCCAACACAGCTATCCATCTCCAAATTATCAGTGCCTTACCACAGATAACAATTACAGAGGAGCAAAGCACATCACTCCTGGCTGTGGTATCCAAGAACTGCTCCAAACCAAGAGCTGCACAGGCTGCCAACACTGTCCCAGCGAGCAGACAGGCTGCAGGACACTTCAGAGAGCTGGTTCAGACAGCACTGAATGGGAAGCAGCACAGGCTGTGTAAGTAGCAACTTCTTCCAACACCAATTTCCCTCTGGACTACTGAAGGAAGCCTAATGGGAATCAATCTTAGCTAAGCCATACATTCACCACATGACCAGTTGTCACAAGAATGTACACACAGTCGTGCTGCTAGTCATCTGTGTGCTTCAAAAAAAGTCCAGAAAGTATTTAAAAGGCAAATTTTAGGTGGAAAAAACAGCCATAATATGTCTCATTGACCCATGTTTTCCAAACTGAGCTAGACAATTGTCCTGCCAAGCCAGTCCCTTATCTCAGAGGGGTGAAGGACATCTCCAAAGAGATGATCTGAAATATTTTATTGAGACATGAAGAAAACATGGAGAGGCACAGAGAAGACAGCATGTGTTTGTCTGCAGTTGAGAAAACAAAATTGCAGAGAAATTTCTTGTGCTCCAAATGTACTCAAAGTTTAGATTGGCACTGACAGTAGTAACCCCTCACTTCTTCATGTTTATATACACTAATTTTTTGTATTAATATGAGAGGAAAATCTTAAATGCATTTCCCCCATGAAAGAGCATGAAAAGGGTTAAAAAAATAGAAAAAGAACAGGGTGGAAAAATCAGAGAACTGGCATTACTGATGCTTCTGTGAGGGACAAGTTGGGGGAAGACTGTTGTCAGTCTGAATTCCCTGGCAAGCTCCTCTAGGCCTGCAGTTTGCCCTGCTGTGCCTCCACTTTTAAGGAGAAATAGGCAGGAAAGACTGGAAGGAGGCCTGGAAGAAAAGGTGGAAGGCAGCTCGAGTGAGAAACAGAACACTGCAAAGGAGAAGAGTGTTATGACTCTAACACAGTGCATCCTAAGTGGGTAAAGAGGGATAAAAGGAAATGGGAAGATAAAACCTATTCACAGCTATCACCAACTTCTTGTATTGCCTGTCTGAAGGCTACAGAGCAGGAAGGGAAAAGAAGCATTCTCAAGGGACTTGCTCTATTTCTTCTCAGGTAAGGGTGGATGAACTGCCTTTTAAGATATCAAACAGTTTTCTATTCCTCCCAGTCCCTGTTCTCAGTTCTCTTTAAAGAGTTGTATTTATCATGACTACATGACAACTCTGAAGGAAGAAAATTTACATTTTGTGCCCCAAGCACTGAGGGTGGCAGAACACATTGATGCAAGGAAAGGGTTCACTCTGAAACAGAGCAAAGAAATGGAAAGCACAGGAGAATGGAGAGGAGGTTACATTTACTTTTGAAAAATTAAGGAGACAAATAGCTCATTTTCAGAGATAACCTTGCAATTCCTACCCTCAAGGGTCCAGAACATGCAGATGGGAGTACCAGGCATTGCTTTCCCTGGCCTGTGCTGGTACAGGGGCTGTTTGTGAGGATGTCAGAGCAGAACTGGAACCATGAAATCTTCCCACAAGTCAGTCATTCCCTATTACCATCATATCTTTTTAGCTTTTATATTACCAATCTCAAAAACTTTATCCAGCAAGCTGCCCATGTAACAGTGGCTGCAATCAGACAATTTTGCCTACAGCAAAGCAGGTACTAAACAAAGAGATTTCCCTTGCTTTGTGTGCGTAGGGAAATCACATTTCTGTGGACAATTACTCTTCCTTTTTCATGAGGGGAATAAAATCACCAAAAACATTTAGTCTCCATGAAAGAGCAGTGAGTATGCTTGTCATTTTGGAGCAGGATGCTGAGCTGCAGGTGGAATGGCTGCCAGGGCTCCAGCCTGCACTGCCACTGACCCTGCTCACAGGTTTAAAGGCAGAGAACACCATCCTGACAATTCACAGCCAAGAACACACACTATCATGTTTATTTTCCAGCAGTGAAATGAAGCCCTTTTCTTGAAGCTGATACAGTGACTGGGTAAACAGAGGGCATAAGTTAAAAATGTGACCTGAAAAAGTTAAATGATATGCAAATATGAATGGAGTTCTCAACTCGTGGGAAGTCAGTACAACTTCACTGTATCACCTGGCACCCAGCACTAGAGCTAATAAGGCAGAGGACATTTCAGAAGTGGTCTGGAGCTACACCACCAACAGATTGCTGACATTAAAATAACATTAATCAGAACACTGTCAAAGGGGGCCTTAATTTAGACTGTGAATAGCTGGCCCTTGGTAAGATTCTGGGTCAAAAAAATACACAGAAGTGACCAACAGCCACATTCATACCCACAGCGCTCAGCTAGTTATTATGACAAGCCACAAAGTAGTTATAAAACAATCAGGTCTCATTCCCTCCAGAATGTAATTCTCCCATCACCAGAATTTGCTGTGTCCTGAGTGTGCTTCATCTGAACAGCTCTGCAAAGAAATGGAGAGGACAAGCCACATCTACCCACAGGACAAGATAAATCCAGTACCACAATCATTTAAAGAGAACTACAAATCCTGCTAAGTGCTTTTTCATTTATAAGCCCCAGATAAAGGGGCAGGACAAAGTATGGTTTCCCTCCAGAACACTCCAGACAAAGACAATGCCAATTCTGGCCTCATGGCAATGTGTTAATACAAGAGGATCTGCAATAAAGCCTTTATGAAGAGCACCACAGAGTGTGTGTTTTAGTGACTGCCACAAAACTGGAATGCTTTAGCAGCATAATTCCCTGTCATTATAGTCATGCTTCAGTGAGGTGGAGTCATTTTCCCATGACAACACTCTTAACAGTATTATTCCATTTCTTTTATGCTGTGTAATAAACGGGAGTTTCAGTTACTTTATTTGGCAGATGCTGGAGTAGAACCAAGCCTGTTGTTTCTTGTCACTGAAGCTGTTATGCTGCTTTAAAAAGCATTTTCATGTACTATTTTATCCTTACCAGATCAGTCAATGGGAAATTTCCAAGATAATCTTTACATTATTTGGATCACAATAAAATACATTCAAGATAGAGGAAACAAAGTGGATGAGAACAAAATTAACTCTGACACTCCTCTTGGCTTATCTCTTGGGTTTGAGATCCTGGCAAAACAAAACCAGATCTGGTATTACAGGACACAGAAGAATCGTGCTCTGCTCAAATGCAAAGTCCTTCTCCAGGTTCTCTCACTAAGAAAACAACTTGCAGTATCATCTTCATACAGTAACTATCACAGCATCCTCAAATATGAACATGCATCTGGGAGACACAGAGAACCTTCTGCTGGGATAAATCAATGACAGAAGCAGGAGCACAGCCCAGGCTGCACCCAGCTGGCACTGCTTACAAGCCTAGCTTGGCATTTTGCAAATAAAAATGAAGAACATAATGATGACTCATTTTGCCTGCAGGTTACCTTTGCTTCCCTGTCCCCCAGGTCCCCCTAGACATTGCCTATCAGGCAGCCTTCAGCAGGCACAGCCTCAACCATGTGGTTCCTTCCCCATTCAGGGCTTGATGTCCTGCATTCTGTGTTCAGCTCCACTGTGCTTCTGTAACCCACAGAACCTTTCTAACAACACAGGCACATGAGAGTTGACTTTTATACATAATTTGAAAATTAATTTCCTTTCTCCAGGATAGCCCTGAATGAAGAACAGGCAGAGCCATGTGTTCACCAGCCAGCTGTCTCGAGTAAAACAATCAAGTTTATTGTTTGCTTTTCAAATGGCAAAAAACCTGCTACTTTTTCTTGGAGTCGCTCATAGCTTTGCTTTCCCCTTTATGAGCTCTAAATGAGTGGCAGCCCAACACATCTCTAACACTTAGGTTGCAGAGCACATGCTCCCCCTGATCAGCTGGCAGAGCAAGAATGAGGAGTGGAGGCTTTCCTGGTTCTGGGCTTATTTTGGCCTTGATCTCCCCAGCAGCCACATCAGCATTTGCCAAATCATGTAGCTTGCAAGAGCAGAGACCCAAATCAAGGGGTACAACTGTGACTTTAAGAATTAGGCAGAATTGTCTACTTTAGCTGCCAGATAATGCAATTATTGGAAAAGAACATTTATCTGCAATTTCCCCACTGCCAGAACCTGCTGAGAGAAACCAACTTGCATGAATAAAGTCTACATTTAGATTGACTTGGTAATTCTTGTACCTAAAACCCATGTCTGTTGCTGAGAGTATGGACCTCCAGTTCCCTGTACAGAGCTCCAAACCAGAGAGAAATAACCTGCTAGTGGCTTTCACCACACATTAGTTTGCATTACCAGCACAGACATGTTGAACTAGTGGATCATGGACACTTACTCTCTTAACCTGCTTCAAACACTGCAAGAGCTGATAAGAGACTTGCTATCCAAACTGATAGACAGCAAGTGTTTATTTTCCCTCTTCCCCATGCAAGAGGGTAGATTACTTTGCATTTTGTGGTGGAGTGTAATGTCAATGCTGGGATGTGGTGCAGTGTCACATGGCAACAGGACATGCAGAGCAATGGCATTTGAGATGGGCAGCTGGATTTGCCAGTAATCCCTATTCCAGTGAGCCCTCCAAGCTGATGTCTATTTAACATCTATAGTCTCTCCATCAATTAGTGTCATGTTGACAAAGTTATACATGGTATACAGGTTTTTCTGTTTACATATGTGTGCCTGTGTGAACTAACAGCTAACTGCTCAGCAAACAATCCTCCTTTAATCAGTTCCCATTAAATACAAACATCTACATTTTCACACTCTGCTTTACTTCATCATAACTACAAAAATCCCTTTATAAGGACTAATCGGCCTTTTAGTAGAACAGTTCATGTGCTGGAAAAGGGAAGGGGATGGGAGATATCAGTTGTGCATGTGAGAGTTATGAGACAGGAAAAGTCTTTGCACCTTTTATAAAGGTTTTTAATCAAAGGACTAAGACATCCTCAGCTCTTAAGAATCTGAGAAAAAGCTTATTACATGAAAAGTGCTTGGCAAATCTGGTACCTCAAGTCTCCCCTTGAATTGCCAAAGAGGACTAACATTACTAGAGTGCACAACACAGAGCTGTGCAGCAACAGTTCTTCAGACAGCATCATTCCCAACTACACACCCAGGAACAGAAGGAATGTATTTCTATTCCTCAGGAATACAAAAGACATAACAGAAAAGGCCAAGACACACTGGATGAAAAGTTTCCATTGTTACTGTGTTGTCACCTAATCTGAACTATTTAACAGAACTAGCTAAGTTTTTGCTTGCAACTTAAGGCCATTATTAAAGACTCTCCACTTATATACAATGTGCATAGAAGAAATTAATATAGATTTACAGTACCTAGAATCCACAAATTCTTTTGAAAACCAGGGTGTTTCTTGTGTCAAGGTACAGCTTATCCAGAAGGAAAGAGAATCACTCAGCTTCACCAATACAAAGCCAAGCTACAGAGAGCCAGCTCCATTTGTCTCACAAGTGTGGAGAAGATCACTCCGAAAATTCCCAACTGGCCAATCTTCACCCAACATCACCTTTTAAACCAACCTGCAATCTTTTTCTGGCAAACACCAAAAAAATAACATCTTTGTAACATTTGCAAGCTGCTCTCCTGACAATGCATCAATCACACTTTGAGTCAGGCACTAAAACCGAGACTTGTTAATATATCCCTTGAAGTTTTCAGAAATTCACAACCTTAGTGAAAAAATGAAGCCTTTCACCCTTTTTTCCTCCTGAGATAGGGAGTGATAATATTGTTTGTGGCATAACATAAAGATATCCTGATTTATTAAAATAATTTCTGTATATTTGTCACTAGAGCAGAGTGAGAACATGGGGGTAAATCCTATTTCCACAGGAATGAGAAACACACAACTGAATCTGCTCAAACTGGCACAAAGAGGAAAAAGGACAAAACTTGGGGTGAAGTTTTTTTGCCTGAATACGTGATCCCTGAGTTTCCTGAAAAGGCATAGACTTGTTGGAAAAGGCTTACAAAATTACATCTAAAAGTTTTGTCCAGCTTGAAATAAAAAGCTCTGATTGACAGCAAAAATAGGTCTTTGCTAGCAATCAATGTGCTTTGTTTTTCAGCCTCTGCATTTTGTGGACAACAGCCCAGATTTTGGCAGATTATTTCATTAGGGAAAACTTGAAGTTTAACTAAACGTGGCTTTCTCAACAGAAAATTGGTATCAATCATTTCACATTTTTTAAGCAGACTGAATGATTCATCTCCAGGAAATCTGTATGAAAATCTAGAGCTACAGCTCATCAGACAAAATTAAAGGCGCAAATCAGTTGATTTTTGCAGCTTATGCTATTGTATCTTTACATACATACAGGGGGGAAAAAAAGACAACAAATCCCAAAACAAGTCTAAAATTTCTTATTTTTCTACATCTTTCACCACAAAGTTTAACTCCAAATACATCCACTGCAATCCACTTATGTGCTGAAAGGTAGGAAGAATTGAAGCTATAGCTGACTACTATAACTCAGCTACTTCCTTGTGAAGTTCCCTGTTTTCTATTCACAGTAGCTTGCATAGCCCTTTCTGTGGCTGTGGTTCAGCTGCATTTTGCTCCCAGCATCCCACTTAGATACAGTGGGTCTAAACAAAACAACTTATTTCTGCCAGGGATGGAGGGGAAAAAAGAGATAAAAGGGAGTTTTATTAATAAAATTAGAAATAGTTCAACACTCAATCATCAAGCCAAGCTTGACAAAGCAACCTCATTTGTTTGATTATTGGCAAGATCTCAGGCCTCAATAAGCCCTCAAGTGAAGAATTTTGATTCTCTAAACTCCACTGACCACAATGAGGCAGAAGGCACAGCTTCCCCCAGAACAGTTTTAAATTTCAGTAGAACACAATGCACACGTAATCCTACTAACTTATTTACCAATTAACTGGATCTATATTTAGACAATATCCTACAAGATATGCCCCAGGTAAGCAAATAACCTTACCTGAATCCCCAGTTCTAGATACCCACTCAGATCTTTGAAGAGGGTCTTTTGTCTCCTCAGGCATGGAGAGCAATGAGAGCAAACGCTTCCTACCCCCAAATGGGCTTTAAGAAACAGGTGAGTTAGAGCTCATCAACACTGAGTGCCCACACCTGACCACAATCAGTTTGGTTGCCCACACCTGACCACAATCGTATTGTTTGTTCACGGTGACTCCATTTAAAAGATGAGGTTTAATTTGCTCTCTCAGAATTTTTGTTCTTCCATAAAAGAACAAAAAGGTGTGTGTCCCCCCCCCCAGCATCTGCAATTTTGTTTGCAGTCACTGTTTTACTTAGCCAAGGCATTGCTGGGTCAGACAGGCACTTTAAAACTAGAAGAAACCAGGTGCTTTTTATATAAACATAATTAAGCAATTTAATGAAAATCTGTTGAGTCCACCTCTCCCTGAGAATATGCAGGGCTCAGCTTGGCACATTTCTGCTTGTTTTTCAATGCATGCTGCACTTAAATGTAACTTTGCTGTCACCAACAGGTTGCCATGAGAATTAAATGTTTTTCATTGTTTTTATTCTATACCTTAGGCTAAAAATATGAATCTGACTAACCCAGACTTATTCTTAGTGAGTACAGTTTTAATTTGTAAGTAGTCCTGTTAACTTCGATGTAATTAGTGATGACTTAGTTAGTAATCTCTGACTAAGAGGGATAAATGTGGTATGGGAAGGCAGATTGAAGTTGCTGCTGTTCAAAACATCACAGACAAAAAAAAAGAGCATAATTAAATTATCTATCTGATTTTCAAATTGTAAGAGATGCATCACACAGCATGTCACTTCTGGTTTTTCAGAGAGTTTTTTCTTCTTTTATTATGAACAGAATCATCTCTATCCAGAGTATGAGACAATTGATTGGCTTCAGTATAACTGGATGTTTTGCCAGCCTTCACTATGCTCCCCCTCAATATGTCATGTAAAATAATGTGCTGAAAACTGCCTGACCTACCTGTCTGCCTGGTGTTTATAAGGAGTTTGTCTCCATGGTATTTCAGTTCTTTATTAGAAAACAAAACAGGAGGTACAGGAAGCCAAGGAAACCTTGAAAGGAAAGCCCTAACGGCGATAAATAAGATCTGATGGCCCAGACACAATCGTGAGGGGCTAATGACAGGTCAGAGCTCTCACCCTGCTTCTGAGCAGCCCTGCAACACCACAGTGCTCTCCCTGCTTCCACCAGAGCATCTCTCCTGCTCTCCTCTCATCCTAAGCACATCACATCCAAGCAGGCTGAGCTGCCAAGCAGTGTGCTGGCAGGGAGGACAGAGCCAGAGCATGACCACAGTCCCCACCTCCATCCCTACTCCACCCTGTCCAGCCTGCTTCCTCCAGGGTCATGTCCTGGTTTTGACTGGGATAGAGTTAATTTTCTTAGTAGCTGGTGCTGTGTTTTGGATTTAGTATGGAAATAATGTTGATAACACTGGGATGTTTTGGGTTTGCTAAGCAGTGCTTACACTCCATCAGGCACTTTCCAGTTTTCTTGTCCACAGGTGCACAAGAAGCTGGAGGGGAGCAGAGCCAGGACAGCTGACCTGAACTTGCCAAATGAATATTCCACATTATAAGACTTCATGCCCAGTATATAAACTGGGTGGAGTTGGCAGGTAACTGGTGCTCACTGCTCAAGGATGGGATGGGCATCAGTCAGTGGCTGGTGAGCAATTGCATTGTGCAGCATCTGCTTCTCTTGGATTTTATTCCTCTCTTCCTCTCATCACAATCAGTAGCAGTATATTTTATTTTGTTTCAATTATTCAGTTGTTGGTATCTCAACCCACAAGGTTTGCCTTATCTTTTCAATTCTCCTCCCCACCTGAGGGAAGGGAAGGATTCAGGAAGTGGCTATGTGGTACTTCATTGCCAGCTGGTGTTAAACCACAACAGGACACTAATACTACAGACACGAAAAGCAACAGCTAATGCTGGAATGCTTGAAGGAAACTGCATGATGGCACCTGGGCACAGGAGATCAGCCAGGGCATTGCAAAGTTGAGGGAACAGGCTGTGTAGGGAGGAAGGCATCAGAGAGCACCAGACACTGAGATCCAGGGCTCCATTTGCTGCTCTTGGGGCCAAGCTAAAGCACTTTTAGGAACAGACTCATGAGCCTGTAGCTGGGACAACTCCATTTGTCGTGAGTTACCCCGGTGTTTCACCCAAGGCCTAAGGACCTTTTGTACAGAGTGCTCACTTTGTCATGCACATTAGGTATGAACATAGAAGCAAATTAAAAGACTGGAAAAGAAGACTTGAATTCTCACTTTCTTTACTCTCTCATTTTGCATCTAATCCAAGTTCAAATAAATTATAAGGTAAACAATACCATTCTATGGTAAGAGATGCAAGTCTTCTTCATCTGGCTCTGTTTCAGTGAATCCAAGGGCATCAGAGAAGAAACAGACGCTTGCTAAAATCTGGGCTCATATGGAACTCATCTGGGAAACTCAAATCACTTGTTTGGTTTCTAGGGGTCTAGTACATATTAAAATAGAAGGAGTTTAGTGTGACAGGACTCATGAGTTCCTGCAATACCTGCTCAAAAGTTTTGACAAAGTTAAACTGAAATCAGAGGCCCACAAATGCCAAGACTACAGAGCAGCTGCTGCTACTGCTGTTTGTTTCTTACTGTCCTCTATGAGTGGTGGTGCAATGAGAGCCCCTGCAGAAGTTCACATGATGAAGAAGAAGGTGATGTCACAGATGTTGTCAGGGAGTGCCATATGGCCATGAAGCAAATTTTTTGATAAAAAAGTGGAGGCATTCAAGGAATGTGCCTCATTCAGAGGCTCACCAGGAAGCTGCAGCTCATCCTTGTGGCACATCCCCACACACAAGGCACTGTCCAAGGCAATGGAGCAGGCTCTGCTCTGCACAGGTGAGACCCAAAGCAGCCCTGAAGCCTGCCAACAGGGAGCTCAGTGGGTCTGGCTCCTCAGATGGCCTTTAGACCATGGTACTGGATACAGATTTCTTATAGTTCTGCAAAACCAGAGGAATTTCCTCTGTCCCTTGCTTTTCACCACTCTGCTTTATGTACCTTCATGTGTGTTGGCTCTTATGTTTTCCATTCCTTAGACAGCTGTCTCTTCTGTTTACACACTCATAGTACCACCAACTATGACCAAGTTAGGGTGTAATTCTTAGAATGACACATGGCACAACATTAAACAGATCTCTAGAAAGCCCCTTATACCATACAGCTTATTCCTTTTGGCAAACAGGAACAGGTTATGGAATAGGACTGTGCCTCCACCAGGGTAACTTGATCTGCTGTCGGGTCTGAGAGGACAGCAGTGATGAAATGGCACCAGTACTGCAAAAGTGGTACAACATTTATGTTTAGACAGGGTTGTAGAACCCTCCAGCATCTGTTGTTTAAATGGGGGTGAGAACAAGAACAAGAAGAAAACAGGAGTGGATGAATTTGAGAGCTGTCAGGTTAAAATGGCCTCGGTGCTGCAGCAGCTCTGCTGACGCTCACACAGCTCAGTGTGCTTGGGAAACAGCTGAACACAAGACAGAACAAAAACAAAACAAAAAAAAAAGGAGCTCACTCACCACCAGGAAGGTTTTCCCTAGTGTCCTCAGCTAAAATGTTAACCTGGATGTCTTTCAGGATAAATATCTCAAGAGTTATTTGTACACAATGCTGCAGTGTTTACCTTTTGATTACAGATCTTTACACGCTGTCCATTATTATTGAATGCCAGGATGAAAGGCAGCCTAAGGGCCTGAATGCAATGTTCTGTCACAAAGGAAATACTGCAAAAGTAATGGCAGGCTCTGAAAGTAGAGATATATTAGGCTGGAAAGAAATACGAGCACAGTATCGGAGTTTCTTCTGCAGGATGTTTGCCTATTGCTTTAGGAGAAAGTTTCATGCAGTTTTGCTTAGACAGTAACATGAAAAGCCTGGATTTGGATATAAATTGAGAATGTGTATAAAATCATCATGACTAATTTCTGTCTCTTGCATTTGTGTCTGTACAAATAAAATAGGAATTGCAGGAGCATTAATCTACCTGTCTTTCCATCCAGAACCACAATGAACACTATACTTTTCTTTAAGCTACCTAGAAACATTATTTTTAAGCTTTCTTAAGTTTAATTCATAGCTATCCTCATGTTTCAAGTTACTTGTACAAATATCTACAATTTTTATCAATCTTCTCTTTAGCACTGTCACACAGTTTACTCCTTCGTCTGCTGCTGGAGTCATACCTCTCATTTGCAATGTTTGCACTCATGTTCCAGCAGTCCAGACTTGGATTTTGAAAGGCCAAAGCCTGGGGCAGCTCGCAGAAAGCATTTTGATGTGTCTCCTGATATGGGTGGTGCACATTCAAGGTCACTTGTGAAGTGTTGACAGCAGCAGAGGTATCCAGACTCCTTGATATAATTGCATCATGATACTGCCCCACTTATCAGCATACTTTCCTTCACTGGCCAAATTTTGGCAAGTTGTTTAAAGGACAAGCTTTCCACAGCTATTTATTAGTACACCTAGACTGGCTGCTTAGTGCAGACTTCCTGTAAATCTTGACCTTAAGTTTTTACTCTTAGTTCTCTTTGATAGCATCTCAGTGCTTGCTGCAATACTTTTAAGAATACAAATCCCAATTATTACTCTTAAAACATTCTACCTGTTGCCTGGATCCACTTGAAAATATTCCTGCCATGGGCCAGTCAGGCTGCAATACCAAATGCCACAGCACCACCTGACTTCACAGACCAAGAGGAAAACTGAGTGCAAGTACCTACTCCTGCTTTACATTCAAGGGTAGGAAAGCAGGGAGTAACAATTTTTCATACAATCTTGTGTTAGATTTAATTCCTATTAATATGAAATGAGAGTCATTAACACTATTAAAATCTCATTACATTAGCAATTTTCTATTAAGTCATATATGAGTAGTTAAGTGTTGATATTTGTTTTTCCTAATGGGATTCAAAAGTCTAATTAAAAGTGTCTCTTTTTTGGTTAAAGTGGAATGAATCTTTCTGAAAAACAAGACACTTCTAATAGCCTGAGAGACCATATTTCCTTAAATATCACAACTATCTTCCTCTTCAGCACTTTAACCAGACAAGAACAACACAGAGGCAGCCAGAAAAATCAAATCAATTTACTTGGTGCTACAAGAGCACAACTGTGGGCCCCTCTCTCTTCTTCTCATTCCCCTCTCCATGCCCAGTTGTTTTACAGGTTATAAGAACTGAGTAATGGTAACAAGGACAGCTATAACAAAACCTTTTGACCCTTTAAAATAACACTTTATGAGTATTATTTTGCAACATTTTTCAGTCATATTTACAGAAGCTTTATCATGAACAGAGTTACAAGGGAATAAATCATTCCTCTCAATGAAATCAGAATGAAAAAGAGTGAAACAGCCCAGTTTGCCTTAGAGCTGCCCCACACAGTTTGTCAATGTGCCCTATATTTCAGCACAGCTATTCCATCATTTGGCCAGTTTAGGCTGAGCTCTCAATTTTATTCTCTAAGCAAAACTGGTAAGAGATTGTAAGCTAAAAACTGCAATTACTACTGGAAGCTTCCCTGCTCTTGAAAAAACACACTGCTAAAATCTTGAAGAGACTTCTTACCCTTACTTGTGTTGAATGCTGTATCACAGGTTTATGTGACAGAAAATCCTGGTAAGATGGAGAGTGACAGCAGAGGTAAGAAAGCCAGAACAACAGATGTTCAAGATGTTCAGGACCCACCAGAACATGGGGGGGGAAGGGGAGGGGAATTATTATATGGGTACAGCACACCAGAAAAACCAACTTTCCCTTAACAGCCTTGAACTTGGACTACACCTGCAGACCAAACCAGCAGTCAACCTATCCCCAAAGCAGCCTGTCCTTCAGCTCTGCCACTTTATTTGCCAGTGATGATATATGGGGATTATTTTGCATATCACTGAGCATGGCTGCTTTATTCTGTGAAATCAGAGCACTTTACCACGAAATGCAAATCTGAAGTGCTCCACAGCATGCTGGCTTTGCTGTGCCTTAACATGTACAGATCAATGACAGGTTAATGCTTACTTAACATTTATTAAGAGCAACATGGTTTCAGAAACTTCAGAGTAAAGGTGTCAATTAGATGACAGATCCTTCATGAAAGATGAAAGAGCTTCTGTGTTGGGCAGGTACTCTTATGTTTTGCTGTCAATGATTTATTAGTTACAAGGTCTCAAGTGTCCAAGCTCATCAGGAATGAGAAAAGCAAGTATGAACTAAAGGATACTGTTGATTCTTTATTTCACAGAATCTCACTAACAATGACTGGTATTGAAATACTCCAGAAATTACAGATTCACACAGCCTTACAGTGACTACCACAAAGTAACATAACATAGAATGGTTTGGGTTGGAAGGGTCCTTAAAGTTCATCTCTTTCCAAGCCCAAAAGGGACACCTTCCACTAGACCAGGTTGCTCCAAGACCCATCCAATTTGTCCTGGAACACTTCCAGAGATAGGGAAGACATAGGTTCTCTTGGCAACCTGTGCCAGGCCATCACCACCCTCACAGGGAAGAATTTCTTCCTAATATCTAATCTAAACCTGCCCTCTTGCCAATGGGAAGCCATTCCCCCTTGTTCTGTCACTCTAGGTCTTTGTCCAAAGTCCCTCTCCAGCTCTCCTGTAGCCGCTTTAGGCACTGGAAGAGGCTTTAAGGTGTCCCCAGAACCTTCTGTTCTCCAGGCTGAACAACCCCTGGCTCTCTCATCCTGTCTCCACAGCAGAGGGGCTCCAGCCCTCTGAGCATCTCCATGACCTCCTCTGGACTTGCTCCAGCAGCTCCCATCCTTCTTATGCTGTGGACCCCGGGGGTGGGTGCAGCATTCCAGGTGGGATCTCACCAGAGTGGAGCAGAGGGACAGAAACCCCTCCCTTGACCTGCTGGCCACCCTTCTCTGGATACAGCCCAGGACACAGCAGGTTTGTGGGCTGTAAGCACACACTGCCAGCTCAACTCCCTCAAGTCCTTCCCCGCAGACACAGCACTGGGCAGTGACCCAGGCAAGGAAAGCCTGCTGAAAGGCTCTGTAAGGATAACCAGTCTGTACTCAAGGTCACCCCACAAACCAGAAACATTAATGCTGATTACAAATTAAATTCTGTACTGTCTTTTATGTTGGTGCAGACACTGAGACTGTGTGAAGTGTCTGACATCCTGCACATAATTACTACTAAATCTGAATAGGAGTAATTCATACCCACTTGAGCAGTGGAGAAATGCTGCGTTTGTGACAGGACAGCAGCCAGTCGGGATGATTGACTGGGCAGCATCTTGCACCCAAAAGGTTTTCATGCCTTTTCAATTTGTGAACTCTCAACAGTTTGCTAGCACAGGTGTAAACTCGGTGCAGCTCTCTGAAAATGGTCTGACTTTACCTGCTTGTGCCCTGGAGATCAAACCTCACTGCACTTAGACTGTCATTTTGCACAGGTACGAATGACAAACCACAAAGAAGTCAGCAAAACCACAAATATGTAAGTTTTATCCTAGTTTAGCTTTAGAGCACAAAATACAAATAAAAGCATGCTGGGAACAAGAGTTCCTACCAGAGTACAAATCCTTCAAGCACACAGGAATTTCAGAAGCTCCATGCTACCACTTTACAAGGAAGAACATCTATGTACACCTGACCCATGTCTTTGTGTGGGCTGGCAAAACGTCCGACTCTTTCTCTTGCTGCCATTAAGAGTCTCTTACCAGTACCTCCACAGCCATCTGCTAAAGAAATATCACAAAATCTATGCTAGACAAGGCATAATATCAAATCCTATTTTTCCTCATCTTCTTTGCATGGCCTAGACTCACTTTCTTTCATGGCAGAAGTTATGGCAACAATCATCCTAAACCTGCAAGAAGATTTCCATGTACATCACTGAACCTGACCTCAGTTTATCAATAACAGGAGTATTAGGAATTCCTTTTGGTGCAGGAGATTTATTCTTTTTTAATCATCACCCATCAGTAGAAAAAATATCCCTGAGCAATGAAATAACTTGGTGGACTGACACAACCTTAAAATAAGGGGAGAAACCAGATCTTTCTGCAAAAACAGGGACAGTAAATTCTTTTACAAAATGGTATTACCAGAAGCTCTTCTGCATCTCAATCAAAAGGCTGCAAGCTACAGCCTTGAATTTCAATTGCAGATGGTAAGGTGACATACAATTAATATGATTCTATTTATGTAGTCTAATCAAAGCACGAGGGAACAGGAAAACAAATGTAACACACTGTGTGTCTTCAGTTTCAACCTATGATGCACAGAAAAAGACCACTGGCATTTCAGTACCAAATTCATAGTAATTTCCCTGCATCTGCAAGCATTCCCTTCTTTCTCAATACCATCATTCCATCCTGAGCCAGAGGCAACTCCTATCTCTGAGGTGTTTACAGACACTGCCAAGAACACATTTTTTCCTCTCTGGAATGCACCAGATGATATATCAGGTGTCAGACTTTTCTGCCAAAGTTTCCCCAAGGGTGGATCATAAAATCTTCTTTGTTATATGTCACTCATCTCATATTTGACTACCCCCTTCCACTGCTCCTCTATTATTCTTTGTGCAAAAAACCCACCTACTGGAAGAACACTGTTTTGCTCCTGATCACACTCTGACGTCTTCACTTTCTGTCTCTGCATCTTCTACAGAAACAAAAACCTTCAATGCTTTCCTGCTCTCCACATGCACCTGCCTGAAATCTCAGCACACGGTGCTGTGATCCCGTTCTTTGTTAGAGTTTTGTATCATTGCAGTGACAATGGATTTCTGTCCATCTGGATTACTGAAAGCTACAGAGAACAAGGGGAATGTTCTGCAGGGAACAATGGTGCTTTGGTAGAAAAAGAGAGGCATTAAGATGACTAATAACTCTTTTCTATACTCTATAATACGCAAGCATAGTTACTTTTCCTAAATAGCTCTCTTTCTTAAGAAGCCTGTTCTTGACATAATAGAGCTCTGCTATTAGCTACCCAGTTCTGATTTTCTGATATATCACCACATCAGGAGATAAAAAAACAACGGCCACATAACACAGCACTGACAAGGAGAAGTATTTCTGAACATAAAAGGGACACGTTTATTGTGATCTTACAGATACACCTTATTTGTGTTTTAAACCAGGTTGAATGAAACATTGAAAACCAGAAAGAATAAAATTTAAAAAAACCACCAAAACCAGATCTTTAAAAAAAGAACATCTAAAAATAATGACTGACAGTTTACTAATTTTTTTCAGTACAGCATCATATTGATAGAAACCACTGGTTTATTGCTCCCAAACTTGAATATTTTTTTCCTCCTAATCATTTTATTGTATCAATAGATTTCTTTTACTCTACCAGGTAAGGTACCATGTGTTCCTACTGTCCTTTGCAAGGTGAGACACACAGGGACATACTGAAGTCTGGGGAGAAAAGCTGGTTTGCTGCACCAACTGCTGGACAACACCACCAGCTCCTGATTTGGCTGAAGAACTGCCCATAAGCACATCATCCCCTCAATGGAGCTGTTTCTTCAGCTCCAAGACCCTCAGATCAAGCACAAAAGACACTCAGTGCTTCATGCAAATTCATTTCATTCATCAGATGCCTTGCAGACTGGCATTACAAATATTCATCAGCATTTACCAGAGCTGAATCTGTCTCTGTGAGGATCCAGCCACAACCAGCACTGAGCTCAGTATGGGGCTGCTAATATAGACCATTAAGAGTGCGTGGGTAATGGTCTGTACCACTGCACAGGCTGAATTTCATCCTTTCAGCTGCATGACAGGTCATTTGCTACTGTTTGTGCTCCCCCTTTGCATGAGAGTAATTATAAATTCTCAGATCAAAACTGTGCATGTTTGAACATGCTCATCAACAAAACCTTCCTTCTCTGAACCTCCCAAACAATAAAAAATTGTTAGATAATGCAATCATATAGTTCACCATTAGCTCCCACAGAATTCTTTACATATTATTTTCCCACATTCAGTTTGATCTGCCTGTGTCTGACTTTGCAGCTCAGCTCAGAAATTAGTCCATTCTCAGTGACTTAGTCAAAATTAATTTTCATCCTACATATGGAACTAAAATCACAAAGGTCGTTGTGCTGGGAGAAATAACACCCTTTTCCACCCAGTACAGTTGTTACTGCTACAGAATACAACATATGTATAGTGTGACAAGCATGTAGAATGTTAAATGAAACATGAATGAATAATTCCCCTTCTACACTTAATTAATTAATCAATTTTCAAGCATATAAGTAAATGTTAATAGCAAAGGTTTAATGCCAGTGCATAATAAATAAACTTAAATATCACTGGCATATATTTTGAAACATCAAAGGAAGGAAAGGAGAAAGGAATTGTGAAAGTGAACAGTTTAAAAGAAAATGAAGTTTAGGTGACCTAATTAAAGGCTTTTCCTCTGCTACAAAAAACATCAAAGTGCTGCTTCTGAAGTTCTTTTGCCAAACCAACAGCCTCAAATTAAAAGACTGCATTAATTTCAAGGAGTGAGTCACAGAACTACTACTGTAAGAGCCTTCAGTCCCTCTGTGTTGCCACAGAAACAGAACATTATGGCTAGTTTATAATCCAAGTGCTCCGTTTATATAAGAGAATTTATTTTTCATTTTCACCTTTTCATTTACTCCTCTAGATATATAAGAAAGCCTCTCAGAAATTAATGATGCTTCTTCCATGACTGACAGCTGGAGTTTGGGTGTCAAGCAATGCCAGGCTTACATTGTTCTTTCCTAATGGCTTTCTGACAGGAGCGCCAGTGGCAGCAGCATTCTGTGTATCTGCAAAGCAGAGCAGCCAAAGTGGGGAGCCTCTGGCAAAGCTGGGCTCAGCTCCTCTGAAACAAAGCCTGAGCCTGACCACAGCTCAGGGCAGCGCCCCTGAGGGTGGGCACAACGCAGGAAATGCACCCACTGCAGGAAACACCTTTCTGGCAAGCCCAGATGTCACCAGGAATATTTAGGGGACATCTTGTGTTGTCAGCCAGGTTGGAGGTGCAATGGGACCAGTTCAGAGATGGTCACAAACCCTGGCTCCTGTTCACTGGGATAGGTTTGAGGACGTAACACCAGGTGCAAGTCTGGACCAGTGTTCTGAGCACAGGCAGAGGGAAAGCAGAGTCTTCCCAGCACCAAATTCCCTCACACTGCTTCACCAGGGAGATTCCTTTTACCACTGATGTTTGCTGAACTTAACTGCTGCACGTTGAACCTGGAATAATCCAGTTTCTAAGATAAAAACATAAAATTTGGGATAGATGAGCTGGCGTGAACCTCACCCAGATAGTCCCTTTTAGCATAAAACTGAAATAAGCTGCCATTTCACTCATCTTGTGTACACTACAAAGGACATTAACTGTACATTCTACATAAATTCCATATATATAAACTATGCTCAAAATGTAACTTAATCAGGTTGAGTATTACCTTCTTGGAAACAACTAGTAACATGTCTTGTTTCTATGGCTTTTAATGAATATTCTAAATTCAAGAAATGCATAAACATAAGGGTAATTTACATTGCTAAAGTTAATCAGTTTTCTTATACATTTTATGCATCCGCATGATTTTTCATCTGTATTGCATAAATGCATCTTCTCATTTTTAATATGCATATGTACATCCAAACACTCCACTCACAGTGCCTTCTTGCTTTTACAAATTTCTAAAACCACGCCTGTCTCAAGATTTAAGAAGTCCATGGCTTACAAGAATAATTATCAGCAAAAGGTTGTAAAATACTTAGAGATTCAAGGCGGTATTTAACTTAGATGTGAACTTGCCCTTTTGCAACTCAGGTTTTCTATCAGGTAAATGATAATAGAAGAATCTCCTTCATAAGCTGGCATATCAGCAAATGTCCAACACAAAGGACAACTCCATTAAAGAAATGGGTTTGTACATACAAATGTTAGGTATGAAATTTGACAAGGGTACAGCAAATCTTCACTGATTAGCATTTGCAAAGGTCCCTGAGATGCAGGAATGAAAGGGCTTCACTATGAAACAAAATGCATATTTGTTGTTAACATCATTCTACATTCAAAAGCTTTCCCAGTCCACCCTAACTAGATACTAATGAACCTTCAAACATTTTTCTAGTTCATTCCAGCACAAAATCAAGGACTTCTAAATTCTCCTTTGGCAGGGTCAAGAGAATTAGGTACCTAACAAAATAACTTATGGTTGTTTTCTCAAAAGGGTTGACCTTTACCTGGTTTTGTGTAAACCACTAGACATCCAAGTCCCCATCACTTTACATGGGGAGAACTGGAAGCAGTATAAACTTCACCTTTTAATATCCAGCATTTCATTATTTACAAGCCAACAAAAGAGGCTTAATAATGTAATTTGGGAACTGAAGCACACTGGCTAGTTGAAGGGACTTTTAGATCACTGAAGCTGCTATTAAAGTGCCATCAAAGCATTTTTGACTCCATAGAATTAATCATGAAATCTGTTCCTGCCAGCTCACTTATCATATCCGAAATATTAATTTTGAGCAAAATTAAATTGGACACCTACCGACAGCAACATTTTGCCCTTCAGAACTCCCCTTCACATTGATTTATTAACGGCTGCCAGAACAGTGTACCAGAGCAATTTATTACTACTTTCTCGATGTTTCCCTCAGCTTACAAATAGGTCTCCAAAGTGAAAGGTGCTACCTGACAGCATTCTGACAAAGCTGCATTTTTCAGTTTGCATGATGCTCTTCAGATTTATTAGGATGCAAGAAAAGGCATTTCTTTCTATTATCAACGGGAATGGGTGATTCAAGTAAAAGAACACAGAGTGGAGATTCTGTATTGAGTTTGCTTTCAAACAAAGCAGACCAAGCATTTTCATTAGTACTTGGTGTGATTTCAGACAGAAGAGTCAGCAAATTCTTTTGTTTTATTCATCAGCATCATTTCCTTTGCTTGCAAGACAGCCAAAGACATTTATACAGAGCTGTAGTAGAAGTGGATCTGAAGATGCAGTGTTACCTTGAAGAGAGCTAAAGGCAAACACACACCGCCTTAATGCTTTTTGAAAAATAATATTCAGAAAAGCACTTTTCCTCAGGTGAAAAGCAAAAGAACCCCACCAAATTTCCCCTCTGACCAATCTGAGGCTTCTTTCCTCTGCAGTTGGAAGCCCAGGGATAGACCCACATATAAGAGAAAAGTTTGGCATGGGGCACTTTTATTTGACATCACAGAAGTAGAGCTAATAGAAGGGAAACTTCAGGTCTTGGTGTGTCTAGTCTATTACTACATCAAATAGCCAGCCTGATCCAAATCCCTAATTTTCAAGTGGCTTCTTCTACCTTTGAAGTATTCGGAGTCTGGGAGAAGATTCTAATTCAGTAGCTTTTAATTCCATTCTGCAGAGCTATTCCATCCTTCCTGTTTCTTCCACTTCTGCATCTCCACAGCCAGAAGCAATCCCCCTGTTACAGGTATTGGTTTATGAACCTGCTGCTTCAGAGAAAGACAATTCATAAATACCATGGCTGCTGCCTGTTAATATTCCTGGCTCAAATCCAGCTCTTCAATCTATGTGCTTATTTTTAAGCATGAATAGTCCCATTAACGTCAATTGGGCTGCCTGTGTTCTTAAGTAAAACAGGTGTTTAAGCACTTTGCTGCATCAGAGCCTCTGAATGCACATCTGCCATCTTCCTTAGCTCGGTTAAAGGTTCCTTCCTAATCATTAGACATTTATCCAGGAATTCCTCTTGGTTATGCTTGCATACACATCCAGACTTTGCAACAGGTTACTTCACACATTTAAAAGTCATTGTGTTTGTAATCAGAGGCAGAACTGTCTAGCAATATAAATTTGTATATATATGTTGAAAGAACACACGTAGCTGAAAGTGTAATAGGAGAGAAGAACACCCAGTTGGACATTAGTGGAAGGGAAGCCTTCAGTAATTGACTGCAAGGCAAAACAAGTTAAACATGTGCAGAACCAATTAAGACACTCCAGATGGGGCTAGAAAAAAAAGTCACAAGCATGTAGCAGAAAGCAGCCTTTTAAAACATGAACATTAAAAGTAAAAAACTGTAAATGCTATTGCCAACTCAGAAAATTCATTACATACAAACACTCCTATCCTTTCTAGAGCCACCTATGGAGAACCTGCTGCTAGCAGTTATTTGCATCCTTGTACAGAGTTGAGGCCAACATTTCCAATTCTGTGTGAAAATGGAACAGTTTCTTGCTCACAAAACACCAAAATTCTCTGGTGTCCATTGCCATCATGCTCCTGGCTACATATGTAGCATGCTATGATGTTTTATACTCCACGCTGATTGTTATTAAGTGGTGAAGACCCCTCTCTGGAAGATTTAACATGATTTTGCCAGTCTTTGACAGCCTACCGAGTGCCAACTTCCTTGTAGCTGAGTTAGCTCCCTCACACTGTGCAGTTTGGTATTTTTACCCTGAAACTTGAGCTGTTTGACACTGTCCTGCACGTCTCAAAGAAAGATAAAGGAACACAGATACACCCTCAAGGTGACATATTAATGTACCAAGGTTAGAACTCTGCCCAGGAAGTGCTGATATGTAAAGGTGACTGCGGAAGGAAAGGGGCCAGCACAAACCAACCTCTGAAATTTCTCCATCTGCACTGAGGTATGCATTTCTTGAAACTTGCTCCAAAGCCTGATGGGTTATCTAGGTTTACAATGGAGCTCTCCTTTCCAGTCTTCTGATTTGTCTTTTGGAAAGCCTATTTCCTACTAAATATTTCAAAGTTTAGCCTTCAGAGTACTTTCTGCTGTAATCATACTGCCAACAACAAGGCTAATTTGTAGTCTTCACCAAGCTTAGTTACCTTCGGTCTTGTTCTTTCAGGAAAGATCCCATAAACCAGAGTGCACATTAGTACAGCACAGAAGTGCAAGGGCTTTGGACCATCCCACTGCACTCAGGATTAGGAACAGGAAGGCTCTGTCTAGTTTATCCCCCTACCAATGCCAGAGTTCACACCATGTGGTTTCCATGCTACTTTTCATAAACTATTTAACCCACTTCCTCCCTCAAGTTCCTTCTACCATCTAGAATAATCTACTCATTACTTCCATAAATATCCTTTCATTTTCCTTTTTGTTTCATAGCACCCATTATTCCTAGTCATAGTTTAAGTCAGCTGTCATGTTCTCTGAACCTCGTTATCCTTCAATATTTATTATTTACGTTTATTATATAGATATTTTATCATCATTTTGGCAAATTGTTCTTATTTATTCAGCTTCCTATTTCCTCTTAATCGGCCTTTCTTGTTGTTTAATCAATTATTTTTGCTGACCTTTTCTACTGTGCCTCCACTTTTGGCAATTCCTGTCAACTTTTCATGTGCATAAGGGATCAGTATTGTCAGAGCAGTACTTACAATTTAAGACTCAAATATGCCAAGATAAGGTTAAAAACACAGTGCTTTTCAAAAACACAGTTTCTTTTCACTAGTCTTATGAGGTAATTCTTTTTCTTATTTAAATGCCAGAAGCTAAAACCTCATTGAAAATTAAAAATGAGACTCATAGAATAGCACCAGGAACACAGAGGCTTTCAAGAAAGAGAAAGATACTAATGATTTTGAATTTCGTGTGCCAAATCCAGAGCAAGTCCAAGCAAATGTAGGAATTCAGTCGTCATCATTATTCTGCACCTAGTTTATTACATAATAGCCTGGTAACTATTCCTTGACAATCCCTTCCCCATTATTTCAAGCACATTCACTTTCTGAACCCATACTAGTTTCACTGTTCCATCTCCTCTGTGTTGAAGTATTGCTCTCTTATTACATTAAACACTAGTTTCTCCATTTGCACACTTTTTAAATGACTTTATTTATTATTTTCTCTCCTGTTTCTAGCTGCAGGATCATCCAATCTCACAGGTATTCACAGCTCTTCCAAAATGCAACACAGCCTGTGAATTTATTTGCCATGCTCCTTACTGTGCCTGCTGGATTATTAAGATGTTAAATAAAACCAGGTGTAACAATAAACTCAGAAATATCTCCCTGTAACTCAGTGTATCTATTTACCAACTTCTGTGACAGATAATGCACATATCTGAGATAATTTGAACTGTTTTTTCCCAAGTAAGCTATGGCAACCTACGAGACTAAATTCTCCTTCCGGATGCTACTATGCAAATACAAAACATAAACCCAGTGTAGTCTGTGAGGGATCAGTTTTGGTACAGATCTCCAGATTGACCATTGTTGTTGATCTTCTCTACATTATTACACTTACGCATATTTTATAGGCAGACACACAATGACACTCAGAAATCTCTTGTCTCCTTTATGGGTCCACAATACTTATTACTCATAACACATTCATACACAGCTTTAATCAAACTTATCAGACAAATATTACAATATGCACACATTAACAGACACAAATTAGGAGCTGATGATCCGAAGTATACCATCATGAGAAACAGAGAAAGAATGCAGTAACCACGTGGCAACTACAAGAGCCCCAATGATCAATTTTCAGTGACAAAGACTAAATAAGGCAAAAGGAAATGTTCCAATTTAGCACAGAAAGTGCTCTCATCCCAAGATAGGAAGAAAAGTATTCTAAACGGCCTAGTCCCTCTTTCCCTCCTTGCATAAAGTTTTTTGTACTTTGGTCTCCCATGTATCCACCAAATTAGAAAGGATCAAGCCAGGATCTGTCTTCCCCTTCTTTCATTACCATCAAGGCATCTCCTCGCCTCCTGCCTTCGACACCGGTGGAGAAAGCCCTGCCTATCTTGTTTCAATCTTCTCTAAGTTCCCGGCTTCAGTTTACACACGGGGCTGGCTCTGACTCGCATCCCCCTCCCCCAATTCCTCTCCATTTATCTTCCTTAAGAGAGAGAGAGTTTGCTGGAAGCCGCTCCTGCAGCCGGGCTTGAGCAGTGCAACAGTGACATCCCATGGCTGCTGCATCAGCCTCCAAAGCTTTCCTGACTCGCCAGTGGCCGCCACTGCCTTGGTAAAGACAAGGGATGATGACCGAGTATTAGCTGCCCTCAGAGCATTTTATTCATTTACATCTACATTAAAACTACCTGAGCTGTTTTCTCCATTTTTCCACAGCACCAGGAATAGTTTTCAAATACAGCCTTGGACACAGACTGACTGACTGAGCAGTGCAATGTAACAAGGCAGGCTCAGCACCTGACAGGTACACAGATATTCTTGTCATTCCTCACTTATAGCTGCAAGGGAGGGGCACGTGAGGCAGTTTCTGTGATGAACACAGCTCTCAGGAGATTGCTGAATTTCTTCATGTATCAGAAAGGTAACTATAGCCCAGGAGAAACACTGGTGGGTGTGTGTCTGTGTGTGCAGCAGTGCTCTGTGTGCAAAGGGACAGGAAAGGTTATGAAAATTACTAAATACAGGATTTCTGTTTAGTTCAAAGGGATCCAAAATCTACATTCCTCAAATCAGAGACTATTCAACTCCAAGGCTAAGGGAGCAAACTAAACCTGAGCTTTTCATTGCCTGAAATCTGAACTCTAAATTTGTATTAGTACCAGGAGTAAGGAACAGCTTCTATAGTTTGATGGCAACATATTTTATTATGTAACTTTTATTATGTTAATCTAATGCTGTCTTGCAATACAGTGTGACAAGGAGTAAACAAGTCTTATTATCCATGGACTTTTCCAGCACTGAGCACTCTATTCTGTTGCTCACCAGGATGGCCATGGACCTCCACTGGCCTCACCACATACAAGTCCTCTGTGTTTTCTCCCTACAGACATAAATTATTCAGTCTGGACTGAACTGTTTGTTAACTTAAGCAGCAAAGCCTTCCTCAATACAAGATAAATCTGACACAACAGCCAAACAGAAGCAGCCCAAATAAACCACACCACTCACCATCAGGATGAATCCACAACACAAAGCTCTAAGACAAAAGAACCGGTGACTATCCTGTCCCAGTATCCTGTATTTGCAGACAACCATCCACACTCATATGAAGCACTTCACAAATTGTAAAATAGTCTTAAGACCAAAAGGCCAAAAGTCACAGGTACATTTTTTCATAGGTGGAGTCACGGTGCAGCTACATTATTTATTGATAAGCCTCTGTTTGGACATGACAAGGGGCACCTTTTACTTCATCCATTTCTTTCATAAATAATGTTTGTTGCCTAAAGCTTTATTATTATCTAGTGCAGTAAGTAGCTGATATTTTTTAAAACCTAAGACTTCTACAACCGTTTTCTCTTTTATAACTTGTGTCTATTGTATTTGTACAGAAAAGTCATCATAAAGAACTGCCACTCTTCCCACAGACTATCAAGAGGACTGCAAGCCTTGTGCAACAATCCATTTTTAGTCTATGGGTTTTCCCTTGTGTGCAGAAAACTCTCCAAATTATACACAGACATACTCCTTTCAAATTAAAAAATTCAACCTGAAGTGAAAGAATTTTGCTATTTTCCTTTTTCCTTCCTTTTTCTCTCCCTATGTGTTATTTGTCTACTTTTTTCTGGTTTTTTCCACTAATGAATCTTACTTTGCCCAAGTCTTATTGTCATTTTGTTGAAACTATTCAAAGTGCCTCAAGCTGCTAAACAGCTGGCAAAATACACAAACATGTAAGACTTAAAGTCTGAATATTAAATCATGATTTCCAGGAGAGAACAATGGGGTCCTTTCTGATTTAATACTTTCTTTTGAACCATATGCCATTTTTGCTTTCAAATTAATCTGAGCATGGAAAACAGGTTGAGTATATTTTTATTAGAAGACACTCCAAATATTTAGACAGTTATTTGAATCATGTTTTGGCAAAATGATTATGCTTGTCAGTCTGAAAACATACAATTTCCATATTTCCCTTGCATTAACTCTCTTTAACAAAGGATTATTAAAATCTTAAATGCTATTTACTCTTTTTTCCCCTCCCTCTCTGGCATGAATACTTAAAAGAAGCCCTAATAAAATATTTGGGCTGCATTAAGAAACATCTGAATTGCAGTTGCAATTCTAGTGTAGTCACAAGCTTGTCATTAAAATGCACAGCACAGTGCTAGTGCAGCTGTATACAGCTTTTATTATTCACACTGCTAAATGGGGAAAACATTTTAATTCTACGTAAACTGTGCAACTGGAAACACGGGAGTGTGAGGCTTTTCTATTTCCTCAGGAGAAGCCCAGAGCCTTGAGCTCCATAACTTCTCTTGGCCAAGGGCCAATCTAGACATATTGCAAGAGTCCCTGTGCTGCCTCTCCAGACACACATTTTGCAATACTTGAAGAAGTTGCTGTGAATGGCATGCTTTCAGCCTCTACCACCTTTTTTATTAACATATACCTGTTAATATTTTCAGGCTCTAACTCCATATTCCCAGCCAGGATACAGGCAGCAGCGCTCAGACCAGGAGTCACCTCTGAAGCCACTGGAGTTGTGCTTACACAGAGATGCACTAGAGCCCAGGGCCTCACTTCTGAGCTGCAGAACAAAAATATCCCCAACTCTGCAGCTTTAGACACGTGCTGCACCTTCTATCAATGTTCTCAGGAGTTCACGACTGCTGAAACACTCTCCTGCAGAGATTCAGTCAATCTCCATGCTGACCAAATTCTAGCTGACCACTGCATAAACAAGCTTTGACACAAATTTCACATCTCAAGCATCAGTCTGTGTAATTAGCTGCTGAACATCAATTATTTCTAATCACAGCATATGTAAACATCCCTAAGTTTTACGTTGGATTTCATTTATCAGGGCAACAACGAAAGAGAAGAAATGCTTCAAATCTCACACACAAATCATCTGGAGTATATTGCTCAAATTACACAGAAAAGCTATAGAAGCACATAGAAGACCACACGGAAGTGTACTGAGACACCAGCAGACAGTTTGGCAAATACATCCCTCTTAAAGGCAGCCTTGCAACAGAAATGCAGCAGAAGTTGAGTGCAGGCCCTAAAGGACAACCAGTAGAGCCCAGGAACCAGATGAGCCATCACTGTGAGAAGTAACCTCAAAAGGAAGCAAGTCCTTTGCCAGATTTCAGTCCTCTGTAAGCTCAGCAACAAGGCATTTTCTGGCCCATTGTGTGCCCTTCTATTGAGGTGGCAGCGGAGTCTCATTATCTCCATGGGCTGTAAAAGTGCCTCTAATTAGCCAGTCACCAATGCTCTACCAGAGGGTATTTTGGAGTAGATATATTCTAATTGTCTCTGCTGGGTGTCTACAGTGATTCCATAGAAAACAACCTTCACACGGGGTATGCTCAGCTTGCAGGCATTCCTGTCCGCTCTCACACTCAGTCACAGCATTTTAAGCCTGGATGCCACAGAAAGCTGAGATGGACGTGCTCCGATTAAAGACAGAATAAAAATGAAATGAACCAATAGACTGAGGTTAAAAACTGGAAGTAGCAACAGCTAATTAGTTGTGTAGTTGAAAAGATGGAAGCCACAGTGCTTCTGCTCAAGAGGCTACTGCTGCTATTAGAATATGCTGGTATTCCAGCAATGTATTTCTACATTTCTATTTTTTAAAAAATAAACATTTATATTTTATTATTGATTTTCAGTTGCTAAATCTTTGGTGTTTCTGTTTTCCTACAGCAATCTACTGCTTGTCACTCTGACATCTACAATGACAGTCATTACCCACTTCTCCCATACCACAAAAGAGGGCTCTGTAATGCAAAGTAAAAGAGAATATTCATTAGCTACGACAGAAAATTACTTGACTCACAGTCTCCATCCTCTTTTCCTCTCAGAGGATAAGACAGCCATAAACATTCAATTGACTTTTATCCCTACTTGTAAATATTGGTGATACAGATGCTCAGTTACACACACAGGCTTTCATTCCCTCACCTAGATCCAAAGGGCCCATTTCCCCCATATCCTACACCTACAGGGTTAAGGGAATACATACATGTCTCATTAAACATATATATTTATGAAGAAGGGGAAAAAATGATTGCTTAGAAAAGCCCTTATATTGCTCCATTTTCAGAATTTGTAATAACGATGGATCTTACTGATGGGCTCTTGGGTAACATCTTCTGAAGTGCAAAATTATTTCATATGATTCACACATTTGGAGAGAAAAAAAGTTAAGCTAAACAAAAAGGCAAGTGTGCATGTGTGTGTATATATATATATATATATATAACACAACATCTAAGTGACTCAGATCCTGGACATTTCACTTTAAATGTTATCATCTGCCTGCTGACAGGATTAGTGGTGCATCTGAAAAGAGTTATCACTCTTTGTTGTTGTTTTTAAAGCAGGCAGTGCTTCTCTGAGCCGGACCCCACTGGCCACCAGGCAAACTCTAGTTAGACTAGTCTGGGCCACAGCAGTTTTGGTTCCATGACAGGTTCCCTTGCAACACAACTAGTGTCGGCCAACAGGCCCACAGGCAGGTATCAGCCATTTGGAACAGGATTTTGAGTCCATTCTAGTGAAAGAAATTTTGCTTCTCTAAGTCCGCTTAGTCGTTCCTCTGCCTTCCCTCTAATTATTACTCAGACCTTTAGACAGGAGCAAAAGCCCTATGAATAATGCTGCCACACTAGAGGCACACCATACACCAGTAACCTCAGTCTGTCTGTATTATTCTTGGCTACATACGTGTGCTGCATCCAAGATTACTCCTATTGACAGCAGGATATTCCCAAAAGCTCTCTCATTTGCCATGCAATTCACAATTTTTCTTGGCTGTTTTTGAGAATATTTAATCCACTTTCTTTAGGTTTGAAGGTTACTGGAGGTGCCATTCACTCACATTTCACAGGCTCATGCATGACTTGGACTTTGATCGCAGATGCAAATCAGAGCAGCATATTTTCATTAATTTATTGCTTTTAATCAGAAATGAGACTTTCATGTCTGGAGATTTATCTGGATACTTCGTCACTGTAGGAAGGACACGTCGTAATGAAAAATCACAGGATGCCGACAACGCTCATTGAAAAGTTACTATTTTCGATGAACACAATTCTTCCATCCCTCCCCCAAATCAAATGTCTGTATGTCTAACAATATTTTTCAAAAATAGTATGTGAAGCAATGTCCAACTTCCCTGCCACTCTGAGAAACATATTTCAGTTGACTGAACAAATTGGTTCACATAAAGCATACAGGTAACTGAGTTTCTCTGCCTTTCACTCCTTTTAATCTTGCTGATATGTTATTTATGTTCTGCTCAATAAATAAAATCAAGATTAAAAAGTTGAGCTGCCTGAGGGCACTCTCTGCTAACAGAGATTTTCTTTGCTAACAGAGATTTTCAAGTCTACAACTTGTTTTCAACTTTTAATAACATCCAGAGAGATACTTTGTTTTTTAAATTACCCGTGTGAGGTCTGTGCATAATCAGTGGAGTGCCCAAAATTAACGTTTTCTCTTCTGTGCACCTGCCATCTACTTTGTTCTCTACAATCTGTAGGAACCCTCCACTCTAACAGCACCTAACAAGCTTCCTGGATTGGCACCAGGAGAACAGGAATTCATAATGTGAACACAAAGACAAACTCTCAGTGAGAATAAGGGTGCCAAAGCAGTGTTTAGGAATTACAGTGCTGATGTACCTCACTGGGGGAAAACAAGGACTGGCCTCTGGGTGCCCCCCTGGGTTGGTTGGGGTGACTATATTGTGTAAGGCCCCAGGCTGAGTGGGATTTGTTGCCAGTCCAACAGTTGTCAGTATTTATCAGAGCCATTTTCCCTCAACCAGTGAACAGACAATGACAAGAAAATAATCAACAGTTTACTGAGAATATAAACCATCAGCAAACGTTCCTTCACAACAGCATGGAGAGGGGAAAAAAGAGCAGCCATTAAGCTTGCTTATCACAGCTGGAACTGGAACTGGCTCCATTTCTGAATTGCTGCTGAAAGCAATGGCAAAGCCCAACCGAGAAAGAAGTAGCTGTAGTAGCCAAATTGCAAATGGCTTGGAAAGAGGACTTTTCAGCTGACACATTCTTCAGTGCTTTATAAGAGGGGTCAACAACCTCTGAAGATTGATCTGACAAACTGTTTACTTCTTTCCCAAATTAGGGGTCAAGTGTTCAAGAAGGACCTTGCACAGAAAGCTGCCAATCAGGATTTTGGACCAGTTTCCCACTTTTGCCTGCATAATGCTGCTTCTCTCTGCTTGCTGCAAGTCCCAACCCACAGCTCTTTGTCAATGATGCCTTGTGCCATCCAAAACTTGTGCTGGCCTGTCTTTAGTACAGGTAACCATCCAACTCTTCGTGCCATCAATACACAAGGAACACAAGGAGCACTTTGGAGAGACAGTCACAGGTACAGAAAGATTTTCAGAGATGTCCCCAGTTCCTCCCTGATAGATAACCACAAGACTGACAGTGTTTCCCTTTCTGAGGCCAGAACAGCTCCTGACAAGTAAATACACACAAGTGTCCTCTGTCCTCAGTTGAACAGGATCCTAGAGCAGCACCCAGACACCAAGAAGGAGATCATGGAAACCATTAGCTCCTCTGCCTTGCTAGGACAGGACTTCCTTCCTATCATTTGTCCCCTTCTTCCCTTTTCTTCTCTCCCTTGCCCATTAGCGCAGTTACAAGGAGAAAGCTGTAACTGTAATAATGCTGCACCTCAGTAAAGTGGGAAGTGGCCCAGGATTGCTTTTATTATATCTTGAAGTGTCCAAGGCTTAGGGAATGCAATGCTTGTAAATAACACTTCAAGTAATTCTACTAGAGGTCCTTAGCACACTGTGACATAATTGCACTCTTGCAGGTGCACTACTGAGCCTGCAGCCATTTCAGAGAATCGCTAAAAATTAAAATGGAAAAATAATTCAAAAGTTCGCCAGCTCACATAAAAGTTCTTACTTTAAAAAAATAGCATTAAACTCTACTTTCATTCAGGTATTCTTCAGAAAAAGAATCACCAAGCTGACTGAGATCCCATTTACTTCCTAAATGTACAAAAAGAAGGAGAAATTGAAATCGCTGCCAAATAGTTTCTAAAAAAAATATATTTTGCAAAGACATCCAACCTATTGTTGGTTCCTGAAGATTTCCTAAGAAGCTCCAACAAGTATCTGAAATGCTAAATTCCTGACCATATTTCTCAAAATAGACATAGCCCACAATCAAACCCAAAACACAATTAATTTTGAGGTTTTCCTTTCATTACATCATCACCTTTCTCCTTAGAAAGAAAATTTCTTTACAGAGATTAAAATCTGACTATTTTATTTAATCCCATAATGTGTAATAACTATCTTACTTAAATGTTTGTTAACAGTGAACAGCAAGGAAGCTTTTCAAGAAGAAACAACAACAGAAACAAGCACCATATAAAAGTGATCAGCTACAAGACTGTCAGGAAACTTATTAATTTACATGTATTTCTATTTCTGGAACCAGGTGACAATCCCCTGCTGCTAGGCCAGCTCAGAACTGTGAGATTTTAAAAAGCATAAGTCATTAATTCTTCTTACCAATTACCTTCTAGAACTCTTCCAGTTTTCCTTTGTGCTCCACAATTCAATGGTGCCCCAGTATGGCTAGTCCATTTTTCCTGTGGCTTTTGGCAGAACTAATTAAGCTTGTTAAGGGTCAGAAGGTTTGACCACTCCCACATGTAAGTAGACCAGGTCCCATATTTATTTGGGTTTGGTTTGGGGTTGGGCTTTTGCTCTTTGAGGGTCCTCTCTGCTTTGGCTGCCAATAACAGATTCCCTCCAGCACCCACGGAGGAGGCTTTTCCCACCCCTGCTGAGCCAGACTGACAGCCTTACTCATCCCAGGGTACTTCAAAGAACAACAAACTCATTTTTGCCCAGCTTAGAGAAGGCTTTTCCTATTAAGTAAAACTGATTTATTTTTATTTCTACTAAATCTGTAACTTTTCTTCCCTTCTGGCTCCACACTGGAGGACTGGCCAGTGCTCCCTAGAAGGGTGGGGTCACCCTCCACAGGCTCTTGCTGAGCTTGCCCTGACTATACATCACTTGACCCCATTGTCCCAAAACTGCTTCCTTGTCCTGCATTTCTCTGGCACTGTGTACATGAAGCAAGGTGTCATTTAAACAGACCACATCAGCCACCAACACGATTCCTTATTATTCATCCAGCAGGAAGAAATTGTCATACCCCACACTGGTATCTAAATATTTCCGTCAGATAATGACTGAATAGTCCTTGAAATTCTACCCATTATGCTCCCGACCCCCATTTGCCTCCTGCAGTCATCATCTTTGTCCATCTGCACTCATCGTGGCTGTTCGTCTTTGTCAAATTTACAGCAAACAGTCTTGGAAGGAACAATGCTCAAAGCACAGTTGTAAAGATGAGAAACAAAACAGGGGGTGGCGTGGGGCAGGGGGGGTATCTCTAACAAAAGCCAGGTGCAGAAGTTATTAATTAACTGCAGGAATACAGCGCGAGTGATTCGAAGTACAATTTAAGTAATTGGCACAACGCAATTTTTGGATGCAGCTGAGAATTATGTGCTCCTACCTTTTCACTAAAGCACTACAGAACATAAAATTATTTAGGAAAGCATGTTCATTAAATTCTACCATACAGTGAGAAGCAAGCCTTAACCAAAGTATTTAGAATAAAATATTCATATTTCAGATGATACAGGCAGTAAATTTTGACAGCATCCAATCTCTGGGACTGCAGTATCTCTACTCAAGGCCCCAGAGTAGTAGTGTTAATTGTTTCTTTTCTTAAAGCAGTACTTAAAAAGAAGAGCTTTAATTTGATCAAATGAAACTTAATGAAGGTGATTTAGTCTATGAAGTTAATCACCACTTTGGTGTCACTGTTTCACAGGATTTGGAGACTTTCTGTTCTGAGGCAGGAATGCAAAACTTCACAGACAAGGGCACATCCACGTTCCTCCCGCTATCAGTTCTCCAGATAAAGGAGAAGATGCAGTGTCTGATTCACAGGCACACTGCTTTTCCCAATTGCTTTATGATAAATATAATCTTCCTCTTCTTGGACTTATTTGTAGATAAGCCTCTATTCCACATACCTATCTGTGTACTCTCCAGGCTCCCCAGTGTGTATTTCTGTGCATTCTACAGCATCTTAAAGAAAGGAAGGTCTATTAAACCCTCGTCTGCTGGGCTGGGCTTTCCCCTGTGCTCTCAGGGCCTGATCCAATGTCCGCATTAAATCAACAAGAGTTTTTCCAGTAAATGTAATAAGAATTCAGTCACGTCCCTGATTATTCACCCCAGTCCCCGATTCCTCAGCCTGCAGAGGATACAAGCACTGTGAAGGCAAAACACTCAACTGCAATAAGGATGAATTATTTCCCCCCCATTTTAAATTATCTTCCTGTGGTAAATGCAGCCTGGGAGCATAGAAGCCAAAAGGACTGTCCAGAGATTTCCATGCTGTTTCACTTTTTTCTGGCACCAAAAATAACCAGAGATTATGAGTGCTGAACCTGCAGTTACAGTAGCTACATATTACAAAACCACTTTCTGCATCATGTCCAAAAGTAATTTCTTTTCATTACATTCATATTGGTAATGATAAACAGAAGATAAGGTTTGGTGCCAAGGTAGATTATCTTGTTTCTGTAGGAGAGAAATTGGCCTTTGTAATCCAGCTATTAAGTATCAGACACATATGTCCCCACAATATTCTCCTCCTTCAGGAAGACAGGTGTGAGGGGTCATCAAAACCTCGTATTATGATTAATTAATTAGCAATTAACAATAACTGTTCAGGATTTCAGCACAGTCTCTGCATTCAGAACATACAAGGCAATTCTTGCCAAGGGTTTGAAACCTCGATTCTACACTAAGGTAGGAAACTCAGTTCCATGTTCAAGCTTTCTATTCCTCTGCTCTGTGACATATTTTCCACTACTTTACTACCCAATAAAATTAACCTGGACACAAATACACACAGGCACTTCCATCTACCAGGTCCTGTTCAAAGTTGTCAGATCTCAACTTTTAATTTCTGTGCTTTTGCTCATTCACATTCTATCAATTGCCAACAACTAATAGTGGAGGGGGTTTTGTATATTATAAGGCTTTTACTTGTGGAATATGTAACATTTTGATAAATACTATAATTTTAAGTGCTTTAAAGCCTGCTTTATACTGTTAATGAGGTCATATAATAAAGAAATGGCAATTACAATGAGTTTCTTTAAAGCTTCCTTGCCTGGAAAACAAAATGCCTGCACAAATTTGCCAGTTAAAAATCAAAATGGTTATATACTACATGTAAGCCTTTAGTACAAATAGAATTTCTGACAGATTTATGTTCAGGATAAAAAATGTTACCTGTCAAAAACAGCTATAAAAAATTAAATATCTGCTTAATGTGGGGCTTCAAGTATTGCAAATGTAGCATTCATTATCATAAATACAGTAGTATGATCTAATTATGTACTCTGTACTAAGTTTGTCAGATAACACAATTTGAAAATGGCACAACTAAATCAAATATGTTCTACTTACCTATTGAGTGATAGTGAAATTGCACATAAAAAGCCTTCTTTACAGTCAATTTTAAGATGCTGCTACTTTATGATAAGTTTTATTTTATTTTAGGATTTTATCATCAGTTTACCAGCTGACATTAGAGATTTTTCTAACACGAGATTGTCTTCATATCCGAACACAAAGTTGCTATATCAATAATCAATCTTATTAATGTTTATGCTCATCTCACACCCACTGCCCAGGTGTGCCCATCTTCTTCCACTGTCCTGTGATTCCTAATTTAGGCAAAGGCAAGGTAAGTCTTTACAAACCATATGATTGAAATAGAAAAGCAGAGAAGGGATCTGAAGGTCAGTTTCCTTGCGTTTGTTCTGGTTTGGGCTGGGATGGAGTCAGTTTTCTTCCAAACAGCTGGCACAGTGCTGTGTTAGCCCAGCAGTGAGCGGGCTGGGGGGACACAGCCTGGACAGCTGACCCCAGGGATGGTCCAGGTCACATGGCATCATGCTCAGCATATAATCTGGGGAGAAAGCTTAGAAACTGGCTGGGCATCAGTCAGCAGGTGGTGAGCAATTGCATCCTGCTTCACTTGTTTTGTATATTCTGTTATTTTTTATTATTAATAATAATAATTATTATACCTTCCATTTGTGTTCCATTGAACTGTCTTTATGTCAAGCCACAAATTTCACAATTTTTTTCCATTTCTCTCACCTGTCCCATGGGTGGGGGAAGGAAGCAAGCAAGAAACTCTGATGTTGAGCTACGTGCTGACTTAAACCACAAGAGGCTTCTACATCAGCTTGACTGACATAAGGGACAAAAGAATGTGGCTTATATCACACATCTTAGACTAAATAAAAAACAACTGGTCCTGTTAAACCAAAATCAGAGGTAAGAAACTGTGAGAAATATAAGAAATTGTTTTTTCATAAACCAGAGAGGAGGAGCTGGGGCAAAATTAAAGTAATTAATCTTTCAAATAACTTTTCTTCAACGTCACATAAGTGTCACTTCAATCAATCTAATCCCTAATATGGACTCTTGCAACCTCAAATAGGTCTGACTTCTGCTTTCCACTCAGACTCCTCTGCCATGGACTGTTTCTCTTAGTCCAGGGCAGGAGCACATCTGCTGCTGCCTCACCCTTCAGCTGGAGCCATTTCCTCTGGAACGGCCCCTCCCCTGCCATTCTCCCATATGGATTTGCCCTCCCTGCCCTGTGCTTGTTCATCAGCTGCATTTTTACCCCTCCTTCAGAAATCAAGTGCTACACCTGCTTTCTGTGGTGGTCTGAATTTTCTACTCCTTCCATTGCTCCCTCCCTGCAAGGTTAGGGTTTGATCACTCTCTTGTTCTCTGGCTCCCACCTCCTTTAATGTCAGTCTGACAGTGTCCTCACAGTGCCTCTTTTAACATATTCTGACGTCTGACTGGAGCGTCTCAACAGGATTTGAAAAACTGTGTTAACACAAGGAAATTGCCTAATTATTATCATCATCATTTCCATTCCTGTTACTTGCAAAACTGATCCTGGGGTGACAATCCCATTCTATTTGACACATACACAAAACATTCAACTAAAAGACTATCTCTGTAGGAGAGACTAAAAAATGGGTTCTGAAAAATAACTTCAGGTTCTTCTTGACTTACAGGAATATGTCTCATGTACCAAAGCATCTGTCTTCAGTTTTTTCCCTGACTTAATTTTTTAAACTAAAAGCAAATTTATATCCATTTAATGAAAAACAGGACAAAGAGTAATCCTATTGCATGGATAAAACAACATAAGCTGCAAAGACTCGTAGAAGAAAATGGAGGAAACTGAGTGTATAGACACATTTAAAAGTTATTCACATAAAAGCTAATATTTGCTTCCAAATCCCAATACTGTCCACATGAAGATGCTTGAAAGGTGGGGCAGACAATCACAGTTATGGCACAACTTCAGATTTATGGATAATCTGACATGGCTGGATAACAGAGTTTTCCTCACAACGAATTTATCTCACAACCACAGCAGGCTGTACACCATTGCATGCACACTTGTGTTCCACTTGTGGATTATTCACTGAGCCCAATGCTGGAGTTCATTGAAAGCTCATGCTCAGTTTGAGGACCAGGCAAACCCTTCCTCCAAGGGCAGAATTTGGCATCTCCTAGAACTGAGATCTGGGTTATACCCAACAAAATCCCTCCTTAAGGGCTCTAGTAACCCTGAATCTTGCTGGGAAGGATCTGTTCACTGCACATGCCAGCCAAAAATTTGACTTTTGAAGACCTCATATATAGATAGGCACAAAGGTCTTCTTAAAAAGGAGAGTGTCTTAAAAAGAGAAGCGATAAAGTGACATCTGGCACTCCACTGTTTCCCAAGGGTGGTAGAGCCACAGACCAGAACCAACAAAAGCTGGGTAAGGATCTGAGGACGCTCCTGCTGCCCTGGCTGGGGGCTCCTGTGCTCTGGTAGTTACAAACACACACACACAAAAGCAATGCCAGCAATCCAGACTCTTCTGGGTGCATATAAAAAAAAGTCCACAGTATCTACATCATCCATAGCTTGTCCTTTTCTGAGTTCAATTACTATAAAGAAAAAAACCAAACATTTTTATATTTTTAAGAGGTTTTGTGACTCTTTTCCTTGGCATGTCTCTGTCTTCTGCTTAGAATGTAACATGGGTGGCACAATTCAAGAATGCTTAACATTTATCTGGGATTTGGAGACATTTGGCAAGCTCATTTGAGCTATGAAATGCTGTATGTCTGCACATCCTGGATATTTCTACTGAATGAAACAAGTCAGATGCCAGCCACTTGTAGAGTAAATCTGAGTGTTCAAAAAGCCCTAAATATAATACCTCTTAAAAGCATTTGGCTTATTATGTAGGACATTCTGGTGTACAGCATTCTGTCTAAAAGAAAAAAAAAAGGAAAAAAATTATGGTGCAAATTTTTAACTGTAAAAAAAAAAGAAATAAATATTGAGTAAATGTCCTGCCTAGGTAAGCATCAAAGACTTTAGAATTATCTGTGAGATAATTATAGAATTTTTTTTCCTCTGTTTGTAACAGGTGCTAGTACTTGAAAGAGATTATAAGAGAATTAATTAAACATATTTTAGGGATTTCTTACAGTATTTAGTAATTAATACTAAGGCCACTATGATAACAGCAAGGGGAGCACTAAGCACTGTGGAGCCCTGAGTCTCATCCTGGGCACCTCTCCAGGATGTTCACGTGCCTGTGGTGGGAGTGCTTGTCCTCACACATCATCATGAAGTCAAGAATCCCCTTTCAGCAGCATCATTCTGCTTTCCTGGAGCAAAGCGGGTTCTGCCTTCACTTGGTAACTTTTGAGTTGTTCAGCTGAACTGATTATTAATTTTAATGTATCCTCCATTAAAATAATTTTATATTCTCACATATGACTCACATTACTCTTCACAGGCAACCCTTCTCACTTATGGTCCCACTTCAGCTAAAGTTTTTGTATTGTGGTTTTTGCTGTATAATTTGAGGCTGTAACTGCCCTGATCTTTACATTTTGTCTTACCTATATTGACTTTACTCAATTTCCTTAATATGAGCGAGTACAAATGGAAAACAATTCTTGTCCAGCACAATCCATTCTATGATGACAATAATAAAACCACCCCAGGTATAGCTGTATGTAAGATACAGGCCACAAGCATCTGTGAATACCCAGTGCCCACAAAACACAGTCATGCAGCCCCTTCTGGTCAGAGGAAATGCTGGACCTAAACATCATCAGAAAGCAAACACCCAAATTCCATCATAATAATACAATGCCTGGGGCTAAGTGATTTTTACCTCAACATTCAACCTGTCATAATATTGCTCAAAAAGGGCAAAGAATTTCAAAGAAAGAAACTTCAAAAGTATTGAAAACTCAGAAACTCTGTCCATAATGTTGCAGCTAAATTATGAATTTCAATCATTCCATTATTACACCAGACAATTGGGGCCTACAGGGGAAACATTGGCACACTGCGAATTAGAGTTGTAATAACACAATTCTTGATTCCTAATACTTAAAATTTTCCCCATGGTGATTATAGTAAGAATAATAATAATACAGAGCTATAACAGTAATTAATCTAATTAGTTCATTAAAATGATGATGGCTATTATTACTATAGGTCATAAATTAAGATGAGACCTTCTCTGAACATAAATAGAGATGAAATATGTTTTCCTTTGCACAATGGACAAGGCAGCAGCTGCTCCTTTGGTGAAAAAATAGTGGGATGATTATCTAAAGATGCAAATGAAGTTTCTCTCACCAACAATGTGAAGGTCGAATATCAATGACACAAAAATAATTTTCCTTCAGATGGAAACAGTCACAGCTCAGTGCAGAGCAGGGAAAGCTTTTAATTTCCCAGTTCAAGAACTCTGACCTGGCAGTACTTCCCCTGCCCTATTCTTCCTCCTTTATCCCCTCTCCCCTAAGAAACTTTCATGTAAAATGACATATTCATCACTAGAATTTTAATAGTGTGTTTGCTTGCTTTCTATAACACATTTATGGTGTTTTAATGTATGAGCTTTTGGGTATACATTTGTATGCATTAACTCCACCTATGTGAAATACCATACATGATAATAAACACATATCTTGGTATGTGGAGGTGAAAACCTTGGGCAAAGTTGCAGAAACATATGATAAATCAATTATTTATGTCCTTTTTATTGCCTCACTGGCCAGATAATTCTGTGTTCCCTGGAGCTTCAACATTCCAATCCAGTGAGCAGATTACAGCATCCATCATTTGCTTGAAATCAACATGCCAAATAAATATTTCTTCCATCTGCCTCTAATGTGAAATGTCACCTCTTTTCTACAAGCTCTGATATGATTCTTAAAAGAGCTCCAGGTTTCTCTGCTATAAAATCTTTGGAGTCTCACATCACCCAGGCCATAGGAAATGATGCCATCAAGAAAGGATGTTCCAGTGCCTTGCTCACATCCCCTTCAAGCTTTGGACGATCCCAGATTACCCACCTTGAAAACAGGTAAATCACATGCAAAATGTTTTATCAGAAATACAAATCACTGCAATCCATCCTCTTTCTCAGGTTTCCCAGGCAAATGCACTGGTGGAAAATGCCACTTTGTGAAGCTCTCCATGGAGCTCAGCCTTGGGTCCCCCAAATATTGCCCAGAGCCTGCTGGAAAATGCCATCCTGCAGGGAACAGCAGGACAGAGAGAGGGGCGAAGTGGAAGCTGTGGAGAGCATTTTCCAAATGACAGGATTTGGTGAAATCACAGACAAAAGAAAGGTCATAAAAAATGAAAAAAGAACTGTAAAAGCTTCTGAGTTAACACACCTGTGTCTGACCTTGAGTCAAGTGACCCATTTAGACTGTTTGCACAAGTTCTTTACCACTTGCAGTCTGAATCTTTCAAAAACAAATATTCTATTTAGAAAAGACATTCACTATGTCCTGACTTGCATTCTGTACGTATTACTGCTGGTATAAATAAAGTGTCAAAAATTGGGGTTGTACTCCCAGACAGGCAAATGCCCCTTCCCACCTCCGCCAGCAGCAGCCCCTCTGCAGCAATTACTCCTTCAGCAGCCCCCTGATCTGTGCTTTGGGAGGGCAATATTTTAAATTCACTGATTTCATATTTTCATGCCCTAACAATTTAGGTTAGTGCCAGTTGATGCAGGCAGGAGTGAACCTGAAATATGACCAAACTGTGGTATCTCCATATCCAAAAAATAACATGATGAAAAGAAATCATCTGAAAACATGTAAGGAATTACAATAAGATTGCACTATAGCTGGGAAATGGCATCTGATTTTGCTCTCAAATATAAACCCAGAGAAGTCACAAAACAGGTAACTCTCAAAGTATGATAATTAGTCAGAATCCAGGGATGCTTCCTAGGCATGGATTTATTTTTGTTTAATGTGCAACTTCAGTAGCGGTCTTAAAGTTTAAAAAAAAAAGATATTTTCTGTGCATTTTTAAAGGAAATAATGAATAATTCAATTTCAAGAAAGGAAGCATAGAACAATTGGCTCAATCTTTCCTTTTTTCACTGTATTATTTATGCTGGCCTTTCTTTCCATAAGAGATAAACTTATCTTTCTTTAAAGAACTAATACTTCTAAAACAATTACTTTTAATTACAAAATCTCAGAACATTTTCCGAAGACTAAGTCTCATTTTATGAAATGAGCTTGATGAAAAAATAGGAAAACACAAAAAAATACATAACAGTTTAATAACATTCAACAGCAATTTTGGCCAAAGTGTTACAGACTATTAGCATTTTTCTTCCTATGAGCTTTTCTATTTACAGCAAGAAAAATGCTAGTTTGCTGAAGACTCTAAAGAACATGGGGGGAAAATCCCAATCTCTAAAGAAACCCAGAACTACTAAGAAAATTCTTCTACTCAATGACATCATTTTTCTTGGCTTTTCCCTGCTCAGGGCTTGGGTGCTGTTAGAAAGGTAAACTGAGGCAAATGTTTCCTTCCACAATTCATGATTGCTTCTCACTCAGGTTTTTATTTTTCTTAATAAACCAGCTAAAGTTCAAGCTCCATACTGCAGGATGCCAAAGTGTTTAATCTTCTTTAGGATCTGATTCTGCTTTTGCTTCCTTTTGTTTTCCTTAATTTGTCACTGTCAGTTTATTGTTTCTTAGACTCAGTGCTGTAACAGAGCTATGTCCCTCACAGGCCTTATAGCTGCCTGTGATACTCCTGCTGAAAGACAAAGTTCTTTTTAAAGAAACACAAGAACTACAAATGATTTAAAAAATTCCCACTCCCTCCAAATCATAAGCAAGTTTAAAGGTTGAAAATAATGGCTTTGGTATTCATTCTTTTTTTTTGTCTCCTATTTTAATTTTCTCTTTTGGCATTATGGTTCATGTTTTCAACTTCTCTGGAACTATGAGAACTAAAAAAAAAACCCTGAAACACTTTAAAAAATTAAAACTGACTCTTGCAAAATTGTATGAGCCTGGCAGTTGGAGCTTTCTAAATAATATCAAATATTGCAAGGAAATAGAAACTAGGGAAATAATTGGGAGAGAACATTACATTATTACTGCATTAGAGGAGATAAATTTTGTCAGCAAAACCCAGAAGTCAATGACCAACCAGCCTCTTTCTCTTTTCTCACATCCTGCACTTGTATCTTCTCTGCTTATGCTCTCTGTTGGTACAGTGCCCTGGCCAATCTTAGGAAGAAAATGGAAGATTAGAGAAACAAATAGCAAGAACTCCTGATAACACCTTAAACAGGATGATCCCTTTTATAAGACACACATGTCAGAAGTGCTGCCAGCAGGTTTCCCTTTGCCCATCGTGTCCCTGTCTTTGTTCCACCCCAGTCAGACAAATCATGAAATGTTTTCTGATTTCCTCATGGCCAGAGCTGTATAAGCACAGCTGGTCCAAACCACTGACTCAGAGTCTGTCTGGCACCACCTGGGAAGGAGAAATAACTGCAGAGCTACATCTCAGTGGCTGCCAGAACACACTTCTGACCCCTCCTGGATCACGTGCAACACTCCAGGTCACATAATGCAGGCCTGTGCCATCACAACTACACTGCGCCCCTGTGGGCAGCTGCACCATCCTCCCTCTATCCCATAAAACAATACTGACATGAACAATGAACTTGATCCCCTATGCTGAGGACTTCCAAAGAAGCCTGATTTTCAAAATTTGGATGCTCAGCAATTTCTAAGAATAGTGAAGGTCACTCAAGGCAGGTACTTCTGAGCATGAGACAGTTCAAGTCAATGGTCAGATTTTAACGTCTTATCCCCCATTTGGAAAAGCAGTGCCATGAGGGAGCCATCCTATCCCACTGCTGGATCTGAGGGGGATCCTCGACACGCAGGAGGCCAAAGCAAGGCCAGCAGCACTGGGGCCTTGCAGGGACCAGCGTCCTGTGTCCCACTGCATCCACTAACCTCTCAGCCCATGCACAGAACAGTCAAGGAAAGTCTTTGTTAGTTTGTTTTCAGATGGAAACAGATCATTCTTTCAAGTCTCTCTGTTCCTAAAATTTACTTTGTTCCATAGGTATAACTCTCCTTTGTTGATTTCCCCAGGGCCGAACTCCTGCTCAGACTGGGCAGGAACACAGCTCTGCTAAGTCTGATCCTTTTGCCTGGTGACATTCATGTGCTTAGACTAAACCCCAATGTTTGACTGTCAGAATTCAATCAAGTAAAGAATACTGAGCAGAAATTACATAGTGGTGTCACTAATGATGATTTTAAAAAGTGAAACATTTTGGGGTAAAAAAGTCTGCCTTTTTTTCTGATTTAAAACCAAAACATGAGTCATCTCTCCTGCAATAGAAACAAATAAAAGTATTAAAAGGGAAAACAGCTTTGCTTCTGGGAGAAATTATGACTTTTTCTTAATCAAATTCATGAATTTTAATCAGTAAGTGCCTTAATGTGTGAAGGGAAAATGGCAATTTTCAGAGCTCTTCTCCCTGGAAGGATATTACATTATATCTTTTCCATTCTGAATGTCCCAGACATATTTTACAAGTGCCTACAGATACTTTTAAGTTAGGATTGAATTCTGTATTTAAATTGCAACCCATCTCCGTTTCAGGTCATTGAGATACAAAAGGTCATGATATTTGCCTTTCATTTTTCTTCTCTCAGAATACTAAAACTTGAGACTACCAAGAATGCTGTATGAAATATAATTTCTTGCCAATTGCATGAAGAATATACAGTGATTAAGTAAGTAGTTTGACCTGAGTTGTTTAATCCTATTCACCTAAGATCACCTTGAAAAATTTGGCTTCTCAATGCAAGTATGAATATTTCAAAGAATACAGGAAAATATTCAAGGTGAAAAAAGGCCACAAAAGATGAAAATCTGCTTCATCTTTAGGTCAAAAATATTTTCTTTGAATAAAAACAATGGGGAAAAAAGATTACTTTTATTTTACATTCAGCAGAGAATATATTATTTTCAATGTGGGACCTGAGAATATAAAATCTGATAAAAAAGGATGTGGGCTGGGGATGGACTCCATCCTCCCACCCCCAAAAACTTGCAGACAAGTTTTGGAATAAAGCTTTCCATCCTTATTACAGAGAACCTCTTTTTACTGTCCTACTAGTGAAGAAAGCAAAGTCAGTAGATCTTGCATCTCCTTTAAGTCTGTTTAACATTTCCAGATGGATGTGAAGAGGTCACAGTGCAAATGACAGTCAGAGCCAGCATTTCTACTGAAATTATTAGATTCACCAATTTGTAAGAACTGAAAGGGACCATTATCATCATCCAGTTTGACCTCCTGCATATTGACAACCATAGATTTTTAACAATTTATTCCTGAAGTGAGCCCATAGTACCTATTCCATGCACCTGATATCTTTCGAAATATGCCCATTTTGATTTGGGGACATTAAGGACTGGATATTCTGTCCCATTTCTTAGTAAATTTTTGATCAGTTAAATCAGTCTCACTATTAAAATGGACTGCCTCAGTTCTAGAACATCAACTGCCCTGTTTTCTGGGTACTCTCAGTACATTGTCACAGCTTTGCACATCATTTTGCCAAGCACATATTTATGCCTCAAAGCAAAGGCTGCCTTTTGGCATCCAAGATTAGGGATTCCAGAGACTCAAAATAGTCCATAAGAGTTACTGTAACAGAAATATGAGTACACAGCTACTGCACAGTGAACTGCTCAGTATGATCAGGCTCAGGAAGACAGCTCTGAGGGTCAGCTGCTATGTGGACAGTGTGCCTCGTACTCTGTTCACCCTCTTGCCCTTTGGTTGGGTCAGGGGTTCAAGGCTTATTTGAGGCTTCATTATACGGAGCAATGCACAGATAGACCCCAAAGTCTTGTCTCCAAGTACCAGCACTAACTGCTCCCCTCAGACCCCAGTGACCCACACCAGCTCTCTGCTCATCACAGAATTGTAGAATCATTAAAGTGGAAAAGACCTCCAAGATTATCAAGGCCAACCCTTAACAAATACCATCATGCCCACTAAACCATATCAGGAAGTAACACATCTACTCATCTTTAAAATGCCTCCAGGAATGGTGACTTCACCACTGCACTTGGGTAGCCTGTTCTAAGGCTTGGCCACTCTTTCAGCAAAGAAAGTTTTTCTAATTCCAACTGAACATCCCTGGAGCAGCTTGAGCCCCTTTCCCTTTGCCCTATCACTGATTGCCTGGGAGAGGAGGCCAATCTCCACCTTGCTACAACCTCCTTTCAGGTAGCTGTAGAGAATAATGACGTCTCCCTGGAATCTCCTTTTTTCAAGGCTAAACACCTTTGGTATCCTCAACCACTCCTCATGGGACTTATGTTCCAGACCCTTCACCAGCTTTTTTGCCCTTCTCTGGCCTTGCCCCAGCACCTCAACTACCAGCTGCAGTGCTGGAAGACACCTCATCCTCCACAAACTGAACACATGAACATGTGTCTTTCTGTTTTTCCAGGGGAAATTTCACATACTGCTGTGCATCGTTCTCCTAGAACTTCTACACATGAGTACCTACACAGCAGCTACAACCCAAAAAATGCATCTCAGAGCTGTGATACTTGTTCCCTTTCCCCCCGGGGTGTGCTGGCAGGCTACAAGGCAGTGACTGAGCTCGCTGAGCTTTCCCTCTTTTCCTTTCTTTTCAATCTAGACCACCTCAAAGAACAGCCCCAGAAGGAAGGGAGAGAGAGGAGGCCACTGGCAAGAGGGAAGGGGCAGCACAGGAACACCTGCCTGTGTGCAGGGACACGGGCTCCAACACCTTCCCTCTGGCAGCCCTGCCCTGGCAGCAGAGCTGTGGGGTAGGTGAGACCCACCCCAGCTCACTCATAGGTACCCACAGAGCCAAACTGAGGGGAACAGGAATGTGACACTCCCTTGTACCTGCCTTACTTGTGGAGCCAAACCAATAATGAGCCCAGTGTGGGCAGTCACAAAATAATGTCCTAACCCCCCAATTCCATCCTCAGCCTCCTGACTGCCCTTCCAGGAGCACACTGAGGCTCTGCTCACCAGCGGGGAAGGGCTTTCTATTCACACAGCTGCGGATCTCCAAAGATAACTGGTTTGCTTTTTTTTAATCTGCTTCTTTTGAAGAGATAAAGTAGTCAGCAGGTTGATGGAGCTTTCAGCTGCAACTCTCTTGCTTCCTTGCTCTTAAGCCTAATGGTTCATCAAGATGCAGCTTTGCCAAATCTACTTCTTTTCCTCCTCCCCCATCATTTCCCTTGTCCTGTTCAGCATTCAGGGTTTTAAAGTGTTTCTGTTTATAAGGTTTATAGGCAAGACACTCATATGTGATACCGTATCACATTCCTGATTTTTAATTCCAAATCAGTATCTTCTCACTTTTAAACAGATGTATCTCTACTAGCTATTTATTTTGTAAAATATAAATGTGACTTAGTGCTGTGACTGCTACCTGATGCCTCCAACTGCTGCAAACCACTCATCTTCTCATAAACATCACATACAATCATCTATGTAACCTCCCTGGACTTATTATCCAACTGTATTGTGCATTTGTGATCTTATTCTTATGCAAAAGTCACAATTTATTACCATTAAAATCTTGTTAGAGAGGATTATTTTCAATTTGTAGAAATTTAGCTTCTGTGCTAGAAAACAGGGAAGAAAGATGGAAAGCAAGAGCATCATGGACTTATTTTCCAGAATGCTTGTCTGCATTCATGCTGAGGGTATTAAATGGATTTACTTCCTCAAAGAGGAGTTAGAAGGGAGTTAAAGATAAAAGGAAGAAGATTAGTTTGACACTGAAGGACTGAGAAGCTTTTTTAAACAGTATTTAAGAAAAAGAGAAAAACATAAAACCTAGCTTATGCCAAACCTTCCTCCCACTCTTGGCTGCACTGTAGGTTATATAGGTATGTTAGATTTTCAAGGAATTTATTATTGAAAAGAAAACACTATTAATTTGTTTTCTGTTAAAGAGATAAAAAACATAAATAACTCTCGGTTCTTTCACTTTGAAGTGTCAGGTGTCACTTTGCAGTGCAAAGTTTATTAGCCTTAAAAGTCTTTTTCTTCTTTTGCTTTGTGCTACTGCTCTTTTTATCATGTGTCACATTTATGGAAATTTTAACTAACATTGCAGAGTGCCCTGTTTATACCACAGATGGTGTATTTTTAATTTATAAATTTATTTTTATTTACTGTTTTCTCTTTTCTGACTCAGAAATTTAATGAGCTTTCCCACACCTCATACCCAGGGGGTGTAAGAAGACTGAGTAGGGCACAGAGGAAGTAGTAGCTGATTTTATAGCTGTTAAATGTGAAATATGCTATTTATAACAGAGAAATTGGAGACTGTGGTCACTATATAAGAATGCTCAAAGGGATAAGAAGATGCCTTTAGTTGTGGGGAAGTAACTTCTTCACCAGTCATCCTACCAAACTGAACAGGAATTCCTTTGGAACAACTGAGTGCAAAAACTGAGTGACTACTACAGAGTAACATATCCGAGAATCCCAGAATGGTTTGGGTGGGAGGAGACACCCCTGCCATGGGCAGGGACACCTTCCACTATCCCAGGTTACTCCAAGCCCCACCCAGCCTGACCTTGAACACCACCATGGATGGAGCTTCTCTGGTCAACCTGCGCCAGGGCCTTCCACCCTGTCTGATATACATTTGTAACATTCACTGTGTTAACTGCATGTTCCATGTAGGACATGTATTATCTATATACACTTCAGCAGTCTTGTCCCTGCAATAACACTTTTCCTGCTTTTGATTGCAGAAAGGTCAATAGCAAACATATTGTGGCAGAAAAGCTGTGAAGCTCTGGAGCATCTACTGTGCTCATCTTTACACATCAGCTGGGGAAAGGGATCTTCTGCATTACACAGTTATCTTTGCAACTATTTCCATTTTCCCCCTATGGCTTCAAAGAAGTCAATAAGCAATTGATAAATCTTCTGTCACCCTGGCAATTAATGGGAGTTACACAGCATTGACTGCACCAATCCTTGTGTATGTGAGAAGCAAAGACTCAATTTCACAAACTTACTGGTGCCTATTGATTTAGTGCCTGTTCCTCAGGCCATTCCCATTTAACACTTTGGTGAGGTCATTTAAAAAAAATTCAAGACTGTCAAATAAAATCTGTTTCTTCTTTATCAGAGCTTTATCTGCTACATTATTTTGCAAATATTTTTAGCCTCAGCAATATGTTTTCAGGCTGAGCTTTGGACTTGTAAGATTTTCATCATCTACAAAATAAGCATGAACAAACTGACCAACCAACCATTAAGTGGAGGTTCAGGGGCCTTTTAAGAAAGCAAAAATTCCACCTAAAAAATCCTTATTGAGACTTCACAGGCTTAAGGTGGGTCTACAGACAAATCAAAGTGCTTGTGCATCTAAGAGTCCAATTTGCATCTGATTGGCAGCTGAATACCAAGAACATCCAGAAAAATTGTCATTCCCAGGACTGAACTATTGGCAGAGGAGCACAAAGACAAATGCAACAGGAGTAAACTGCATGTTCAAAAGAATAGCAGCCTCTTGGGAAACTTGTCCTCATGCACCTGTAGCTCACAGCTCATCACCCACCTTTGTGAAGACACAATGGGCAGAAGAGCAAGGAAAAATGACTTTTCTATTTTTTATTTTTACATGTTAACTCGTTTTAAAAAAATAACATTGAAGGAGAAGTCATTTGGTTCTGCATCCTCTTTAGTCTCAGCCTGTTTCAGGCCTAAGACCAGCAAAGTTGATCCCTCTATACACAAATGTCTCATAAAAAGGTGCTTTAAGGTCTCTGGATGCATCAAACATGGTTTGTCTCCTCCCCCACCCCCAGGCCATCCTACCTGTGCTTCCTGAGGAACACACCAGTCCCTGCTAAGGAGCCTTCACTGGCTCTGACACTCATCAGGTCACACAGTCTCCAAACCCACTTGGCACAGAGTCCGTCCAGGGTTCAAACTGCACTCGACAGAGTCTGCTTTTGTTGCTTGTATAATGCAATGAGATCCTCTGAAAAATGAAATAAAAGCCAGAAACGCCGTTATTTATAAACATGTAGTAAGTACTGAGCTCAACTTTATTATGTGATTTAAAGAAATCAGAAATAACAAAAAATATTCCAATTTTATAATTGATACAAGAAACACCAAATGCATATATCAAAGTACTGTGAGAGAATGATAAAAGCAATTTTTAATAGGAACTAACAAACTGAAATTTAACAGGATGACTTGTCAGTTTGATATCCACCAAGGCAATGATCCCATATCTGAGTGAGGACAGCTAATTATTTAAGGACTGTCGTTGTGGTGACAGTGTCAATTCCATACAATGTTTCCATTTTTCATTTGACAGAATAAAGGATCCCTGTTTATTCTAGCAATGACTGCCCTTGAACACCAGAAAAATGTTCTCTGAAGTATTTCTAAAAGAACAAAAACTAATAGGTATTATTTCCTTATTTTTTTTAATAGTTGCATTTTATACCCACTGAAAATTTTATAAAATAATATTTAAATGCTTTTTAAATACTTATTGGAAAACATTGACTTGCCACTAGACAGATATTTTTTCTTGTATAAGAATGAAAATATAAATGACCATGACAACATAACAGAGATTTTACAATTACAGATCTAAACAAAAGAATAGATGCTGAAAAAGTTGAAAACCATGACAATTTTATTTTAAAGTTTATCTAGAGATGAAGCAGCTTCATTCTGTCCTAACTTGCTTTGATATCTGTACAAATACAATTACTATTTCGATATAGCTCTTTTGTCTGCAGCTGTCCTTGCTCTGTAACTTACCAATCCTACTGTGAATATGTGCCTTTCATTACTTTATAAAGGTATAATTTTCAAAACATTACAAATAAAGGCTCCATAGGATTCTGTTTCACTTATATAAAGACTTTATATTGTATATTTATATATATATATATGTGTGTGTTTATATTTAATATATTTATATTAATAGTTTTACATTTAATAAATTTATGTATTAAAATTTCTATAGGAAAATATATTTTAATATGTTTCTATTATATATTAAATAGGCAAGAGCCTATTTTAGTTTAATAAAAAGTGTAATCTGCTAATTTCATGGTCATGTTTAATAAACCTATATCTTGAATTTACAACAACTGAAAACAGTCAGTTGGTGTTTTTAGGGGCCATATATTATCTTGGAATTACTTAACGTTGAAAATGAGTGACTGATTAGAATTTTAGGACTAGGCCCACACCCTTGGTGGCATATAAAGCCCTTGCTTGCATTAAAATGAAACTCCTCCAAAAAGGATTAAAATGCTCAAGAAACAGTCAGATAATTGGAAAATAATTACAAGCTGAAACTCTACCAAGAACAAAGAAAAAGTGTGTTACACCTATCATGTAATTCACTCACAGTACAAAAGAAATTACATTTTAATGGTATTACAAATATTACATTTATTCAGTGTGTATGATTTATTATTAAAACAGTAAAATGAAATATTCTGTTTAATCAAAGGCACTCAAAGAAAGTTCCTTGGCTGACAATGTAAAGCCCAATTCCCTTTCTCTCTGCACAGGATCTGTGGCAGGTGTGGGCTGTGCCCATGCCCTGGGTAAGCCCTGCCCGCTCTGGGTGGCAGTGGCACCCCCAGGAAGGGTCCCCTCTGCTCCTCCAGCCCCCACCCAGCTCTGCAAGGGGTCTGACTCAGAACCCACAGAGCTGAGCAGAAAGACCTGCACTGGTTTCTCTGAGCTCTGGACCCCTCTCCAAACAGCAAGCAGGGAGAGGAGCACTGATTAAAAGGTGCATTCTGACACCACTAATTCTAGATCTGAAGTTTCCCATGTAGTTCAGTTGGCTTAAGAACCTACTCAAACTTCTTTACATAGATTTCAGAAGCCTGTATTTTCTAATGGAGAGCTACATACATACAATAGTAAAAGTAGTTGATAAACCTCTTTATTCACAAATCTCTGGCATCAATTTGAAGAATCTCTGAGAATAAATGCAATACTCAGGTAATTATTTTCATCTCTAGAGTCATTTTCCAACAGCATTGATACCACAGAATGAGAAAGTTTGTTGACTGTCGGTAGATTTCATGCCTATTCAAACTTTTATTCTGACAGTCGTTTGATTCCTCCATTTTTTCACCAAGACCCATTTTCATACCAGACGTGCTTTGCATGAGCACCTCAGTCAGATCCAAGGAGCCTGTCAGGAGGAACAGGAGCAGCAGGAGCAGCACAGCCACACCACTGTGGCCTCCCAGGCAGCAGCTCAGCTCGGGCAGACCCTGCTCCTACAGGCCTAACACCCTAACGAGCTGTTCCAAGGCAATGCAGGGAATTGGGGATGTGCCAGATGCAGTTATGGGTACATGGGCTGCCCCTACCAGTCTTAGTGTGGTTTAACACTCCCTTTGCCACAACCATCTGTTAATTTATTCCTTTCGCTCACATTTTCCCTCCTCTGTCTTCTTGGACTTCAGCCAAGTCCAGCCCACTTAGCTATTACTGATTTATTCATGTTCATTTTTCTATCCACAAAGCCTCTGCAAGGATATACTTTATATTACGAAAGAAGAGTCTTCTTAATTTGTAAACACAAAATGAGAACTTTCAGTTGTAATTCAAAAGCTCATCTACATTCAACTGTTATCAAAGTTCTAGTAAACATCTTTAAAGACGTTTTTAAATTACGTTGGTACCTTTCAATAGTGCATTCAGTAAAAGTAAAGGCATATTGTACAAATCTCAGAAAACCCCACAACAAAAACAAACAAACAAAACCACAACACAAAACCCAAAAAACAAACCACATTTTAGGGCTTCTCCTTCTCAGTAAAAACTTTTCCAGGGAGTTGGAATTTAAAGACATCAACTACTGGCTACTTTAATGGACACACTTTGCCAGCAATTTAAGATCCTGTTGTCTAAGAAAGAATATAAGAGAAATGGATTGCTGGAAGGTTAATTTCAGAAACAAAATGAAAAACTGGCATACATGAAATGAAAACTCTAAAGAACTAGAGAATAAAAAAATAAGCAGATACTTTAATGCATAGTTTATTATACTGAATATTTTCCAAATGAAAGATTCAGAGTATTAATGTTTTATCATTGTGGGAATAGCTAGGTGTAAATCAAAAGAATGAGCTACTGCATCCACATCAAGTAGGTTCATTTTCCACTAAAATAAAGTTAGTGATTTCAAGAGCATTGTGAAGTCTGACTGTGTTAATGACAATTCAGTTCTCAGACTGTTCAGCTTACAGGTAGGCTGTTTAGTCCATCTGCATATTGATTTTATATGGTGCTTGCAATGGTTCCTGGTACTCCCCAATAAAGCCACAAATGTCTCATTTGCACATTTCACCTCACCTGTAACAGCTCCACTCGAGCAGCAGGAACCTCTGAATGAGGAGGAAGATGCTCCCTGTTACTACTCAGTCATTTTTATTTTCCTTTCTCTTGTGTTCTATTAAACAAATGCAGATAATACAAATACTGCCTTCTACTCTTCTCTCTCTGAGTTCCAGGTTCCACTTTATCCTGTCACAGAAATCATCGACCACACTTCTAGTCCACCCTTCAAACTCCCTGTACTGCAGCTGTTAAAGTCCTCCTGGCTGCTGCAGGCACCAGAGAAACACTACCCAAATTTAAACCCCAATACCTACTGGGTAAACAAACCTCATTCAGTCTAACAATGAATATAACAGTTCTTTAAGTACTCTGTAAAATAGTCTTTCATGGACCAAAAATCACTTTAATGGAAATTTTCCCTGGCAAGAAAAATAGACACTTTACTGTCCTATGTCCAAAGCTGTACTGATATGAAATTTCAGCCCTCATTAGACACATTAAGTCCTACACTATAATAAAGTAAACCATCTTCCACTACAGCTTCAGAAAGAGCTACTGAGACTGCCTGGGAACTGAGAGTCCCTATCTCACCCTTTCTGAATATTTCTGGGCTCCTCAGGTTGGATTATCTAACTCTCACCAAGCAATCATGCAACCAAATCCTACCCAGCTGAATTTTGACATCTCTTATTGCCAGGCCACAGACAAAGATAAATGCTGGAGTACAGTATACTGGAAAAAGGCATCCCAGCTTAATATATTGAAAAGAAATGTAAATGTTCTTTTCCCTCTACTGAACCAGCTGATTGCAGTTCCACTCAGCTCAGAGAAGCAGCACTAGGTTGGGTCATCATTCCAAAACATCCCCTTAGTAAAGTGGGTCATGTAGCAATGATCTGATGAAAAATTGCTGACATTTGGGTTATAAACTAACAAACATGGTAATTCAAAAAGTTGAAGTACACCAGACCTTGCCTGAATTCTAAACAGTTCCCATCAGCTATAAAGAACTAAAGGCCAAGTTGACAGCAGTTTCTGTTATTGTCTACTTGTCCATGATTAAATCTGCAGTCACCAGTTTCACTAAAAAACAATCAAGTTTGCTGCTCCTCTGCATTTCCTTGGATGGGAAAGGATGGCAAACCAGATACTGGGGTTTAATTTCTGTATGGCTCTTGATCAATGATAAGAGAGAACTCATTTTACCACAGCTGCTGCACTTGCCTTCCCACTCTGGTGAGAGGCTTCTTATTTTCTAGATATTGTGAAAGACATGCTGGGTATTTGTCCTTCTGTGGAAAGGAATCCCTACTCTTATATACACAATAAAAGAACCTATATGAGATATGAGGTGTAAATATATTGATGTTATCCTCAGAAATTGATCTTTTCCTCTAGTCAATCCTTCCTTTCCCCATCTATAGAGGGAGAACTATTTGTTCTCTCAACTCCTTTTCTTTCATTGATCTCAGTCCATTTTTTCTTTCCTTGTATAAACCCTCCCTTTTTTTTTCCTCTCTCTCCACTTTGGCAAAGTCAGACCCTTCATCAATTTAGCTTCAGTGACACACAAGTCTGAAAAACTGGTAACTACAGATAGCTGAGCTTTGGCTTCCACAACAAGAGAGGGTCTTCCAGGCCTCATTTTAAAAGGATCTTTCTTAATGAATTTTGTGCCTTATGGTTTTCATGTAGCGCTTTTCTTTCACTCTTATAACAAATGCTTGTCAGTGAGGGGAATTTGCCACTGAATCCTTGATAATGTCCTTTATTCTGCAGTTCTCTACAGATTTGGAGTAATCCAGTTCTGTATTTGTTCAATTAATGCTATGATGCAATTCTTGCTGGTCATCCAGTCGTCTTAAGCTCATCAATGAAATAACAGGAGATTAAATAATTTCCTATTGCTTTAGGAAATCAATCCCATAATTTCTGCAGTTTTAAAAAATATCCCAGAACTCTGGCTGTCATGGTTCAGCCTGAAGCCAGGGGAGAAAACAAAAGGTACGTCTACATTTTGCATAAAAATAAAACAGATTTCACCCATTTATTGAAACAGGTAACCATTTACTGAGTCGTAGAGCTTGCTGAGGTTTCACTTGACTGAGTTAGTGTTTGTGAACTTGCAGGAATAAGGTAAAATTTGCATATATATATTTATATTCTATTTATTTATTTATTCAAGGTTGAGAGAACCCCTAAGCACATTGTGGCTTGAGTCTTCCCCTGCTGTTGAAGTTACCTGCAACCAACCCCTTGTTCTGTATCAGCCCTGTGCTGTTCCAACAGGCTCCATGAGAGCTGTGCCTATGAGGACTTACCCAAATTCTACTGAAAGCAGCAGCAGCACTTCCAGTGATCATAAGTCCTGTGTCAGTTCCATGATGAAATTAGACCCCCTCTTTTGTGATCTATATCAAAGAACTGATTATGACTTCATTGTGCCTCACAGGGACAAATAGCTGTCCAGGAACAGCAAAAACAGCTTCTTACAACTGAGCTACAGAGAGTACAGCACCTTGGTAAAGTTTCAGCAAAGTAATACATAAGCCAGAAAGGAGATTTGTGACTTTGTGTTTCAAGTTAAGATATAGCAGGGCAATTTCTCCTTATAAGGTTGCTTCTGTGTGCCATTGATTTTGTAGTTTATTATTAAAGTGTCTTACAAGAGAAATGGCAACCAGATTTGACACTGGGAGACGTATTAATGGCATGAAACCTTAGAAAAATGGGCACTCTGATAGTTATTAATCAGACCCAGCTACTGCAGGAGCCTCCCCTTGCTCCCCTTTGCTTTGACAAAGAAGCAAATCCTCTGGCATCCTCCAACTCTAACAGTTCCACAACTGCAGATTTCCCTTCTGCTCATGAAACAAACTCCTTCTTCAAGAACTGACACACTGGTTTCCAAGCAGTACTTAGTACTTCATGACTCTACAATAGCATAATACATTAAAAAGTAATAAAAGCTTGTTCCTCTCTTGAAGAAGAAATACAGAAAGTCACGTTCCTATAGTGAGCTGTGATTAGTTCTAATCTGGCTCTCTGAGGAGGAGGAGGACATGGCATTTAAGCCATTGAGATCCTCTATTCCAGAAGGCTTATTCCTAATAGCATTGAGAGGGAAAATTGATTCTTTTGATCTTGTATTTTAATCTTAAATTTTAATTTGAACCATAAAACTTTAATAGCTGTCCTCTAAGTTTCAAAGAGTACAGCACTAAGTATTTTCTCTACACTGCATATTACACATGTAAAGCCAGATTCCTTTGTATCTGCAAGAATTGTGAGGGCAGCTTATTAAATTAGTAATGACCAGCAGTCAATGGCTTTCAACCCCTCTGAGTGCATATTGTCTCTTAAGCCAAGAAAAAGGAAATCACTGTTGTCCATGTAGAGCCTTTATTTGCATGAGCATCATGGAATTCTAAAATAATTATGCGTAATGACTTCATATGGGATTTTGGAAAAATGCAGGATTTCCCTAATGAAACTTACCAGGTTTCACAGGGTTGAAATTCAAAGTAATTACTTGTGTCCTTCCAAGATCTAAAAACACTGATGATTAATTTTATATGGTACAGAGAAACATGTACCAGCTGGTGCAATAATTCCACCATGCCGCTGGTAAGCAACAAATTCTGTAATATGAGCCCAAGAGGAGAGAAAGTGAGTTCTGTTGAAAGGCACTTATTGCAACCTGAACAGGTGTCATGGCATTCTTAGGAATGACCAACAGCTCTATTTTGCAAATCAGAGATATCATTTTTGTCTGAGCAGAAAAGAGAAAAAGCTGTACTTAAGTTCTCCTGGCAATTGCAATAATTTATGAGCCAGCTGACTTGGTCTAACATTGTCACCTGTCCTGCCACAGGGCACAGGGTCTTCTGCAGCATGTGAAGCTTCTATCAGCTTCCAGAGCAAGAGAGTCTCTCTGACTTCTTCCACTTTCAGTGGCAGTAAAAGTTATTCCTGCTAATGGCATAATTACCCCAAACAGAAGCAACCATGGAAAAAGTTAGACTCTGATTCATTTTACAATATCAGCTGTTTGCCTGCAGTTCTCAGTTTAAAAGGGCAGGAAGGTTTCCAATGTTTGCAAAATGTACAACTACAGGGAGGTCAAGGGGAAAAAAAGATAATTCTGAGGCAATAAAGACTTCTTTCTTTTTGAATTCCTTTTAATGTAGTTTCTATTTGTGAAGAAGTTGCCTTACATTTTCAAGGCAATACAAAGAGGGGAAAAAACTTTCTGGCAAATGGTTCTACCCCTGCATATTATTTTTAAATCTTATGTGCTTGTGTACAAGGTAGGACAGCCTTATAGAAGGTTCAAACTTCAGC